>NC_054057.1:105426017-106869486 GCF_017639655.2 Falco naumanni
GGAGAATATGTTAATGCTTTACGGGAAATATCATGCTTATGCATGCATACTTAAATGAATATGTTATGAATAAGTTCTATATATGGTGTCTAATTTTGAGACTTGGTGTGCGTTGATCGTGAGAGGACTCGCTCACGCACCGGCCGTCAATAAAGGAAGTGTCTGCTTATCTACATCACATTGGTGTCGATAAGTTCTTCATTCCGAGATTTCGGCAACAGTTTTGGCGACCCAGATGGGACCTCGCCGAAGGAGACCGGAGGAGTCGGGGACCTGATCGGGTCCAGCCGCACCGAGGATTTCTCCGGGATACCCATTGATCCCCGATCCATAAGGCTCATTCGCGACGTTCCCCGGATTTTTGGTAAGACACTTCTTTTCCTAATTGTAGTTAGTGAGTTAGCGTCCCAGTAAAGTAAGTGCACTAGAGGAAGTGGGTAGGAGTCCCACTGTAATAAGTGTATGGTAAGGAGTGGGTTAGAGTCCCACCAGTGGGTTGGAGTCCCACTGAGTAAGTCTGCCTGTCAGACGCGGTGAAAGCTGTGCAGGGTAGGACTAGGAGTCTGCCCAGTAAGACATAAGCGAAAGCTATTGCAGGGTTGGGCAAAAGTGGAAACAAGAGAACCCATATGCTATAGTGTTCTCTAAAGTAGTGCCTCTAACAAGAAGTTAGAAGGGTTTTGTGGGGGTTTTTTTTGATACGGAATTTTTTCTTGTATTTGAGTATTGAGAAGAAAATAAGAAGTGTATAATACTGTGTTGTATGTCTTTGTTTAAAGTAACTGTGGGAAAGTGTGAGTGTGGCTGTAAGGGTGAGACGTGCAATTGAGCACAAAAGCGAGTGTGGAGAGTGGATCCGCGGATCAGAGTGACAGAGTTGAATAATTGTGTATTGTACTGTGAGTGATTATACCAGGGCATCTAAGTTAACTCGGTTGTTTAAAAGTAAAAGCATGGGTAATCTTGCTGTAAATGACAAAATCCCGAAAAATTCTTTGTTGGGATGTTTATTGGCACATTGGGGAAATTTACATGATGATCTGCAAAAGAGCCAGATGATTGAGTATTGTAATAATTTGAGTATTGTAATAATTGGTGGCCTTTGTATATATTGGATGATCAGGAAAAGTGGCCCACGAATGGGACACTGAATTATAACACTATTCTGCAGTTAATGCTGTATTGTAAAAGAGAAGGGAAATGGAATAAAATGCCAAATGTGGATTTGTTCTTGTACTTAAGACAAAGAAAGGATTGGCAGGATGAATGTAAGCTAACTATTAGAGATAATTGGTAATGGCTATAACTTCTGATAATAAGAAAGTGGGAAAAAAAATGTTGTTCCAATTGTGAGATTGGGAGTGGATACAGGAGCGACATTTTCTTTTTATTAAATACCTGCAAAGGAAAAATTGGAACAAAACCAGGCCATTCCTGCAACCCCTGGATTTGAAATTTGGAAATAAGATAACTACACGTGAATTTTTGTATGTACCAGAATGTCCGATACCCTTCTTAGGAAGAGATTTGTTATCCAAATTAAATGCACAAAGTGTTTTTGACGAAGGAGAACTTTTCTTGAAAATACCTGAGTCAAAACCGGGAGAAATCCTGATGATACAAGAAAAAGTAAAGGAACAAGAAATTCCACCGGAGGTGGATTTGGCAGCGATCCCTACTGTATGGGAAACAAATATTCCTGGTAAATCGAAACTAGCAGAACCTGTTAAAATAGATTTGAAGGAAGGCGCGGGGAACAGTGAGAACTAAACAATATCCAATCAAATCAGAAGTGAGACAGGAGTTGAAGAAATTGATTGATAAATTTTTGGAGTATAAAATTTTGGAAGAATGTGAATCTGAGTATAATACTCCTGTTCTACCAGTCAGAAAACCCTCGGGTGAATATAGGCTGGTGCAAGACTTGAGAGCAGTAAACTAAATAGTTCAGGATATTTATCCTGTAGTAGCAAACCCTTATACACTGTTAACAGCATTAAGGGAGACTTATCGGTGGTTTACAGTGCTTGATTTAAAAGATGCTTTCTTTTGTATACCTTTGGAAAAGGAAAGTAGAGAACTGTTTGCTTTTGAATGGGAAAATCCTCAAACCGGGCGAAGGATGCAGCTGACACGGACTAGATTACCCCAAGGATTTAAAAACAGTCCAACTATTTTTGGAAATCAGTTAGCAAAGGAACTTGAAACCTGGAAACAGGATAAATCAAGACCTGGGCATTTACTCTTACAATATGTGGATGACATACTGATTGCTACAGAAGAAAGATTTACTTGCATACGGGGTGACTATTGACCTCTTGAATTTCCTGGGACTAAATGGGTACAAGGTATCCAGGAAGAAAGCCCAAACAGCCTGCCAGACTGTGATATATCTGGGCTTTGAGATTTCAAAAGGACAACGACAATTAGGAAAAGATCGCAAAGAAGCTATTTGTGGTATACCTGAGCCGAGAAATATTCATGAACTTAGAGCATTTTTGGGAATGACTGGGTGGTGTCGCCTTTGGATCATGAACTATGGGCTAATAGCTAAACCGCTGTATGAGGCCCAAAAGAATTCTCCCTTTGTATGGGGCCCACCACAGCAAAGGCTTTTGTAGAGTTAAAACGTGCCTTAATGTCTGCACCTGCTTTGGGACTTTTGGATTTAACCAAAGATTTTCAGTTGTTTGTTCACGAAAGGCAACACCTGGCACTGGGAGTGTTAACTCAGAAGATAGGAAGCTGGAAATGACCAGTCGGATATTTCTCTAAACAACTGGACACAGTGAGTAAAGGGTGGCCAAACTGCCTTCGAGCAGTGACAGCGACAGTGATGCTCATACAAGAAGCTCGGAAATTGGACTTTGGGAAGAACAATAACAGTCTATGTCCCACACATGGTGATAACTGTTTTAGAACAAAAGGGGGGACACTGGCTGTCTCCGAGCCAAATGACGCAGGTACCAGGTAGTACTGACTGAACAAGATGATGTGACTTTAAAGACAACTAACCTGGTAAATCCTGCAGTGTTTTTTAAGTTCCATACAGGAAGAAGGACAACTGGAACATGACTGCTTGGCTACCATCGGGTATGTTTACTCCAGTCGTCAAGACTTGAAGGATGTACCATTGGAGCGATCAGACTGGGAATTGTATACTGATGGAAGCAGCTTTATGGAACAAGGAGTCCGATACGCTGGATATGCGGTAACAACAGATACTACAGTTATAGAAGCAGGAGCATTGGCGAGTACTACATCAGCCCAGAAAGCGGAACTTATTGTCTTGATTCAAGCCCTAGAATTAAGTAAAGACAAGAAAGTAAATATCTGGACAGATTCAAAATATGCCTTTGGGGTAGTGCATGTCCATGGGGCTTTGTGGAAAGAAAGAGGGCTATTGTCCTCTCAAGGATCAAACATTAAGCATCAAAAGGAAATTATACAATTATTGCAAGCAGTTCAAAAGCCAGATCAAGTAGCAATCATGCACTGTAAGGCACATCACATTGGGAATACAAAAATAATAGCTGGGAATAATTCAGCTGATAAAACACAAAAAAAAAAAAAAAAAAAAAAAAAAAAAAGGTAGCAAAGAAACAAGCATTGCAAATGGCAATAATTCCTTCTAAAACAGTAACCCTTCCTAGGGAAAAACAGAGATATTCAGAGGAAGATGACAAATTGGGTCAGTTATTAAATGCTAAGAAAAACTTAGCTGGATGGTGGATAACTCCTAATGGACAGGTAGTAATTCCACCTCTGGTGATGAGAGAGATAATTCAAACGAGACATCAAGAATGCCACTGGGGGGCAGAAGCCTTAGTAACATCTTTACGAAAGCAGGTAATACCAGATAAGATGTTGGGAATAGCTAAAACGGTAACTGCAAAGTGTGAAGTATGTTTGAAAAATAATCCAGTGATTAAGAAAAAGGTTCAAATGGGTAGACTGAAATCTGGTACAGAACCTGGAGATTATTGGCAAGTAGATTTTTCAGAGTTACCTAGACAAAATGGGTACCGGTACATCCTGGTAAGGGTTGATACTTTTACAGGATGGCCAGAAGCCCTTCCCTGTCGCACCACACGAGCAAAAAGAGGTTGTGAAGTGGTTATTACAAGAAATAATTCCAAGACTTGGAGTTTCTATTGGAATTTCCTCTGACAGAGGTCCACACTTTGTTGCTGAAGTAGTCCAAAGTGTTAGCAAAGTATTGGGTATTAATTGGGATTTGCATGCGTCTTGGAGACCGCAATCTAGTGGAAAAGTGGAGAGGATGAAGCAAACTTTGAAACGACGAGTAAGTAAGATTTGTCAAGAAACCAGTCTAAAGTGGCCTCAGGCACTTTCATTGGCATTATTATGAGTCAGGGTACAGCCAAAGAGTGGAACCTCAGTCAGTCTTTATGAATTATTATATGGAAAACCATATGAGTCTCTAGAACCAAATCTAAACATACATGTAAAAGGAAAACAAGATGTGTGTATAACTATTTGCTTTTTCTAAGGAAAACTTTGGATGCAGTAATTTGGAATAGACCTTTACCCCTGGAAAATTCAGTGCATGATTTCCAACCAGGAGACTATGTCTGTGTGAAGACCTGGACCTCCGAACCTTTGCAGGAGCGCTGGAGAGGACCTTTCCAGATACTGTTAACCACTTTTACAGCTATCAAGATAGCAGAATCAGATGCTTGGATACATTATACTCGAGTGAAGAAAGCACCTACTCCATGGAAGATTGTCAATCGTGACCCAGAGACCTTAAAATTGACACTGAAACATGTCTAATTTTTATATTGGATTTTATTTTGGTCGGTAGTGTTGGTGGGATCATGGGCTGGCTTGGTGGACAGGAACAAAAGACAAGTAGAAACAGAACAAGTGATTGAAATTCCCAAACAAATGGCTGAGGAAAATGTCATGGTAGGATTGACTAAAGAATTTGCCAATTTACAAAATATCACGCGGATCACTGCTTGTTTGCCGATAACTAGGGCAGTAGGTGAATCTATTCGATGGGGAATTTTAACCATGAATCTGACCAATCTGGAATGTAAAAATGAGACCACCTATTGTGAACAGAGGCCAGTAACTCAACGGTATGAACAAGTAAAGGTTATCAGAAAACAGTGGAAGTCGCCAGGTAAAGAAACAGATTGTAAAAAACTATTGAATTATGATTTTATAACAGGATCCCGACCTAGTGCCATAGCTTGAGTTCTTTTTCCTGGGGGTCCAAATCCCCAGTTAGGATGGTGTTCTTGTGATGAACATCTTAAAACCAATGCGAGCAGAAGTATCATGAAACGGAAGTGTAACAAAACTGGCCAAGGTACCCAATTAGTAGAACAATGGGACTCTATATGGTCTATGTCCATATTTTCCCATTTTCAGTATATGGCAAGAACTTCTTGGTGTTTGACCTGGGATGGAAAAGTTTTTTCAGTATTACCCTGGGCCAATGATAGGTCAACTTCATTGGGAGAAGGAAAATAAAATAGTGCCATGGTGGAAATGCGAGAAAGTGTATGATTGCAGTAATGCAGACTTAGCAATCCAAAGAATTCCTCCGTTGGCCGCTGCTTTGAAATATGGTTGTTTCTGTCGAGGTCTTAAGAATATTTTCAATTTAACCAGCACTTTTACAGTTAGAAAAGGAACTTTGTTCAGTTGCAGAAAAACTACCATTCGAAGTCCAGGACATTTAGTTTGGGCATTAAGCGGTGGAACCTGGACAACACATTTACCATTAGATGGTAAGGTGAAACAAATTACTTTAGGCATGCCAACATTGTGTCCAGTTTGGAAGAAATCACCGTTTAGAGGATCTTTAGAGAATTTAGAATTGAAAGGAATAAAGAGATCTGAGATAAATGATGATATTTGGAATGAACCATCTACAGGAGTGAAAATTGGCTGGGCACTTGAATCACTTTTAAATCCTATAGCTTCATATAGAAACAGAGCATGGCTCTATCAGTTAAGTGGTCAAGTGGAAAAATTAGCAAACGTTACCAAAAAGGGGTTTAAGGAATTGAATATACAATTACAGGCGACCTCCAGAATGACTTTACAAAATAGAATGGCATTAGATATGCTCCTACTTAAAGAACATGGAGTATGTGGATATCTCAAGGGTAAGATGGGCCACTGTCGTATCCACATTTCAAATGTCACACAAGATGTGGAACATGATTTGGATTTATTAGATAAAATTGAAAAAGAAACAGAATCAATTCAAGAAGATATGTCAGAAGACTGGTTAGGGAAAATTTTTAACAAACTGGGATGGAATTTGAGCTCTTGGATACAGTGCATCATCAAAACGTTGTTTCTGTTACTAATTGTAATTCTGATGATCGTGCTAGTCTATGCATGTTTGAAGAAACAGTTTACCAACAGAATTTCAGTCAATCGTATGAGAGAAGTACCAACTATTCCATCAAGTCACAGTCCACCACCAAAATATGTTGAAACAAATGATATGTAAATAATGTGAAAGTATTGAAAAATGATTTTCAACACTTTCAAAGGGGGGAAATGTTATACATTTGCTAATAAGTTAAGATTGATTGACTTTATTTGATTGATTATTTGATTTTATAAAATTCTTTTATAGAATAGAAAGACAGAAGGATAAGAAATCTATTTTAATGAAACTTATAGTTGCACAGCAAAAGCTGCTATGAGATCCTCTCTACATCCCCTACCACAGCTAGAAGAATGGGCTAGAACCATTGTTAAAACTTTGGTAATAACTTTAGGGTTTGAAAGGTTTCTTTGTATTTGACCAGTCTTCTGTATGTAGAAGGTGTATTGAAATGTCAGAATATGAGATGAATGGAAACTGGGGAGAGTCGACTGGAACAGCTTGTGGTTACCTGCCAAGAAACCGTGAACTTTAGTAAAAGGTAATTCCGGCAGGGGGAGATCGCGACCACCGACTCATATACCACCTACCCAAATCGTACCCCAGACCCATTTCTAGACCTTTCTAAGCTCTACTGCGCAGAATCGGATATAGGAGGAGAATATGTTAATGCTTTACGGGAAATATCATGGTTATGCATGCATACTTAATGAATATGTATGAATAAGTTCTATATATGGTGTCTAATTTTGAGACTTGGTGTGCGTTGATCGTGAGAGGACTCGCTCACGCACCCGGCCGTCAATAAAGAAGTCTCTGCTTATCTACATCACATTGGTGTCGATAGGTTCTTCATTCCGAGATTTCGGTAACACAGGGAGCTCCTTCCCTTCCGAGCAGGAGGAGATGGGCTGTGCTGTGGGGGTGTCACGGCCTGGGGTGGGCTGCCCCGGGGCTGGGCAGTCTCTGGAGGCTCTCAAACCCCGCCTGGCCGTGACCCTGAGCGGCCGGCTCCTGGGGGAGCTTCTTTCGCAGGGCCTTGGGCTGGATGGCCTCCAGAGGTCCCTGCCAGCCCTGACCAGTCTGATTCTGCCGCTCTGTGCGGGGTCGGGAAGGCGGTGGCGTGGGCTCTGAGGGGCCGGTGTGCGGGACAGCCGGGAGCGGGCAGCCCGGCGGGCAGCGGGAGCGCCCTTCGGCCGGCCTCTGTGCCGCCACAGGCTCACCGCCCCGGCCATAGGTGGCCAAAACTGTTGCCGTGCATGCCCGGGGCATCGTGGAGGGGCTGCTGGCTGCCCGCAGGTGGTCTCCCCTTTGGAGACTGGTCAAAGGCTTGGGCTTTGTTTGTTGGGCTTTGTTGATGGCTCAACAGAGGGCTTGGTTTTGCAGTGTGCCCCCTTACTGCTGCTCTGGTGACGTGCTGGGCAGCAGTGGCTGCAGGGCAGGTGGGGACAAGTGGCATGGGCAGGAGGCAGAGCTGCCCATCCTGCTGGGGACATGGAGGGGCCTGTGCTGCTGGAGCCAGAGCATCGGCGGCTTGGTAGCCCCTGGGCTCGGCCACGTCAGCCCCAGGCAGTGCAGGCTGCTCAGACAGTGGGTGGCAGAAAAGGTCATTTATTGCGGCAGCGTGGCCCTGGAGAGGGGAAGGAAGGCATTGCTTTCAAGTTCTGCTTCGGCTCCACCTTGGGCTTCTCCCCTCTGCTTCACAGCCCAGTGGAGCAGCTGGCACTTTATGGCAAAGGCGAAGCATGAGGGCACGTCTTTGCCCTGGACCACTGGAAAGAGCAGTTGTCCTGCTGCTCTCCAGAGGACGCCAGCTCCTCTGGGGCTGAGGTGTCTTCTTCCCTGTTAGCCTTCAGGAAGAGAAGCCTGCAGAGCATCCTCGGGCTGGGGCTGCTGCTTCGTCTCTGCCTGAGCAGAGCCCTCGCTGGGGGTCGAGTGCCACCTCCCCCATGTCCTTGGCAGCCTTCGTCGTCCAAGGATGAGGAGTGTCTGAGTTGCCAGGGAGGAGACCAGGGGGCTGGTGTCTTTCATTGCGCCTTTAAGCACTGTGGGGACAAAGCAGCAGAGGTGAGGTGACAGCCCTGTGTCCCCTCCAGGCAGGGCACACTGCACCCTGTGATTGCCAGGGCCAGGAGGCAGCCAGGGGACAGGTGGCTCGGCTGGAAGCTGCTTCTCAGGAATAGCCCCCTGCAGAAACACCCCGTCCCCCCTAGGCACGCTGGGAGCAGATCCCCCCTTGCCCAGGTTGCGGGGGGGGAGCTCCGTGCTAGCTCCTTCCTCCTCCCCACTGCCCTCGCTCACCATGTCGGATGTACTCCATGTGCTGCTGCTCACGCACGCACCGCCCAACGAGCCCTGGAGCAACACAGTGTGTCAAGGATGCTGCTGCCGCTCAGAGACCCTTGCAGCCAGCCCACCTGGCTGCACGGTCCCCCCGGGAGGGCTGACCCCGGAGTGCAGCATCAGGGAGGGGATGGATGAGCCTCCTGCCAGCCCCACCTGTGCAGGCAGGGGCAGGAGGGGGTGAAGGGGTGCCCCATAGGTCCTGTGCTGGGACACAGGGACCCTGGGAGTCATGGCTCACCGATGAACCTGACAGCCTCCCATCGCAGGGGCTCCTGCCAGCTGTGCAGGTAATGCAGGCTCTGGTGCAGGTAGGCCATGGCCCTGCTCCTCTTCTTGGCCAGCTGGAGAGAGGAGAAGGGTGCAGGGTGGGCGCAGAGGTGCCCCCGCGTTTGGCCATCCCTCCACCCAGGGCCATCCCCCTTCCCCCCAGCAGGACATCCCCAGCTCCCCACTGTGTGGCACCGGGGTTCAGAGGGAGCATCAGGCTCCCAGGGATGCAGGGGTGCCACCCTAGTGGCAGGGTCCCCTTGGGGACCCCAGGGGCAAAGACAATGCGGAGCAGAGCCTGCTCCAGGAGGGTGTGTGCAGCCAAGGGGGCACAGCCCTCCATCCCCCCTCCCTCCCCGCAGGGCACAGGGCAGGGCTTGCCCGGGGAAGTTCCCAGGGGTGTTGGGGCTCTGCTTACCAGGCACTCGGTGATCCTCCATGCCTGCCCGGTCTCAGCCATGTGCTCCAGCTGCCTCCACTTCAGGAACAGGCCAGCACTGTGGAGGGCTTCCTGGGAGGCCTGGTGAGCAACAGAGATGCCACCACCACCATCGAGGGCACAGGACCCTGTGTCCTCCCTCTTGGCGGGGCTCAGAACCTCTTCTATCCCATGCCAGGAAGACACTCCAGCTGGGAATTGGTGCTGTCACCATGTTCAGCACCCCGGGGAAGAGAAGGACAATCACCCTCTCTGACTGGAAGGCCGTCAGGGCTTCAGTGCTTTGGCCCTGGTGGCCCCAGGCTGTTGTGGAACTGTAGCTCAGTCTCTGGGGCTGCAGGACCCATGGCAGGGGCTGTGTGGAGGGAGCTGGGTGGGAAAGGGACCCACCTCCCCGTCCATCTGGGCAGCAGCAGGAGAAGGGCAGCAGTGGGCAGGGAGGGGGTCTCTGCCTGGCCCTAGGGACTCAGCAAGCTAGACCTCCCAGTGGCACACATTTGAAGGGTCCAGTGTCAGCATTGCCGGGCCCAAAGGACCGGTCAGGCTAAGAATCCCACCTTGGCCACACTTTTGTTCTGATCGTGCAGGTGCAAGAGCAGTGGCAGCAGGCTGCTCCACACCTTCTTCTTCATCTTCTTCTTTTCAGTGCCCACCACGAGCCACATCACGCTTTGGAAGAGGTGGATGGATTTCTCCCGCACAGTGTCCAAATGCTGGGGAAGGAGGGGAGGAGGACCTCAGCCCCAAGCGCAAGCCCATGGCAAGCGAGGGGCTGACGTGGAGGTGAACTTCCCCCAGATGGCTGCAGGCAGCCCTGCTCCATAAGGGAGTGCATGAGCCGTGGCATGCAGAATGTCTGTGCAGAGGGGCTGGGGGCCGGAGAGGGAGACCCTGTGGAGGACTGGGGGATGCTGCCAGGGCAGGGTGCACATTGGTGTTGCTCAGCACACCGGCTGCTGTCCTGCCACCCCCGTCCGCCCTGCGGCAAGCAGGCCGAGCCAGGGTGAGTCCACGCTGGGGGTTTGGGGTGCAGCACGGAGTCACCGAGGGCAGCGACAGTGGCTGGGGGCTGCAGGGCAAAGCATCCTCCTGCAGAGCATGGGGGCTGCGGTGGGAGATGCGAACGAGGTGCTCAATGAGGGGAGCATGGGGCTCTCCGCCAGCCTTACGTTGTCAAAGAGTGGCTGGAGCTTGTCAGCCAGCGCCAGGGCAATGAGGCTGGGCTTCTTCCCCGCCGGAAGCTGGAGCATGTTGTCAAGCACGGAGAGGGCCACGGCGCTGTCGTCACTGTCATCAGCCTGCAGCCGCTCCATGACGTACGGCAGCAGGACAAGGGTTTTCCTTGCCTGTGTGAGACACGCCACCTCATTTTTGTAAAGCGGCAAGCAACCGCAGGGCTGAAAACCCTCCCCGTGAGCACTGGCCTCCCCGCTGGCTTCTCAGCAGGCAGCAAGCGCCTGGCAGACAGGACTCCCTGGCACGGCCATGGGAAGAGCAGGGTGCGCAGGGGGAGGACAGACAGCTCTGGCTCCTTGCCAGACCCTCGGCTGCCCCCTTTTGCAACAGACCCCCTGAGCAGCCTGGTGGGTGACCAGCGCTGCTTGGAAAGCTGCGCGAGCTGCCAGCAGGCCCTGCGTTTCATCGCGGGGCTCATCACCCCACGGCCACGCTCTGCAGACCCCACACTCGGGCTGGTGGCTCTGCTGCCATCATCCCTGCTGGGACGTGCTGGCAGTGGGACCCTGTTCCCCTCGGCACTGCTGCCTCTCCCCTTGCCATGGGGCAGTGGGCCAGGGACGCGGGAGAGCTGGCTGCAGCTGGCTCAGCTCCCCATGCCCACAAAAGCCCAAGCCGCCACGTTACCTACCACCCACAGCTCTGCCATGGGCTGTTGTCCTGGCTGCCCCAGCTGCCCCCTACTCACTGTGTCAGGCCTCTCGGTGAGCCTGAGGATGGCCCTGAGCACCAGGGTGGGCATCCCCAGGCACTGGCTCTGCAGATACGTGGGGAAGATTGCCAGGGCACAGTCCAGCTCTTCACTGAGGCCAATGCAGCCCACCATCTGAAACACACGCAACGGGAGCTGGAGAGGTGCAGCGCTGGCTCCAGCCATCAGCTCAGGCAGGGCAAGGACACCGGGGCAAGGCCAAGCCTGAATGGAGGCAGCAGGGACTGCGGAGAGCCCCCGTGCCCCACACCGCACTGGTTGCTCGCCTGGCTCCTCCATGGTACCAGCCAGAGCCCACCTGCTTCCCCAGCTCCCGCTGCAGCAGCGGGCATGGGAGAACTGAGCATCGGAGGGAGCTTGGAGCAGTGCCATCAGGCTCACCTCAACAAAGAAGACCATGGCGACCATCTCCCAGGAGGGATTCTCCACAGAGAGGAGCTCTGCCAGATGGCGGAAGATGGTGGAGCGCAGGGATCTTGGGGTGTTCATCATCTCCCTGGAAGGGGGAAGGAAGCACTGTCAGGCCTGAGCCAGGCGGGCACATCTCTGGGGGTCGCACCAGTCTGGTCATCACTGGACTGCAGCACTTCCTCCAAGCAGTGGGGACCCCCTGCCATCAGCCCCAAGGGAGGGGGTGGTGTGGGGTGCACAGTCCCCCAGGAGTGTGGAGAAGGGGCTCTCACCTGGCCACGATGCGCACTCCCAGGAGGTGGGTCTGGGCACTGAGCAGCATGTCCCAGCCACCCTGCGCCTCGATGGCCAGCATGTGGCTCTCAAGGCCCATCCTGCAGAGCAGCACCGTCATGGCCCGCACCACAGACCTGCACGAGGAGAAATGCTCAGCTCCCACCGGGACCCCTGGCTTGGCTCCAGGTGGCTGGCAGGGACGAGCGGACAGGGATGGCGCACCTGATAGGAGTAATCAGACCCTGTTGGTGGCCCGTCCAGAAGATTTGCACCTCCTCTGGCGTCAGCTCTGTGGTGAATGACACTTGGAAAAGCAGTGCCAGGAAAAGCCGGGGGAAAATGTCTTCCACGTCCCGTGGGCAGCTGGACTGCAGGAGGATCTTGCTTATGGTGCTGGCTGCCTGCAGAAGACACCAGACACGGACATCTCGCTGACCCCTGGGGAGGCCAAGGCTTGGGGCGGGCATGGAAGGGAAGGGGTGGCCCCAGACAGCTGAGAGCAGCCCCGGAGGTCAGTGAGGCCTCATCCAGCAACTCACAGCCAAGGAGAGGACGCGCGGGTTGTCCTTGGTAGAGGCGGAGGTCTTGTGCAGCGACTGGTTCATCATGACGTTGATGAGCTCCTGCAGCACCTTCTTGGCAGCCTGGGGCTCAAAGAGCATCACCGCCCACATGGTCATGGCGACACTGTGGAGAACCAGGGCTCTGTCAGTGGGGACACCCAGGAGTAAGGCCGGCCTGAAGTCCCTAGGGAGGGTATTGGGGCCCCTCTGCCAGGGTGAGAGCAGCCCTAAAGTCTGGTGAGCCCCGTACTAGGTGCATGTTGGGGAGCAGTGCAGCAGGCCGGCCACCACCTCGCTGGGGTGTTTGTCTGCCAGCACGCGCAGGGCCCTGTCCAGGCTGTTGACGGCTACCAGCATCCTGATGGAGGGCAGGTCTGTGTAGATGGCGCGCACGATCTTCAAGACCTGGAGAGGAGACACAGGAGGGAGTGGGGATGTCAGTAGGGTGAGCGCGGCTGTTTCCCCAGCTCCCTCTGGGAGCTGCTTCTGTTCCCGTTGTGGTATGCCAGCTGGAGATGGTGTCAGCGCTGGCCAGGTGCAGAGCCGGGGGAGGAACGGTGCCCCGGGGGGCTGGAGCATCAGCTGTGCCACCCCTGGGCGACTCACCTGCCCCGGCTGGAAGGCAGGGCCCAACACAAGGACATCCACCATGTGGGCAGCCACGCGGATGCTGTAGGTGCTTGGGTCTCTCATGTTCTTGATGGCTAGGAGGATGATGTCTGCCCGGTCAGAGGGACGGAGGTATTTCGTGAACTTCTGCGGCATGAAGGAGAGGAAGGGAGATTTGTCACCTAGAGCATCCCCCAGAGCATCTTGGCTGTGCAGGGAGTGGGACGCAGAGCCAGGCTGCACTGGGCAGATGGACGGTGGGGGTCAGGGTGCCATGGGGAATCAGAGCTCACTGGAGGCCTTTGCCTCGCCCCTGCTCAGGATCGGCGCAAGCCCCCGCTATTGCCATGCATCAGGTGTCCCTTCGCTCATGCTGATCCCGCCAGCCAGGAGCTGAAGGCCCTTCTTACCAGGAAGATTTCTCTGGCGCCGCTGGTTTGCAAAAGCTGCTGGGGCTGCCTCGCTTGCCAGACCTCCTGGTGCTCCAGCTGCCCTCTGTCATGCGACCGGGGCTGCCTGCCTGGGGAGGAGAAAAACAGGGGTGCTGAGAGAGAGGGTGCAGAGCTGGAGGTGCAGTCTGAGTGCTGGGCAGAAAAGTCACTGGCAAAGGACTGGGACGCCCTGACAGGTCTGGGGAGCAGATACGCAGGGAGGGTCCGGGGCTATTGTGAGCAGGGCTGAGAGGAAATGGCTCTTCAGACTGCAGGCAGGCAGGCAGGTTGTATGCGGCTTTCTCTGGCCAAGGAGGGTGGCCACTGGCTGCCCATGCTGGGGGGGACCAAGCCCGACACGGCCTCTCTTACTTCTCTGCTTCAGGATGAAGGTGTGCAGGTGATGGAGAGCTTCTGCAGCCTTGTGGCGGGTCCTCTCACGCTTGCAGGTGCAGCAGAGAATGAGGTGCCCCACCAGCAGCCCCAGTATCGCAAACTGATGACTCTTGGAGCACTGGTGTCTGAGGACTATAGTTTGTGCAAAGCAGGAGCAGACCTGGGGGAAGAGAGGCAGTGCAGGCACAAGGTGAGGCCGGTCACAAGGTGAGCCCCAGCTGCTCCCAGAGCAGCCGGGCACCAGGCCGGAGCAGGGAAGCCAAGTTCCTGCCTGTGCCTGCGGCAGCCCTGCCCTGCCCTGCCCTGCCCTGGGAGAGAGCGTGGACAGGGCAGGGACAGGGCAAAGACTCCTGCTCCCAGCCTCCTGCTGACTGGGTGCCCAACTTCCCCAGGAGGTGCCAGGGCTCTGGGCTGCAGGGACAGGGCAGTGGGACTGCCCAGACCAGGAGCTCGGTACCTGCGGCATGGAGCAGGTGGTGAACTCGATCAGACTGGCAATCTGCGCCACGGCCCTCTCCTGCACTGCTTCCCTCTGGGACCTGGTGAAGGGCAGCAGGACCTGGGAGGAGAAAAGCTGCTGGTGTGCCAGGGAGGCTGCATGGCGCAGCACGGCACAGGCAGGCTTGCTCCGGGGCAATGCCTGGCATGGGGCATGTGTCCTTCTTGCCTCTCGCAGCAACGTGCTGCGGCCAGGCAGGTCGCCGCATCCTGCTCCTGCTGCTGCCTCTGCTGCCTTCCACTCCTCCCCCCTCAAACAACGTCCCTGCACCCCCCACCCAGGGACCCCAAGGCTTTGTGGTGACCAGCTCCCTGGGGAACGGTGGTGGGGGCTCTGGGATATGTGCCGTGGTAAAGCTGGAGGGGGAGAGCCCCAGGGCTGGGCTCCCCTTGCCAAGCCAGACAGGCAGGTCTGTCTGGGCGGGAGTGTTGGGCAGGATGGGCAGCAAGCACGGCTGCAGAGGTGGGGTGAGCTGTGGCAGGAGAAGAAGGGGCTCTGGCAGCAGCCAGGGGGCAAGGGGCTAGTGGGAGGGGCATGGCGGGGAAGGAGGGACATTGCCTGCCCCATTCCTTGCACCAGGCGCTGGGAGGGCCACCGCTCGAGCCGGGGGTCACTGCCCATAGGGACCCTGTGCCAAGGCCAGACCTGCAAGATGTTCTGCAGCTCCAGGATGCCAAGCGTGCCAGCACTGCATACCAGCACCTTCAGCATGCTGTCCATCACGGCCATGGTCTGCGAGGGAGACAGAGTCTTGGGGGCAGCCCTGGAAGCCAGGGAGGGACGGCCATGGCCCTGCGGTGCCCAGGAAGGGACCCTGGGGCAGGGGATCTCCCCGTGGTTCACCCTGTGGCATACCTTGGAGTAGAGGGAAGCCTCGGGGTCCTGGGTGTCCTCCTGTGGGTGCTGGTAGAAGATGCTGCGGAAGCAGGCTTGGAGGAGGCTGCTTGTCTTCTCCTCCAGAAGCAGTCCCACTCTGCTGCAGGGACAAAGGGGTGCTCTTGGGGCCCAGCAAGGGAGAGGCAGACTCTGGGGCTGGAGACCTGGCTCGGCTCCCACGCCACAGGGGTCATGTCAACCCCCACGCTACTGACACTCAAGTTGAGGGGGAAAACCCTGTACCGCCCCCTGCCCCTCCCTCTCAGACCCAGCACGGGGGATGCCCCCCATATGGGACGAGTGCTGTCGGGGCCACCTGGCACCGAGGAGGCCAAGCTGGGGGCCGGGGCAGGTACCTCATAGAGGTGATGGCCAACATGGCTTGCTGCCACACCGTGGTGCCCAGGTCGTCAGTGGGCTCCTCTTGCAGCAGCACCTGGGGAGCACAGCAGGGTGAGTCACGTCAGGATGGGGCAGTCTCCTTCAGCCAGCAAGAGCCTGCGGGGCTGGCAGAGCCCCGGCTGCCCCCATCCTGGCACCCCCTCCCAACCCAGCACTCAGTGGTCCCAGGCCCCGTGGTGGCAAGTTCTGTGCCCATCACGGAGCCACAGGCTGGCCAAGGGACCTGCAAACATCATTGGGTCCAACCCCCAGCTCCAGTCGGGCCACGCGAGTGGTTTTAGAACATCTCCAAGGAGAGAAACCTGGAGCAGCGCTCCTTCACACCCCCCTACCCGGCCAAGCCCTCTCCTGCCCCCAGGGCTGTGCCACTGCCCACTGCCCCTGGGCCTGCCTCTTGAGGCCTGACTGCTTGTCCCCTCACCTGGATGGTGTCCACCACCTCCCACTGAAAGTAGTAAAGCTCGTCCCACACGCTGGAGTCCATGGTGGCGGTGCCGCAGGCGGTGCAGATGGCGGCCAGAAACTTCAGCTTCTGGTCTGCTTGCTGCCAGCCGAGGAGGGGACAGAGGGACAGACAGCGCTGATGTCTAGCTATGCATTCGATCCCCATTATCACATTGTAGTCACCATGAAGTGATTCACTTCTGCTCGTGAAGTTAGGGTCGCCGTGCGTCTGTAACTTTGTCCTAATGACAAGTGCCCCTGAAGGAGAACTCCAAGCCTGATAAGGGGAACACCTCACCCCAGGAGGTGCCAACAGCCCGTTACTTGCAACAAAGGCAAGAAGCCAGCGGAACGAGACTGAAACTAGGGGCAAGGTAAAGGCAGCGGGGGGAGAGCGCAACCACCGACTCCAGTCAGGACTAAAGGACTCACCCTCACCCCTCCCTCAGACATGCAGTAAATGAAAAACACACTGTAACTTGAAATCAAAGCGAGAGATCTATAGACCAACGGAAAGCTACCACGCGTACTAATTACCAATAGCATCTTTTAGCTAGAGTTTGGAAAATACGTATGTATAACTAGACTGCATAAATGTTAATCTTGTTCTTCTGAGCTTTGCGCTTGCTTCGTGGAGCATCATCAGCTAAGCCCCAGCTTTGCGCGAATCCGTAATAAAGAAATGCCTGGACTCCGTGCGTCGGTTGCCTCGTGCCCAACGGGCGAAGGCGTACACTTTTTGGATAACAGTGTCAGTGGGGAGAGACAGCTGGGAGGGGGCATAGCCCCCGGCACCTTGTGAGCAGGGCATGTGGGCAGAAAGACTGGCCGGGAGGTAGGGGCACAGCCTCGTAGAAGTGGCCACGCATACCTTTGGTCTGATCCTGAGGAAGCCTCGGATGATGTCCAGGGTATTCTCTTCCTCCGTGGGCGCAGCCAAGTCAGAGTGGCACGAATCTGGCGGACACAGAGCAGGCAGGGCTGGGGTCAGGCCGTGGGCAAAGTGCGAGCCCTCCGCCCAGCTCCTGGGGATGTCCCCAGCCTCAGCTCAAGGCTGGGACACTGGTGTCCCCTGCGCGCCCCAGGGGTGAGGGTGCGATGCTGGAGGGCAGCACCAGGAGGGGGGCCCGGTGTGCCTGGGTGAAGGATGCACTGGTACCAGGGGCAGGGAGGGTCCCTGCCCCAGGGATGCTGTGGCAGGGCTGGGTCTTTGGCCGCTGCCCCATAGGAGCCTGGCTGCCAGCCTGGCCGGGGGCTGCGAGTCTGGGGCAGGGCAGGGCAGGGTGAGCAGAGTGGGCAGCCCCCTGCCCACGATGCCCTCACACTCACGCGCATGCAGCAGCGGGAACTTACAATTGTTGGGCTTCAGCCGCGAGCTGGGAGCTGGGGCAGCTCTGTCCTTCTCCTGCCAGGACTGCCTGGGGTGGCTGGCGGGTATCCCCGCCATCCTGCGGCAGGGAGAGAGGAAGGGGGTGAAGGGAAGCCTGCAGCACCCGGGGCTGCCCTGCCAGGGGCAGTGGGGCAGAAGTAGCTCTGTTCAGGGGGCTCCTTGCCACCAGCCTGCCCCGACACCTTCCTCCCAGACACTGTGGGGGCAGCACCGGGTGACACGGCATGTCACAAAGTGCCCCACTGTGACCCTTCCTGATGCCCCAGGGCCCCACTGACCGCTCCTTGCCCCAGGGGGTTGGGACTGACTCCCTCTTCCTCCTTCTCCCTCTATGGGGCTGGGGTTCATCTAGACTGGGGGCATGCCACTTGTCGTAGGGACCCCTCTGTCACCTCGCTCCTGGGGCCGCACCCGCTTGTGGCCAGGCTGAGCTGGGGCTCAGCCCCCACACCGTCAGGCACGCCGAGGCTCTTCTCTCTTCCACCTGGGGCTCGGGACAAGGCCTGCGCGGCTCCCCTTGCTCCAAGGCTGGTGGGCACACAGGGACGACAGACGCCCTCCCGTGCGCTCAGCCGCAGCCGCACAGACTGGCACTGCTGGGGTCACTCGGGTTACCCCGGGCACTGTTGCCATGGTGCAGGGCACTGTTCCATCATCCCTTGGCTGGAACCCGGGCGGGGGCGGGGGGAGTCCCCCTGCTCCTCACCCCAGCCCCACTGGGCCCAGCCCAGGCCTGCTGGGCCAACCTGGCGAGGCGAGCTTTAAAGCGAAGGATGCAGGGGGAGGGCTGCAGTGCGGCAATGCTCGTGCCATCACCTGCGACTGGGGCATAAGCCAGGCCAAGCAGAGCAGCGATATGTGTTCCTTAGCTGCCTCCCGAGATGAGTCCCAGAAGGCCAACCGCCTCCAGGCTGTGCATGGCGGCGGTGGATCCTCTTGCACCCCTCCCGGGAAACCTGTGTGCTCGGTCACCTCTCTGCAATGCCCATACGCCAGCACACGCGGCACAGGGAATCACCAGGAAGAATGAAAGATCTGTGTGCGGTCGCAGGGCCATGAGCTCATTGCAGTTACGGAGACATGGCGGGATAGCCTCCACGGCTGGGAGGCTGTCGTGGGTGGCTGTGTGCTTTTTAGAAAAGAGGCCAGCAGGGAGAGGTGGTGGAGTTGCTCTTTGTGTGAGGGAGCAACGGGAAGGTCGCGAGCTCTCCCTTGGGGTGGGTGCAGGACGAGTCCAGAGGTTACGGGTAAAGATGAAGGGGCCCGCCAACACGCGGGATGCCGTTGTAGGTGTTTGCTACGGGCCACCTGATGAGGGAGGGGAAGCCAATGAGGCCTTCTACAGACAATGGCAGGCAGCCTCACGATGCCAGGCCCTGGTTCTCACGGGGGACTTCAGCCTCCCTGCTACCTGCTGGAAAGACAACCCAGCTAGGCTCACACAGTCCAGGAGGTTCCTGCAGAGCACCGACGGTAACTTTTTGACGCAGGTGGTGGAGGAGCCAACGAGGCAAGCTGTGCTCTCAGACCCGTTCTTCGCAAGCAGGGGGCTGGTTGGGGATGTGAAAGTTGAAGGCAGCCTTGGCCGCAATGACCATGAGATGGCGGAGTTCAGGGTCCTGTGCTGAGGAAGCGAGCCGACAAGTAGGATTGCCGCCCTGGCCTACAGGAGAGCTAACGCTGGCTTCTTCAAGGACCTCCTCGGAGGAATGCCATGGGTGAGGGCTCCAGAAGGTACTTCCCAGTCCAAGAGAGACAAGGAACTACTGGAGAGGGGCCAGCAGAGGGCTACAAAGATGGTGAGGGGACTGGAGCATCTCCCTTAGGAGGACAGGCTGAGAGGGCTGGGCCTGTTCAGCCTGCAGGAGAGAAGACTCAGGGGGGATCTGTCGCATCCCAGCTATGAGGAGGGAGAGAGCGACTGAGACTCGCAAATGCCCTTGCTGTGGGTTGCGCTGAGGTAACACCCGAGGTCCGTACCTAAACATCAACTTTAATGGAACAAACACCCAGTAAACATTGACCCTTTCACAATTATATCCAACCAAGCTATGTGGCTTTAGGAGAAGCTGGGGTAGGCCTTGTATTACTTCAGGAGAAAAAGCTGAGGCGGCGGGGGCGGGACATGGGGCAAGACAGCTAGAGAGAGGGGGAGATCACCACTCCTGGATCCAGCGCCGCAGCTGCCAGCAGGGCTGTTGGACAAAGAGTCCCAGAGGCTTCTAGGTGTGCCTAGTTGGGAGCCCCAGTCCCTGGGCTCCTGGAGCCTTCTCTCGCCCCAGCTGCAGGAGTGGCTGAGGCCAGGCGGCCAGGGGAAGGGCCACCAGCCCCCGTGCCTGGCCAGGCGGCCAGGGGAAGGGCCACCAGCCCCCGTGCCTGTCACTGCCTCCGGCACCTTCCCTCAGGGCGCTGCCTGGGCTCTGGGCACCGCACCTGGGCCTCGGCCCGACGGGATCTTATCAACGGGACAAGGGGCAACGGGCACAAACGGCCACACAGGTGTCACAGTTTTGCTAATAAGTTAAGATTGATTGACTTTATTTGATTGATTATTTGATTTTATAAAATTCTTTTATAGAATAGAAAGACAGAAGGATAAGAAATCTATTTTAATGAAACTTATAGTTGCACAGCAAAAGCTGCTATGAGATCCTCTCTACATCCCCTACCACAGCTAGAAGAATGGGCTAGAACCATTGTTAAAACTTTGGTAATAACTTTAGGGTTTGAAAGGTTTCTTTGTATTTGACCAGTCTTCTGTATGTAGAAGGTGTATTGAAATGTCAGAATATGAGATGAATGGAAACTGGGGAGAGTCGACTGGAACAGCTTGTGGTTACCTGCCAAGAAACCGTGAACTTTAGTAAAAGGTAATTCCGGCAGGGGGAGATCGCGACCACCGACTCATATACCACCTACCCAAATCGTACCCCAGACCCATTTCTAGACCTTTCTAAGCTCTACTGCGCAGAATCGGATATAGGAGGAGAATATGTTAATGCTTTACGGGAAATATCATGCTTATGCATGCATACTTAATGAATATGTATGAATAAGTTCTATATATGGTGTCTAATTTTGAGACTTGGTGTGCGTTGATCGTGAGAGGACTCGCTCACGCACCCGGCCGTCAATAAAGGAGTCTCTGCTTATCTACATCACATTGGTGTCGATAAGTTCTTCATTCCGAGATTTCGGCAACAGTTTTGGCGACCCAGATGGGACCTCGCCGAAGGAGACCGGAGGAGTCGGGGACCTGATCGGGTCCAGCCGGCACCGAGGATTTCTCCGGGATACCCATTGATCCCCGATCCATAAGGCTCTTCGCGACGTTCCCCGGATTTTTGGTAAGACACTTCTTTTCCTAATTGTAGTTAGTGAGTTAGCGTCCCAGTAAAGTAAGTGCACTAGAGGAAGTGGGTAGGAGTCCCACTGTAATAAGTGTATGGTAAGGAGTGGGTTAGAGTCCCACCAGTGGGTTGGAGTCCCACTGAGTAAGTCTGCCTGTCAGACGCGGTGAAAGCTGTGCAGGGTAGGACTAGGAGTCTGCCCGTAAGACATAAGCGAAAGCTATTGCAGGGTTGGGCAAAAGTGGAAACAAGAGAACCCATATGCTATAGTGTTCTCTAAAGTAGTGCCTCTAACAAGAAGTTAGAAGGGTTTTGTGGGGGTTTTTTTGATACGGAATTTTTTCTTGTATTTGAGTATTGAGAAGAAAATTAAGAAGTGTATAATACTGTGTTTTATGTCTTTGTTTAAAGTAACTGTGGGAAAGTGTGAGTGTGGCTGTAAGGGTGAGACGTGCAATTGAGCACAAAAGCGAGTGTGGAGAGTGGATCCGCGGATCAGAGTGACAGAGTTGAATAATTGTGTATTGTACTGTGAGTGATTATACCAGGGCATCTAAGTTAACTCGGTTGTTTAAAAGTAAAAGCATGGGTAATCTTGCTGTAAATGACAAAATCCCGAAAAATTCTTTGTTGGGATGTTTATTGGCACATTGGGGAAATTTACATGATGATCTGCAAAAGAGCCAGATGATTGAGTATTGTAATAATTTGAGTATTGTAATAATTGGTGGCCTTTGTATATATTGGATGATCAGGAAAAGTGGCCCACGAATGGGACACTGAATTATAACACTATTCTGCAGTTAATGCTGTATTGTAAAAGAGAAGGGAAATGGAATAAAATGCCAAATGTGGATTTGTTCTTGTACTTAAGACAAAGAAAGGATTGGCAGGATGAATGTAAGCTAACTATTAGAGATAATTGGTAATGGCTATAACTTCTGATAATAAGAAAGTGGGAAAAAAAATGTTGTTCCAATTGTGAGATTGGGAGTGGATACAGGAGCGACATTTTCTTTTTATTAAATACCTGCAAAGGAAAAATTGGAACAAAACCAGGCCATTCCTGCAACCCCTGGATTTGAAATTTGGAAATAAGATAACTACACGTGAATTTTTGTATGTACCAGAATGTCCGATACCCTTCTTAGGAAGAGATTTGTTATCCAAATTAAATGCACAAAGTGTTTTTGACGAAGGAGAACTTTTCTTGAAAATACCTGAGTCAAAAACGGGAGAAATCCTGATGATACAAGAAAAAGTAAAGGAACAAGAAATTCCACCGGAGGTGGATTTGGCAGCGATCCCTACTGTATGGGAAACAAATATTCCTGGTAAATCGAAACTAGCAGAACCTGTTAAAATAGATTTGAAGGAAGGCGCGGGAACAGTGAGAACTAAACAATATCCAATCAAATCAGAAGTGAGACAGGAGTTGAAGAAATTGATTGATAAATTTTTGGAGTATAAAATTTTGGAAGAATGTGAATCTGAGTATAATACTCCTGTTCTACCAGTCAGAAAACCCTCGGGTGAATATAGGCTGGTGCAAGACTTGAGAGCAGTAAACTAAATAGTTCAGGATATTTATCCTGTAGTAGCAAACCCTTATACACTGTTAACAGCATTAAGGGAGACTTATCGGTGGTTTACAGTGCTTGATTTAAAAGATGCTTTCTTTTGTATACCTTTGGAAAAGGAAAGTAGAGAACTGTTTGCTTTTGAATGGGAAAATCCTCAAACCGGGCGAAGGATGCAGCTGACACGGACTAGATTACCCCAAGGATTTAAAAACAGTCCAACTATTTTTGGAAATCAGTTAGCAAAGGAACTTGAAACCTGGAAACAGGATAAATCAAGACCTGGGCATTTACTCTTACAATATGTGGATGACATACTGATTGCTACAGAAGAAAGATTTACTTGCATACGGGTGACTATTGACCTCTTGAATTTCCTGGGACTAAATGGGTACAAGGTATCCAGGAAGAAAGCCCAAACAGCCTGCCAGACTGTGATATATCTGGGCTTTGAGATTTCAAAAGGACAACGACAATTAGGAAAAGATCGCAAAGAAGCTATTTGTGGTATACCTGAGCCGAGAAATATTCATGAACTCAGAGCATTTTTGGGAATGACTGGGTGGTGTCATCTTTGGATTATGAACTATGGGCTAATAGCTAAACCGCTGTATGAGGCCCAAAAGAATTCTCCCTTTGTATGGGGCCCACCACAGCAAAGGCTTTTGTAGAGTTAAAACGTGCCTTAATGTCTGCACCTGCTTTGGGACTTTTGGATTTAACCAAAGATTTTCAGTTGTTTGTTCACGAAAGGCAACACCTGGCACTGAGAGTGTTAACTCAGAAGATAGGAAGCTGGAAATGACCAGTCGGATATTTCTCTAAACAACTGGACACAGTGAGTAAAGGGTGGCCAAACTGCCTTCGAGCAGTGACAGCGACAGTGATGCTCATACAAGAAGCTCGGAAATTGACTTTGGGAAGAACAATAACAGTCTATGTCCCACACATGGTGATAACTGTTTTAGAACAAAAGGGGGGACACTGGCTGTCTCCGAGCCAAATGACGCAGTACCAGGTAGTACTGACTGAACAAGATGATGTGACTTTAAAGACAACTAACCTGGTAAATCCTGCAGTGTTTTTAAGTTCCATACAGGAAGAAGGACAACTGGAACATGACTGCTTGGCTACCATCGGGTATGTTTACTCCAGTCGTCAAGACTTGAAGGATGTACCATTGGAGCGATCAGACTGGGAATTGTATACTGATGGAAGCAGCTTTATGGAACAAGGAGTCCGATACGCTGGATATGCGGTAACAACAGATACTACAGTTATAGAAGCAGGAGCATTGGCGAGTACTACATCAGCCCAGAAAGCGGAACTTATTGTCTTGATTCAAGCCCTAGAATTAAGTAAAGACAAGAAAGTAAACATCTGGACAGATTCAAAATATGCCTTTGGGGTAGTGCATGTCCATGGGGCTTTGTGGAAAGAAAGAGGGCTATTGTCCTCTCAAGGATCAAACATTAAGCATCAAAAGGAAATTATACAATTATTGCAAGCAGTTCAAAAGCCAGATCAAGTAGCAATCATGCACTGTAAGGCACATCACATTGGGAATACAAAAATAATAGCTGGGAATAATTCAGCTGATAAAACAGCAAAAAAAAAAAAAAAAAAAAAAAAAAAAAAAAGGTAGCAAAGAAACAAGCATTGCAAATGGCAATAATTCCTTCTAAAACAGTAACCCTTCCTAGGGAAAAACAGAGATATTCAGAGGAAGATGACAAATTGGGTCAGTTATTAAATGCTAAGAAAAACTTAGCTGGATGGTGGATAACTCCTAATGGACAGGTAGTAATTCCACCTCTGGTGATGAGAGAGATAATTCAAACGAGACATCAAGAATGCCACTGGGGGGCAGAAGCCTTAGTAACATCTTTACGAAAGCAGGTAATACCAGATAAGATGTTGGGAATAGCTAAAACGGTAACTGCAAAGTGTGAAGTATGTTTGAAAAATAATCCAGTGATTAAGAAAAAGGTTCAAATGGGTAGACTGAAATCTGGTACAGAACCTGGAGATTATTGGCAAGTAGATTTTTCAGAGTTACCTAGACAAAATGGGTACCAGTACATCCTGGTAAGGGTTGATACTTTTACAGGATGGCCAGAAGCCCTTCCCTGTCGCACCACACGAGCAAAAAGAGGTTGTGAAGTGGTTATTACAAGAAATAATTCCGAGATTTGGAGTTTCTGTTGGAATTTCCTCTGACAGAGGTCCACACTTTGTTGCTGAAGTAGTCCAAAGTGTTAGCAAAGTATTGGGTATTAATTGGGATTTGCATGCGTCTTGGAGACCGCAATCTAGTGGAAAAGTGGAGAGGATGAAGCAAACTTTGAAACGACGAGTAAGTAAGATTTGTCAAGAAACCAGTCTAAAGTGGCCTCAGGCACTTTCATTGGCATTATTATGAGTCAGGGTACAGCCAAAGAGTGGAACCTCAGTCAGTCTTTATGAATTATTATATGGAAAACCATATGAGTCTCTAGAACCAAATCTAAACATACATGTAAAAGGAAAACAAGATGTGTGTATAACTATTTGCTTTTTCTAAGGAAAACTTTGGATGCAGTAATTTGGAATAGACCTTTACCCCTGGAAAATTCAGTGCATGATTTCCAACCAGGAGACTATGTCTGTGTGAAGACCTGGACCTCCAAACCTTTGCAGGAGCGCTGGAGAGGACCTTTCCAGATACTGTTAACCACTTTTACAGCTATCAAGATAGCAGAATCAGATGCTTGGATACATTATACTCGAGTGAAGAAAGCACCTACTCCATGGAAGATTGTCAATCGTGACCCAGAGACCTTAAAATTGACACTGAAACATGTCTAATTTTTATATTGGATTTTATTTTGGTCGGTAGTGTTGGTGGGATCATGGGCTGGCTTGGTGGACAGGAACAAAAGACAAGTAGAAACAGAACAAGTGATTGAAATTCCCAAACAAATGGCTGAGGAAAATGTCATGGTAGGATTGACTAAAGAATTTGCCAATTTACAAAATATCACGCGGATCACTGCTTGTTTGCCGATAACTAGGGCAGTAGGTGAATCTATTCGATGGGGAATTTTAACCATGAATCTGACCAATCTGGAATGTAAAAATGAGACCACCTATTGTGAACAGAGGCCAGTAACTCAACGGTATGAACAAGTAAAGGTTATCAGAAAACAGTGGAAGTCGCCAGGTAAAGAAACAGATTGTAAAAAACTATTGAATTATGATTTTATAACAGGATCCCGACCTAGTGCCATAGCTTGAGTTCTTTTTCCTGGGGGTCCAAATCCCCAGTTAGGATGGTGTTCTTGTGATGAACATCTTAAAACCAATGCGAGCAGAAGTATCATGAAATGGAAGTGTAACAAAACTGGCCAAGGTACCCAATTAGTAGAACAATGGGACTCTATATGGTCTATGTCCATATTTTCCCATTTTCAGTATATGGCAAGAACTTCTTGGTGTTTGACCTGGGATGGAAAAGTTTTTTCAGTATTACCCTGGGCCAATGATAGGTCAACTTCATCGGGAGAAGGAAAATAAAATAGTGCCATGGTGGAAATGCGAGAAAGTGTATGATTGCAGTAATGCAGACTTAGCAATCCAAAGAATTCCTCCGTTGGCCGCTGCTTTGAAATATGGTTGTTTCTGTCGAGGTCTTAAGAATATTTTCAATTTAACCAGCACTTTTACAGTTAGAAAAGGAACTTTGTTCAGTTGCAGAAAAACTACCATTCGAAGTCCAGGACATTTAGTTTGGGCATTAAGCGGTGGAACCTGGACAACACATTTACCATTAGATGGTAAGGTGAAACAAATTACTTTAGGCATGCCAACATTGTGTCCAGTTTGGAAGAAATCACCGTTTAGAGGATCTTTAGAGAATTTAGAATTGAAAGGAATAAAGAGATCTGAGATAAATGATGATATTTGGAATGAACCATCTACAGGAGTGAAAATTGGCTGGGCACTTGAATCACTTTTAAATCCTATAGCTTCATATAGAAACAGAGCATGGCTCTATCAGTTAAGTGGTCAAGTGGAAAAATTAGCAAACGTTACCAAAAAGGGGTTTAAGGAATTGAATATACAATTACAGGCGACCTCCAGAATGACTTTACAAAATAGAATGGCATTAGATATGCTCCTACTTAAAGAACATGGAGTATGTGGATATCTCAAGGGTAAGATGGGCCACTGTCGTATCCACATTTCAAATGTCACACAAGATGTGGAACATGATTTGGATTTATTAGATAAAATTGAAAAAGAAACAGAATCAATTCAAGAAGATATGTCAGAAGACTGGTTAGGGAAAATTTTTAACAAACTGGGATGGAATTTGAGCTCTTGGATACAGTGCATCATCAAAACGTTGTTTCTGTTACTAATTGTAATTCTGATGATCGTGCTAGTCTATGCATGTTTGAAGAAACAGTTTACCAACAGAATTTCAGTCAATCGTATGAGAGAAGTACCAACTATTCCATCAAGACATAGTCCACCACCAAAATATGTTGAAACAAATGATATGTAAATAATGTGAAAGTATTGAAAAATGATTTTCAACACTTTCAAAGGGGGGAAATGTTATACATTTGCTAATAAGTTAAGATTGATTGACTTTATTTGATTGATTATTTGATTTTATAAAATTCTTTTATAGAATAGAAAGACAGAAGGATAAGAAATCTATTTTAATGAAACTTATAGTTGCACAGCAAAAGCTGCTATGAGATCCTCTCTACATCCCCTACCACGGCTAGAAGAATGGGCTAGAACCATTGTTAAAACTTTGGTAATAACTTTAGGGTTTGAAAGGTTTCTTTGTATTTGACCAGTCTTCTGTATGTAGAAGGTGTATTGAAATGTCAGAATATGAGATGAATGGAAACTGGGGAGAGTCGACTGGAACAGCTTGTGGTTACCTGCCAAGAAACCGTGAACTTTAGTAAAAGGTAATTCCGGCAGGGGGAGATCGCGACCACCGACTCATATACCACCTACCCAAATCGTACCCCAGACCCATTTCTAGACCTTTCTAAGCTCTACTGTGCAGAATCGGATATAGGAGGAGAATATGTTAATGCTTTACGGGAAATATCATGGTTATGCATGCATACTTAATGAATATGTATGAATAAGTTCTATATATGGTGTCTAATTTTGAGACTTGGTGTGCGTTGATCATGAGAGGACTCGCTCACGCACCCGGCCGTCAATAAAGAAGTCTCTGCTTATCTACATCACATTGGTGTCGATAGGTTCTTCATTCCGAGATTTCGGTAACACAGGGAGCTCCTTCCCTTCCGAGCAGGAGGAGATGGGCTGTGCTGTGGGGGTGTCACGGCCTGGGGTGGGCTGCCCCGGGGCTGGGCAGTCTCTGGAGGCTCTCAAACCCCGCCTGGCCGTGACCCTGAGTGGCCGGCTCCTGGGGGAGCTGCTTGCGCAGGGCCTTGGGCTGGATGGTCTCCAGAGGTCCCTGCCAGCCCTGACCCGTCTGATTCTGCCGCTCTGTGCGGAGGCGCGGGGCCGGCCCGCGGCACTGAGGGGCGGTGGGGCCGCAGGGGCAGCGGGGTCGGGAAGGCGGTGGCGTGGGCTCTGAGGGGCCGGTGTGCGGGACAGCCGGGAGCAGGCAGCCCGGCGGGCAGCGGGAGCGCCCTTCGGCCGGCCTCTGTGCCGCCACAGGCTCACCGCCCCGGCCATAGGTGGCCAAAACTGTTGCCGTGCATGCCCGGGGCATCGTGGAGGGGCTGCTGGCTGCCCGCAGGTGGTCTCCCCTTTGGAGACTGGTCAAAGGCTTGGGCTTTGTTTGTTGGGCTTTGTTGATGGCTCAACAGAGGGCTTGGTTTTGCAGTGTGCCCCCTTACTGCTGCTCTGGTGACGTGCTGGGCAGCAGTGGCTGCAGGGCAGGTGGGGACAAGTGGCATGGGCAGGAGGCAGAGCTGCCCATCCTGCTGGGGACATGGAGGGGCCTGTGCTGCTGGAGCCAGAGCATCAGCGGCTTGGTAGCCCCTGGGCTCGGCCACGTCAGCCCCAGGCAGTGCAGGCTGCTCAGACAGTGGGTGGCAGAAAAAGTCATTTATTGCGGCAGCGTGGCCCTGGAGAGGGGAAGGAAGGCATTGCTTTCAAGTTCTGCTTCGGCTCCACCTTGGGCTTCTCCCCTCTGCTTCACAGCCCAGTGGAGCAGCTGGCACTTTATGGCAAAGGCGAAGCATGAGGGCACGTCTTTGCCCTGGACCACTGGAAAGAGCAGTTGTCCTGCTGCTCTCCAGAGGACGCCAGCTCCTCTGGGGCTGAGGTGTCTTCTTCCCTGTTAGCCTTCAGGAAGAGAAGCCTGCAGAGCATCCTCGGGCTGGGGCTGCTGCTTCGTCTCTGCCTGAGCAGAGCCCTCGCTGGGGGTCGAGTGCCACGTCCCCCATGTCCTTGGCAGCCATAAACACAGTAGTCATAGGTTAAACCACCCCTTACAGCCTTCGTCATCAAAGGATGAGGAATGTCTGAGTTGCCAGGGAGGAGACCAGGGGGCTGGTGTCTTTCATTGCGCCTTTAAGCACTGTGGGGACAAAGCAGCAGAGGTGAGGTGACAGCCCTGTGTCCCCTCCAGGCAGGGCACACTGCACCCTGTGATTGCCAGGGCCAGGAGGCAGCCAGGGGACAGGTGGCTCGGCTGGAAGCTGCTTCTCAGGAATAGCCCCCTGCAGAAACACCCCGTCCCCCCTAGGCACGCTGGGAGCAGATCCCCCCTTGCCCAGGTTGCGGGGGGGAGCTCCGTGCTAGCTCCTTCCTCCTCCCCACTGCCCTCGCTCACCATGTCGGATGTACTCCAGGTACCACTGCTCACGCACGCACCGCCCAACGAGCCCTGGAGCAACACAGTGTGTCAAGGATGCTGCTGCCGCTCAGAGACCCTTGCAGCCAGCCCACCTGGCTGCACTGTCCCCCCGGGAGGGCTGACCCCGGAGTGCAGCATCAGGGAGGGGATGGATGAGCCTCCTGCCAGCCCCACCTGTGCAGGCAGGGGCAGGAGGGGGTGAAGGGGTGCCCCATAGGTCCTGTGCTGGGACACAGGGACCCTGGGAGTCATGGCTCACCGATGAACCTGACAGCCTCCCATCGCAGGGGCTCCTGCCAGCTGTGCAGGTAATGCAGGCTCTGGCGCAGGTAGGCCATGGCCCTGCTCCTCTTCTTGGCCAGCTGGAGAGAGGAGAAGGGTGCAGGGTCAGCGCAGAGCTGCCCCCGCGTTTGGCCATCCCTCCACCCAGGGCCATCCCCCTTCCCCCCAGCAGGACATCCCCAGCTCCCCACTGTGTGGCACCGGGGTTCAGAGGGAGCATCAGGCTCCCAGGGATGCAGGGGTGCCACCCTAGTGGCAGGGTCCCCTTGGGGACCCCAGGGGCAAAGACAATGCGGAGCAGAGCCTGCTCCAGGAGGGTGTGTGCAGCCAAGGGGGCACAGCCCTCCATCCCCCCTCCCTCCCCGCAGGGCACAGGGCAGGGCTTGCCCGGGGAAGATCCCAGGGGTGTTGGGGCTCTGCTTACCAGGCACTCGGTGATCCTCCATGCCTGCCCGGTCTCAGCCATGTGCTCCAGCTGCCTCCACTTCAGGAACAGGCCAGCACTGCGGAGGGCTTCCTGGGAGGCCTGGTGAGCAACAGATATGCCACCACCACCATCGAGGGCACAGGACCCTGTGTCCTCCCTCTTGGCGGGGCTCAGAACCTCTTCTATCCCATGCCAGGAAGACACTCCAGCTGGGAATTGGTGCTGTCACCATGTTCAGCACCCCGGGGAAGAGAAGGACAATCACCCTCTCTGACTGGAAGGCCGTCAGGGCTTCAGTGCTTTGGCCCTGGTGGCCCCAGGCTGTTGTGGAGCTGTAGCTCAGTCTCTGGGGCTGCAGGACCCATGGCAGGGGCTGTGCGGAGGGAGCTGGGTGGGAAAGGGACCCACCTCCCCGTCCATCTGGGCAGCAGCAGGAGAAGGGCAGCAGTGGGCAGGGAGGGGGTCTCTGCCTGGCCCTAGGGACTCAGCAAGCTAGACCTCCCAGTGGCACACATTTGAAGGGTCCAGTGTCAGCATTGCCGGGCCCAAAGGACCGGTCAGGCTAAGAATCCCACCTTGGCCACACTTTTGTTCTGATCGTGCAGGTGCAAGAGCAGTGGCAGCAGGCTGCTCCACACCTTCTTCTTCATCTTCTTCTTTTCAGCGCCCACCACGAGCCACATCAAGCTTTGGAAGAGGTGGATGGATTGCTCCCGCACAGTGTCCAAATGCTGGGGAAGGAGGGGAGGAGGACCTCAGCCCCAAGCGCAAGCCCATGGCAAGCGAGGGGCTGACGTGGAGGTGAACTTCCCCCAGATGGCTGCAGGCAGCCCTGCTCCATAAGGGAGTGCATGAGCCGTGGCATGCAGAATGTCTGTGCAGAGGGGCTGGGGGCTGGAGAGGGAGACCCTGTGGAGGACTGGGGGATGCTGCCAGGGCAGGGTGCACATTGGTGTTGCTCAGCACACCGGCTGCTGTCCTGCCACCCCCGTCCGCCCTGCGGCAAGCAGGCCGAGCCAGGGTGAGTCCACGCTGGGGGTTTGGGGTGCAGCACGGAGTCACCGAGGGCAGCGACAGTGGCTGGGGGCTGCAGGGCAAAGCATCCTCCTGCAGAGCATGGGGGCTGCGGTGGGAGACGCGAACGAGGTGCTCAATGAGGGGAGCATGGGGCTCTCCGCCAGCCTTACGTTGTCAAAGAGTGGCTGGAGCTTGTCAGCCAGCGCCAGGGCAATGAGGCTGGGCTTCTTCCCCGCCGGAAGCTGGAGCATGTTGTCAAGCACGGAGAGGGCCACGGCGCTGCCGTCACTGTCATCAGCCTGCAGCCGCTCCATGACGTACGGCAGCAGGACAAGGGTTTTCCTTGCCTGTGTGAGACACGCCACCTCATTTTTGTAAAGCGGCAAGCGACCGCAGGGCTGAAAACCCTCCCCGTGAGCACTGGCCTCCCCGCTGGCTTCTCAGCAGGCAGCATGGGTTACGAGGGCAAGCGCCTGGCAGACAGGGCTCCCTGGCACGGCCATGGGAAGAGCAGGGTGCGCAGGGGGAGGACAGACAGCTCTGGCTCCTTGCCAGACCCTCGGCTGCCCCCTTTTGCAACAGACCCCCTGAGCAGCCTGGTGGGTGACCAGCGCTGCTTGGAAAGCTGCGCGAGCTGCCAGCAGGCCCTGCGTTTCATCGCGGGGCTCATCACCCCACGGCCACGCTCTGCAGACCCCACACTCGGGCTGGTGGCTCTGCTGCCATCATCCCTGCTGGGACGTGCTGGCAGTGGGACCCTGTTCCCCTCGGCACTGCTGCCTCTCCCCTTGCCATGGGGCAGTGGGCCAGGGACGCGGGAGAGCTGGCTGCAGCTGGCTCAGCTCCCCATGCCCACAAAAGCCCAAGCCGCCACGTTACCTACCACCCACAGCTCTGCCATGGGCTGTTGTCCTGGCTGCCCCAGCTGCCCCCTACTCACTGTGTCAGGCCTCTCGGTGAGCCTGAGGATGGCCCTGAGCACCAGGGTGGGCATCCCCAGGCACTGGCTCTGCAGATACATGGGGAAGATTGCCAGGGCACAGTCCAGCTCTTCACTGAGGTCAGTGCAGCCCACCATCTGAAACACACGCAACGGGAGCTGGAGAGGTGCAGCGCTGGCTCCAGCCATCAGCTCAGGCAGGGCAAGGACATAGGGGCAAGGCCAAGCCTGAATGGAGGCAGCAGGGACTGCGGAGAGCCCCCGTGCCCCACACCGCACTGGTTGCTCGCCTGGCTCCTCCATGGTACCAGCCAGAGCCCACCTGCTTCCCCAGCTCCCGCTGCAGCAGCGGGCATGGGAGAACTGAGGATCGGAGGGAGCTTGGAGCAGTGCCATCAGGCTCACCTCAACAAAGAAGACCATGGCGACCATCTCCCAGGAGGGGTTCTCCACAGAGAGGAGCTCTGCCAGATGGCGGAAGATGGTGGAGCGCAGGGATCTTGGGGTGTTCATCATCTCCCTGGAAGGGGGAAGGAAGCACTGTCAGGCCTGAGCCAGGCAGGCACATCTCTGGGGGTCACACCAGTCTGGTCATCACTGGACTGCAGCACTTCCTCCAAGCAGTGGGGACCCCCTGCCATCAGCCCCAAGGGAGGGGGTGGTGTGGGGTGCACAGTCCCCCAGGAGTGTGGAGAAGGGGCTCTCACCTGGCCACGATGCGCACTCCCAGGAGGTGGGTCTGGGCACTGAGCAGCATGTCCCAGCCACCCTGCGCCTCGATGGCCAGCATGTGGCTCTCAAGGCCCATCCTGCAGAGCAGCACCGTCATGGCCCACACCACAGACCTGCACGAGGAGAAATGCTCAGCTCCCACCGGGACCCCTGGCTTGGCTCCAGGTGGCTGGCAGGGACGAGCGGACAGGGATGGCGCACCTGATAGGAGCAATCAGACCCTGTTGGTGGCCCTTCCAGAAGATTTGCACCTCCTCTGGCGTCAGCTCTGTGGTGAATGACACTTGGAAAAGCAGTGCCAGGAAAAGCCGGGGGAAAATGTCTTCCACGTCCCATGTGCAGCTGGACTGCAGGAGGATCTTGCTTATGGTGCTGGCTGCCTGCAGAAGACACCAGACACGGACATCTCGCTGACCCCTGGGGAGGCCAAGGCTTGGGGCGGGCATGGAAGGGAAGGGGTGGCCCCAGACAGCTGAGAGCAGCCCCGGAGGTCAGTGAGGCCTCATCCAGCAACTCACAGCCAAGGAGAGGACGCGCGGGTTGTCCTTGGTAGAGGCGGAGGTCTTGTGCAGCGACTGGTTCATCATGACGTTGATGAGCTCCTGCAGCACCTTCTTGGCAGCCTGGGGCTCAAAGAGCATCACCGCCCACATGGTCATGGCGACACTGTGGAGAACCAGGGCTCTGTCAGTGGGGACACCCAGGAGTAAGGCCAGCCTGAAGTCCCTTGGGAGGGTATTGGGGCCCCTCTGCCAGGGTGAGAGCAGCCCTAAAGTCTGGTGAGCCCCGTACTAGGTGCATGTTGGGGAGCAGTGCAGCAGGCCGGCCACCACCTCGCTGGGGTGTTTGTCTGCCAGCACGCGCAGGGCCCTGTCCAGGCTGTTGACAGCTACCAGCATCCTGATGGAGGGCAGGTTTGTGTAGATGGCGCGCACAATCTTCAAGACCTGGAGAGGAGACACAGGAGGGAGTGGGGATGTCAGTAGGGTGAGCACGGCTGTTTCCCCAGCTCCCTCTGGGAGCTGCTTCTGTTCCCGTTGTGGTATGCCAGCTGGAGATGGTGTCAGCGCTGGCCAGGTGCAGAGCCGGGGGAGGAACGGTGCCCCGGGGGGCTGGAGCATCAGCTGTGCCACCCCTGGGCGACTCACCTGCCCCGGCTGGAAGGCAGGGCCCAACACAAGGACATCCACCATGTGGGCAGCCACGCGGATGCTGTAGGTGCTTGGGTCTCTCATGTTCTTGATGGCTAGGAGGATGATGTCTGCCCGGTCAGAGGGACGGAGGTATTTCGTGAACTTCTGCGGCATGAAGGAGAGGAAGGGAGATTTGTCACCTAGAGCATCCCCCAGAGCATCTTGGCTGTGCAGGGAGTGGGACGCAGAGCCAGGCTGCACTGGGCAGATGGACGGTGGGGGTCAGGGTGCCATGGGGAATCAGAGCTCACTGGAGGCCTTTGCCTCGCCCCTGCTCAGGATCAGCGCAAGCCCCCGCTATTGCCATGCATCAGGTGTCCCTTCGCTCATGCTGATCCCGCCAGCCAGGAGCTGAAGGCCCTTCTTACCAGGAAGATTTCTCTGGCGCCGCTGGTTTGCAAAAGCTGCTGGGGCTGCCTCGCTTGCCAGACCTCCTGGTGCTCCAGCTGCCCTCTGTCATGCGACCGGGGCTGCCTGCCTGGGGAGGAGAAAAACAGGGGTGCTGAGAGAGAGGGTGCAGAGCTGGAGGTGCAGTCTGAGTGCTGGGCAGAAAAGTCACTGGCAAAGGACTGGGACGCCCTGACAGGTCTGGGGAGCGGATACGCAGGGAGGGTCCGGGGCTATTGTGAGCAGGGCTGAGAGGAAATGGCTCTTCAGACTGCAGGCAGGCAGGCAGGTTGTATGCGGCTTTCTCTGGCCAAGGAGGGTGGCCACTGGCTGCCCATGCTGGGGGGGACCAAGCCCGACACGGCCTCTCTTACTTCTCTGCTTCAGGATGAAGGTGTGCAGGTGATGGAGAGCTTCTGTAGCCTTGTGGCGGGTCCTCTCACGCTTGCAGGTGCAGCAGAGAATGAGGTGCCCCACCAGCAGCCCCAGTATCGCAAACTGATGACTCTTGGAGCACTGGTGTCTGAGGACTATAGTTTGTGCAAAGCAGGAGCAGACCTGGGGGAAGAGAGGCAGTGCAGGCACAAGGTGAGGCCGGTCACAAGGTGAGCCCCAGCTGCTCCCAGAGCAGCCGGGCACCAGGCCGGAGCAGGGAAGCCAAGTTCCTGCCTGTGCCTGCGGCAGCCCTGCCCTGCCCTGCCCTGCCCTGGGAGAGAGCGTGGACAGGGCAGGGACAGGGCAAAGACTCCTGCTCCCAGCCTCCTGCTGACTGGGTGCCCAACTTCCCCAGGAGGTGCCAGGGCTCCGGGCTGCAGGGACAGGGCAGTGGGACTGCCCAGACCAGGAGCTCGGTACCTGCGGCATGGAGCAGGTGGTGAACTCGATCAGACTGGCAATCTGCGCCACGGCCCTCTCCTGCACTGCTTCCCTCTGGGACCTGGTGAAGGGCAGCAGGACCTGGGAGGAGAAAAGCTGCTGGTGTGCCAGGGAGGTGGCATGGCGCAGCACGGCACAGGCAGGCTTGCTCCGGGGCAATGCCTGGCATGGGGCATGTGTCCTTCTTGCCTCTCGCAGCAGCCTGCTGCGGCCAGGCAGGTCGCCGCATCCTGCTCCTGCTGCTGCCTCTGCTGCCTTCCACTCCTCCCCCCTCAAACAACGTCCCTGCACCCCCCACCCAGGGACCCCAAGGCTTTGTGGTGACCAGCTCCCTGGGGAACGGTGGTGGGGGCTCTGGGATATGTGCCGTGGTAAAGCTGGAGGGGGAAAGCCCCAGGGCTGGGCTCCCCTTGCCAAGCCAGACAGGCAGGTCTGTCTGGGCGGGAGTGTTGGGCAGGATGGGCAGCAAGCACGGCTGCAGAGGTGGGGTGAGCTGTGGCAGGAGAAGAAGGGGCTCTGGCAGCAGCCAGGGGGCAAGGGGCTAGTGGGAGGGGCATGGCGGGGAAGGAGGGACATTGCCTGCCCCATTCCTTGCACCAGGCGCTGGGAGGGCCACCGCTCGAGCCGGGGGTCACTGCCCATAGGGACCCTGTGCCAAGGCCAGACCTGCAAGATGTTCTGCAGCTCCAGGATGCCAAGCGTGCCAGCACTGCATACCAGCACCTTCAGCATGCTGTCCATCACGGCCATGGTCTGCGAGGGAGACAGAGTCTTGGGGGCAGCCCTGGAAGCCAGGGAGGGACGGCCATGGCCCTGCGGTGCCCAGGAAGGGACCCTGGGGCAGGGGATCTCCCCGTGGTTCACCCTGTGGCATACCTTGGAGTAGAGGGAAGCCTCGGGGTCCTGGGTGTCCTCCTGTGGGTGCTGGTAGAAGATGCTGCGGAAGCAGGCTTGGAGGAGGCTGCTTGTCTTCTCCTCCAGACGCAGTCCCACTCTGCTGCAGGGACAAAGGGGTGCTCTTGGGGCCCAGCAAGGGAGAGGCAGACTCTGGGGCTGGAGACCTGGCTCGGCTCCCACGCCACAGGGGTCATGTCAACCCCCACGCTACTGACACTCAAGTTGAGGGGGAAAACCCTGTACCGCCCCCTGCCCCTCCCTCTCAGACCCAGCACGGGGGATGCCCCCCCATATGGGACGAGTGCTGTCGGGGCCACCTGGCACCGAGGAGGCCAAGCTGGGGGCCGGGGCAGGTACCTCATAGAGGTGATGGCCAACATGGCTTGCTGCCACACCGTGGTGCCCAGGTCGTCAGTGGGCTCCTCTTGCAGCAGCACCTGGGGAGCACAGCAGGGTGAGTCACGTCAGGATGGGGCAGTCTCCTTCAGCCAGCAAGAGCCTGCGGGGCTGGCAGAGCCCCGGCTGCCCCCATCCTGGCACCCCCTCCCAACCCAGCACTCAGTGGTCCCAGGCCCCGTGGTGGCAAGTTCTGTGCCCATCACGGAGCCACAGGCTGGCCAAGGGACCTGCAAACATCATTGGGTCCAACCCCCAGCTCCAGTCGGGCCACGCGAGTGGTTTTAGAACATCTCCAAGGAGAGAAACCTGGAGCAGCGCTCCTTCACACCCCCCTACCCGGCCAAGCCCTCTCCTGCCCCCAGGGCTGTGCCACTGCCCACTGCCCCTGGGCCTGCCTCTTGAGGCCTGACTGCTTGTCCCCTCACCTGGATGGTGTCCACCACCTCCCACTGAAAGTAGTAAAGCTCGTCCCACACGCTGGAGTCCATGGTGGCGGTGCCGCAGGCGGTGCAGATGGCGGCCAGAAACTTCAGCTTCTGGTCTGCTTGCTGCCAGCCGAGGAGGGGACAGAGGGACAGACAGCGCTGATGTCTAGCTATGCATTCAATCCCCATTATCACATTGTAGTCACCATGAAGGGATTCACTTCTGCTCGTGAAGTTAGGGTCGCCGTACGTCTGTAACTTTGTCCTAATGACAAGTGCCCCTGAAGGAGAACTCCAAGCCTGATAAGGGGAACACCTCACCCCAGGAGGTGCCAACAGCCCGTTACTTGCAACAAAGGCAAGAAGCCAGCGGAACGAGACTGAAACTAGGGGCAAGGTAAAGGCAGCGGGGGGAGAGCGCAACCACCGACTCCAGTCAGGACTAAAGGACTCACCCTCACCCCTCCCTCAGACATGCAGTAAATGAAAAACACACTGTAACTTGAAATCAAAGCGAGAGATCTATAGACCAACGGAAAGCTACCGCGCGTACTAATTACCAATAGCATCTTTTAGCTAGAGTTTGGAAAATACGTATGTATAACTAGACTGCATAAATGTTAATCTTGTTCTTCTGAGCTTTGCGCTTGCTTCGTGGAGCATCATCAGCTAAGCCCCAGCTTTGCGCGAATCCGTAATAAAGAAATGCCTGGACTCCGTGCGTCGGTTGCCTCGTGCCCAACGGGCGAAGGTGTACACTTTTTGGATAACAGTGTCAGTGGGGAGAGACAGCTGGGAGGGGGCATAGCCCCCGGCACCTTGTGAGCAGGGCATGTGGGCAGAAAGACTGGCCGGGAGGTAGGGGCACAGCCTCGTAGAAGTGGCCACGCATACCTTTGGTCTGATCCTGAGGAAGCCTTGGATGATGTCCAGGGTATTCTCTTCCTCCGTGGGCGCAGCCAAGTCAGAGTGGCACGAATCTGGCGGACACAGAGCAGGCAGGGCTGGGGTCAGGCCGTGGGGAAAGTGCGAGCCCTCCGCCCAGCTCCTGGGGATGTCCCCAGCCCCAGCTCAAGGCTGGGACACTGGTGTCCCCTGCGCGCCCCAGGGGTGAGGGTGCGATGCTGGAGGGCAGCACCAGGAGGGGGGCCCGGTGTGCCTGGGTGAAGGATGCACTGGTACCAGGGGCAGGGAGGGTCCCTGCCCCAGGGATGCTGTGGCAGGGCTGGGTCTTTGGCCGCTGCCCCATAGGAGCCTGGCTGCCAGCCTGGCCGGGGGCTGCGAGTCTGGGGCAGGGCAGGGCAGGGTGAGCAGAGTGGGCAGCCCCCTGCCCACGATGCCCTCACACTCACGCGCATGCAGCAGCGGGAACTTACAATTGTTGGGCTTCAGCCGCGAGCTGGGAGCTGGGGCAGCTCTGTCCTTCTCCTGCCAGGACTGCCTGGGGTGGCTGGCGGGTATCCCCGCCATCCTGCGGCAGGGAGAGAGGAAGGGGGTGAAGGGAAGCCTGCAGCACCCGGGGCTGCCCTGCCAGGGGCAGTGGGGCAGAAGTAGCTCTGTTCAGGGGGCTCCTTGCCACCAGCCTGCCCCGACACCTTCCTCCCAGACACTGTGGGGGCAGCACCGGGTGACACGGCATGTCACAAAGTGCCCCACTGTGACCCTTCCTGATGCCCCAGGGCCCCACTGACCGCTCCTTGCCCCAGGGGGTTGGGACTGACTCCCTCTTCCTCCTTCTCCCTCTATGGGGCTGGGGTTCATCTAGACTGGGGGCATGCCACTTGTCGTAGGGACCCCTCTGTCACCTCGCTCCTGGGGCCGCACCCGCTTGTGGCCAGGCTGAGCTGGGGCTCAGCCCCCACACCGTCAGGCACGCTGAGGCTCTTCTCTCTTCCACCTGGGGCTCGGGACAAGGCCTGCGCGGCTCCCCTTGCTCCAAGGCTGGTGGGCACACAGGGACGACAGACGCCCTCCCGTGCGCTCAGCCGCAGCCGCACAGACTGGCACTGCTGGGGTCACTCGGGTTACCCCGGGCACTGTTGCCATGGTGCAGGGCACTGTTCCATCATCCCTTGGCTGGAACCCGGGCGGGGGCGGGGGGAGTCCCCCTGCTCCTCACCCCAGCCCCACTGGGCCCAGCCCAGGCCTGCTGGGCCAACCTGGCGAGGCGAGCTTTAAAGCGAAGGATGCAGGGGGAGGGCTGCAGTGCGGCAATGCTCGTGCCATCACCTGCGACTGGGGCATAAGCCAGGCCAAGCAGAGCAGCGATATGTGTTCCTTAGCTGCCTCCCGAGATGAGTCCCAGAAGGCCAACCGCCTCCAGGCTGTGCATGGCGGCGGTGGATCCTCTTGCACCCCTCCCGGGAAACCTGTGTGCTCGGTCGCCTCTCTGCAATGCCCATACGCCAGCACACGCGGCACAGGGGATCACCAGGAAGAATGAAAGATCTGTGTGCGGTCGCAGGGCCATGAGCTCATTGCAGTTACGGAGACATGGCGGGATAGCCTCCACGGCTGGGAGGCTGTCGTGGGTGGCTGTGTGCTTTTTAGAAAAGAGGCCAGCAGGGAGAGGTGGTGGAGTTGCTCTTTGTGTGAGGGAGCAACGGGAAGGTCGCGAGCTCTCCCTTGGGGTGGGTGCAGGACGAGTCCAGAGGTTACGGGTAAAGATGAAGGGGCCCGCCAACACGCGGGATGCCGTTGTAGGTGTTTGCTACGGGCCACCTGATGAGGGAGGGGAAGCCAATGAGGCCTTCTACAGACAATGGCAGGCAGCCTCACGATGCCAGGCCCTGGTTCTCACGGGGGACTTCAGCCTCCCTGCTACCTGCTGGAAAGACAACCCAGCTAGGCTCACACAGTCCAGGAGGTTCCTGCAGAGCACCGACGGTAACTTTTTGACGCAGGTGGTGGAGGAGCCAACGAGGCAAGCTGTGCTCTCAGACCCATTCTTCGCAAGCAGGGGGCTGGTTGGGGATGTGAAAGTTGAAGGCAGCCTTGGCCGCAATGACCATGAGATGGCGGAGTTCAGGGTCCTGTGCTGAGGAAGCGAGCCGACAAGTAGGATTGCCGCCCTGGCCTACAGGAGAGCTAACGCTGGCTTCTTCAAGGACCTCCTCGGAGGAATGCCATGGGTGAGGGCTCCAGAAGGTCCTTCCCAGTCCAAGAGAGACAAGGAACTACTGGAGAGGGGCCAGCAGAGGGCTACAAAGATGGTGAGGGGACTGGAGCATCTCCCTTAGGAGGACAGGCTGAGAGGGCTGGGCCTGTTCAGCCTGCAGGAGAGAAGACTCAGGGGGGATCTGTCGCATCCCAGCTATGAGGAGGGAGAGAGCGACTCAGACTCGCAAATGCCCTTGCTGTGGGTTGCGCTGAGGTAACACCCGAGGTCCGTACCTAAACATCAGCTTTAATGGAACAAACACCCAGTAAACATTGACCCTTTCACAATTATATCCAACCAAGCTATGTGGCTTTAGGAGAAGCTGGGGTAGGCCTTGTATTACTTTAGGAGAAAAAGCTGAGGCGGCGGGGGCGGGACATGGGGCAAGACAGCTAGAGAGAGGGGGAGATCACCACTCCTGGATCCAGCGCCGCAGCTGCCAGCAGGGCTGTTGGACAAAGAGTCCCAGAGGCTTCTACGTGTGCCTAGTTGGGAGCCCCAGTCCCTGGGCTCCTGGAGCCTTCTCTCGCCCCAGCTGCAGGAGTGGCTGAGGCCAGGCGGCCAGGGGAAGGGCCACCAGCCCCCGTGCCTGGCCAGGCGGCCAGGGGAAGGGCCACCAGCCCCCTGCCTGGCCAGGCAGCCAGGGGAAGGGTCACCGTCACCCATGACTGGCCAGATAGGGGCATTTCTCGAGCTAGCTCAACGGCATCAGTGAACGAATACCAGCCTTGGGAGAGAGACACTTTTGTTCTTGCTGGAATGAAGCCATGGGAACAAAAAGAGAAACTTTAAATACAGAGTAGTCTCCAAAGCTTTTGGCCTTGTAGATGAACAGAATTGCTATGTTGCTGTGTCTGCAATAGAAAAAAGAGCTAAGAGTGGAAAATCACTGAGCATAGTTACACACTGATACGTGAGCCCGCTGTAAATGTTTAAAAGGCTTGCCTGATTTTAACAAAGTGTCTTTGGTCTGCTCTCAGAGTCCGTGCATCAATAAAGCACAAATGGCGCCCAATGCAAGGCCCGCAAGCAAGTAGGTTTTGCTCCGGTGCCGTAGCTCAGCCGAACTACAGGACTGCATGCTGAAAGGAAGCCTATCAAGCGCGCTCAATTACCTGTTGCAAGATGAATGTAAGCAGCTGAGAACTATGGGGACTGCTTTAACAAAGGAACAGAGAACTGTTTTACAAGCTTTTACTAGCATTCTTAAGAAGTATGGGAAGAAAATAGATAAGGAAGAATTAAAACGCATTCTTCTATGGCATCAAAAGCCAACACATCTGTTAATACCACTAACATTTATACTCCTGAGATTTGGGATAAAATAGGCGTCCATCTATGGGACTGTGCTACAAAAAATTATAAGGTAGCAGCAACTTTGTTGAGCCCTTGGTGAATTATTTTTTAGACTTTATAAGGTCATGTTTGCTCACAATCAAATGAAGCAGAAACAGCTTCTCTGGCTCCTTCACTGCCACCCTCTTTAGCAGACCTTGCCATAAGACCAAAATCTAAACCTGACACTACTGCTCTTGTGGCTCTGCCGCCTGATACTCTCAATGATGACACAGATAATCCTTTTGACCCAGAGCTTACTGATCTGGAAAAAGAGCCTGATTTGTACCCTCCAGACCCCCACGATAAATGGGCAGCTGTAAAAGGGGAAGCAAGGCGAGCGTGGGATACAGATGTGCTGCGCGCTTTCCCTTTGGTGTACGTGCCAGATCAAGATCCACAACGGGAAGCTCTCTCGTATGCTCTAATTAAAGAAATCAGGAGAACAGTTACAGACCATGGACTAGGGGCTCCTTATACAACTCATTTAATAGAGTGTCTCTCTGATACTCATGTGTTTACCCCTAATGATCTTACAACGTTGTTTCACTTGATAATGACGGACATGCAATACACTATGTGGGAGTCAAAAATGAGGCAGCTTGCAGGCGGCCAAGCTAGAGAACTCAGTGTTGGGGGCGCATGATCCGTTGTGAGCGGTTAATGTAGATGTATTATTAGGGCAAGCTGATCATAGCACCAACACTGTGCAAGCTAGGATTTGCCAGGCAGGTTTGCAGCAAGTAAAACAACTGGCACTCCATGCTTTGAAAACTGTTCCTGAAGCAGGTAAACAGAGGGAGCCTTTTGTCAGAATTAAACAAGAAGCAAATGAACCATTTATGAAATTTTTGGACAGACTTAATGAGGCTTTGGAAAAGCAGATTGATAATGAGAAAGCATGTGAATATATTTTTAAACAACTTGCTATTGAAAATGCCAACCCTCACTGTCAGAAAGTATTACGACCTTTAAAGAATCCTAGGATTGATGATATGTTGAATGCTTGTATGAATATTGGGTCTAGACAGCATGATTTGTCTCTGATTGCAGAAACATTTGCAGCACTGTCAGTTAAGCCAGAGCAATGCTTTTCGTTGGCCAGTATGGCCATCTACAAAAGAACTGTCCAAAAGCAAAAGTAAGTAATAAAGGGGGTCCATCTGGAATGTGTCCATGCTGTTGTAAAGGGCGCCATTATGCCAATCAATGCCAATCCAAATTTGACCGGGACGGCCAGTCTTTGACCTTATCAGGAAACCCCAAGCAGAGCACCATGAGGGGTTGCACTAAGACAACAAATTACCCCTCCGAATGCTGCCCCCACCCCCGCCGAGCTGCAGCAATCTGTGCACCAGTACAAGCGGCAGCACCAGTATATGGATGACATCTTAATAGCTGCAGAATCAAAACAGAAAGCCCAAGAAGTGAGATGGCAAGTAGTCCAAGCAGTCTTGACAGGGGACTCAAAATTGCAGAAGAAAAAATACCAGAAACACCACCTTGGTATTTAGGTTGGAAAATATCGGAACAAAACATTCAACCTCAACATATCACCTTGCAAACAGAAATAAGGACTCTGAATGATTTACAAAAACTGTTAGGAACCATAAACTGGGTTCATCCTCTCTTAGGGATATCTACTGAAGGGATCTTAGGATATCTTAGGGATATCCTTAAACTATTGGAAGGAGATCCAGACTTGACATCTCCTTGAACATTTACCCCTTCTGCAAAAACTGCTCTTGATAAAAGCGGTTGTAAAATTAGCAGGTCAAGTCACTCGTAGGCGAAAAATGGACTACCCTATTAGCCTTTTCATTTTTGATTCAACTTTTCAACCCTATGGTCTCTTAGCACAGTGGGTTCCACAAGATTTCTTTGATTATTCTGGAATGGATATTTTTACCACATAATTTTGGAAAAACAGTTACCACAGCTATTGAAATGATAGCTATGGTAATTCAGAAAGGAAGAAAGCATTTATTAACTTTAGACGGTGTTGAACCTAATATTATCTATTTGCCTCTTGATACAAAACAGCTAACTTTTTTAACTCACCATTCTTTTGTTTTTCAGTGTGCTCTAGCAGATTTTACAGGACAGATAAGTATTCATTTCCCAGGACACAAAATTATACAATCCCTGCACTTTTCCTCTTTTACCTGCTTCACGATTAGCTATCACGCCAATAGTTGATACCCCTGCAGTATTCACTGATGGATCTGGCAAAACAGGCCGAGCAGTGATAGTTTGGAGAGATGGTGAAGGAAACTGGAAAAGCAACATACATATTGTCACAGGATTGCCTCACATAGTAGAACTCGCTGCAGTAGTCCGTGTTTTCAAATTATGGACTACCCCAATAAATGTTATCAGATTCTGCCTACATGGCAGGCCTTGTTTCTAGGCTAGAACACTCCTTTTTAAAGGAAATCTCACACGAAGCCTTATTTGCTCTTCTCTGGGAGCTCAAGTGGCTCCCAGATCGATGGGCACATCCATATTTTATACAACACATACGCTCACATACCTCCTTACCCGGTCCCATAAGTGAGGGGAACACACAAGCAGACAGGCTTGCAGGTATCATGCAGGTCTTACCTGACAGTTTTGCACAGGCCCATTTATCTCATGAGTTTTATCATCAAAATGCAAAAGCACTGCAACACACATTTCAACTGACTCTGGACCAAGCAAGGCAAATTATACAGTCGTGTCCCGATTGTCAACAAGTTTTGCCTGCACTGTCGACCTAAACTAATCCTCGAGGTGTTTCGTCACTTGAAATGTGGCAGACAGACGTTACTCATATACCCCAGTTTGGCAAGTACAAATATGTACATGTCTCTATCGACACTTTTTCATCTTATATTTATGCATCAGTACACTCAGGTGAAAAAGCAAAAGATGTTTGCAGACATTTTATTATGGCCTTCACCACCCTGTTCCAAAACCTATAAAAACAGATAATGGCCCAGGCTATATAGCGCATAAGAAAGACATCTTTTCAACAATTCAGCATATTACAGGCATTCCACATTCTCCCACAGGCCAATCCATTATCGAATGCACACGTAGCACTCTTAAAACTATGTTGCAAAAAAAAAAAAAAGGGGGAGTCTAAGGTTAACCCCACAAGAGCGTATAACTAAAGCTTGTTATGTTTTGAATTTTTTAAATCGTTGGACGGAGGATGGACCTCCTATACAACACCATTTTGGCTTACACAATGCTTCAAAATCTAACGAGAAAGCACAAGTTATAGTGAAAAATTTGCAGACAAATCAATGGGAAGGTCCTTTTCCATTAATAACTTGGGGTAGAGGGTATGCTTATGTTTCCACAGGTTCTGGCCCAAGATGGGTACCAGCTCAATGGATCAAGCCATCATTATCTCAGTCATTGCCATCACCTGTGCCATGACGTCAGCTGCATCAATATGGATCCCACCTCAACCCAAAACCAACATCTGGGTAACCTTGGCCAGTTGCACTGGACAGGACACACTATGTCTGTCAACTGCTTCTCTGGAAAACCCTTTTACAACCTGTCTGGTTGGACAACCTGTTGATGATTGGCCCGTCCCCTCAGATAAACGGATCATAGTTCAGGGATTTGGTGATGTGGTTAATAATTGGGATGGTTGGGTTCCATATTTAACATATGGTGGGATCAAACCACAGGAACTGGACTTACTAGGATCTGTAAAAATGGATTATTGTGTATACTTTAACTACACAGGCAAAGATGATATAAAAACAATTCAATTGTTAAATGCTACCATACCTGCATATAGAAATGCTAGCGCTTGGTGTAATTATACTTCTCCTAAAGTATCAAAGTCTAGCAATTGTCCACTTAAACTGTCCACAGGATTATCTCTAATCTGTGAAGATCGCGCATGGCCTGGCATTCCCTCCCATGTGAAGGGAGGACCATGTAGCATTGGAAGGTTAACTTTGTTAACACCCAATACATCCATGATTATGACTCATAAGTTACACTGCCACAAACGCGCTACACATGCCTTTAAAACTGATTGTAAAGGTAATATGGAATTTTGGAGCCCTGGTGATATTATAGCAGCATCTATATTTGCTCCAGGAGTAGGAACAGCGCAAGCATTAACCAGCTTGAATAAGCTTGGCTGTTGGCTTGCAAAACAAACTAATGCAACTTCATTAGCCCTGGGTGGACTATTGTTAGACATTGATTCAATAAGACATGCTACGCTACAGAATAGAGCTGCAATAGATTTTTTGTTAGCGCAAGGTCATGATTGTCAGGATTTTGATGGACTTTGATCTGTCTGATCATTCTGAATCTCTTCACAAAAGTATAGAAAATTTGCAAGGAGTACAGAAACTACAACAAAGTGATGGTTTTAACATTTTTGGAAATATTTTTAGTAGATTAGGTTTAACTGCATGGATAAAAAGTTTATTACAAATAGGCATAAGATGCTTATTCATTTTGATATGTATTCTGATCTGTATTCCATGTATGTTAAAATGTGTGCAAACTCTAATAGATACAGCATTGAAGCAAGCCTTTTTTATATATAAAGAAGACGGAGATGTGGGTATTTCTCAAGCTAGCTTGACGGTGTCAGTGAGCAAAAACCAGCCTTGGGAGAGAGACATGGTTATGCTTGTTGGAAGGAAGCCATGGAACCAAGGAGAGAAACTTTAAAATACGGAGTAGGCTGCAAAGCTTGTGGCCTTTTGGATAAAGGGAGTTGCTAAGTTGCTGTGCTTGCAATAGAAAAAAGAGCTAAGAGTGGAAAATTATTAAAGCACAGTTATGGGCTGATACGTCAACCCGCTGTAAAGGTAAAAAAGGTTTGCTTGATTTTATTAAGTGTCTTCGAGTGTCTTCAAGGTGTCTTTGATCCGCTCTTGGAGTCTGTCCATCAATATGCTACAGCCAGGCAGCCAGGGGAAGGGCCACCGGCCCCCGTGCCTGTCACTGCCTGCGGCACCTTCGGGCCTCAGCCCGACGGGATCTTATCAACGGGACAAGGGGCAACGGGCACAAAAGGCCACACAGGGAGCTCCTTCCCTTCCGAGCAGGAGGAGATGGGCTGTGCTGTGGGGGTGTCACGGCCTGGGGTGGGCTGCCCCGGGGCTGGGCAGTCTCTGGAGGCTCTCAAACCCCGCCTGGCCGTGACCCTGAGCGGCCGGTTCCTGGGGGAGCTGCTTTCGCAGGGCCTTGGGCTGGATGGTCTCCAGAGGTCCCTGCCAGCCCTGACCAGTCTGATTCTGCCGCTCTGTGCGGAGGCGCGGTGGGGCTGCAGGGGCAGCGGGGTCGGGAAGGCGGTGGCGTGGGCTCTGAGGGGTGGTGTGCGGGACAGCCGGGAGCGGGCCGGCGGGCGGCAGGAGGCGACGGGCCGGGGATTCAGCCGCCGCGGGCGCGCGCCGCTCACGCTAACCCGCCGCGACGCGCATGCGCACAACGTTGGGCAGCACCGCTACGGGACGGGCCCACAACGGCGCCGCGGCCTCCGACCGCCAGAGGGCGCAGACGGGCCCGGCATGCGGCGGCGCCGGAAGGGAGCGCTCGGCACAGCAGCGGCGGAGGGGCCGGCGGAGTGGTACGGCCGGGTCGGGTCCTGGGGGCGCGGGGAGCGGGACGGGGGGCGGTGATGGGTCAGCGATGGGTCACCGATGTCACTGATGAGGCAGCGGTGGGGTCAGTGATGGGTCCGTGGTCGGGACAGTGACAGGTTCACGGATAGGTCACTGATGGGGTCAGCAATAGGGTCAACTATGGGTCCACGATGGGTCACTGATGGGGTCTGCAATGGGGCCAGCGATGGGTCTGTGATGGGGCCAGCTATGGGTCAGTGATGGGGTCAGCAATGGGTCAGTGGTGGGGTCAGCGATGGGGTCAGCGATGGGTCAGTGATGGAGTCAGCAATGGGTCACTGATGGGGCCAGTGATGGAGTCAGCGATGGGTCAGTGATGGGGTCCACGGTGGGGTCTGTGATGGGGTCAGCCCGTGATGGAGTCAGCAATGGGTCACTGATGGGTCCATGATGGGGACAGCGATGGTCACTGATGGGGTCCGCAACAGGGCCAGCAATGAGGTCAGTGATGGGTCACTGATGGGGTCCATGATGAGTCCATGATGGACTCAGTGATGGGGTCCACGATGGGGTCAGTGATGGGTCTGTGATGGGGTCAGCAGTGAGTCACTGATGGATCTGTGATGGGGTCAGTGGTGGAGTCAGTGATGGATCAGCAATGGGGTCCACAGTGGGGTTAGTGATGGGTCTGTGAGGGGGACAGCAACAGGGCAGTGATGGGGTCTGTGATGGGGCCATTGATGGATCAGTGATGGGGACAGTGATGGAGCAGCGATAGGGTGGGGGCCATGTATTGAGGAGGTGCAGCCATGGGTGGTCCACGCACCATGTGCAGGTGTAGGCAGGGTCAGGTGCCCTGTGCCAGGGTGCAGTCTGGTTTGGGGTGCTGAGGGCAGATGGGGCCCTGGACAGACGTGTCATTCACATTGGGGAAGCAGAACCAGGGGCTGTGGTTGGCCTTGAGCCTGGGCTGCTTCCTGCCACGCTGCTGCACAGGCACCGAGGGCGCGGGAGCCGGCAGCAGCAGGCAGGGTGAGTGTGAGCAGGGTGAGCACAGGGCAGAGTGAAGGTGGACAGGCTGAGAGGCGGGCTGGGCGGGTGCAGGCAGGGTGAGCAGCAGGCAGGGTGGGCAGCCCTGTGTCCCTGGACAGGAGCTGGAGAGGGACAGGCTTGGGGAGGAACTGGGCACTGGGGTGACCAAAGCTTGGCAAGGCACCGCAGGCAGAAGCAGCAGGAGGGCAGGCATGAGCAGGGCTTCCCACAGTATTTGGGGCACCCAGAGTGCAGAGGGATGCTGGTGGGGTCCTGGTGTGGGTTTGCTGGGGAGATGGAAGGAAACGTATCACCCACCTGGGGTGCTGATGGGGCCTTGGGGTGCTGCCTGGCCTCCAAAGGGGGGAGTGCAGTCTGGGCTGGGAGCCAGGGGTCTTAGAGCTAGGGGGGTAACTTTGGGGACACCCTGAAGGGTGCAGGGGCAGGGCAAAGCCAGGCCCTCCCCACCCTTCAGAGGGGGAAGCAGGGCAGTTTGCTCAACCCCAGTTGGTAAGCTGGCATGCCAGTTCCTCCTGCCCTCTGCCTGTGGCTTTTCCTTTGCAAGGGGAAGAGCTGCTGGGCTGCAAAAGGGGTCCCTGCTGCACACCACTTGTGGTAAGGGGTTCCTCACGCCTCAGAGGCTGGCAGGGCCACCCTGAGCCTCCACACAGGTGCAGTATGGTTGGGGTCTGCTCAGTTCCATGGTGCTGTAGCCCTCTCTTGCCAGCTGGGGTCACGTGTGATGATCTGGCTGGTCTCCAGTGGGTGCCCAGGAGGCAGGAACTGGTGGCAGGGCTGGGAAGGGGCAAGGCCAGCCTTGTGCCTCCTACCCCTGCCCCTCTGCTGGCTTGGTGGTGGCAGATCTGCCTGCAGGGCTTATGGCACAGGCACCTGGAGCTGGCACCATGTGCCACTTCCCCACCGCAGTGCTGTCATTCAACTTTGGACCCGCCGCTAACCCCCACGAACCCATCCGGCCACGCTGCTGGGGAGCTGCGCCTGTGCTGGGGCTGGTGCTGGGCTGTGAGGGGGACACATGGTCTGTCCCCCGCTGCCTCTAAGCTGTGGCCTGCTTGGTCTCCCGTCAGTGAGAAGAATGGGCTCCATGTCGGAGGAGCTCAGCCTGGTCCCCCTGCACCAGAGGCCGGAGCTGCTGGAGGCCTGCGCCAAGCTGCTGGGCGAGGAGTGGGGGAAGAGCCGGGCGTCGCGGCTCCACATGCTCCAGCGGTCCTCGGACACCTTCCCCACCTGCCTGCTGCTGCTGCGGAGCCGGGGACGTGCAGAGGCCCCTGCCACCCAGGAGGGGCCCTGCCAGCTCGTGGGCCATGTCCGGCTCTCCCGTGTGGCTGGCCGTCCTCACGACCTCTTCGTGGAGAGCGTGGTGGTGGCCCGGGCGCTGCGGGGCCAGGGCTATGGACGGCAGCTGATGGAAGCCACTGAGCGGTGGGCCCAGGCCCGAGGCTTTGGCTGCCTGCACCTCACCACCCACGACAAGCAGCATTTCTACGCTCACCTGGGTTTTGTCCTGGGCGAGCCAGTGCAGAGCGTGGCCTTCCTTAGCCCTGCCATACCCACTGCAGTGCTGCGGCTCTTCTCTGCCCCTCCTGGTGCTGCCACTGCCACCACCGCTAGGCCAAGGGTGCCCTCTGGCCCCCTGTCTCCCTGCCAAACCCCTGCCGCCCCCCCACCGCCCCCACCACCACCGACCGTGGTTTGGGCGAGGGGAGTCCTGGCTGAGAACAGCAGGCAGAGCCTCCTGGAGACCCCCCACCGTGATGCCAAAGGGCTGCCCATCTTCTGGATGAAGAAGGACATCTGAGGGGCTGGGGCCCTGAGCCAGTGATTAAAAGCAGTGCAGGCAGGAGCTGCCTGCCCCGGCGCTGCCTGCCTGCCTGCCATTCTTTGGGGCTGGCAACAGCTCCCCCAGCCGCCCTGGTTTGTGCTGGCCCCACGTGTGGGGGCTGGCAGGGAGGTGGTCCCCACACCCACTGGCTCTGCTCCTGCCCAGCCCCTAGGTCACCCAGCTGGGGCCCTGGGACCACCAGTATGGCAGGGAGCCAGGCCCACTCCAGGCTCTGGGGTTGGGACTGGTCCCAGGAGTGCCACCCAGTCCCACCAGTGTCTGCTTCACCCAGGGGACTCGCTGTGGGGCAGCTGGGGCTGATGACATGCTGTGGCTGCTGCTCTCCCCACGGAGCAGCCTGGGGAAACTGAGGCACATGATGGCAGGAGGGGCAGTAAAGCAGCATGGGCTGCCTGCACTGGGCACCCCTGCACTGGGCTGCGAGGGGGGCAGGCAGCCAGGCCCCCCCGAGGCAGCTGGCAGCAGCAAGGGCTTGGAAGCACAGTAGTGGGAGCGGGAAGGTCAGGGAGAGTGGCTGAGCCCTGCACGGGGGATTAGCGCTGTCCTTGCTGTGTCACGAGGCTCCCAAGCCCATCCCCTGCCTAATCCCCTCACCCCAGGTGGCCAGCCAGCACCGGGCAGCGGGGGACAGGGCTGCCTACTGCAGCAGCTCTCGGGGGGGGGGGGGGGGCGTGGGCTCAGTCCCTCAGCAGGGCACCTGGGCTGGCCAGGCCCTACTACGAAATGGGGAAGAGGGGGGTCACAGTGCCCCTGCTATGGGCAGGGCTGGTAGCCAGCAGGGAAACTGAAGCACCGGGGTCAGTGGCTTGCAGTGCCACACCAGTGCCATGCCATGGCTGTGGTGGTGCAGGCAGGGGTGCTGGACACCAGGGCACAGCAGGCAGAGGTGCCCGCTGGCAGCGTTGAGGCAGGATGTATCAAACACCCAAGTCTGCTGAGTCCCATGGGATTTTGGGGTGGGCAGCATGTACCGGTGGGGCACCCCAGCCCTAGTGGCTAATCTAGCCCACCATGTGCCAGGGTGGCAGTGCCAGTGCAGCTGGGGTGCCCGCTGCACCCTGCTGCCACATCCCCCTGCTCTCCTTTCCCTGCAGGGTGCCGGCCCCGCAAGCAGCCAGCAACACAGGATGGTGCTGGCGATGGTGCTGTGGGCCTGCCTGGTGCTGGGCATGGCTGTCGGGGAGAGCCCGGCACCAGAGCCCCTGGTGGGTGGGCAGCCCTTCGCCGTGGTGTGGAACATCCCCACCAGCCGCTGCCAGAACCGCTTCGGCGTGCAGCTGCCCCTTGGCGACTACGGCATTGTGGAGAACCGGGATGGCCACTTCACCGGCCAGAACATCACCATCTTCTACAAGAACAAGTTTGGGCTGTACCCCTACTTGTCCCAGCAGGGTGTCCCCCACAATGGAGGCATCCCCCAGCGGGTCCCCCTCGGTGCCCACCTCACTAGGGCAGCTGAGGACATTCGCCACGTCCTGCGCCCTGCTTTCCACGGCCTGGCCGTGGTGGACTGGGAGGAGTGGAGGCCTCTCTGGGCCCAAAACTGGGGGGCCAAGCGGATCTACAGGGCAGCCTCAGAGCAATGGGTGCAGGACCAGCACGGCCTCCTGCCAGCGCGGCAGCGGCTCCAGCTGGCCCGCTGGGAGTTTGAGCAGGCAGCGCAGGCTGTGATGGAGGAGACACTTCTGCTGGGCCGGACCCTGTGTCCAGGGGGGCTCTGGGGTTTCTACCGCTTCCCTGACTGCCTCAACAGCAACTGGGCCAAGGAGGCCAACTACACCGGGCAGTGCCAGCCAGCAGAGGTGCAGCACAACAACCGCCTGGGCTGGCTCTGGGCCGCCTCGGCTGCCCTCTACCCCAGCATCTACCTGCCACCAGCGCTGCCGTCTGCCCTGCGCCACCGCTATGTGCACCACCGGCTGCGCGAAGCCCTGCGCGTGGCCACCTTCAGGGCCAACAGCCCCCTGCCCGTGATTGCCTACTCCCGCCTCTCCTTCCGCCGCTCGCACAGATTCCTGGAGCTGGTAAGCACTGCGGAGCCAGGGCTGGCAGCTAGTGTGCTGGGGGTCCTGCTCAGCACCGGGATGCAGCCTGTGCCCCCCCAGCCCGGTCACACCTCTCTCTACCTGGCAGGCTGACCTGGTGCACACCATCGGGGAGAGCGCAGCGCTGGGTGCAGCTGGACTCGTGCTCTGGGGAGACATGTCGTACTCCCACTCGGCTGTGAGTATGGCCCCTTGCTGCACCACAGCCAGCATATGGTCGGCAGCAGGAGATGGCGTGGGCATGGGATCTATGGGATTGCCATGTCCCCTGTGCCCACCGGGGAGGGGTGGCCAGAGGGACCCCAGTGCTGGGGCGGGTTCTCACTGGTGCTTGCTCCCCCAGGAAAGCTGTGCCAGCCTGCACCACTACCTCACATCCACCCTGGGTCCCTACGTGGCCAATGTGACAGCAGCAGCCCAGGAGTGCAGCTATGTGCAGTGCCACGGCCACGGGCGCTGCGTGCGCCGGCAGCCCCACGACCTGAGCAGCCTCCTGCACCTTGGCCCTGGCGCCAGCCCACCAGACTCCTTCCGCTGCCACTGCTACCGTGGCTGGGCCGGCAAGGACTGTGCCCGGCGAGTCAAGCCCAGCCCTGTCTCCTCCTGCCTGGTGCCCACCCATGCTTACAGCCTCTGCAGGCACAACAACCTCCCACCCTCTGACACCTGCCTACCACGGGACACATGGGGCTGGTGACCAGGACCGGGGACCGTGGCAGTCCCCTACCCCAGCAGCACTGCTGTCTGGCACTTTCTATAGTCCCATTAACTTAAATAAATCCTCATGACACAGCTGGTATGGTCCCTGTGGGTGAAGCTGGGGGGCTCCGCGATGCCCCCAAGCTGAGTGTAATTGCTGTTGCCCACCAGTGCCTCGGTTTCCCTGCACAGGCTTTACCCTGATTCCACAGTGAGCTGGAAGCCCCTTTACCCGGGAAGGAGGCAGGGGGCACCCCCACAGGCTGCTCTCCCTTTGCCATGCTGGCACCATGCTGCTGGCAGCCCTGACTGCGCCAACCGCGCCCCCCTCCCCACAGCTATTTTTAATCCCCCCCAACCGTGTTTCTCACTGTCCTATTTTAAGCAGTGCAGTTGGTGCACCAGGAGCCCTGTGCCCGGCTCCCAGGGGCCCCGCACCACCTCGCTGCCTACTCACGCTGCCTGGGCACAGGGCACAGGGAGCCATGCCCAGGGAGGCTGGAGAAGGTAGGCTAGGGAGCAGGCTGGGGGCTGGCGGGGGCCCTGGCACCTCGGAGGGGACCGGGTGGCATGGGGCTATGGGGTTGGGGTGGAAATAGTGGCCAAATGCTGCCCTCCACTGCAGGGGCTGCAGGCAGAGATGCCTGCCCAGGAAAGGAGGGGGTCCTGGAGGGCTGCAGGCACAGGGCTGCAGGTTTTGGGGAGGGGGCAAGCAGCTGGCTGGCACAGCCCCCCACACCAAGTCTATGTGACTAGCCATGCCCCCAGCCAGCGGGAGGGGATACAGGGGTGATGGGGGTACCCATGGGCCAGCCTTCAGCCAAAGGCAGGGGTCTGGGGAGGGTCTGGGGGGACTCCAGAGACACTAGCTGAGGCCCCCGAGCCCCACCACCCGCCAACCCCACGGCAGCATGCACCACCCCTCCAGCAGCAGCACGGCGCCACACTGCCCTGCGACATGCCACTGACCCCGGGAGGGATCAGGAGCGGGCACAGTGCCACCCTGCCCTGTTCCACCACCGGCACAGCACCTGGGCCCTTCCCACTGCTCAAAAATGCAGAAACACCCAGAAAAAAAATCCTTTCCCTCTACTCCAGTGTAGGCATGGTTGCTTCCCAAGACAGTGCTGGAGCTATGCCTGCTTCCAGAAAGCCCCCTTGCTCCCAGAGAAGCACACGCTCACCTGGGCAGGGGGCACCAGGGACCCCTGGCACAGCACACACCGGACATCTCCATCCCTGCACCCCTAAGTGGCACATGAGCAGCGCCCACGGGGCAAGCCAAGCCACGCCGCAGGCTGGAGCTGGCACTGCCCTTCCCACCAGCTCCCAGCTGGCCCAGGGGAGCCCCAGCCTGCCCCACAGTGCCTGGGCTACCCGGGCCGGGGAGGGCGGGGGTGGCACGTTCCTGCCCCCAAGCCAGGGCCAGATTCCAGCCCCACTAACAAGGCTCTGGGACTGTGGCCACCAGGCGCCCGCTAACTGCTCTGATGACAGCACTGGGGCTGGGGGACACAGCCAGCTATTGCCCGGCCACAGGGCTGCGCTAAGGGAATACTGGCGTTGGCTGCCAACCCCGGCACAGCACCGGGCTGGTGTCACAGCCGGGGTCACCTCCAGGAGGGGTCTGGTCCCCTCGGGGGTGCCCAGGGCAGGCAGGGGCTGCGGCCAGGGCCCACACTCACCCTCTGTCTCCACTCCCAGCAGACAGCATGGGAAGGGCCGAGGGTGCTGCACCGGCAGAGCCTGGGGACCCTGAGGGCAGCGAGCCTGGAGCCGTCAGCCTGCGCCCTGTGGAGTCCATCAGCGACCTGTACTGGGCCTCGGGCGGGCAGAAGGGTGCTGAGGGTGAGAGCAGGGTGGGGGTCCTGTGCCAGCCCCGGCCATGCAGGTGGCTGGGCTCTGACTTCTTCTCTCCCCTGCCCGCAGGCAATGGCCCAGCTCCCTCCAGCAGCCTGCGTCGGCCACCGCCTCGCCCTACGCTCCCCGGCCCCCTGCCGCTCCTGCCCACCCTGCGCCCCATGCCTGCTACCAGCCCCTGCCCCTGCCTCGGCCCCAGCCACCCCCTGCTCCTGGCCCTGCTGGGGCTCCTGGCACTGGCAAGCCTGGTCCTGGCCACACTGGCCATCTACCTGAGTGGTATGTGGCACTTGGGGGGAGGGGGGCGGGGGGGCACAGTGGGGACTGTGGGAGGGCAAGGCTGCCCATTCCCAGCACATCCCCATCCTCTCTCTACAGTCCTGCAGAACCAGTCGGTGCGGGCACTGGCCCAGTGGCTGGAGACCCAGGAGGACGCCGTGCATCAGCTTCGAGCAGCCAGCAGGCAGCTCTGGGCTCACCTCAATGCCAGCACCGAGCCCAGTGGGCACCGCTGAGCTGCTCCTGGCCCCACCACAGGCACCGAGCCACCACGGGAAGGGGCACTGAAGAGCGGGAGGGAGGGGCGGGCAGCCCTACCACCATCCCCATCTCGCTCAGACCTGGCAGCATCACCCCACAGGGTGCAGGGTGTGGCAGGGGCTATCCTGACCCCTACCCCAGGCTGCAAGAGAAAGGGACAGGGCTGCAAGGACTGGCACCCGCCCCAGCGACAGCTGCTCCTGTTAACAAGGCAGACGGCACCCTCCAATTAGCCTTTTAATTACCTCCTGTAATCAAAGTCTTAGAAAATCACCGCCATAGACACATTCCCGGGGTAACGGACACTCCCAGCTGGCATGGCCTCATGCCCACCCAGGCAGCAGCCCCCGAGGCTGCACAGGCAGCACCAGAAGTTGCTCACCATGTCACCCCCCTGTAATTAATTTCCCACAAGAGAACTATTTCACACAAAGCATTTGGCTGGAAAAGGGCTCAGAGCAGGCAACTGGCAGGGCTGGGCAGAGCTCCAGAGCCTGCCAACCCATGCCACTCTGCCACCACCCCCAAGTGCCAGGGCAGCTGCAGAAGCAGGGGTTGTGCCCACCATGGCAGAGCAGAGCACTCCTGTTGCAGGCACAGATACCAGGGCCTGCTGCCTGACAGCCCTGCACGGCTCTGCCCTCCCACCCCACCCTTCAGGCTGTGCCAGGCCACCCCCGTGCCCCCGTGGGACTGAGGAGGGGGAACACAAGCCCAGCCTCTGAAAGGGGCTGTAGGAGCCCTGCGAGACCCCTTCCTGCCATGCCACGCAGAGCCCCAGCTGCAGAGCAGGCACACAGCAGCACCCCACCACCTCCCCCCCATGCTCTTCTTTTATCCTTCTTTTTTTTTTTGGTTAAAAAAATAAAAGAGGGGGCAACCCCCGGTAGGGCAGCTCCAGGCATTAAATACTCTGCTGTACATGTATAAAAGCCCAAGGGCTAGGGGCACCTGCCCCTCACAGTGCTGGGTCTGCAGTCCAGGTGAGCTGGGGGCTCTGCCCCCCTCTGCCCATCACAGCACATCTGCCCGCTTGTCCCGCACCCGGCTCCGGGCTTTCGTACGGGCTTTGAAGGCAGCTGAATTGTAGAGGTGCTGGGAGGGGAGGGAAGGAGAGATGGGTTAGGGGAGCCCCTCTGTCCACCTCTCCACCAGTGTTCACCACACTCAGGTGCTTGGCTGGAGCTCATGGCAGCACAGGAGGGGACTGAGAGCACAAATCTGGGTGGTGGCACCCACCTTCTCAAAGCGAGACACCTTGCTGGCTTTCAGAGTGGCTGCATCCAGCACCAAGGGAGGCCCGAGGCTGAAGATCTCCCGTAGCAGCTCATTGTTCTGTGGAAGCAGGGGCCCATCAGCATCCCTGCCAGCACTGGCCTGACACCTCCCAGCACAGTTGCCCAGCCCCTACCTGGAGGTGGTGGCGGATGCCAGAGCCCAGCACCTCTTTAAAGGCTTGGTAGGTCCGCTGGCGTGCCCAACTGTCCAGGTACATGCACTCCAGGCCAAATCGGATGGTCTCCTCCTGGTACTCCCCGCTCTGAGCAGAGAGAGGGGCATCAGCAATAAGCTGGGCACCAGCCCTGTGTGTCCCTCAGCTCTCAGCAGAGACAAACCACCAGGCAGCTGGGCAGCAGCCACACAGCCAAGGCCTTGGCAGGGAAGGGCACTGACAGCCTCCAGTACCTCGATGAAGCGCAGGATGTCCCGGAAGATGGACCGCTGCTTCCGTCGGTCCGTCTTGGCTCGGTACTTGTTGCTCTCAGTAGCCAGGACCTTGAGCTGGGCACGCAGGAACTCTGTATCTTGGTGGCACAAGTCCTCCTGCCAAAAAAGCCACCCAGTGGGGCATGGAGGGGATGCAGCTCCAGGCACTGCCTACCACCACCATTGCCAAGAGAGGACAGGGGGATCCCTGGGGCCAGTCCCTCTGCCTGGGCACCTGCTGGTGACACCAGCCTGGAGTGTCCCAATGCCATCAGTGCCAGCTCAGCCAGGGCATGGACAGGGTGCCAGTGCCAGCAGCTCCCTGCCACTCTGCTGCCTGCCCACCCGATGCCTTCTGCTGCCGCAGAGCCCCACCACACCTCCACATCCTGGGCCAGCTCGAAGACCAGCGCAATGGTTTCCCCAGCCAGGATGCGCAGCGCAACACTACTGCTGGACAGCAGCGGGGGCAGCTTCAGCCAGCAACTGGGACAGGAAGGCAGAAGGGCAGTCAGAGGGGCCAGGTGCCACCCCCAAGGCTGCACCCTCTGCAGCTGGCTGCCCCACACCAGCCCCAACACCCCCACACCCTACTCACTTGTCCAAGATGCTCTTAATATGGGAGGGGGGGCAGATGGTGAGGAGCAGGGACCATGATTGGAGCGCATTGCAGTGCAGAGGGCCATGCTGAGCAGGCACTGAGCCCCCCTCACCTGCACTGAGGGGGCTGAAGATGCCCTCCAAGCAGGACAGGCATGAGACCAGGTCCTGGAGGGGGAAAATTCACCTGTGAGACTACAATTGCCAGAAGATGCCATGGTGAAGCCATGCATTGGGGACCAAAAGGGACTCACCCTGCCCAGGGACACCAGAAGCTCCCCAAGGCAGGAGAGGCTCTCCTCCAACCAGGACAACACCCCCCCTCTCTGTGAGGAGTGCTTCCCCTCCCCCCAGCTCAGCTCCATGCTGCCCAAGTAAGGAGCCTGGGCTGTCACTGATGTCCTCATGCCCCTTGCCCAGCTCAGCTCCAAGCTGCTATGGCATGGTGGGCTGATGGCAGGTGGCACAGCAGCCCCAGGGTGCCCTCTGGTAGGGGTAAGGACAACACCCAGGCGCAGTTACCTCAAGGTCAGCAGCTGCAATGTAGCAACACATGCCCAGCGCTGTGGCACACTGGTGAGAAACATGGGGAAAAGGCAGTCAGAGGAGGCAGTACCAGGCCAAACTGAGCACCCAGCCAACGGGAAGCAGGGTTGGGGTGTCCCTGCTTTATGTCACTGGTCCCCACAGCACCCAATCCTGCCACACTCCCATGACTACAGGGGGGCCCCCCAAAGGCATCGCCTGGGCTCTCCCCACTGCTGATGTACCCACCACGGCTAGGAGGAAAGGGGCTGGGCCTTACGCTCTGCCGGGCGCCGGGGCTGGCCATGCTGTCTGTCAGGACACTGACAAGCAGGGGCTTCAGGCTGCGAAAAACCTCTTCACCCTCCGAGCCAGAGCCCATCTGGAGGCAGAGGAGGGTGAGGACTGTGCCTGCCAGCGCCTGTTCCTCCCCTTTACCTGCAGGCAACACAAGAGACCTCCCTCAGACACTAGTCATCAGCCCCGCCATCCATAGCCCCAGCACCTGCCTGCACCCTGACCTTTCTTGAGACACTTCTCCAGGGAGTCAGTGAGCATGAGGCGGCGCTCCAGCAGGAACTCAGAGAGGATTCTGGAGGACAAGGCCAGGCGGAGGCTCTGCAGTGCCGCCTGTCGTGTCTTGGCGCTGCAAGAGGCCGCAGGAGGTCACGGGGTGGGGTGGCCTGGGACGGGGCACGTCCCTGCCCCTGGCTGGCAGCGCCAGCAGGGACGGGCAGTGTGCCAGGCATGCCCACGGCAGGTGACAGCCACTCCTCACCTCTTGTCCAGGAGGTTGTCCATGTGCTCCTTCAGCCTGTCCTCTCCCACCTCCTCCTCCTGGCCTTGCTCACCCAACACCTCACTCCCTGCTGGGGCAGCACCCACGTCACGGAGGCGCCCCGGTGCAAAGGCCCACGGGCAGGGGACACAGCACCCACGCGGGGCCATCACCCGGGCTCACCTGCGGCCTCCTCGGCGGGGCTGGCCCCCTCGCTGGCGCTGCTGCAGTGGCTCAGCACCTCGCTGCCGGCCTCCTCCTCGCTGGCAGGCGAGCCTGCCCGGGCGCTGCCGGGGCCACCTGCGCGGGCGTTGGGGACAGGTCGCTGTCAGCCCGGCCCCGGCCGTACGGCAGCGGCCGCCGAGGCAGAGGCCGGGGCCCGTGGGGCCCACGGGGCCTATGCAGGTCCCCGCGCCCCGCTGCCGGGAGGGAGGGCAGGGCAGGGCATGGCACGGCATGGCAGGGCACGGAGACCCGGCCCGGCGGTCCCCCGGGCTCCGTGGCCTCGTCCCGCCGCGGCGCGGCACCCCCCCTCGGACCCCGCCGGCCCCGCCACCCCCCGCGGTCCGCCGCCTTCCCACCCTGCACCGCGCCCGGACCCCCACTCACGGCGCGCAGCTCGGCGGGAGCGCGGCATGGCCGGCGCGCGCGGACTCCGCGCCCCTCCCCGGGCGGGAGGCCCCGCCCTCGAGCCCGCCCCCGGGCCCGCCCCGCCCCGCGGCCCCCTGGGACCGCGCGCCGCCCCCTGCGTATGTGCCCCGTGCGCGGCAGCTCCCGTCACGCACCGCGTGGGGGCGTTGGGCCCCGCCTGTGCCCGGGCAGCGGCTGCAGGCTCTGGGGCCGGGTACCGGTACCAGCTCCTGCCCCGGCTCTGTGCCCCGGCTCCGTGCCCCCGCCGCGGCTGCGGGCTCTGCGCCCCGGTACCGGTACCAGCCCTGACTCCGTGCCCCGGCTGCAGGTCCTGTGCCCTGGCCCCGGCTCCGTGCCTCGGCCCTGGGCCCCGGCCCCGGCTCCGTGCCCCAGCCCTGTGCCCCATCACTGGCAACGGCTGCAGGCCCTGTGCCCCAGCACCGACACCGGCTCCATGCTCCGGCCCCAGCACCAGCCACAGCTGCAGGCCCTGTGCCCCGGCTCCGTGCCCCAGCCCTGTACCCCAGCCCTGCCCTTCTGCCCATATCTGTGTCTAAGTATCTCTTGTCCCCGGCCATGTCCCTGCTCCTGCCCGTATCCCTCCCTTGCCTGTCTCTCTGCCCTGTCCCTGCCCAAATCCCCACCCGTGTCCCTCTCCTGTCGCTATTTCCACCCCTGGCCCATCACTATCCCACCTCCATTCCTTCTTCTACCCCTGTCCCTGCCTGCATCTTATTAGGAAAATCTCATTCCCTGACTATTGTACCAATTAGTCTTTATAGTATTAAATTGTACAAACTTTCTTAAAGATACGTAATTTTTATATATGTATATCATATATAATACAATTTACATTGTATACTGCATAGTTATGGTTTGATGGTCATGGCTATGGGACCCCAGCTCCTTGCAAGGAGGAAGAGGACAGCCCAGCACAAAGGATGAAGGCTACCGCAGGGCTCTCAAGATAAGGCCAGCACCCCTGCCCCTCCAACACCTTCCTGGGACCCTCCTGTTACCTGGCCTCACAGGTAGTACCTGTAGTGAGACTGACTCCAGGGATACCTGGACAAGGAATTGCAGTGGCGTTGCAAAGCAGGTGTTGGGGGCGGGGGGGTGTAAATAGGAATTGATCAAACTGTGCTTGAAAGGTATGAGAGCCACATGTGAAACCACATTTGGGGTGACCTTATTTGGCTGGGACCTGCCACGGGCACGAATAGAGAATGACTCTGTCATTCTCATCTTGGCGTCCTGACCTCACTCCTTGGGCAACACAGGCCAGGTGTGAAATGCTTGTGACATCTGTCCCTGCCCACAGCCCTGCCTGTACCCCTGTACCTGCTGCTGGTCCTGTCTCTTCCTCTATCCCTGCCCACATCCCTGCCCCTGTCCCTGCCCTTGTCTGTATCCCTGCCCCTCTCTGCATACATGCCCATATCCCTGCTTCTCTTCTTTTCCCTGCTCCTGCCTGTATCTCTGCTTCCATCCTTGTCCCTGCCCACACACCTGCTCCTGTCCCTGTTTCTGCTCCTGCCCATAACTGCCCAGATCCCTGCTGATATTCCTGCCCCTGCCTGTCTGTATTCCTGCCCTGGTTCCCTCCCCCATTGTCACCCTACACTAAGGGGACACCCATCCCTGCTCCAGCCCATATCCCTGCCCTGGCCATGTTGTGGCTTCTGCCTGTATGTCTGCTTCTGTCCTTGTCCCTCCTCCTGCCTGTATCCCTGTCCCTGTGCTGCTGCTTTCCCTGTGCCAGCCACTGTTGCTGCCCCCAGCTCTGCCACTTCCCCTGTCCCTGCCTGTGCCCTTATGCCTGTCCCTGACCCTGACTGCACCCCACACCCATCCCCATCCTTACCCATGTCCCTGCCCTGTCCCTGTCCCCATCCTCCCCCTACCCGCTGCCTGTCTCCTGCCCATGTCCTGACCCCCTGCCCCAGCCTGCTCCTGCCCCTACTCCCTATCCCCCTTCTCTTCCCGTCCTTGCCTGCCCCTGCTCCTGCCCACTGCCCCTGCCTGTGGCCCCTGCCATGTCCCTCCAGCCTCCTGTCCCCGTCCACCCCTGCCCTGAGCTTCCAGGCCAGAGTTTCAGGTTTTTGGCTCTTCCCTGTTTCCCGGGGAGACTCAGTGCCGGCGAGCGGGGCTGCCCGTGGGCACCCACCCCGCGGCACCCGGGCTGCCCACGGGACCGACAACCCCGCGCGGGGGATGGGAGGGCCGGGGAGGGCGGCAGAGCCGCGGTGGGGGCCACTTCGGTGGGGGCCATTTCACTTTCGTTTCCAGCCGGCTGAGGCAGAAACCGAAACCGGAGCAGAAACTGAAACTCCCGTTTCCTGGCTCCGGCGCTTAAGGCAGCGCGGGCAGCAGGGCCGTACCCGTACAGCCCGCTGCCTCCCGCGGCCTGGGGGGCACCAGCACCCCCTGTGCTGCTGGCACCGGCTGCCTCCGGCGGCCGGGGAGGTCAGCCAGACCCCCTGTCATGTTGGCACTGGCTGTGTCCCAATGCCAGCGGGGTCAGCAGGACTCCTAGTGATACTGGCACCAGCTGCATCCCACTGCTGTGGGTGGCAGCAGGACCCCCTGCGATGCTGGCACCAGCTGTGTCCCACTGCCAGGGTGGTCAGCAGGACTCCCGATGATACTGACACCGGCTGTGTCCCACTGCTGCGGGTGGCACCAGGACGCCTGGTGATGCTGGCACCAGCTGCGTCCCTCTGACAGGGCAGGTACCAGGACCTTTGGTGCTGTTGGCACCAGCCATGTCCCACTGCTGTGGGTGACACCAGGGCCCCCCCTAAGTGGCACTGGCCATGTCTCGTTGCCTGGGGTGATACCAGAGCCCCTGGTGACACTGGCACTGGCTGCATCTCATTGTCTGTAGTGATACCAGGGCCTCTGGTGATGCCAGCACCAGCTGTGCCCCATTGCCTAGGGTGACACCAGAGCCTCCAGTGGCACTGGCTGTGTGCCATAGTCTGTGGTGACACCAGGGCCTCTGCTGGCACTGCCAGTGGCCACATCCCATTGCCTGTGGTGGCAATGTGCCAGTGCCACCAGCTGTGTCCCAGCACTGGCTGCACCCCAGCCCAGGCACTCGAGCTCCCGGCATGGGCACAGGCAGGCGCCGGTGGAGGCAGGGCACACCCAGCCCCCGTGGTGGGACACTGCCTCCGGTCAGCTGGGCACCCAGGGGATACCCTGTGCCACTTCGGACCCCCCGGGCCACGAGGTCCTGCGGCACCCCAGACCCACCAAGGTGTCAGTGCCGCCCCCCAGCTGGATGCCGGCTGATGGCGGTGCGGCGCTGCCCCTCCTGTCCCTTCCAGTCCCCACGGCGATGGCACCGGGGACCCCGTGGGGAGGAGCCCCCCGGGAAGCCGAGTCCGGCGCCACCTTAACTTCCCGGCGGTGACGCCACAGGGGCGGCGGCCGGGGGAAGTTTAAAGCTGCCGGTCGGGAACCGACGGAGGGACCGCGGCGGGCAAGGGCCAGCGGGGCGAGCGAGGCTTGCAGGCAGGAGCGGGGGCAAGGGCCAGCGGGGCGAGCGAGGCTTGCAGGCAGGAGCGGGCAGGCAGCAAGTCAGGAGCGGGATCCTGACCACATCTAGCAGGATGGATGTGGCGCAGGTGACATCCATGAATGGGTTGAGGACGGTGACTGCCGACAGGCTGGATAGCTGGATCATGGAGACCCTGCAGCCCAGCACGGCTTTCAGCAAGCAGGTGAAGATGACAGTGAAGCAGATCTGTGACTTCCTGAAGGAGGACTGCTTCGAGGGCAACATCCACGTTCACAAGACTGTCAAGGTGAGCACTGCTCAGCTCAGGAACCAGCTGGCACCCCTGCTTTCACCCTTCCCTCTCTTCTGCTTCTCCCGTTCCTGCTCTGCCTCAGTTTCCCCTGGCAGCTCCAGGAATGGCAGCAGGCAGTCCCCACACCGAGGGTCAGCAGTGCTGAACAGGCAGGTTGTCTCTCTGTAGGGCGGCTCAGCGGGCAAGGGCACAGCCCTGCGGAACAACTCCGATGCCGATGTGGTGCTCTTCCTCAGCTGCTTCTCCAGCTACCAGGAGCAGAAACAGGAGAGACCCTATATCCTGGATTTGATCAAGAGTAGGCTGCAAGCCTGCAGGCAGAGCCTGATGTTCACTGTGAGCATCAGCGAGCCCCGGTACAAGGGTCCCGGCAATACACCGCGCTCCCTCAGCCTCACTCTCTGCTCCAAGGAGACCTTGGAGTCCATCGAGGTGGACATCTTGCCTGCCTACAATGCCTTGGGTAAGAGCTGTGGGCTGGCACGGGGTTGGGCTGCAGCATCAGCACTGGGATGGCTCTCATCCTCCTTCTTGCCCTGCAGGGCAGGTGAGCAAGGATGCCCCACCAGACGTGGAGGTATACGTGGGGCTCCTGAATGCCAGCAGTGGCCCTGGTGAGTTCTCCCCCTGCTTCACTGAGCTGCAGAAGAAGTTTGTGAAGCGTTACCCCGCCAAGCTGAAGAACCTCCTGCGCCTGGTCAAGCACTGGTACAAGGAGGTGAGGGGCTGCCCAGGCTTTCCTGGCACCCATTGGGAACTCACCCTGGCCAGCTCTCACCTCCATCCCTGTCTTCTCCCCAGATGCTGAGGCCACAGTACCCCACTGCAGACCTGCCCCCCAAGTATGCCCTGGAGTTGCTGACCATCTATGCCTGGGAGGAGGGCACAGGCTCCCACGAGTCCTTCGTCATGGCTGAGGGCTTCCGTACAGTGCTGGAGCTGCTGTGCCGGCACCAGGAGATCTGCATCTACTGGGAGATCTATTACTCACTCCAGCACAGACAGATCGGTGCCCACGTCAAGAGACTGCTACACAGTCCCCGGTGAGGACTGTGCCTGGTGGGACCTGTGCCACCCACCCCATGGCACTGCCTGGGACTGATGGCAGCCCCCACCCTCTCTGTTTACAGCCCCATCATCCTGGACCCTGCTGACCCCACAGGGATCCTGGGCCAAGGCAAGGATTGGGACCTGCTGGCACAGGAAGCTGCCCGCCACCGCTCACTGCCCTGTGTCAATACCGCTCAGCCCTGGGACGTGCAGGTAAGGAGGCTGTCTGTGCCTGCGGGTGTCATGGCCCCCCTGCCCCTGCCGACCTTGCCCACCTACTCTTCTGTCCCCACAGCCGGCCCGGCCTGTGACGATTGAGGTGAGGCAGCTGGTGGGTGTCAGCCTGAGCAGGACCGTCAGCCCGGGCACCACCATCTGGCAGCTGAAGGAGGAGATCGAGCAGGCATGGGGCATCCCCCGGTACAGGCAGCGCCTGGCGCAGCAGGAACCAAACAGGAGCACCCTAATCCTAGAGGATGGTGATACCCTGGCCACCCATGGCATCTTCTACAACACCACGCTGATGCTCCTGCAAACTGAGCCCCAGACAATGGAGGTCTTTGTGAAGGATGACAAGAACCGGACCACCACCTACACAGTGTTGCCCACTGACACCGTCCAGCAGCTGAAGGAACAGATCCACAGCCACAGGGGGCCTCCCGCCAGCCAGCAGCGCCTGACATATGGCTCCAGGGAGCTGGAGGACCGACACACGCTGGCGCACTACAATATCCAGCCCAGGAGCACCATCTTCATGCTCCTGCGGCTCCGGGGGGGCACAGGTCCCCAGAACTCCTAGTTCCCTGCCTGCTTGCCCTCCTGACTGTTGCCCCACACGCTCCAGCACCATCCCTGTCATGCTAGAAATAAATGCCTTAGTAGATCCCTGTGCTGCTTACTGGGCTGGGGATGGTGCCAAGTGGCATGGGGGGTGGTCAAGGGGGCACCCCATTGGGATGAGGGCAGATCTCAATGCCAGCAGCTGCTGGGACAGCACAGAGACACGTAGGTGCAGAGCAGTGGTGCTGCCCAACCCCAGGGTGCCTGGTGGGGTCTGAGATGCAAGCCCAGTGCCAGCAGGACCTCAGGAAAAAACCGGTTCCATCCTCTGTCTGCTCCTGCCGGCAGCAGCTTTTAAACCTTTCCCAGCCACTGCCCTGATCACCATTGGGAAGTTAAGGTGGCCCCAGCCCTGGGTCCCCAGGGTGCTCCTGCCCAGGGTGTCCCTCAGCTGGCCGGAGGCAGTCCCACCACAGAGGCTGGGTGGGGCCTGGCCAGGGGGTCAAGTGCCCGGGCTGGCTCGCAGCCAGTGCTAGGACATGGGTGGTGGCACGGTGCCACCATAGGCAATGGGACGTAGGTGGTGCCAATGTCACTGGGTGCCCTGGTGCCACCACAGCAGTGGGAGGCAGCAGACCCCGAAGTCACCCCCTGGGCACTGCCTTAGGCACTGGGCTGTTGGCATTGGGGTTTCATTTTTTATCTTCCAGAAATGAAAGGGTCGGGGGGAGTGGGAGCCTGGGAGCCCCTTGTCCACCTTGGTGATGTCCTGGCAGGGTTTGGCTCCTGCAGCTCCCCAGGTGCTTCTGAGCTCCCCAACCCTCTTGGCTCAAGGAGCCAGTGGCTGCCACTGATGTAGGGCACTGAGCTGCCCTCCCCATGAGTGCTCCCGGGGGGTGGCAAAGACTTGAGACCCTGGGCTGAATCCTCTGCTTTATTGTGCTCAATTAGTACAAGCCCCCCTCGCGCTGCTGCTCTGCACCAGGGGCACTGGGCACTACCTCTGTGCCCCCCCACATCTCTGCTCTGGGCACCCCTCCTCCTGCCGGGCCCCCAGCGTCCCGCCAGCACCTGTCCTGCCCCTCCAGAGTCCCGTTCCTGCCTGCAGCTCTCTGGGACCCGAGGGTGGCCCTGCTGCCCCAACCCCCTTGGCACCATGCCCAGGGGAGTACAGCCTGGCCCTGCTGCCCTCCCACCGGGGCAGGTTTACATTCATCCGTAACAGCCGTTAATAAATATTTTGGTGGCTCTGCAGTGCCAGCAGCCGGCTGGGTGTCCCCACCAGTGCTGGAGCTGGTGACAAGGGTGGCCAGCAGCCCCTCAGGGTTGGTGATCAGCCCGGCTGCCCTCCTGGCCCTGGAGCTGCAGACCCCAGCCGCTGCCGTGCCCAGCTCCGGTGCTGCCGGTGGGGCGGCCGAGGCCGGTGGGGGGCTTTGCCCCTGCCCGCGGCCCCGCTCCTAGGCAGAGCCCGGTGCCCGGGGCTGGCCCCGGGGTCACCAGGGGGATGCGCTGCGGGGGCCCCGCTCGGCCCGCGGCCCCTCATGGGTGCGCCGGTGTCGGGCTTTGCGCAGCTCCTCACTCTGCCCACGGCTGGGTGGTCCAGCTTGGGCGTGGCGGGGCGGGGGGGGGTCTTCTCCGGCTCCAGAGCCGCTGGCAGACCCTGTCCGCGGCCCCCAGCGGCGGGCGCTCCACCAGCTGGAGGAAGTCCCTGTACCAGACCTTGCGTCCAGCGGGGCCAGCGATGAGCTGGGGGTCTCCGTCAGGTGCCATGCCTGCTGCCTGCCGGGCGCTGATCACCTCCAGGGAGAGCCGCAGCAGGGGCTGGGTGAAGCCGTGCTCGGTGGCGTGGCAGAGGTAGAGGCCGGCGTCAGCACGCTGCACACTGCGCAGCAGGACACCCCGCTCTGTCCGCACCACCCGCTCATCCATCTGCACCTGCAGCACCCACAGGGACAGGTGGTCAGCTTGGCACAGCAAGGTCCTACCAGCTGCACCCAGCTGGGGAGAGCCTACCTCTCGCTGGGGGTCATCTGGGGTGCGCTGGTACATCCAGAAGACACGGGCTTGCAGGGATTTGGGGATGCACTCCAGGAAGGCGGTGCTGCCCTCCACCCCATAGAGCTGCTTCTGGGGCACGCTGCCCTGGCGGGGGTCTGGGGGGACATAGCCTGGCTGTCAGCCCCCACACTGGTAGGGCTGACCCCCAACCCCCAGCCAGATCCTAGCTCACCTTCGGAGCAGAGCACATTGGGGTCACCGTTGCGGACATCCTGCCGGCGGAAACGCCTGTGGGGAGGTTGGGGAAGAGCAGGGGATGCAGCAGCAGGACCTGCATCCCTCACCATGGCCTCAGGGCAGGTGGGCCACCTCAGCACCACAGCCCGGCACTTCACCTACCTCTTGGTGTTGGGCACGTAGCGGGTGCAGGCAGTGCCATCCCAGGCGCAGTACGGGTCCCGGGCCAGGCAGCACTCGGCGCAGGCTTTGCCATAGGCGCCGCAGCGGTGCAGGGGCAGCTGGGCCAGCGCAGTAGTTGAGCCAACATAGAGCTGTTGCTGGGGTTGGGGGGACAGAGCCCAGCTGAGCACCCCTGCACTGCAGCATGGAGCCAGGCAAAGTCACGGTGGGACACGGGGACCCAGCTGGGGTCCTCCCTTACCCGCTTGGAGGAGAGCTGCAAGCTGGTGATGGGGGAGGCATCCTGCAGGCAGAGCGTCGGCAGGAGTTAGAGTGCCCAGGAGGACCCAGGCATCCAGCTTGCCGGCTCCCATGTCCTGGCAGCTGGAGTGCCCCGGCACAACTCAGAGCACAGGCAGCACAATGGGGTGATGGGGGTCCAACTTGGGGGGCGTGCAGAACGCCTCCCTCACCTGGAAGACTTGCAGCTCCTCCAGCAGCAGTGGCTCCATGTGGTGCCAGCTCTCCTTGGGCACCGAGACCACCTTCAGCACTGTGCCCACATCTGCAGGCAGGGAGAGCTAAGGCTGTGGATCCCAGCCCTGTCATCCCCCAGCCACTTACCCTGCCCCAGCCCCAGGGCCACCATGTACCTGTGCCGATGAAGAGGACATCGTAGTGCCCATCAGCAGCGGTGACACGGTCCACGGCGATGCGGGTGAAGGTGTAGGGCATGGCGGCTTGCAGGAAGAGGGGACGCTGGCCATGTGGCAGCACTGGGTTGTACATCAGTGGGTGGTGCCGGGCGAACTGGATCACTTCGTCTGGGAAGTCCTTGGTGGAGCCGAAGGTGCCAAAGGTTTTGCTGGGGCACTGCGGGGAGGCGGTGCAGGCTGAGCAGGGTCTTGCTCCCCAGTGCCCCCACCCTGAGTACCAGCATCCACCAGTGGCACCAGCCAGGACACCCCCGCACCACATACCATGCCCGGGCGGGGGTATGGCACGCGCCCCTGGTACGACACCCACTGGTAGTTGGGACCTTCCTTGTGAGCAAAGGGGCCCAGGAAAGCACGGCGGATGTCAGCCATGGTGTAAACACAGACAGCAGAGCCCTGGAAAACAGAGCTGGCGGGAGAGAGAGAGGATGATGTGAGGGGCGAGGAGGGCACCACTGGGCACAGAGGGAGCAGTGGGGAGGGGTCTCGACCTGGAGGTGGAGAAGACGGCGTAGACCAGGGGGTTGCGCTTGTCCCTTGTCTGCAGCAGGAAAACATCCCCTGCAAGGAGGGAGGGTGGGCACCAGTGTCACCCCAATGTGCCAGGGACACCCACAGCCACCCTGGAGGGCTGCCCCTGCCCTGCACTCACGGAGCTCATCAAAGTGGGTGTCTGCCCCGTCAGGTCCTGGTACAGCACAGACAAGCCGAGCCTTCAGGAAGGTTGTCCACTTGTTCACCAGGCTGCGCTGCCCACCCACATCATTCTGTCAGGAAAAGGAGGGCACCAGCATCATCAGCAGCTGGTGGAACCAATGGGCACTCCCGGCCCCCTGGCCACCTGTCTGTGGATGCTCTCACCCGGCAGATCTGGCCAATGCGGGCAAAGCTGGTCTTGCCCAGCCCCTGCTGCCGCTCCACTGCAGTCTCACGGAAGAAGAAGTAGATCTTGTCATCGTCAGGGTCCTCGCTCTCCGGCACCCAAAAAACGTCCACGAACTTGGGCTCTGGGGGCAGAGAGGTGCCATCTCCAGTGCCCCTGCTAGCTCTGCTCCCCAGGGAGCCTGGGGCACCTGCCAGGGTCCCAGGAGGGTGCAGACCCCCCCCTGCCCAGCTGCAGGGCAGAGTGAGGGTGGGACCCCACTGGGCACCAGGGGTCTGCAGAGGGCACGAGGACCCCCCAAACCACCCTCCACAGGCAGCAGAGGACAGGGTGCGGCCGAGCCTGGAGGACTCATTGCCCTGATGCCTCCAGGGAGCAGCGATGCCACGCCGGGGTGCCAGCAGCCCCGCCGCCCTCCCACTTCCCAGCACTGACCGTTGAGCCAGCGGGAGTCATGCTGCTCAGTGCGGATGGAGGGACGCCGGCCCAGGCTGCGGAAGATGGTAAAGTCACGGCCCATCAGATCGGTGGCCACCCCAGAGTAGAGCTCCTCGCCTGGTAGGCACCAAGGGAAGCGTTACGGGAGTCCCCCCAGCACCCCCCTGCCACACTGGCCCCCAGCGCTGGGCTCAGCTCCCCCTTACCCACGAGGACGGAGGCAGCTGTATGCCGGGGGTCATACGGGCTCTTCCCCTTGCCATCCTCAGTGCGCCGGGGGTCCAGCTTGAAGACGGGCTCCTGAAGAGAGGTAAGGACAGGAGGTGGGCAGGCGGTGGCAGCGAAGGGGCCACAGCAGTGCTGGGAGGGGGCTCACCTCTGCGTGCTGGCCGGCCTCCACAAAGGCACAAACAGGATGGAAGGCACCGGTGCCACAGGCATACAGGTGGGTCCGGTTGTAGGGGTGCAGGATCTTCACAAAGTTCATGCACTCAGCCTGGGGATGGAGGGCATGGGGAGGTGGTGCTGAGGGCAGCCCCCCAGCACTCCCCTGGCTCCCCTTGGCACCCCTCGGCACTCACAGTGATGTCCTTGCCTGCCCAGTTGCACTCTTCCCTCCACTCCACTGGCGCCGGCCAGTAGATCTGCAGGGGGAGAGGGAGATGCTCACAGCACTGAGGTGTGCCCATGGCTGCCCAGCCGTCGTGTGTCATGTCCCCCCCCCATTACCTTCCTGTCCCGCTGGCTGATGTCATCCAGGGCCAAGGAGAGGAGGTGGTTCTGGGCACCAGCGAAGAGGCGGCCACGCTCCTCGTCCAGCAGCAGGGCCTCATAGCAGCATGAGCGCTCCAGCGCGAAGAGGCGCAGCCCGTGGCGAGCCTGCAGCTCTGCTGGGACCCGCCGGCACTGCTCAGCCCAGCCCTGCTGCAGCACCTGCCACTGCCTGGCACACTCCCCTGCCCCAGACACATGCCCCAGGGGGACTCGGGTCTGGCCATGGCCCCCCCTGCCATGCCATCCCCTCCCCCAAACCTGTCCCACTGGCTTGACCAGGTTCACCCGTCCCTGTGTTGGCCCAGCACCCATCCCCACATCTCCCAGCACCCCTCCCTGTGTTGGCCCAGCACCCATCCCCACACCCCCCAGCACCGATCCTGGTGTTGGCCCAGCACCCATCCCCACATCACCCAGCGCCCATCCTTGAACCAGCTCAGCACCCATCCCTACACCACCCAGCACCCATTCTCAAACAAGCCCAGCACCCATCCCTGCACCGCCTGCCCCGGCAGCAGGAGGTGGGGGAGAAGGGGCCATTCCCTGCCCCGTGGCGCTAATCCCACCGTGGCGGGAACAAACAGCCCTTTGTCAGGCTGGGAGGAGAGCGCTTGCCTGGACCTGCCGCCGGACAAAGCCCCCCGCGCTGTGCCGGAGCCCATGGGGTGGCTAGTCAGGGCACAGCAACAGCTCCACGGCTGGCACGGCATCCCCGCCAGGCACGGCAGAGCTGTGGCTGAGGAGTGCCACCGCAGTGCACCGCAGGGGCACAGGCACCTGAGTGGGCACATGCCTGGGGCCAGGAGTGAAGGCCCAAGTGCAAGCACGGCCCCAAGAGCAGGCAGGTGGCCCTGGGGGGGCTGGCATCAGGCAAGGAACCTGGCAGCCCGTGCCAGTGCCAGGCAGCACTAGTGCCGGTGCAGTGGCAGAGCTGGGGGTTTGCACCCCTCACATCATGCTGCCCACCCCACCCACCCACCCAGATGCTCCCATCCCCCAGGACGATGCTGGGTGGTGACACAGAACCAGTGCACCGGCACCTGACCCCACGTCCCCCAACCCTGCCCGTGTCCCAGGCTCACCGGGGAAGGCCAGCTTGAAGCGGGGGGTGGCAGCAGGCGGGGGGTGACCGGCGGCGGCGGCAGTGCTGCGCAGCAGGAGCAGGAGCAGGAGCAGCGTGCGGCTCATGGCTGGGGTCTGGCTGGTGGCCCCACAGCTAGGGCAGAGAAGCAAGACCTCAGCTCGGGTTACAGCCCCCTCCCCGCAGCCCCCAGACTACGATCCCTCCCTGGAGCCGCTGATGGGATCCAGAGAGCCCCAAGCACCGGCACAGGGCAACCCCAGCACAGCACGAGGGGACTCCTCCTACTGGACTTGACCTGGTGATTATGGGGGAGCCACGAGCCAGCCACATCTCTTCCTGGTTTTTAAGCCCCCATTAATCCAACCCTGAACCTAAGTTGCTCCGGGAACAGCCCTCCCACTCCTGCACATGGGGAAACTGAGGCAGCCCAGCCGAGCAGCACCCAGCCCTCCCCATGCTGGCTCAAGCCCTGCCAGCAGGAGGGTACAGGCTCTGCCCATTCCTGCCTGCAAGCAGAGAGCTGTCCTGTGGGGCTGGGGACAAGGACAGGGCAAGCACCTGGGTGGTGCCAGCCGGACAGGGCACTCTAGGCAGGCAGCACACTCCTGAGCACCAGGCAAACTGGCCACTGTGAGAGTTGCAGGGTTCTGTGACTCAGTTTCCCCCACTGCTACAGCCCCCACAGTTTGGCCCCTGGCCCTCCTTGTACCACCCTGCAAACGGGAGCTGGGTTTGGGGGGGGCTCTGGCTGAGCAGGTGCCCACAGCCCCCGGAGGGGCTTATGCCAGCATGCCCACTACCCTCATGGGCTCCCACCACAGGGTAGGGAAGAGCTTCCCTGGCTCCAGCACTGGCACGCTCTGCCCTGGGGAGCAGGAGGCGATGGTTATCATGAGCACCACGCCAACACGCAGCTCTCCACCTCGCCCGCCGGGCCGCGGCAGCCCCGGGCAGCTGCAGGCAGCTGGGACGTGCCAGCCGGCACCTCCCTGCGCCGCGTGCGAAGCACAAGCTCAGCCACGCCAGCCACCAGCCCCTGGCACGGCCGATGGGTTTCACCCCTGCCACAGCCCCCAGGCCCTCGCTGGGACACCGGTGATGACTGAAGCCTCGCTGTGCCACCGCGGTGGGTGCAACTGCCCCAGGCTCTGCCGTCCTGCTCAGGCACGGTGGGAGCCGGACCAGAGAAGGCACGCGTGCATGGCGGTGCCCGGCACAGATCAGGGCACGTCTGCCTGCTGCCCAGCACAGCTGGCCAGAGCTTGCCCTGGGCTCCTACGGGCAGGGGCAGCCCCCCCAGGGGCTGGCAGGGTGGGAGTGAGTCCTGGTGGGCAGCGGGCAGCGGCCCCAGCCAGGCACAGCGCCGCAGGGCTGGGCTGCCCGCTGGCCTGGCGCGAGGGCAGCAGGCGCTAATGGCATTTCCAGAGGCGCCGGGACAAGGCGGGGGACCCACCGGGCCCTGCCAGCCCCTCCGGCCACCAGCCAGCAAGGGCCGTGGCGGGGGCATCATGGGTCCTCCCGCCTGCCCGGCACCTGCCAGCACCCGCCGGGGGGCCGGGGCAGACCCTCGGGCACGGACACCCCCCCCCCCCCGCCAGCTTCCCCGGCCCGATGCTGGCACTGGGGGCAGGTTGGGAGGGGCGGGCAGCAGCGGCAGCACCGGAGCCCCGCGGTGCCAGCACTGGCAGACGCCACCACCGAGACCCCCGGTGCCAACCCCCCAGCTCCGCCGGTACCGGCCCCGGCCCCGCCCCCCCAGTGCCAGCCCCGGCACGGACCCAGCCCTCCGTGACCCCTCGGTGCCAGCCGGGGCAGACCCAGCCCCAGGCCTCCCGGTGCCAGCTGGGCCCTCGACCTCACCGCCAGCGCCCCTCTGCCCGCCCGGGCAGAGTCCCCCGACGGAAAGGCAGAGACCCCGGCCCAAGCCAGCCCCCGCAGCAGCCCCGCCAGCCCCCGCACCCTGCCCGGCCCCCGGCACTCACCTGGGTCCCGGCTCGGCTCGGCCCGGCCCGGCCCCGCCCTCCGCGTCCGCCGGGAGGGAGCGGGGCGGCCCCGGCGGGGCGGGGCGGGGCGGCGGGCGCGGCCCGCCCGGGGGGCACGCGGACACGGGCGCGCACGTGTGGGCACGCGTGGGTACGCACACTCGTGCGCGTGCGAGCGCATACGCGGGTGCCACCCGAGGCCCGGCCAGCCCGGCACCCGCACCCGCGTGCAAGCACACACTCGCGGGCACTCGCACGCGCGTGCAGACGTGCAAAAACACGCACAGGCAAAACCACCCGGGCACGCTCGGACTCACCCACACGTGCACACGCACCCACTCACACGCAGGCACAGGCGTGCAAAATCACCCAGGCACGCTCACACGCGCGCACACCCGCGGGGAGCCGTGCTGCCACCCCCCGTGGGTGACACCCGCGGTGACACTCGCTGCCCCCAGGGCAGGGCCGAGCGTCCACGCTGGGCACACGAGTGGCTCGGCACACGCGTGGCGGGGCCGCCTCATCCCCCGAGCTGTCAGCTCCGGCCGGGCGTGGGGTGCCACGGGCTGCGCCGGGGTGTGCAGGGGCCGTGCCGGGGGGCACCGGAGGCCGTGCCGGGGTGGCGGGGGGCCGGTCCCGCGCCCCGCTCAGCTGCAGCCCAGATGTCTGGCCCGGGCCCAGCCCGGAGCAAACAAAATTCCTCCGCTGCCTCCCATTTTCCAGCCGCTGCTGCCAAGAATAGCAAGTGCCGAGCGCTGCCGGCAGCGGGGCCACGCGCGCCTCGGCAGGCAGGGCTGGGGGCCGGGGGGAACATGGGCTGCCCCGGGGGCCACCCCCGGCCTTGTTCCCCCCCATGCCCCTGGATGTCCCTACCTGCGGGTGCAGGAGTCCAGGAAGGCAGGTCCAGCATGAGGCAGGGGGTGCAGGCAGGCAGGGGATGCAGGCAGGTGCAGGGTAAGTGGGGAGGCAGGGGGTGCAGGCAGGCAGCCGGTGCAGGTGGGCCGGCAGTGAGCACAGGCAGGCGGGCAGCAGGTGCAGGCAGGCCAGCAGTGGGTGCAGGCAGGCTGGCAGCAGTCGCAGGGTGGCAGCAGGTGCCGGCAGCCCGGCAGTGGGTGCAGGCTGGGCAGGTGCAAGTGCAGGTGGGTTCAGCAGGCAGTGGGAGCGTGGCAGGCAGGCACAGGCAGGCCAGCAGCAGGCAGGAGCAGCCGTGCCAGGCAGGGTGCCTGGACAATGCCCTTCCGTCTCACTGCCGGTAACCCTCCTGCTGCCAGCCTGGGCACACTGGTGTGCTGGCAGGCTGGTGGCCAGCGCTTGTTCCCCTCCTGGCTGTGCCATGGTGCTGAGTGCCAGCCCAGCATCATGGGTGGCAAGGGGGACAGGGATAGTGAGGGGATGGGGTTGGAGGGCTGCAGAGCCGCTGGCACCGGTACGGCAGGGGTTACTCTGCTGTAAGACTTTGCCCAGGCACTGCAGCAGGACTTTGGGCTGGGTGGCCCCCACAGGATCGGGCACGGCATCCCTGTCCCCACTGTCCCAGCCTGCCAGGAGACAGGGATGCCATGCCTAACCCTGCACAGTGGGCACCTTCCTGTGCTGTGCCAGCACCCTGCCTCAGTTTCCCTCCACCAAACTGGGACCTTTTCAGCTGGTGCTGCTCTCGGTTTGGCATGGTGAGGTGGCCAGGTGACGTCACTGTCACCCCAGCCCCGGAGCCCTGCAGGGACCTCGCAGGCAGCAGCTCCGCCTGGAGAAACCATCAGGCGTCAGAAGGGCCGGGCTTCCATCCCGGAAAAAACGGCGCGGGAGGGATGCGCCACGTCGCCCGCCGGCCACCCCTTCCCACCCCAGCGGGTGATCCTGGCAAGCACTGAAGCTGCCGGGCTCTGGCACGGTGACGGTCCCCAGCTGGAAGGAGCATCGCCACCAGCGTCCCGCCCTCATGCCCACACTCGCTGCCAGCCTCAGGGACGGCCGCACAGCCAGGTGCCGGTGGCCTGGCTTCCTGCCAGCGCGTGGGTGTCACCGCCGGCGGTGCGAGCAGGTGCTGGCGCCTTCGCTCTTTGATCCCTTCCCTGCTGGCAGCAGATCCGTGCCCGGGGACCGCTGCCTGGGCCAAATCTCCCCTGGCGGTTCCGGCTCCAGTGAGCATCGGTAGCTCTGCTGGCAGCACCCGAGCCCCCAGCGGTGTTTGTGGAAGGAAACGGCACCTCTCCGCCTCCGCAGGGCTCCTGGGGGTGGCACGGTGGTAAGGCAGCAGTCAACAGCTCCCACACCTTCTGTGCTGGTGGGCGAGCTGGCACGGTGTGGGATGTATGCATGCCATCGGATGGGTGACTAGGACCAGCTGGAGAGCCTGCATGAAGGGAGATGGGCATCCACTAGCCACCAGGATGGGGACACGTCCTGCACCCCAAACGGGAACAGTACCTTGCTGGGAGAGTCCTGGTGATGCCACAGGGACTTGCGGGATGACCCAGAGTGGGGGGGCTGCAGGGTGGCCCCTCATCTCCCTGGGAGCTAAGGAGCATCCCTCTGCCCTGGTGGAGCCATCCTGGCTGGGGCCAGCCAAAAGCCAGGGGAACAAGGTGAGCTGTGTCATGCCAACCAGTGCCGTAGGTATCCCCGTGCCACCTGGGCTTGGCATGCTCCCCAGCCAAGAGATACACTTGTGCAGCAGGATGGCCTTTGCCTGCACTCCCAGTGACACTCCCAGCTTGCTGGGGGGAGGGGAGGGTGCAGAGGGTGGAGAGGCATCCTCACCCCAGCCTGCACCTATGGCCCGGTCATGGCCTCTAAGCTGGTACCCCCTGGGCCTGGCCACCCCAAAAAGCCCTTGGTGGTTTGCGACAGCACCAGAGATGTGGTTTTAGGACTCCTTTGGGAGTCCCCCCAGCATGGGGCTCCTCACCAGCTGCCCGCATGGCTCCTCCATCCCAAGACCTGCTCCCCAGCACAGCCTGTGGATTTTCCAGTGGGGAGAGTTGGGCCCTACTGTGCCATGAATACCACAGGGAGCTCTCCCATCACCACTTTGATGGGCATGCTGGTTTCTCCTTGCTGACATGCCTGGCTTGGCTGTGCACAAAGGCAGGGAAGTGGTCGCATGTCCCTGTGGCATGTGGTGTTGGGCCACAGGTTGGCATCAGGTCTCAAGTGGCTTCCAGGTCCCTGGTGCAAGGGGAGGATGTGCCAGGCAGGGGACGGAGCCCATGGAGTCCCAAGCATGCCGGCGTGAGGGCTTGGCTAGTGGCGAGCAGATGCACCTGAGCCAGCTGCATACTTGTAGTGCAAGCATGGTGGTGATGTCTTGGGGTGACACCATCTTAGGGATCACACTCCGTCTATGGATACACCCCCCCCCGACCCTACATCCACCACCTCCATCATAGCATGCTGGCGCAAGACCCCCACAGCAGGCACCCGCGTGGCGGAGGCACATTCCTGCTGGGATTAGGTGCCGGCTCCAGGCAGTGCCATGCCGGTGTAGCCTAGCTAATCCCTTTTTAATTGTCCCCATGCCACACTGGGCTGAGCCAGGCCGCCCAGGGGGTGCAGGGTGCTGGGTGCACCCCAGTGCCTGAGCATGTTTGGGGTGCCATCATCGGGTGTCCCTGCTGTGGGACCGAGCCATAAGGTGCATGGTGAACCTTTGGGGTGGTGATGAAGAAGGAGGCATCCATCCTCCCGGTGCAGCAATGGCTTTTTGGGAAAGGGAGGGATCCTGGGCTTCATCCCATGCTGCTGCCCCACGGTGACCATCCACCCTCGGCTTTGTGGCTGCTGGCAGCCAGGCTCCAGGGCAGACAGCAGGGCTGCATCCCATGCACTGAAAGCCCCTAAGCTTGAATCTCCTCAAAACCATCCCAGTGAGGCAGGAGCTTTGGCAGGCTCCTGCCATCAGCCCACCCCTCTCCCCATCCTGGAGGGAAGGCAGGAGAGATTCTGGCTGAACAGCCCTGCCTGCTGCCCTGCCCCAGACGCTCTGGCCCTGCCCTATGCCACACCAACTGGTGGCATCCACCTCCTCCAGGCTGTAAAAATAGGCTGATGTCCCTGCCACAGGGTCGTAATTTTAGCCGGGGTGTGCCTCACTAAGAAGCATGCAGAACCTTTCATCTGCTCCCACTGGCCCAGCTGCATCCACACCCGGGGCTGATGTCAGCCCCTCACTGCACACTTGCTTGCCCCTGCCCCTGCACAGTGCTCAGCGGTGCAGCCCAGCCACCTTGGGCACAGCCCACTCACCTGTGGGATGGCAAGGGCAGGGGAGCAGGGAGAGAGGTGCCCGGGTGCCCCTTGAGCCTGCCCACTCCCCATCCTGGGCATCTTGCCCCCAAAGCTGGTGGCACCAGGGAGTGCAGCATCCCACCATCACAGCACCCAGCAGCACCCAGCCAGGTGGTGGCAGAGGGGTCCCAGCACCCTGCCTGCCCACCCTCCTCCTTTCGCACTGGCCCCCCAACAAAACAGCCACTTTAGATTGCCTCCCACGGTGCTCCCGCAGAGCCACGGCGGCTGGGAAGGCTGGGGGGGGCTGTCACTGAGCATAATGCGGCTATTGATGGGCGAGCCGGCAGCCCCGGCACGGCACAATAGGGCCTTGTCTGCTGGCCCAGCTCCTGCTCCTGCTCAGCCCTGTGCCCAGCATTGGGCTCCCCTCTTCCCCGAGTGGCTCGGAGCTCGCCCAGGTGCCAGCCAGGACAAACCCTGCTTGCGGCCAAGCAGGCGAGCATGCTGCAGGAGCCATGGGTGGAAAGGCACAGGGTGAACACCCCTTTCCCGTAAACCAGTGTCCAGGGATGAGGCATTGCTAGGGGAACCCCCCAATACGGCGGTGCGTGCCCCTGCCACCCCAGCTGGGACAGGGCTTCAGGGTCCCCACTCAGCCATGGGGTGACAGGGACAAGCAGGTGGCTCATGCCCAGCGATGCCTTCATGTCCCTCTCAGGACTATGTCCAAGCATGCCAGCATGCAGCACCCACTGAGGGGAGACAGGAACCTGTCAGCCCCCTGGGCAGCTCCACGGCCCTGGCCCCCCAACCCTGCAGCCCCCTTCAATGGGGCAAGCCCGGTGCCCCACGGCTACTGTCTCACCTGCTATGGTGTGTGGGATCTGCCGGAGCTTGTCTGTCTTCTTGCCCAGCGGGTGAGCCGGGGCTGTGGCTGCCGCCTGCTCTTTAAACCCCAAATCCTCGGTGCCGGGCGCCAGTCCCGCCAGTGGCGGGGGCGGAGGGAGGGGACACAAAGCCCTGGTCCCCGCTCCCGGGGCCGGCACCAACAAAAGGCAGCTGTGTCCCGTGTCCTCCCTGTGCACCCAGCGACCTAGTCAGCAGCTCAGGGGGACAGCCCCTTGGGACCCCAGGGCTCTCCAGGGTGCTGCCACCCCCTCTGCCTGCACTGGGAAGCGAGGAGAAGCATGAGCGAGCCCTGGGACCCTGATCCTAGCTGCGGAGCATCCTGACGCCCCCAAGGAGCCATTCCTGCCCATTTGGTCCTGTCCCTGCCTGGAGGGGTGCCAGAGCAAAGGTGCTCGTTTCTGTTCCCCTGCCTCATCTGCTCCTGCAAAGCCCAGCCCAGACAGATGTGGCTGCTGCTGCAGTGCCCGTGCCCAGGGGACTCACCCCACGGGACCCCCAAAGCCCTGCCCTGCTGGGGCTATGGGGCTGGGTGGCTGCCTGCAATGCATCCCTGTGGTCCGAAGGCCAGGAGCAGCCCGTACCGCCTCATTAACACGGGGTAAATGTGTAACAAGCCCCTGACCAGGCTGAGGCGGTTTGAGCTGCATGGTTCCTCTTGCCTACCTGGTATGCTGGGAGCCAGGGATGTGGCAGGTCTATCCCAGCAGGAGCAGAGCAGAGGGCAGGAAGGAGAGTAAAGTCTGTCCTGCGGCTGGGCATGCTGGAGGGACTTCAACACCTGCTGGAAGGAGCAGAACAAGTAGCGCACCAGGCTGGGACAGGAACAAGCCCATTCCCAGAGCCAGTAGGCTGACCCACAACCCACACCCGCCCCAGACTCTGAAAGGCTCAGCCCAGCTGCCCGCCGGCAGGGTGTGAGGTTGAGGGAGCCGGGCTCTGCTCTGTGGTGCCCAGTATCATGGGAGGCAACGAGCACCAATTTAATAAAAATAAACCAAGAAGGAAATTCCATCCAAAGGCAAGAAAATGTTTTTTTCTGCTGCTACAGTGTCCAGGCACTGGCATGGCTACCCCAGAGGCTGTGAAGCCTCCAGCTGTGGAGACAGGCAAAGCTGGGCGGGCCCAGACAGGAGCAGGGGAGCTGCGCTGGGGGAGCACGGAGGCCCCAGCCTCCCCCTGGGGCACCATGCCCTGTGCAGGAGGCACGGGGCTGGGGGGACCCAGACCCTGCGATGCCAGTGCCACTGGGGAGCTGGGTCTCGCCTGTGCAGCTGCAGGCCATGGTGCCCCAGAGCTGACAGCAGCGCGGCTGCAGGGCTTGCCGTGCCACATGGTGCCGTGTGAAGCCACGGGCGCCATGCAGTGTTGAGCTCTGTGGGTCAGTTTTGGGGAGTCGGGGGCCTGGGGTGTGGGTGGCCCCACTGGTGAGGTGGGGGGTGGGTACCCCCCCCCTTCCTGTGGGTGGAACCAGGGGAGGCAGGGGCTGCCCCATGGCAGAGCAGGCAGAGTGCTGAGGTGCAGGCAGGGAGAGGGCTTTTGGGGGGACACAGGCTTGGGGTCACATGAGTGTGGCAGGGTGGTGGGTGCCTGGGGAGCCCCAGCAGGGCCAGGCTGGAGGCAGGCAGGGGGCAGGCCAGGTGCAGGCAGGGAGCAGGGTAGGTGCGGGCAGGGTGCAGGCAAGGCGAGGGTAGGGGGCGGGCAGGCCATGGGCAGGGTGCAGCCAGGTGTGTGCAGGGCATGGCAGGGTACAGGCATGGTGCAGGCCCAGTGCAGGCAGGGTGCAGGCAGCGTGCAGGCCCGGTGCAGACAGGCCGCGGGCCCAGGGCGGGCAGGACACAGCAGGGCACAGGCCCGGGGCAGGCCCGGTATGGGGAGCGGGCGGGCCCGGGGCAGGCCCGGGGCGGAGAGGGGGCGGGCCCGGGGCGGGCCGAGGCCAGGCCGAGCCGCCGGCTGCCGTCAGAGGGCGATCGGGGCCCGCAAGGCCGGGCCGGGGCGGGGCTGAGCCGGCCGGGGCCTGACGCGGGGCAGCCGGAGCGCGGGCCGGGCGGGGCTGGGCCTGGTGCGGCGCAGCCTGGCCGTGGCGTCAGGCGGCCGGGGTCCGACGTGGGGCAGCCTGGGCCTCGTGTGGGGCAGCCGGGTGCCGCTGTGGGGCAGGCTTGGCCCTCCGGTGCCGGTGCCCCTGGCCCTCTCCCGGCAGTGACGGCCGTGCCAGGGCAGAGCCATCACCGGCTGCAGCATGTGCTCCTGCCTGGCAGCGGGGCTGCGGGGGCTGCAGGTCGTGGGCTGGTTCCCCCTACCCACACCGTCACAGTCACGGGATGGTGGTGTCCCTGCGTGGGCGGACTGCAGGGTCACCAGCCCCATGCCCGTCGCTTCAGCCAGTGCAAACTGGGAGCAGCTGGCCGGCTGTGGCCACAGCACCACACTCACCTTGCCGGCGGCAGGACAAGGAGCGGGCAGTGCTCCTGGCGCAGCCAGCAGAGCTGGAGCAGCCACCTGTGCCCTGCACCATGGCCTGTCCTGCCTGAGGACAAGCCGCAGCTACAGGGCTGGGTAGGGCAGCTGGAAGCCCGTATCCCCCAGCCCCACCCTGGCCATGGTGCGGCCATGAGCACCACTGCTGGTGGCAGCATCCCCCATTCCACCCATGCAGAGCCTGGTGTTGGTGATGGGTGGGAGCCGCTGCCTGCAGGCAGGGTGTGGATCCTGGGAGCAGGCAGCAGGGTCTTTGGGTGGCAGGGGATGTCCAGAGGGAGAATGGGATGGGGAAACAGCCTTTGCCATCCCCCCAGCCTCTGACAGAAGTGGGGTGCCCCTCCAATGGGGAAGCAACGTGAGGGGGCAGGGAGGTTTCCATGAAGCACCACGCTCTGCTGGTGGGGAAGAGTTTCGGGGAATCAGGCTGTGGGGGAAGCACGTGGGGCAGCTGGGCAGGGCCAGGGCACGTGCCCCTGGTGCACACTGGCCGCCTGCCCCCAACAGGCTGGCCCGCAGGCCGCGGGGACTGGCCCAGCCCCACAGCAAACAGCTCTGAACTGGGCAAGCTGACCCCTGGACTGGGCAAGGAGGGACCGCCCCACACCCAGGGCCAGCAGTCACGGGGCCGCCCCAGCACTTTACCTGCTGTGCTGACTGCCTTGGCACAGCTCCTGTGCCAGCATGGTGGGTGCTCCTGCTCTGTCAGCCCAACTCCCAGCTCAGCACACACAACCCCCAGGCTCTTTCCCAGCTGTGGGGCAGGTGGGCTGGTACTGTTAACCCCCCTGGCAGCGCTGGGCAGGGTGATACTGCCAGCTCTGCTTGGTGGCGGGGGTCCTGAGGATGGGAGTGCTGGGGGGTGCGAGGTGCCTGGCCACGTGCTGGGGCCAGCGGGGGCTGTTTTCCTCTCTGTTTGCTCAGCTATGGGGACGGCCAGCGATGCGGATCAAGGCCGGCGTCCCTCGGGCAGCCAATTGTCAGCCAGCTCAGAGGGGAGGGAGAGGGGCAGCCGCTCTGGGGCTTTCCCAACCATGGAGAGGGCCAAGATGCCAGCACTGTGCAGCCAGAAACAGTGCCAGGCTCAACCCACCCAAGCGCAAAGCTGGGTGATGCCAGCGGGGACCTGGGGGTGCCCTCTGGGACCCCGGAACCTAGTGCTCCCCAGCTGCACGCTGGCTGGGGCAGGCACCCCCTGCATTCCACCGCTGTGGGAGGCTGAGTACCCTGATGCTGGGGAACACAGCAGCCTCAGTCCTGAGTGCTGCCATGTCCTTTTGTGCTTCTCCTGCTGAATCCCTTGCCCTGGCGGGCCATGAAAGGGCCTTTATCCCCTCTCCTCCTCATGGCTGAATCATACCTGGCAGGACCCTGTGCTGCTGTCTGGCCCCAGGGCTGCCAGTTACCCTGGCAAGGGTGGAGGTCCAGCACAGACCCACTGGTGCATCCCGCCAGGAGTGGGAGCAGACAGCAGCTTTGCTGGGGCTGCACAAGCCCTATCTTCTCCTCAGTCAGCTCTGGACCAACCGCTGCCCCCCAGGGAGAGGAGGGACACGGCTGTGGCCACGTCTCCATTTTTGGCCCGGTTATTTATATCTTTAAACAAGGATGCTACAGTTGTCTGGGCCAAAAGGCATCCCTGGTCCTTTCCCGCTTCCTGCTCCCCAGCTCCCCAGCCATCTGCCGCCCTACTGCCCAGGCCCTGAGCAGCGTGCCTGGGCCCCCCTGGGGCTCCCCCAGCCGGCTCTGTGCTTGTAACAGCTTGCTGGGGAGCTTGAACAGGAGACCCCCCCTCCCCGGGTGCTGCGGACCACCCAGTGCTGTCCCACATTTCCTTCTGCTGCCCCATGCCAGAGCCCGGCTCCTGCTCTGCTAAACATTAACCACCCAGCCCAGCTGTGGCTCAGCCGTGGACCTGGTGTCCCAGCAGGGTTTGGCTGGGGGTCTGGCCTGGCCCTAGCCCAGGCGGATTTTGGGGCATAGGGCAGCCCAGCCCTGCTGCCTGGCGCTGTCATGAGCGCCCCATGCCTTCTTGGAGTCTCTGGGAGCTGCCTGAGCTCCCTCCCTGTCCTTGGGTAGCTGAGGTAGCTGCAATGTGGGATGGCCGAGCTCCCTGTGGGATGGAGGACCTTCGGACTTGGGGAGCTGATGGTGGGCAGCTCGCAGCCCAGAAAGCCTCAGGCCCTGTGCACATGGGAGTGTTCCCTGCAGGTTGGTGGGTCCCCCTTGTGAGCCCAGGTCCCCCAGCAGAGCAGGACCCTGGCACCATCCCAAGGGAGAGCTGCCAGAGCATCTGTCTCTCCAGCAGCTGCTACCCAGCACCTCTTTGCCTGCTTGAAGGAAAATGCTGCCAGCCCTATTCCTGGCTTTCCAGTGAGATGTAGGAAGCAACAGAGCCCAGTAACTGGGGGCACTGGGGAAACAGGCCAAGACTCAGAGGAGCTGGCCCAGAGCAGGGCATTGGGTGCCGGACATCTCAGGAGCATCATGGCCGCTTGGGCTTGTTTGACTTTAATAATGCATTTAAGTTGCATTTAAAAGTATTGAAGTCCTTGCTAAGTCCTTGCATAATTGCCTTAAAGGCATTTAAGCCCTTGCTGCAGGATGGCAAGCCCATGGAAGCAAAGCCCCTAGCCCCAGTGAGGCTGTGGGTGCTGCCAGCAGGGACAGCGGGGACATGGCTGCCCTGCCTGAGTGGCAGAGATGTGCAGGCTGCTGCCAGCACCTTTGAAGGTGACAGAGAGGATGGTCCCTCTACTCCAAGAGGAACAGTTTCTTCCCATCTCCTAGAGCTCAGGGCATTCTTCCACCCTCAAGTGCTTCCAAGCACCTGTGGTTCTTGATGGCTGGAGGAGCCTGTGTGGGACTGGTGTCCTGGTGGGAGCTGCAGGAGCTGGGGGTCCCAGGACCCTCTTCCAAACCTCACAGGACTGCGGGGAGAAGCAGTGGGGTTACCCTGGGGCTTGTCCTCAGGTCCTTGGTTCCTGGTGTAGCGCTTGGCAGGGAAGCGATTGAGTGCAGAGATAACCCACCCTTCAGGTCTGCTGAGCAGCGCTTTGCTTCTGGCTTCTGTAAAGTTAATTGGTTTCGAGGTTCCAGGAACAAACGAAGGAGAAAAACCCACTCTCCTGATGTGCGGGATCATTGAATGCTCTCTGGCAAGTTATAATTGCAAATCATGTTTTGAAATCGCATTAACCAATTAGTCCTTGTTGTTGTTGTGCCCTGCCACATGACAGCGTGTGCTGCGAGGGAGGTGATGGTCAAGGGCGAGGGAGGGGGTCACAGGCTGCTCCCTGCCAGCTCTGTGCCCAGGTGCCATGCTGCTGGCATTTGGGGGGCTTCTGCAGAGGGACAGGCTGGGGGGAGGAAGGCTCCTGCCCTGGGCATGGCCTTGGGGAAGTGTCACCCTGGAGTCCTCCCAGCCCACGCCACTGGCCACAGGCATCCCTCTCCTCCTGCCACCAGCATTTCTGGCCCCTTTTGTGCCTTGCTTGCTCCCCAGTGATGGGGTCGGGGGGGCAGCTGGGGCCTTAGAGCCCCTGACAGGTGCTGGGGCCATGCCTGTGGGATGGCTGGTGCTGGGGACCAGAGGCACCTGCCGGTGTGTTCTTGGCAAGGACAAGCTCCGGGAGGCTTCTTGCTCGAGAGGACATGGTTGTGACGGGGGCGGGGCACTGCTTGGGCTGCAGATCTAACCGTTATCTCTGCCATATCTTCCTGCCATCTCCCATTTCGACCCTGGGAACAGTGGGCAGTGGCAGGCAGCAGCCAGGCAGCAGGCGCAGAGGCCATGTAAGGAAACCAAGCGTGACAAGGAGAGCATGCCCTGGCCGTGCATGGCACCCACTCCTTCATGGCTGGGTCCTGGCTGGCCTTGTCCCATGCCAAGATGCTCTCGAGGCCAAGGTGTTTTAAGGGGGCTGACTTTAATCTGCTCTATCTCTGAGTGTGGCTGAAGGATAAAAAATAAGTCAGCTTTTGGCTGGGGGGATTCGTAAGAAAGCAAACCACATGGGGGTGGGCAGCAGGCAAGGGCTGTGGCACAGCACAGCCGGCACAGTGCTCAGCTCCCTGCCACTGGTGAGGCAGGATGCTGCCGTCAGGACATACCGTGCCGTGCCACGCTCCCCCAAAGGCTCCTCACATCTGGGAATCCAGTGTCAAACTTTCCAGCTGGCCGGAGAAAACCACACGGCTGCAGTTTCGCAATGCACTGGAGCCCAGGCACAGGCCTGACACCACCAGAGCCAGTGGTGAAACGGCGCTGGGCTGTGCTGGGGAGGCACCATCGGCCAGGGGGTTCAGGGGGCTGAGAGGAGGGTGTTAGCCCACCCCTCTCCCAGGCAGCCCCAGCTGCGGCGAGGGGACTGGTCCCCATGCTGGCTCCCCAGTGCATGGCCAGCCTGGCTGCGTGGGGCTGGAGCCACCACATGCTGGCTGTGGGATGTAGGGACCCTCTGGGACAGGCTCTGGGAGGTCTGGGGATGTCTTTGCTCCCTTTTCCTCCTCTCCTTCTCACAGCTTTGATTTTCTACAAAGCTTCAGGTAGGTACGGTGGGGATGGTGTGAATATCTCCTCTGCCCAGCTGAAAAGGGGGAAATGATAGAGGGATGTCACATGCCAGACAAGACAGGGGATGATAAAAAGGGGTCATGGCTTCATTTGTGCCAACAGGAGAAGGGGAAGGGCTGGGAAGGAGCAGCCAGGCTCTGAGTCACTGTCCACAGCCCAGCCCACCAGCATGACCACCCCGCTGGCACATGCTGCACCCCCATGCCATGGGTCCACCCTGCCTGTCCCCATCCCCAGCTGCCTGCGCTGTTTTTTCTTACAGGGTGGCAGCTCTCAGACTCCTTTTACAATGCTTGGTGAGGTGGGTTGCCACCCATTCTTGGGACATCTCCATGCTGGTGCCACGTGGCTGGCGCCCACCTTTGCCAGGGCAGGGGAAGGGTTAAGTGGATGGCTGAAGCCCAGCCATGCCCATGGCCCTGGGTATCTCTGACTCCCTCCCTCTGACCCCCCACCCCCTCCTACCAAGCTGCCAAACCTGGCTGCCTCTGGTCCCCCAGCATGCCAGCCAGCGCTGGTTCAGAACTTACGCATGCTGCTGTTATTAGAAATTAGTTAATGGATGTCTCCAGCCAACGGAGAGCGGCAGTAACAGGAGCCGCAGGATTGCTGGGAGCGCGAGAGCAGAGCTGCCATTGAACATTTAACATCCCAGGCGAGAGGGTGCTGCCGAGGGGAGATTTTCCTCCTCCCAGCCTGATGGCGATGCTCACTGCCGGCCGTTGGTGTTGTTTCCATCCCAGGCCACCCGAGGCTTCGCAAGGATTTATGAAAGATATGCGTAACACAAATAAAGCCTCCCAGCAACGCGCGGAGCCGTCCTGCTAACGTGCAGTGGCTGTGCAGGGCTTGCAGCTCTAACGGGGAGGAGGGTGCACCGAGCCCCAGAGATTTACTCTGAAGTTAAAGCCAGGCAGGGCAGAGGAGCAGGAGGTGGTTTGGGGGTGACAGCCCTTGGGAAAGGACAGGGAACCCACAGGGACATGCTGATGGCTGGCCAGGAGCTGCTGGCTATCCCTGCAGTGTGTGAGATGCTCTTGGAAGAACAAATTTCTTCTTTGGGGCATTTTTGTGGGGATAGATGCCTAAGTTGTGTCTCCAAGAAAAAAGAGGTGTTTCAGCTCAAGTGGGGAAGTTTGATGGAGACGAGAGGAGGGGACTGGACTGTCCCCCCCACTCTGGGTCACACTGAGATGATCCCACACGGATTGTTTTCTCCCAGTGTTCTGAGGTACCCAGGCAGCCCCTGCGGGGGCAGCTGGCACCCCGGGCCGGGCTGCCTTAACGTGGGAGCGACTTGATCTTGGCAGGCCGGGGGGAGAGCCTGGCTGGGGGGTGTTGGGGGGACCCTCCCCAGCTGTCGGGTGACTCTGCTCCCCCCGAGAGGGGAGAAACCCCAGCCAGCGGCCGGGCTCCGGCAGCAGCCCCCGAGTGCTGCGGGGGCCAGTACCTGGCGGGGCGTCCATGCCCGGTGGGACACCGATGCCGGGTGGGACACTGATGCCCGGTGCGTCGGTGATTCCCAGCGGGAGAGCGATGCCCGGCGGGGCGGTGACAGCGACTGGGGCCGGGGCGAGGCGGGGCCGGGGCTGGGGCGGGGGCCGGCTGCTCTCCCCCCGGCCGGTCCCTCCCCGGCGCTGCCCCTGACGCTGCCCCGGCGGCGCGGAGATTGGGAGCCGCCGCGCTGGGGGCGGGCCCGGCTCCGGTTTAATCTCCGGCTCGGCCGGGATTACGGCCGTAGAGGATAGTCTAATCCGCGGCACCGGCTACCGGGGGCTGCTCGCCCCAGCCCGCAGCAGAGGCACCGCCGGAGAGGGGGGCAGGTAAGTCCCCTCCAGTCCCTCCCAGTCTCCCCAGTTGTACGCACCCCCGTGCTTTTTGCCTTCTCCTTCGGGAAACTCCGTGGCTGAAGGCTGCCGGGGCTTCGGAGCCTTCGCCTCCCCTTGGTCCCCCCCGCAGACCGCCCTAAGCCCCCGCCCGGCCCTGTTTTCCCCCCACCGTGCCCGGCTGCCCTCCTCCTCCTCCCGGAGGCGGGCAAGCCCCCTCCCCCCCCCGGCAGCCCTGGGAGGGCTCGGGGGCTCCGACAGTCCTGGCAGGTGGCGGTGCCCGGGGGCTGTTTGCTTTGCTTTTCTGCTGCCGCTTGCCTCTCCAGCTGCTTAAAGCCTCCCACGGGTGGGTAACAAATCCTGCGAGGGCAGAGGGAAGGCAGAGCCCCCCCCGCCCCGCCGCCTTTCCACCCCAGCACCCAGCAAAGCTCCTCCCGCGGCGCGGTGCCGGGGGGGGTTCGGCATCGCCGCCTGCTTTGCTGATAAAAATAACACCAACCTCCAGACCCCCTTTTTCTGTCCCTTTTTTCCACTTTTAATTTTTAATTGCCCGTGGGAACGACATATGTTTCTTAAGGCTGGAAGTGTGCGCGGGCAGGATCGGGTGTCAGGGTGCTGGGGCCAGGAGCGGAGCGCGGCGGGGGGCACAGCCAGGGAGAGCGATGCTGGCGGTCGCGGTGCTGCCGGGGCTTGGCCGGGCTGTGCGTGCCGTGCTTCCCCGGGCCGGGGTATTTATAGAGTCTGGCTGGCCGGGACAAGCGGTGTGGAAAGGCAGGCGGCACATTGCGTTCCCACTGGCCACGCGTGTCCCATGCCAGCGGTGTGGTGGCTTGCGCTGCCTGAAGCGGCTTGCAAATGTCCTGCTGGAGAGACATCTACCCCAAAGGTAGTGCCCTGAGGCACGGCAGGTGGCTGCTGGCCGTGGGTTCTCCACGCTGGGGCTGGCTATGTGGTGGCACAGGTGACCAGGGGACCCAGCAAGTCCCCAGCAGGTGGGATGGAGGGAAGGCAGAGCCCCCGTGCAGGGCTGAGCCGCGGCTGACTGTGGAGGGCATGGCCGTGCTGAGCTGCCACAGAGGAGATGGGGAATTTTCCACTGGTGGTTGGATCACGCCCAAGTTGAGCCATTAGACCTGCCTGGTCCCTGCTGCCGGCCACAGGCACACTCTTGCCTCCTGGCTTCGTGGGGGCACCCCACAGAAAGCCGTCCGTGCCCCATGACACTGCCCTGTCCCCTGGAGACTGAGCGTCGGCATGACTGGGCTCTGGTGGCCAGTGATACTTGGGGGGCGGTGGGGGCACTCTGGCCCACCCAGGGGTGGCATGGGGGGGGGGTGCTGGCGCCGTGGGGGAGCCTGGCCGAGGTGCAAAGGGCCCCACAGCGCCCGACCGCGCTGCAGCTGTAATCACACGCCAGGGCTGCAGCCACGGCAAACAAACAGGCACCGGCAGAGCCTATTTTCCTTGGCACGTGGAGACGGGGGGAAGGAGTGGGATCCCACGGGCTCCTTTGGAAATGCAGCCCTTGAGAAAACAGAGGTGGACTGGGGACAGGATGGGCCCCCCATGCCCCCAGCCTCTCTCACCGTGTGGGTCTCGGGCACTGCGCACCTCCCTGGCTGCTGACGCAGGTTTGGGGCTGGCTGGGTTCCCCGTGCCAGCAGGGGGACAGCCAGCCTGGTCCTGCCATCCCCGGGCTGGGGAGCAGATGCCAGGCTGGTGGGGTGGCCCAGTGGCTAGAGCTGCAAGGCCAGGGGAGCAGTGGTCCCACGGGACTTGGGCAGGTCTTGGCCCCAGGCTGGGACAGGGTGCTATGTTGGGGGTGCCGGGGGCATACGAAGGTGCAGCTGAGGCTGGTCCCTCCTGATGTCCCTGGTGCTGCCGGCAGCAAATGACAGTTTGGATTTTTTGCCATTGACCCCTCAGTGTCATCCCACCAAGGCCAGGTGTGTTTTAAGGAGTGGGAACTCCTGGAAAGCGTCTCACTTCCAAGGCAAAACGCACTCCAGAGCTGTGATAGAAAACACAACCATTTTTTCAGACAGTACCTGCCCATCGGTCACCATCACAGTGCCACCATGCTCCCTGGGTGGCCCTGAGGTCCTGATGGGCAGTGCATTGGCTTTAAGTTTAAAGCAAAATCCAACATTTAGCCTAGAGCCAGCTGTTTGGGCTCAAGCTGCCGTTTACACCTGGCTTCCCCCAGAGCCACGCTGGGTGCCACTAGCCTCATGCTGTGCCTACCCTGTCCCCACGCTGCCAGCTGCCTATGCTGCCTGACCTTGTCCCACATGGGCTCAACCCCTTCCTTCTACACTGAGTTGTGTCAGCCTGGTCTGTCCCGGTGCTGTGCACGGCTCCCCTTGCCTGGCCTCGGTTTCCGCACTGTTCTCCCCAGCTCTCCTTGGTACTGGTGCTTGGATGCAGGAGGACCTGGTGCGATGGGGGTGGCTGGCACCTGTGCTGCAGCCACTTGATCCTCCTATGGCCCCATCCTGGGGCATGTGGCTGGCAGGGGATTGCCATGGCTGAGCTGTGCCATGGCTCCGGCACTAGAAAACCCTCCCCATGGCCCCCCTGTGATGTTTAGCTCTGCCACCCCCTTCCCTGCAGTGCTTTCCCCTCCCCAGTATGTCCCAGACCCAAGCACATCCACTGCTGTGGGATGGTGCTGGGGTGGCCACAAGCCAGCCCAGCTGCTGGCACACTCTGCCTGTGGGCACATCCCTGTGCTCGGGCAGAGCTGTCCCTGAGGACATGGGTGCCACTTGTGCTGTTTGAACGAAGATCCTGGGTGGACGCTGCTCGCTGCATGGCATGGCAGGGATGGCCTGGAGCTGCTGGGGTAGGTGTTGGTGCCCCTGGAGCCCTGCTAGCTGGGACAGTGTCTTCAAGAACCACTTGCTTCTTGTTGCCACTGCCAATTCTGCCCTGGCTGGAGTGCCATGGGCATCACCTAGCCTGAGGCTGAGTCGTGGTGCAGTATTTGGGGCTGAAACCCCAGGTTGCCCCAGGTCTAGGTGAGCCCAGGAGCAGTGAGCGTGCTGCCCAGCTTGTGCTGGGACCGTGAGCAGGGCTGACTGGCATGATCATCTGGGAGGCTATCTGGTGAAGGTCTCTGGTGGGGCTATCTAATGAGGGTCTCCAGCAGGTCTGTTTGGGGAGGGTCTACAGTGGGGCTACCCAGAGGGGCTCTCCAGCCATGCAGTGGGCAAATTGCCTCCAGGTAAGCCTCCCCACGGCTGACGATGTCCCCATGCGCATGGGGGTGCACCTCAGAACCCTCACTCCAAAGGTGAGGTGCCTGGTCATGCCCCTGGGCAGCCAGATCTGCCCTTCTGGGTGCCCACTGCTCCTGGGGAGGTGGGACAATGGCACTGCCTTTGCTTGGCTGTGAGGTGGAGGAGAGAGAAATGCCGTAGATTTAAAAACAGGTTTGGGGTGCTAATTTTAGGAAGGCAGGTCAGGGGGAAAGCCATGCCTGCGTGCGCTCGGGGGGAAGGGCAGGCCCTGCTCCTGCAGGGTTGGGCTGGCTCGGCTCCCAGTGCTCAGGCTCCCAGGGCCACCCCGGGAGGGGATTCTCTGTGGAGGGTCAACGAGAGGTGTGGGGGGGTCCCCACTGTGTGTCTGCCCTGCTGGAGCTAGCCTCCCTGGGGAGGTGATGCCCGGGGACCCCCGAGATTGGGGCTGTTGCCCCAGCCCTGCCTGTGTGCCTATGGTGGTTCTGGGGGCTCACCAGGGACCCCAGGTTGGAGGTCACCCTGTGCCCAGCAGCGGTGCTGTGGGTACCCCCCAGGTCTGGGGGCTGATGGCAGTGGTGGGGGGGGACAGCTGGCATCTCTGCCTGCTTGACCATGCTGCCTGTCCCTCTGGGAGGGCTATGTCACCAGCGAAGCCCCAGGGAACATGAGACCTCTGTGTGCCCAGCTTTGCTGAAACCCGAACAGCCACCTGGGCAGGCAGGCACCGACAGGGGGGCCTTTCTGCCTGCCCCCCAGCACACACCGGCGGCAGTGGAGTACCTGGCTGTGAGCACGCAGGCCGGCAGCTGTGGCAGGCTTGGCACTAAAGCCGGATTACCACCCGGAATAGTCCCACTGTCCCAGCTCGGGTGGATTAGCTGGGATTCATCTGCAGAGGGAGAGGAGATAGAGAGGGGGGTCTCTGGCTGGAAGGGGTCCCTGGCTTGGGGGAACACCCACCCACAGCCAGGGAGACCTGGTGCCTTTGTCCCTCATGGGTGAGAGTCGTGGGCTGCGGGCACATGGCAGGTCGTTGCATCCCAGGCTGGCACTGTGTGGCGCAGGCAGGGCTGGCAGGCAGCGTGCTGTACTCCCACCGGCATGGTGTGCCCCAGCAGGGACTGTGCTGTGCTGAGGCTTGACCAGGGGAACCAGCATAGTGCGAGTGTCTGGCTTTCCCAGGGTGATATGTGCCCTCCTCACCATGCTGCCAGGTGTGACGGACCTCCGACACATTCCTCTGGTATTGCCGACCGAGCTCTCCTGCTCCAGCCCGCCCCGTTCTTGGCTGTGCCTTGCTCCCAGCTGGGTTTTTCCACCTTTGAAATAAAGTCTGAGTGGAAGCGAGACGCTGGGCAGAGGGATGCAGCCCCTTCCAGGACCACATCCCCCACCATGGTGCCCTGGCCCCCGAGGAAGGCTGACAGGGGGGCTGGGGGATTTGTGAGCCCTGCTGTGCCATACACGTGTCCCCATCTCGGTGAGGCGGAGCAGGCATCTGTGCTGGCCGGGACGTGGTGTGAGAGACCAAATGTAGCCTCCCCTGGTGCGCAGACGTGGCCGGCGGAGAGGGTACGTGCCGCCCCACGCATACGGCTTGCCGTTCCCCGCGGGGGGGCTGCGGGACAGCACCGGTGCCCGGCGCGGGCTGCCTGGCTGTGCCGGAGCATTGGTGGGGTGGATGATGTCCCTGGTGTCACTGAGCAGTGGGACAGCAGGAGCAGCCCTTGGAATAGCACATGGGCTGCCCAAGGCGGCAGCAAGGATGGCAACACCCTGTCTGTGTGGCGGGGACGCGTATACCATGGGGTGAGATCCCTGGGAGATGCTTTTTGCCTGGAGTGGAGCATCCCCGGCTGAGGTGGGTGCACAGGGACAGGGGTGAGCCTGCCACCCCCTAGCCCTGGGGGGACCCACGCCACCCCCTCAACCCGGGGCCATCCACCGCTCCATGTATTTGCTGTTCTGCCTGGCCTTATCGCAAGGCAAACAGCGGCAGGCAGGGCACGCTCTGCCCGATCGAAGCGTCTCCTGATCCCTCCCCTTTCATCTCCCCCCTGTTCCCTGGCCACTGCCGCTGGGAGACCCTGGCCGAGGGGCAAAGGCCGGGGCTGGCTGGGGAGGTGGCGGTGAGCTGTGCCGGGGCTGTGCCGGGGCTGTGCCAGGGCTGTGCCAGGGCTGTGCCAGGGCTGCCCGGCGGGAGGAAGCGTCTGGGTGGCAGTGCTAAGCCCGGTGCATGCAGAATGAGCCTGGCTGTGCCGCTTGCTATTCCGAGAGGCGCTCGGGGGAAGAAGCTGGTATTTCCTGAGCCGTCCGGCGAGGTGTAATTATAACCTGGGAGAAGAAAGGGGCTGCAGAGGAGAGCGCCCAGCCTCCCTGGCGCCCGTGGGGGAGCGGGCAGGGGGAGCGGGGCAGCTCCTGCCTGCTGCTGGTGGGAGGCAGCGAAGCCCGTGCCTGCGGGCAGCCCAGCAGTGCTGGTGGGCATCAGGGAGGTGATGGAGCACCGGGGACCTGGTGGTCCCCCTCCAGCCCGGCACTGGGAGTGGTGGGCTTGGCAATGCCTGCCCACGGTGGCGGGAAGGCGCAGAGTTAACGGTGGTGTTTGGACGTGCTGGCAGCCATGTTCATGCCTGGATCTGGCCCAAGCAGAGGCCTAGTGGAGGGGATAAATCATCACCCAGCACCCGCCCTGTGCTTCCCTCTCTTCCCCCCTGCACAGCTGAGCCTCCCTGCTCTGGTCCCCGCTGGCCTGCGCCCTGCCTCAGTTTCCCCAGCAGGCTGGGTGTCGCAGGCAGGGTGGCCCAGCCTTGTGCCCCCTACCCTAGGCCAGCCTTAGGGGCTTGGCCCCCCCTCCCCAGCAGTGCTGGCAGCCAGTGCGTGGCCTGGGATGACCCCGCCAGGTCTCCTCTGTGGCCTGAATGGGCAGGGACAGGCAGGGCAGCAGCTCAGGAGTCCGGAGGTGCTGACGCCCACACCCTGCTGTGACATCCTTCCCTTGCGTGCTGTGGGGGCTGCTGTCCCCGTCATCTCCGTGCTCCAGCAGTGCCACAGGAAGGCTTGCCTGGTCCCCAGGGCCACTGATCCCCTAGAAGAAAGACGGGCATGTCCCCTTTTAACCCCACAGGGATCCAGTGACAGGGCACCAGCATCCTCTCTGGGATTGGGGACCGCGCTGCATCCCAGCCAGCCATCGCCCTGGGCTGGGTGGCATTATCCCTTGGCCAGAGATGGCCCCAGTATGGAGCACCCCAGCCAGCCGGACAGGACCCCAGACCCTCAGGGTGGTGGGGGACCCTGCCCGGCTGCCAGCCTGCCCCAGAAAGCCACCCTGTGCCGTTTCCCAGCGGGGCGGGGAGGGCTGGGGCTTGCACAGAGGCAGCTTTGTGTGGTGTGCCAAGGCGTCCCGCGCTCGGCAGCCTGGCTGCCTTCCCCTGCCAAGGAGCTGTCTCCTGGCCCCGCGCTCTTTCCTGCTCTGTTTGTCCAGCCCTGACGTGCCCCCAAGACCCCTGTCTTGGCACCTCGGCAGCACTGGCCCTGGGCGGCGGGATGCGGGTGAGCCTTTTGCACTGGGCAGTACCACAAGGCTTTAAGTAACGGTGCTGGCTGGGGGGACCCTGAGCTCCCCACCCCGTCCCCAGCTGCCCTCCCAAACACCCCCACTCACCTGTTGGCACCCACCTCTGAGAGGGGAAACTGAGGCATGGAGCTGATTGCTGCAGGCAGGGTAGTGGAGGTGGGCAGGCGTGGATGGAGGCTTTGGGGCTGGGCTACTGCAGTGCTGCGTGCAAGGGAGCGGAGCAGCTCTGTGGGGTGGGCTGTGGGATGGGTGGGCTGTGGCATGGCTGGCTGAGCGAGGGGACGGTTCCACCTGGGGACCCTCGTGGAGCTGTTGGAGCCAGGGCAAGCTCTGTGGGACGTTGTGTGCCAAGCGAGCAGAAGGGAGAAGTCCAGCCTGTCCTTGCGATGGCATCAGCACTGGTGCTGTGCCTGACTCTAGCATCCCTGGTGGATGCGGGACTTGTGGATCCCGAGGGCAGCCCAGCTCCAGACCCCTGTTGCCCCCCTCTTGCAGAGCCCAAGGAGAGCCTGCAGTGAGCCCAGCCGCCTCCTCGCCATGGATGCCACAGACGTGCCCCTCCAGGCTGAGATGGTGGAGCTGGTGCCCAATGGGAAGCACACGACTGCGCTCACCGCCTCCACTGTCCCCTCGCTGGCAGGTGACAGGTAGGGGCCCCAGGATAAGTGGAGGTGCCAGGGGCTTGGGGGGTCCTGCCAGCTGTTCCCTGCCCTTGCAATACCTGGGCATGGAGGGGGGGGGGGGCATGGTGGCCCTTGTGTCTACTTTGGCCTCACCCCACTCCCTCCGGTGCCCAGGTTTGAGGAGAATCAGTCCAGTGCAGCAGAGATGGAGGAGTTCCTGCCCCACGGCACTGACAAGAAGCAGACGCACTTCACCGATGTGAGTATCAGCATGGGCACTGTGGTTGTGGGATGGGGGTAGCTCCTGGTGTGACCGGAGCGTCCCATCCCTGCTGTGTCTCGTGTGCACAGTTCGAAGGGAAGACATCTTTCGGGATGTCTGTCTTCAACCTGAGCAACGCCATCATGGGCAGTGGCATCCTGGGACTGGCCTACGCCATGGCCAACACCGGCATCATCCTCTTCCTGTGAGTGGGGTGCGCCCATGGGGGCTTGGGTGAGGGGGGCTGGGGGGGGCCTCTCCAAGGGCATCGGTGGGTCCTAGGGGTGCAGACACAAAAGGGGTCCCTGGCTTGGGGTGGTGTAGGGACTGGTGTCCCACTGCCTGAGCAATGGCCATCCCTAGCATGAGCCTGTCTGCCCCTGCCAGGCGCTGTGCCCCACTGGGGAGGAGGAGGAAGGCTTGACTTCCTTCATACAAGACCAGATTTCCCCACGTGGCCCAAAGGACGCAGGTGCCGGCTGCCCTTGGGCCTGTGGCCCATCCACCCCGTGAGCACCCAGCCGGTGCCGAGGCGAGGGGCCGGGTGACCTGCCAGGATGGCTGCCTGCAGGCAGAGCCTGCCTGTGTGGGATTTGCCCTACGGCTGTGTCCGAGCCTGGTGCTGTGACTTGCTGGTGATGGCGCTGTCCTCCCGCAGCTTCCTCCTGACGGCAGTGGCCCTGCTCTCCAGCTACTCCATCCACCTGCTGCTCAAGTCCTCGGGCATCGTGGGTGAGTGTCGGGTCCTCAGTGGGGCTGTGCCAGGGGATCCCCTCCTGACTTTCACCCTGCCACCACTCCCTGTCCTGCAGGCATCCGTGCCTATGAGCAGCTGGGCTACCGAGCCTTTGGCACGCCAGGGAAGCTGGCTGCAGCCATCGCCATCACGCTGCAGAACATCGGAGGTGAGGAGTGGGGCTGGGGACAAGGGATGAGACTGGAGCATGCTGACGCAGCATGACCTCGCTCTGCCCCACAGCCATGTCCAGCTACCTATACATCGTCAAATCCGAAGTGCCTCTTGTCATCCAGACCTTCCTCAACCTGGAGGAGAAGACCACGTGAGTGCCTCCTGCCCACGCTGCCTGTGTGCCTTCCTCGGGCAGGTGCCAGAGCTTCGGCTCCAGCTGTGCAGCCCATGGCAGGGATTTACTGCCATTAAGCCACTACTATTTTTGATAACTGTCAGTGCTGAATAAGCCCCTGGGTGGGATTAAACTGGGCTGAACTTCCAATCCCTGCTCCTCACATCCCCTTGGGATCAGGCTTTCCTCCTTAAGTAGAGCCCAGGGCTGTGGGGTGGGGGATGGGAACTCTGGTTGGGAATGGGTCCCCGCATCCCCACCGGAGCCATGGGGGGTGAGAGCTGGGCAGAGCTGCCACTGGGACCTCCACCAGTCCTGGACTGGGCATCCCAACCAGGCTCAACCCCGACTGCTCTGAGGTGTTTGACCACACGTAGGACCAGGGCTGGGCAGGGGTCCTGCCCTGTGGGCAGACAGGGGCAGCTCTCTCCGCCTGGGGTGTTGGGGACCTGGCCGAGTCCCCTCACAGATGCTGGTACCCTGGGCTGCCCACAGGCAGTTCTCAGCCTTCCCCACAGCAGCTGTAACCCTTGGGGTTGCACTACTATGGGGGTAGGCAGGACCCCAGCTCAATTGCCCCCAGGGACACTGGCCTCAGGGGTCCCCAGGGATGCTAGCACAGCAAAGCTGCCAGCATCCTTGGGGCTGCCAGATCTGGGATCCCCACGGATGGCAGACAGCCCCCCACCAATGGCTTCCTGTGCCTCCTGTGCCCCAGCAGAGCAGGGCAGTGAGCAGGCCCTCTGCTTTCAGGGACTGGTACATGAACGGGAACTACCTGGTGATCCTGGTTTCTGTCACCATTATCCTGCCTCTGGCTCTCATGAAGCAGCTCGGTAAGTCAGGGGGATGCCACCTGCAGCCCTGGGGTCTGACACTCCGGGGTTCCTGTGGGGTCACGGTGTCAGCCTGGGGGTGGTGGGCAAGGAGGGGGCACCCATCCAGCACAAGGGTCCTGCCTGGACCCACCAGCTGCTCTCCTCCCTCCCCAGGCTACCTTGGCTACGCCAGCGGCTTCTCCCTCAGCTGTATGGTCTTCTTCCTCATCTCGGTGAGCACCTGCTGGCACATGCTGGCAGCTTGGGGTGCCAAGCATCCCTTCTGCTGCTGGCGCGTGGCTGGGCTGTGTGCTGTGGTGACAGCAGGGACAGTGGGTGCTCGGGGCTGCAGAGATGCTGTGGTGCTGTCACACTGCTGGGTTATTTTTGGCTGAAGAAGCCAAGCGCTGGGGAAAGGGGAAGGGAGAGGATGCTGGGGGGAACTGTGTGTGTGGGCCCTCCACGTGCCACTGCCCTGCTGTGCCCCGCTGCCCACCCTTGCAGGGGCAGGCTGGGGGTCCAGCATCACTGTGGGACCAGCATCGCTGTGGGGCCCTGCTGGCAAAGGGTGACCCATGGAGGGGTCCCTGCAGGGGCACCCTCCTGCCAGGTGCAGTGTTGGCTTGGGCAGCTGGTGCTGGGGGGTGCTGGTGCTGCCCCTCCCCATGTCCATCTTTCCCCCCAGGTCATCTACAAGAAGTTCCAGATCCCCTGCCCACTCCCTGAGCAGGAGGGGAACCTCACGGGCAGCCTCAATGCCACTGCCATCAGCACCAGCGACTACCAGAACGGCTACACTGTCCTCCAGGCCCCTGAGCAGGGCACTTGCAACCCCAGCTTCTTCACCCTGAACTCCCAGGTAGGGACCTTGGATGCACCCCTAGGGCTCCGGATGAGCCCCCACCCCGTGCACCCTATGAAAGTGGGTGGTCCTGGCCCTGACAGCACCTGCCAGCTTGGACCCTGGCACTCAGCCACCCTCCTCTCATGCAGACAGCATACACCATCCCCATCATGGCCTTTGCCTTCGTCTGCCACCCTGAGGTCCTGCCCATCTACACGGAGCTGAAGGAGTGAGTCCTGGGTGGGGGCACCCATGGGGAGGGGTGGGCTTCTGGCACCCACCCAAAGGCAGTGCCGTCTGGGTGTGGGACCTGCGCCAGGGCATCATGGGGAGGTGAGCGATATGGCCCTGGGTGGGTGGCAGGTGGTAGGTGTCAGTCCCAGGAGGTGGGTGATACAGCCTGGGGTGGGTGGGTGTCTGGCTGGTAGTGGGTGATATCACCCCTGGAAGGTGGGTGTTATGACCCAGGGTGGTGGATGATGGTGGGTGATCTGACCCACCACGCAGCCCAGGAAGGGGAACCGAGCCCCTGTGCACCCCAGGGTGCTCTGGCATCACCCCTCCTTGATGGGTGGGTGCTTGGTGCCAGGGGTTGCCACAGGGTGGGCTGGCCTGTGGGGGCCATGCTGAGCTCACCATCTCCCGCAGTCCCTCCAAGAAGAAAATGCAGTGCATCTCCAACATCTCCATCATGGTCATGTACCTCATGTACTTCTTGGCTGCCCTTTTTGGATACCTCACGTTCTATGGTGAGCCCTTGGGGAGGGGGCTGGGCACCCTACCGGCATGCTGGCACCGGGGTGGCAGTGATGGGACTCACCCAGTGGCTCCCTGCCGGTGCCCACAGGCCAGGTGGAGTCAGAGCTGCTGCACACGTACAACAAGGTGGACCCCTTCGATGTGCTCATCCTGTGTGTGCGGGTGGCCGTGCTGACGGCTGTCACCCTCACCGTCCCCATTGTCCTCTTCCCGGTGAGTGGCCCTGCGGGGATGCCAGATGATGCTACCACCCCTGGCTGCCACAGGGCTTTGGGTTGAGGCTTTGAGAGGGGAAACTGAGGCAGTGATGGGCTGAAACCTGGGAACAGGGTAGCAGGGATCAGCGGGGCAGCAGGTATTGGGGAGCAGGACCAGGTGGGTGTCAGGGACAGGGCTGGGGCATGGGTGATGGACACCAGCAGGGCCATGGGGACAGGGCTGGGGCAGGGGAAGGGGTGACAGAGACCAGCACAGCCATGGGGACAGGGCTGGGGCAGGGGAAGGGACAACGGGGACCAGTGGGGCATCAGTGTCAGGGCTGGGACAGAGGAGATGGGGATGAGCAGGACTGCAGGGACAGGGGTTGGGATGGGGCCTGACTCCAAGGATGATGTATGACACCCTGTCCCTGTCCCCAGGTGCGCCGGGCCATCCAGCAGATGCTGTTCCAAGGGAAAGACTTTAGCTGGATCCGCCATGTCACCATCGCCGTGGTCCTGCTGACCTTCATCAACCTCTTGGTCATCTTTGCCCCCTCCATCCTTGGCATCTTTGGCATGATTGGTGCGTGACAGTGCCCCACTCCTGTCCTGCCCTGGGTGCTACGTGTTGCAGGCAGCACATCAGCCTCAACCCCTGCCTGGTGCTCTGCCTGAGCCCCTGTGCCTCAGTTTCCCCTTCTCAGCATGCTGGGACCAGGTGGCATACGGGGTGCCCCCCATCCCCATCCCTGTTGCAGCAGGCTGGTTCCTGCAGCGTGATGCTGCGCTGCCGGCCACTGCTTGCTCCTCTCCTGGGCACTTCCCTTGATCCCCCAAGCCAGGCCCCCCCTGCTCAGCACCTGGCTCGGTGCCAAGGCCCTGGCTGCGGGGAGGGGTGTGGGGATGGTGCCAGGACACGGTGTCCCCAGGTTCCTGGAAGGCTTTGCCAGGGCTGGGGCGGGGGGGCAGAGGGGGACAGGACCTGGCCTGGCAGCGGGGCTGGCAGAGCTGAGCTGCGGGACGGGGGCCCCCTGCCCGCTCTGTCCCTGTCTGCTCCAGGTGCCACCTCTGCTCCCTGCCTCATCTTCATCTTCCCCGCCATCTTCTACATCCGCATCATGCCCAAGGACAAGGAGCCGCTGCGCTCCACCCCCAAAATCTTGGTAAGCATGGCGGGGGCGGGCAGAGATGGGGACAGGGATGGGGGTCCTAGGGCTGGACTGGGGACCTCGTGGACCTGCCCATCCCTGACCCACTTCCTTGTCCCCACAGGCTGCCTGCTTCGCCCTCCTAGGGGTGATCTTCATGATCATGAGTTTGAGCTTCATCATCATCGACTGGGCCACGGGGGGAGGGAAGAGCGGCGGCAGCCACTAGCCAGCACCGGGTGCCCATGCCAACCTCCCCCCCCACCTACCGGTGCCCCAGGGAGAGCCGGCCCTGGGCTCAGCTCCCACACCATGGCCCCGCCAGGCTTCCCTGGGGACCTTCCGCCATCGCTGCCATCACCCGTGGTGGTGGTGGTGAGGGGGCATGAGCCATGGCAGGCACGGGGACCCCCAGACCTGTGCTCGGGGTGGGGCAGCAAGCCCAGGGCAGGTGCTGTGCCCCCCACCCCCGCTCCAGCAGGTACGCTTCCTGCTTCGCGCCTCAGTTTCCCCATCTGTAAAATGGGGAGAATAACACTGCCCTACCTCACCAGGAGCTGGCTGTCAGGTGGAGCTCATCTCTGTGCACCCAGAGCCACCAGCAACAGGCACTGCCAAGGGTGCAGGCCACTGCCCACCACAGGGGCTGAGGACTGGGGCAGTATCCTGGGCCCCCCAGGGGCTGGAGTTCAGTGGGGACTGAAAAACATAATCCATGCCAGGACCCATCTCCAAGCCACCCGCCCTCTCCTCCTGCCCTGCCCTGCTCCCCAGAGAGATGCCACCCCAGCATCACGGGGCCACCCCAGTCCCCACGGGCAAGTGTGGTCCTGCTGCCATGGTTGGTGGTACCCAGCCTACTGCTTTTGAGCCTGCTTGGGGAACAGTTGGCTCCTGGTGCCTGTGGATGGGACCCTGGTGACCCCCAGGCCATACTTGGGGACCGGCTGCACCACCGTGTGGAGGTGGCACGCCTGCAGGGGTGTGGTGCCCGGTGGCATCCTGCCCATGCTTTGGTTTGGCTGCCCAGGACCTGGCGCTGCCAAGGGGTGCAGGTCAGGAGTGCGGGGGGGGGGGGGGGATGCTGGGGGCAGCGCTCATCGGTGTCCAACTCAAGGCTCTGGAGCCACCCCCCTACCAGTGTGCCCAGATGCCAGGGTGATGGGCAGACCCCAGTTCAAGCTGGCCCTGCTTGCCTGGCACCTGAGGCCAGCACCCAGACTCCACAGCCCTCTCCTAACTGCTCATCCATCCATCCTGCTGGGATGCCCCACGCCACGCCAAAACCCAGAGAGTGGCTCTCCCACCCCCCACCTCCCCTCCCAGTGGGGGGGGGCAGCCTGGCAGGGTGGGAGCATGGGGGGAGGGGGTGGGTGCTGCCTTGCAGCGAAGTATATAAAAGACGTATTTTTTTACTGGGGTGGTGGAGGCTGGGATGCTTTTTATAAATACTGTATATAAGAGTAGATCTTTTTTAACGTGTTATGTTGCTCTGGGTAGCTCTGTATAATGTACATATCTATATGGGGCGGGGGGGTGTGTGTGACCCGCTGCCACTGAAGGGAACTGCTGTGGACCTTCACCGTGGCAGCAGCCCCTGGCACCCCTTCCTCAGCCTGGCCACCCCTGCGCTGTGCCAGGGGGGGTGACGCTTTTAAATTATCCGTGGGGTGGATGTCCGTGCTGGCCAGGAGGCCGACCGGCAACGTCTCTGGCAGTGAGAATAAAGATGTGAACATGCCCAGGTCTCGGGCGTCACTGGGTGGGCAAGGAGCTGGCACGCAGGCTGGCACCTGGCACGCAGCGTCCTAGGACAGCACGGACAGAGGGACACACGTGCATGTGAGTGCAGGGGTGTACATGGGGACAGCAAGGACGCGCGGACACACAGGGTCCATGCACATGCATGCACAGATGCACATGGGGACAGCGTGGGCGTACGGATGGTCCCACGCACCCACGGGGACAGATGGACATACACACACACAGACAGACAGGGGACCGCCGGCACACAGGCGCGGGGACACGGGGACACGCACACGCGGGGGGCAGCGCTTTGCGGCCGCCAGGGGGCGCTGCGTTCCCACGCACGGTGCCGCCCGCGGGAAACTGGCCGGGGCACCGGGATCCCGGGAAGCGGGACCTTGGGGAATGGGGCTCCGGGGATCCGGACCTCGGGAAGCGGGACCCCGGCGAATGGGACCTCGGGCAGCCAGACCCTGGGGAGTGGGACTCCCGGTGAGCAGGACCCTCGTGGAAGCAGGACCTCCGGGAGAGCGGGACTGCTGTGGAAGCAGGGCTAGGGGCATCCCACGCCTACTGCCAGGGCAGCAGGTGCCCTCAGTGTCTCCCAGCATCCTCCGGAGGCAGACCCCAAGCCCCCCAGCCCTCTCCCACAGCACGGTGTGGAGTGGAGGTGAGACCCCTCCGGCCCCTCCCCAGGCGTGGGCCCATCTTCCCCCCTGCCCGCGGGCACGGGGCTTCACTCCAGCCGGCCCCAGGCCTGGGCACGGCGCCAGCTCGTTAGCAAAGCCTTATTAGCACTGCATCCCGCTCCCACGGGAACAGCCCTGCCCCCTCCACACCAGGCCCACACCAGGCCCACACATGGACCCCACGCTGGGCTGCGTTTGAGGATGCTGCACCCCTTCCCCCTGACATGGTGGTTTCGAAATAAGGGCATCCCTTGCTGCCCCCCACCTTGCTCGGGGGGGTGCCAGCCTGAGGGGTGAGGAGGGGCTGGGGGGCCCAGGGGCTTCCTCGGCACAGGCCAGCCCCACGGGGCGGCTGGCACAGCCGTGCACCCTCCTCGAGCTGCGTGGGGTGTCCAATTCCCTGGGAGCCAGGGAGGGGGGACACACAAGGGCTGGGGGGTGTCCCCTGCCCTGGGAGAGAGCTACTGGGTGCCCCACCCTGCCCGGTGCCACCCTGGCCAGTCCCTCCCAGCCCCATCCCTTGTCGCGGGCACCCTGACACCTGCCAAGGTGCTCCCTCCTCCGGCAATGTCGCATGCGGGTCCCCGAGGGCTGAGCCACCACCCTGTGACACCGTGTCGCCACAGAAGGTGGCCTTTGAGGCACAGCATCCCCTCACAGAGCTGACCCCTGGCTGCACCCACCTCTCTGTCCCCACAGGACCCCAGCCCTGAAACGCAGCACCCAGGCTCCACCCACCCCCTCCTGCCCGCCCCGGAGCGCGGCGCGTCCCACTGCCCGCCCGGCCGGGGGCGCACCATACCCCACCACCCGCCGGGAGGGGATGAGGCCCCGCCCCTCCGCCAGCGGCCGCCCCGCCCCTCCGCCGGCGGCCTCCCCTCCCCTCCGGCCGGCCCCCGCCCCTCCGCCAGGCCCCGCCCCTCCGCCCGGCCCCGCCCTCCCGGCGACCCCGTCCTCCCGGCGGCGCGCAGTGGGCGGGGCGGGCCGGGCCGGGCCGGGCAGGGCAGAGCCGCGGGCGCGCGCAGGCAGCCGCCGCCGCCGCCGCCATGGGCTGCACCGTGAGCGCCGAGGACAAGGCGGCCGCCGAGCGCTCCCGCATGATCGACAAGAACCTGCGGGAGGACGGCGAGAAGGCGGCGAGGGAGGTGAAGCTGCTGCTGCTCGGTGAGCCCCCCGGGACCGCCCCCCGGGCACCCCCCATCCCCCCTCTGGGGCTCCCCCGCCCGGCCCTGCCGGAACCGGGCAGCCCCGCCGCCGCCCCCGCCCCGTGCTGCCCGGAGCCACCCTGGGCACCAGCCCGCGGGGTGCCGGCCCCGCCCCGGGGATCCCCGGCAGTAGGATGCTGCTCCCAGCCCAGGCCTCGGCACCACCCACCCCCCTCAGTGGGGTGCTGGCCCCATCCCGGGGATCTTCCCCCCCGGAGTGGGGTGCTGGCCCCATCCCGGGGATCCCCCTCCCCCACCGGAGTGGGGTGCTGGCCCCATCCCGGGGATCCCTCTCCCCCACCGGAGTGGGGTGCTGTGCTGGCCCCATCCCGGGGATCCCCGACCACCGGAATGGGATGCTGGCCCTATCACGGGGATCCGCCCCTCAGAACGGGTTGCTGGTCCCCTAGCAAGCCTTGGGTGCCTCTCAGGAATGGGGTGCCAGCTCCACCCTGTGCTGTGGGGTGGCCCCCAGAAGTGGGGTCACGGCCCCACCCCACCCCACCTTGTGCCTCCCACCCCATTGACACCCAGCCCTGGCACATCCCTTTGGGATGCAGGTGGGAGCATCCCTGGCAAAGGTCTTGCAAGCCTGGGATGGGGCATCCTGCCTGCCTGGGACCCCCAGCTGCCCAGCCATGGTGGGGGGCTCCTCCATGGGCTTCCCTCACCCTGGCCCTGGGCCAGCTGGGGCAGAGGTGATGGGGCTGAGGGGCACCTGCCGCCCTGTACCCCCCTCTGCCTGGGTGCCAGGGCAAGCCCCAGCCCCTCCACACCGCTCTGGCCTTCCCGGGCAGTGGGAGGCCGGGGAGCCAGGGCAGCAGGCTGTACCCCCAGGCTCTGCCCCACGGGTACCCGATTTTCCACTGATAACGGGCCGCTCACACTCTTCAAAGCACCCCGGCGATGCTCCCGTGGGCGTTCACAGACCTGCCCTGTGCCTGTGGGCCAGGCAGCTGCTTAGTTATTCTTATTTATTCATATTTTTTAATAACTCAGAGTTGAGCTTTTTATTCCCTTCCTGAAATTCCCAGGGAGAGCCTCGCTCCAGGTGTGACGCGGGAGTGCGGGGGGCTCCCACGGCGCCGTGGGGCAGCAGAGCTCGGGGCAGGAGGAGAAATCCCTGCCTGCTGCACCGGCAGAAAATGTCTTTGGGCTTGTCGGCAGAGGAAGCTGCCGGCAGCAGGAAGTCACGCCGAAATCCGGCAGCCCTTTATTTGCTCAACCCCTGCCTGCCTTGAGAAATACGTAATTAACGCCTTGAAATGCCCGGTCAACCGAGCGCTTGGGCTTTTTCGGGTTGATTTTTTGTTGTATTTATGCCTTGGTGTGAATACTGCTTAGTGGCAAGACCCATCCTCGGGGGGGCTGGGTGGGGGTCTGTGATGTTGGGGAGGGGTTGGCTGGTTGTGCAACCTCACTGACCTGCTTGTTTCCGGGGAGGGGAGGGCGCCGGCGGAGTGAAACCCCACGGGGTTTGCAGGCTGTTGGGGAAACACGTGGTCCCCCTTCGTCGCGAGCTGCTCCTGCGCGAGGCCTTGCTGCTGGCTTCATTCCTCTCGGACTGCTGCCCGGGGTGACATAACGGTGCTGGGGGGTGCAGCCGGCTGGGGGAGGTTGGCATCTCCTTTCTTCAGGCTCTGGGGACCGGCTGGGGTGGGCAGCATCACCCCAGTGGTGGTGCAGGGGTTGGGGGAGCCTGGCCAGCTGGTGCTGAGCTGCACTGAGGGGCGGCCAGGGGCTCGCTGGGCAGTGAGGACCACGGTGTGGGCTGGCCGGCCTCCCTTTCCCATGGTGTGCTCTGTGCCGAAGCAGAAGGAGGAGGAGGAGGAGGAGGATGGCCGCACTCCCTTCTGACGGGACTGGTGTTTACGAGTGGCATTTCTGATCTCGGATGGTTTCTAAAGCCAAAAATAGAGCAAAATGATTCGGTTTTTAATTTTTTTTTTAAATGTTTATTTTTTCCCCTAACAGCTGTTCAGGTGTAAATAGCACCAGAGCCTTGGGTCACTACTGCCCATTTCCAAGCCAAGCTGTGGCCAGAAAATCCTCCCGAGCTGGCAGGGAGCAGCTGGGGAGGTGGGAATGGTGTTGGCCCCCCAGGGGCTGCTGCTTGTAGCATCCATGAGAACCCACCGAGGTGGGGATGTGGTGCTGGGAGGATGCTCCCATGTCCCTGCTGCCTGCCCTTCCTATGGCTTGTTTTTTCCCCCATGGTTGGAGGAAGCTTTGAGGAGAACTGTGGCCTCACATGAGCCCAGGCAGGCGCTTTTTGGTGAGCACCATGGCTCTTGGGCGCGCGTAGCAAGGCAGAGCTCCGCGGTCCTCCCTGGGGGCTGCAGCCCTCCAGCATCCTCCAGAAATAGGGAGGAAAAATTAGGGAGGAATAAAAATGAGGAGAAAAATAGCTTCACCCTTTGTGCCGAATCAGTCTGCGGCACAAAGAGATGCCTCTTCCGAGCACTGCGCTGCTTTTGCTGGTGACTTGTGCCGTCCCACAGCTGCAGCTTGGAGCTTCTGGTGCAGCCGGGCAGGACGTGGCGTGAGCAGAGAGCACCAGTATCGGCATGTGGCAGTGGGAGTGTAGCAGCGTGGCGACCACCAGCACCGCAGAAGGCTTGGGGCTGACTGGTGAAGCCACCTTGGCTCGGTGTTGTGCCCTGTGTGTGGCCACGAGCCCACTTCTGCCTTCCCTATGCCACGGGAGGCGAGCTGGAGGGGGATGGACGTGCACTGTTGGCGTGGTGGGGGCATGCAGGACCCCCCCCGATGCCACGTGGCACTGCAGGTGTGGGCACAGCACCACTCTGCCTGCGGCACCTGTCTCTGCCTGGAGGTTTTCCTCTGCCGTTTGCTGGCTCTGGCAAATAGGTTGCGTGCTGGGTAATTTGAAGCTCCAGTCTCTGATGGGGAGAAGACCCAAATGAAGCAATCCCTGCCCCCCAAACGAAGCAATCCTCTCACTCCCTGCCACTGGAAACCAACAATCTCCCAAGGTTTTGGTGCTGGGAGAGGCCAGAAGCCGCTGTTGGCACCTGAAAGCACCTGGTGCATCTGCCCCTTGCAGCAGTGCAGCCAGCAGCTCCTGCTGCCGGCTCTTCGGCATCACCAGGGCTCAAACCTCTGAAGTCACCGACTGTTTCTGCTGGGCAGCGGTGGAAGTTGGGTTCTGCTCAGCCCGCCTCCCTGCCCATGGGAGCCAGGGTGCTCCGGGGGGTGCAGGATCAGAGGCAGGCAAGCAGTCACCTCATTCCCTGGTTCCTTATCTTCCTTTGGAAGATTAGAAAGCAAAAAGCTTTCTTGGCTACTCTGGGAGAGGTTAGAGGCTGTGAAGGTGCCTGGGGCAGGGGAAGGCGCTGGTGGGGTAATTGTGTTGATCCTCAGTGGTTTTCTATGCTGGAGGTGCAAACCCTGGGGCGAGGATGCTCCCCTCGCACCCCGCCGAGGCTGGGTTGCACCAGGGTAAATCGTGCAGGCAGCTGCCTGTACAAGATCCTGCCTGGGCGAGCCGGTAGCCGGGGTGAGGACGGCCGGGGCAGGGCTTGGCAGCTTTTTTTTTTTTTTTTTTTTTTTTTTTTTTTTTTTTTTTTGTGGGGGGGGTGTGTGTGCATAAAAATAGAGGAAGGGAGGGACCAGCTGCGACTTTCGGAGGCTTCGTTGCCCCGGCACTGCCCAGGGCTTGCGTGTGAGCCACCGGTTTTGCTGCGCTTTGTCCTGTCTTGGGGTTTTGTTTTTGTCTTCCCTCCTGCCCCAGCCCAGGGTGATGGGAAGGGACCGGCTTTTCCCTCCGGTGGGGACACTGGTTGTGTTTCTGGCCGTGGACCAGGAGGTGCCATGGTGTGGGGGGAGCGGGGAAGAGCTTGGTGCTGTTAGATCCAGGAGGACCCCACGTCCAACCCCCTGCAACTGGCAGCCGGGTGTGGGATGGGTTGGGACTGGGATGGGAGGAAAGAGCCTGGCACCTGGGTGCTGGGATTGGCCACCCCGATGTCCCCACTGGTGACGTCCCAGGTGCAGGCAGCAGTCCCCTGCTCTAAGATCAGCGCTTAGGCTTTGCCCAGGAGAGGGGGCAGGCTAGTATGTATATATTTTTGACATATATGCATTAGAAATGTATTTAATATATTTATATGTATAGGCATCACTTTTTTGTATGTATATATTGCTTTTTTGTATGGAGCAATATATAAATTTATTTTTATATGTATTAAGAAAAAATATATATGGCTTTACAGAAGAAGGTCTGCCGTGGGCTGAGCCCACCCAGGGCTGTGGTGCCAGCCGAGCCGGGGCTGTGGTGTGCCCAAGTGCCATTGTTGTAGCCAGGGCTGGCCTGGCTGCTCCACAGCCGCTGGGTTTCCTGCTCCAGGCCGGAGCGTGGGTTTCCGGGCCGGAGACCGGCTGAATCACCGGAGCTGGGGGAGCTGAGTAATTCTCCATCCCCACTGGCAGAAAACCTAGGTGGGGGGAGCAAGGTGATGGCAGCATCCTGGCTGTGCCAGCGGGTGAGTCCCCACCCCATCAGGGCGAGATGGAGGGTGACAATGGCACCCAGGTGCGGGGACACGGCACTGCCGGGGGCAGCTCTCTGGCTTGGGCTGCGCCGGAGCCACTCCGGGTGTTTGGCGTGGGGAGCATCGTGGTGTCCCCGTGCCTAGAGTGACTGGGGGGATACGGTGGGTGACAGTCTTCAGGAAGCCCCTTTTCTAGGGGTGAGCCCCCAATTTGATGCTAGTGACCCCAAAAGTGTCTGCTCGCCGCTGAGCCGTGCGGGGGGCGCTTCCCCAGCCACCCTGGGAGGGGGCGAGGGCACGGAGGCAGTTAGGGCCAGCGGAGGGGGAGAGGGACCGCTACAGCCACAGCAAGGGCAGGAACAGAGCAGCAAAGTTTCAGGAGTTCCTGGAAAAAGCCTGGCACAAGGGTAGTTTTGTCCAGTTTGTGAACAGCGGTGGTCATTGTCGGCACTGGGGGTGCGTTTGCTGTGCTCCCCCCGGGAAACCATCCCCAGCCCACCTCCTCCTCCCCTGGGCACTCCAAACATCCTTCCCACTGCCGATTTGTTTCTATTTTCTTTTTTTTTCTTTTTTTGGGGGGGGGTTCAGGGGGTTGTTGCATCTCCATCAGATGCCTTGGACAGGGGGGTCCGCGCCTCACTGGTGTCCCCCAATTTTTTGTGGTCCCGCCTAGGGACATGGCATCCCACCAGCTGCCGCTGCATGGGTTCCTCCTGGGAAGCAGCCAGCCCTGTGCCGGAACGGGACAGCCCTTGGGAAAAATGCCCTGTGTCTCTGTGGGGTTTTAAAAAAAATGCGATTATTTTTACAGCAATTTTCCATCTATTTTGGGTAGGAAGGAAAATGTCGAGGGGAATCTTTTTTATTATTATTTTTTGAGTCTTTAGGTTAATGCTGCTTTTTAACACACGCCTTTGACAGTCCTGTTTGATGGTGCTCATGAAGGTGCCAAGGGGGGTGGGCTCTGCAGCCGTCCCTCTGTCCAGCCATCCCTCTGTCCTGCAGGGAAGGGGATCCAGTGTGTTTGTCCAGAAGTCAAAACCATCGGTAAATCCATGCTCAAATAATAGCTGCTGTTTGGTGGGCCGGGAAAACTTGCCGGCACAGCAGCTGGGGATGGAACTCTGGGTGCTGAGGACGGGGATGGCTCCAGACCCACTGGTGGATTGAATTCCAGCTTCTCCCCTGTAATAATGAAAATTTTCCAGCTGTGCATCGCTTCCATCCACGCCTGAATATTTGAATGCATAAACCAGGATGCTGCCGTATAGCAAGATGGAAAATCCCCTCTTGGCAGTGTGGGGTGAGGCGGACCCCAAAATCTGTGACCAGCTCCTTAAATATATGGGATTAAATATATGCTGGACAGAAATACATTGCATATACTGCATTACACATATGCTGGCCAGAAGGCATCTAAAATCATAGGCTGCAAAATATATGTTGGCTAAATAATTTTTTGCTGGTGGATTAACGGGGTGTTTTGGAGCCAGGCAGCTGCTTGCTTATTTTAAATTTTTGAAGATTATTAAAAAAAAAAAAAAAGGAGGAAATCAGCCCAAGAGAAAGCTTTCCTCCTATTTTTGACAGGCGCCGCGCTGGGAATGAGCACTGCCTGGTCCTGGCAGGCAGGAAGGGTGGGCAGGGAGCAGGCAGGTCTGGAGGAAGCCCGTCCCTAGGGTCAGCTCATGGTGGGGGGCTTCTCTCCATATGTCCCCTGCCGATGCCTGGCTGGGGCAGGGGGTCTGAAGGACACAAAGCCCCCCTGGCGTTGCCTGATTTGGGCAGGAGGGTGGAAGGTGACAGCTGGCACCCTGCCTGGAGATTGTTTTGGGGTTGAATGGACGGCAGCCGGGGTTTTCCGGGAATTGGAAACCCTTCCGCTCTGCCGTGCTCACCTGGGGGGGCCAAGAAGGGTCCCCCCATGCTCGGCTGGGTGGGAGTCGCTGGTGCCAGGACACCTGCCAGCCCTCAGCAGATGCTGGGGGTGGCACAGCGAGGGAAGGCGCGCAGCTTCCCCGGCCGTTACCTGGCCCCTTCGGTGGGCAAAGGCCATTAGGTGAGAGGGACGTGGGAACAGGGGGCCAGCGCTAATTGCTGCTGCCCCGGCTGCTTAAGGGGCACTGGTGGGACAGCTGGTGGGTGTTACTGATTCAGGCCTGAATGTCTGCTCACCGCAAGCACACGGGCTCTGGTGCCAGGCGAGCTCCTGGCGGCGTGTGGGGATGCTGGCTTGAAACAGGGGCGATGGCACAGCCGCCTTCCGCAGGCTGTGGGGAAAACAGGAGCCACGGGGAAAGTTTGCAAGGATAATGGCTGGCCGTGGTGGCTGCCAGCCACTGTCACCCTGCCGGTGACTGTCACCCTGCCGGGAGCAGGCAGGAGGTCCCAGCAGGGTTTTTCGCTCCAGGGCAAGGAGCAAACGTCAGGCAGAGCAGGAGGCTGGGGGATGGCTGTCCAGCACCTCAGCCTGGAGTTGCTTATAAGCAGGGTCCTGCCTTGCCCTGTGCCTCAGTTTCCCTGTCCAGGCACCCACTGGGGAAGGGCACAGTGAATGCAGCCAGCCCTTGGCCGCCTAGCCCAGCCATATGGGGTGGCGTTGTCAGAAACCAGAGGTATTTAATGGAAAAAATGAAGGGATATGCTTAGTCCTTCCCCCACCCTGCTCCCAGCTCTGGGCAGGAGTTGCCAGCACTGACCACGAACACCGGCTGGGCTGCGCCGGGTGCCGCGTCAGCATCCCAAGGGCGCCGGCAGAAGCCGGAGAGCCCCTGCCGTGCCCAGCGCTCACCTCTGGGCTGGGCAAAGCTGCTCCCTCAGCACATACAGCATGGAAGCTGTGCAGTGGGGCAGTCATGGCCATAAATATAGGGTCTGCATGGCCCCAACGTCGGGGGGGCCCATGCCCTGAGCCGTGCCCGTGATAGTGCCTGTGGGGGACGTGCCCATCACCTAGGCTGCGTTGATGCCGGTGGCACGGGCAGAAGGCATTTGCTCACTGCCGCCATGTCTCAGCTGGCACGACAGGCTCTGTTTTTCCCAGTTAATTTTAGCATAATCTCCATTTACTTTTTTGGGGGTTTTGGTTGGTGTTTTTTTTTTTTTTTTGTAAGCTCCTCTGTAATCTCTCTTCCCCCTCTGTGGCCATGCCAGCACAGCCCTGCCACTGCCTGCTTGGGGCCCCCTGTAAGGGCGGCTCCATGGCCGAGGGCAGCAGTGGGGGGACCCGCCAAGAAGGCTGGGAAAGGATGCAGGTGTAGACTTGGTTTGGGGGGATCCCCTGGGATTTGCACCCAGAGGCGGGGGCCACACTGGTCCCCGGCCAAAGGGGGCTCATCCTGCTGCAGGTCCTGGGGTGAGGTGAGCCAGGCGTTCATCCGTCTCAGTGGCACTCCCTGCCTAGGGGGACAAGGGACATACGCCATCCCTTTCAGCTTCCCCTTTGCGCTTCCCCTTTCTTGCAGCCGGGGTGACTTTGCTCCTTCCCCGCTCCCAGGCCAGGGAGGCAGGGCTGGGCCAGGAGCTGCGTGTCGCCTGTGCGGGGATGATGTCCCCAAGGGGGAGAGGGTGGCAGAGGGGGAGCCTTAGGTGCCCTGGCTGTCCCCTCTGAACCCCTGGCATCCCACGTTTGGATGCTGAAAAACAAACCCACCCGAAAAGCTGTTGGCTTTCCCTGCTGGCAGCCGCCTCTGCAGCAGGGCTGGGGCAGGGACCCGCAGGCTGGAGTGCGCGCTATGTACGAAGCAACCCGGGGGCGGCTGATCCCGCTGGGAGCCGCTCGAGCCGGCTGGCGGAGGCAGCAGCTTCTTCCCGAGTTCCCTGGGGTGCTCAGCTTCGGGTGCGTGGCCCCCAGCCTGTACCTGGGGGCACGAGCATCTCCCCGTCCTGGCTGCTGTTGGCTCCAGCCACGGACACACGGTGAGGCTGACACTCCCACTGTTCCCTGGCATACCAGGGCCTGGCGCTGGGGTGGGAAGTGATGGGTAGGGCTTAGCCCCCCATCGCAGGGGGTCCCCAAGCTCAGCCAAAGCCGGGACTGCCGGTCACCTTGGCTGCAGCATGCCAGGACTGTGGGGCAAATGTTAGTATGTTGATGCTGTTTTCCTGGCCCACAGCAGGTGTCATTTCTCCCTTTGGGAGCTATTGCAAGGTCCACCCAGGGCTTCCCTTTTCCTCCCCCTTTCTTGGCCCTGACATTCGCAGTGCCCACCCAAGCATCTGCTCTGGGCAGCACTGGGAGCTCTTCTCCAATGGCTGAGGCACCCACTGCCCTCCCTTCCTGGGCTGCGGGGGTCCCGGTAGGGTGGGGGGTCCCCAGCTTAGGGCAGCACCTCACTGCTCACCCCCCCTTCTCGTTTCTCCCCAGGTGCTGGCGAGTCTGGGAAGAGCACCATCGTCAAACAGATGAAGTGAGTGGTCCCTGCACCATCGCTGTGGCCGGTGTCACGCAGATCTCGGCCATGGGCTCTGAAACTGGTGGTGGCTGGGCAAAGCTCCCCAGCAGCATTGCCACAGAGCATGGGTCGGGAGCAACACCCCAGGGTGCCCCGCCAAGGGCTGACCCTGCCTGTGTTTCTCCCCTGCCCCAGGATCATCCATGAGGATGGCTACTCAGAGGAGGAGTGCCGGCAGTACAAAGCTGTGGTCTACAGCAACACCATCCAGTCCATCATGGCCATCATCAAGGCAATGGGGAACCTACAGATTGACTTCGGAGACTCTTCCAGAGCGGTGGGTGCCCTCCTGTTCCTGCCATGCCTGGCAGGGGTGGGGGTTCTTGGGTGCAAAAGCAGATGCTCCCGAAGCTGGACCAGAATTAAGTGTGGCCCTGCACAAGCCCTGCTGCTCCCTGGATGGCTGTGACCTCCTGTCCCTGGCACTCAGAATGGGAGGACCCAAAGCATAATCCATGGGTGGCTGCCCTGGCACAGCCCCTGGCGGGTGCAGGGGTGGGGAGTCCCGCTGCTTCCTTTGGGTCTTGTCCCCATCCACCACTGGAGCTCCTGTCCTGCTGTCTGGGTGGGATGCGGTGGGGTCTGGTGAGGTCCTTTGAGGCAGAGTGAGCTTCAATAACTCCATGCAGATGCTTGAGCCCTGGTTTTTCCCTGCAGGATGACGCTCGACAGTTGTTTGCGCTCTCCTGCACCGCCGAGGAGCAGGGCATCATGCCAGAGGACTTGGCCAACGTGATCCGGAGGCTGTGGGCTGACAACGGGGTCCAGGCTTGTTTTAACCGCTCCCGAGAGTACCAGCTGAATGACTCCGCTGCCTAGTGAGTACCCCTGCCTTTCTCCCACATCTTGGCTGGATCCGAGCCCTGCGGGACACATGGCTTTTACTGAGCAACAGAAAAAAAACCCTGGGGGCTGCTGTTCCCCATTGCCAGGCTTGGGGGCTGGTACTGCTGCTTCCCGCCCAGCACTGGGGCTGAGCCGGGGCAGAACTGGGAAGGCAGATGTTTCAGAAGCTGTTTCCTCCTCTGGCAGGGTGCCGTGTCCCCTGGGTGGTGGGCACCGGGGTGTCCCCCTCCTGCCAGTGCTCTGTCCACACTGCCCTGCCCTGGGGGCTGCTCTCCCCTGGCCTCCCTGAGATGGCTCCCGTCCATGTCCACCTGAGCACAGCTGGGGGTCCTGCCCACCCTCATAGCCTTTAATGGGCCACGAAGGCAAGAAAAAGCCCCAAAGAAAGTACTGGGGACCCTTGTATCTGAACAGGATGAGTAAGATGCATGCACAAGAGGCTTCTTTTTCTTTTTAACTGAGTTTATATGGAAGGACTTGGCATCACACTAACGTGTTAATCAGCAAACTAGTGTTTAGGTAAATTGCCTGCATCTGGTTGGGTTTATCCCTGAAGAGATTTAATAAATAAGTTAATCTGCCTAAAGTATGATTGCTGGAGAGGGTGGTGCAGCCGAAGCCTCGTTCAGCTCGCACAGCACTCTTCTGCCCTCTCTGCCCAGAGCCCTCATGATAAAGCAGTGCTGAGGGGAGCTCATGAGATGCCAGGAAAATCCCGCCAGGGCTGGCTGGGCCAGGGATTGAGCATCCTTGGGACTTGGTGCCGTCCTGGGGGCTGCTCGGTGTCCCCCTGTGCCAGCCCAGCTGTCCCCTTCTGCTTGACGTGAGTGGGTCCCTTTTCTGCACTGAGGCCACGGGGTGGAAAAGGTTGCAGGAAAGCTCACGGCAAGCACTAACCCCGGAGAAGCTCCTGCTGGTGCTTTCCTCCGGCGCCTGCAGCTTTTGTTTCCTCCTGCCTGGCACCTGCCTGCCCCCCTGGCCCCTGTTCTGCTCAGCCCCATTGCTCCCCAGCTGGTGCTGGCATTTCCCTGGTGGTGCCGCGCTGTGCCGTGGGTGCTGGTTTGGAGCCACGGGAGACCCAGCAGGTGCCTGGCAGCTCGCATGCACAGTTCGAGCAAATATATCTGCAAAGTGTCTGCAAATTGAGTATTACTGTAAGTGCGTTCATGGAGCGTTTGGCACATTGCGGGGGTTGGATAAGCATTAATTAGGAGCCCCCTCGAGCTGCTGCTCCAGCCTTTTTCCAGCCCCACGGAGATGCCGGTGTGGTGGTTGATATGCCATCCATCCCCGCGGGGGTGGTGCTCTGCCTTCGGTGCTGCTGGCACAGGGCACCCTGGGGATGAGGAGCCCCGTGATGCACCTGGCAGGCATCCCACCCGCACTCCAGCCCTCTGCAGCAGCCCCCCGCCGCCTCCTCCGCAGCCCCTTGGGGTGCCAGGAGCGCGGGGTGGCTGGGCGGGCGCTCGCCATCTCCCCAGGGCTGGGTGCGAGCTCCGAGCGCCGCGCACAGCCCTGCTGCCGTGTTTCCTGTTTTTTTGTCAGCCGGAGGCCGTGTGTGTTTCCGGCTGTTTTTGAGCCTCGGTGGCAGCGTCATGCCGGCCTCCCCGCCATCGTACCCTGGCAGGGTCCCGGGGAACCTACGCCTCCGGCTTTGCCACGCCAGAGGGTTTCCCGGGAGCTGGCGAGCGGCTGTGCTGCTGTCAGAGCCAGGGATCCCTGTGGCCTTACGAGTTGTAATCTGGCTTTCACCAGATTACAGGGCTGCAAATGTCTTAATTAACACAAGCCTAATTTGCTTAAAGGAGCCTGTTTATAGTAACCCAATTAAAGCAACGTGAGCTGGAGAAATCAAAACCCCAGCAAGCCTCGGCCGGTCCCAGTGGGTGCTGCAGCTGGGGACCGAGCCACCGCCGCCGCCGGCAGCTGGGATCTGGCAGGGCTGGGACAGGCAGCAGGGAAGGCAGTGCCACCCCGGGGGGCTGGGGGCAGACGGCAGCCTCCTGGCCACGCTGCTCCCCATCTCTCCGGCTGCCTGCCTCCTGCTTCCTCCCAGGACGCTGGCCCTTTGTGTTTTTTGACTATAAATGGCACGGTGCCATTGATTGTTTCCGCCGGCACTGCAGTCGGTTGCCATAGTAGTGAATACTTTCCTCTTGCCGTTTCCCCCCTGCGCACAGCCAGGGGAATGGGGGGAGCCCCCCAGCCTGGGCTGCATCCCCTGTTCTGCCCCTCAGTGCTGACACACTGCCCCCCGCCAAGCCCTCGTTCCTGTGTGTCCCCTCGCCACCCCAGCAGCTGGCTGTCCTGCCCTGCCCGTGGCTGGCAGGGCTGCGGGGTGACTCTGGGGTGCAGGTGCCCAGCCAGAATGGATGATGACGGGATGTGGGCAGGGGACCCTGGGGTGATGTGGGGATGCCCCATGGGATTTGGGTGAGTCGTACCCCATGGTTCAGCTTCCACAGCACCTTTTGCTCCTTCCCCAGCTATCTGAATGACCTGGAGAGGATAGCCCGTGCTGACTACATCCCCACCCAGCAGGACGTGCTACGCACTAGGGTGAAGACCACCGGCATTGTAGAGACCCACTTCACTTTCAAGGACCTGCACTTCAAGTATGTCCGACCCTTCCCCTTTTGCCTTTTCCAAGGAAAAAAAACCCTTTTTCTCCCAACGCTGGGTTAGGTTCTGCTTGAACGCTGCATGCACTGAGCCCTCTTGGGTTTGCTCATGGCGGGAGCCGCTGCCTGAGAGAGAGCGGAAACCACCGAAATAGCTGGAGCAGCCTCAAAAACGCCTCACAGGGCTCAGCCCAGGGGCGGATCCAGCCCTGGTGAGGAGGAGAAGGGGGAAGGCATCCTCCGGGTGTGGTGACGCTGCTTCCGCAGCGGGAAGGGTGCAGGGTGGGAGCTGGGAGTCTTGGGGTCAGGCACCAGTGCTGCTGCTGGCACCCCGGGGCTGCTTTTCACTGAAAACCCACGGGAAATCATCAGGGCGATGATTTCAGAGGCAAAAACCTGGCATTGCACACATCCCTGGGGATTTAGTCACTTGGCAATGGAGCTGCTGGCAGAAGGATCTGCTGGGGTCCTCTCCGAGTGTGGGGGGGCTGGCAGGGACCCCTGTGCCACCCTGGTGGGATGGAGGCACTTGGTCACACGTTGCTAGGGCAGTGCTTTGAGGGTGTCATTGTGGCAGAGGGGATGGTCCAGGGGGATCCAGCGTGTTCTGGTGGGGACACAGCAGTGAGGCAGCCTCCCTGCCAGCTGGGTGGTTGACAGCAGCCATGGTGCTGCTGCCAGCCCTTCTCCATGGTGGCAGGGCATCCTCTGCTGCTGGCAGCAGGAGCGGCATGTGGTGCACTGGGATCATCCCCTGAGCCCTCGTGCTGCCCGTGATCCCACTGAGCCCACAGCCACTTGGCCAAGCACCGTGGCTCCCCCTGGGCCAAGTTGTCCATCAAAACCCCGCAATGCCTGATCCAGAGCGGGTCTCCAGGAGCATCTACTGCTCCAGGGAGCATTGCACTGACACCACATGGAGGGGCAGCCTGAGCCTGCCCTGTCGCTGGGATGCACAGTGGGTGCTGGGGCAGATCCATGGCACCAGCAGAATCCCTGGGGCAGAGGCATCATGCTCTGCCTGCCCGGTGCCACTCCTGCTCCAGGCAGCTGGGGAAACTGAGGCTGGGTGGGGGGTGGGGCCAGGAGCTGCTGCCTATTGCCCTGCCACTGCTGCAGGATGTTCGACGTGGGTGGCCAGCGCTCGGAGCGGAAGAAGTGGATCCACTGCTTCGAGGGGGTGACGGCCATAATTTTCTGCGTGGCCCTGAGTGCCTATGATCTGGTGCTGGCTGAAGACGAGGAGATGGTGAGTCAAGGGGGATGGAGATGGCACCATAAGCCATTCCCTCCTTGGGGGGCTGGGGGAGCACCCCCTCCTCTGGTGGCCACCAGTGCCCTGGCCAGCATGGCCCAAGCCTTGCAGGGCTGTCAGCATCCCCTGCCTAGACAGGCAGGAGCGGTGGGGGGGCAGTGGGCTGGGCAGCAGTGGGGTGGGTGCGGCCTGGGGGTCCCTGCCTGGCTCAGCTGCCACCTCTCCTGTCAGAACCGGATGCACGAGAGCATGAAGCTGTTTGACAGCATCTGCAACAACAAGTGGTTCACAGACACATCCATCATCCTCTTCCTCAACAAGAAAGACCTCTTCGAGGAGAAGATCGTGCACAGCCCCCTCACCATTTGCTTCCCCGAGTACACAGGTACTGCTGGGACCCGTGGTACGCCCCCATGCCCCTGGCAGGAGGAGTGGGCAGCGCCTTGCCTGGGCAGCGTGGCAGGAGATGCTGAGGATGGAGATGGTGGCTCCCCTGTGCCCAGGCAGCCATGTGTTGGGGCAGCAAGTGGGGTATGGTGGTGTTTGGGTGCCCCAGGGGATGGGGGAAGATGAGGGGTGACAAGGGGCAGCAGCCCTGGGGTGTTTAGCTGAGGCTTGCTGTGCCTGGGGAGCATCAATTTGGCATCGGGGCGGTGGCTGCAGTGGTGTGGGGAGCCAAGCTGAGTGCAAGCCCCTTTGGCGGGGGGGTGCCAGTGTCCCTGGGCGACTGTGGGGCACCCCCATGTCTCCTCCTCCCCAGGGGCTAACAAGTATGATGAGGCAGCTGGCTACATCCAGAGCAAGTTTGAGGACCTGAACAAGCGGAAGGACACCAAGGAGATCTACACTCACTTCACCTGTGCCACCGACACCAAGAACGTGCAGTTTGTCTTTGATGCCGTTACTGACGTCATCATCAAAAACAACCTGAAGGACTGCGGGCTCTTCTGAGGGCTGGCGCTGCCCAGGTGGGTGGTGGTCCTGCTGGTGGCCCCCCAAATGGGGTGTCACAGAGTATCCCCTGGGGCTGGGACGGGCGCTGCCTGGGGTCCTGCTGTGGCACAGGCTAGTGGTAGGTGCCCGTGTCCCCTGTCCCCAGACCCCACCTGCTCACCACCTGCTCTCTCCTAGGACCCCCGGCCCTGCCGGCAAAAGAAGGACCACATCGCCCTCCCCACCTCCTGCTTCTCTTCGGATTCATCCCTCCGCCCCCCACCCCATAAAGAGACTTTTTGGGTGCCAGTGCAGTGGCAGGGCCCATGTCCCCCCTGCCATCCATGCTTGCCCCCCGCCATCCTTCTTCTCCTCCTCACCGGTGTCACCCTTCCTGGGGAAAACAAGGTTTTCATCTTGGTTTTTAACCCCTGAACCGCTCCAGCCCCCCTTGTCATTCGCTCCCGAGCCCTAGCGCTCTCACTGTTTACATTGCAAGTGTTGCTGGCTGTGGGAGGACACGGGGGGTCCCCTCGGGGATGCCCACCCAGCCAAAAAACACGACTGATGACATTCCTTTTAGTAGACCAGAGAAGAAAGAAAGAAAGGAAGAAAAAAAAAAACCCACCACAAACTCAAAACCATGCAAAAAAACACACCACACCGGCTGGGGCAAGGTTGCTTTTTAAAGAAACCTTTTTACCAAACTATTTAAAAGCGTCAAGTGCTACGTGGTGGCTGCGTCCTCCATGGCCAGCCCACCCCCCAAACGTGTGCCTTGGGGGGGGGGTGGTGTCTGCGCCCCACCCCGCCTCGCTGCCCTCCGCTCTGCTGTCCGGAGGGATGGGCAGCCCCTGGCGGGCAGGGGGATGCTGCCTGCTGCCTGTATCCCACCCCCACCCCCACCCCCGCCTTCTTTCTAAGCCTAGTTTTGTAGGGCTAGCTGTTGCATTGGGCGAGGAGAGCCCGCTGTACAGTGGCCCCTGCTGTCCCCCCCTCCAGCCCGGGGGGGGCCCCTCAGCCGGTGCCTGCGGCCTTGCTTTTCCCACAGGATGTTTTACCGAATTGTTCACATGGTTTGAAATAATAAAATGTAGAAAGGAAAAAAAAAAAAAAAAAGAAAAGAAAAAAGATATATGTACTGCTGCCCTCGTGGGGGTGGGTGCTTCACCTCTGTGGGAGGGCTGGGGGGGTCCCCTGGGGGTGGGAGAGGGACCTGGGGTGAGCTGCCATCACACTGGGGGCTCAGCTGCATCCCCTGGGAATGGGAGGTGAGGGCAGTGGTGGGACCCTTGGGGAGGGTGGTTGCTGGGGGGCTGAGCCCATCCGGGGGTGCTGGCTCAGCAGCTGGGGTTGCTGCTGGGGGGGGGGCATGGCTATCCCCTGGCCCTTCAGCAGTGGGACGGTGGCACTCGGGGGGGCCCCCAGTACTATGTACCCTGTGACCTGTGGCCCTGAGGGAGAGCTACCACCCCTTGCACCCAGCAGCCCCCAGGGACCCCCCCCAGCAGCACCCAGCTCTAAGGGGTACCCAGGGAATGCCAGCACCCAAGGGATCCCCCAGCTGGGGAATTCCAGCACCCTGCAGCACCCCAAGGGACACTGAGCACCAGGGGGTACCCAAAGAACCCCAGTCTCCCCAGTGCCAAGGGTCATCCAGGGACCACCAGCACCCCTCACCTCCAGTGGGAACCCAGGACTCCTCAGCACCCTCAGCAACAAGGGGAACTCAGGGACACCCAGCACCGTGCAGCAGCCCAAAGGACCCCTGGGACCACCCACCACCCAAGGGACTCCCGGTACCCCCAGCTCCAAGGGGTACCCAGGGAGCCCCAGCACCTTACAGCAGCCCAAGGGACCCCCAGTACCCCCAGATCCAAGGGGTAGCCAGGGAGCCCCAGTACCCCAGGGTCACCCAGTGACACCCAGCACCCAGCAGCACTGGGTGCCCACAGTGCTGGCCGGTAAGACGACTGGGAGGGAGGGGGAGTGAGGCTGTGCCACCCACTCAGGGGTGGCTCTGGGGCTGAACGGGTCAAATCCTGGGGGTTCGGGGCAAGCAGAGATGGGGTTGGGGGCAGCAGTGGGGCTGGCCCCCAGTGGAGGGGAGGCCCAGGCTGAGGAGGGGGTGCTGGGGCTGGGACTCAGAAGAGCCCGCAGTCCTTGAGGTTCTCCTTGATGATGATGTCAGTGACAGCGTCGAAGACGAACTTGACGTTCTCGGTATCGGTGGCGCAGGTCATATGGGAGTAGATCTCCTTCACGTCCCGCCGCATGTTCAGCTCCAGGAACTGCAGCTTGATGTAGTTGCCCGCATCATCGTAGGTGTTGGGACCTGGTGGCATGGCAATGAGCAGGGTCCCCTCTTGGGCTGGTGTGCCCCCCCGCCGTGGGTGCTGCCACGGTGTCACCCAGTGCTCCCCCAGCGGGCAAACCTCGCCGGGCCATGAACAAGGCTGGTGCAGCATCACTTGCATGGGGTGCTGGGGCCACCTGGTGGGTGGCTGCTGCAGGGTGCTAGCACCCGGCCCTTCACCACCACCCCACCGCCACCCGCCCGCACCCGGTGGGAGAGCTGCTGCCGTCCTCACCGTCATAGTCAGGAAAGCAGATGCTGAGGTGGGCCTTCTTGATCTTCTCCAGAAAGACGTCCTTCTTGTTGAGGAAGAGGACGATGGAGGTGGTGGCGAAGTAGCGGTGGTTGCAGATGCTGTTGAAGAGGTGCAGGCTCTCGTGCATGCGGTTCTGTGGAGGGATGCAGCCCCATGGTGACCCTCTATGTTGTGAGGGGGACAAAGCGGAGGGGGTATGGAGTGGTGACCCTTCCTCACCACTTCGTCATCCTCCACCAGGACCATGTCGTAGGCGCTGAGGGCCGCGATGAAGATGATGCAGGTCACCCCCTCGAAGCAGTGGATCCATTTCTTCCGCTCCGAGCGCTGGCCACCCACATCAAACATCCTGAGAAGAACAAGGTGGGATCAGCACCCCCACCCCCTGCCCACCCAGCCCTGGCACCATACCTTGCCAAGGTCTCGGCCCCCACCTGAAATTGAGGTCTTTGAAGGAGAACTGGGTCTCAATAATGCCGGTGGTCTTGACACGGGAGCGCAGCACGTCCTGCTCCGTAGGGACATAGCCAGGGGTCACCAGGCGCTCCAGGTCTGACAGGTAGCTGGCCAAGCACGCAGGGAGCATGAGACACAGGTCAGCACTCCCAGATCGCCCTTCCTTCCCAGCCCCCCCCACCACACGTACTAGCCGGCTGAGTCATTGAGCTGGTACTCAGAGGCACGGTCGAAGCAGGCTTGGATGCCTGAGTCCTTCCAGAGCCGCCCGATGATGTCTGACATTTCCTTGGGCATGGTGCCCTCCTCGATGGTGTCCGCGAGGTGCATCAGCTTGCGGGCATCATCCTACGAGGGAGAGGGGCTCAGCAGGGCCAAGGGGCTGGGGGAACCCCTCCTGCCCAGAGTGGAGTGCTCCCCACCTGGCGAGCCGCGTCCCCATACTGGATATTGAGGGTGTTCATGGCTCGCACGATGGCCAGAATGGACTGGAGCGTGTTGCTGTAGATGATGCTGATGAACTCCAGGCATTCCTCCAGCGAGTAACCGTCTTTGTGGATGATCCTGGCCAGGGAGGGAGACGTGGGGCTGAGCTGGGCACCATGGGGTGGGGGGCACCCATGGATGCAGCATGGGGATGAGCTGGGCGCCGTGGGGTGGGTGCAGCATGGGGATGAGCTGGGCGCCATGGAGCTGAGCCAGGCGCTAAGGGGTGGATGCAACCCACGGCTGTGGCATGGGGCAGAGGGGGGCATGGTGGGACAGGGCCACCCCATGGCTGTGGCATGGGGCAGGCACGTGGCACGGTGGGGCACATCTGAGTGGCACTTACTTCATCTGCTTGACGATGGTGCTCTTCCCCGACTCCCCTGCTCCTGAGGGGACAAAGCACGGGTCACGGTGACACCCACACCATGAGTAGCCCTGGCTCCACCCTGCACTGGCCCCCTGAGACCCCCAGTGCCTGGCACAGCTTGGGGGCACTGGTGGTCATGCCAGGTCCATGGCTCAGGGCAGGGGGATTACAGACTGGTGCCAGTGGGCATTAAGGCTGGGCTGAGCCACCGTGGCTAATGAGATCTGTGGTGGCTTAGCTGGGGACGTGCTTGGGGACCCAGGGAGAGGTTAGGGACACGGTGGCATCGCAACCCTGCCACCCACCACCCAATGCCCCAAGCCTGTGGCAGTGCAAGGGGACGTGCCCTGGGCTGGGCCAGGAGGACAGCACCCAATGGCACCCATGGCCCCACCATGTCCAGGGCACCCCAGTTCTCAGGCATCACCAGGACAGCTGGAAGGGACTGGGAGGGACCCACAGTGCCAGAGGGTTTCAGGGACAGACACCGGGGTGATGGTGTGGGCTGCATGGAGGTGCCTAGGAGGATGGGGTGAGGTTGGGGGTGCTGCTGGGGTAGGGTGCTGGTAGGTGGTGTTGGTGAAAGCTCTTAAGATGGGTTCGTTGGGGTCAGGGGGCCTGGGAGTCAGGGGATGTTGGGTGGGTTGGTTGAGTTTGGGCGGTACCTGGAAGCTGGGGGATCTTAGGGTGAGCTGTTGAGTTGTTGGGTTTGGGGTGTCTGATGGGGGGGGGGTGTCTTGAGCAAGCTGTTGACATGAGCTCTTTTAGGGGAGTTTGGGAATGAGGGACTGTTAGGGTGGGCTGGTTGGGTTTAGGGGTGCTGGAGGGGATCAGGAAAACATTGGATGAACGTTTGGGGTGGGCTGGTGGGGTTTAGGGGTACTTAGGAACAGGGAGCTGTTGGGTTGACTGTTGGACTGGGCTGGTTGGGTATGGGGGGTGTCAGGGAAACTTTGGGTGGGTACTTGGGGTGGGTTGATTGGTTTTAGGGTTGCCTGGGACCAGGAGGCTGTTGGGGGCATGCTTGGGGTGGGCTGGCTGGGTTTAGGGGTGCTGGAGGCATCAGGGAAACATTGGCTGGGCTGTTGAGGTGTGGAGGGGTAGTTTTAGGACTGCCTAAGAATGGGGGTACTGTTGGGGTGGGCTGGTTGGTTTTAGGGGTGTTGGGGGAGTCAGGGAAACATTGGGTGATTTGTTGGGCTGGGCTGCTTGGGTTTAGGGGGTGTGTCTGGAGGGGGTGTCAGAGGAGCATGGGGTGGGATGTTGGGGGGGCTTGGTTGAGTCGAGGGGTGCCAGAAGCTGTCAGAGGAACGCTGGGTGGGATGTTGGGGTGGGCTGGTTGGGTTGAGGGGTGCCAGGAGGTGTCAGAGGAATGCCGGGTGGGATGTTGGGGTGAGACGCACAAAGGATGGGTATCTCGCCCAGGATATTGTCCCCTCCATACCCAGCAGCAGCAGCTTGACGGTCCTGGCATCCTTCTCAGCGTCCTCCTTGAGCTTCTTCTCCAGTTCACGGGAGTGCTTCTCCTCCGCGCTGGCCCCGGCGCCCATCCTCCGCCCTACGGCCCTCTGGCTCACCCGCTCCTTGGAGGTCAGCACCAGGATGGGCAACGAGCTCCAGCCCCCCGCCGTCTCCAGCGCACTCCTCCCTGTGCCCGCCGCCACTGCCGCAACCCACCACCCAATGTGGGCCAAGGACGTGGCCAAGGTCCCCGGGGGCCGCCCGGTGAGGTGCTGTGCTCAGCACCTGTGGCTTAAGCTGGGCCCCCACTCCCCTCCACAGATAAACCCCCCTAAATCTGCAGCGGGCTGAGCTCAGCAGTCTCGCAGCTCCCGGCGTCAGCGCTTCTGCGGGGGGGGCAAGGCCGTCCAGCCCCCCGCTTTGCCCCTGCTCTGAGGCTGGGGCAGTGACCTGGCCACCCCCGGGGACACGGGACCCCCACATAGCTCTGGCTCTGCTGTGGACCCCGGGGTGGGGAGTTGAAGCTGGGGGTGGTGGTGGTGAGGGGGTGTCCACCAGGGTTTGCAGGGGCTGGAGGCAGTGGGTGGAAATGTCCCCATTGTCCCCAGCTTACACTGGTCATGCCCCTCCCCAGCTCTGGACCACTGCCCACAGTCCCTCCCACCGGTAAATCCCATCCCAGTTCTCCAGGTCCCTCTGCCCCCAGGGCATCCCTGTACCTCCAGTGATGGAATGCCAGCCCCAGTCACCCCACCCTGTGTCCCCAGGGCCCCTTCTAGGACCCTCAGTCAATGTCCTCAGGCTTCCCGGGTGCACTCAGTGTCCCCAGCCACCGACCAGTACACTCCCAGCGTCACCAGGTCAGCCCAGTATCACTTCCCAGAGTGTCCCCAGGCCCCTCCAGCAACACCTGCACAATGTCCTCAGGGATGCCCCGAGTACCCTCCCCCAGGGCTCCAAGCCCCTCCCCAGTAACACTCCCCAGTATCCCAAGGAGAAATCCTAGGATCCCCCCACCAGTGTTCTCAAGCAACTCCAGTCAACCCGTGTCCTTAGGACATACCTCCCAAAAAAAACCTGTCCAACATCTAGGGGCACCCCAGTGCCACCCCAATGTCCCCATGCCAACCAAAGTGATCCCCACAATGTCCCCAGGCCCCTCTCCAGTGTCCCACGCACCCTCCATTGTGGCCACCTCAGTAAAACTTAAGTGTCCCCAGGGACACCCCAGTAATCCCTCTGTGTCCCCATGCCACTTCCCCCAGTGCCCGCAGGACCTGCCAGGACTCCCCCAGGTACCCCCAGTAGAGCCCAGTGTGCCCCCCCCCCCGTCCCCAGTGTCCCCCCGCACCGCACCGCGGGGCTCCTGCAGCGCCGCGCTCGGCCGCCAGGGGGCGAAAGGACCCAGCACAGCACCACCAGTATACCCAGTATTGCCCCGGTACAGACTTACACCGCCCCCAGTGTGCCCAGTACTGCCCAATACAGCCCTGCACCACCCAGTGTGCCCAGTACAGCCCTGCACTGCCCCCAGTGTGCCCAGTACAGCCCTGCGCCGCTTCCAGTGTACCCACTACTGCCCCAGTACAGCCCTGCACCGCCCTCAGTGTGCCCAGTACTGCCCCCAACATACTGCACACCAGGACGTCCCAGCACTGACCCCAGTGTCTGTGGGGACTGCCCAGAGGAGCTCAGTACTACCTCCATTGCTCCTTGTACTGACATGCTCCCAATACAGCCCAGTATTATCCACTTACAACCCCCAGCGCTCCATGTAGAGCCGTCCCCCCATGCCCCCAGTACCATCAAGTACTTGCTCCCAGTATCAAATCCTAGTGTTCCAGTACCACACCCAGTGCTCCCAGTACTGACTCTGAGTCCTCCCAGTGCTTTCGGTAACACCCAGTACTGGCCACCAGCCCAGTCCAGTGCATGCCCCAGCATACCCCTAACCCCCAGGCAGCACACCCTGTACTGCCACCTCCCCGTGCTCCCCAGTCCTGACCAGGGCCCCCCCCCAGGGCCTCCCCAGGGCCCCCCCCCTGCTGCCTGCCTGGCTCCAGCCCACCCCTGCCCCCCTGGCAGGGTTCGGGGGCAGAGTTAAGGGGATTATGTGCCCGGGATCAGGCAGCAGCACAGGCCCTGCCTGCCTGCTCCCTGCCTGCTCCCTGCCTGCTCCCTGCCCGCTCCCTGCCCCCCACAGAGCACACGCAGGCGCCCGCATCTGTCCCAAAGCCAGTGTTTATTTGGGGGTGCCCCTGGCTGCGGCAGGGGGCACTTGCTTGGCCCCTGCCACCCCTGCGCTTCCCATGTACAACTATTTACAACCCCCTGCACCTGCCTGGGTGCCCCAAGGGGCAGCTGACGGGCTGGGTGCCCCAGCGCCCGTGGGTGCCAGTGCCAGTGAGCACCAGCGGCTGCTCGAAGTTTTACCCCAGGCACAGCCCCTTCTCCTTCTCTTCCCCACCCAAAGACCCCGGCCGAGCCCCCACCATGGCCTGGACACCTGGATACTGCCACAAGGGTCCTGTCTCCCCCTGACCAACCCCCCAGGGAGGGGGACAAGGCTGCACACCCTGGTCCCACGGCCCCCTTCTCCTAGGCTTGCCTGGTGGTCTGCAGCTTCCCCACAGAAAGCACTTGCTCCTCAATAACCAGGTGGGGAAACTGAGGCATGAAGCTGTGAGGGCTGCGCACAGCTTGCAGGGGCAGACCTTGGTGGCGCTGCCTCTCCCACTGCCTTGGCTGGGGTTTGTTCCCCTCCACAGGGCATCACCCCCTCCCACAGCAGGACCCAGCACCTCTGGCCCCCCAGCGCAGGGCCATGCCCCAGCTGTGGGAAGACAGCAGCTGCAGTGCCCAGTAGTCCCCACACACCAGGATCCCGGGGTCCTGGGGCAGGGGAGAAGACAGCAGTGCTGGTGGCGGCTGCCTTGGGGGTCCCCACCCCTGCCTGGGGCCAGGAGGTGGGAGTCACATCACCCCAGTGACTATGTACAACCTACAAATAAATACCATCTCCCGTGGGAGGGGAGGAGTGTGTGTGTCTGCGTGCGTGTGTGCGTGGATGTATATATATATATATTTATTTATAGATATTTTTAATATTAAAAGGGGGGAAAAATAGACCACTGTGCTAGCAAAGTCCCTGATGATGGTTTCATGTATGCCCGTAGGTCTCTGGCTGGTGATTCCGGCGGTTTCGAGGCTTCTTCTGGTCCTGCTGCTCCTTGGCTTTGAGGCCAGCTAGTGGCTGTGGGGGGCTAGCAGCCGTGTGCCGCCAGTAGCCCTGGCAGTACTGGTCCAGAAGTCCCATTTCTGGCTGGGTGAGGAGCTGCAGCAGGTCCTGGTAGCGAGGAGTGGGGGCACCCGGCAGGCCAGGGGGAGACTCCGCCTGGACCAGCACGGCGTGGACGGCGCGGCCACTGAGGACACGGAGCTGCACCTTGGTCACCGTGTGCTTGAAGTTGTTCTCGGTGGCGGTGCAGGAGTAGAGGCCACTGTCGGCGAGCTGGAGGGCACGCAGCAGCAAGCCCTGCTCCGTCCGCAGCACCCGGCCTTCCACCCGCAGCTGTCAGGGGGAGAGGTGGCATGGCTCAGTGGGCTGGTCCCTGGCCCCCCACCCCACACCCCCTCCCAAGCAGCACCCTGCCCTACCTCTTTCCGCCGGTCACTGTTGTCCTTCTGCAGCAGCCACTTGACGCTGGCCTGGGGCGAGCGGGGCTGGCACTCCAGGAAGGCAGTGCTGCCCTCCACCCCATACTGCACTGCCTCCACCATGTTCTTGTTAGCTGCAGGGGTGGGCCATGGGCAGCTGGGTCACATGCCTCCGCACCCCTGCCCCGCTGCCGTCCTGCCCAGCCCACCAACTCTCCAAGGGAGAGGTCCTGTCCATCTCCAGCCACAGGCCTGCCTGCTCCCCAGACACCCAGCGAGTATGCTCCTTCACCTCTAGTGTAGCCATGCTTCTGCAAGGGTGTCTGTCTGTCTGTCCATCCATCCACCCACCCACCCATGTTCATCTTCCTCTGAAGTATCCATACGCTCATCCATCCACCCATTCATTCGTCTACACACCCACCCATTTGTAATCATCCTTCTCCCCACCATATCCATCCATCCATTCATCCATCCATCCATCCATCCATCCCTTCCTCTATCTACCCATTCAAATCTGATCATTCTCCTCCACAACATATCCATCTATCTATCCATCCTCCATCCTTAATGTATCCATCTACCCATCCATGTTCATCCTACTCCCCAATGTATCCACCCACCCATCCACCCAACCATCCACATTCATCCTCCTCTCCAATGTATCCACTCATTCACACATGCATCTACCCACCAACCCATTCATCTGGGCTCATCCTCCTCCCCATTGTACCCATTATTTCATCTATCCATCCATTCATCCATCCATCCATCCATGCTCACCTTCTTCCCATATACCCACCCACACAACCATCAGCCCACCAGGGCATCCATCCACCTCTGTGCCACTCTGGTCATTGCCCACACACCCCCCACGCCCCACCCTCAGCACGCCCCGCAGCCGCCCCCCCATGCTGTGGGGCTGTGCCCCAGACCTCGCTCACCGTTGGAGTTGTAGCCTCGGCACTGGCGGATGGGGTTGCCATGCCGGACATCCTGCCGCCGGCTCCGCCTGTGGGGAGGTGGAAGGTGAGCTGGGGAGCCTGAAGCCAGGGTGTCCCTCCCTGCCGCTGTCCCCTGGCCCCCCGTACCTCTTGGAGGAGGCAGAGTAGCGGGTGCAGGCGCTGCCATCCCAGGCACAGTACGGGTCCCGGGCCAGGCAGCAGTCGGCACAGGCTTCCCCGTACACATCGCAGCGGTGTAGGGCCAGGTGGGTCACGCCTACAGCCGAGGACACATACAGCTGTTGCTGTTGGGTGACAAAGAGGACAAAGTGAGATGCTATCTTGTCCCCACCCCACAAGGACCACCCAGAATGAGCTGCAGCCTCCTGGTACTGGAACTGGCCAAGACACCAGGGCCACCTCGGGTCACTCGAGCCAGCTTGCCTGGGGCTACCCATGCGCCTCCCCTTCTGGTGCTGGGGTGACACTAGGCAGTGCCGCGGCCAGGCCTGTAATGGGATCTGCCCAGCACCCTGCCATTTGCCGTGACTCACCCTCTTGGAGGAGATGGTCATTGTCTTGATGGGTGCCGGCACCTAGACGAGAGCAGAAGTGAAGGAGAATGAGGGGTGACTGCCTGGCCTGATGCTGCAGCCCTGGGGTGGGCGCCCCAGACACCTGCAGGCAGCTAGGGCAGGCAGGGGCGGGCAGGGGGAGATGCGAGGAGGCGGCAGGCAGGAGGACCAATGCTTGGGGTTCCTCCAGAGCCAGACAATGGGTGGCTGGTATCCCAAGGGGCTTGCTGATGTCCCAGGGGGCAGGTTGGTGTCCCAAAGAATGGCTGGTGTCCCAAGGGGATGGTTGGCCCGGTTGAGGACACTCAGCAGGGCGTGGAGGGCAGGCCAGCCCTTACCTTGAACACCTCGATCTCCTCCAGCATGAGCTCCTCCGTCTCCATGTCATCCCGGGGGAGCACGATGACCTTCTGCACGGTGCCCCGATCTGCAAGACACCATGGTGCCCGGGCGCTCAGTGCCACCCTTGAGCACCTGTGCCCTCCAAGCCTGGGAAGGGGGTTCCTGCTGGGACTGGGGGGAGGAAGGATTCCCCCAAGCCCATGCCCATCTCTCTCCTGCTGCAGCAGGCAGCTGTGCCTGGGGCGCGGTGTACCAGCTCAAGGCACTGCCTGTGGCTAGGCACTGCTGCCACCCAGGGCAGGGTGGGGACAGCAGCTGGGAAAGGATCAGGATGGACCATGGGGGCTCTGTGATGTGCATTGGAGCACTGAGCTGGATGATGGTGCCTGCAGGATGGGCACTGGGGCAGGGGAAGGACAGGGCTGGATGCTAGTGCCTCTAGAATGGGCAGCTGGGCAGGGGAGGCGTGAAGCTGGATGATGGTGGGCTTAGGATGCGCAATGGGAAGAATGCAGGATAGGCACTGGGGTCAGGAAAGGATGAGGCTGAATGGTGGGGGCCGTGGGACGGGCAGGGCAGGGGAAGGACCAGGCTGGCTCGTGGCATCCCTAGGATGGGAGGTATCATGCTGGGTTGCTGGCTCTGGGGATGGGAACTGGGCTAAGGGAAAGACCAGGCTGGATGGTGGGGGTCCATGGGATGGGCACCGGGGCAGGGGAGGGACCAGGCTGGAGCCTCAAAGAGGGGCAGGGATCTCAGGGGAGGGGTCTCAGCCCCTCACCCTGCTCCAGCGTGGCGGAGGGCACCGTGCTCTGGCCAGCCCTCGTGGTGCCCGTGCCCTCCGGGGCCGCGCCGGAGCATGCTGCGTTCCCCGCGGTGCGCGGCGTGGGTACCTGTGCCCAGGAAAAGCACCTCATAGCGCCCGTCTGCCGCATCCACCTGGTCGACGGCCACGGTGGTGAAGCGGTAGTTGACGTTGGTGCGGACCACCAGCGGCTGGCGGTGGGTGGGATAGACAGCGTGGTACATCAGCGGGTGCGTACGCATGAAGTTGATCACTTCATCAGGATAGTCCTTCGTCGACTTCATGGATGGGGTGAAGGTTCCCCCGGGGCACTGTGGCACAAACATCACCAGTGCTCAGTGAGCTGGTATTTGGGCATGCGTCCGAGGGTGCCGGTTGCATGGCAGGTGCCAGCTCACCTCCCCACGTGTGCCCAGGGGGTACTTACAGTGCCTGGCCGGGGGTAGGGCATTTTGCCTGTGTAGGGCACCCACTGGTAGTTGGGTCCCTCCTTGTGTGCGAAGGGCCCGTTGAAGACCATGCGGATGTCGGCCATGGAGTAGACACACACGGCAGAACCCTTGAAGACCGACCTGGGAGGAAGGACCTGCTGCCACCCTACACTGTGGCATCACAGGGACCCCCACCCAGCAGGGGACCATCCTCTGCTGCTCCGTGCTGGGAGTGTCAGCACTCACCCCGAAGCAGAGAACACAGCGTAGATAACGGGGTTCTTGGTGTCCTGAGTCTGCTGGATGAAGACATCCTCTTGGGACAGAAAGATGGGGGTGTCACCATGGGGAAGGTGGGCAGGAACACCCTTGCACTCAGGGATGCCAGGATAGGGGGGAGAGCAGCTCCCCATGGGACAGCAAGAGGTGGGGGGGGCAGCAAGAGGGTCCCCAGCTCTCCCTAGGGTGCCCCCCAAGCCTGCAGGAGTGGAGAAGGTCTCCATCCCCCTCCTTGCCCACTCACGGAGCTCATCAAAGTGCGTTTCGATCCCATCAGGTCCTGGCACAGAGCAGACGAGCCGGGCCTTCAGGAAGGTGCTCCACTTGTTCACGAGGCAGCAGTGGCCCCCGTCGTCATTCTGCAACAGAGGAACCCCCATGCTCAGCCCTGCCCACTCCCTTGCCCACTCCCCTGCCTGCCTGCTGCTCCACCTACCAGGCAGATGCGCCCGATGCGGGAATAGACCCCAGGGCTCAGCGGGGCATCAGCTGACTTCTCTCGGAAGAAGAAGTAGAGCTTGTCGTCATTCCTCTCGCTGCTGTCGGGTATGAGCTGGGCACGGACAAAGGCCGGGTCTGGAATGGCATGGCACGGCACTGTCAGCCCAGCAGAAGCCTGCCCCTGGCTGCAGCAGGATGCTGAGCCCCCCTTTCCTCTGCTCCTGGAAAAGCACTGCTGTGGTTGCAGGGCGACAGCTGGATCTGGACCATAGCTGCAGAGGTGAGCAGAGGAACTCGGTCTCTTTGGTGGTCATCAGTGCTCCAGGAGTGCCTTGGAGCTTCCCTGAGGTCCTTGGGAGCACCCCTGAGGTCCACAGAGTGGAGAGCTCCAGCAGCTCTGAACAGGGCGGTGGGAACCAGTCTTCCCCCGGGGAGGAACCACGCAGACTGGAAGCTTCTCAGGAAGCTTCTCCCTGCCATCCATCAGCCGGTACCCAGCCGTGCTGACAGCTCTCCCTCTTCAGGTTACCGCCCCGCCGGCTCCCCAGCCCGGCAGGATCATCCCATCTGCTCTGCTCTGTTTACTCAGCTGCCGCCCTGCAGGCAGGGGTGCTCTGAGGGGGGCAGGATGAGTGCTCGGGGTCACCGACTGCAGGCGACATGGTTGACATCTCAGCCCTGCAGAAACCTACACACAGACTCTGGCAGAGCCAGCCCAATCTCTCACCAGCTGACTGCTCCCACCATCCAGCAAAGCTCCCAGCACATCTGCCACTGCCCCACACAGCTGTCCCTCTGCTATTCTGCCTAGATTTCCATCCATCCATCCATCCATCCATCCATCCATCCATCCATCCATCCATCCATCCATCCATCCATCCATCCATCCATCCATCCATCCATCCATCCATCACCCATCCCTCCACCCATACATCATCCACCCATATATCATGTGTCCACCCATCTGTCCACGCATCCATCAGCTGTCAACTGTCAACCACCCATCCATCCATCCATCCATCCATCCACCCATCCATCAGCTGTCCATCCATCCATCCATCCATCCTTCCCACTCCACCACCCATCCACCTGGCCATACTGGCTACTGTCTCTGTCCTGGGAGGACATAGTACAACTCGATGAGTTTCATCTCTAGGGCTAGAGCTGCGTGGGCCCCAGGGAACCTGAGCCAATGACACCCGAACTCACCGTTGAGCCAGCGTGAATTGTATTGGTCTGTCCTCATGGCTGTCTGCTTGCCCATGGTGCGGAAGATGGCGGCATCTGTGCCCATGAAGTCGATGTAGACACCAGCATAGAGCTCTTCATCTGCAGAGGGCAGAAATCAGCCAGGGACCCCCACCTAGTCCCATCCACCCACCCTCTCCCACTGCTCTGGGCTCCATCCAGCCCTAGCTCCAGCCAGTAGCCACAAGGCACCAAGAGCCACTGCCTGTGGCCATCTCAGAGAGCTTGGAAGGTTGCCACTGGTCTGTAGCCAGGACCTCCACCTCTGCTGGGCCAACTGCCCAAGGACTGGGCATCCTGGGTGCCCAGCCATCCACCGCTGGAGCAAGCAGGGGTGGCAGGGGCAGGAACCTGACTCCCAGGGGATATTTGGGCAATGCAGGAAGACTGTGGGAGCAGCTATCCCATCCTGCCTACATGCTTCCTCTGCCCAACACAGGCAGCACTGGCCCCAGGGAGCTACAGAACTCACTTATTAACGCAGAGACGGTGTCTACTTTGGGGTCATAGGAACACTTCCCCTTCCCTGACTCCAGCTTGTCTGGCTCCAGGTAGAAGATATAATCCTGGAGAAGGAAGCAAATGGAGGAGCTGATTAGACTTTCACCCCTCCATCCCTGTGGCATCTTCCAAAGCCCACCAGGAGAAGCAGCCTCCTCCAGGATGAAGGCCAGCAGCGAGGATGGATGCGGGTGGACCACACCAGGGGTCTGCAGGTCTTCTGAGAAGCTGAGGTCCCCGTGAGCTACTCCTCCAACGTTGCTGGGTGCTTCTCCATGCCCTCCACCACTTGGAGACTTGGTTGAACTGCTGGGTTGAAACAGGGCATCCATCCCCCAGGTCCACTTCTGGGCAAACATCTCCCTTTGGCCACCTCTTTGCTCCAGCTGGCCGCGTCGCACATTGCCATTTGGCTGGCTCCAGGTCACTCAGCTCCAGCAGCTTTGGCAGGCAGAGTTTGGCCAGTGGCACAGCTCAGCACAGCTCGGCTGCCAGACCCACCGCAGTCCTCTCGCCAGGACCCATCTTCCAGCAGGCACTGCCAAGGTGGCATCATGGGGAGATGCTGCACCCACGCTGGGGGATTCGCCCCCACACTGTTAGCTGTCTCTCCACCTCTGCCTCCCCTGTGGCCATCCCTGGCACTGTCACACATCCCCAGCCAGGCAAGACCCACACTGCCTCCAGAGATGCACACAAAAACCTCTGCCAGTGCCAGCTGGGGGCAGGCAGGGCCAGGCTCGCCCAGCCAGGGCACCCTGCACCCCCTGACATAGGGACCATCAGAGCAGGGATGAAGCAGCAGCATGGCAGCACTTGTGAGGAGCCCGGGTGCAGGGGGGTACCTCAAGCAACCAAATCAGAGTGGCGGAACTGCCCACTGGCCCCGTGCCCTGGCTTTGACGCAGGGGTGATGGACATGGTGGCAGCCATCCTCCATCGAAAGGTGAACAGTGTCCTGGCAGAGCCCCCAGCTCCAGGAAGGGCAGGATGGGGTGGGGAGCTGGGATGCTCACCGAGCCCATCTCCCACCAGAGGTTTTGCTCATGCCAGCTCCTCCTGGGGCACCTCAGCCCCAGAGATGGGCACAGCCACACTTCCACCGTCCCCATCGCTGCACTGCACTGCCAGAGCCACCATCACCATCACAAACGCCTCTGCCTGGTGACAGCCCTGCTCCCGAGCTGAGCAAACCATCACAGGGAAAACCTGGCTCTCCAGTGCAGGCCTGGCCCCAGCCGCATCATCTCGCCCTCCCAGTCAGGCAACCCATGAGCCATCACGGTGCCGGCACCACTGTTGGGCTAATGTGCCTTGAAATGCATCGGAGTTGCGGGAAAGCAGGTGCTGGCAGCCCCCAGGGAGCCCCCGCCCAGGGCACAGGAGCTGCACCAGGGAGCTTCTCCCTGTGGATGCTGGGGCCAGATCTGGCAGGGAGGGAGGAACCAGGGGAGCTCGAGGGGGCTGAAATGCCAACAGGGCTTGCCCAGCTGGCACTGGGGAAGTCAGCAGCAGGAGCTGCCCGCAGCCAGTGAGATGCTCGCAGCTGAGCATCACCCTCTGCACCGCTACCACCCATCCTTGGAGCGGAGGGGCCAGCGGGGGCAGAGGGCCAGGCAGGAGGGAGACCCAGGCTGCCACAGGATGCCCACGCCCCACCTGCTCCCCAGCCCATGCACTGACCCATGTTAGTCTGGAGGGGAGAGGCTTGGGGGGTGACACTGTCAGGGTGGGCAGGACGCTGGGTGTTCCCAGAAGCTGGGGCTGCCATCGCCTCCCTGAGCCTGCTTGCCCACTGGCATGACACAAGCCCTCCCCGGGGCAGGGCAAAGCAGCTGCTTAGTCACGTTTTTGTAGACCCTACCAAAACACCTCCTGCACATCGCCTTGGCATCCTCCCCTGAACCACCTCAAGCCCTGTGACTCTACCAACAAGTGGCCCCACTTCCAAGGGACACAGCAAGCCTGGAGCTGGGCAAAGCTGGTGGCAGGGGGGAGAGCCACCGTCCCTGACAGTGTCCCCCACAGGGGACCCGTACATGGCCTGGGAGGAAGGAGTTAGTGAGAGAAGGAGAGCAGACGCCAGGCCGGTGGCCGAAAGATGCTGTGCTGAGAGGGAAGGAGACGGCGGGGATGCCCACAGAACCGGGGATGCCCACGGCACAGGGCGCCTGGCCCAGGGGTCGGAAGCATGCCGGTGGGAGGGAGAAGGAGCCCGCGGCTCTGGCGCGCCCCGGGGAGAGTTGGGCACGGCTGCGGCGGGCTCCCAGACCGGTTCCCACCTTGCTTTGTGCTGGTCTCGGGCTGAGGGGGCTGTCGGTGGATCTGCTTTCCCGGCCTCCCGGCTGGCTCGGCGGAAACCCCTGGGGAAAAGGAGCAGGGCAGAGAGTTAGCGCCAGTGGGGGGAAGGACCCCCCAGGGCAGGGGCGGGTGGGGGGACCCCAAGAGCTGGGGTGATGGGTGCCCATGGAGCAGCAGAGCTGTGGTCCCCCTGGGTGGTGCTGGTGGGGGTCTCCGGATGCTCCAGGCTGGGCCGTCCTCCAGCAGGAGCTTCTCCAGGACAGATCCTACTCTCTCCCACAGAACTGGGGTGCCCTGGCACAGGGAAGGAGAGAGCGGAGAGGCAGCTGCCCGCAGCCAGCCAGGTTAGGCTCACACCTGGGGACACAAAGATGGCACCTGCCACCCAGGTGGCAGCACCCTGAGCAGAGAAGCAATGCCCCAGCCCCCGGCGCCCAGTCACGGCATGGGGGAAGCTACTGGCACTACAGGGTCACTGGAATGCCCTATCCCCGCCACAGCGCTGCTGGTCTTCTGGAGGGGACACACGATGCTGTCCTCAATTGCACCAGCACCCCTGCTCCTCCTCAAATGCTGCTGCTGCCCAGCCTGGTCCCAATCCAGTCCTAATCTGGACTGGCCCAAGCAGCAGCCACCCTTCTTGGTGCCTGTGCCAGGCTTGGGGGCATCGGGGCAGACACACATCCTCCATGTCCAGCGCCGCGTTCCTCCCTCAGCTCAGGCTGGCAGCACCCAGCTCCCTCTGACCACAGAAGAGGACACAGCCCAGGACCTGCCACCCCAGCGCAGAGGGGATGGACACCTCACAGGGCTTGGGGCCCCCCAGGACACCCACGTTGCTACGTGCAGAGACTGGCTTCCTCCCAGGACTATCCTGAAACTGCTCCTCTGTCTGCCACACATCCAGCCTGGTGGCACACGGCTTTGACCACCCTCTCAGTGCACACCATGGTCCTTGGGGCTGTGTGGCATTCATACAGGGATGTCCCCGACACGGCCACATGCACTGGCACAGCCCCTGCCACAGTTTTCCCTGTGCAACACCAGCACTGGCACAGTGCCAGGCATCCTCTGCATCCACAGCAAGGGGCTCCGCAGCCTGGTGGTGGGTGGGAAGCTGGGGGTGACACATCTCTTGCTCCGGTGGAGATCCAGCAGTGGCTGCGACCAGCAGGGTGCGAGGGCACATCACATGGAAGCCAGCATCAAGGTCCAGCCAGGGTGGCCCAGTTCCAGCATGAAGAGAAGTCCTCTGTCTGTGGAGATGGCTTGGCCCCACTCAGCAGCACAGCACTGTTAGCCACGCTCACCCCACTGCCTGCTGTGGCCCCCAACCCTCTGCTCCCCAAACCCCCTGACACCAACCGGCAGAGGCAAGCCATGCCGTGCTGCCCTCCCGCACCCCGCTGCAGTCCTGTGGTGGCTGCACCGGCACCGCTGGTCCAGGCACTGGCTCAGCCCCCACCCATCCCACCCACCCCTTACCTGGGCTTTGCGCCCACGGTTGACGAAGGCGCAGATGGGGTTGTAGGCGCCGGTGCCACACACGTAGAGGTGGGTCCGGTTCCAGGGCTGGATCAGGCGGATGAAGTTGCCACACTCCCCCTGGGAAGCAGAGGAGGGGGTGCCAACCCCAGCAGGGGGCCATAGGTTGGGGTGGGGCCATGGGCTGGCACCATGGGTTGGTGTGGGTCATGGGTTGGCATGGGCCACGGGATGGCATGGGGCATGGGACAGCATGAGTCAGGGGCTAGCATGAGCCACGAGCTAGCAAGCTAGAAGGCCCAGCCCTGGCTGGCAGGAGGAAACATGAGGAGCTTGGCCTCCTACTTGCCCATGAAGCTCTCCAGGACCTGCAGGGCTGGGACAGAAGGGGTGAGAGGACACTGTGACACCATGGGATGCCACCTCATCCGGCATGGCTGCAGATGCTGCTGCACTAGAGGGGACCTGGGGGACGGCTTTTCCAGGGTATGACATGAGGACACAAATCCCCCTGAGTGCTGGCCAGAAGGGGGTTCATGGTGTCCACTCACGTTGCTGTTCTTGCCTGACAGGATGCACTCTTCGATCCTCTGCTGGGATGCGGGCCAGTGGATCTGCAGAGACACAAGCCCAGGGGAGACCAGGGCTCACATCCAGCGCCACCTCTTCCCCATCAGTGCCAGCAACGCCCACCGAGCTCCTGCCCCAGCATCCAAAATGCCCCCTCGTGTGCCCAGTTGCCCCCCTTCCACCTGTGCCCCCCCCTACCCTGCGATGGCAGCTTACAATGAGGGGCTCGCGGTTGATGTCATGGAGGTCCAGCGAGAGGACGTAGTCCTTGCTGCCCACGTACATGCGGTCGTGGTCCTCGTCTTTCAGCAAGATGCGGTAGTCGCTGGAGTTGAGGAGGAAGTTGAAGAAGTGCGCTGTGCCAGTTGCCTTCAGCTCTGTGGGGGCAAAGGAGCAGGTGTCAGCACCCCAGGGCCCCCCACCTGCCCTGGTGCCACCTCTGCCCCTGAGTTCAAGGCTGGTCCCAGCTGGAGGACATCCTGCCAGAGGAGATGCCCACCTTTCCCTCCATGAGAACCATGATACTGCCACCTCTACATAGGACATGGGACAATGACAGAGATGCACATGGCTGGTTGGGACAACCAAGAGTGGCCAGGGGAGGGGGACAGCAGGACCTGGGCTCAGGAGACCCAGCACCCCACAGCAGGGAGTGGAGCTCCCCACTGAGATGGGGCGGGAAGCAGGGGTTCCCTGGCACACTAGCCAAGAGCCCGCAGCTCCCAAAATCTCCGGCATCATCCCTCTCCTGCCCTGTGACCCCACGTCTCAGCCAGTCCACTGGCTCCTCGATGGGGAAGCTGGGACCCCAAGGAGCTCCCTCCCGGGGAGGGGACAAACCTCTCCCCGGCCCCACGCACCCCATCCCCCCTTGGGAAGTTATTTTTAGCCTGAGTGTGGGAGCAATGAGTGAAAGAGGATAATGAGGGTCATGAATATTCACAAGTGCAATGAGGCAGCCAGATGGAAGGCAGAAGTGCTGCAGATGATGTGGGCCAGTGCCAAGGACCACGCAGCAGGGGCCAGGACACGAGCAAGACAGAGAACCCTACCCCCATGGGACACTACCTACTCTGGATGCCACCCCCTCTGGAGGTGTCACTCCCTTCCGATGTCAAGCCCAGCCATCTGATGCCACCTCCATGGGATGACACCTGCCCTGGATGTCACTCCCTTTGGAGGTGCCACCCCTTTGGATGCCACCAACAGCCATCCGATGTCACTCCCAGCCATAAGATGCCACTCCCATGGGATATCATCTTCCCCATATGCCATCCCCTTTGGAGGTGCCACTCTAGATGCCACCTCCATGGGACACAATCTGCCCCAGATGCCACCCCCTCTGGAGATGCCACCCCCTTTGGATTCCCCCCTTCAGCCATTAGACATGGGGGTCTCATGGGACTGCCACGGGATGCTGGCCCCATGAGCACCCCCCACCCTGCATTTTGTCCCTCCACACCGGGGTGTGCCCTGTGCACCGGGGACCCCCCTTCCCGGGTGGGAGTGGAGCAGGTTCCTGCAGCTCGGTGGCGGGAAGGAGCATGCCGGCTTCCAGGCAGGGCTGGGCAGGGCTCCAGCGGCCAGCTGCTGCTCCCAGCCAGGATGCCAAGCGCCTGCAGATCTCCCTGACCTCTCACCTTCCAGCCCCATGGGGGGCTGGCAATGTCCCACAGGCATCCCCAGGGCTCCTTCCCATCCTGGGCACCCTGAAGACATGGGGGGCTGCCCTCTTTGGGGACTGAGAGGGCTGGGGGGCTGTGCCCTGCACCCTGGCGGTGGCAGGGACCCCCTTGCACAGCCCTGGGGACACCCTGCTTGGCATTCTGGGGCTGGGCTGGCGGACTGGCAGGGGGGCGGGCACCTCTGGGGCAGGGTGGGCACCTACCCTCCTGCCAGCCAGGGCAAAGGGAGGTCTCCATGGGAGCCCATGCCAAGGGGGCACAGCGGTGCACAGGAGCAGCCAGATCTGTGCCCACCGGTGTCACTGGGAGAACCCACCCTGTTCCATGGCCAGCAGCGCTGCCCCCCAGCCCCCAGCCCTGCCGCACGGCACCTGCAGCCCACTCAGCACTGCTCAGCTGCAGTGGGGAGGCCGCTACATGCCGGGCACCACGGGGCACAAATCTGCTGGGGCTGTGGGAAATGCTGTCACGGGACGTGACATCAACATCCCCCTGGCCCAGGGGTCTGCCTGCCAGCCAGGGCTGGATAGAGGGGGTGAGCATGGTGAGCACGTGGAGGGGCTGGTGGGCAGGGTGGGGTGCCACAGTGCAAAGGACAGGGGGACAGGGGGGCTGCTCACCCACCTGGTGAGCACACTCCTCCCGCCTGTCCCATCTGGGCTCCAGATGTTCCCTGTTGCCAGTGCTGGCTTGCCTGCCACTTGTGGCATTCCCTGCCCGTCCCATGGTGCTCCCTGCCTGTCCCACAGTGCCCCTGCCTGTGCCACAGTGCACTGGGTCCAGTCTCTGCCTGTGCCACAGCCCACAGCTGCCCCGCTCACCCACGCAGTGCGTGCGTGCATATGCATGTACAGCATGCAACACGTGTGCATGCGTGTGTGCCCCACACAGCATGTGTGTGCATCCCACGCAGCATGTGTGTGTGTGCACGTACAGTGTGCATGTGTGCCCCCCACACTGTGCATGCCCCACACAGCGCGTCTGTGCATGTGTGTGCCTCACTGTGTGCATGCACGTGTACATGTGTGTGTGCGAGTACAGGTGAGTGCCCCATACAATTACATATGTGCATGTGTGCCCCACAGTGTGTGTATGCATGTGTGTGCCCCACAGTGTGTGTGCATGCACGTGTACCTCACACAGCACATGTCTGTGTGCACATGTGTGCCCCACACAGTGCCCTGGGGACACAGGGTGACTTTCTTGGGGCTTCCCCCAGAGGTATGCTAGTGTCGGGGAGGCTCTGGAGCTCGGGAGCCAGGAAAGGGCAGGGTGGCTTCAGCAGTGGGGTGACGCAGGCAGAGCAAGAGGTCTCGTCCCCAGCACTAGGGACCAGCTGCCAGAGCCACACGCCCAAGTCATCCTGCTTGGGGCAGGGACAGCCCTGGTGCAGGCAGAGCTGGGGATGGAGGTTAAACCAGGCAGACCCCCCATGCTGGGACAGCCCCGCATCTGCCATCGCTGCCTGGCCTGGGGACACCACGTCCAACCTCCCCAGGGGCATGCTCCCATCCTCACCTCCCAGCTGGGACCCTGGGGCTGAGCCGGGCAGCACCAGGACACCAGCAGTGCAGGGTCCCATGCCAGTGACAGTCCCAAAAATCCCACATCCATCAGGATGGGCGGCCCCAGGACTTGTCAGGGGACAGAGCCAGCAGCACAAAGGGCCCTGGCCCCCCGCTGGGGGCCCCATTCAGCCCCCCACGGCCCAGCGATCAGAAGGGGCATCCCCAAAGCAGGGTGGTGACAGACCCACTGCCCCGTGACGCCCTCTCCAAAGGGGATGGACGGGTGGGTGAGCCCCCACCCCAACTTCTGACCTCCTGAACCGCCACCTTCCCGCCCTCCCTGCCTAATCCCCCACCACCACTGTGCCCCCAAACCTGCCCCCGGCAGCCACGGGGGGTCCCTGGGGACAGAGCGGGGCAGGGGCCCCCCTTGGGGCTAGAGAAGCTGGCTGGTTAGCCGATGTGCCCTGATGAGCATATTCCCTCCCGCATCCCTGCTGCCAACCCCAGCACCGGCAGAGCTTCCCTGGCTGGCCAGGAGCCTAATCCCATTTTAATTGCCCAGCACCGGAGCCAGGAGCCGCCCAGCATCACAGCCAGGGTGGCCTCCACGGGGACGGTCCCCTCGCAGCATCCTGCAGAGCCCCCACCAAGCCTCCATCGGACTCACCTCCCTAGTATCATTTGGTGGCCTCAGGCATTGAGATTTAATTACCCTGCGCCTTCGAGCGATGCTGCTGGCGGCCAGGAACCGTCATACCCTTGGCCAGCAACAAGGGGTGATGCTCAGCTCTGCCCGCAGTGATGGCAAGCAGTACCGCCCAATTACATGCTCTGCAAAGCCATATCCCCCCCCCCCGCCCCCCCGTAATGCCAAATTTACAGCTCCAGCAGCTGCCGACACCTCCACCCTTGCTGGCTACCACCACCGTCCCCCATTGGGCAGGGATGAGTGGTCCCTGCCCACTGGCACAGAGGCCAGCACTGATCTCCAAAGCAAGGGTGAGATTTTAGGGGCCCCTGATAAACTGAGCATCCAGAGGGCATCTCATCCCAGCGCCCCAAATACCCCCAACCCCCTCAAACACCACCAGAGTGCCAGCATGGAGAGTTAATGCCACTATAGGACCAGAACTGGTCACCTCCCCAGGTGCACCATTGCTGCACCCCCCTGAAACCAATTACAGGCGCTCTCACCTAATTAGTTTCTAATTATGGGCTTGTAGTGCATTCAACATAATTAGCATGTAAATTACACGGCGTGTTTATATTCAATAACCGCTCTCCCCCTGGCTGGCAGAGGCAGTGCCTTTTGGGAGCCCTTTCTTTGCATGGGGGTGAATGAATTCACACCGCATGCCGATGGAGAAGCCAGCACTGATCCCAAGGGAGCCTGGCCCAGCAGGGATAAATCCTGGCTCCATCCCAAAGTGGTTTATCCCATAAATTTATAAGTGTGACCCAAATTTTCAGGATGCTTCCCCCTAATTTTTCCCCTGCTTGAAATCAGGGATGCAGCTTTTTGGGTACCTGGCAAAGGGGAAGGATGGGGAGCAATGCTGGGAAAGGGATGGGGGACTGGATGTGTCCCCTCCCGTGTTTAAAGCATTTGTTGTTACTGGGTTTGATCAAAGAGCTGGGTGGGTCACCCGATGAAAGCAGAATTGCTTATTTGTTTGAGCATCACTCTGCTACCCCTTGATGGGTTATTTATGATGTAATTAAGCTAATTACATGTAATAAGAGAGTTTCCGTGGCCCCCAGCCAAGCTTTTTTCCCATTTAACCGATTCACAGGTGGGAGGAAACCAAAGCCGCCTTGCTGGGGCTTGGGAGATGAAATGGCTCCAGCTCCCGCTTGCTGCCTTCCACCCCCGACCATCTCCAGCCCCCCCCGGGAGCATCGCCCCGTGCCAGCACCCGCTCCACTGGCCCCTGCAGCAGGGGACAGGTGCCACAGCCACCCGGCTCAAATCCCTTGGGATGAAAGCAGGGCGAGCCGGGTGCTTTCCCCCCCCACCCCCCCCCCCCCCCCCCCCCCCCCCCCGCCATCGCAGCCCGGACGATTGGGCACAGGCCAAAAAAAAAAAAAAAAAGAAAACCCACATTTTTTCAGCCGAAACCGCTGATTCATCCCCCAGCGAGCTTGCCCGAAGTGCTCGCGGGTGGACGTGCCCCAACGAGCATCTCTGGTAGGGGGGGGCCCTGTCCCCACCGAGCATCACATGGCAGTGGTGACCCCGGTCCCCACTGGGGAGCTGGGCCAGGGGATACTCCAGCAGCAGGAAAAACCCCTCGGGAAGGAGCCTGGCTTCAGAAAAAAACACTTCAGTGCCCCCAAAAGCAAAGAGCTGAGCTGAGGGTCCCCACCCGCCGCCCTTTGGGGCGTTTTTTTATACATTTTTAAACATTTTCTTCCACAGCCCCTGAAAGCAGCACAAGGTTGCCTTGGTGGGAATGCAGTTGCTTTCCCAGGCCATTCGCTCTGTGCCAAAAAGACAACAGGGCAGGCAGTGGCTGGGGTGCTCCGGGCAGGGGCCGGCAGCACTGGAGCCAGGGATGGGGGACACAGATGCCAGGAAGGGCCATGCTGGCTGCACTGCTCCAGGAGTGTTGTTAATTTGAGGGATAATGAGCTTACTAGATATATGCTGGGGGGAGGCTAAAATCGCACAGGGTGGTTTTTGGGGAGGAAGGTTTAAAGGAGCTTATGGAGCTTTGCAGCCGGAGTCCAGGGGGCTCAGCCCCAGCAGCAGCCGGTCCTGGTGGGTGGGGGGGCCCTGCCACAGCCCCCCAACCCCTCCAGCCAAAGAAATCCTTTTAGGGAGTCACAGAGCTCACCCTCATGTCCCTGTCCCCCAGGGCACAGGAGAGGGGACCGTGGCATCCCCCCTACCTTTGAGGGGTCCAAGGAGCAGCACAGAGGTCCAGCACACCCCCACTCTGTACTGGGGTGAGGACCAACAGCACCAGTCCTCCCAGCACATCCCCACGGCTGGCTGTCCCCGAGCCCTTGGCCCTGCCTGTGCACCCCCCCCCCGTGTCCTCCCCATGTTTATCCCAGCCTGCTGTCGCCAGGCAGTGCCCACAGCTGCAGCAGCTTAGGAGGGCGCCTGGGTGGCCCCGGGGACACAGCCCCCTTGCCGGGCTCCTCTCCAGCCATCTGCCACCTCCCGGCCTGGATCAAGCGTGCCGATGTCCCCCAGCCGAGATGCCAGCAGGATGGGAGGGGAAACTGAGGCACAAGGCACCCAGAAGCAAGGTCACGCAGGGGGCTGGCAGCAGAGGCGAGAGGAGCCTCCACCACTTGATTTATTCTTTTTAAAGTGATTTTTTCCCCCTGCAGGAACTGCCCTGCCTCTCACCCGGCCCCTCCTGGCCAGGGCTGTCCCTGGCTGGACCTCTGCCACGGCTTTTCCAAGAGGTGCCAGCACGGCTGTTCCCATTGCCATGTTGGGGGGGGGGGGGGGGGGCGGGGGGGGGGGCACGGGGAGGAGCGGCTCCCCCTTTGAAGCCCCATGGAGAGCCCTGACCTCGAGGGCTTCCCGCGGCGATGCGGGGTGAGAGCCCACCCTTCCTTCCCGCATGCTTTTCCCATGCCGGACAGGGAGCAGGACACAGAGGGATGAATCACCATCACCATCATCATCACCTCCTGCATCCTTGTGGTAAAAGCACAGACCTCTGCGGTGCCTGAGCCCCCGGCATGGAGGAAGGCCCAGAGGAGAGGGGGCCACAGGATGTGTACAGGAGATGGGGGGGGGGATTGTTAGCAAGAAGATGATTAAAAATATCCACCCTATTTCTGGCCAGCACCGGGCTGAGATCTGGGAAGAGCTGCTGGCAAAAGGGAGCTGTGCCGGAGCCGCTCCCAGTGCTGTTCTTTCCTCGCCGGTCACCTTCCTCCTGCACGACACACGACAGGAAAGCCTTGAGAGGGAGGACAGACGGACAGCAAGCATGGGGGTCGCAGGGTGAGGGGGACGACTGCGGGATGACCCTGCCCAGCCCATCACCCTGCGCTGGGGTGAAGGAGCTCGGCTCCTGCCCTATTCTTATTGCTTCATTATTTTTTAATTTTTTTTCTTTTTAAAGCACTCAGAGACGACGGGGCTCCGTAGAGGATGACGCAGGCCCCGGGGAGCTGCGACAAACCTCCGGCGCGCGATAACAAGCAAAGGCAAACAAACCCAGAGACGCTCCCGGGGCTGGCGGGGCTCCAGGCAGCGCGGCTGAGGCGAGGCACTGGGGGGGGACGGATGGACACAGGGATACAGTGGCTCTCTCCAGCACAAATCTTTCCCCAGCACCCCACTAGGTGCCAACGCGATGCCACAGCCACCTGGGTCCCACCGGGCAGTACCTTGGCATGGGGATGCTTCAGCCAGAGGGATGCTGGTGGTGGGGACCTGCACCCCAAGCCCAGCGGCATCCCTCCAGCCCTGCCCACACCAACAGGCACCAGGTCCCCTGAAGTACCACAACCATGTCCCTGCCAGCACAGCCCAGCCCAGCTCATCACACCCGTGCCCCACAGCCCAGCCCCCATCACGCCCAGCCCCACTGCCTGCAGCTGCCTCAAGGGATTTGGGGCAGGGGATCTGGGTACTGATCCAGGGTCCCCAGGCAAGAAAGGGGCCGGACCAGCCAGCAATCGCCACTACCACGCCACATCTCGCAGCCCCACGGCTTTGAGGAGGCTGCGGGCAGATTATTGACTCAGGGAAGCTGCTTACCGGCAGCCTGGCGTGTGGCTCCTGGCTGGCCCTCGAGGAAGACCCCAGGCTAATTCTCCTCTGCTGCCACTGCTGCAAAAGTGTAGGCGGGGAGGAGGTGAGCAGCATCCCTTCCCAATCCTGATGCTTGGATCCAGCACATCACCAGCATTTCTTCTCCATGTGCCAGTGCAAACTGGCCCTTCTCACACCACAAATGCCCTCTCTGTGCAGGGGGAGCCATGCCAGGCCACCCCAGGCAGGAGGGAGAAGGACCAGAGATCCTGGCACAGGCACTTGGGTGACACCACCAGGTCCCCAGTCATGGCCAGGGAACTCCACCCAGCCAGGGCCCAAAAACCAAACCCAAACCAGCCCCCACCCCGCTGCACAGCAGGCCTAACCACACTTATCCGGAATTAATCCTGCTCCCGGGCATGCCGGCACTGAGGGATGGCAACAAGCATTAACACACACCTTGCCGGGGTGGGGGGCACCGGGTCAAGCCAGGGCTTCACCACAGCCTCCTCCCACTGCAGCCACAAGGAAGAGATGCTCTGAGCCAGGATAAGGGATGCATCCCTAGGTGGGAAACAGCAGCGGCCAAAGTGCCCCAGCAGCCCCTAAAACCCCTCCGAAACCACCTTTTGGAGAGAAAAGCGGTGCCTGCCACGCAGAGAGGAACTGCACACACCTTTCCAGCCTGGACTTGTCCCCAGCCGCTTCATACCAGCCATTTTTCCTGCTGAGACCAGCCTTTAAAGCCAGAGGCTCGCCCTGCCTGAGCCTCGTTTGCCGCAAGCCCCCTGAGCCCCTCCTGCCGGGGGGCTCTGCTGGACCGGACCGGAACTGCTGCGCTCACCATTGGCTCCGCCACTGCATCCCGGGCTCACCGGTTCGGTACATGACCAGAGGGCAAAGGCACGGTGGGAAAGCATGGCAGGGCGCAGGCAGCATGGCCCCGGCTCTCCCAGGGTGGCTCACGTTCCCCAGGACCCCAAGAAAAGGCAGACACAAGGCTCTGTGTGCCTGTCACCCTCCTGACACACATCCCTGGGCTGGGACAAATCCAAGAGGGCAGCTGGTCCCAGCAGGGCCCGGGGCGAGGGCAGTACCAAACACCCTGTGCTGGCGGAAGCTCCTCCAGGTTTGTAACCCTGAGCACTGCCTCATCGCCCCATCCAGCTCCCTCTCAGCATCCTCGAGGCAGGAGCTCAGGACCAACCCCTCCACCAACATGCACCCCAAAGCTGACCCGGGGTTGTCCCCCTGGCTCCTAGAGTGGGCTGGGTGGGTCGGGCAGCCCCGGTACCAAAGGGTTAAGCCCCTTTCCCCCGCCCCGGCATCCTCCCCTCCAGCCTCTAGCCGGCTCCCAGCCAGCTCCCAGGCATTAATGCCAGCTGGGGGGGCCAAGGCAGCGCCAAGCTGCTGTTTGGACTCGGGGCGCTGCTGGGGGGGGCTTCTCGCACCTCAGCACCCAGCTTCGCCAGATGGAGGGAGTCACACACCCACAAGGGGAAGTGTACTAGGGGGACTGGGCAGGCTACCAGCCCCACACACCCCCCAAGAATGGGAGCGGGGGGGAGGGGGCAAACTGGGAGCTCAGCCACACTGAACCCCATGGAGATTTCTGGGGGTGCAGCCTACTGATACCCCTGCTACCAGGTGAGAAGGAGGAGGAAGCCTGGACCATGGTGCCCCTGATGTCCTCCACCTTCTTGGGGTCCCACCCTGCTCCCCACCCCCACCCTGCGACTCCTGCTGCCAGGCTCTTACCTTTGAAGGAGAGCTGGACCCTCGGGGTAGCAAAGCCGTGGTCCTTGGCATGGGCAGCCCGCCAGCCCAGAGTCAGCAGGGTGGCCCAGAGGAGGACGCTGACCACGGGCATGGTGGGCATGCACCTGGGCACCGATGTCGAGGGGAGTCCGGGACTTGGGGAGCTGAGCCTGCCAAAGAGGGCATAGCAGGGAAGGACATCAGTTTGCTGCACCCACCCTGGGATGTGGGGTACAAGTCCCACACCTCCCCATCATCATCCCACTCTTCATCACTCGCCGGCACACAGCACCCTGTGGGGAGGGCTGGGAGCAAGCCCTGGGGGGGCTCAGGTAAACCCTGCTCTGCAGGCTGGGGTGTGGGAGGCAGGAATTGGCGGGGGTGCCCAGTCTCACCTTCTAGGGTGCCAAGCTAAGCATGCAGGGTGAGGCGAGCACGGCAGTGAGCACCACTGCAGCACGCTCCCCCACCTAAGCCAGCGAACCTTGCCCAGGTGAGGAGCATCCCTCCTCACCCCCCTAGCCTGCAGCACCCCCACCGCGCTGAGATGGCTCTCCCCCAGCACCTAGAGGGGTCCCATTCCCACCCCTCTTCGCCCCACCTCTCCTCCCAGCCCCCAGCAAAGCCACAGTGAGCAGAGCTGGGATCAAATCTTTCCAACATGAAGGAAATCTGGACTTCATTATTCCAAGAACGTACAAAAAAAAAAATAAGGGGGGGGGGGGAGATTTTTTTTTCATAAATAAAAGAGGAGGAAAAAGAAGAAGAAAAAAAAACCCTGCCTGTGTGCCAGGCAGCTGGACTCCCTGGGGCTCCAGCACTGAGTGGAGTCCGCCAAGCTGCCTCCAGCAAGCCACACACGCACCCCGGCACAGCACGGCATGGCACAGCACGGCATGCAGTGCCCCCAGTGTGCCCCACTGTCCCTCGGGGAGAGAGATCATCTCCTCGGGCCCAGGTCCCTCTCCCAAGGCAGCACCCTCCCAGGGGGCTCCAGGAGGCTTAAGGCAGGATTTGGGAGGAGGGCTGCGGTGGGAAGCTCCTCATGTCCCCAGGGAGCTGCACACCCAGGGTGGGATGCGCTGTGCCGTGGTACCTGGGTGGGCTCAGGCATCCGGGCAGCACCCAGTCAAAGGCGTCTGCACCGCAAGGATGGGCACTGCCTGCCTGCATGCTGCACCGGGGGGGTCCCATCGTGACACCCCCATGGGGACGTGCCAGCTGCCACTGCATAGCCCCGCAGGGGACAGGCACACAGGAAGGTGACGGGTGGATGTCCAGGACCCCTTCAGGGCACCCCAGCAGAGAGATGCTGAGCTGCCAGGGGGGCAGTCCCGCATCCCGGGGCTCTGCCCACAAGGCCACCCAGGTGGTCCGGCCAGCCCCTCCCGGGGTGCACAGAAGCCAGGGTGCCAGCCCTGGCCCCGAGCGGGACAAGGACAGCAGCACCGACACCGCCAGGCGGGCACCACCGCAGCCCCTCCAGCGCCGCTTCCTCGGGCGGCAGGGCAAGACCTGGAGCACGGCGGCACTGCCGCTCCCCGGGGGCTCAGTATTTTTTTTTTTCCTCACTCTTGCCTTTGGAGTCAGTAAATATTTCGATTTGCTCTTCTCCCCCTGAGCACACCCAGCTCTGCTCCATTGTACTGGCATTCGGTCCCCTTCCAGGCTGGCCCCCCTGCTTCTCCCACCCGTTCCCAGGCTCTGCCCTTCCCATCAGCGCCGGGCCGGGACAGCCCGAGCCCCCAGTTCCTTCGCCAGCCAAAACTCCAGTTGGTTGCAGTTAAATAACCCCCCTCCATCCAAGCCTCCCCCCCTCTCCCCGGCAGCTTTAGGAAATAATTCTGGCAAATCCCACTATTGCATTTGGATGGAGCGGCGTACGCGTCAGAGACAGGGAGCGAGATGGCAAACAAAGGAAAAGGGAGAGGAGGGGAGCGCAGCGAGCGCAGGGCGAGGAGGGGGGAAAGGGCCGGCGGCGAGCGGGGGGCACCCAGGCCCGGCTGGGAAAGGCAAATTCCAAGGAAGCAAAAAGGGGAAACGGCCCATCGGAGTGCACCTTGGACGGGAAATCTTTATTTCCAGGGTCATCTGCGCTCCAGGGAAACTGGGAACTCCAGGGGAGAGCGGCCACGTTCCTCCTCCCCCCAGCACCCGGGCTGGCTGGGGATGGGGGGGCTGTTGGCAATTAAAGTTTGGCCATTGCTGGTGCTGCCGCAGGAAGATCAAAATCCCGCTCGGCTTTATCCCCCCTCCCAGGCCGGTCAGCCCAGCGCCACCGAGCCCAAGCGATTGGGGAAAGGTTTTCCCGGCTAGAACAGGGACTCCTCTGGGGGACCGAGTCCCCGGGGCCGAGGGGGGCCGGGGGGGCTCGGAGGTAAGGCTGCCCGCACGCCTGGTCCTGGGGCCTCGGGAGCGACCCCCGGGAGCAGGAAACGCTTCGGGAGGGAAAAGAGAGACCGGCAGGATGGGCAGCGGGAGGGGAGTCCGCCCCAGCTCTCGGCCATGGTGCCCGAGTGCACGGTGGCACCGGTGGGAAGGGGGCGGAATAAAAAAAAAACAAAAAAAGAAAGAAAGAAAGAAAGAAAAGAAAATAATAACGTTAACCGGCCAGCGCGGCCCCTCGCACCCGGGAAATAACTTTGCGCAACTTTGCGCCGCCAGCCCTCCGGCACGCCTGGCCAGTCCCGGGGGAGAGCCCCCTGTCCCCTGCGCCCCCGGGCGCTCTGCCCCCCCCGCGCCCCGTTGGGGCTCCCGGTCCCCCCGGGCTGGCGGCGGCTGCCGGCTCCACAGGGCTGGGGGAGGGCGTCTGGCGAGTGCCCCCCTCCCCAGCACCCCCTCCTCAGACACCCACCCGCCGCCCAGCCCTGCCGCAGCCCCCCCTGCCCCGGGAGCTCTTTGCCAGCCCCCGTCCCCTGCCCGCACCGTGCTCCCCGGGAACCGTGCCCCCGCCCCGGGCGGCACCGGGGCGCGCCGGGCTCCCGGGGGTGGGGGGACCAGCAGAGACACCCCACCCCACCCCCGGTACTGGCCCCCCTGCGAGGCGGGGCGGTGGGGAGGGCTGCAAAGCGCACGGCGTCGCCGCTGGCTCGGGGCATAGGTCCCGACCCCGGTGTGCAGGCACCAAGCCGCCCCCACGCCCCACCTGCCCGCTTCACCGGCAAGTTGCGGCGGGGGGGACACAGGCACGCACACGCGAGTTCCGAGCGGCGGAAAGTTTTCTCGGGGCGCCCCCGCTCCGCCGCCCGCTCCCCGCCCTTACCTCTGCGGGGGTCCCGGCGGCGGCGGCTGGCGGGGGGGTGTGGAGGGCGGCGGGGCTCAGCGCCGCGCCGGGCACCCGCGGCCCCCCGCCATCTCGCGGCCGCGACTGCCGCCGCGGCCCCGGCCCGTGGAGCGGCGGCGGGGCGGGGCGGGGCGCGGGGCGGGGCCGGGGCGGCGGGCGGCGGCGGCCCGGCCCCGAGTGGGCGCCGCAGCCCCTGCGCTTGTCGCGGGGCGCCGCGGGGGGCGTCGTTTGCATAGCCCCGCCCCTCAGCCCCGCCTCCCCCCCTCCTGGGACAGCGGGTTCGAGCCCCGCCGCCCCCGCCGCTCACCTCCGGCTCCGGCCTTTTGTTGCTCCGTGCCGGCGGAGCCCCGCGCCGTGTGAGGCCGCGGGCAACAAGGTTGGCCTCCGGCGCCCACCACCCTCCCGCCGGCCCCGGGAAGGAAGCGCCTACATAAGTGCCGTCCCTCCTTTGTCTGCCGAGGCGGGCGGCGGGAGGCAGCGGGAGGCAGCGGGAGGCAGCGGGGAGCCGAGCCCGGGCGAGCCGGCGGCTTTGTGAGGGCTCCGGCTCCGGCGAGAAACCGCCTCCCACACACGGCAGCCCCTCGGGCAGGAAGAGGGGCACCTTCCCCCGGCCCCACCTCGTTGCTGCTGTCGCCCCCGCCCCGGTGGCCCCCGGTCCTCAGCCGCGGGGAGACAGGTGATGCCTGCCCCTCTCCAGTCACCTGGAGTCCCCCTGCCCCGGGGACCTGCCAGCCCCCGGGCGCTCCCTGCCCAGCACTGGCCCCGGCATCCCTCCGCTCCGGGATGTGCCGGCCCCCTCCCCCCCCGGGCCCGGCTCCCCACACGCCGCAGCAGCTTCCCCCGAGGCACGGCGGGCAGGTGCCGTGCAGCTGAGCCCCGGCGTCCTGTCCTGCTCCCTCCTGCCCCGAGCTGGGTGCCTCGGAGCCCTTCAGGTGCCAGGCATGTGCCCTAGGTGCCCCGCTCTGCTCCCGCCGGGCTGGGGGTGTCTGTGGTGCCGCCCGCAAAGGCAGGAGCTGCCTCCCCCTGCTATGGGTACGGCCCCTGCAAGCACCGCCGAGCTTGGCCCCGTGCCCCCCCACCTTGGCAAGACCTTCCCCCTTGGCATCAGCGGTCCCATCCACAGGTTTGCCACCTTTCCCTCTGCTACCCTGCTCCCATGTGGAGTAATGAGGTCTTAAGGGTGCTGAGAAAGCACGGAAGGGGGTGCTGGAGGGTAAGGTGCCCTGATCTTACACCCATCGGGTGGGTGGGTGAGTGGGCCTGGGCCATTCCCCCTCCCCAGGGTGGTGCCGGTGCCTTGGAGCCAGGCTGGGGGGAGCCAGGGCCATCCTGTCACAGGGGCCACGGGATGGAGAGCAGTAGATACCTGCAAGCAGGTGCTGCTGGGGCAATTCCTCCCCTGAGCACAGCCCCCTGCTCTGTCCCTGCGGCCCTTGATTCCCCCAGTCACACCACAGGGAGGGGACACAGCAGGGCAGGGTCTCCAGCCAGGCAGGGCCACCTTGTCACCCTGGCACCCACTGGGGCTCAAGGAGGAGGCAGAAGGGGTGTCTGCTCCCAGCCCTGCTGTGACTGCCCCACTGCCACCGCCTCCTTTCCAGGGATGGCTCCTCGGAAATAAGCAGGCTCCATCCTTTGCCCTCATGCCTCTCCTCTGGCTGTCTCTGAAAAACGAGGAGTTTGTCACCGGCTTCTCATCACCAGCCACTCTGTGTGCGGGAGAGGGCAGCCGCAATGGCCTCAGTCAGCAGCACAAATAAATGGCCCGAAACACGATACGCCGGAGCTTCCTGGGATAAAAGAATTTCTAAGGAGAGGTTTTATTTTCCCTTCAGAGCCCCAGTCGCTTGTGGTCTGGTCCAAACACAAAGGCTGTCCTGAATTTCTCGTCTCACTTTCTCTTCTTGCAGCTGGTGAGCTGGGCGATGCTTTGGGGCACCCTCTCCCCTGCGCCGGCGCTTTGGCACACTGGGCTTGCAGTGATGGCAGGTCACCTGGCCTCCCCTGGCTCACGGCATCCCAGGGCCACTGGGCTCCAGCCCAGCCTCCTGGCCCCCGGTTGCTGTTCTGTGGGTGATGACACACATTTGGCAGTGCATTAAACTGGGACAGCCGCAGCCGTAGGCTGGTCTCAGTCACACCCCACTCCCCCACTACCTGCCTAGTGCTGGGGAGCCCTGCAGGTTCTCCCTTGAGCTGCAGTGGGGTAACACTGGTCAGAAGAGGGGGTGCCCAGCCCTGCCCCAGGCCACCTGTCCCCCAGAATGGGTGTGGGCGTCCTGGAGACTTGCAAAGGAGCCAGGGCTATGCACCTGGGTGCCCACTATCCTCTCCTTGTCCCCATGAACCCTGTCTCGCTGGCACAGAAAGGGTCCTGGCCCCACCCGGTGTATCATTAACCCAGAACTGAGCCATTAACGGCTGGAGTCTCCCAAGTTCCCATCGTTATAAATCAGCCTTCCCCATAACTTCCCTCTCCCCTGCTGCAGTTTAAGCCTGTGGCTTCCTGTCCTAATTAACCAGTGAGGTTAATTGGCCCTCAGCCTCTTTATGCTTCTAAGCCTCTCTGAGGGGTGGGTCACTGCATCCCCTGTTCATGCATTGACCCTCGGATCCTTCCCTGTGCCGCAAGCTCTGCCCCCAGCACCAGGGATGGGAAGCGCCTACGTGGCCACATTCATGCCACTGCTGAGGGCAGCTGCCCTGCCTGTCTCAGCCCCTGCCTGCAGGCATGGGGTGGGCACTTGCCACCACCCAGCACCCTATCCCTGTCTTCATCCCTGTTCCTGTCTCAGTTGCCACCCCTGTCCCTGACTCCATCCCTGTTCCTGTTTCCATCCCCATCTCTATAGCTATCTGCATCCTCACCCCTATTTTTATCCTTATCCTTTTCCCCATTCCTGTCCCTATTCCTGTTCTCATCCCTATCTGTGTCCCCATTCCTATCCCTTTTCCTGTCCCAATTCCTATCCCCATCCCCATTCCTGTCCCCACTGCCCCGCTTCCCTCCCTGGCCCCCCCTCTCCATGGCCCTGCTGCACGGCGGTGCCAGAGACCCCAGGCTGCGCCCGGATGCCTCAGCACAGCCCATGCCAGCTTCCCACTCCAGCCATCTGTCCCCTGCCTGCCTGCTGTCTCACACCTCCTCCTTGGGGCCAGGGGTCCCTGTCTCACCCACCCTAGGCAGTGGATGCTGGTGGGCACCAGAGTGGGTGTCCCCGGGGTGGAGGAGGCAGTGGGTGGGTGTCCCTGGGATGAAGGATGGTGCCAGGAGGGAGCTGGGCAATGCTGCCATCCAAGTGGTGGGGCAAAGCCTGCACTAGGTTTGGTGGCCCCTCTGTCTCATCCTGGGGACCAGCTCACTGCCACCCACCCCAGGTAGCCTGCAGGGACCCGATGACTTGCTCAGCCCTTTGAGGCATGCCCTGGTGCCAAGCATCCCTGGTGCCAAAGCAGCCCCATCACCCCGGGCTGGGGGCTTGGGCACTGGGACCCCTCCGTGCCAGCTCCCTGCTGCCAGCTGGGCGGGCAGCGCTGCCTTCCCCGGGCTGGCAGGCATTGCCTTTGCTGTCCTGCTGCTGAGGGAAGCATTCCTGCTTTTTATAACCCTCCTGCCGCTCCCCAGTGCCAGCCCAGTGCCAGCCCAGTGCCAGCCTGCCCGCCCCGGGGCAGCCCGGGGGCCGTGCCCGGGCAAGGCCGGGGAGCGGGGCAGCAGGGGTCGGGGCGTGCAGGGCCCGTTCGACCTGCACAGCTGCATAGCTTGTCTCCAGCTATTAAACAAACTCCTCCATCTCTCCCCCCTCCTCTCCGTCCCCTTCCCGCCTGCCAGGCGCTGCTTAACCCTCTGCTGTCCCGCTCCTCGTCCCGCAGCCTCCGGGCGGCACTAGCTGCCCCTGGCCGCGCCCCGAGGTCCGACGAACAGCAGCGACCCCCGGCGCTGCCAGTGCCCCCCAGCCCGGCCGGGCGGCAGGGGTGGCCCCTCCAGGTCCGCAGAGTGCCCGCAGCCGGCACCCTCCAGGACAGGAGCGGGCGGACCGAGGCAGGGCTGCAGGCGGCTGCCGGGCCCCCTGCCCACCCCGCAGGGCTCTGCGGGGGGCAGTGCCGGGGAAGCTGCGGCTGGGGGCTGGGAACGGGGGCACAGGGCTCAGAGGCTGGGCAGGGCAGCGGGATGCAGGGTCTAGGCGGCGCAGGGTAGAGGCAATGTAGGGTGGGGGTGATATAGGGTCTGGGGGATGCAGGGCGGGTGGATACAGGCAGAGGGATGCAGGGGCTGGGGATGTGCAGGGTGGGGGGATGCGGGGTGTGAGAAGAGAGGACCTGCGGTGCAGGGCAGGGCCTGGAGGGGACGCAGAGGGCTGCGGGGTGAGGGGCTAGGCCTCCCTTGACCCACCCCAGCACACTGCTTTTCCCACCCCGCTGGGAGAAGTGATGCTGGGGGGTGCCCCAGCGCCCGGGAGAGCTCCAGCTGCAGGTCTCACCTGCAGACAGGGGCCAGGAAAGGAGGCAGGTGGGAGCAGCAGCCATGGGGTTCCACTCCTCGCTGCTGAGAACGGCACAGCTCGATGCGTGGAGGCAGCAGTGCTGCAGCCTCATGCTTCCAGCCCAGCTCAGCCTGGCAACACCACAAGAACAGCCTCCATCTCCCTCAGTCCCCACAAGCTGCCCACACGCCACAGCTCTCAGATACCAGCTTCGTATGTAACCCTGAGCAGCTCCCAGCTCAGGAACCGCTGCAGAGGATGGAGCAGGATTCATCCCTCCAGGCTGAATCGAGCCCTCTGGAAGGGTCGATGCGGCCATGCCATGCTCTACCCTCACCATCCTAGGACACTGGAGAGGACAGCCACTGCCCAGCCCCTCCAGGACCGCCCCGGCTGCCCTCTGCCTCTCATGCTCCCTCCCACAGATGTTTGGGATATCTGGGCCTTTGCCGCTCTGGCCCCAGTGACAAATGCTTGCCTGAGCGGGGTTTATTATTGTAAGAGCTTGGAGGTGGCTCTGGCCAACTTTCCGCCTGGGGCCAAGCCAGCAGCTGCAGGGCACCCTTCGGCACAGCCACCCTGGGGATGAGCTGTCCCCACCTTGGGCACCCTGTGCGTGCCAAGGGGCTGGGGACCCACCCCCTGGCATTGCTCAGCACCCCGTCCCAGGCAGGGGATGAAGGCAAGTGCTCTATCCTTCAGCTGGCTGTGCTGGGAGAGGCGGCGGGTGTGTGTGTGTGTGTGTGTTTGCTGAGAGCCCCCCCACCCCCCACCCCCCCACCCCACCCCCCGAACCCTCTGCTGCTTCTCGCCTGCTCGCTTCCCGGCTGGGCTGTCGTGGGCTGGAGCGTGGCGGGCTCGGTGATCGATGGCCGAGGAGCGGGCTTGCCAAGCCCTGCGTGTTTGGAAGGCGCCGTGTTTGTCTTGGCAGGAGCGGGGATGTCATCTCCTCCGCCTTGCACCGTGACGAGCTGGGAAAGCCAACAGGGGGTTGTGCTGGAGCGGGTGCTCGAGTGGGTCCTCTGGCAGCACCAGAGGGGTCTGCCCCAGATGGGCAGGGTGACATCCTGGCGAAACGAGAGGACAAGCAGAAGGACCCAGTGTGTGCAACAAGGGTGACGTGGGGACAAGTCGATCCTATTGTTCCCTCGCAGAGTGGATTTGGCTGCCCAGATGTGCCCTGCACCTGGAGATGCCATCAGGCAGAGCTGCGCTCAGCCCAGCCACTGCACCAGTGCTGTCCCCAGGGTCACCCAGCCCTGTGCTTTGCAGGTGGGGAAACTGAGGCAGGGGGGCAGCACTACGTAGCAGTGGGTGCAGTGGGGCAGGGGGCTGAGGGTCCTGGAGCAGGACAGGCACCGGAGAAAGCAGAGCCTCTTGTGCAGAGGACAACTCAGCCGCAGCTCCTCTGGGAAGGGGCTGCGGCAAGGACATCAAAGGTGGCGCCGGATCGATGCCCAGCCCAGCGCTGACGGCAAAGGCATTTGAAGAGCAGCTCTTGCCGATGATGGCGAGGCTCTCAGTGGATCGATAGTGGCCTGCAAAGACAGGGGCAAATCCTGCTGGGGTTCCCCAGGCAGAACAGGAGCTCATGAGGGCAGGGAGACGAGCACCCTGGCAATGTCTGCAGTGTGACGTGCTGGCGGGCACGGGGCTGGGGAGAGGTTGAGTCTCATGAAATGGGAATTGCTGGAGTCAGTGCTGCCCCCAGGACAGGGGCATTTCACTCCCCTGCTGCTCCCCAGGAGGCTCGGGATAACAGTACTGGCCACAAGCCCTGCCCAGGACCATCTGGTGCTGCCGGTGCCAAGCCCAGCTGTGGGGACCTGTTCTGCTCTGACCCTGTGCTGGTTTCTGAGCCAGGGGGATGGGTGGGATGTCATCCACAGCTGCAGCTCAGTGGGCAGCATTAAGGTCATCCATCCTTGTGGCTCTCTATGCTCCAGAGAAAGGAACCATCACCCACCCTTGTGTGGGAGGCAGCCCCATCTCATCCATCTCTTCTCCCTGGCCCCACAAGCACATCCCCAGGCTCTGCAGCAGCAGGACCATCACAGTGCACCTGACTGGGACCAAGCACCCCTGGTGCCCTCTGGCCCACACACATATGGGACCATGGCATGGTGTGGGACCACATCTGTGTCACCCTAGGCGTTGCCATGGAAATTTGCAAGAGTTGTGCTAATGGAAGCGGGTGGCCCAGTTCCCAGTGAGGCCAGTCCCCTCTGCTTTGCCACTGGGTGCTCCGGGTACTCTGTGAAGTTCCCTGTGCCCAAGGGATTGGTGTAGAGTGATGCTGGGGCACAGTGACATGTACTTGACAGCAGGGGTGTGTCATGATGTGCAGCAGTGCCACAGAGCTTGGCTGTGTCCCCTCCAACACACCCCCATGCAAGCCATATTTAGGAATACCAGTGATTGCGGAGCAATGCAAGATCCTTTCCCTGCTTTGGAGGAAAGCTGGGATCATGGCTGGGACCACCTGCCCCATGGTTGGTCTGTGCCCAATGGCACTGCTGTGCTAGCTGTGTGGGAGGTGGCACGAGGGCCACCACAGGTCACTGCACTGAGAGCCAAGCCACCAGGCCAGGAGAAGCATCATCTTTAGGGTGAGGGCAGTGTCAGCCAAGGTGCAGAGCCTCTGGGGAGCTTCACTGAAGGGGACTTCACTGCTACCTGGAGCCATCTTCCAGTCCCCACAAATGCAGGGAGATGGTTGGTGTCATCTGTGGGAGAGGGCCAACTGGATAACTCAACAGTTTTAAGATAACTTCCCAATTTTCTGAGGCTACCAAGGGCTCTCAGGAGCCCAGGAAGGCAATGTGGGCAGAGGGTGGGGGCCAGCAGCTCTGCAGCACAGCCCTGATGCACTGGCGTACCGTGTAAGTGGGTCAGTGGTACAGCCATGGGCATCAGCGGGCACGGAGGAGCTGGAGAGGACAGGGCGGTGGCAGCCGGAATGGCTCAAGGGCTGAAAGAAACTGGGACACGTCCATGCACGTGGGTCCTCCCAGAGAAGTTGTCCTGGGAGCTGGATCACCACACAGGGAGAAAATAGCACCAGGCAATTGGAGAGGATTTCTGGCTGTGGGACAAAGCAATTGCTCAGCAACAAGATCCCTCACTGGGATGCATCCAGGGGTAGCTGCCTTCATCCCAGGGAGGACAGACAGATGCTGGCTACAGCCCTATGCCCAGCACAGCCCAGCCACCCCCAGCATCCCTCTGGGTGGAGAAAAGATATTCATCTCAGCATGAATCTGAAGACCAGACTGGGTCTCTGGTGGGAATACTGGTAGAAGCATTCTCCATGGAGACTAGGAGAATTGGGAGACCCCCCCTCCAGACCACTGTGGCTGTACTGTCCTTGGATACTCCCCCTCCCCTCCCAGAAGCACAACCTGCCTCTCCCCTTCCCAGAAAAATTCTGTCAAAAGGATGCTCCTGCTCCTGGGTCGCCGTGGCAACAGGCAAGCATGGCAAGGGGGGATGCAGGATCCGACCCCCATCACTCCCCTCACCCCAGACTGCTTCCCAGCATCTCTGCAGCCCCATTGCCCCAGGGCTGGCTCCTTGCTGGGGGGCTGACCCCTCCTCAAGGCCAGGCTCCAGCCAAGGGGCGAATGAGGCCCAGGCATCTGATGCTGATGCCGGCATGTGCCTCACCGGGAAGCTGCCTCCCTGCCTTGCCCTTCACTGCTGTCCCTCCCTGGCTGCTGCCTGAACTTCAAAGCCACCAAAGGCCACATGGCCTGGAGCATCTTCTCCACATCGCTTCCAGGGTGGAGGAGATGCTTTGAAAGCCCCTGGCCCTTCTCCCCTCCTCTGCAGAGTAATTTCCATTTTTTTCAAAACCCCACAAAAAAAGAAGCCTTTTTCCTCTTTGTTTCTCTTCTCTCTCTTTTTTTTTCTCCCCTTGTCTTTGTCAGCTAAAAATATGCAACCCACCAGGGAGGGTGGGTGGGGGGAGCTGCTGCCGCGCCAAAGGTTAGTGCCAGTCCTGGGCTGGAAAAGCCGATGGAGGGGGATGCAAATGCTCCCCACCATTTCTGGGGGGGTCTTGCCCCAGGAGAACCCCCCCCGCTTTGCCTGGGCCAGGGGTCAGAGCTTTGCTCCTGGTGTGCTAAGGGTGTGCATGGCAGGCAGGGAGGTGTGGAGGCAGAGCCCACTCAGGACATTGGAGGCAGAACCCACTCGGGACATGGTGTGACACCCAGGGAAGGAGCTGGACCCAGATCCATCTATCCTGGCTGTTTCCCAGGGTGTTGGGAGATGCCATGGGATGCCCAGCAGCCAGGGGCAGGATGTCCAGGCACCCTGGGGTGGGGATGACCCTGCAGTGCAGGGATCAAAGTGTCCGAGGCTGGGGGCAGGCAGGCAGGCAGCCCCAGGCTGGAGCGTGGGAGGGAGGTGGGTGGCCACGGCGGAGGAAGGATGTGATTTACCTAATATCCCGCTCCACTGCAGAACGGATAGAGGAGGAAAACAACCCGGGGGCTCGTCGTCTTGGGGAGATGCGGTCAGGGGCTGAGAGGCAACAAGCCGTGCCAAAGCGAGCGGGGAAATTAAATTGGGATGAGTCACCTGGAGCCCGCAGCATTCACCTGAGCCACAAACCTGCCGCAAACACAGAGAAAAAATGTTTCCCAGCTCCCTGGGTTGCAATTTTAAGCCTTAGCCAGCTTTGCAGGAAGGTGATAGGCTTCAAAACTGGCTTATTATTCACACCACCCCCCCAACCCCCCCAAGGATGGAAACATATCAGCAGGATGTCTTGGTGCAGGAGTAATGACAAACCACAGGGTCTCCTCTGGAGACAGTGACCAAGCAGTGGGATGCAGGTGCCAGGACTCCTGGGCAGGACTGACCCCTGGGCATCCTGTGGGGCTGAGAGTGGGTGCTGGGTGAGGGGAGGCAGGCAGCAGGAAGCCTGGGATGCTGCAGCAGCAGCAGGATGGAATGCCGAGAGTGGGGGGAACCCACTGTGGAGTCAGACTCCATTGGGAGGCAGGAGGCAAATTGTAGGAACAAATTCCCTGAGCAGCCCCAGGGCAGCTGTGGGTCAGGGCATTTACCGGGCATCCTGGGATGGAGGTGTGAGGAGCAAGGAGGTGATGGCACTGCTGCTGCTGCTGAAGTGGGGACACACCAATGTGGGGGGCACCAGGCAGCACTGCTTGAACTTGGGGGGTTGGCCACCTCTCCATGGTGGCCTCCATGACTAGGAGGGCTAGGAGTGCTGGAGACAACCCATTCAGGCGATGTCCTGGCCATCTGAAACAAGCTGGCAGCCCCCAGCCCCGCAGGGCAGCTCCGGGTGTGGGGAGTGATTTATGGAGCAAAGGATTAGCCAGGCGGAGGCAGCAGCACCAGGGCACACATGGCAGGTGCTGACAGAGGGAAAAGGGCTGCCGGGGCAGGACGGGGGTGAGTCCCAGGTGGCTGGGCTAGAAATTCCTCAGCCTTCCCCAGAGCTTGGACTTACTCCTGTGGCAATAGAGATGGCGCCACCAGGCAGTGCAGGAGCTTGGGGCACGTCTATTCTCAGGCAAGCACCCTGGCACCCAGCTGGAGGGAGAAGGTATGTCCCAGCTGGGGGGCTGCTTGGACAGATCTCCCCCAACTCGCACAGCCCTATGTCCCAGGCATCCACCTCTCCTCAGAGGAGGAGACATCTTGGAGGAGATGTGTTTGGCAGAAGGTAAACTGAGGCACCGTGGGAGCTGCCTCTCCCCACTGCGAGGGGGTGATTGAGCCAAGGTCAGGACTTGGCAGCTCTGGGATTCCCAGCCACAGCTCATCCCAGGGCTCCATGAGCTGGTGGGACCATGGGGCTCCCCAGTGCCTGACAGGCAGGCAGCTCCTGGCAGGGCGCTGCCTGCACTCGGCATTTGGAGAGCCTGCACCACCTCCGCCGGACGGCGATCTGCCCACGGGGGCAAGGACATCCCGGTTCCTGCCTGCACAGCCCGGGCAGGTGGCGTCGGGTGTCCGCAGCTGCTAGCCGCCTTTCATCTCCTTCCAGGCTGGAGCTCGCTTTCCGTCACCTGCTGCCCTCCAGGCCGGAGGCCAAGAGAGCCGCGGGCAGGGCTGGTGTGGGAGACGTGGCCGTTCTGCCCACATGTCCTCCGGCTGGAGGGAGGGCAGTGAGATGCACGAGATGGGCCACAGGTGCTGAAGCAGCATCCTGCCCCACACACCCCACTCCCAGCTCCTTGGCTCAGGGTGGGCTTAGCTGGGATGGAGCCCAGCAAAATCCCAGCCCAGAGACTACAGCTTTGCGCACCTCCCCTGCAAAACTTTCCATTGCCTTTAGCTCCTGCAATTAGTGGGAAGAGCAGGAGCTGGGGGTGCATGCAGGGGTTGCCTGTGTGGGCTGGTGGGGAGGGGATGTTGCTGGAACACACATGGGCAACAGCATGTGCACGTCTGGGCACATGTATGCGTGTGTCAACACATGTATGTGTTCTCGGGAGCATTTGCATCTGTGTGCATCTATGGAGAGACACATACATACACACATAGATATGTGTGCATCTCTGAGATGGTGTTGCACGCCTGTGGGACTGCAGCATCCCTTTGCTGCAGCGTTTCTCAGTGTGTGCAGCCTAATGAGCCGGCACAGCAGAGTTAATCGAGGGGACAGACAAGCAGAGCTTGTCATTAAGAAAAGCGCTCTGGCAGGTACCAATGACAAGATGCTGCCTGTCCCCTCAGGCTGATGGCAGCCCCCGCAGGGGACAGTGACAGCCTGAGTCCCCAGGAAAGATGGCTGAAGACAAATGTCCCACATGCTGCAACCCTTGCCCAGGGCCGGCTCCATTAGTAAAAGCATCCAGGGAGCGGGAATTGCTGCTGCCTGCATGGAGGAATAAATCTACCGGCCCTGGCAGGATGGGGCTGGCAGGGGGGGTGACGAGCCCTGGACCCTGTGGCTTGCCTACAGCCCTGGCTACACCCTGCTCACAGTCCTGCTTGCACCTTCCACCTGGAACATGCCCCTTTGATGCACACTTGCACAGTGTGACAGTGCCTTGGCTGCTAAAGCTGCCCCCTCAGCTCCCACCATTAGGTTCCAGAGTGAACACGCAGCAGAGGGGATGGAACAGCCGGCTCCCAACAGCATGGTGAGCCTGCGCCAACAGCCCACAAGGACAGGGAGCCTTGCTCAGGGCTGTCAGATTCTTGCTAGAAAAGCTTGGAAAGCTGGAAAGGAGCCTCCACCGCCTCCATAGCCAGGAGCTCCCACATTCCATCTCCCTCTTCTGCTCTCTTCCTGGCCATGCCTCTCCCTGGGGCGCCGTATCCCCACAAGACATGGCCACAGACCCTCCCTCAGGAACCTGGCCATTGCTGTGGGCATCTCCATCTTGAGGGCTGGGAATGTGTTATTCTGTCCCTTCCCGTATGTGTTCACTCTGAAACCTAATGGTGGGGCAAAAGCCTGTCCTGCAGGGAGTAAGGCATATTGCTGGAGTGGGAGTCCGCCCCTCAGCCTCCTCCCCCCAACCACTGCAGCCTCCCCAGCCCTGCACCCCCTGCCCTGTCCACCAGCACCACAGACAGAATCAAACCCTCCTGGAGTGAGCATCCCCCTGGCCGGGTTCGCTCCCCTCCCTGACAAGGGGCTCATTCAGTAGCTGCTGAGCTCCTGTCAGGGGGACCAGAGTGTTTATGAGTTGATAACCTTATCGCAGACACATCCCTAATTAAGCTTGTTAGTTCTTTATGATAAACAACATATGGACTGGGGCCAGAGGGCTCAGTGGGGCCGTGTGCTCTCCAGCAGCCATGCAGCCTGGTGGGGCAGTGCAGGCAGAACAGGCAGCCCTGTGTTTGTGCCTGGCTCTCCCTCCCCTTCCTGAAAGAACCTTCAACCCCGTGGCTTTGCTGACCCTCCAAACCCTAATATTAGTCTTGGGTTTCTCCTCTGGACCAGAGCGAGTGGGCAGGCGCAGGGATGGATTGCACAAGGCTTTGCTGGGACCACAGGAGGCTCCTCCACCTCCTGCAGGGGAGGCCCATGGTGTCTGGGGCAGCACAAGAGGGACCTACTGTCTCATGAGGGCCTGGAGATGGAGGGATGGTGAAGCAGCTCTGTGCTCTCCATGGGAAGAAATGAGGGGACAGCAGCTCGACCTGCTGTTGAGTGCGTGACCCTCAGGGGTTACATAGCACCTGCCACCCACCCCAGGGTGGTTTCTTTGTCCATCCTGGTAGCTGAAGATACCCATCCATCCACCCATGCATCCACCCACCAACTCAGCCAGGCATCCACCCACCACCCGCCATTGCCTTAATCCCTCCTTCTGCCTCATCAGCCCACCCCACCACCTGCCCTCGCCTTCATCCCTCCTGCCCATCTATCTGCTTTCCCTAAGCTCAGGGTGCTTGTGATCTGCTCCCCCCCTCCCCTGCTCATTAGGCACCAGCCCACGTCTCCGGGCCAGGCCTGCTAACAGGGTGCAGGGGGGCACCTGCTCACCCCCCTCCTCACAATCCAAGCCAGCCCCAACATTTCTTATCTCTGAGATCCCACCTTGCCGGTGGAGGAACAAGGCAGGACGCCACGTCCCTGGGGAACAGCAAGCCAAGCGATAACGGAATCGCAGCGGCAGGAGAAATTACCTTGCCTGAATTTTAAAAACTTCTCTTCTAGGTTGCCGTGGTAACTGAAAGGTGCATCACGTTGCTCTGACAACCCCGAAACAGCCAGGTTTTTGCCTGGCGGGCTCCGAAGGTTTTGAGGAGGGGGAGCCCAGTGCAGTGGGGAGCGGGTGGCCCATGGGATGTTCAGCCCCCAGCACTGCCCCAGATAGAGATGTCCCCCTCCCCACAGCTGCCAGCTGCCTCGACACCCCACCCTACCACCATTTCCAACCGTTCCCCATCCATCTCTCCTGGGAAGCACTGAAGGAAGAGGACTGTAAGGCTCCAAGCCCAACCATGTGGTCCCCTAAGAAGGTGGCAGAGAGGTGGGACAGGCTCCAGGTTGGTCCACCCTGCTATGGGCATCCCTGGCACCGTGTGGGAGCTGCTGGAAACCCCAGCAAGCAGCCTGGGGACCCTCCCTGCACCCTGCTTGGGGGGTGGGGTGTGTTTGTGCACCCAGCATGGCTTTGGGCTCCAAGCCCCCAGGCAAGTGACAGCAGCATTGTCCCAGCCCGAGTAAATCACTCTGCCACCGAAATAGCCCCAGCAGGGTTGAAAAATAGCAGGTGACTCACGCAGAGCAAAGGGTCCAAAATAGCCCCTCCGGAGCGCTCCTAAAATTAGTCTCCCTCCCGGGAGGTCCCGGCCACTGTGTCCTTGCCAGGGCACAGCCGCAGCATTGAGCCCGCCTGGCTGCTGCCACCGTGGCCGCTTCCCTCCTGGGGTTGGGGGTTGCGGAGCTCCCTTCGCTGCTCCCATCTCTCTGGGATCTTCCCTGAATCCACCCCCGGGTGCAGCTCAGCCGTGCATCTTTGAGTCTCTGGGCAGATCTGGGTGGCTCCTGCGGCTGCAGGTGGCTCCGTGCAGGATGCCCCACGCAACGCTCACAGCTCCGAGCACCATAAAACACAGCCCAGGAACCTGTGAGCTAGTGGGGTGCTGAGGGCTTGCCCCTCCATCCTTCTTTTTGCCTGGATTTCGTCAGGGGGGGTGGCGAGGCAGTGGATCAGGTGTTTCCCAGCAATAGTGAGTCCCCCAGGAATTCGGGTTTTCCGATGCCAGCTCCCCTGCCTCACAGCTCCCCCGCAGCAGGGCAGCACCAGCCTGCCTGCTCCCACCCGCTGCCGGTGCTGGGAGGCGTGCGGTCCGGGGGTGGGGGGCACGGGGGGACCCCAGGAGAAGCATCCGCTCTGCTGGCATGGCCGGGAGCGTTTCCCATGCAGGGCCATCCCTCCCGCGCGGGTGAATGGTACCCAGTTAATTAGAGGAAGGGATGAATAATTCCTTTTTATAATGCAACGTCGTGCGGCAGATGCCGTCTGCCTCGTCTCGGCGCGCCGCGCGCAGGAGCCCGCGTTATTCTGCTCTCAGCAGAGTTATTTATACACTGGGACATTTTTCAAAGTGCCGCTTTGATGGTCTTCCACCAGCTTGGAAAAAAAAGTAGTCCATCCCAAAATAACCCAAGTGAAAGTCACAGCTCTTCATTACGCACATCTTCAACCGGGGGGCTCAGAGAACAAAAACCTGTCACATTCCTCCCATCAAATCCGCCCTTTTCAAGTGCATTTCAAATGGGTTCAAACCACCGCGGCGGCGGCTAGACGAGCACTAATGATGCTGCAGGCGCATCCCACCCGATTCGGGCTGGGGAGTGGGATGGAGCTGAGGGGTGGGGGGTTTTAGGCAGCTTCCAGTGCTCACACATATTGTGCCCAGGACAGGGTGACCCTGCGGGGACCATGGTGGGGTATGCTGGGGGAAATGCAATCCCTCTCTTGCCTGTTTGTTCCTGCTGCAGGAAGCAGTTCCTCCCCCCAAACCAGGCTGTGGAGGAGAGGAACGAGCACCAAATAATTTTTTCCAAGGAATTAGAGCAAAAACCACCCCAGCCCCCATTTTCCCATTGCACCCGCATGCACGCACCCCTTGGGTCTGGTTGCTGTTAAAGGGAAAAAAAAAAGCAGCCGGGGGGGTGGGGGGAAGATGTTTGTAGGTGGTGACAAATTCCTGTGAAAACGTTTCTGACATGAAGCAGTCTCCCATCCAAGTTCCCTCCCAGCGGAGACTGCAAGCTGCTCCCCCCACTCCCATGCCTGGCAAGGGGCCTGAGCTGCTTGCCCCCCTCTGCCTGCTGGGGGCTGTGGGGCCAGGAGGTGCCCGACGGAGCAGCACGAGCGGCTCGGGCTTCCCCCCATCGCCTGCACCCCAGTGTACGCCACGCTGCCTGCACAGCCAGCCTGGCTCTCTGAACCCCCCTCCCCTGTGCTGGGCAAGGGGCTTCAGGTGTTTTGGTGGGGGCTGCTTGGTGACCCCCACCGTGGGGTGCCCTGAGCTGGACCAGGCACCATCTCCACCCACCACCACCCATTGCCAGTGCCACAGGAACCCCCAGCACTGCGTGGCATCTTATGGTGGCTTGCCACCCTGCTGTCAATCATGCCCTCTCTGTCAATCACATGCCCTGATTTCCCACACCAGCCCCTGCAGGAAGAGGACTAAGGGGCACGGGGACCCCTTGGAGCACAAGGTGGGCACTGTGACCTGCAAAAGGGGGAAACTGAGGCAGCCCATGACACACACCAACCTCCCTAGGCATGACATGCCCTTGGGGGCTCGGTTTGCTCTCTGGGTCCCCAGTGCCCTGCCTCCATCAAGCTCGGCACTGGCTTGCCCAGCTGCCTGCAGCCCCTCGGCCCAGCCAGCCCCCTCGCCCTCTCCCCCAGGGGCTCGGCTCCACCGCCTGCAGCTCTACACCACAGCCAGCCCAGTGTCACGGCTCTAGGGCTGCCAGCACTGCCTGGTAGGTGATCAACAGCTCGCAGCCAACAGCAGGGAAGACTCTCTGCTGGGGAAGCCATTTCTTTACCCTCCATATTCTCCTGTTTCAGCATTTCTGCAAGGCTGGAACATCTTCCCTGGGAGAGCTTGGTGCTGGAGGATGTCCCAAGTGCCCAGGACGGGGTGAGCTGCCTGTGCCCAGCACTCAGCACAGCAGAGCTCCGGGGGCTGGCATGCAGCCACACACCAGTCGGCTGCCTGGCAGGGGAATAACTGCGCTGGGTGAGGCCACAGGTCCCAGGCCCTGGGATCCCAGTCCTCATCTGCTTTTGGTTTCTTCCAGCAGCACCAGAGCCCCCTGCTCCACCCCCCGTGGCTGTAAATTGGGTCCACGTTGCTGCAGATGGTGAGTCAATTAAAACCATCTTTTCTTCCGCCCCAGCAGGGAAACCTGGACCATGCAGTTCCCAAGCCAGAAACAGGCTCTCGGTCAAAATGGCATCCGGATGGAGCAGCCAAGGGATAAGTGACACACCTCCCCTTCCTCACCCACACTGGTCCCACTGGGCTGGGCCACCCATCCAGGGCCACAGAGGCTCCGCGCCATGAGGCAGCAGGCGGTGCTGGCATGGGATGCCATCACTCCCAGGGAAGGGGCTGCCCTTCATTTCTGAACCCTCCGCCTCACCCACCACCCTCCTGCCCCTGGAGCATCCCCCCAGCAAACAAGCAGGCTGCTGGGGGGGCCGCAGTGGTACCTGCTATGCGGCAGCAGGATGCTGCTCCATGGCCCTGCCCATCCTCCCTGCCACAGCCCCACGGCTGAGGGGCACTCGGGTGAAATCGTTTAGGCAAGGAAGAGAAATCTATTCCAGGGCAGTTCCAAAGTTTTTTAGACACATTTAGTACTTTAGAAGAGGACGGACAGACACAGTGGGGAAGAGAACGGGAAGCAGCCATCTTAACGCCCCTGCAGTGGAATGAGGAAAGGTGACGGAGAGGAGCTTAAGCACACATACACACACATGTACAGGTGCACAAGTGCACACGTAGGTGCATAAGTGCATGCATGCAGGCACGGATGAGCAGGCAGCTGCACAAGCACACATGCAGGTGCACATGCCCGTGTCCCCCAGCCCGGGCTCTCCCTCTGCAGCCCCACAGCACCTCCTGTTTCAGGCCGCCTGTCAGCACCTGCAATATATACCCTGGGGAGCTGCTTTGGCTGGAATTTGCCACACGCATAGCTAAGGTGGCCCTGGCTCTGCACAGCACCCATAGGGCAGGGCACGGCAGGCTTTTCAGCAAGGGATGACTGCAGGAGGGCCAGTCCAATCCACACCAAGCCCTGGGGCCAAGCCGAGCTCCTGCAAGCACCCCAAGCATGCGTTGCTGCATCAAGTGCTCCAGACTGGTCCTCCTGCACCCCAGATCACTGGCAGCCCCGACCAGCAGCATAAGGATGTTTTCCTGCCTGCAGGCAGCGTTTTGGCAACCATGTGAGCTGCCAAGCAGGCAAGCAATGCCTACATGGGACTGGCCACACAGAGTGCCAAGCTCCGCCATGAGTTGGTAACTCCAGCGATTAACAAATGCTCAGGAGAGAGGCTGTTCACACTAACGACTTGGCTGGTTTCCTCGCCTCAATTAGCACACAGGAGCTCATGATGCTCGAAGGGCCTCCTGGAAAGCCAGGGCATAGCAGGCTTGGGAGTTTTAATATTAATAACGCTGAAAGCTAGCCAGAAAAATCCCAAACCTTCCAACAAGACCGACAGCAACCTTTGATTTTGCATATTATAGGTGTTGGAAGGAGCCGCAGCTTGGTTGGTGCCGAGGCCCTGGAAGTCACCCTGTAGCCAGCCCTGTGCCTGGGAGGAGCCCTGTTGCCGTCGCTAGAAAGGGCAGGGGGTCCTTTAGGGTGTCCCCCTCAGCCCCCAGCCTGGGAGCTGTGCTCTTACTCTTCCCCTGTCGTCCACAGGGGAGGAGACCTTGTCCCTGCTTAGCAATAGGGAAACCGAGGCACAGAAGGACTGCAGTGCAGCTCTGCCCAGCCAGGGACTGCTCTGCCTCTCTTCCTGCTAGTGCCTGCTCCAAAAACCTCTCTCTGGCACCCTGCTCCCCTCTGCACCCCTGGCAGGACCCACTTCAGCCCCATCCGGCACTTTGGCCATGGCCCAGCACCCTCCTGGGGCAATCTGTGTCAGGATCGAGCCCTCAGGAGCAGTGGCTCCCTTAGCCACAAGGGAGCTTGGCTGCTCAGCCCCAGCGGCGTGGGTGCGCTGGCGGCCCTGCGAGCTGTGCCCGCGGGAGCTCCCCTCCGCGCCAGGGGGATCCTGCCTCAGCACAACGCGCTTCGCATCCCATGGCTTCTCCCCTCCGCTGCCCCCAGAGGTCGGTCCCCGGGGAGGCAGGGACACCATGTCCCTCTGAAGGCAGTGGGCCACGGCGCATTCAGTCACGAACAGCCGCATTGCGCTGCCTAAATTGGAGGCGCGGGTGCTGGCAGGCACCGGTGCCTCCATGCCCTGCTCCAGCGCCTGGTGCGGGGGCTGGAGGGCATGCCTGGGAGCGGGGGGGCTGCACGTCCCCCACACCAAAGCTTCTTCCTTTCCCTGGGCGCCCAGCAGCAGTACCTTTCCCCTGGAAAGGGGGCTTTGACCCATCCACAGTGTGTGTGGGGGCGGTGAGGCCCATTAAAGCCTTGCCCCAGGAGGGGCCCTGCTTTGGGCACCCCACTACAGCAGCTGTCCCCACAAACAGGACCCTGTGCCACCACAGTACGCTCCTGGCTCTGCACCGCAGCCGTTCTGCCAGAGGTACCGGCTGGGGCTGGCTCAGCTCCTGGCACTGGGGCAGCACTTTGCCGCAGCAAAGAGGGAGTGAGCCTGGCAGGAGCCGGCCGGAGCCAGGAGAACGCTGTACTGTGCCCACCGCAGGCATGCCCCCCCTCGCCTGGGGCAGCGACCCCCCATCAGGAGGATGAGCTGTGAAGGGGATTGATGGGCCGGGAAGAAGCTGAGCTGCACAAATGCACTTTATCGACCCATCAAGTCCACCTGCTGGGAAACAACCCCCCCCTGTTCACAGCCCAGAGCAGCAAAGCACTTTGCCGCATCGCCAGCTGGGACATACGGGGAGGTGCGGGAGACTGCTGCCAGGCAGAGCAGTCCCTGCGCAGTGCACCGGGCCTGTCTCCCCCTACCATCGTCCTGCGGGGGGCAACTGAGGCAGAGCGCTGGCACTCAGGTGGTCTGGCCCACCTGGCATCCGCTGCGATGCTGCACCCTGGGAGCCAGCTCTGCGCCCACTCTCCCCACCAGCCTGGCACAGCAGCTTTCCTGGCTCCAGCTGCTCACCGCGAGCGGGGGGGCTGCACCCATCCTACCTTAGACCCCACTGCTGCACCCACTTCTGGGGCCGGGCCCGCAGCGATGCTCACGAAGCCTTGCACAGAGGCAACGTGCATGTGAAGGGCGTGCGACGGCCGGGCCACGCCTGCCACCTGGTGGCACGGCCCAGGGACACGGCAGCGGCCACCCGCCCCCCCCCTCCGCAGTCCCCCGGCCCAGTCCCGCATGCCGGGCTGCGGCCCCCGGGGCACGGACCGGGGCTTTCCCGACCGCGGCCCACCCCCCGCCGGGAAACCCTCAGAAATGAGTCCCGCGGCCCAGGCAGGTTTGGCAGCAAAGCGGGGTTCACCCCACCCCGCACAGCAGCCACGGAAGGGCCTTGCACCGCAAGGGGGGGTGGAGCTTCTGCTCCGGAACCGTTCCTATGCCCACCTGGACAGTGCTGGCCTGGTTACTCCATGGGGAAAGACTTCTCCTGGCTTGGGGGGAGGCTGGGCAAGCTCCACAGCCAAAGGGGAAGAGGGTGCAAGGGTGACGATACCCAAGACACAAGCGCCGGCAGAGGGAAAAACGTGAAAACAGTAACTGAAGGGAGGAAACCTCCGGGAAGAGGTGGTTCACCATCACCCAGCCTCCACAGCTCTGTGGCACTGTGCCTAGTGAGGCTGGAGGCACACCTCGGGGGAGCACACAGGCCCCATGCCAGGCTCAGACCCCTGCTGAGGGGTTGGCAACCTGTCCCCTTCAGCCCACCACACACCGGAGCACTGCTCGCAATACCCAGGGGCTCCAGAGCAGGCAGCAAGCTTCAGAGGTGTTTCTGCTGGTCCTGTCCTGCTCCCATAGCTATGGCCGGATGGGATACAAGAAGAGCTCGTCCTCCACCAGCCAGCATTCATGCTGAAGCTGTGACAAAGACACTTAAGGTACAACACAGGGATGAAAGGAAGCAGGAGAGTGGAACGCTACGTGGAGGAGGGAGACTCCAGGATGAAGTCTCTCATGAAGGAAGAAGCAGAACCACAGAAAGGACCAGTAGCATTGGCAACTTATTCTTCATTCACCCACTGAGAAACAGAAATAGGATCATTTTTGGATGTATTTCTTTTGGAAATGAGCCAAACTGGCAACTAGAATCAAAGTCTTCAAAAAGTCTATACAAAGATGTATCATACAAAATGTACAGGTAAATTCTCAAAAAAAAAAAAAAAAACAAAACCAAACAAACAACCAAAAACCCAAAACCCAGACAGACAATACAACAAAGAGAGCAGAGATGGTGTGAAACCACAGCTTAACAGGTCCTGCCCCTGCTCCAGAGGGCAGGGACAGCATCTGGACAACACGCTCCAAACACAAAATACATTACATTATGTACAGGACCGTATAAAGATCAGCATCCCCTTTGGTCTAACCAGGAGCTCTCCAGCATGAAGTTGGGGCAGTTCAAACAATCTGCTCATGGAAGTGTTACATGCCGAGAGGGGAAAAAAGTCCAAGGGAATGAAATGGTCAACTCTAAACCATAACCAGGATACAGGCAGGCCACCAAGGCTACAGAGTCTAACAGTCAGTTCTGGCTAACAAGTGTGTGCTTTGTGGGCCACAGCGCGTTACTCCATCTCCGTGAAGCGAGCAAACATGGCTTTCCGCACTGCATCTTTGTACGAATCTGCAGTGGAGACACCGTAGGAGCTGCCCTTGGCTCCCAAGCCAGCTCCTCTCATTCGTACTTGGGCCTGCAAGGGAAAAGACACATGCTTCAGCTCTGCAGTGAGGCCACACCACCACGCAGAACACCACAGGAAAAGTCATCAATCCAGCCAACTTCTCCAGCTCCCCTGGGGATCCCACACAGCTATAAATACTGACACCAGGAGATGAGACCGCACACAGCATCCCACACTTGCTGGCTCCACACCGCTCCAACCCCAGCCAAAATGGAACTGCACAGAATGTGGTTCCTAACAGAGTAACCCTAAGCAGCCAGACCCAAAGCCAGCAGCTGGGGGGAGGTAGGGCGGCCCACCCTGAGGTACGCAGCTCAAGGGCAGGCCCACTGCCACAGCACCCCACGAGCAGATTTCTGAAGTGAGACGGAAGCAGAGCCCTGCCTGTCCGAGTCCCAGCTCTGCCTCAGCTGTAGCATCTGATGGGACAAACAGGAGCAGGAGCGAGTATCAACAGAGGCAGCTTTGCTGTGGACAACCATTTTGTCCCTTGAGCAGCAAGTGCTTCTGGATTAAAAACAGGCACCAAATCTCATCAAAGCAGCATCCATCTCCACTTACCTCAATGGGTGCTGTGATGCCCTGACATTTTCTTCCCAAGCCTGAGCCTTCCCTCCAGCCCATGGCCTGCAGCATCTTGTTGCCGATGTTACTGTTGTCAAGGCCATCTTTGGTGGGCTGCTCGTAATTACTGCAGGAAGAAGAGAGGAGTTAACCACATTGCTCATCGTGCGTCAAAGCAATTGCTGAGGAGCATTCAGATACATACACTGTGCCAGCATCGTACACCTTCTTGCGCTTTGGCTCAGGAGGCTCCGGGATGCCGTACTTCTCCCGCCTCTCTGCTGCTCTGTCTCTGTATTTCATCTGCATGAGGGAACCAGATTTAGTACTGATTTTTGAAAACACTTTTGCCCATCTTTGAGCTATGAGTAAGCTACATGCCTGCTATTACAGGTATCTGTCCGCTGCAGCCTGCTAATACACAGCTTGACCAACACCACAGAAGAGAACCTCAAGCAAGTCCCTGGAGCACATGGGAACCTGCACTAGGGTAGGAAGAGTCTGGCCCCAACACCTGCTGGATTAGCCCTCGATTGGCCACTCAGAGGTTTCTGGTCCCACTCTGGCAACCCTGAGCTGGAGGTGAAATGGCCCTTCCCTGCTAAGAAGTAGTCGTGGGATATAGGACACTTCTCTCCATGCAACAGGACAACTCTGAACCTTGACCCAAGAAGGGGTTGGCTTACAAGGATTATCTCAAGTGACATGTGTCAGGATAAAGAGCTCAACATATCACCTGTGCAGGTTTTCCATTAGCTACTCATCCGCTCATCTCAGCACTGACCTCTCTCTCACGCAGCTCCAAGGCTTCAAGTTCCTGCTCTGAAAGCTTTGATCTCCTGTAGATATCCATGTTTTGCTGAAACAAGGAGATTCCTGTTAACAGCATGACACATGCAACAGCTCTTTTCACATAAGTAGCTGACTTTTGGGAGAGCAACAATCCAATGCAGTATGTTTGATTTAACAGGAACAGTTTTCCAAACTGTGACAGGTATTACAGCTTTGGTTTATACACTGAATTATGGCAACCAAGTACCCTCTCGACAGCGTAACGCAACTACCTTGTGCAAGTCAGACAGCTGCTGGTGCCGAATCAGAGCATCTTTATTTGGGAACTGCCTTCTACACAGCAGACAAGCCATCTTCTTCCAGTCAGTCAGCTTCTCTTCCTCATTCTCCATTCTTTCCAGTAAGTCCTCATCGTTATCACTATCGCCACTGTAGGCGGCCACAAGGCCACGCTAAGAAAGGAAGGACAGTGTTAAGTGGAACACGACAGCATCACCACAGTTTGGAGAGCCCAAAAAGGGAACGTGGAGACTGTAGATGTGTTTGGTGTTGCACAGGAGGGGCATCACCCCCTCATTACTAAGGATGAAATGCAACTGAAAAGAACAATATACTACAGTGGCAGCCAGACTTACTTCCCACTAACCAAACAGTAATTTAAGTACCATGCTTTTGGAAACCTCAAAACCTCAACCGAGCTCTTAAGCAGAGAAAAGCTGTGATTTCTTCTAGCCTCATCTTACTGCACTTGTGTCAGACCACTGTAACCACCACAGCTTTTTACAGATGATGCTGTGGAAAGCAAGGATTTCCTAGAACTTCTAAAATGTTTTACCGGTAACCTTTGGGAATACCTCTGCCAGGTATCTCACACTCACCTTCAGTGGATTTTCATCATCCCCATTCTTCAACACCTCTGGCAAGATCTGCTGTCTCTCAGACAGAGCTCCCTGGATGAGACAACAATGCCATGAGCACCAAGCTCTCTGCCATACCACACCCCGCTCCATACTACTGCCAGCACTTTCACCTTCTTCTCAAAGAGGGCAAAGCCTGCATCTGCAGCCGCTGACTCTTTCCGCTCCTCCTCCCTGGTACTCAGTGGCTGGAAGCTATTCTTGAAGTTCTCTTTCTGCTTGTTCAAACTCTTTGCCCAGCGCTCCATGTCTTTAGCAATCTGAAATGCAGAGTGGTTTGCTCAGACAGCTCCCCTCACAGCTGTCAATCTTGCGTACAGTTTCCAGAACAAATCAACCCACTACCTTTTCTTTTTAAAATCACAGGACACTGGATGTAGTGCAGCTGTTTCCCTGTATACAGTGTTCAAAGATACCGCAGCTTGCTTCTTTTACTGTATGAACCCTTCTTATCAATCTAATCCTTGAAGTGATGGCTTAGTTATACTCCCACTGGTCCTGGCATGATTCCATATGCATTCCTCCTATGCAGAGCTTATTTCTGCACTGAAACCTTGCCAACTCCACCTCTCCTCAGCCCTCTACAACACTTGCAGATTGCAGGCATACACCCCACCGAATAACCTAGGATTTCCTTTATCATGAAAAAGGAGAACCATTATGCCATTTCACAGAAGACTTTAGCCCAGTTACAATCCCATTTTGTCTTTTACCTGTTGAGCAGTTTTACTTTTAGGCTTCTCTTTCTTCTCCTTCACTTCTTTGGTGGTAGTTGTGGTAGCTGTTTGTTGGTACGTGACACCTTCTGCAGCAGGCATGTAGGTCTCTTTTTCGCCATCCCAGTAAAGGTACTGCTGGGTTAAGGCATTGTAGTAATACTGCCAAAGGAAGAGTCAAGACAGTTAAATGCTTCATACAAGCTAAACATCCAAGGAAGAACCAAAGCTGGCTGTTTGATTCATACTACTGCATCAAATAGGAAGGTGTTCTGTAGAGTCCAAACAAGTTCTGCAGACTCCACAAAGGAGTCAAAAGGCATGACGTGGCTGAAGCGGCTGCCCCCAGACACAGGCCTTCTGCCCAACAGCACTACAGAAAGCCTTCTGCCTCTCTCAAGAGATGACCCACCAGAGCCCAGAACTAGGTGCACTTTGCATGCACCCAGCAGCAAAATAACTCAGTTAGTGTTTGTGAAAAGAGCTAATCCTATGTGGGCCAAACTGTGAGGAAAATTAAGGGAAGGAGAGAAAAATGGAAGAGCTATACCAGAGGGAAGTCCCAGTCCTACACACACTGCTGAAAGTTATCTGTTACATTCAGTATTTTGTGCACCTCAAAGTTAATTTCACTTGTACGATGAGACAGGGAACTAATGGACTTCAACAGTTAAGACAGGTGGGAAGAACTTGTGTTTACCTGGGAATTAGGATCATAGTAGAGCCCTGTTACAGGATCATAATAATATCCTGAAGATTCATCATATTGGTAGGTGGAAGTGTCAGGGACAGCTGTAAAAAAATTAAAGTGTGGGATATGGTCGTTCCAGTCGAATTCAGACAGGTATCTTTCTGTATTTCAGTTAAAATTCTGAGTTTATTACCAGCCACAATGGCAGGCATGTCTGTAAAGGGCTCTTAATCACCCATGCAGAACACACTCCAGGGACAGCTTCACCACTGACATACGGCGATAAGAGCACTCAGCCAAAGCCAAGTCTCTCTCTTACTATACAGTGACAGATACCTGTCCCCACCAGCAACGCCCAAATGCTTACCATACTTGGTTCCAGGGACTACGCCAGTCGGGGGAGCCGTTTGTGCCTGAGTGCTAGTGGTAGGTGGTGCTGATTGTGTCTGAAAAAAACCCCAAATCAGGAACCTCAATTAGAAAGTCTGTCACCAAGGTGCAAGAAAACAAGGACAGCGAGCTAAGGCATGAGCAGCCCACACCACACATACAACAGCTAGTTCCTCTTCATCAGTACACTTAGCACTCACCTTTAACCAACAAACTAAACAAGAAACTTTTCACAGAAAAGAATTGGCAGATGATTTATGACCATAAGCACTGTGAGCAACCCACAGACACTCAGCAGCTTTGCTGTACCACCCACTTTAAAGAGAGAAGGCAACAGCTAAACCAGATATCCCACATAACCCTGTGTTGAAAGCAAGGAGCAATTAGTGCTGTAATTACCGGAGAGTCAGGTGAGTTTGTCTGTTGATTATATAACTGAGGACTCTGGGACACGACTGCAGCTGTGGTGGTAGTGACTGGAGCTCCTGCCAACAGAGAGCGATAATGGATAAGCCAACTGATCTGTAGAACAGTATTTCATCCTAGTGCTAAAATTACTTTGTTTACAGTTTCAGCTCCCAATTCCAGCTCCAGCAGCCAAACAAGGCAGTAAACGTTCAAAAGGAGACAGATACACAGTGGGTATTTTCTAACCAGACAAGGAACAGTTTCCTTTTCAGGAGGAAATATTCTGCTCCCAAAGCCAGTGACTCGTGGCCTCTGAGAGCTGCTAGTGCTCAAGATTTGTCTAGAGCTGCTTACACAGTTCTCACAGAGCTCAAGGCTTTTGTCAATAGGCTGGAGTGGAGGCTGCGCTCTCACCTCACCGACTAGAGAACCCGCTTGAACCAATCTGTTACGGTTCTCTAGCAACACATACTCATTCACACATCCTGAGAGCAAGAAGAGCCAAGTGTCCCTTTACACAGCAAAGTAACAAAGGCTACGGTAAAATACTGCTATTGCAACACTATGATTACAGACAAGAGCATCCCCACATGTCAGAAGTACTACCTGATATGGTAGCTGCATCTGTGTCCAATACTCCTCCTTGATTTTGGTAGTACTGCTGGTAATCCTGGGAGTACTGCAAATGGAGAAGAATGACAATGCAAAATGAGCAGATACCCAAATTACAACCACCTACTGGTTAAAGCATAACCACCACTACTAACCTGAGCATACTGTGTGTAGCCATCCTGTCCTGACTGGAGGTAACTGTAGTCAAGGGTGCTGCCTTCTCCAGTCTGTGGCTGAAATTCGAGCAGGTAATTTTTGTTAGAACAGATATGGTTACTGTATTTAGGGATTCTGACACTGTTTAGGCTCCAGCCCAACTGTCAGCTCACATCCGTCAAAGCAGCTTTGGTCAGTTCAAGCAAGCAAGTGGCCAAATGTGAAACTGTATGCTCTACATTTTCTTTTTCAGGAAAACACAACTATGAGCACCGAACTCCAAACCGTACCTGAGTGGATGACCACTGAGCTGCAGCAATGGCTGTACTTGCCACAGAGAAGGCGCTGACTCTGTTACCGTCTGGGAGAAGCAAGTCTCTGTAACCACAAAAATCATGCATCTGAGTAAATACTGCTTTTTGCTGAAGTGTCTCCTTATGCAAGGGGGCAGAGTCTGCCCTTACACGTGGATTTCTTGGCAGTTAAAAAACATTCTGATTATAATGAATGAGCCAAAGCACTGCTTGGCAAGTAAAGGAACTTGAGGTTCATTGTTGTACAGTCAATAACAAGTCACTAAGTCTCCAAGGAAACAAGCATGCTATGTACACAAGTAGTTATGATGTTATCTTCAGAGGACTGGAAATAGGGGTGGTAGGAAACACTGCTTTCACTCTCCCCACACACAGTAAAAAGCTGGATGTATGCAACGCAAGACACATAAGCAAAACTTCAGAGTGACAGTAATCTTAAAAAGCCTGGGTGACAACACATCTCCAATATAAACGGCAGGGGTAGGGGGGGTGTAAAAAATAAACTGTTACTGCAACTCACTTTCTGGCACTCTTTGCAAAGTCAACACCAATTGTTTTGCCATCAATTTTTAATGGTGGCTGAAGACTCTGTAAAATCTGCAGCAGTTGAGATGCATCCTACAAGAAGAAACACTCATTATTATAGGCAGGTTACTGCAGATTCACAAGTTTCCAAAGCTTCACCTTTTCACATACAGCCGCTGAAAGCAGGTAGTGCTGTAAGAACACCTCCATCTTCTCATATTATACACATGTAGAAGAGCACAATGGGACCGATCACAGCCCACATGCCAACAGTGCATGCTTCCCTCCCCAGGTCACTGAAGATGTTTGCCCCAAATTACTCCAAAAGGGAGGCCAAGCAGGTATCGAGATCAGGCACCTGTTTTCAGGCAGCAACAACTGTTCCACTCTACCTACAGCAGGCCCAAACAGATCATGCTGCTGACTTGAGTTTGGTACGTAGAATCATTTAGGTTGGAAAAGACCTTTAAGATCAAGTCCAACTGTAAAGCTAGCACTGCCAAGTCCACCACTAAACCATGTCCCTAAGTGCTGTATCTACAGATCTTTTAAGGACCTCCAGGACAAAGATTTTACCATCCTTCAGGGACCCTATGCCAGTATCTGTCCTCCTTCACAGTTAAAGAGGTTTTCCTTGTACCTCACTGCAATTTTCCATGTTTCAACTTAATGCTATTTCCTACTGTCCTATCCCTGCATACCCTCAAGAAAAATGTGTCTCTGCTGTCCCTAGACCCTCCCTTTGGATGCTGCAGAGAGCAGCAATATTCCCCTCCTCCCCTTCCTTCTCAAGGTGGAAGGCCAATTCTGTGCACTCTGTCATATATTATATGCTCCAGACCTTAATTTCAGTTAACAAAATACTATCCCAGACCTTATTTTTGTGATCCAAGCATGAAAACAGCCTTTAATCCAGAATAGCTCTCTGCTACGAAAACAGCTTTCCTACGTGCTCACAACATCCCCACCACCTTCTTTCCCGACTGCAGCTAAAGATGAAAAGCTCTGACACACCGAGTTTCAATTAACCTTTGGTGAACCAGAGCAGTCAGACAGCTCAAAAGCTCTAAATGCTTCAGCTACAGAAGCACGTTAACAAGCTGTTTCTCTCCCAACACATCAGTAAGGCCCTCACCATGGCAGAAGACAGCTGCACAAACGCAAAGCCTCTATTTTGCTGCGTCTGCTTGTCTTTGATTAGACGAATGTTATTGACTGCCAGAGATGCGTATGGAGACAAGGCAGTCATGATGGATTCCACTACTGTGTGAGGAGCAATGTTTCGGAGAATGATGGCTGAGGAGAAAAGAGAGTATGATATTAGCTGTGCATGTAACCGCTTTCTGGCGTAGTTCAGGTTCTTCAGTAGGTAGTCTGAGGTACAGGAAGGATTTCAGTCCCTGCGTTCATGTATCAAATTATAAAATAAATCAAAGATTACTTACTATCACAGTAATAATCCACAGACTGAACGGCTTCTGATGCTCCAGGTGGCACCTCCTGTTCTGAATCTTCGTAAGAAGAAGAAAATGTTTTAGTCACAATACGGCTCATTCTCTCAAACCGAGCATTTCACAAGCCAGCCTAGGACCTACAGTGAACTTTGTTTCCTACACAGGAGAGAAAGTTTTCCACAAAATCAAACACAGCCAAGAGATCAGTGTAACATACCAAATTTGTCCGCTCCACAGCGGAAGCATTTTAGCCTCCTTCTGAAGTTGTAAAGGCAGCACTATGAGGAATAAGAGAAGTCTAGTAAGAACTCGAGTGATTTGTTAAAATGGTTGCATTTGCTGTATAGCAACAAAAACTAGACTTTCACACAAAGTAACATAACAAAGCTAAACCCACCAGAACAATCAAGAACAGCAAAAGCCACCCTTGCCCATATCACAGCTCCTTTTCAGAATATCCCAACTATCTCTCCCTTAGTCCTCCTGAACTCTTCAGTTATTTTAACTGTGAGGTCTTCAATTTACAATCCCAGGCATAGGAACTACTTAAAAAGCATGTTAAAATCAAACACAGGGTGGAAAACAAGTTACCCTTATGGGCAAGAAATGTAGCTAAAGCCCGACAAACAGCCTAGTCCTCATCTGACTAAATCACCTCCACTTGCTGTGTCAAACAAGGAGCACACAGCAGTCTATAGCAGACCAGCAGCAATTCAACAGTAAATCAGCCATCACCTCGCAACTTCTTACTCTAGCACACCTCACCACCCAATCTGTGTTCTGCAGCAACACCTCAGTGACTCCATCTATGTTGCCACCCGAGCTAAGAAACGTTTTCATTCCTGCATTTTACTATTCCTATGCTTATCACACAGACCAGGAGCACAAGCAGGTTTGGATCACGTATCACTTTGTTCAAGCCAGAGCCACTGAAAAGCACAGAGGACTCCTGCCCATAGAAACACATGTGATACCTTGTTGCAAAGCCAGTCCTCAAATTTAGGCCTGGGGTTGCTGTAGTGCATCGCGATCTGCTTCCCTTGGATCACCAGCTTTTTCTGCAAAAAAAGTGGTTTCAATTATTCCTGTATCGAGGCACACATGTTCATTTTCCCATGGCAGAGCACCCTTCGGAGGAATCAGTGCTCCTGAATTAAATGGACAACATATGGGGAGGATGTGGAGGACAACCACCGCCACCTACACCCTGCCCATCCAATCCTGCAGAGAGGAGGACGAGGGCAGCAAGAGAATGGGATGTGGAGCAAAGGTAAAACGGAATCAGGGAGTGTTGAAAAAGCTGCCAAACACTAAACGCTGACATGGAACCAGAAAGTGTCTCGAAGGAGACAAAGTCCTAACCTGCTGCATTCAGGATTAACACGTTTTTAGGAGTCTCTTTGCCCCCACATTTCTATTCACTTCTGGTATAGTACTGAGCAACATTTTAAACATCCTTAGATAATGGCTTCACTTCTTCCCCTACTCCAAATACCCCAGACCTTTCAAAAACCACATTTGGATTACTTTTCCAAGCACTTTCTTCACAAGTGTCCCTTTGAAAATACAGTAATTCCTCCCAAAGGGACCCTGCTTAGACTTCTTGGAGACCGGATTACAAGTGCCATCAACTGAAATGTAACTCAGAGTGGTTTCCTTTGACTAATGCATCAGTTCAATGGGAAGCCTGCACAAGAGGTTTGTGTTCTTCATTCAGGCAGGAGCTCTCCAAAATGAGTAACTAGACCGCAAGTGAAGCTTCTCCAAGGGTAGGAAAAGTTCATAATGCTTTCAGCATGTCCTCTCACTCCGACTTTAGAGGAGTTAGGAATTTACATCTAGTTAAGAAGCCTTGATTCTCAGCCTCACACTTTGCCAGGTGTGGCTATGCAGAATGCCCTTTCGCAATATGGCCATCAACATAGTTTAGTCAAACAGGTGAAGTCTGTCTGAGGAAGTACATCTGAGGAAGCACGTATTAAGAGGCCAAACCCCAGACATTTTAACAAACTGTTTTTATAGCAGATTGGCTTACTGCAGAGGTACCACAGAAGTGTCAGGACCGGTGGCTTTTCTTGATAACAGGGTCTGACATAGATCTAGCACGTAGCATGAATAAGGCTCTCACATTCTGCACAACTAAATAGGGCAAAGCCATTTCTCCTACCGGCAGGAGGGAGGGTTGGAGGGCCCAGCACTCATTGGATATGCACACATAGAAACAAAGCTGCTGGCATAGTTGCAATACATCATTCTTTCATCTAACAGTCAGCAACTGGGCTGCTGGGGACAGTCTACGTTTTCCCTACTACTAGGGTGGCTGGTTACTGGAGTGAATTTGAGTATGTTTCAATAAATTATGCATCAGTACAGCTTTGTATATATTAAAATTATCTCGTTTCTGAAAATATGCTCAGCATTAATTTTTTCATCTCAATCTTTCCACTGCATTCATCAACCCTACTGAGCAGCATGCCAGGAAAACAGTATTTGAATACTGCTCTCTGGCTGGGGAAATCACCCACCGTACAGGACACGTGAAACCCTATTCCAGCATAAGGCACACAACTTCCATCTGCTGGAACTAACTGCCTGTGAATCCCATTACACTGCCACTTTATGCATAAAGCCAACAGAGCAGATACCATTCCTCATGCTGCCCAGGGACCTTCACATCAAATATTCAATTGTAAAAACAAACAAAGATTTGATATACTCTGCTCACTTTGAGAGTTTTTAAGTTCTATTGTGAAACAGACTATGAATATTCAAAAAGGAGCAAAAGCAAGTCAAACTGCAGTGCAACAGGGAAATCCCAGAAACTAGAGGACTCTCATTGCATTTTGGCCCTGCATTAAGTCATACTTCAAAAAAGCCAAAATACACAGCATAACGTATGCGAGAATTCACTGTCTATAAAATATAGTTGGAATAAACATGCTTTTCCTCTAGAAGAGCCAGTTCTTCCTCTTTAACTGGAAGAATGCACTATTGCCATGATCTGACACTTCTCTTTCAGGGTTAATATCAACGTAATGCACAGACCTGGTGCTTTCTCTGGCAACAGAGAAGAAATATCAGGTGGAAATAAGTTCAGATTTTCTAAAGACTACTTGCTAAAGCTTCATGAGCCAATTAAATTGAAACCAAGCCATTAAAACCATAGCACATTTTACCAGGGAGTGCTCAAAACAGCCAATTTTCTCTCCTAATTTTACCCAGTATTTTGTCCTGCTGTTACAAATTTTAATATATACAAAGCCTTTATTCTTTTAAATCATTGTTATGGAACAAACCACTCCTTCCACCTTTATTTTTTCCTTTTTTTTTTTTTTTTTTTTTTAAACTGTACAGACTTGTTCCATTTTCAGGAATATCTAGACTTGGTGAGTGAAGCAACCTGATTGGCTTCCATCCAGCTGGTAGCATCTTGAAAGTGATAAAACTCCACGAAGGCGAAACCACGGCTTACACCTAGAGACAGCATTCAGATATAGACGGGATACTTGTGTTAGTCAGTTCCTTTAAAACAGGTGAATCTCTCTCCAACTGCTTCATTACTTCATGACAAAGCAGCTTTACAAATGCGACGCCAACTGCTGGGATCTGCTTGTTATTTTGCCATGGCAAGGAACCAAGCTCCCTTAACTGGCTACATTTCACTCGATTTGAATCCATGTTTAAAGGTAACCATGCAACAGACTACATACTATTAAATGTGTTTATACTATCATTACTTACCAATACCTGTTAACAAAAACCCCTGCAGACAGACTTCTTTTTACATGTTGACCAGCTATCTAAGAGTCTTCCAAAAAGCCACATTCCTTAGCCATGGCAAACCTTTTATTTTTTTTTTTTTTTATTGCATGTGCTTGCAGTTTGGGGGCAATTCTGGATACTCTTTTGGGCTAGGGAAGAGGAAGTTGATGTCAAAAACTGGATTAAGAGCTCTCACCTGTCTTTCTTTTCATCAGCCTCACGTCTGCAGGCTGAGGACCTTCAAAGGACTCAATAAGCTCGCGAATCTGTGTGAGATTTTAATCAGACAGTTAAATTTTCACATCCTGGCAGACAGCTAGGACAGTCACAGAAGCAACCTACCTTACAGTACATGCAAGAGGCACATAGAATCATAACGTTGTCAAACTATCTCAGAGAAAAAGAAAACCTTTATGGAGAACTTAACCAGAGACTGATGAGCACCAGAGAATCCACACAGTTCTTTGCTACACTAAACCAACTGTTGCCTTCACTTGGCCACAGAATCATCCAGAATCTGAATCCCTATGGCACAACAAGACAAAAAAAAAAAAAACCCCTGTGCTTGCTCCATAGTTTTTATACAGGACACTGTCAGCATCCCTCTCCCTGCTACCTTAAGGCCCCTGGCTCCCAGCACTGTATTCCAAGGCTCCGTGATACACACATTAAGGCTCACACTACAGTTCTCATCCTCTAACAGTTCCACTTCTAAAGGGGATCTGATGTAAAACTGCCCATTTACATGCTGACTGGAACTGACACCTTCAGTGCAAGTAGCTTTTTTTTCATGAAAAAGTGGAAAAAGCTGAAAAATATGTACATAATCAGAAGTCTTAAGGTAATGTTAAAAAAACAACTAGTAGTTCCAAGAGTCATCATCTACAGTCTAAAGTTGAGTTCAGAATTAAACTTACCCTAAATTATGCTACAGTTCTTTGCAAAACTATAGAGCTACAACACTTAACACCTCAGAGACAAACTGTTCTGAAATGTTCTGTGTAATGTCTGACTGAGTTGCCTCATTTGGATGCATGAGCTTACACTAGTGACCACTTACAAAAATAGCAGACCAGCACATGATGACTAAAAAAAACCCACTCAGTATTAGGAGGGTAGTAAATAATCAGGAAAAGACAAAAAAATGTAATTCTGTTACAGAAATGGTGCACAGGGATTCTTCATGTTAGCAAAAAAATCACCAAGATCTTTGAGGCAAAGGTGGAGTCTGCCTGAAAACAAACTGGAATAGTTCTGCTTTTACAGGGTTCCCACTCACCCCTCAAGTAACAGCTGTGGGCCTGTATCTTGGTAATCAAAATAATCTAGCAAGGAAGAAAAAAAAAATAAAAAAGAAAGCTCTAAGCCAATTACATTTAGTATCCTTCCATTAAAAAATGTTAGATAACCACATATCAAGCTCATCTGTACTTGCTCCGTCAGCTCCACAGCAGCCATTTTATGACTTCCACAGCTGTACCCACACAAAGCAGCTTTGTGCAGGGCCATACTCAGCTGAGGAGCTTGGTGGCTGTGTGTAACCCCACCAGTAAGAACTTCTGGCCTCAATAAAGACCCAGAAAAATTCAAGTAAGTACCTCCTCTCTGCCCCTCTCCTGGGGCTGGGAGGAGAAGGAAAAAAAACCCCAACCAAACAACAAAACATGCGTCTTTCCTCCTATACCAAAAAGCAGAAAAGCACAGGTAGTTTAAAATCCTGTCTTAACAAAAGCATCCAAACATGCACAAAAAAAAGAAGACTATTTGCAAATTATTCTGTTTGAAAGAAACTGGTTAACATTCAACTGACCTCTGTTACTTAACAGCGACAGTTTAAAACCTTTTAGGATTCAAAATGGCAGTGCAACCAACACGTTGGAAAGCGAGCCACCATGATACAGCTTTCAACAAAATGGCAGCAGTGACTAACACACAGACCTGCCGACACAAAGCTGCAGACTTCCCAAGGTGCAAGAAAAGCAAAGCCCCTTTCTGGCTACTTACATCGTTCTCTGTAACCGTGATAGGAAGGCCACGTAACATGATGGTTTTGCTTTCTTTCTCATCGTTAATGTCATTCCTGTAGTCGTGCTCTCCATAGTCGCCATCGGAATGGTATCCATCTTCAGATTTGTCACTGTTCCTACGCTCCCGCTCCCTCTGAGAAGCCAGTGCCCAGAATTAACCAGCGCAATTTCTAGCAGCGTGCCCCCGCAACGCCGTAAAAACAAAGCACGACAAGACAAGACCACATACGACCACCTTTCTCAGGTTTGGTCCTGATGGCCTCAGGCAGAACACCAAGGTCAACCCCCCCCCCCCCCCCAACTTCGCCCTTAGCAAACCCCGGGGATGCCAACGCTGGCACTGGGGACCAGGCTGCCGGGCCCCAGGAGGGCTCGTACCGGGACCTGAGGCTGGGGCGAGCCCACCACCGCCTGCCCCGGCCCCTTCCCTCCCCCCACGGCGGCCGGAGCTGCTCCATGCTGCAGTGCGCAATGCTCCGGGCCCGGCTTGGCCGCCCCACTCACCTCAGGGCTATCGTAATCGCGGCTGTCGTAGTCTCTATCATAGTCTCGGCTGTCGCGACTGTCGTAGTCTCGGCAATCCCGGCTATCGTAGTCCCGGCAATCGTAGTCTCGGCTGTCACGGCTATCGTAGTCACGGCAATCACGGCTGTCGTAGTCTCGACAATCACGGCTGTCGCGACTGTCGTAGTCTCGGCAGACCCGGCTGTCGCGACTGTCGTAGTCTCGGCTGTCGTAGTCCCGGCAGTCTCGGCTATCGCGGCTGTCATAGTCTCGGCTGTCGTAGTCCCGGCTATCGTAGTCGCGGTAGTCATCGTACCGGTCACCGCGGCGCTCCTCACTGGACCTCTTATAATCAGAGTCCCTACGCCGGCTCCGGGATTCCCGCTCATCACGGTCCTCCCTCTCCACGATGGAACCGTAACGGCCGCTCCGCTCTGTCCTGCTCACGCTGCGGGGCACACCGGGCCGAACTCAGAACGAGAAGAACCTGCAACGAACTCCCACCATCGCCCACCCCACGGGGCCGCCCGCCCGCCCCCCCCCCCCATCCCTTCCTCCCCTCTGTCTTCACCCTCCCACCCAAGCTCACCGCTTGTCCGAGCCCATGACGCCGTCTACGATCCGAAAGCACGCAGCGAAGCGCTAACCGCCACCACGGGGCGACGAACACACCCGCGCAACCCCTCACTCCGTCGCCACAAAATGGCGCCGAGGTGACTGCCCGTCTTCTACCCAGAAGGCACAGCGGCCGCCGCCTGGAAGTTTCCAAGCGGCGCGCAGGCGCGGCGGCGGCCGCCATCCAGTGGCACGCCGGGAGCTGTAGTGCGGGCCGGGCCGGGGCCGGGGGCGGGCCGGTGGGCGGCGGTCTGCCTCCTTCCCTCCCTCCCCGTCTCCCCGGCGTCCTGCGGCCACAGGGGCGTCGGGCTGGAACGGGCCATCAAAGATCATACAGCCCGACCCCCTGCCACGGGCAGGGACACCTTCCACTCGTCCAGGTTGCTCCAGGCCCCATCCAGCCGGGACACTGCCAGGAATGGGGCATCCACACATACTCTGGGCAGCCTGTGCCGGTGTCTCACCACCCTCATCGCAAGGCGTTTGTTCTTTATGTCTGACCTAAATCTGCCTCCTTTCAGTTTAAAATCATTGCCCCTTGACCTGTCACTGCAGGCCCTGGTGAAAGTCTCCATCTTTCTTATAAGCCCCCGTTAGACATAGAAAGGCTGGAATAAGGTCTCCCTGGAGCCTTCTCCAGGCTGAACAATCCCAGCTCCTCCAGCCTGTCAGGATATTAAATAGTACTAGTCCCTGTATGGACCCCTGAGGGACCCCAAACATCACTGTTTTGCACGTGGACACTGAGCCACTGACTACAGAAGTGGTGAACTCTGGAGTGGGTGGTGGGTCCATAGAAGGGACCTTTTCCCTATGAATCAAGGCATGGACAAGCAAAGATGTAAAGAAAAGGGAGTCTTCAGGGAAACACATTCCCTTCCCCAGGCTCAACACCACTTCCTCTTCCTCCTTGTGGTCTCCACTCCCCGTGTTCTCATCACCTTCATTCAGTCCCTCTCCATCCCTTTGGTGATGCGGCACGCAGGGTGAGAGCCTCTGGCCTCCTCCTGCCACTCCTAACTTCTTACTCATCTTGCCCACCCCAGTGCAGGCTCCTCTGTGGGCTGCCATCACTCTGGGGGAGTACCTGCCTCAGGAAAACTAAATAACTTCTTCTGCCCCTGAGGAAGGACACAGGACTGTACCCTCACCTGCACTGCCTGGGGCTGACGTGGCCGAGCCCAGGGGCTACCAAGCCGCCGATGCTCTGGCTCCAGCAGCACAGGCCCCTCCATGTCCCCAGCAGGATGGGCAGCTCTGCCTCCTGCCCATGCCACTTGTCCCCACCTGCCCTGCAGCCACTGCTGCCCAGCACGTCACGAGAGCAGCAGTAAGGGGGCACACTGCAAAACCAAGCCCTCTGTGGAGCCATCAACAAAGCCCAACAAACAAAGCCCAAGCCTTTGACCAGTCTCCAAAGGGGAGACCACCTGCGGGCAGCCAGCAGCCCCTCCACGATGCCCCGGGCATGCACGGCAACAGTTTTGGCCACCTATGGCCGGGGCGGTGAGCCTGTGGCGGCACAGAGGCCGGCCGAAGGGCGCTCCCGCTGCCCGCCGGGCTGCCCGCTCCTGGCTGTCCCGCACACCGGCCCCTCAGAGCCCACGCCGCCGCCTTCCCGACCCCGCTGCCCCTGCGGCCCCACCGCCCCTCAGTGCCGCGGGCCGGCCCCGCGCCTCCGCACAGAGCGGCAGAATCAGACTGGTCAGGGCTGGCAGGGACCTCTGGAGGCCATCGAGCCCAAGGCCCTGCGAAAGCAGCTCCCCCAGGAGCTGGCCGCTCAGGGTCATGGCCAGGCGGGGTTTGAGAGCCTCCAGAGACTGCCCAGCCCCGGGGCAGCCCACCCCAGGCCGTGACACCCCCACAGCACAGCCCATCTCCTCCTGCTCGGAAGGGAAGGAGCTCCCTGTGTGGCCGTTTGTGCCCGTTGCCCCTTGTCCCGTTGATAAGATCCTGTCGGGCCGAGGCCCAGGTGCGGTGCCCAGAGCCCAGGCAGCGCCCTGAGGGAAGGTGCCGGAGGCAGTGACAGGCACGGGGGCTGGTGGCCCTTCCCCTGGCCGCCTGGCCAGGCACGGGGGCTGGTGGCCCTTCCCCTGGCCGCCTGGCCTCAGCCACTCCTGCAGCTGGGGCGAGAGAAGGCTCCAGGAGCCCAGGGACTGGGGCTCCCAACTAGGCACACCTAGAAGCCTCTGGGACTCTTTGTCCAACAGCCCTGCTGGCAGCTGCGGCGCTGGATCCAGGAGCGGTGATCTCCCCCTCTCTCTAGCTGTCTTGCCCCATGTCCCGCCCCCGCCGCCTCAGCTTTTTCTCCTAAAGTAATACAAGGCCTACCCCAGCTTCTCCTAAAGCCACATAGCTTGGTTGGATATAATTGTGAAAGGGTCAATGTTTACTGGGTGTTTGTTCCATTAAAGCTGATGTTTAGGTACGGACCTCGGGTGTTACCTCAGCGCAACCCACAGCAAGGGCATTTGCGAGTCTGAGTCGCTCTCTCCCTCCTCATAGCTGGGATGCGACAGATCCCCCCTGAGTCTTCTCTCCTGCAGGCTGAACAGGCCCAGCCCTCTCAGCCTGTCCTCCTAAGGGAGATGCTCCAGTCCCCTCACCATCTTTGTAGCCCTCTGCTGGCCCCTCTCCAGTAGTTCCTTGTCTCTCTTGGACTGGGAAGGACCTTCTGGAGCCCTCACCCATGGCATTCCTCCGAGGAGGTCCTTGAAGAAGCCAGCGTTAGCTCTCCTGTAGGCCAGGGCGGCAATCCTACTTGTCGGCTCGCTTCCTCAGCACAGGACCCTGAACTCCGCCATCTCATGGTCATTGCGGCCAAGGCTGCCTTCAACTTTCACATCCCCAACCAGCCCCCTGCTTGCGAAGAACGGGTCTGAGAGCACAGCTTGCCTCGTTGGCTCCTCCACCACCTGCGTCAAAAAGTTACCGTCGGTGCTCTGCAGGAACCTCCTGGACTGTGTGAGCCTAGCTGGGTTGTCTTTCCAGCAGGTAGCAGGGAGGCTGAAGTCCCCCGTGAGAACCAGGGCCTGGCATCGTGAGGCTGCCTGCCATTGTCTGTAGAAGGCCTCATTGGCTTCCCCTCCCTCATCAGGTGGCCCGTAGCAAACACCTACAACGGCATCCCGCGTGTTGGCGGGCCCCTTCATCTTTACCCGTAACCTCTGGACTCGTCCTGCACCCACCCCAAGGGAGAGCTCGCGACCTTCCCGTTGCTCCCTCACACAAAGAGCAACTCCACCACCTCTCCCTGCTGGCCTCTTTTCTAAAAAGCACACAGCCACCCACGACAGCCTCCCAGCCGTGGAGGCTATCCCGCCATGTCTCCGTAACTGCAATGAGCTCATGGCCCTGCGACCGCACACAGATCTTTCATTCTTCCTGGTGATTCCCTGTGCCGCGTGTGCTGGCGTATGGGCATTGCAGAGAGGCGACCGAGCACACAGGTTTCCCGGGAGGGGTGCAAGAGGATCCACCGCCGCCATGCACAGCCTGGAGGCGGTTGGCCTTCTGGGACTCATCTCGGGAGGCAGCTAAGGAACACATATCGCTGCTCTGCTTGGCCTGGCTTATGCCCCAGTCGCAGGTGATGGCACGAGCATTGCCGCACTGCAGCCCTCCCCCTGCATCCTTCGCTTTAAAGCTCGCCTCGCCAGGTTGGCCCAGCAGGCCTGGGCTGGGCCCAGTGGGGCTGGGGTGAGGAGCAGGGGGACTCCCCCCGCCCCCGCCCGGGTTCCAACCAAGGGATGATGGAACAGTGCCCTGCACCATGGCAACAGTGCCCGGGGTAACCCGAGTGACCCCAGCAGTGCCAGTCTGTGCGGCTGCGGCTGAGCGCACGGGAGGGCGTCTGTCGTCCCTGTGTGCCCACCAGCCTTGGAGCAAGGGGAGCCGCGCAGGCCTTGTCCCGAGCCCCAGGTGGAAGAGAGAAGAGCCTCAGCGTGCCTGACGGTGTGGGGGCTGAGCCCCAGCTCAGCCTGGCCACAAGCGGGTGCGACCCCAGGAGCGAGGTGACAGAGGGGTCCCTACGACAAGTGGCATGCCCCCAGTCTAGATGAACCCCAGCCCCATAGAGGGAGAAGGAGGAAGAGGGAGTCAGTCCCAACCCCCTGGGGCAAGGAGCGGTCAGTGGGGCCCTGGGGCATCAGGAAGGGTCACAGTGGGGCACTTTGTGACATGTTGTGTCACCCGGTGCTGCCCCCACAGTGTCTGGGAGGAAGGTGTCGGGGCAGGCTGGTGGCAAGGAGCCCCCTGAACAGAGCTACTTCTGCCCCACCGCCCCTGGCAGGGCAGCCCCGGGTGCTGCAGGCTTCCCTTCACCCCTTTCCTCTCTCCCTGCCGCAGGATGGCGGGGATACCCGCCAGCCACCCCAGGCAGTCCTGGCAGGAGAAGGACAGAGCTGCCCCAGCTCCCAGCTCGCGGCTGAAGCCCAACAATTGTAAGTTCCCGCTGCTGCATGCGCGTGAATGTGAGGGCATCGTGGGCAGGGGGCTGCCCACTCTGCTCACCCTGCCCTGCCCTGCCCCAGACTCGCAGCCCCCGGCCAGGCTGGCAGCCAGGCTCCCATGGGGCAGCAGCCAAAGACCCAGCCCTGCCACAGCATCCCTGGGGCAGGGACCCTCCCTGCCCCTGGTACCAGTGCATCCTTCACCCAGGCACACCGGGCCCCCCTCCTGGTGCTGCCCTCCAGCATCGCACCCTCACCCCTGGGGCGCGCAGGGGACACCAGTGTCCCAGCCTTGAGCTGGGGCTGGGGACATCCCCAGGAGCTGGGCGGAGGGCTCGCGCTTTGCCCACGGCCTGACCCCAGCCCTGCCTGCTCTGTGTCCGCCAGATTCCTGCCACTCTGACTTGGCTGTGCCCACGGAGGAAGAGAATACCCTGGACATCATCCGAGGCTTCCTCAGGATCAGACCAAAGGTATGCGTGGCCACTTCTACGAGGCTGTGCCCCTACCTCCCGGCCAGTCTTTCTGCCCACATGCCCTGCTCACAAGGTGCCGGGGGCTATGCCCCCTCCCAGCTGTCTCTCCCCACTGACACTGTTATCCAAAAAGTGTACGCCTTCGCCCGTTGGGCAAGAGGCAACCGACGCACGGAGTCCAGGCATTTCTTTATTACGGATTCGCGCAAAGCTGGGGCTTAGCTGATGATGCTCCACGAAGCAAGCGCAAAGCTCAGAAGAACAAGATTAACATTTATGCAGTCTAGTTATACATACGTATTTTCCAAACTCTACCTAAAAGATGCTATTGGTAATTAGTACGCGCGGTAGCTTTCCGTTGGTCTATAGATCTCTCGCTTTGATTTCAAGTTACAGTGTGTTTTTCATTTACTGCATGTCTGAGGGAGGGGTGAGGGTGAGTCCTTTAGTCCCGAATGGAGTCGGTGGTTGCGATCTCCCCCCGCTGCCTTTACCTTGCCCCTAGTTTCAGTCTCGTTCCGCTGGCTTCTTGCCTTTGTTGCAAGTAACGGGCTGTTGGCACCTCCTGGGGTGAGGTGTTCCCCTTATCAGGCTTGGAGTTCTCCTTCAGGGGCACTTGTCATTAGGACAAAGTTACAGACGTACGGCGACCCTAACTTCACGAGCAGAAGTGAATCACTTCATGGTGACTACAATGTGATAATGGGGATCGAATGCATAGCTAGACATCAGCGCTGTCTGTCCCTCTGTCCCCTCCTTGGCTAACAGCAAGCAGACCAGAAGCTGAAGTTTCTGGCCGCCATCTGCACCGCCTGCGGCACCGCTAGCATGGACTCCAACGTGTGGGACGTGCTTTACTACTTTCAGTGGGAGGTGGTGGACACCATCCAGGTGAGGGGACAAGCAGTCAGGCCTCAAGAGGCAGGCCCAGGGGCAGTGGGCAGTGGCACAGCCCTGGGGGCAGGAGAGGGCTTGGCCGGGTAGGGGGGTGTGAAGGAGCGCTGCTCCAGGTTTCTCTCCTTGGAGATGTTCTAAAGCCACTCGCGTGGCCCGACTGGAGCTGGGGGTTGGACCCAATGATGTTTGCAGGTCCCTTGGCCAGCCTGTGGCTCCGTGATGGGCACAGAACTTGCCACCACGGGGCCTGGGACCACTGAGTGCTGGGTTGGGAGGGGGTGCCAGGATGGGGGCAGCCGGGGCTCTGCCAGCCCTGCAGGCTCTTGCTGGCTGAAGGAGACTGCCCCATCCTGACGTGACTCACCCTGCTGTGCTCCCCAGGTGCTGCTGCAAGAGGAGCCCACTGACGACCTGGGCACCACGGTGTGGCAGCAAGCCATGTTGGCCATCACCTCCATGAGGTACCTGCCCCGGCCCCCAGCTTGGCCTCCTCGGTGCCAGGTGGCCCCGACAGCACTCGTCCCATATGGGGGGCATCCCCAGTGCTGGGTCTGAGAGGGAGGGGCAGGGGGTGGTACAGGGTTTTCCCCCTCAACTTGAGTGTCAGTAGCGTGGGGGTTGACATGACCCCTGCGGCGTGGGAGCCGAGCCAGGTCTCCAGCCCCAGAGTCTGCCTCTCCCTTGCTGGGCCCCAAGAGCACCCCTTTGTCCCTGCAGCAGAGTGGGACTGCTTCTGGAGGAGAAGACAAGCGGCCTCCTCCAAGCCTGCTTCCGCAGCATCTTCTACCAGCACCCACAGGAGGACACCCAGGACCCCGAGGCTTCCCTCTACTCCAAGGTATGCCACAGGGTGAACCACGGGGAGATCCCCTGCCCCAGGGTCCCTTCCTGGGCACCGCAGGGCCATGGCCGTCCCTCCCTGGCTTCCAGGGCTGCCCCCAAGACTCTGTCTCCCTTGCAGACCATGGCCGTGATGGACAGCATGCTGAAGGTGCTGGTATGCAGTGCTGGCACGCTTGGCATCCTGGAGCTGCAGAACATCTTGCAGGTCTGGCCTTGGCACAGGGTCCCTATGGGCAGTGACCCCCGGCTCGAGCGGTGGCCCTCCCAGCGCCTGGTGCAAGGAATGGGGCAGGCAATGTCCCTCCTTCCCCGCCATGCCCCTCCCACTAGCCCCTTGCCCCCTGGCTGCTGCCAGAGCCCCTTCTTCTCCTGCCACAGCTCACCCCACCTCTGCAGCCGTGCTTGCTGCCCATCCTGCCCAACACTCCCGCCCAGACAGACCTGCCTGTCTGGCTTGGCAAGGGGAGCCCAGCCCTGGGGCTTTCCCCCTCCAGCTTTACCACGGCACATATCCCAGAGCCCCCACCACCGTTCCCCAGGGAGCTGGTCACCACAAAGCCTTGGGGTCCCTGGGTGGGGGGTGCAGGGACGTTGTTTGAGGGGGGAGGAGTGGAAGGCAGCAGAGGCAGCAGCAGGAGCAGGATGCGGCGACCTGCCTGGCCGCAGCACGTTGCTGCGAGAGGCAAGAAGGACACATGCCCCATGCCAGGCATTGCCCCGGAGCAAGCCTGCCTGTGCCGTGCTGCGCCATGCCACCTCCCTGGCACACCAGCAGCTTTTCTCCTCCCAGGTCCTGCTGCCCTTCACCAGGTCCCAGAGGGAAGCAGTGCAGGAGAGGGCCGTGGCGCGGATTGCCAGGCTGATCCACTTCACCACCACCTGCTCCATGCCACAGGTACCGAGCTCCTGGTCTGGGCAGTCCCACTGCCCTGTCCCTGCAGCCCGGAGCCCTGGCACCTCCTGGGGAAGTTGGGCACCCAGTCAGCAGGAGGCTGGGAGCAGGAGTCTTTGCCCTGTCCCTGCCCTGTCCACGCTCTCTCCCAGGGCAGGGCAGGGCAGGGCAGGGCTGCCGCAGGCACAGGCAGGAACTTGGCTTCCCTGCTCCGGCCTGGTGCCCGGCTGCTCTGGGAGCAGCTGGGGCTCACCTTGTGACCGGCCTCACCTTGTGCCTGCACTGCCTCTCTTCCCCCAGGTCTGCTCCTGCTTTGCACAAACTATAGCCCTCAGACACCAGTGCTCCAAGAGTCATCAGTTTGCGATACTGGGGCTGCTGGTGGGGCACCTCATTCTCTGCTGCACCTGCAAGCATGAGAGGACCTGCCACGAGGCTGCAGAAGCTCTCCATCACCTGCACACCTTCATCCTGCAGCAGAGAAGTAAGAGAGGCCGTGTCGGGCTTGGTCCCCCCCAGCATGGGCAGCCAGTGGCCACCCTCCTTGGCCAGAGAAAGCCGCATACAACCTGCCTGCCTGCCTGCAGTCTGAAGAGCCATTTCCTCTCAGCCCTGCTCACAATAGCCCCGGACCCTCCCTGCGTACCTGCTCCCCAGACCTGTCAGGGCGTCCCAGTCCTTTGCCAGTGACTTTTCTGCCCAGAACTCAGACTGCACCTCCAGCTCTGCACCCTCTCTCTCAGCACCCCGGTTTTTCTCCTCCCCAGGCAGGCAGCCCTGGTCGCATGACAGAGGGCAGCTGGAGCGCCAGGAGGTCTGGCAAGCGAGGCAGCCCCAGCAGCTTTTGCAAACCAGCGGTGCCAGAGAAATCTTCCTGGTAAGAAGGGCCTTCAGCTCCTGGCTGGCGGGATCAGCATGAGCGAAGGGACACCTGATGCATGGCGATAGCGGGGGCTTGCGCCGATCCTGAGCAGGGGCGAGGCAAAGGCCTCCAGTGAGCTCTGGTTCCCCATGGCACCCTGACCCCCACCGTCCATCTGCCCAGTGCAGCCTGGCTCTGCGTCCCACTGCCTGCACAGCCAAGATGCTCTGGGGGATGCTCTAGGTGACAAATCTCCCTTCCTCTCCTTCATGCCGCAGAAGTTCACGAAATACCTCCGTCCCTCTGACCGGGCAGACATCATCCTCCTAGCCATCAACAACATGAGGGACCCAAGCACCTACAGCATCCACGTGGCTGCCCACATGGTGGATGTCCTTGTGGTGGGCCCTGCCTTCCAGCCGGGGCAGGTGAGTCGCCCAGGGGTGGCACAGCTGATGCTCCAGCCCCCCGGGGCACCGTTCCTCCCCCGGCTCTGCACCTGGCCAGCGCTAACACCATCTCCAGCTGGCATACCACAACGGGAACAGAAGCAGCTCCCAGTGGGAGCTGGGGAAACAGCCGCGCTCACCCTACTGACATCCCCACTCCCTCCTGTGTCTCCTCTCCAGGTCTTGAAGATCGTGCGCGCCATCTACACAGACCTGCCCTCCATCAGGATGCTGGTAGCCGTCAACAGCCTGGACAGGGCCCTGAACGTGCTGGCAGACAAACACCCCAGCGAGGTGGTGGCCGGCCTGCTGCAGTGCTCCCCAACATGCACCTAGTACGGGGCTCACCAGACTTTAGGGCTGCTCTCACACTGGCAGAGGGGCCCCAATACCCTCCCAAGGGACTTCAGGCTGGCCTTACTCCTGGGTGTCCCCACTGACAGAGCCCTGGTTCTCCACAGTGTCGCCATGACCATGTGGACAGTGATGCTCTCTGAGCCCCAGGCTGCGAAGAAGGTGCTGCAGGAGCTCATCAACGTCATGATGAACCAGTCGCTGCACAAGACCTCTGCCTCTACCAAGGACAACCCGCGCATCCTCTCCCTGGCTGTGAGTTGCTGGATGAGGCCTCACTGACCTCCGGGGCTGCTCTCAGCTGTCTGGGGCCACCCCTTCCCTTCCATGCCCGCCCCAAGCCTTGGCCTCCCCAGGGGTCAGCGAGATGTCCGTGTCTGGTGTCTTCTGCAGGCAGCCAGCACCATAAGCAAGATCCTCCTGCAGTCCAGCTGCACATGGGACGTGGAAGCCATTTTCCCCCGGCTTTTCCTGGCACTGCTTTTCCAAGTGTCATTCACCACAGAGCTGACGCCAGAGGAGGTGCAAATCTTCTGGACGGGCCACCAACAGGGTCTGATTACTCCTATCAGGTGCGCCATCCCTGTCCGCTCGTCCCTGCCAGCCACCTGGAGCCAAGCCAGGGGTCCCGCTGGGAGCTGAGCATTTCTCCTCGTGCAGGTCTGTGGTGCGGGCCATGACGGTGCTGCTCTGCAGGATGGGCCTTGAGAGCCACATGCTGGCCATCGAGGCGCAGGGTGGCTGGGACATGCTGCTCAGTGCCCAGACCCACCTCCTGGGAGTGCGCATCGTGGCCAGGTGAGAGCCCCTTCTCCACACTCCTGGGGGACTGTGCACCCCACACCACCCCCTCCCTTGGGGCTGATGGCAGGGGGTCCCCACTGCTTGGAGGAAGTGCTGCAGTCCAGTGATGACCAGACTGGTGCGACCCCCAGAGATGTGCCCGCCTGGCTCAGGCCTGACAGTGCTTCCTTCCCCCTTCCAGGGAGATGATGAAGACCCCAAGATCCCTGCGCTCCACCATCTTCCACCATCTGGCAGAGCTCCTTCGTGTGGAGGACTCCACCTGGGAGATGGTCGCCATGGTCTTCTTTGTTGAGGTGAGCCTGATGGCACTGCTCCAAGCTCCCTCCGATGCTCAGTTCTCCCATGCCCGCTGCTGCAGCGGGAGCTGGGGCAGCAGGTGGGCTCTGGCTGGTACCATGGAGGAGCAAGGCGAGCAACCAGTGCGGTGTGGGGCACGGGGGCTCTCCGCAGTCCCTGCTGCCTCCATTCAGGCTTGGCCTTGCCCCGGTGTCCTTGCCCTGCCTGAGCTGATGGCTGGAGCCAGCGCTGCACCTCTCCAACTCCCGTTGCGTGTGTTTCAGATGGTGGGCTGCACTGACCTCAGTGAAGAGCTGGACTGTGCCCTGGCAATCTTCCCCACGTATCTGCAGAGCCAGTGCCTGGGGATGCCCACCCTGGTGCTCAGGGCCATCCTCAGGCTCACCGAGAGGCCTGACACAGTGAGTAGGGGGCAGCTGGGGCAGCCAGGACAACAGCCCATGGCAGAGCTGTGGGTGGTAGGTAACGAGGCGGCTTGGGCTTTTGTGGGCATGGGGAGCTGAGCCAGCTGCAGCCAGCTCTCCCGCGTCCCTGGCCCACTGCCCCATGGCAAGGGGAGAGGCAGCAGTGCCGAGGGGAACAGGGTCCCACTGCCAGCACGTCCCAGCAGGGATGATGGCAGCAGAGCCACGAGCGCGAGTGTGGGGTCTGCAGAGCGTGGCCGTGGGGTGATGAGCCCCGCGATGAAACGCAGGGCCTGCTGGCAGCTCGCGCAGCTTTCCAAGCAGCGCTGGTCACCCACCAGGCTGCTCAGGGGGTCTGCTGCAAAAGGGGGCAGCCGAGGGTCTGGCAAGGAGCCAGAGCTGTCTGTCCTCCCCCTGCGCACCCTGCTCTTCCCATGGCCGTGCCAGGGAGCCCTGTCTGCCAGGCGCTTGCCCTCGTAACCCATGCTGCCTGCTGAGAAGCCAGCGGGGAGGCCAGTGTTCACGGGGAGGGTTTTCAGCCCTGCGGGCACTTGCCGCTTTACAAAAATGAGGTGGCGTGTCTCACACAGGCAAGGAAAACCCTTGTCCTGCTGCCGTACGTCATGGAGCGGCTGCAGGCTGATGACAGTGACGACAGCGCCGTGGCCCTCTCCGTGCTTGACAACATGCTCCAGCTTCCGGCGGGGAAGAAGCCCAGCCTCATTGCCCTGGCGCTGGCTGACAAGCTCCAGCCACTCTTTGACAACGTAAGGCTGGCGGAGAGCCCCATGCTCCCCTCATTGAGCACCTCGTTCGCGTCTCCCACCGCAGCCCCCATGCTCTGCAGGAGGATGCTTTGCCCTGCAGCCCCCAGCCACTGTCGCTGCCCTCGGTGACTCCGTGCTGCACCCCAAACCCCCAGCGTGGACTCACCCTGGCTCGGCCTGCTTGCCGCAGGGCGGATGGGGGTGGCGGGACAGCAGCCGGTGTGCTGAGCAACACCAATGTGCACCCTGCCCTGGCAGCATCCCCCAGTCCTCCACAGGGTCTCCCTCTCCGGCCCCCAGCCCCTCTGCACAGACATTCTGCATGCCACGGCTCATGCACTCCCTTATGGAGCAGGGCTGCCTGCAGCCATCTGGGGGAAGTTCACCTCCACGTCAGCCCCTCGCTTGCCATGGGCTTGCGCTTGGGGCTGAGGTCCTCCTCCCCTCCTTCCCCAGCATTCGGACACCGTGCGGGAGCAATCCATCCACCTCTTCCAAAGCATGCTGTGGCTCGTGGTGGGCGCTGAAAAGAAGGAGATGAAGAAGAAGGTGTGGAGCAGCCTGCTGCCACTGCTCTTGCACCTGCACGATCAGAACAAAAGTGTGGCCAAGGTGAGATTCTTAGCCTGACCGGTCCTTTGGGCCCGGCAATGCTGACACTGGACCCTTCAAATGTGTGCCACTGGGAGGTCTAGCTTGCTGAGTCCCTAGGGCCAGGCAGAGCCCCCCTCCCTGCCCACTGCTGCCCTTCTCCTGCTGCTGCCCAGATGGACGGGGAGGTGGGTCCCTTTCCCACCCAGCTCCCTCCACACAGCCCCTGCCATGGGTCCTGCAGCCCCAGAGACTGAGCTACAGCTCCACAACAGCCTGGGGCCCCCAGGGACAAAGCACTGAAGCCCTGACGGCCTTCCAGTCAGAGAGGGTGATTGTCCTTCTCTTCCCCGGGGTGCTGAACATGGTGACAGCACCAATTCCCAGCTGGAGCGTCTTCCTGGCATGGGGTAGAAGAGGTTCTGAGCCCCGCCAAGAGGGAGGACACAGGGTCCTGTGCCCTCGATGGTGGTGGTGGCATCTCTGTTGCTCACCAGGCCTCCCAGGAAGCCCTCCGCAGTGCTGGCCTGTTCCTGAAGTGGAGGCAGCTGGAGCACATGGCTGAGACCGGGCAGGCATGGAGGATCAGCGAGTGCCTGGTAAAGCAGAGCCCCAACACCCCTGGGATCTTCCCTGGGCAAGCCCTGCCCTGTGCCCTGCGGGGGGGGCGGGGGGGATGGAGGGCTGTGCCCCCTTGGCTGCACACACCCTCCTGGAGCAGGCTCTGCTCCGCATTGTCTTTGCCCCTGGGGTCCCCAAGGGGGACCCTGCCACTAGGGTGGCACCCCTGCATCCCTGGGAGCCTGATGCTCCCTCTGAACCCCGGTGCCACACAGTGGGGAGCTGGGGATGTCCTGCTGGGGGGAAGGGGGATGGCCCTGGGTGGAGGGATGGCCAAACGCGGGGGCAGCTCTGCGCCGACCCTGCACCCTTCTCCTCTCTCCAGCTGGCCAAGAAGAGGAGCAGGGCCATGGCCTACCTGCGCCAGAGCCTGCATTACCTGCACAGCTGGCAGGAGCCCCTGCGATGGGAGGCTGTCAGGTTCATCGGTGAGCCATGACTCCCAGGGTCCCTGTGTCCCAGCACAGGACCTATGGGGCACCCCTTCACCCCCTCCTGCCCCTGCCTGCACAGGTGGGGCTGGCAGGAGGCTCATCCATCCCCTCCCTGATGCTGCACTCCGGGGTCAGCCCTCCCGGGGGGACCGTGCAGCCAGGTGGGCTGGCTGCAAGGGTCTCTGAGCGGCAGCAGCATCCTTGACACACTGTGTTGCTCCAGGGCTCGTTGGGCGGTGCGTGCGTGAGCAGCAGCACATGGAGTACATCCGACATGGTGAGCGAGGGCAGTGGGGAGGAGGAAGGAGCTAGCACGGAGCTCCCCCCCCCCCCGCAACCTGGGCAAGGGGGGATCTGCTCCCAGCGTGCCTAGGGGGGACGGGGTGTTTCTGCAGGGGGCTATTCCTGAGAAGCAGCTTCCAGCCGAGCCACCTGTCCCCTGGCTGCCTCCTGGCCCTGGCAATCACAGGGTGCAGTGTGCCCTGCCTGGAGGGGACACAGGGCTGTCACCTCACCTCTGCTGCTTTGTCCCCACAGTGCTTAAAGACGCAATGAAAGACACCAGCCCCCTGGTCTCCTCCCTGGCAACTCAGACACTCCTCATCCTTGGACGACGAAGGCTGTAAGGGGTGGTTTAACCTATGACTACTGTGTTTATGGCTGCCAAGGACATGGGGGAGGTGGCACTCGACCCCCAGCGAGGGCTCTGCTCAGGCAGAGACGAAGCAGCAGCCCCAGCCCGAGGATGCTCTGCAGGCTTCTCTTCCTGAAGGCTAACAGGGAAGAAGACACCTCAGCCCCAGAGGAGCTGGCGACCTCTGGAGAGCAGCAGGACAACTGCTCTTTCCAGTGGTCCAGGGCAAAGACGTGCCCTCATGCTTCGCCTTTGCCATAAAGTGCCAGCTGCTCCACTGGGCTGTGAAGCAGAGGGGAGAAGCCCAAGGTGGAGCCGAAGCAGAACTTGAAAGCAATGCCTTCCTTCCCCTCTCCAGGGCCACGCTGCTGCAATAAATGACTTTTTCTGCCACCCACTGTCTGAGCAGCCTGCACTGCCTGGGGCTGACGTGGCCGAGCCCAGGGGCTACCAAGCCGCCGATGCTCTGGCTCCAGCAGCACAGGCCCCTCCATGTCCCCAGCAGGATGGGCAGCTCTGCCTCCTGCCCATGCCACTTGTCCCCACCTGCCCTGCAGCCACTGCTGCCCAGCACGTCACGAGAGCAGCAGCAAGGGGGCACACTGCAAAACCAAGCCCTCTGTTGAGCCATCAACAAAGCCCAACAAACAAAGCCCAAGCCTTTGACCAGTCTCCAAAGGGGAGACCACCTGCGGGCAGCCAGCAGCCCCTCCACGATGCCCCGGGCATGCACGGCAACAGTTTTGGCCACCTATGGCCGGGGCGGTGAGCCTGTGGCGGCACAGAGGCCGGCCGAAGGGCGCTCCCGCTGCCCGCCGGGCTGCCCGCTCCCGGCTGTCCCGCACACCGGCCCCTCAGAGCCCACGCCGCCGCCTTCCCGACCCCGCTGCCCCTGCGGCCCCACCGCCCCTCAGCGCCGCGGGCCGGCCCCGCGCCTCCGCACAGAGCGGCAGAATCAGACTGGTCAGGGCTGGCAGGGACCTCTGGAGGCCATCGAGCCCAAGGCCCTGCGAAAGCAGCTCCCCCAGGAGCCGGCCGCTCAGGGTCACGGCCAGGCGGGGTTTGAGAGCCTCCAGAGACTGCCCAGCCCCGGGGCAGCCCACCCCAGGCCGTGACACCCCCACAGCACAGCCCATCTCCTCCTGCTCGGAAGGGAAGGAGCTCCCTGTGTGGCCTTTTGTGCCCGTTGCCCCTTGTCCCGTTGATAAGATCCCGTCGGGCCGAGGCCCAGGTGCGGTGCCCAGAGCCCAGGCAGCGCCCTGAGGGAAGGTGCCGGAGGCAGTGACAGGCACGGGGGCTGGTGGCCCTTCCCCTGGCCGCCTGGCCAGGCACGGGGGCTGGTGGCCCTTCCCCTGGCCGCCTGGCCTCAGCCACTCCTGCAGCTGGGGCGAGAGAAGGCTCCAGGAGCCCAGGGACTGGGGCTCCCAACTAGGCACACCTAGAAGCCTCTGGGACTCTTTGTCCAACAGCCCTGCTGGCAGCTGCGGCGCTGGATCCAGGAGTGGTGATCTCCCCCTCTCTCTAGCTGTCTTGCCCCATGTCCCGCCCCCGCCGCCTCAGCTTTTTCTCCTAAAGTAATACAAGGCCTACCCCAGCTTCTCCTAAAGCCACATAGCTTGGTTGGATATAATTGTGAAAGGGTCAATGTTTACTGGGTGTTTGTTCCATTAAAGCTGATGTTTAGGTACGGACCTCGGGTGTTACCTCAGCGCAACCCACAGCAAGGGCATTTGCGAGTCTGAGTCGCTCTCTCCCTCCTCATAGCTGGGATGCGACAGATCCCCCCTGAGTCTTCTCTCCTGCAGGCTGAACAGGCCCAGCCCTCTCAGCCTGTCCTCCTAAGGGAGATGCTCCAGTCCCCTCACCATCTTTGTAGCCCTCTGCTGGCCCCTCTCCAGTAGTTCCTTGTCTCTCTTGGACTGGGAAGGACCTTCTGGAGCCCTCACCCATGGCATTCCTCCGAGGAGGTCCTTGAAGAAGCCAGCGTTAGCTCTCCTGTAGGCCAGGGCGGCAATCCTACTTGTCGGCTCGCTTCCTCAGCACAGGACCCTGAACTCCGCCATCTCATGGTCATTGCGGCCAAGGCTGCCTTCAACTTTCACATCCCCAACCAGCCCCCTGCTTGCGAAGAACGGGTCTGAGAGCACAGCTTGCCTCGTTGGCTCCTCCACCACCTGCGTCAAAAAGTTACCGTCGGTGCTCTGCAGGAACCTCCTGGACTGTGTGAGCCTAGCTGGGTTGTCTTTCCAGCAGGTAGCAGGGAGGCTGAAGTCCCCCGTGAGAACCAGGGCCTGGCATCGTGAGGCTGCCTGCCATTGTCTGTAGAAGGCCTCATTGGCTTCCCCTCCCTCATCAGGTGGCCCGTAGCAAACACCTACAACGGCATCCCGCGTGTTGGCGGGCCCCTTCATCTTTACCCGTAACCTCTGGACTCGTCCTGCACCCACCCCAAGGGAGAGCTCGCGACCTTCCCGTTGCTCCCTCACACAAAGAGCAACTCCACCACCTCTCCCTGCTGGCCTCTTTTCTAAAAAGCACACAGCCACCCACGACAGCACCCCAGCCGTGGAGGCTATCCCGCCATGTCTCCGTAACTGCAATGAGCTCATGGCCCTGCGACCGCACACAGATCTTTCATTCTTCCTGGTGATTCCCTGTGCCGCGTGTGCTGGCGTATGGGCATTGCAGAGAGGCGACCGAGCACACAGGTTTCCCGGGAGGGGTGCAAGAGGATCCACCGCCGCCATGCACAGCCTGGAGGCGGTTGGCCTTCTGGGACTCATCTCGGGAGGCAGCTAAGGAACACATATCGCTGCTCTGCTTGGCCTGGCTTATGCCCCAGTCGCAGGTGATGGCACGAGCATTGCCGCACTGCAGCCCTCCCCCTGCATCCTTCGCTTTAAAGCTCGCCTCGCCAGGTTGGCCCAGCAGGCCTGGGCTGGGCCCAGTGGGGCTGGGGTGAGGAGCAGGGGGACTCCCCCCGCCCCCGCCCGGGTTCCAGCCAAGGGATGATGGAACAGTGCCCTGCACCATGGCAACAGTGCCCGGGGTAACCCGAGTGACCCCAGCAGTGCCAGTCTGTGCGGCTGCGGCTGAGCGCACGGGAGGGCGTCTGTCGTCCCTGTGTGCCCACCAGCCTTGGAGCAAGGGGAGCCGCGCAGGCCTTGTCCCGAGCCCCAGGTGGAAGAGAGAAGAGCCTCGGCGTGCCTGACGGTGTGGGGGCTGAGCCCCAGCTCAGCCTGGCCACAAGCGGGTGCGGCCCCAGGAGCAAGGTGACAGAGGGGTCCCTACGACAAGTGGCATGCCCCCAGTCTAGATGAACCCCAGCCCCATAGAGGGAGAAGGAGGAAGAGGGAGTCAGTCCCAACCCCCTGGGGCAAGGAGCGGTCAGTGGGGCCCTGGGGCATCAGGAAGGGTCACAGTGGGGCACTTTGTGACATGTTGTGTCACCCGGTGCTGCCCCCACAGTGTCTGGGAGGAAGGTGTCGGGGCAGGCTGGTGGCAAGGAGCCCCCTGAACAGAGCTACTTCTGCCCCACCGCCCCTGGCAGGGCAGCCCCGGGTGCTGCAGGCTTCCCTTCACCCCTTTCCTCTCTCCCTGCCGCAGGATGGCGGGGATACCCGCCAGCCACCCCAGGCAGTCCTGGCAGGAGAAGGACAGAGCTGCCCCAGCTCCCAGCTCGCGGCTGAAGCCCAACAATTGTAAGTTCCCGCTGCTGCATGCGCGTGAATGTGAGGGCATCGTGGGCAGGGGGCTGCCCACTCTGCTCACCCTGCCCTGCCCTGCCCCAGACTCGCAGCCCCCGGCCAGGCTGGCAGCCAGGCTCCCATGGGGCAGCGGCCAAAGACCCAGCCCTGCCACAGCATCCCTGGGGCAGGGACCCTCCCTGCCCCTGGTACCAGTGCATCCTTCACCCAGGCACACCGGGCCCCCCTCCTGGTGCTGCCCTCCAGCATCGCACCCTCACCCCTGGGGCGCGCAGGGGACACCAGTGTCCCAGCCTTGAGCTGGGGCTGGGGACATCCCCAGGAGCTGGGCGGAGGGCTCGCGCTTTGCCCACGGCCTGACCCCAGCCCTGCCTGCTCTGTGTCCGCCAGATTCCTGCCACTCTGACTTGGCTGTGCCCACGGAGGAAGAGAATACCCTGGACATCATCCGAGGCTTCCTCAGGATCAGACCAAAGGTATGCGTGGCCACTTCTACGAGGCTGTGCCCCTACCTCCCGGCCAGTCTTTCTGCCCACATGCCCTGCTCACAAGGTGCCGGGGGCTATGCCCCCTCCCAGCTGTCTCTCCCCACTGACACTGTTATCCAAAAAGTGTACGCCTTCGCCCGTTGGGCAAGAGGCAACCGACGCACGGAGTCCAGGCATTTCTTTATTACGGATTCGCGCAAAGCTGGGGCTTAGCTGATGATGCTCCACGAAGCAAGCGCAAAGCTCAGAAGAACAAGATTAACATTTATGCAGTCTAGTTATACATACGTATTTTCCAAACTCTACCTAAAAGATGCTATTGGTAATTAGTACGCGCGGTAGCTTTCCGTTGGTCTATAGATCTCTCGCTTTGATTTCAAGTTACAGTGTGTTTTTCATTTACTGCATGTCTGAGGGAGGGGTGAGGGTGAGTCCTTTAGTCCCGAATGGAGTCGGTGGTTGCGATCTCCCCCCGCTGCCTTTACCTTGCCCCTAGTTTCAGTCTCGTTCCGCTGGCTTCTTGCCTTTGTTGCAAGTAACGGGCTGTTGGCACCTCCTGGGGTGAGGTGTTCCCCTTATCAGGCTTGGAGTTCTCCTTCAGGGGCACTTGTCATTAGGACAAAGTTACAGACGTACGGCGACCCTAACTTCACGAGCAGAAGTGAATCACTTCATGGTGACTACAATGTGATAATGGGGATCGAATGCATAGCTAGACATCAGCGCTGTCTGTCCCTCTGTCCCCTCCTTGGCTAACAGCAAGCAGACCAGAAGCTGAAGTTTCTGGCCGCCATCTGCACCGCCTGCGGCACCGCCAGCATGGACTCCAACGTGTGGGACGTGCTTTACTACTTTCAGTGGGAGGTGGTGGACACCATCCAGGTGAGGGGACAAGCAGTCAGGCCTCAAGAGGCAGGCCCAGGGGCAGTGGGCAGTGGCACAGCCCTGGGGGCAGGAGAGGGCTTGGCCGGGTAGGGGGGTGTGAAGGAGCGCTGCTCCAGGTTTCTCTCCTTGGAGATGTTCTAAAACCACTCGCGTGGCCCGACTGGAGCTGGGGGTTGGACCCAATGATGTTTGCAGGTCCCTTGGCCAGCCTGTGGCTCCGTGATGGGCACAGAACTTGCCACCACGGGGCCTGGGACCACTGAGTGCTGGGTTGGGAGGGGGTGCCAGGATGGGGGCAGCCGGGGCTCTGCCAGCCCTGCAGGCTCTTGCTGGCTGAAGGAGACTGCCCCATCCTGACGTGACTCACCCTGCTGTGCTCCCCAGGTGCTGCTGCAAGAGGAGCCCACTGACGACCTGGGCACCACGGTGTGGCAGCAAGCCATGTTGGCCATCACCTCCATGAGGTACCTGCCCCGGCCCCCAGCTTGGCCTCCTCGGTGCCAGGTGGCCCCGACAGCACTCGTCCCATATGGGGGGCATCCCCAGTGCTGGGTCTGAGAGGGAGGGGCAGGGGGTGGTACAGGGTTTTCCCCCTCAACTTGAGTGTCAGTAGCGTGGGGGTTGACATGACCCCTGCGGCGTGGGAGCCGAGCCAGGTCTCCAGCCCCAGAGTCTGCCTCTCCCTTGCTGGGCCCCAAGAGCACCCCTTTGTCCCTGCAGCAGAGTGGGACTGCTTCTGGAGGAGAAGACAAGCGGCCTCCTCCAAGCCTGCTTCCGCAGCATCTTCTACCAGCACCCACAGGAGGACACCCAGGACCCCGAGGCTTCCCTCTACTCCAAGGTATGCCACAGGGTGAACCACGGGGAGATCCCCTGCCCCAGGGTCCCTTCCTGGGCACCGCAGGGCCATGGCCGTCCCTCCCTGGCTTCCAGGGCTGCCCCCAAGACTCTGTCTCCCTTGCAGACCATGGCCGTGATGGACAGCATGCTGAAGGTGCTGGTATGCAGTGCTGGCACGCTTGGCATCCTGGAGCTGCAGAACATCTTGCAGGTCTGGCCTTGGCACAGGGTCCCTATGGGCAGTGACCCCCGGCTCGAGCGGTGGCCCTCCCAGCGCCTGGTGCAAGGAATGGGGCAGGCAATGTCCCTCCTTCCCCGCCATGCCCCTCCCACTAGCCCCTTGCCCCCTGGCTGCTGCCAGAGCCCCTTCTTCTCCTGCCACAGCTCACCCCACCTCTGCAGCCGTGCTTGCTGCCCATCCTGCCCAACACTCCCGCCCAGACAGACCTGCCTGTCTGGCTTGGCAAGGGGAGCCCAGCCCTGGGGCTTTCCCCCTCCAGCTTTACCACGGCACATATCCCAGAGCCCCCACCACCGTTCCCCAGGGAGCTGGTCACCACAAAGCCTTGGGGTCCCTGGGTGGGGGGTGCAGGGACGTTGTTTGAGGGGGGAGGAGTGGAAGGCAGCAGAGGCAGCAGCAGGAGCAGGATGCGGCGACCTGCCTGGCCGCAGCAGGCTGCTGCGAGAGGCAAGAAGGACACATGCCCCATGCCAGGCATTGCCCCGGAGCAAGCCTGCCTGTGCCGTGCTGCGCCATGCCACCTCCCTGGCACACCAGCAGCTTTTCTCCTCCCAGGTCCTGCTGCCCTTCACCAGGTCCCAGAGGGAAGCAGTGCAGGAGAGGGCCGTGGCGCGGATTGCCAGGCTGATCCACTTCACCACCACCTGCTCCATGCCACAGGTACCGAGCTCCTGGTCTGGGCAGTCCCACTGCCCTGTCCCTGCAGCCCGGAGCCCTGGCACCTCCTGGGGAAGTTGGGCACCCAGTCAGCAGGAGGCTGGGAGCAGGAGTCTTTGCCCTGTCCCTGCCCTGTCCACGCTCTCTCCCAGGGCAGGGCAGGGCAGGGCAGGGCTGCCGCAGGCACAGGCAGGAACTTGGCTTCCCTGCTCCGGCCTGGTGCCCGGCTGCTCTGGGAGCAGCTGGGGCTCACCTTGTGACCGGCCTCACCTTGTGCCTGCACTGCCTCTCTTCCCCCAGGTCTGCTCCTGCTTTGCACAAACTATAGCCCTCAGACACCAGTGCTCCAAGAGTCATCAGTTTGCGATACTGGGGCTGCTGGTGGGGCACCTCATTCTCTGCTGCACCTGCAAGCATGAGAGGACCTGCCACGAGGCTGCAGAAGCTCTCCATCACCTGCACACCTTCATCCTGCAGCAGAGAAGTAAGAGAGGCCGTGTCGGGCTTGGTCCCCCCCAGCATGGGCAGCCAGTGGCCACCCTCCTTGGCCACAGAAAGCCGCATACAACCTGCCTGCCTGCCTGCAGTCTGAAGAGCCATTTCCTCTCAGCCCTGCTCACAATAGCCCCGGACCCTCCCTGCGTACCTGCTCCCCAGACCTGTCAGGGCGTCCCAGTCCTTTGCCAGTGACTTTTCTGCCCAGCACTCAGACTGCACCTCCAGCTCTGCACCCTCTCTCTCAGCACCCCTGTTTTTCTCCTCCCCAGGCAGGCAGCCCCGGTCGCATGACAGAGGGCAGCTGGAGCGCCAGGAGGTCTGGCAAGCGAGGCAGCCCCAGCAGCTTTTGCAAACCAGCGGTGCCAGAGAAATCTTCCTGGTAAGAAGGGCCTTCAGCTCCTGGCTGGCGGGATCAGCATGAGCGAAGGGACACCTGATGCATGGCGATAGCGGGGGCTTGCGCCGATCCTGAGCAGGGGCGAGGCAAAGGCCTCCAGTGAGCTCTGGTTCCCCATGGCACCCTGACCCCCACCGTCCATCTGCCCAGTGCAGCCTGGCTCTGTGTCCCACTGCCTGCACAGCCAAGATGCTCTGGGGGATGCTCTAGGTGACAAATCTCCCTTCCTCTCCTTCATGCCGCAGAAGTTCACGAAATACCTCCGTCCCTCTGACCGGGCAGACATCATCCTCCTAGCCATCAACAACATGAGGGACCCAAGCACCTACAGCATCCGCGTGGCTGCCCACATGGTGGATGTCCTTGTGGTGGGCCCTGCCTTCCAGCCGGGGCAGGTGAGTCGCCCAGGGGTGGCACAGCTGATGCTCCAGCCCCCCGGGGCACCGTTCCTCCCCCGGCTCTGCACCTGGCCAGCGCTGACACCATCTCCAGCTGGCATACCACAACGGGAACAGAAGCAGCTCCCAGAGGGAGCTGGGGAAACAGCCGCGCTCACCCTACTGACATCCCCACTCCCTCCTGTGTCTCCTCTCCAGGTCTTGAAGATCGTGCGCGCCATCTACACAGACCTGCCCTCCATCAGGATGCTGGTAGCCGTCAACAGCCTGGACAGGGCCCTGAACGTGCTGGCAGACAAACACCCCAGCGAGGTGGTGGCCGGCCTGCTGCAGTGCTCCCCAACATGCACCTAGTACGGGGCTCACCAGACTTTAGGGCTGCTCTCACACTGGCAGAGGGGCCCCAATACCCTCCCAAGGGACTTCAGGCTGGCCTTACTCCTGGGTGTCCCCACTGACAGAGCCCTGGTTCTCCACAGTGTCGCCATGACCATGTGGACAGTGATGCTCTCTGAGCCCCAGGCTGCCAAGAAGGTGCTGCAGGAGCTCATCAACGTCATGATGAACCAGTCGCTGCACAAGACCTCTGCCTCTACCAAGGACAACCCGCGCATCCTCTCCCTGGCTGTGAGTTGCTGGATGAGGCCTCACTGACCTCCGGGGCTGCTCTCAGCTGTCTGGGGCCACCCCTTCCCTTCCATGCCCGCCCCAAGCCTTGGCCTCCCCAGGGGTCAGCGAGATGTCCGTGTCTGGTGTCTTCTGCAGGCAGCCAGCACCATAAGCAAGATCCTCCTGCAGTCCAGCTGCACATGGGACGTGGAAGCCATTTTCCCCCGGCTTTTCCTGGCACTGCTTTTCCAAGTGTCATTCACCACAGAGCTGACGCCAGAGGAGGTGCAAATCTTCTGGACGGGCCACCAACAGGGTCTGATTACTCCTATCAGGTGCGCCATCCCTGTCCGCTCGTCCCTGCCAGCCACCTGGAGCCAAGCCAGGGGTCCCGGTGGGAGCTGAGCATTTCTCCTCGTGCAGGTCTGTGGTGCGGGCCATGACGGTGCTGCTCTGCAGGATGGGCCTTGAGAGCCACATGCTGGCCATCGAGGCGCAGGGTGGCTGGGACATGCTGCTCAGTGCCCAGACCCACCTCCTGGGAGTGCGCATCGTGGCCAGGTGAGAGCCCCTTCTCCACACTCCTGGGGGACTGTGCACCCCACACCACCCCCTCCCTTGGGGCTGATGGCAGGGGGTCCCCACTGCTTGGAGGAAGTGCTGCAGTCCAGTGATGACCAGACTGGTGCGACCCCCAGAGATGTGCCCGCCTGGCTCAGGCCTGACAGTGCTTCCTTCCCCCTTCCAGGGAGATGATGAAGACCCCAAGATTCCTGCGCTCCACCATCTTCCACCATCTGGCAGAGCTCCTTCGTGTGGAGGACTCCACCTGGGAGATGGTCGCCATGGTCTTCTTTGTTGAGGTGAGCCTGATGGCACTGCTCCAAGCTCCCTCCGATGCTCAGTTCTCCCATGCCCGCTGCTGCAGCGGGAGCTGGGGAAGCAGGTGGGCTCTGGCTGGTACCATGGAGGAGCAAGGCGAGCAACCAGTGCGGTGTGGGGCACGGGGGCTCTCCGCAGTCCCTGCTGCCTCCATTCAGGCTTGGCCTTGCCCCGGTGTCCTTGCCCTGCCTGAGCTGATGGCTGGAGCCAGCGCTGCACCTCTCCAACTCCCGTTGCGTGTGTTTCAGATGGTGGGCTGCACTGACCTCAGTGAAGAGCTGGACTGTGCCCTGGCAATCTTCCCCACGTATCTGCAGAGCCAGTGCCTGGGGATGCCCACCCTGGTGCTCAGGGCCATCCTCAGGCTCACCGAGAGGCCTGACACAGTGAGTAGGGGGCAGCTGGGGCAGCCAGGACAACAGCCCATGGCAGAGCTGTGGGTGGTAGGTAACGTGGCGGCTTGGGCTTTTGTGGGCATGGGGAGCTGAGCCAGCTGCAGCCAGCTCTCCCGCGTCCCTGGCCCACTGCCCCATGGCAAGGGGAGAGGCAGCAGTGCCGAGGGGAACAGGGTCCCACTGCCAGCATGTCCCAGCAGGGATGATGGCAGCAGAGCCACCAGCGCGAGTGTGGGGTCTGCAGAGCGTGGCCGTGGGGTGATGAGCCCCGCGATGAAACGCAGGGCCTGCTGGCAGCTCGCGCAGCTTTCCAAGCAGCGCTGGTCACCCACCAGGCTGCTCAGGGGGTCTGCTGCAAAAGGGGGCAGCCGAGGGTCTGGCAAGGAGCCAGAGCTGTCTGTCCTCCCCCTGCGCACCCTGCTCTTCCCATGGCCATGCCAGGGAGCCCTGTCTGCCAGGCGCTTGCCCTCGTAACCCATGCTGCCTGCTGAGAAGCCAGCGGGGAGGCCAGTGTTCACGGGGAGGGTTTTCAGCCCTGCGGGCACTTGCCGCTTTACAAAAATGAGGTGGCGTGTCTCACACAGGCAAGGAAAACCCTTGTCCTGCTGCCGTACGTCATGGAGCGGCTGCAGGCTGATGACAGTGACGACAGCGCCGTGGCCCTCTCCGTGCTTGACAACATGCTCCAGCTTCCGGCGGGGAAGAAGCCCAGCCTCATTGCCCTGGCGCTGGCTGACAAGCTCCAGCCACTCTTTGACAACGTAAGGCTGGCGGAGAGCCCCATGCTCCCCTCATTGAGCACCTCGTTCGCGTCTCCCACCGCAGCCCCCATGCTCTGCAGGAGGATGCTTTGCCCTGCAGCCCCCAGCCACTGTCGCTGCCCTCGGTGACTCCGTGCTGCACCCCAAACCCCCAGCGTGGACTCACCCTGGCTCGGCCTGCTTGCCGCAGGGCGGATGGGGGTGGCAGGACAGCAGCCGGTGTGCTGAGCAACACCAATGTGCACCCTGCCCTGGCAGCATCCCCCAGTCCTCCACAGGGTCTCCCTCTCCGGCCCCCAGCCCCTCTGCACAGACATTCTGCATGCCACGGCTCATGCACTCCCTTATGGAGCAGGGCTGCCTGCAGCCATCTGGGGGAAGTTCACCTCCACGTCAGCCCCTCGCTTGCCATGGGCTTGCGCTTGGGGCTGAGGTCCTCCTCCCCTCCTTCCCCAGCATTCGGACACCGTGCGGGAGCAATCCATCCACCTCTTCCAAAGCATGCTGTGGCTCGTGGTGGGCGCTGAAAAGAAGGAGATGAAGAAGAAGGTGTGGAGCAGCCTGCTGCCACTGCTCTTGCACCTGCACGATCAGAACAAAAGTGTGGCCAAGGTGAGATTCTTAGCCTGACCGGTCCTTTGGGCCCGGCAATGCTGACACTGGACCCTTCAAATGTGTGCCACTGGGAGGTCTAGCTTGCTGAGTCCCTAGGGCCAGGCAGAGCCCCCCTCCCTGCCCACTGCTGCCCTTCTCCTGCTGCTGCCCAGATGGACGGGGAGGTGGGTCCCTTTCCCACCCAGCTCCCTCCACACAGCCCCTGCCATGGGTCCTGCAGCCCCAGAGACTGAGCTACAGCTCCACAACAGCCTGGGGCCCCCAGGGACAAAGCACTGAAGCCCTGACGGCCTTCCAGTCAGAGAGGGTGATTGTCCTTCTCTTCCCCGGGGTGCTGAACATGGTGACAGCACCAATTCCCAGCTGGAGCGTCTTCCTGGCATGGGGTAGAAGAGGTTCTGAGCCCCGCCAAGAGGGAGGACACAGGGTCCTGTGCCCTCGATGGTGGTGGTGGCATCTCTGTTGCTCACCAGGCCTCCCAGGAAGCCCTCCGCAGTGCTGGCCTGTTCCTGAAGTGGAGGCAGCTGGAGCACATGGCTGAGACCGGGCAGGCATGGAGGATCAGCGAGTGCCTGGTAAAGCAGAGCCCCAACACCCCTGGGATCTTCCCTGGGCAAGCCCTGCCCTGTGCCCTGCGGGGGGGCGGGGGGGGATGGAGGGCTGTGCCCCCTTGGCTGCACACACCCTCCTGGAGCAGGCTCTGCTCCGCATTGTCTTTGCCCCTGGGGTCCCCAAGGGGACCCTGCCACTAGGGTGGCACCCCTGCATCCCTGGGAGCCTGATGCTCCCTCTGAACCCCGGTGCCACACAGTGGGGAGCTGGGGATGTCCTGCTGGGGGGAAGGGGGATGGCCCTGGGTGGAGGGATGGCCAAACGCGGGGGCAGCTCTGCGCCGACCCTGCACCCTTCTCCTCTCTCCAGCTGGCCAAGAAGAGGAGCAGGGCCATGGCCTACCTGCGCCAGAGCCTGCATTACCTGCACAGCTGGCAGGAGCCCCTGCGATGGGAGGCTGTCAGGTTCATCGGTGAGCCATGACTCCCAGGGTCCCTGTGTCCCAGCACAGGACCTATGGGGCACCCCTTCACCCCCTCCTGCCCCTGCCTGCACAGGTGGGGCTGGCAGGAGGCTCATCCATCCCCTCCCTGATGCTGCACTCCGGGGTCAGCCCTCCCGGGGGGACCGTGCAGCCAGGTGGGCTGGCTGCAAGGGTCTCTGAGCGGCAGCAGCATCCTTGACACACTGTGTTGCTCCAGGGCTCGTTGGGCGGTGCGTGCGTGAGCAGCAGCACATGGAGTACATCCGACATGGTGAGCGAGGGCAGTGGGGAGGAGGAAGGAGCTAGCACGGAGCTCCCCCCCGCAACCTGGGCAAGGGGGGATCTGCTCCCAGCGTGCCTAGGGGGGACGGGGTGTTTCTGCAGGGGGCTATTCCTGAGAAGCAGCTTCCAGCCGAGCCACCTGTCCCCTGGCTGCCTCCTGGCCCTGGCAATCACAGGGTGCAGTGTGCCCTGCCTGGAGGGGACACAGGGCTGTCACCTCACCTCTGCTGCTTTGTCCCCACAGTGCTTAAAGGCGCAATGAAAGACACCAGCCCCCTGGTCTCCTCCCTGGCAACTCAGACACTCCTCATCCTTGGACAACGAAGGCTGTAAGGGGTGGTTTAACCTATGACTACTGTGTTTATGGCTGCCAAGGACATGGGGGAGGTGGCACTCGACCCCCAGCGAGGGCTCTGCTCAGGCAGAGACGAAGCAGCAGCCCCAGCCCGAGGATGCTCTGCAGGCTTCTCTTCCTGAAGGCTAACAGGGAAGAAGACACCTCAGCCCCAGAGGAGCTGGCGTCCTCTGGAGAGCAGCAGGACAACTGCTCTTTCCAGTGGTCCAGGGCAAAGACGTGCCCTCATGCTTCGCCTTTGCCATAAAGTGCCAGCTGCTCCACTGGGCTGTGAAGCAGAGGGGAGAAGCCCAAGGTGGAGCCGAAGCAGAACTTGAAAGCAATGCCTTCCTTCCCCTCTCCAGGGCCACGCTGCTGCAATAAATGACTTTTTCTGCCACCCACTGTCTGAGCAGCCTGCACTGCCTGGGGCTGACGTGGCCGAGCCCAGGGGCTACCAAGCCGCCGATGCTCTGGCTCCAGCAGCACAGGCCCCTCCATGTCCCCAGCAGGATGGGCAGCTCTGCCTCCTGCCCATGCCACCCATTCCCAGTGGCTGCCCAGCCCCTCCTGCCTGGGATCGGCACCTCATAGCGAGGCAGTTTGCATGCAGAAGGCACTAATTGCTGTGAACCCTTCAAGCCATGTTCAAATGCCAGAATCGGGTCCTCCTCCCTGTCTGACCCTTAGACCGCCTCTTTGGCAGCGAATCAAGAAAAGAGATTTAACATGCAAAATGATGCAGGCTTTAACCTTTTCAAGATTGTTTTCTCTTCCCCTGAGCATGGCAGAGGGGGACTGGCTGGAGGGGCAGCCTGCAGCAGGGTCACCCCGCACCCAGGGACCTCCTAGCAGGCAGGCAGGAGGCAGACAGCCTTGCCACAGTGTGCATGTCCTATCGAGGGTGTGACAGCTGTTTCCGCTCTTGTCCCTGCCTGCTCTTGCCTAAGGAAAAAGTTTTGCCTCCAGGCAGGCTGCCCGACCTTCCTGAAGGCTCCCAAAGGCCAAAGGCTCCTTGGCAGGGAGCAGCTGTGCGTGGCACCAGGCTTGCTGGCCCTGGGCAGTGGGAGCAGGTAGGACACGGCTGCTTCCTGCTCTTCTGCATCATTTGCTGCCCCTGGCACCACCTGCTCGGCTGGAAGCTGGGGGGGGGGGGGGGGGGGGGGGGGGGGCTCAGGAAATGAGGGGCTGCCTGAGCCCCCGCTGTGCCCCAGTAAAAGCACCCCTTCACTGGGCTTGGTGGGGGAGCACTGCCTGTTTGATGGGGGGGCATTGCATGCTTTTCTCTCCTGTACAACCCTGGGGGCACAGGGCTGGGGAAGCCTTGGGGACACACTGGAGTGGATTGGCAGTCCCAGGTGAGGGGACATGGGGGCCAGGCAGGGCTCTTTGAGCTCGCCCTGCCCCTCCAGCAGACCCTCACCCTCTTCCAGCTCTTCTGACCCGAGTTTGCTGCGTAAGTGGCTGTGCTCCTCCCCACGCTCCCCCTCGGCTCTGTGTCACTGGGCTGTGTCTCCCCTTTGGGCTCCCTCAGGGGCTGGAGGATGCTGAGGGCCTCTGTCCCCCACCCTGAGTAGAGGGACAAGGCTGGGACATTTTTGGGGCAGAGGCCCCATCTCCTCTTCCAGCCTGGCTGTGGGCTGGAGGCGTGGGGAAAGCAAGGCACAGTCCAGCCAGACTGTCCTGGAAGGGCAGCACAGTGTCTCTCGCCTCCCGCTCTGCTCTCCCCAGGGGTTTTGCTGGCAGGTTAAGGCTGCACTGGCCCCACAGGAGCAGCTCAGCCATGGCCCTCAAGCGCCATGCATCGGCCCTGAAGCAGCCAGACCACAGGGAAAAGAAAGCGAGAGGGGGAGAGGAGGAAGCTACCTGGAGCTCCACCTTGGCAGCCCTGAAAACTGCCCCCAAGGAGAAGCCCCCTGCCATCATCGATGGGCTGTGCCCCCTGAGCACAGCACTGGGTGCCCTGGTGAGAGCAGGGCTGGGGTACCAGGGAGGCTGGGATGGGGGGAGGTGGGCAGGGGGATGGGGGAGTCCCAGGGCTGCCCTTGCTCTGCTGGTACAGGGGCGGCCCCAGTTACCCTTGCAGACTCCACTGCATTCCCACTGGGAAAGCTCTGCACCCTCTCCCATCCCCAAATGCTGCCCAGGTGCCAGCCCAGGCCATGCCACTCGCTGTAGGTCTATGAAGACTATGACTGCACCCTGAACCAGACCAACATCAACGCCAACAACAACAAATTCTATATCATCCAGCTCATCGAGCATGATGGTGCCTACAGTGTCTGGACCCGCTGGGGCCGTGTGGTGAGTCCACCCCAACACCACTTGTCCCCCTCCCCCATGGTTGTCCCCACCCTGTCTTGGGACCTCCAGAGCTTGGGGATGAACCTGGTGGTCCCCGTCCCTTGTTCCTGGTCCCAAAGCAAGCAACCAAGTGGCCCTGCTACAGCCCCTTGTTGGGGGAGCTTCAAGGACTTGCCCCCACACAATGGGGTGAGCCTGGCTGGGGAGACATGGCACATGTCACTGCAGTGACAGTGAACATGACACTCCAGCAAGGAGTCCTGGGCTGCCTCCCTGAGCTGGAGGGACCACCAGATCTGGTACTAATGGCTTGGCATGTTCCTGTTTGCTGCCCTGCAGCCCTGCCATCACAGCCCCCCCCCCCTCCCAGGGTGCTCCTCCTGGCATGGGGCTGGTAGAGCAGGGATGCAGGGGGGGTCCTGACCACTGCTGTCCACTGCCAGGGGGAGGTGGGCCAGTCCAAGCTCATGCCCTATGCCTCCCTGGAGGCTGCCAAGAAGGAATTTGAGAAGAAATTTCACGAGAAAACCAAAAACAGCTGGGCAGCAAGGGAGAACTTCATTGCCCAGCCGGGGAAGTACACACTCATCGAGGTGCAGCCAGGAGCTGGGCAGGAGATGGAGGTTGCCCTCAAGGTGAGTATGTCAGGCTGCTGGGGTGTCACCATGGTGGGGTGGTCCTTACATCTCACCCCTGGCCCACTGAGCACCAGGACATTCGAGCAGGTCAGTAGAATGGGTTGGGTTTCCGGAGAAGTCTGGATGTGAGCTGAAACAGCTCATGGGCAGAGATTTGGTGCTGGTGGGTTGAAGTGGAGTGGGAGGGCGTCCCAAGCAAGAGCCACTGGCATCTGAGTGGCATCAGTCATGGAAAGCGGAGGCAGTGCCTGCCCATTGCCTTGCTGTGTGGGGGTCAGGCACTCCCCACTGAGACAGGCAGCCCCACTGCCATGCTCCCACAGCCTCCCACGGGCTCACAGGTGGCTTAGTGATATTTTGGGTCTGCAGGTAGATGGCATGGACAGGGACAAGGTCTGCAAGCAGCGGGTGCTGCCCTGCACCCTGGACAAAGCCACGCAGGACCTGGTGTCTCTCATCTTCAGCAGCGACATGTTCCAGGATGCCATGCAGACCATGAATATCAGTAGGGGGTGATGAGTGGCATGGGGTGGGTCTGGGGGCTGTGGCTGGGGGTGCAGGTGGGGAGGTGAACAGGGCAGAGGTGCTGGTGGATTTTAGAGCATCCTCACTGGCAGCCTGACACCTGGTGGGACTGTGGATTTTCCATGCCAGGTGCCTGCATGTGCCTGTGGTGATGCTGGAGATTGTTAGAAGTAGCTGTGGGGCAAGTGTGGCAGGTGGGTTCATCTGTGTCCTACCCTCTCTCTCTGGCCAGATGTGAAGAAGATGCCGCTGGGAAAGCTGAGCAAGCAGCAGATTGCGAGGGGCTTTGAGGTACTGGAGGAGCTGGAGGCAGCATTGCGGGAGCAGCCCTCCCAGGCTGCCCTGCTGGAGGACCTCTCCTCCCGATTCTACACCATCATCCCGCATAACTTTGGGCGGGCACGGCCACCTCCCATCAACTCCCCCGACCTGCTGCGTGCCAAGAAGGACATGCTGTTGGTGAGATGCCAGGGCACCTGGCAGGTGGCATCCTGCCCCAAGGAGTGCTCCTGCCTGTGGGGCAGGGGGGTGCTGGCAGGGGTCTAGGCTTGCCGTGGTCCCCCTGGCACAGTGCCCAGCACTGGTGGTGAGGATGTCCTCGGTCTGTGCCTGCCAGGTGCTGGCTGACATTGAGGTGGCACAGAGCCTGCAGGCGCAGAAGGTGAAGGAGGAGGAGAAAGTTGCCCATCCACTGGATCAGGATTACGCCCTGCTCTGCTGCCAGCTCTCCCTCCTGGACCCAGCTTCCTGGGAATACCAGGTGCTGCTTGTGCCACAGTGCCCCATGACAGGGAGCAACCGTGCCAGGCCTGCGGGCACCCCAAAGGTCTCCGCTGTCCCAGGGGGACCATGGGCATTGTTGGGATGGCTGCCTGTGGTGACCGCTTTCCTGCCTTCTTCCCTGGCAGCTGATCCAAAACTACGTGACACAGACTGGGCACAAGCTCTACATCCTCAACATCTGGCAGGTGGCCCGAGATGGCGAGGTGAGGAGATGATTATCCCTGTCCTGCAGTGGGGAAGCCCTGGTTGCACCCCAGGGCTGCATTAGGGCTCTGGGCTTCTCCACCCAGGGGAGGCTTCAGCCCAGCTGGCCAGGGGCAAAAAGGCACCTGCTCCCCTGCCCCTCCAGCCTTGCACTGGGGTTGGGCTGGGGGGGGTTGGGTCCAGTCCCTCACCCCTGGGCACCCACATCTCCCTCCGTGGACAGCTCTTACCTCTGCATCTCTCCAGGATGAGCGCTTCAAAGCCCATGACCTCCTGGAGAACCGGCGCCTGCTTTGGCATGGCACCAACGTGGCGGTGATCGCAGCCATCCTGAAGAGTGGGCTGCGCATCATGCCCCATTCAGGCGGGCGTGTGGGCAGGGGCATCTACTTTGCCTCCGAGAACAGCAAGTCAGCCTGCTATGGTGAGGGTGCTGGGACGGGCAGGGCTGCTGGGGGATGCCTGCAGAGTCTGTATGAGTCCATCTGCCTTTGCGTACCTCCTGCCACACAGCTGTGTGTGGGCCAAGCCCCTTCCCTGGCATGGCAGCCAGTCCCTGCATGTTGGGGTGGCCCGGACACAACCAGGTGGGAATGCCAGGGTTGGTGACATCATCCCCATCGCCTTCTCCCATGGCAGTGGGCTGCACGTCCAAGAAGGTTGGCATCATGTTCCTGACAGAGGTGGCCCTGGGCAAGCCCTACCGCATCACCTGTGATGACCCCACGCTGTGTCAGCCACCCACTGGATACGACAGTGTCCTGGCCTGCGGCCAGACAGAGCCGGGTAAGCCTGGGTCAGGAGGGAGTGTGGGGTCTGTGGGGCTGCGGTAGGCACAGGGTGGGGGGAAGAGAGGTCGGATTTCAGGTTTGACATAGTGTGTGTGGGTGTCTTCTCACCCAGATCCTGCGCAGGATCAGGAGGTGCTGCTGGACGGCAGGAAGGTGCTGGTGTGCCAGGGCAAGCCCATCCCCATGCCTGCCTACAAGGACTCCTCCTTCAGCCAGAGCGAGTACCTCATCTACCAGGAAAGCCAGTGCCGGATCCGCTACCTTGTCCAGCTCCGCTTCTGAGGGTGCCTGGGCACCCAGCAGCCCCATCCCAGCACCAGCTGGTGATGCTCCCCAGCCTGGAGCACCGTGCTCCGGACTCTCCAGCCACCCTACCTGAGGCTGGGCAAGAGACAGGCTGGCATGGGGACAGAGCTTGTTTTGACTGTGAATAAAACCAATGCACCTTGTACCAAGTGGTTCCCATGCTCTCCTGCCCAGTGAGGTGAGTGCGGAGTAGGGAAGGGTGATGGTAGGTCCCTGCAGGGATGGCAGTGGGTGGCTGCGGAGGGACTGCAGCCTGTTGTGGTCACCTGGTGCTGGCAGCCTTCAGGTGAAAGCTGGTGGCTTTGTAAGCCAGCTGCCCATGTCACCCTAGCAAGTTGTGTGCCTCATGCCCATCACCATGGCATCAGGGCTGCAGAGGATGAGCAAGATGCCTTGCCCTGCCTGGGCACGGAGGAGCTCATCTATCTGTCCTGAGGGTGAGTGCCTACCCTCCCTCTGGTGCCATGCTTGCTGCCATGCCTGCTGCCCTGCCCCAGCCTGGTGACCATGCCAAGTCCCTCTCCACGCCCATGTGTGCCCCCTGAGCACGAGTCCGGGTCCCCAGGGTGCCAGGGAAGGGCAACACCCAGCTGCATTACCCTGATTGCCCCATGGAAGTTCTAGAACATCTGCGTGCCAGTGGGGGAGGAGATGCCACAGACCTGCCTGGAGGTCTGTCCCCCACGCCCCAGGGACCTCAGGGCTAAGCTGTCCTTGCAGCAGGACCGGGCCTGGAGCAGTGGGTGGCCATGCTGGGGGGGCATAGGGCTCGGGGACCCCAGTCCCCCCTTCCTGAGCCCCCGCCGGCTGCTAGGACCCAGCAGCTGTCCCCGTGGGACCGCACAGCACAGGCAGCGCCCGGGAGTGACAGCTGGTGCCATCCGCAGCTGGTAGGCTGCAGGCAAACAGGATGACGAGCGGGTGACGGGTGACGGGTGCGGGGAAGGGGGAGCGTGGCCTTGCACGGGGGCAGCAGCCCCTGTTCTGCTGCAGGAGCGACGCCGGCAGGAAGGATCCCCAGCGAGGAGGGGAGCATCACCCACCTCCCCAGGAACAAAGGTGCGCTGGGTCCCCCACCCCCACCCCAGGGTCCCCCGCAGCCAGAGCAAGGAGCAGGGATGGAGCAGGCGGGTCCATGCTGTCCCCCCTCGGGGTGTGCTGGTGTGGCTGGGGCAGGGGCACAGGGCGTCAGCCTGGCACAGCACAGCGGGTCCCAGCAGTGCCAGCCCTGGCCAGGTTGGGCACAGCCCAGATGCCCGCTCTGGGGTAGGCAGGGTGCTGTGACCTCACCTGCTCCAGCATCTTGGAGGGCTTCAGGTCGTCTCTGGGTTTCTCTGTGGCTCTTCCTCATTTTGATTCTTCTTCACATCCTGCTCCCCTCCCCAACAGGCAAAGAGAAGACAGCAGCCATGGTTGTGGTGGGGTTTCCCTCTAAGGGACGCAGGAGAAGAGCCCTTGCTGCCCAGGCACTGGAGCTGCTGCCTTAGCCCTTGGTGGGGATGGCGAGCCGAATGGGGCTGAACACCACGGACAACCTAGAGCTGCTCTCTGTCCCCGAGCAGTCCATTGCCCAGGAGGTGGTGGGCCTCCTCTGCATGGTCCTGCTCACCCTCACCGCCCTGGTGGCCAACACGGTGGTGATGGTTGTCATTCTCAAAACCCCCCTTCTCAGGAAGTTCATCTTCGTCTGCCACCTCTGTGTGGTCGACCTCCTCTCTGCCATTTTCCTCATGCCCTTGGGGATCATCTCCAGCTCCTCCTGCTTCAACAGGGTGATCTACAGCATTGCCGAGTGCCAGGGCTTGATATTCCTGAATATCTGTTTCATCAGTGCCTCCATCCTCACCATCTCGATCATCAGCGTGGAGCGGTACTACTACATTGTCCACCCCATGAGGTATGAGGTCAAGATGACCATCAGGCTGGCGGTGGCCGGAGTGATCTTCATTTGGGTCAAGTCTGTTCTCATCACTGTCTTGGCACTGGTGGGCTGGCCTCAAGGCAACGGGGCCACCAGTGCCAGCCGCTGTACAGTCTACTGGAGCCCTGGGGCTCACAAGAAGATTTTTATGATCATCTTCAGCATCGTCTGCTTTGTTCTGCCTACCATCATCATCTTGGCTGTCTACTGCAGTGTCTACCGCGTGGCCCGGATGGCATCCCTGCAGCACATGCCTGCACCAGCACAGGCAGCTGCACCGAGGCACCGATCTGACTCCATCGCCAGTCAAGTGACCATCATCACCACCAGGAACCTGCCACTGCCCAGGCTGATGCCAGAGCGCTTTCTGGGAAGCAACAAGGCCATCCTCACCTTGGTCCTCATTGTGGGGCAGTTCTTGTGCTGCTGGCTGCCCTTTTTTGCTTTCCACTTGCACTCCTCTGTCACAACTGGCACAGTGGGTGGTGGGCATGGGGAAATGGTGGTCACCTGGATTGCCTACTCCTCCTTTGCCATCAATCCCTTCTTCTATGGGCTGCTGAACCGCCAGATCAGGGAGGAGCTGGCCCGGCTCCGGCGCAGCTGTCTCAACCGGCCGCTGGGCCAGGAGCTCTGCCTTTCTGTCTCGGAGGCTTCCATCCAGGAAAACTTCTTGCAGTTCCTCCAGAGAGCGACTTGCACGCTGGAGACCCATGCCAGCTGCATCAGCCCCAGCCCCAGGAACAGGCTGGACCAGACCAAGATGGGCTTCCCCATCCCAGGTCAAGTTCCTGAAGAAAGCACCTGAGAAGCAAGAGGCCTTGTCCCACCATGCTGGGAAGGAGGGTGGGCAGGGGACCTGTCAGGGACCCCCATTGGACCTGCTTGGGCTCAGTCTCTTGGATTTGGAGGAGTTCTTGTTCAGGTTTTGCCTCTTCTCTGAGCCTATGGTGGAAGGTAGTTTCTCTGTTCAGGAGAAGGCAGCAGATCTGGGGAAGCCTCATCTCCCTTCTATGGGCTGGGATTGTCTCTGGCTCCACCAGCTCAGTCCAGTTGCATGGATGGGCTCTCCTCAGGACACAGGATGCTAAGGGGCTCCTACACAGGGCAGAGGAGGGGGCACCTCCATATCCATCGCCTGTTGGGACCACTTGTGGCCAATGGGGAAAAGTAGATGTCCATTGCACCTTACCCAGGAGCAGTGGGTCAGCTAACACCACTAACACCAGTAACACCAGGGCGCGGGGCACCCTGCTGAGATTATGTGGAGCCCCCTGTCCTTGGCTCTTTAACCCAAAACTAACCTCTGGCTGGAGAAGCTCCTGTCACCTGTGGTACTTATCAGGGTGACAAGCACCCATGGGGCTGGCTCTGGCCAGGTCTGGTTTTTTGGTGCCGTGGCCATGCCCAGCCGTGCTCTCTGTCCCCCCGCAGCTGGTAGGGGCTGCCCCTCCAGGGAGGGATGCTGGCCGGCCGGGGGTCCGTGCCAGGCTGTTTATGGACACAGCTGCCCAGCTGAAGCCCAGCCAGTGGTGCCACGTGCCAGCCAAACTGGGCTGCCAGCCAGGGGTGCGCTGGGGTAGACGTGGTGGCACAGGGGTGGGTGGGTGGGTGGGGCACGTGGGGTGCCCCTGGGCAGCGGCAGCTGGAGGGTACCAGGACCTGCTGTCCCCCTTCAGTGTCATCGCTTCTGTGGTGCTTGAGGCCCCTCTCATGGGGTCCCCAGTGCAAGAAAAAGGACTGGACCCTGTTGAGGGATGCTGGAGGGGCACATCACCCCCAGCCCACCCACAAAGGTCCCAGGGTTGGTGCTGGCACAGTGGGTTGGAGATGCCCTTGCCCCAGTGATAACTGGGGGGCTGGGGGAGAACTGCCCCATGGCCTCTCAAACTGCCTCATGGCAGGGAGGGGTCTCTAGGAAGACCCCCAGAAAGACTGGGGCTGAGGGCCAGCACCCCTCTGGCCGCAGGGATGCCCCTCCAGCCACCACCCCATGCCCTTGACGTGGAGGGGTGTCTCCACCCAGGGTGGGGTATATTATTATTTTTTTCTTGTAAATTTTATCTTTTTATTAAACCATTGATAAGTTACAAAGGAGGAAAAAATATACTTATATGTACAGCATTTCCAAGCCAGCAGGGACTGGCTCTTGGATGGGGTTGCTGGGCGGAGATTGCCCCAGGGTGGCCCAGGGAGGGCCCCCCACCAGAGCCAAGGGAAGGGAGACCCCCAGAGAGGCCAGGCAGCCCCTCATCCAGTGGGACCTGGCTTTTGGGTGCTAGCCAGGGGGTGAGCAGGAGGACAGCAGGGTGGGCAGGGCAAGGAGCAGGAGGTGGGGGTCCCACCCCAGCACAGGGCAATGGGAGAAGGGACCCTGAGCCAGCAGAGACAGCCCCCCTGCCAATACCAGGGCACATGGTCCCCATGCAGGAAGATCAGGGAGGGGGGCACAGCACTGCTGGAACAGGCAGCAGGCAGCGGAGCAGCTCGTTCCTCCAGCAGGCATCACTGCTGGGAAGACCCTTCCCTTCCCTGGGGTGGGGAGCAAGGGGGTCCACCTGGGCATGGGGCACCTGGCAGCAGCTGAGGACAGGGTGGGCAGCGGGGAGGTGTCCCTGGCACGGGGTGGCACACCAGACCCCCTTGCCCACCCACCGGTGGGGCTCAATAGGGTGAGAACTTCTGCCGGTCAGCTTTCTTGGTGCCATTGGCTGCCGAGATCTTGGTCGTGTAGGTGGCAGTGCCACCATTGGGACCCGCCACAGAGGATGGGGATAGTGCCAGGAAGGACACCGGCTTCAGGCCGATGAAGTTGGAGAGGGAGATGGTGTAGGGGGTGCCCAGCAGGGCTGGGGGGGCTGGAGCGACGGCAGGCAGTGCTGCACCAGAGCCTGGGGCGAGGGGCTGGGAGAAGCCCATACCGAGGTCCATGGAGCCAGGGCCTGGTGACGCCTGGGAGGTAGATTTGGCCGTCTCTAAGCTGGAGAAGCAAGCAACAAGGTGAAAACCACAGTGACAGACAGTCTCCCACCGCAATGTGCCCATCGTAGGGTGCAAGGACCATACACCCCATCCCTTCTGGCACACATCTCTGTAGCACATCTGGTGAGGACTAAAAAGCTGGGGCTCAAACCCTGTGGCGTCTCAGGTCCTGCACCCACCATCTGGGGACCTCACAGCACCATCCCAGCTCATCCTTCCTGAGGATGCTGGAGTGAGTGTCCCCTAAAAGCTGTGCTGGGGCACTAGGGAGGTGTCACTCCTTGCTAGCAGCCAGCCTGCGTGCCCCCAGCTGGCACCTACCAGGCTGTGATGAGGTACTGAGCCAGGGTGATGCTGACGGGGGTCCCCGTGATGGTCACATGCCTCTCGCTGGAGCCCTCAGTCTGGTTCCCGATCTTGATGTGGGCACCTGACATCTGCCGGATCTCGCTGATCTTGCTGCCGTGACGGCCAATGATGCAGCCAATGAGCTGGAGGGGCAGGGACCAGGGTGAGCTGGGAGCAGCTGGAGCCTCGTCAAGCAGGGAGCTCCCAGGGGCTCACCTGGCCACGCTCTGTGCCTGGGAGGATTGGGGAAACTGAGGCAGACACTGTGAGGGCAGGGTGCTGCTTTCCTTGGGCAGACTCTACTTTTTGGTCTTACTCAAGCCCCACACCCCCCCCACAAGCTGGCATTGTTGGGCTGCCACATCCCAAGGCTCTTCCTTGGTGTTGACCAAGCCCTTTCCCCCTTCTGTGCCTCAGTTTCCCTTTTATTCCAACTGCTTCTGACCCAGCAGCCCCTCTTGCCCCTGAGCTCTGGCAGCCGAGGCAGAACCTCCCCTGTGCAGGGTGGTGGGTGCTGGCCTCTACAAAGAGGCTGTGGGGTGGAACACATGGGTGGGGGCAAGCTGTGGTCTGCCTCGCCATCCCCAGGACCCACACGTACGTCATTGGGCACCAGGAACTCCTGGGAGCTGCTCTGGGAGCTGGTGTCCAGGCCTGGAGGGAGAAACAGGGATGTTAGTGGTGGGAGGGTGGGTCTCCAGCAGCTCCATGCCCCCACACCAGCCCCATGCTGGGACAGTCAGTCACCCCAGGGACAAACCTGGGGAGAGGCAGGGAGGACGGGACATAGGCACCAGTTGTGATTTGGTGCCAGTGCTCCCCCACTGCAGGGCTGAGGGGCTCTAGTGGGTGCAGGGACCCCAGGAAATCAAGAATTCTGGGGGTCAGGTAGTCATGCCAGGGGTGCTGGGATCAGAGAGGGTGCAAGGGACTGGGATGCCCTCCCCCCACCAGGGCCAGGTGGCTGGGTGGGTCAGGAGGGGCACTCCATACCGCCAGCCCTGCGGAGGCACGGGAGGTGCTCACCTGGCACCATGGAGGGTGCGTGGCCCAGGGAGGCGAAGGGGAGCGTGTGCCCCGACAGCTGCTGCAGCTTCGTCACCTGCCCAGGCAGTGGGAGGAAGAGGAAGAAGGCATTAGAGGTGACTGCAGAGGGTCCCCTGTCCCTCCTGGGGCTGGACACTGGCACCCAGCACCTCCCAGGAGAGGCATCCCCAGCAGCACCCATCCTGGTGGGCACAGATCTGGTGCCCCTGGGAGCAGGGGTGGGCTGCCACAGGGACAGACTCACCTCCGCGGGAGAGACCCCACTGTACTGGCCTTGCATGGAGAAGCCCTGGGGGCAGAGGGGAAGGAAGGGGCATCAGTGGGGAGCCAGGTGCAGACCCCTGCCTCAGGCCACCCCTCCCCAGAGCAGGGAGGCCACCCCAAGCCCACAAAAGTTGCCCCTTGCTGGCAGAGGCCGGGCCCTCTGGCCACCCCATGCCCCTGGGGGGGCTGCACCCCTTACCTGGTTGGCAGAGAGCAGGATGGTGCCGAGGGAGAGGCCAGGGTGGTAGGGGATGGTGGCCCCCTTTGGAGGCGACTGGAGAGGGAGGGAAGGAGGTGAAGGGGATGAGAGATGAGGCTGAATGTCCCCGTAGCCCCACGGGTCCCCCCAGACCTCCTCTGCCCTCTCATGCCCCCAGCAAGCTGGGCACAGCCCCCAACACTGCCAAGGCAGGGTGCTCTTATGGGCTTCCATGCAGGGGGACCTCAGTGCCTGGGTCCAGGTGGGCATGGTAAGCCCTGGGGAGGGGGGAGGCAGGCAGCTCATGACCCCCTGGGCTGGGCATGGGGTTCAGTGGGTACCTCCAGGATAACGGCGCAGATCTGCCTCACGCACTGGATGATGGTGTCCGGCACCCCTGAGACAGTGACGGCCCGTTCGGTGGAGTTGGGCAGCAGGTCACCGGCCACCTGCACCTGCGCCCCTGTGCTCTGGCGGGGGACAAAGGGAGATGCTGGGGTGCCTCAGCCACTCCCCTCCAGGGCTCAGTAGCTCACATCTCCCCTGGGCCACACGGACCTTTGCAGGACCCACAGGATGATGCTCCACTCCTGCATCAACTCCCACAGCCCCTGCGCAGCCGTGGCAGCCCACATGCCCACGGCTCTGTGCCCCCCAGGGGAAAAGGGGAGCCTGCACCCAGGGCACCCTCAGCCTCACCTCCCGGATCTCCCGGATCTTAGTTCCTGCCTTGCCGATGAGTGAGCCACACTGGCTGGCCGGGATGACGAGGCGCAGTGTCACCGGCGATCTGCCTGCTGCCCCATCACCCCCTGCTCCCAGGTCCTGTGAGGGGAGGGGGGATGCAGTGTCAGACCCCCAGGAACCTGTAGGCATGGGGGCACTCACTGTGGGGGGAGAGATGCCTACCTCCTCCAGCTTGAAGGCGATCATGGAGACAGCGCGGAATACGGCGTCAGTGGAGCCGGTGATGGTGGTGATGCGCTCAGGGCAGGACCCCTCCGAGATGGTGATGCGCGCACTGCTCTGGGGACAGTGTGACACCCCATCAGGGACATCACAGGCCCTGTGCTCCATGTGTCCCCCCCAGAGAAGGGCTCACTGGGGGGCTTGATGAGTGCAGACCTGGGCTTTCCCCCCTCCCACCTGCCCCAGGCAGCCTTCCCTGGGGTGCAGCCACGTTTCCCATAGGTCCACCTGGGATTGGAGGGGGGCCAGGGCTGGGCATGTCGGAGCCACCAGGTACATGCAGGACAAGCAGCAGGACCTGGCAACCCCCAGCATGCCCTTACCTGCTCTCGTATCCTCTTAACAGTCTCTCCTTTCTGCGGGGAGAGGAACAGGGTGGGTGGTGAGGTCCAGGGGAGCCTGGGGCTGGCAGCGCCCTGGTCCCCAAATCTTACCTTGCCAATGATGCTGCCGATCTCCTGCAAAGGCAGAGAGGGGTGGCCTTGTCAGCAGGCAGCTCCCTGCCTGCCACATCCCTCCTCTGCCCACAGCCAGACCAATGGGCAACAGCCAGACCCTGCCCCGTGGCCACTGGGACAGTGGGTGGCTTGCTGGTGACACAGCAGCATGGGAACAAGCCACTCCATGGCTCAGGATGGGGGAAGAAATCCTTCTGGGAATGCTGTTCCCGGGGAGGATGGGGGGTTGGGAGCAGGGGAGGAGAACAGGGTGCTGGTGAGGAGCTGGTTCTCCAGCAGGGCCCCCCTACCCCGGGCATTACCAACCCCCCAAGCAGTGCCGAACCCGGCCACTGTTACCTTGCCATGCATGAGCATGCGGAGGGTCAGTGTGATGCTGAGCTCTGTCTCCTCGGGGCTGCCGCCCATGCCGCTGGCTCTGTCTGGCGATGCCATGGCGGGAGGGCGAGCTGAGCCTGTGGGACACAGTGGTCTCCAGAGAGGGGGGAGGCACCAACTAACCCTCCTGCTAAATCTGCAGCCTGAAAAGCACCTATGGCTGGGAAGCGGGGAAACTGAGGCAGCACAGTGCCATTCTCCAGCAGGGGAGGCTTGCACGGCCCCGTGGTACCCCACTGGCATCCTGCACACCTTCCAGGAGCTCCCCAAAATGAATGTGTCGCCATGTGTCTGCCTGAGCCTGCAGGCAGCTGCCTTCAACCTGGCCCACACACAGCCTGGGTCGGAGCTGGCACCGCACCTTCCCGAAGCCAGGAGCTGGGTGGGTGTTGGGGGTGGGGTGGGGTGGAAAACGTGGGGAGCGTGGCTGTAGGATGGGGTTTGCTTTGCAGATGCTTGCTGGGGTGGTGGCACGTGGGGCAGGAGGAGCAGAGGTGGCCTGGGTGGTCTTGCAGGCTGTGTGAGCCTTCCTCCTCCTCCTCCTCTTCCCCTCCCTTGCCTGTGCACAAAGCCCAGGGCAACTGAGGCAACCTCCCTGACGGGGAGTGCCAGCCTGACGTGAACTGCAGGGTGATGCCCAATGCACGATGCCGCTGCACCCTGTCCCCCCGGCCCGAGCAGCCCAGGGACCCCCCCAGACCTTGTGCCTGGGGCCGGGGGTGGCCGGGCCCTGCGGTGCCAGCGCGGGGCTGGGAGGAGGACAATCGCCGTGTGTCTGGGCACGGGTGGGCGGCTGCGGCGCTGCTGGCTCCCGGCAAGCTGGCCGATGCCAAGCGGCTTTGAAACAAAGCACCCGTGTTGGGGCTGGGGCCCGTGTCTGCCGACATGGCGGCGGGGGGGCGGTTATTTTAGGTGCTGGCAGCACTCGCCACCACTACGGCACATCTCCTGCATCAGGGTAGAGGGGTAGGGGGGCAGGCTGGTCGCCTCTGCACCCCCTAAGTGCTGGGGCTTGCACCCCCGGCGTGATTTGGCCACCCCATCATCATCCCCCCGTTACCGGGGCCTGGAGAAAGGTGGAAAGGCTGGGGAAGGGGGATATTCCCACTGCCGATGGAGAAGAGCCTGAAATGGGGGTGGGGGTGGACGGTGTACCCCCCTGTATCCCCCTTCCCCGCAGCGCCCGGAGCCGTGCGCAGTGCCGGCAGGAGCGGGCAGCCTGCCGGGTCCCCCATCCCCCGGGGACGGACGGCAGCGGGGACCCGCCGGGGACAAAAGATCCGCCGGGAGAGAAGGATGAGGCTGGCGGTGGGGCAGGGCGGGGAAGCGGCAGGGCCACGAGTGTCCCCCCACTGCCACAGGCGGTGCGGGGGGCGGCGGGCAGGGGGGTGCGCTGCCCCAGGTGAGCCGGGCGGGCAGGGACGCCCAAGGCCCCGGTGATGGGCACAGGCCACCTGCCCCGGCGCCGTGCCACGGCTGGCGGCGGGACAGCCGCGAGGGTGGGCACCGCCCGTCCTTCGGGGCACCTTCGGGGGGCAAAGGGAGGTGACGGGGGGGACAGGAGGAAGCCCCCACCCCGTCCCAGGGGGAACCACTCTCCGCTCGCCCTCCCGGCCGCCCCAAGCCCCCCGGTCCCCGCGGGAGGGGGCCTGGCGGGTACCTTTCCGTGCGCCTCGTCCCTCCGCCGCCGGCCACCCCGCTCAGTGCCACATTGTCCCCGGCAGCGCCCAGTGACACCCGGGGCAGGAACAATGAGCCGCTTGACAGGCCAGGGCCAGGCTGGCAGCCCCGGCCCCCACCCCGGTCCACGCCGGGGCCCCCCTCGCTCTTCCCCTCTCCCACATCCCTCCCTCCGGGATCCTATTACAGCGGATAAGAGACACTAAAAGGAACAATGCACCCTGGGTAAGGCCATCTGCCACCGCTGGGGACATTCCTGGCCCCCCTGCCCCCCCCTTTGGCTCACACATCACCCCTCTTTGTAATTGCGGTGGTGTGGTTTTTTTGTTTTTTTTTTTTTTTTTTTTTTTTTTTTTTCCTGGAAGCCGATCAGCTGGCAGGGCTCGAGGCCTCAAGGACACCGGAGCGGGCAGGGACGGGGCAGCTGGCACCCCAGGGCCCGCTGGCACCCGGGGCTGCTGCTAGGGGGGAGTGCCTGGAGGGCTGGGGGAGCAGGAGGCGCCCCTGTGGCTGCAACAGGTGACCTGAAACGGGTGGGGGGTAAGGGATGCTCTGGACCAGGGTCCTGCCTTACTGCCAGGGCAGGGACCAACTTCTGCCCCCCTGGCACTGCCCCGTGCCACCCGCAGCCAAGCGTGTCCCCCCCCCCACCCCCCACCCCCACTGTTACCTCCCCCACTAAATCCTCCTGGGCCCTGGCGTAAGCAGCTAAAGCCCAGGCAGCCTTGGTGAAGGGGGGCACTGGGGAGGCACCCTGCTGCCGGCTCCATCTGTGCCCGGGAGTGCCTGGTGCAGCAGCACTAAGATGGAGAAAGGCAGGTGGTGGCCAGGGGGCTTGTCCCCCCCTTCTGTCAGGCCTCCCCACCCGCCCCCTCATCTGTTCTTGGTAGCCACTCATTCAGTAAATCGCCCTCCACCTTCCCTGGGGGCACCAGGCTGTGGCCAATACGGGCGGGAGCCAGCCAAGGCTGGCAGTTCCCTTTTAAGCCCCTGTGGATTACCCTGGGCTTGGATGCACGCTAGGAGGGGTGGGAGGAGGAAGAGGAGGATGAAGAGGAAGCGGGCAGGCTGGAGACATAGGTGCCACTACCCCAGGGGACCTACCTGTTCCTGAACACAGCCCCAGGGCTCCCTGGACACCATCCAAGGCTCCCAGGGATCCTGCCAGAAGTGATGGGTGGGCTCCAAAGGCCTCACAGCCAGTACTTGCCCACCCACAGGGCAACACTCTGCGAATGTTCCATCCCTCAGGGGCTGTACCTCCCCTGCTGTCATCCCCCAAAAATCTGCGTGGGATGGGGGCCACGGAGGAGGTGGGCACCAGGGACGGAGGCGGGAAGGATGGAAAGAAGCAGGAGGAAGGTGGCAGGAAAGTGGTAGCAGAGCTGGGGTTTTATTTGGTCCCAAGGAAGGTTGTGGTGCTGGCATGGGCCTGGCACGGCATGGCAGGGTTGGGTGGGGACACCAGGTGAGCAGCTGGCTTGGTGCAAGGGTGCGTGCTCAGGCGCAGGGTGGGTGGGTTGGCCATGTCCCCCTGCCCTGTGGGCCCCCTCCACACAGCCGTCCTGCTCACTCCAGCTGCTGCAGGAAGGTCAGGAGCTCGCGGTGCCACTCATTCGGCTTGTCCAGGTAGCAGGCATGTCCAGCACCCTGCAGCACCAGCACACCGTGCTTGGGGAGGTGCCGCAGGTTGTTCAGGCTGGCCTGCCCCAGCTCCATGTCCTGGTCCCCGTACACGATCAGCGTGGGGGTCTGCAGAGGGGGAACGCACTCTGAGCTTGCCAACAGCACCCAGGCACGTGGTCCTCCTGGTCGAGGGACACCCTGGGACCAGGACATGGAGGGGAGGTGCTTGCCCTTCTCCCCCACCCACCATGAGAAGGGGAAACAGGCTCAGAATCCTGGGTCTCCCCACGTTCCCTGTTTCCCTCCTGCTACCCTACGGTCACATTCCTTCACCATCACATTCCCCTTTTCCAGTGGCAACATTGCTTCTGGCCTGTTTGGTTTTTCCTGTGCCCAAATGCAGTGCCAGGGTCCCCTCCTCACTATCCCCTCCCAGTTCCTTGACCTCCCACAATCTCCCTCCAGGCCGTACTTTGATCTGGGTGTACTGCTCCACTGTGAATTTCTCAGTGCAGATGGGTGCCACGGGCACATACGCCTTGAGCAGGTGGTTGTGCTGGAAGAGGAAGGGCAGGGAGTACATGCCGCTGAGCGACGGGCTGATCACCACGGCTGGACCCAGGCACAAAGCCTCCGAAACTGCTTTCAGGAAAGCCCCCGGTGCTGGCTGGCCCACTGGTGCTGGCGCCACGGCATCTTTCGAGCGCCCCAGCCCTGAGCCGTAGGAGACAGAAATTGCCCTGTCATATTCCCTGCCACCTGATGACCGGGAGAAGCCAGCACAGCAGGACGCTGGGGCTGCCATCCTGCCACCACAAGCTCAAGTGGCTGTGACAGCTCCCCCCGGCCCCCACCTTGCTCCGGGGCTGTGCTTGCCACCATCCCTTACCCGGCAGGTCAATAGCCACAGCTCGGTAGCCGTTTTCGGCCAGTATGGCAAGCGTCTGCAGCTGAAGCCAGGTGTCGGAGGAGAAGCGAATGCCATGCAGCAGCAGCACTGTCAGCTTTGGCGCCTGCTGGTCTGGCTCAGCTTGGCGGTAGAAGAGGGTTTGGCCGTCCACCGTGACGGTGCTCTCGGTGAGCCGCGGGGTGGCCATGACTGGGGTTGGGAGGGATGTTGCGGGGGTTGAGAGGTGGAAGTGGGCCCGGGGCCCACGTGCAGCCTAGCATAAGGGGCCACAGGCCTCGTCCTGGCCTCGAGGCCCGGCGGAGGCAGGAGGGCTGGCAGGCTGTGGCACTGGCACTGGGAAGGGGGGGTTACACTGGCACCACCCTCCTTCTGGGGGACACGGGTGGGAGGCCGGCCCCGGGGTGGGTGCGGGGCCACTCGCTCGCGGCAGGCAGGCTCACGGTCCTGCCTCTGCCTCAGTTTCCCCGCCCTGCGCCGGGCCGGCGGCCCTTACCTGCTCCTCTGCCCCACTGCCGGCCGCCGCTCGCCGCCCGCTCCCCGCCGCACCACGGGGCTGGCGATGCCGCGCCGCGGGTCCAAAGGCCGGCGGGGCGCGGGCAGAGGAAGCGGCGGCACCGCCTCACGGAGCGCAGGGCCCGAGGCGGCCCTGGGAACCGCCGCCGCCCCACCGAGCCGAGCCCCACCGAGCTCTAGCCGAGTCAAGCCGAGAGCCCTACCCGAGCTCTGCCGAGTCACCCGAGCTCTCCCGAGCGCCGCCGAGCCGTTGCCGAACCGAGCCGAGCCCTAGCCGAGCTGGCCGAGCGCTGCCGAGCCCTAGCCGAGCCCTAGCCGAGCTGTTGCCGAACCGAGCCGAGCGCCGCCGAGCCTTAGCCGAGCGCTAGCCGAGCTGGCCGAGCTCTGCCGAGCCCTTGCCGAACCGAGCCGAGCTCTAGCCGAGCCCCGTTGGCCGGGGCTCCTCTCCCGGCACCGGCCGTTCTCTCCCGAGACCTCGGTCCCGGCCCGGTGGGTCGGTGCGGCGGGCAGGCCCCCAGCTAACAGCCCTCGGGGCCTGCAGCGCTGCGGCCTCCCGCCAGGCGGAGCCTCGGGCCGCGGGCGCGGCGCCGTGAGGGCCGGTGCCGGGCGGGCTGCATGTCCTGGCCGGGCCTGAGGGGCGGCGAGGGCGGCGGCCGGAGCCAGCGGGGGCTCGGGGGGCTGGAGCCGAGTGGGGCTCCCAGCGCCGGGCGTGGGAGACGCGGGCCGGGCCGGAGAGAGGAGAGCAGCGCGGTCTGAGGCCTACCCTGCCCCGCAGCAGTGGGGTTTGGGGCTTCTAGCCCCTCGCTGCCATTTTCCTTCTCCAGGGGGAGCAGAGATGCCGGTCGGCCGCGGCCGCCTGGGGCTGCTGCTCCTCGGGGTGCTCCTCACCTTCCTCCTCTACCTGCTGCTGCCGGCCACGCAGCAGGAGCGGCGCCTGGCGGGTACCCGGCCTGAGGAGGGGAAGCGGGGCCGGCGGGTGGCCAACACCACCGCACGAAGCGGAATGGCTGCGGGAGAGCCCCCCGTTTTCTACAGGGAGGCTTCTGCAGGGCCCCAGGCCAGCGGCGCTGCCAGCCCCGGGAGGTGGGTCAGCCCGCTGGCTCCCGTAGCAGAGGAAGGTGGTCGGTCTTCCCTAGCCCTCGTGGCCACTGGATGACTGTAGGCATGCTGTCTTCCCTGAACCCCTTCCCACCTGTTTTCCCCACCACAGGCCCGATGTCCTGTTCCTGCACGGCCAGGCATTCACCTCCAAGACGTGGGAGGCCTTGGGCACACTGGCGCTGCTTGCCGGAGAAGGCTACCGTGCAGTTGCAATAGATCTGCCTGGTAGGACCACGGCATTGCCCTGAAGTTGATCCCTCTGGTCAGCTCCAGTCCATCACCTTAGCCACTGCTGGGGTCTGGACCTCTTTAGGGAGGGCTCTGGACCTCTTTAGACAGCTAATGGTGGTCCCCATGGGGATTTGGCTTTGCCCCAGGGCATTGACTTCCGTGGCCACCCAAATGCTTGGGCTGGAGTTGGCTTGGTCTGGCTGGTGCACGGCTGTGGCTGTACAACTGCTGAGGCTTGACTGGTTGCCTATTTTCTGCCAAGCTAGCTGAGCCTCAGGGGGAGAGATCATTGCAGGCTGCACAGTTCCCCCTACCCCACACCCACTCCATGCCCTCTGCCCTAGGCTATGGGGATTCACCCCCGGCGGAGATGGCCACAGCACAGGACCGGGTGGCTTTCCTGGACCATGTCCTCCAGGAGCTGGGCATCCGGAGGCCCATTCTTGTCAGCCCCTCCATGAGCGGCCGCTTTGCCCTACCCTTCCTCCTGGCGCAGGGGGACCGGCTGGCTGGCTTTGTGCCCATTGCACCCGTGGGCACCAAGGACTACACTGCTGAGCAGTACCGGCGGGTCCAGGTGAGTTGGGTTGGTGGGCTCTGGGGATATCCCTGGGTACTGGCAAACCTTGTAGGCTAGCTGGTTGTAAGGTGGCATGGAGGGTGGCCCTGTTTTGGGGTGAGCGAGGGGAGCAGTGAGGGGGACCTTTGCTCCCCTCAGCTCGTGGCGGGGCTGGCACCTGCCTTCCCTCAGCTTTGCAGCCCCCATGATGATGGATGGAGGTGGGCACAGCACAAAAGGAGTGTGGTGGCCATTTCCCCCTCTGATAACCACTCTGGTTTTCTCTCTGCCCTTACCAAGACGCCCACCCTGATCCTGTATGGTGACCGTGACACAATCCTGGCTCCCCAGGCCCTGCAGAGCCTCCGGCAGCTCCCTGGGCACCGTGTGGCTGTGGTGCCTGATGCCGGCCATGCCTGCTACCTGGACAAGCCAGACGACTTCCACCGGGCCCTGCTGGGCTTCCTGCACCAGCTAAAGTGAGCGCTGCCGAGCGAGGACAGAGGCTGGGGCATCCTGTGGGACTGGGACACACAGGCGGCTGGCGTGAAAGGTGCTGTTCTTTTTTGGGGCGTCCCCAGGGTGGCTGGGGGGGACACACTGAGGGTGTTCCTTGTCTGGCAGGACAGTTCCTCCTCTGTCAGGAGGCCAATAAACTGATGCTGCTCTGGTTTCTGCGTGTGTCCCCAAGCGCCGCGGGGCTCCCTGGGCTCCAGCCCCGTCTCTCGGCCTCTAGTGTGGGGCAGGAGGGTGCCCGGCCCGGCCCCTGCCTGCCTCCTGCCTCCTGCCCCCCCCCCCCCTTCCCTGCCCCCCGCCTTCAGCCCACCCCGCGGCCCCGCTCCTCCCCCGCCCGCCCCCCGCCCGCCTCCTGCCCGCTGCCGGCTGCGGGGCGGAGCGGAGCGGGGCCGAGCGGGGCCGGGCCGGGCAGGCGCCGGCGGCAGCAGCGCGGAGGTAGGGCCGGGCCGGGCGGGGGTCCGAGGAGCTGGGGCGGGCCTGCAGCGCCCGGCAGCCCGTGGGGGGCTGCCCTGGTGCCTTCGTCCCCCCGCAAGCCCGCACCCCTCGCGGTATATACCCCGAGGTACCCTGCACCTCCCTCCCCACCCCGTACTGCCGTGCACCCTTAACCACGGTACCCTGCATCCGCGGTACCCCTTGCACCCCTCATCTGCCCTCCTGCACCCCCCTACCACGGTACTCTTCACCCCGCTGCACCCCTCACCGCGGTCCTCTGAAAGCCCCCCGTACCCCCTCGCACCCCTAATCATGGTGTCTTGCACCCCCCTGCACCCCCAACCATGGCATCCAGCACCCCTCTGCCCTCTTGCCTGTGCTTCCCCTGCACCCCAACAACACAACCGCTGCACCCTAACCCATGCAGCACCCTGCACCCCTAACCACGGTACCCTGCACACCCCTGCACTCCCAAACATGGTGTCCTGCCCCCCCCAATACACCTGCACCCCTACCCATGGTACGCTGCACTCCCCACTAACCGTGGGACCCTAACTGCAGTACCGCTACACCCCACTGTGCACCCTCCCTTGCACCTCAGCCAGGTACCCCTATACCCCACCTGTGCCCGTTTGCACCCCTAGCCACAGTACCCTGCACCCCTAACCACGGTCCCCTTGTGCCCCCCCCCCCCGAGTCTCTCTGCACCCCTTGCTCCCATAGCTTGCCCAGTGTTCCCCTTCAACCCCTCCTGCTGTAGCCCCATGTGCTCCTAAGCACCCCACATCCTCCTGCTCCTCCAGCTGCCCAGCACCCCTCAAATACCCAGTAGCCTGTCACCCTCCTGTAGGCCCCCCAGCCCCCCCGTCCTCTGTAAGCGCTCAATCTCCCTTCACCATCCCCATTTCCTTGCACCCCCAGTGTCCACCCTTGTACCTCTCCAGTACCCCCTAAGCAAGCCATGCCCCCCTTTCCTTACCTGCACCTCCTCACATCAGCACCCTTCTTTCCCCACCTGCACTCCCCTAGCATCCTGCTGGACCTCTAACCACTGACTAACCCCAGCTACCATGTGCCCCTGCCCTACACACCCTTCTTCCCCCCCATAACCCCCTCCCTTGCCTCGTTGCCCCCCTTTCCTCCCTGCTAGCCCCCTATGCCCCAGCTAGCCCTTCTGTGGGTCTCACCCTCACCCCATTGCTTGCCCTGGCACTGCGTCTGGGGTGACAACATGTGCTTTTGGGGGGAGAATGAAAGGATGGCATGGGGGGCACACCCCATCCTGCCCCTGCACCCAGGTGGGGGAATTTCTCTGGTGGTGGCAGCATCCCAGGACTCATAACTGGGAGACCTTTGCCCCATCCTGCTTTGGTTTCTGTGACGACCGAGCTTGCCAATGGACTTTGGAGGGGCCGGTGGGTGATTAACCATCTCACCGCTCTTCCCCCAGGGCTTTGCAGCCCCAGTCCCTGACATGGCACCCGGGAAGCCCGGGAAGAGCACCGGGGCCTCGGAGGATCCCTCGGTTACGCTTTTTCGGGAGTACCTGAGGATTGACACCGTCCACCCTAAACCTGACTATGGTGAGGATGGGGGGAAATGGACGGGGAGCCATGCAGGGATCCAGCAATGTGGCTTTGAAGCTCTGGTCTTTGGACCCGGATGCCCAAGTCCTGGGCTGGGGCTGTTTTGATCGAGGTGTTAAGGAGTGAACACCTTTGTGCCTTATCTCTGCTGGTGCCTTTGTTCGGGGCGAGGACATCCATGGATGTCTTGACTGCACCCAGAGCAGCTGTTTGCTTCCTCCAGCCCTGTGCCTCAGGGTCCTTGTTTCCATGCTGCCCTGGCTCTGAGACAGATGATTGTGGTAACCCCGTGCAGATCTTCTGTTAAAATTTTCATCCTCCCACTAGAGTACATCAAGATTTTTTTATTGGTGGAAAGCTCCCGAAACTTCTGTGGAGGACTGTCCTCCCTGAACTTGCCTCCTTCAATTCTTATTTTTTCCTGTTCCCCTAGTCCTTGCGCCAAAGGGATGGTGACAAGCTGCTCCTGTCCCCACTCCCAGCCACCTCTTGTGCCCAGGACCTCCATCACCTGCCCTCTCTGGTCACCTCTTTCCTTGGCCTGGGAGCCCCGGAGAGCCTTGTGAGTTGTAGTGAGGGGTGGGAGATCCTGACATAACTCTGGGCATCCCTGCTCCTCCCCAGATGCGGCTGTCCAGTTTCTGGAGCGTGTTGGCACCGACTTGGGCTTGGCCTGTCAGAAAGTGGAGGTGAGTGAGGCGAGGAGCAGCCCCCAGTCTGTCCATCCATCCACCCATCTGTGCCAGGTCCTTAGTGACTGGGCTGTTCCCCTGCCTGCCACCCTGGAGCTGGGTAGGAGTGAATCCCCTCTGCCTGTAATCCTTTGCTGACCTGAGCCCTTCCTTAAGCCTGTATTCCGGCTAGTCCCTGCTGACCTTTGCAGCCGCCCGTGCTATGATTAGCTGGGGACCTGGCAGGGTCGTGTTGGCTGAGGACATCCTTCCTGCTGGGCACCAGCTGTCCCAGGGTGTCCCCGGGCACCCGGGGAAGATGCTGGGTTTGTCTCCCCTCCTCCATCTGAATTGCAGCCAGGTCTCGTGCCTTTGTCCAGGCTCCGTCTGGCTTTGGGGGAGTGCAGGCATGCCTGCTCCTGCTGCCTGCCCTCTCCCAGCAGAGAAACGGGTGACCTGCTGGGTGGCATCAAGAAACTTTTCCCAGTCTGATGCTTTTTGGCTGCAGCCTGCCAGTCCCAGCCCCTCAGCCTCGACCTTGGTGACATCCTGCCCTTGCCCCACAGGTGTGCCAGGGCCGCGTGGTGCTGATCCTGACGTGGCAAGGCACAAAGCCCCACCTGCGCTCCATCCTCCTCAACTCCCACACCGACGTCGTGCCTGTCTTTGAGGTGCTGGGACAGGGCAAGGGGTGGAACAGGCATGGTGGGCAGGATGGGGTGGGTGGCAGGGGAATGGGAGCTGGTGCCTGCTGTGCCCCTATGCCATCACAGCCACTCTTCCCCACAGGAACACTGGACCTACCCACCCTTTGAGGCTGTTAAGGACTTGCAAGGCAACATCTATGCCCGGGGTGCACAGGACATGAAGTGTGTCTCCATCCAGTGAGTGGAGGGCTTTGCACGGTGGGCATGGTGGTGGGGGTGCCTCTGAATGATGCACGACAGGATGCTGCCATCCCCAGAGTCTCTGGGGCTGAAGGTGCTACCCCTTGACCCTGCCTGGGGTGTCTCAGAGCACACCAGCCCCTCTCCTCCATGATGACCAGGCACCACCTTCTCCCCACAGATACCTTGAGGCCATCCGGAGGCTGAAGGCAGAGGGAAAGTGTTTTGCCCGCACCATCCACCTCACCTTTGTGCCTGGTGAGTCCCCAGGGTGTCACCTCTCAGGGGAACAGGAGGGGCTGGCAGCTGGGTGATGCTCTGAAGTTCTCCACAGCGTGGCAGCTGGGCACCCTCCTGCCAGTCTCTCCAGATTTTGAGCCAACCTAGGTCAAGGCTGGAGGGGTTTCCCTGTCCAAAGACATCGGGTGTGCTGGCAGCACCCAGGCTGGCATGAAAGGTGGGCTGGGGGATGCCCCAGTTCCTTCCTCCACACCAGCCTCTCCCCCACAGATGAGGAGGTGGGTGGACACAAAGGCATGGAGATGTTCGTGCAGCGCCCCGAGTTCAGAGCACTCAACGTGGGCTTTGCCCTGGACGAGGGTGAGTGGTAGCAGGGCTGCCATGGGGACGTGTCTCCTCTTGGCATGCACCCTTCTGCCTGTTGGCATTGTCCCCTGGGCACTGGCACCCAGCACAGCTTCCAGAGACCCCCCTGGGGGCTCCTTTTCCCGGGCAGTGACCCACACGGTGCCAGCCTGGAGGGGAAATGCTGCCAGGGCAGAGTAGAAGGGGGCATGCCATGGCACTTCTGTGCCCTGCTGACCCCCTGTCTGTGCCTGCTGCAGGTCTGGCCAGCCCGTCTGACACCTACAGTGTCTTCTATGGCGAGAAGAGCCCATGGTGTAAGTAACCGCACGCGTGGCACCCTGTCCCTGGCTCTGCTGGGCGCTGGGGCACTGATACTGCCCTGGGCTTTCTGCTCAATGCCTCCTTCTTCCCCTGCTGCCACAGGGATAAAAGTGAAGTGCATGGGTAGCCCCGGGCATGGGTCCCGCTTCATCAGCAACACAGCGGCTGAGAAGATGGTAAGAGAAGGTGCAGCCCTCTGCTGCCTGCCCTGGGGCTGCCTGCAGGACTGGTCCTCACCCACTGCCCTTCCTTCCCCAGCACAAAGTCATCAACTCCTTCCTGGCCTTCAGGGAGAGCGAGAAGCAGAGGTAGGAGACAGGCAGCGGGAATGGCTGTGGCTTCAGTTCAGTCCGTGGAGGGGGTCTTTGGGATCCCAAGCCAGGCTCTGATCCGGTGCTGCTGCTCCGTGCCTCAGTTTCCACATTTGGGGGTACTGGTGGGGTGGGGGAGCACTCTCCTCCTCCCTGGGTGGTGGAGGTTGACTCTCCCTTGCGTCCCCCGAGGCTCAAGTCCGACTCAAGCCTGACCCTAGGGGATGTCACCTCACTCAACCTGACCATGCTGGAGGGGGGCGTCTCTTTCAACGTGGTGCCCTCTGAGATGGCAGCCAGCTTCGACATCCGCATCCCACCCACCGTGGACCTGAAGGTGGGTGCCATGCTGGCCCCGCCTGGGAGGGAGCGGGTTGGGGGGTACCCCGCTCACACTTCTCTGATCTCTGCCTCAGGCCTTTGAGGAGCAGGTGGCTGCATGGTGTCGGGGTGCTGGGGACGGTGTCACCTATGAGTTTCACCAGGTGAGGGGTCTCAGCCACCTGGCACATCGTGCCTGTCCCTCCCCTGCCACATGCCCAGCCCCTGCCCCTCACCTGTCCTCTCCCTCCATCAGAAATGCATGGACCAACACGTCACCTCCACTGAGGAGTCAGACCCGTGGTGGAAAGCTTTCAGCGGGGTCTGCAGGGACATGTGAGTAGTGTCCCCAGGAAGGGCGGGACCATGGTGGGGACATCCTCTGGTGGGAGGCAGGTGGTCCCCGGGGGTCTCTGGGGTCATGGCAGGCATTGGGAGGGGTTGTCCTGTGCTGTGCCAAGGCATTTCCCTGCGTCCCTCCGAAAGGGATGGGATTGCGTGTCCTGCGGGACTGAGGGACCTTCCTGGTGTGGGCTCTTTGCCTGTGGGGTGGCAGGGGGACAGGGGAGCCAGCTGCCCCCATGCCCATGCTGATGCAAGGTCTCGCTTGTCAGGAAGCTGCAGCTCAAGCTTGAGATCTTCCCAGCTGCCACCGACAGCCGCTACATCCGAGCGGTGAGTGCCCTGCCAGCCTGCCTGTGGGTCCCCCACCCGGGGTGAGACCTGCAGCCCCAAACAAGAGCCATGCCCAGGAAAAACGGGGCATGTGGTGCCCATCCCATCCCTGGCCTCACCCTGTACCCCACCATCCCCAGGCAGGACACCCCGCTATTGGCTTCTCACCCATGAACCGCACCCCAGTGCTTCTCCATGACCACAACGAATTCCTCAATGAGCAAGTCTTCCTGCGGGGCATCGACATCTATGCACATCTCCTGGCTGCCCTGGCATCGGTGCCCCCACTGCCTGCTGAGGGCTGAGCGCCCTGGCGAGGGGCAGGATGGGGCCGAGCGAAGCAGCAGGACACAAGACTTTAAAAAGGGATCAGGGGGTTAGCACAGCAAATGCCTGCCAGTGTGCCTGGGACACAGATGGCATCATGCCACGTTGGCAGTGCTCAGGGCTTGCCCGATGGTGATGCCTGTGCCCAGTGTCCTGGCTGTGCCCTCGAAATCTGGGTCCCAGCCGCACCCCTGGGGGTTGTGTCCCCCTTGCCCGGGTGCCAGCAGAGCCTTGTGCCTGGGTGCCTCCTGCCTTTCCTGGTGCTGGTGGTGCCTCCCCCTGTCCCTGTGCCACCTCCAGCTGCTCTGGCTGTGGGGTAAGGGGCAGACTGGTACCCTGCTCTGCCTGCCTGCGCCTCATCCTGCCTCCCTGCCCGTTTGCCAGGGGAGCTGGGGCCGGTGCCACCTGTCCTCCCTGTGCAAGTCAATAAATCTCCTTGGTAAGCATGGCCAGCAGAGGGGTCTGTCTGTCTGTCTGTGGCGCTGCCTGTGGGGTCTTGGGGAGCCCAGGCGCCACGGATTTCCTCAATGTGGTGGCGTCTGCTGGGGTGCTCCCTGCTCCCCTGGGTTTGTTGGGTTGGGGGATGGTGCTGTGGGCCGATCCTGCCCAGGCAGGCTGTGGGACTGCTCCTCAGGAGCCTCCGCTCCAGATCAGCCTCGGGGCTAGAGCAGCTGGGGGTGCTGGGATTCATCCTGCTCCCACCAGGTCCTGCCATAGTGCCGCTCCCCCAGACCCCCAGGCCTGGGCAGGCAGCGTGCGGGTCTGAGCAGGCAGCCGACCTGATCTACCAGAGCTGCCCCGGGCTGCATCTCCTCCTTGCTTTTACCCCACCCCGCGTGGCTCCCAGCACCCAGGGGTGCTGGATCTGTCTCAGAGCCACACCGTTCCCCGGGGAAGCCACGGCAAGAGCCAGCTGAGGGCTCACTGAGCCAAACTGGGGTGGTTTTACCCTGGCCGGGGGGGGGGGGGAAGTTGTAGGGCTGCTCCACTAAAAAAGGTTGGGGGTGAGCCAGGCCCCCCCTATCCTCCTGCCTTCTGTTTTAATTAATAAAGATGCTGCAGCCCTCTGGGGGCTGGGCTTAATGAGGCTGCCCCCGTGCCAGGCTGGGAGAAGGGATGAGGCCGGTGGTGATGGGGTGCTGCAGAAGCCATCAGCTCCCACATCCTTCTCCTCCACCCAGCACGGTGAAATCCAAGGCTTTTGGACGGGAGGGATGCCTGCCTCCATGCCAAGGCTCCCCAGAAAATTTTGTGTGGAATCTCTGATGTCTCATATGGCCATGTCCCCTGACCCTGCAGCCCCGGGAGAAGGTGGCCTGGGAGTGGTGTGTTGGGTACCATGGGGTCCTGCTTGCTGGCCAGGGTCCCTGCTCAGGGTGCAGGTGAGCAGGCACCTTTTCGGCAAACAGTAGTGCATCCCCCCTGCCACCTTGCCCTGTAGGTGCACCAAAGCTGCATGTAGCACCCCGTGCTCCCCTTGATCCTGCTCAGCCCCCTTCTCCAACTGGCCTGGTGTCCCCAGCTTGCCCGGCTGCTGAGATGAGAGCCAGGTGCTTGCTGGTGATCGCCCCATGCTGAGCATCCTTCATGGGGGACAGCCCAATGTGCCGTGTCCTACCCCTCCAGGAAGGCAAGGCTGGGGAACCCCAGCTTCCCCCCTTGCTCCCCAGCCTCCAGGGATGAGCCATCCTCAGGGATGAGCCGGAGAGGCCGGCAGGGTTACTTCTTTGCGGGAGGGGGCTGCGGCAAAGCCTAAACCGCTGGTGGCAGGTGACGATTTAGGGGTGTGTGAGCTCTGGGCGCTGCCCCCGGGGGCTGAGGCTGTTGCGCCCCGCACGGCACCCCCCGCGCATCCCTGCCGCCCCGGGGGATGGGGGGGTGGCGGGGGCGGGCCGGGGCGGGCCGGGGGCGGTCGGATGGCGGCCCCATAAAAGCTGGGTGCCACCGGCAGCCCCGGGAGCGGCGGGATGCGGTCGGCGGTGGCGGTGTGCTGGCTGGGGTCTGCGCTGCTGGCGGCGGGGCGCAGCCTGCCCCGGCTCCGCCTGCCCTACCGCGGTGAGCCGGGCCGGGGGCACCTGCTGCGGGGGGGGCTTGGGGGGCCTCGGCTGTGGGCGCTGCGCCCCAAGTGCGAGTTTATGGGGAGGGCTGGGGGGGGGGCACCTTGCGCTGGGGCTCGGTGTGGTCTGGGGTCTCGGCGGGTGGCTGCTCGGCGCGGTCCCGTTCCGCACGCGGGACGTGGGGGCCCCCGAGGAGGAGGAGGAGGAGGAGGGAGGGGGGAGCCGGGTGCTGGGGCGAGGGGATGCGCCGCCGGGCTCCGCGCCAGCCCCGCCGCTTCCCACGAGGGATGGTCTCCCACGTGGAGTGGGGAGAAACTGAGGCACAGCGCTGGTCTGGCACCGGCACGCCCTGGGGCTCGGGTGGGTGCTGCGGTGCGTGGGTGGGCATCACCCCCCGTGGGTGCTCGGCGCTGGGCCCACGGCTGGGTGGGCTGCCCGGCAGGTCCCAGGGTGCTGCTGGGCACGGGCACCCTCTGAGCCCCGCCGTGTTGGGGTGCTGGGGGGCCCTCGGGGTGCTGCGCTGGGAGCGCTTGGTTTTAATTAAAACTCCTGTGATCCTGCGCTGGCCCGCTGCATGCCCTCCTCTGCCAGCTTAATCCACAGGCTACTGCCAGCCAAACTTGACAGAGGAGCCCGGAGCGCCCTGATTTCCTCCATCTGGCCTAAAAGCAATGAACCTGCTCTAAAAAAGAGTAAAATAAAATAAATGGCATAATGCAGATCTTCCCCTTCCCAAAGAGGGGAAAGGACTGGGGCAGCCCAGCCCTCAGGGAGCCCTGGGAGCTGTGGAGCAGGTCCCTGTGCCAGGGGAAAGCTGCTGGCTGCCCTTGTGCTGCCCGGGCTGGGGGTCCCCTGGCCTGGGGGCATGGCTGGCTGCATCCCTGGCTCTGTCCTGGGCAGAGTGGACAGCCACAGGGGTTCCCTCTCTGTTGAAAAGGGGAAACTGAGGCATGCGGTGGCCCCACTTTCCTTGGGAGGCAGCAGGCGCCCAGGATGGCTCATGGCTCTGCCCCGTGGTGGGTTCTGCTGTCCTGGGGCTGCGCTTGGCAGTGGGGCTGGGAGGTTTGGGGTCCCAGCAGAGCTTGGTCACACGGCTCAGGTTCTGATCCCCTGCAGCACAGCCTGGCTGTGCCATCCCCCAGGTGCGAGGGGCTCCCCGGGGCCACATGAGCTCCTCAGGCTCCCACAGGGTGTGAGCAACCTTTTGAAGCTTTTTTTTTTTCCCCCTTCTTAAGCTGATTATTCTGTTCCTCTTCCAAATTGGAAACAGAAACTGAAATTTCCCATGAAACAAATTCTGCCACCGCCTTCTCCCCAGGGGGAAAAAGAAGAAAATTGAAATTTCAATTAAAGCCATTAGAAACCTCTGAAATGAAAACTGGGGTGAACTGAAGCTGCTTGTGCTTAGCTTGCTGGCCTGGGCTGTGCATGGCTGGTGGCTCTGGTGATGGGTTGATGTTTGGAAGGGTGATAGGAGAATGTGCTGTGCCATGGGTGCAGGGGTGGCCGTGTCCCCAGCTCTCCTTCTCACTTCAAGCCACTCTTTTCCTTTTGCTTTGGCTTCCAGCAGTGGCTTGTGTTGAGAGACGAAAGAGCATTTTGCTGCTACGTGGACTGGGAGCATTACAGCACAGCCCGGTGCCCTCCAAGCTCTCCGCTGTCCCACCTGAAGGACCCCTCCATCTGGAGGATGGCTCCTATGAGACCCACACCCTGGAGTAAAGGGGTCCTGGGGATGGATGGGGCATGGCAGGTTGCTGCTCCCTGGGGAGATGAAGCCAGGGAAGGGGAAGGCACCCAGAGCTGGTGTAACCTGAGGTGCAAGAGGAATTTGCCGGAGCTGGGGGAGAAGGGGAAGCTTCACCTGAAACAATAAAAGGAGCCTGACAACTTTGGCAATGTTATTCTGAGCTGGGGAAATATTCCTGGGCAAGAATAGAAGGAGACAACAGCATTTTCCTGGGCTGGGCCTGGCAATATGGGAGGACTGGAGATGCTGGGAGGTCATGGGAAGGAGGGTACCCCCTGGAAAGATGGGGTGGAAGGACCCTCGGTGCCTGGTGCCAGCTCTGCTTGCAGGCACAGGGGTCTTCCCAGTGATGATGGAGCTGGTGGAACTGTATCCCTCCATGCTGCCTGTATTACCAGTTAGGGTGTTGGAACTGCCTTTGAGCGACTTGGTGGGGAAGGGAGCTGTGTGTGATGGGGTGGATGTGTCTCCCTTGCAGGTCCCAGAAGAGGCATTCCCCACCAGGATGGTGGCATTGTGCCATTGGCCACCTTCTCATTAGGGGTGACAAATGTACCCCCAGCAAGAGCAGAGCTTGGCACCCCATTGTCCTGGGCTGCTGGAAGCTGGGCTTGTCCCAGTGCCAACTTCCCCTCTCACAGGGACATGCGTGGGGGATGCTTAGGCTGGGGGTTTCCCTGGGGTCAGAAGTGGCAGCTGGCAGCCTTCCCCAGTGGAGGGTGTTTGGGGACACCGCTGCATTCATCAATGGCGCTTTGTCCTCCTCCCCCTCCATCTGGCGGTTGTGGCGCTTGGGGCGCCTGGCCTGGTGTCGGGGCAGCCGCTGGGATGGGGTTTCAGAGGCTGGTGAAGCTGAGCTGCTCCCTCTTGCCCTCTCCCTCGGCAGCAGCTGGGTGGGCCCACCATGCTGGGGATTTCAGCTTGCTGACCCTGAAAGTTATTTCCCGCTCAGAATCCATCACACCACTGCCTCTGCATTGTCGTCACCACAAGGGTCCCCTTGGCACCTCACAGGATTCAGGCTTGGACCTGCTTTGGGAACTTTGACCATCAGACCCTGTTGCTTTAGGATGTGACATCCATCCCAGGGACACAGCATCCCCATGCCACTGCCTTTCCCCAGGTGCCACCTTCATGCCATGGTGGGGAGGAAGCCTCCCCGACAGTGAGGTCTGGTGGTGGCGGCGGCGGGCTTTGTGTGCCCATTTCCCCATGGCGCTGGCTGGGTGCCTGCTATTGTGTCCCTGACTGGCACCAGGGAGGGGGAAGGACCTGCTTTTTACCCACCCCGTGTCTGCTCTCACCACCCTCCCAAGCTCCGCGCGAGCCCAGCCTGGGGCTGACAGCATGGCACAGCCTTTGCCAGGCTCTCGTGCACCCCAGCGCGCTGTGGCATGGCCACAGGAGGAGTCTGGAGTGGATAAACCAAACCTTGCTGGTGGCAAACTTGCCTGAGACCCTGCTGCCTGCTGGCTCTGCAGCTTTGTCTTTGGCTGGGCAGGAGAGCAGCACCTCGGGCAGGGTGAGGCCTGGATGCCCACACCTCCAGGGTGGGATGAAGATGGATGCTGCTGTTCACGGTGGCTGGGGGCAGCTCTTCTGGTGGCCCAAGGACAGCTCCATGATACTCAGAACAGCAGCTCGGAGGGACCCTCCTGCCTCTGAGCCCATCGCAGTCATCTGGTCACCCCTTGAAACAGCCAGGACCCCTTGGTGCTGCCACCAGCATAGGGGTCTAAGGATCCTTGTGTGAAGGGTGTTTGGGAGCTGGAAGCCTGCATGGCACCTGCAGTTGTGTTGCCCCTCTCTGGTTTTCCTGGCTGTGATGCCCCTTTGCTGCAGCCCCCTCTGACAGCTTGGCCCCCAGGTGGGGGGGGGGGGGGGGGGGGCGGTGGCGCTCCCAGGGGTGTGAGAGGGCATTTAGCTGTGGGGTGTTATCCATCGTTTTTCCCTCCTGTCCTTGTGCTGGGTGACAGCTTGGGGCCCCAGGGCTGTGCTGTCCCAGCAGGGCGGGCTGTGAGCTGGGTGTGCTGGAGGCCCCAGCATGCGTGGCAGATGGAGGGATGTTGTGGGGACCGCCGGGGAGCAGGACATCCCCCAGGCTCAAGGCAAGCACTTGTGGCCGCGGCTGGGAGGGGACATTTGAGGTGAGCAGTGCTTACAGAGCCCTGTGGGTCTCTGAGGCTGGGATGGCTGGTCCTGACCCTTCCTTCCCTCCCTGACAGAGCTTTTGAGCACCAACCGCTCCACCCTCTTCTTTGGCCACCGAGGCTTCCTGGGCTTCCGCTCCCTCTACCTGGATGAGTACCGTGACCGGCTCTTCATCGGGGGGAAGGATGTGCTCTACTCCCTGCTCCTGGACAGGGCCAGCACAGACCCCAAGGAGGTGAGCTGGGGTTGCTCAGCACCCTGGGGTCTCCCACCCCACCCTGGCCCCCTGTGCACCCTATGCCCCTCTGAGTGGACATTGCCCAACCAAACCAGGCGAAGTCACCCTGAAACTTGTACTGCCTGGCAAGGGTGGGCTGGCTGTGGTGCCTGGAAGCCAGGTAGTTGTGGCTGGCAGCCTAGGAGATCAGCGGTGCAGCCCGCTGGTGCTCTCTGGGTTCTGAGCAGGGTCTCAAACCCCATTCTCCTAAAAAGCTGCCATTGGGAGAGTGGGTGCTGCCCATCCTCATCTGGGCATCCCCTTCACAGGCCAAATATACAGCTGAAAGCCTGCAGAGACAAGGAGCTAAAAGCATCCATCATTGCAGTGAGCTGTGCCAGGGCTCAGCTAGCAAAGACTTCAGACCTCTCCTGGCTCCTCAGTGGGAGAGGTGATGGACCAGAGCAACAATGCTGGGTAGTGGCTCCCCTCCTCCTTCACCCTCTCCATTTCAACTTCTTGTTTTTTTAAACATGGCTCTGGGCTGTTTCTAGCTGAAGAAAGTGGAGAAGGAAATGGAGTGCCCCTTGGTGTGCTGGGTCACCGCAATGGGGTCAAGGGCTTGTGTACCCAAGCTGCCCCTGGTCCGAGAGCTGCCGAAGGCTGCAGGAGACCTGGGCTCCACCACTCCCTGCTGTCCCCCAGCACCCTTTCCACGGGCCACCCACAAGTCCACCCCCTTCCAGGCCAGCTCTGGCCATCCCCAGTGTGAGCACCCACACCCAGCCCGGCTGCAGGCTGTGACTGCCAGGGTGCTTCTCCCCAGGAGGAAGGGTCCTGCCCTGAGACCCCTGGGCTGGGTGAGCTCTGGGGAGCTGTTCCCTCTCTCTGTCCCTCTCTCTGTCCCCATGCCATTGGCAGCCTGGGGTTGTGTATTTGCAGGGCTGGGTCCTTGCTGTCCCCCCTCCCTGCTCCAACAGGTCCTTTGTGTTTCAGATCTACTGGCCACCCCTCCCTGGGCAGACTGAGGAATGCTTTCGGAAGGGGAAGGACCCAGGGGTGAGTTCCCAATGCGTGCTCTGCCCCGAGCTGGGGGGGTCCCCTTGTGTCCTGGTGCTAGCCGGCTCTCCCCTGCCAGGGCTGTGCTGTGTCGTCCTGCCGGGGATGGACCTGTGGGGCTCACAGGCCAGTTAATGCTGGGGCAGAGCAAGGGACCATCCTGGTGCATGAGGGAAACTGAGGCAGGGAGCTGGTGACCAAGCCTGGCCATTTGGCACGTTTGCTCTGGGCTCTGGAAATGCTGTCTCGGGGGCTCTGCTCAGCCCCACGGCCACAGAGCAGTGGCCAGTGTGCCCCAAACGTGGCTACACAAAGTGGGCCGGGGTATCTGGGCTCCAAGACCTGAGCTCAGAGGCACCAAGAGCCCTGTGCTGTGCTCCAGTCCCCAGCAATGTGGTCTGGCCCGTCCTGGCCGTCCCTGATGGTGGGAAATCTGTAACTTGCTCAGGTTCAGTGACCTCACTCCCTAAACCTCACCCCTCTTTGCATCCCTCCTGCCCCTATAGGAAAGAGGACTGTGGCGGGGAGAAAGTCCCTGAGGCTCCCCTGGCCCAGACAAATTGCTCCCGGGAGCCCCGTCCCGCTCTGTGTGTTTATTTTACAAGCTCTCACCGACAGATCTAAGCCAGGGCAGGCTCGATTTCTTATTTTTCTTGAACGTATATTTTTTTTCAACTTGCTATTTTAGAGGCTCTTTGCAAAGGGAAAATAAACAGCAGGGAGGCTGGGAACCCCCGGGGCAGCTCGGTGGTGGTGTTCCCAGCAGACGAGGGGCCTCGCATCCCACCGAAGGGGGACAATGGGGGGACAGGCAGGGCTGGCGCTGGCCAGGGCAAGCTGCTGAGCTAACGGTGGTGGTGCCTGAGCAGGAGAAGGATGGGAGCCCTTTTCCAGCGGGAACTGCCAGGAGAGACCGCGCAAGGTCTGAGGTGGCAGGTCTGTGGCCCCAGGGGCGTCATTGCTACTTGTTCCTGGTAGAAGGGGACAATCCCAGACAGTAGCAATCAGGGCTGTCCTGGAGGCAGCTGAGGATGCCTGTGGGTATCCGTCTGTCTCCCACATTTCCTTCTTTTGTTTCATCCCCGGCAAGCAGGAACACAATGGGGAAGGACGTCCCTGCCTCTGGTCACGTCCTGGGCGCCGGGAAGAGAAGGATCCTCAGGTGTTCGGGGCTGGGTGTAGGAGCCCATTGTTTTGTGTCCCAATTGTGGACAATGTGTTGTGTCCCAGTCACATTGGGAGCTTGCTAAGCAGGTGACCTTGCTCCCCTGGCTGGCACGGGCTGTGTGATGGGGTGAGTGCACGGGTGCCTGTGGGCAGGAGATGCCCAGGTGATGGCTGGATCACGCGTGGTTTCCCCAGGATGCTCTCTGTGGCAGGAGGACCAGTAAAAAGCCCTTTCCTTGTGCAGTCCAGATGGAGCCTATGCAAGCCCTGTTGGTGGGTGCAAGATGCCATCTCGCACCCCTGGCACTGGGGTGAAGGCAGAGAGCCTGGGTGCATCCCAGGGAGCCAGGGCTGGGGCTCACCCATCACTGTAGGGCCCCAGGCAGAGGCGAGGAGGTGGGGCTGGGTGAAGCACCACCAAGCCCCCTGTGACCTTCCCCTCCTCCACTGTTCCCCCAGACTGACTGCGCCAACTACGTCCGCGTGCTGCACCCCTACAACCGGACACACTTGCTGGCCTGTGGGACGGGCGCCTTCCACCCCGTCTGCGCCTTTGTCTACGTGGGGTACCGTGGTGAGGTAGGTCAGCACCACAGTGGTGTGCCCATCCTGAGCGTCCCTGGTGGGACACCCCTGGGAGGTAGATAGCCATCATCTGCTTCCCTTCTGGGGGGCTTCAGGACTGCATGGGGATGCTGAATGTGGTGTTTGCCTCACGCTGAGTACTAGGGGGTATCAGGAACCAGCTCCCTGTTGCCCCTTTGCCCTTGCACTACCCCCTTCCCAGCTCCCCCACCTTTCTGGCCTGGCATTGCCTTTCTAGACATGTCCCCTGGGGCTGGTGTCCTGCCAGGGGCTGCAGCATGGGTGGTGTTTCCCCCCCTCCCAGCTCGCTGCTCATAAATCAGGTTGGCTGGGATGGAAAGGCAGGGCCCCCTGCTCGCAGCCCGGCACTGTGCAGGCAGCAGGACCCTGCCCATACCACAATGCCTCCGGCCAGGCTGACAGACAAATGGTGGGGCTGGCTGGTCCCCCTGGCTGCTTCGCATCCTCATAGGATCCGACTTGCCTCAAAAAGCACGGCTGCCACTTCCAGATGGTCCCTTCGGGAGCGCTGGGGCTGTGGATGCTTGCAGCAAGGTGCCTGCAAGCGGGGCAGGGACCAGCCCCAGCCCCTGCATGCCCAGGCACGGCCCCGCCACAGCTCAGGGCTCACCTGCCTGCTCCCCCTTGCCCAGCACACCTTCAGCCTGGACCCTGCCAGCGTGGAGACCGGCCGGGGAAGGTGCCCGCATGAGCCCAGCCGCACTTTTGCCAGCACTGTTATCGGTAGGTTGTCTTCCTTGGGAACTGAGAACCTTTGGGGTGCAGGGACCAGGGATGGTCCCTGTGCCAGCCGGGACTGGCTCTCAGCCCCGTGGTGGGGTGGTTTTGCCAGGTGGGGAGCTGTACACCGGCCTCACCGCAGATTTCTTGGGCCGTGATCCCGGCATCTTCCGCAGCATGGGGACCCGTTCCGCCTTGCGCACTGAGGTGGACCAGAGCTTACTCAACGGTATGGGCTCCCCTCTGCCTCTCCATCCCCTCCAGCTGGGCTAATGTCAGGGACCGTGAGCCCTGTGGTGGCCAGGGCATCTGCTGGCCATGGGTCAGCATCCCCCATGCCAGGTACAAACAGGGAAGGGCACTGGGGCAGCAAGATCTGGGGGTCCTCCTGGCCAGCATCCAGCCCCAGCATGGTGTGGGGGTCCAGAGGTGGTTTCCATGCCCTCTTGACCCACCTGACATGGCTGGCTCTTCCTTGTAGACCCCAAATTTGTGGCAGCCCACTTGATCCCAGATAACGATGACCGGGACAATGACAAAGCCTATTTCTTCTTCACGGAGAAGGTGGTGGAGGCAGACAGCAAGGAACACACCATCGTCAGCCGGGTGGTGCGGGTCTGCGTGGTAAGATGCTGGTGGGGACCGTGGGGGACAGGGATGTACCAAGTCACAATGGTGCCCCTGATGCTACCTGTCCCTGCAGAATGATGCTGGTGGCCAGAGGGTGCTGGTCAACAAGTGGAGTACCTTCAACAAAGCCCGGCTGGTGTGCTCTGTCCCTGGCCCCAGTGGCATCGACACCTACTTTGATGAGCTAGGTAAGGGGTGGTGCATGGAACTGGGGAGCGAACCAGGGTTGGTTGCTTAGTCAGCGGCTTCGGGAAGCCCCTGAGATCCAGGAGAAACCTAATGGTTCCATCCCTAGAGGATGTCTTCTTGCTGAGGACGAAGGATGGGAAGAGCCCAGAGATCTATGCCCTCTTCAGCACCATCAGGTGGGTGGCCAGCTTCAGCCTCTGGGGACGTCCAGCTGCAGCTGCGCGTGACCTGCCCCGTCACCATCACCACGTGGCTGACTGGCTGCTCCCCAGCCTCCACCAACTCTGCCCTTGTCCGTATGTGTGTGGAGATGTTGGTGCTCCCACGTCCCGCACTGATGCCACCAGTGCAGAGCATGGGTCTGCTCACCCCATTCAATGTGCCCTTTCAGCCATGTCTTCCAGGGCTCTGCCATCTGTGTGTACCGCATGGCTGACATCCGGGAGGTCTTCAACGGGCCCTTTGCCCACCGGGAGAGCCCCCACCACCGGTGGGGTGCCTACGAGGGCAGGGTGCCCTACCCACGGCCTGGTGTGGTGAGTGACTCCCTGGAGCTCTGGATGCCCTCTGCTCCTCCGATTAATCTTTGGGGGTGGTGGTGAGGCCGATCCTCCATCTTCTCACCTGCTGGCATGGGCTCCCTATGGGATCCACCCCAGGACAGCTGGGGACCGAGGTCTGTCAAAGAGGTGGAGAAGATGGATCCCAGATTGGAAGGTGGGGAGGGATCCAAACCAGCTCTGCAGCAGGATGGAGGAAGAAAAGAGGGATGGATGCTGGGGTGGCTGGGCTGAGCTTGTCCCCTTTCGTTCCCACAGTGTCCCAGCAAGACCACCAACCAGCCCCGGCGGCAGTATGGCACCACCAAGGACTTCCCTGATGAGGTGCTGCACTTTGCCCGTGCTCACCCCCTCATGTTCAAGCCCGTGTACCCCCGGCACCGCCGACCCCTCCTAGTGAAGACCAACCTGCCCTACCGCCTGCGGCAGCTTGTGGTGGACCGAGTGGAGGCTGAGGATGGGCAGCACGACGTCCTCTTCCTTGGGACAGGTGAGCAGCAGGAGGGGCGTGCAGGAAAGAGCCCCGGTGCTGGGGCTACTGGTGGGCACGCAGCTGGGGTGTGCGATATCAGGGTGCTCACACCTCCATCCTCCTCCTCCTCCCCACAGACACTGGCTCAGTGCTGAAGGTGGTGGTCCTGCAGAAGACAAGCTCAGCCATGACTGAGGAAGTCGTCCTGGAAGAGCTGCAGGTTTTTAAGGTGCTGTTTGCTACCCTACTTGCACAGGAGGAGTGCAGTGGGATGAGCTCAGGTTGGGGACACATGGGGATGGAGGATCGGGGCTGTCACCACACTGTTGGGCACTGGCAGGTCTCAGGGCTGTGAGGGGAGAGGTTGGTTGTGTTCACCCTCCCCAAAAACATTCCTGGTGCCCCTTCAAAGCCCTGGTGGCTCTGAATGAGCCAGGCTCTCCATGGAGAGGTTTTTGCCAGCCTCACGTCTGCTCTCCTCCCCTGCAGGTGCCTGTGCCCATCACCCAGATGGAGATCTCCGTCAAGCGTGTGAGTACAGACGTGCCTTGGCCACGGGGCTGGGGACAGGGCAGGTGACCAGGAGGGACTGAGCTGTTGTCAGCAGCCTCTCAAAGCCCACATGGTGCTTGCCCTGGGTGGGTCCCAGCTGGGGACCCTGGGCACTGTTCCTGTGGGGGCTGCCAGCATCACCATCTTGGTGCCGTTCCCCCAGCAAATGCTCTACGTGGGCTCCAGCCTGGGGGTGGCCCAGGTACGGCTGCACCAGTGTGAGACCTACGGTACGGCTTGTGCTGAGTGCTGCCTGGCCAGGGATCCCTACTGCACCTGGGACGGCACCGCCTGCACCCGCTACCAGCCCTCGGGCAAGCGCCGCTACCGCCGCCAGGATGTCCGCCACAGTAACCCTGTGCACCAGTGCCTGGACGAGAACCTGACCGGTGAGAGACTAGGGGGGCACACAGGGCTGAGGGGCTTGTCCAGGTGCCCCAAGATGTCCTGGCATCCGCAGCCCTCAGCATACAGAGGGGCTTGCGACCATCCCAGGTGGGCTGGGGCACCCTCGTCTCCCCATCCTGTAGACCAAGGGGTGCCCTGAGAGAAGGTGGGTGCTCCACCTGGGTCTGTCCCCAGGGAGGGGGGGAGAAAGGGACTGAAGACACTCAGTGGCCCAGGGGAGCTGGCACCCAGGCACGTGGGAGCCTGGCTCTGCCCCTCCTGTGAGCCCATGTCTGTCTTCACCTCAGTGGACGATTTTGAGAGCGTTGAGGAGAAGGTGCTTTATGGGGCGGAGGACAACAGCACCTTCCTGGAGTGCGTGCCCAGGTCCCCGCAGGCCACTGTGCAGTGGTTTGTCCAGAGGCCCCCTGACGAGCAGCGGGATGAGGTGAGGTTTCCCCTGCACCTGCCTTGCTCCCCTTGTGAGGACACGGGAGGGATATGGGGCCAGACCTGGACCACCCCCCCAACCTCGTGGTGGCCAACAGGTGAAGATGGACGAGCGGATCCTGCAGACGGAGCAAGGGCTGCTCTTCCGCAAGCTGCACCGGCATGATGCCGGTGTCTACTACTGCAAAACATTGGAGCATGGCTTCACCCAGACGGTGGCCAAGACAGCCTTGGAGGTGATTGCCAGCAAGCAGCTGGCACACACCTTCCGCCGGGAGTGGGGGGATGACCCCCCGCGCCTGCCTTGCCCCGAGCCCCAGCTGGCACCACAGGCTCCCAAAACCTGGTTCAAGGACATCATGCACCTCATCAGCTCCCAAAACCTGCGGCGGGTGGAGGAGTACTGCACTCGCCTCTGGTGTGGCAGCCGCCCTCACCACCGCAAGAGCAAGCTGGCCCAGTCCAAGCATGCCCTGGCTGGTGTGGACATGGGCAAGAAGGGACAGACAGCCAAACCCCACGGCGAGAGGAACCGTGTGCCCCGGCAAGCAGTGTCCACCTAGAGAGGGCTGTGTAATGGACGTGGGGTGGCTGTGGGTGAGGACCAGCTCCCCGTGCTGCTGGCAGCCCTGGGGACCTCCTGCTGTGGCGGGTGGCTTGCAGCCCAGTCCCCCCAGCTGTGGTGGATGGGATGCCAGGGCCAGCTCCTGGGCGGGTCCCTGTCACCTTCAGTGGCCACAGGGCCACCTCCAAAATGGGCAGTGTGGTGGGATGCCTTGGCCCCCCCTTGCTCTTGCTGGGTGCTGTGCCAGGTGTGGGGGCCATGGTCCCTGGGGCAGGCTGGGGCTTGGCACGTGCAGTGCCACTGCTGTACCACCACCCCAGGGAGCTTGCTGGCTGGCTTTCTCCGCAAATAAAGGGGCCGAGCGCGGCACCGTGGGGAGTGGCTGATGGCTCCAGGCTTTCCACAGCAACACGGGGCCTGGGAAAGATGATGCCCGCTCTCACAGGGGGGAAAAACAGCATCACCCCTAAAAGCCTCTGTGCCCAGGATGAGCCCTGTGCCTGGGGAGCCACAGCCATGCCATACCATCCAGGGCATACCCTGGGGGACGGGGCTCCTTGCAACCTTCCCTGCGGCATAGGGCACACTCAGCAGTGCCAGCCTGTGTCTGGGTGCAGTTCCTCCCCCCCACTCCGACCCCCACCCCCAGACAGACTGTTTTAGGGTTGGGCAGGGTCAGGGAGAAAAGCAAATGGCTGCCAGCACTTTAGACCCATTCCTGGGTAAACAAGGGAGAGGCACTGATACCACTGCCGTCACTGTGCCTGGGTGGCAGAGGGGATGGGGACATGCAGAAGAAGGGTGGCCCCAGCACAGTCTTGGGGGGCTGCGCTGGTTTCTGGTGGTTGGTGGCCCTGCAGGACTGTGGGGGACAAGGATGGTTTCGGTGGGCTTGATGGTGGCTGGTGGAGGTAAACCAGTACCCAGGGACTCCCCCAAATGCAGCGGCTGACAGGGTAGGTGCATGGAGAGCACCCACAGGCTGCCGGCACTGTCCCAGGCTGCCAGCAAGATGCTCCCTTGCTTTCCTTGCCCAACATGAGCTCACTCGCCTCGCCTGGTCAGCCCTGGGTGATAAAGATCTCCCCCTTCCTGAGGCAGGGCTGCCCCACACAATGGTGTGAACCACAGCCCTGCTGGGACAGGCATTGTTCAGAGGCGGAGGGACGGAAAAGAAAAATAATAATAATAATAATTAACTCCCCTAAATAGCTCATGCAAAGCCAGGTCATGATATCATCGCTCCTCCCTCTGTGTGTGCGCATGTGTGTGTTTGTGCTGCAGCTGCAGAGTACCACGGCTCACTGTGGTGCCTTTGATGGGAGCAAAGTCCCCTGGCAGCACTGCTCTGTCCCACGGCGTGCCCATGGAGATGAGCTGTGAGTCCTGACCCTCTTCTCCAGCTCCATAATCCACCTCTCTTGCAAACTCAGGGTGCCTGCATGGGGTGTCTCCTGGGATGGGAGAGCTGTGGTGGGGCTGGCAGGCTGGGACACGTCCTGCATGGAGGGGAGTGGAGCCAGTAGCATGGATTTATGGGCCAGGCTGGAGCCGAGTACATGGGTTTAGTTAATTGCAGGCCTGGGGGGAACAGAACGATAAGCAACAGGTAGAGGCAAGGAGGGACATGGTTGTAAAGCCAGAAATGAGAGACAGAAGCCTCAGTCCTCAGGGCCTGGATTTAATGGCTCTGAAATGCTTGCAATGAGCCACATGGGTGGAATGTCTGCACCCCCATTCACTCCGAGTGACCTCCTGCGCTCAGCAGAGCAAATGCTGGGCTGTCCACCCCGGGGGAGGCAGCAAGAGGGGGTCCCGGGGCCTCTGCTGTGTGCAGGACCTGGCCCCGAGGTGAGCTGCTGCAGAAGACAGAAGAAACCAGTCCCTGAAAGGGCCTCCCCCTTCTCTCCCCCAGTAAATCTCGGGTGGCCGAGCCTGACACTCCTGGGTAGGTTTACATCAGCAAGGCTGGAGTAGGAGGGCTTTAAAAGTGTTCACGTTCCAGCCTTGTCTCTCACGATGACCAGCCAATGGAGGCGACCTGAGTCCCTAGGAATTGCCAGGGGCTGAATGAACATGAAAATATCCTCAGCCTTCCCGGGGGTGGAAGGAGACAACTTCAGTGGGCAGATACAGCATCGCTGCCCCCAGCCTGCTCTGCACGAGGGAACAAGCCCTACCTGGGCCTTGGCGCAGCCGGCTGAGCCCTATTCCAGGGCCAGGAGCAGGATGAGGGGAGTGCTGGGGGATGGGGTGCGCGTGGGAACGGCCACAGAACAAAGCCATGGCGGGGGACAGGCCCCGCCACGGATCCGGCTCCTATTTTTAGTCACTTCCTAAGGAAGCACAGCACAGGGGCGCACGCTCGCCCTGGGCGCCTTCCAGCCTCCGAGGCGGCGTTAGCAGAGCTGCTGGCAGGGTCAGGGCCAACGCGGCTGGCCTCAGCCTCACCGGGAGCCCTCACACCTCCAGCCGGGGCGGCCCAGCCCCTAACGACAGGCCCAGCTCCGGGCCCGGGACCTTCACCACAGGCCCCGGCCCCAGCCCCTCACCGCAGGCCGCACGGGGCGGCCGAGGCTGCCGAGCCCGAGGCCCACGCCCGGCCTGGAGGGCCTAGCAGCGCTCCGGTTCCGGGGACCGAAGCCCCGGGGCGGGGCAGGGAGAGGCCCCGTCCCCCCGGCCCTCCCAGACCTCCCCCGCCTCCGCGGGACCTCCGTGGCGCGGCGCGATGACGTCACGCAGCGACGCGCAGCGATGACGCGCAGGGGCGGGCGGCGGCAGCGGCGGCGGCGGGGCCCGGAGTCGGGGCGGGTGGCGGGGCCGGACATGGCGGCGCGGCCCGGCCCGCGGGAAGATGAATAAGGGCTGGCTAGAGCTGGAGAGCGACCCCGGTGAGCGGCGGGGCGGGCGCGGGCCCGGGGGGCTGGCGGAGCGGCTCGGAGGGATAGGCCGGGGTGGGGCCTGGGCCGGGGGCCCGGAGGAACAGGCCGGGGGGACCCTGAGGGGCAGGCGGGGGGTGTGGGGTGCAGGGATGAAGCTTGGGCCGGGGGGGCGCTTGGGGTGGGGGGTGCGTGGGCAGGGTTACAGGGCGCAGGCCTAGCGTGCGGGTGCAGAGGGGCAGGGGCTGCGGGAGTGCGGGGGGAGGAGGGCCTGGGGCGGGCGGGAGGGCTGCTGGGGGCGCCAGGGGGGTGCCTGGGGGTGCGGGCAGAGGGTTGGGAGGGCAGGCGAGCACGGAGGGGTGTGTGGGGCAGGGGTAGCGTGAGTCCTGGGGGAAAGGGGAGTGTGTGGGGTTGTGGTGTATGGGACGTGGCCCGTGGGGACGTAGGGAGAGGTTATGAGCGTGTAGGGCAGGCAGGAAGGGGCATGTCAGGACGGGGGGTATGGAGGTTGAGGTGCGTGATGATGGTGGTGAAGAGGGATGGGGTGAAGAGGGCTGCAGGAGCATGGTGAAGGCTCAGAGTAGGTCCTGGGTTCTGGTAGTACTTGTACATGAGGTCTGAGGTACCCCAGGCACCTCTGTGTGCGTGTGATCTGATAAACGCAGGTGTCTCTGTGGAAAACATCTGAAATGCTGCAGAGGTGTAGCATGAAGCATTCCTGGTTTTTGCAAATATACCCTGAAATACAGGGAGAGGCATGCATCTGGGATGCCCCTTGCTACAGAAGCAGCTCTGACTGGTGATTGCCCCAGACCTACATGGGTGATTGAGGACAACCTTTGTCAGTTGGGAGCATGTGAGGGTGGCATCTCTGTCCCATGTGTGTCAGATACTGTTGTCACTTTGCAGCTGAGTGGGTGGATCGAACCCTCTCCCCCAGATAGTCCAGGAAAGGTGCTGAAGAGCCTGGTATGGTGCCTGAGCAGCCAGCACCAGGATGGTCACAGCTGTCCCCTTCCCTTTGCATTGGAGAAGGTGGTTTCTGTGGTGGGGTCCTGGGCTTTGTTTTGTGGGATAGGATTTGAGGGCCAAAGCCAATGTCAGCTGAGGCATTGGCTGAGTGTTGCTTTAACGTCTCTGAGTTGCTGTAGTGCGATGTGGGATCATCCCCTGGGAGGCTGAGAGCTGGTCTTTGGGATGTGGTGGTGTGTTTTTGAGGCTGTGAGTGAGGAAATTGGACCCCTGGCATTATACCCATCTTCCTGTGCTCAGCGAAGGATTCCATCTGCTGTCAGCCTCCCGTCACCCCAGGTTTTGCTGCTCTTTATGTTATTTTTACTGGTATTCAGGAATTGCCGAAATTGTTCCCATCTTCCTCCTTCTTCATCGTGATGATGTCAAAGACAGGACATGGGTTGGATTCTTGCACCTGGGAGGGAAGGTTATTTGCTTGGAAGATAATCTGGCTGGGCAGAGACAGACTCTCAGAACACTGCAGCTGTACTCCTTTGGACGTGTGGAGATTTGGATGCAGAGGTGACAGCTCGGACAGCAGTTAGGAATGAACCATGCGCTACTCTTGGCTTTCAGCACATCCCATAAGCTGCCTGGCCCTTGACACGGGGCTTGGGATTGAAGGTCTTGAAACTTTGCTGGTCAGGAAGGGTCGGTAGATCCAGATTTGGGCTGTTTGCCACGGCTGCTGGGCAGAGAGGGAAGCCTTGGGAACCTCCAGGCTGCTGGCGTAATATTATGTGTGCTTGTGGACACCAGAACGTTTCTCCCAGCTGACCCAAATGTTTTGGGACAGGGGTCTGGGTGTTCCAGGAGGGATGGCAGCAGCAGGATCATGCCTTTTATGGATGCTGAGGTAATACAAAGTATTGAAATGAAGTGGAGAAAAAAACTCCGTTGGAAGGGACCCTGGGAAGTGTTTGGCCCAAAGCAGAGCTAACTTCAAGGGTAGCTCAGGTCGCTTGTGGCCATGTCTGGTTGAATATGCCCAAGAAGGAGATTTCTGCACCCTGGTCCCAGGGCTGACTGTGCTGGTAGTGAAGAATTTTTTTTTTTCTGGTGTATAGGCAGAATTTCTCTTGCTGCAGCTTGTTCCCATCACTTCTTGTCCTTTCATGGTGCGCTTGGAGAAGTTTGGCTTCATCCTTTCTCTGACTACGCAGCGATGTTGATCAGACTGGAGGAAAGCATGCAACAGCTGGCTTCCCGTCTCCTTTGGTGCAGCCCTGCTGGTCTAGTGCATGGTCCTGGAGGACTGCTGCAGGGATGTGGGAGTGCTCTGGGCTGAGCCATAGCGAGCTTGGAAGTCCTGCTTGGTCTTCTCCTTCTGGTGGTACCCGTAGGAGCAGTGCTGCTTTCGGCATTTATGGTTGTTTGTGTTTGCAAGGCCTTGTGCTGATGCAAATCTTCACTGGCTGCAAGGCAGAGCTTGTGATATGGTTCACATCTCACGTCACGTTTTGCTGTGATCAGTAGACTGTAACTGTTGAAACTGGAGAGGAGTGAGGCCTTTGACTTTTGCGGAAGCTTTCACAGTTGAGAGACTCTACCTATAAGCAGCTGTGACTCCTGCTTCCATAACGGATGCCATCTAAAGAGGGAACAAGAGCCACGGCTGTAATGAGCATCTGAAGACTCTTATGGTCTGCAAGGACCGCTTGCCCTAAGCGCCTTGCTGCAAAGAACACAGCGAGGCTGTGGCACTGCCTGAAGTCTCTGTAGCTGTCACCTGTACGACACAGCCCTCCACAGCATCAAGTATTTTGAGCAAAACCATCTCTGTCAGAAAGGTGCTGGGGTTTGGTGTAATGGCCTTGCGTGGGTGAGGAGGCTGTCACTGGTTCAAAGCATGTTATTTCCATAGCATGTTTCTACCCACTGACAATTTTGTAAGAAATACAGTGTTTTCTGCTAAATTAATGAAGACTTTTTGCTCCCAGAAGTTTCCTCCCTGTTTTAGTAATTTTCACTTCGGTGTGGAAGCCCCTTGGGCTCTTCCATTCTTGACTGAGCCACTTACATCGAGTTCCTTAAATCTGTTGCTTACAGGGATGTTTCTCAGGATTGAATCCTTCTTATTGATATTCCCTGGACTTCCTCCCAGGCTTTCAGCAGCCTTTGTATGGGAGTGAAAGAAGCAGATTTATTTATTATTCCAGTCTCGAGCTCGCTAACTCCGGGTGCAGGGGGACCATCTGAAAATTAGGCCAACTGCCTTTGCTACGGCATCATAGTGGAAGCTGCTGCTCAGTTGCTGATGTCTAATAATCCTTTGGTCTCTTTGCTGTTGTCTGTGTATCTCTGGTTATGTCCTTCTGTAATGGGAATTTTGTAGACACTGGAGACAGGCTCTTGGATTTGGTCCCCCAGGAGAGAAGGAGATGAAGATGAGCCTTTTGACACTCGGACTTCCCCGCAGCCCTGTTGCTGTGAGCTGGCTTTCCCTTCACTGGCTGTCTTTCACTAACAAGGACATAAATTGCCTTGTTTTAAAATATCCTGTGATGAATCTAGCTCTGTTTCCCTCCAGTTAGAAGCATGCATGTCGTTTAGGTGCTCCCTGTTGCTGTGCATGGTGGGGATTTACTTCTTGGCAGGTCATCTGCAGTGGGTCAGGATGATGAAGGTGGATCTGGCTACACTGGGCTCTGGCAGGGGAGGGTTGGTTCAGGTCCTCTCGAGGAGGAGAATGGTGAACAGAGATGGAGGGATAAAGGGAGCCAGAGCACCTCTGTAGCAAGCCAGGGCTCAACAGTTCTGCTGCTGGGGAGTCAGTGTGATCCTGGTGCTGCTGTGCTGCATTTTTTCTGGCTGTGCCTTGGTCTGGGACCATGTGGAACCTTCCAGGGGCTGGTGGCAGCAAGTTTCCTCTCTGCTTTCTTCAGCTACAAGTAACCTACCTGTTGGTTTTGTTCCTTTCCAGGTCTCTTCACACTCCTGGTTGAAGATTTTGGTGAGTGCAAGAAACCTTCCTGGGAAGTCTGTTTTGTGCTCAACATTACTCCTAGTCCTTTCTGGGTGCCTTTACACCAGCTTCTACCCTTTGTTTGCAGGGGTCAAGGGAGTGCAGGTTGAAGAGATTTATGACCTGCAGAGCAAATGCCAAGGGTAAGTCACAGGCATGAAAGTATGAGTTTTATTAAGCAGAATGTGTCTGTGCGCCTGGGAACTCATTGCTGGGCATTCAGAAGGGCTTGTGTGAGCTTGTTGGTCATGGAGGTCAGCATTGGAAGTGATGAACCAGGAGTGCTTCATCAGGATTGGGGCAGACAGGTAATCTCCTGCCTTGAGAAAGACCTCGTGGGGGCAGGTGGGGGCATACTTCAAGGGCTTCATCTCCTTTTCCCCATGGAGAGCTGCAGTGCCAACCAGTGTGCTTGCACTGGGGGCTTTCTCCCTGTCTCGCTGCTTTGAAGTGGCTTTGAGGCTGTTGCTTTCTTAAAAGCCATTGTCTGAACTCCTCTTGAAGATGAATACAACATACATTGAAAAGGACAGGTCATTGGGTTGGTCAGGTACTGTTCTGCAGGTCAGTCAGTGTCCAGAGGTGAATTTCACCTCCCGTTTTTCTGTCTTGAGCCTCTTAAGACCTCTCAAATCCCAAAGTTTTCAAGCTTGATTGTTGTCTGAGCCTGGAGCATTAGCCTGGGAGAGTGTCCTCGGTAATGTGAGGCTGGGGGGATTTGTGGCAGGGATGGTCACTTTCAGAAAGATGGGGTTGGTGGTTCTGCTTTTCCTCTTTCTTTGCTGTGCCCACGGTTTGAAACAGATGTTTGGCAGAGCAGCCCCACTGATGTGGTCCATCCAAAACAATGCAGCTGTTGACTTCTCTCTGCAGCCCTGTGTATGGGTTCATCTTCCTGTTCAAGTGGATTGAGGAGCGCAGATCACGCCGAAAGGTCTCTACCCTGGTGGATGAGACATCGGTCATCGATGATGACATCGTTAATAACATGTTCTTTGCTCACCAGGTAGGCTAGAGGCAAGGGGAGAGTGTGCGTGTGTGTATGTGTGATACCTCAGGGAACCAACATTACTGGGAGGCTGTACTGCTCTTGATGGTCCTAAGGCAGCTCCTCTTTCCTGGGAGTCTCTCCCCTGAGCTTCCTGAGGGCTGCGAGCCTGTCTGTGGCCTGCACTGTGAGCAGATGCTCATGGGACATGGTGTGGCTTGCTAAACAGCACTGACTGACCTCCTTCCTTCTCTTGAGAGCCGAGGTCAGGTTGCTGCTCTCACATCTGGTTCTTGGTAATACTTTTCATTGATTATTGTTGATACTGAGGGGTTGTTGAAGGGTTTCCTTGTTCCTGCCTTATGGTCCTTATGTCACCCTCCAGCTGATCCCCAATTCCTGTGCCACCCACGCCCTGCTGAGTGTCCTCCTGAACTGCAACAATGTCGACCTGGGCCCCACACTGAGCCGCATGAAGGATTTCACCAAAGGATTTAGCCCTGAGGTAGGGGCAGGGGTGTGCAGGGCTGTGCATGGGTGGTGCGTGTGAATCTGCCTCTCGCTCCCCTCTCAGGATGATGCTCTAACAAGCTGGCTCCTCTCCAGGCCTTTGTGGCTGCACGCTACATCAGTATTGCCTCTTCTCACTCATCTTCCTACCTTGCCTTGCTCAGAGCCTTGGTCCCCTTACTCTGGGTGTAGCTCTGAGCCTTCTGTCATGTTATTCCCTAGCTCAGTCTATGGTCAAAAGTTCTCTCTCCTACCTTCAGACCTATCTTGAAGTCTGTGTTTCTCCAACTGTAATTTCTGTAGCGGAAACTGTGTGGTTTTCTTTTCTTGGGTTTTACCTGTAACTCAGCAGAGCAGAGGGTGTGCGTGAAAGCTGCTCTCCCAGTGCTGTGTGTCGAGGGAGGGAGAGAGGGAGCAGGGAGCTGGTGGGTGAAGCATTTTGTTTGTTGCCTGATGCTTCTCAGTTGTTTTCTTCTCTTGCCGTTTGCTGCAGAGTAAAGGCTATGCCATCGGCAATGCCCCAGAGCTGGCAAAGGCCCATAACAGCCATGCCAGGTGAGTGAGCGGGTGTCACGCAGCTCGCTTTTGCCGGAGGCGGCAGGCTCTCCTCTGACCTCTCACCTGTCTTGCCTTTGCAGGCCGGAGCCACGCCACTTGCCAGAAAAGCAGAACGGTATCAGTGCTGTGCGAACCATGGAGGCTTTTCATTTTGTCAGTTATGTCCCTATCAAGGGACGACTGTTTGAGCTGGATGGGCTGAAGGTCTATCCCATTGACCATGGTAAGAACCTGCCTGTCCCTACTTTTTGACAGAGTTGAATAGACACCCTGGCATGTCCAAATGTATGTATTATTTTTCATTGTCTTAGAGAAAAATGCAGAGCAAAGCATTAGCTGATGTTTGTGGAGAATCACTCCAATGGCTCCCAGATTCGTCCTGAGTTTTGACAGCTCATTTTGGAGCCTACGCACTGGGGACTGTCTAGAAGGCAATTATTTCTGCATGCGTTGCACTGTATTTTCCTCCCTGGTTGCTCAGGGTCATGAGGTCCTTCTGCAGCTCTGAAATAACTCAGTATTGCAAGCAGAACTTGTCTCTTCCTTACTCTTCCCTTGTGCCAAATAACCACTGTGTGTTGAGGCACAGGATCCCAACGCAGATCCCAGCAGGCCGCTCGGGTTACTCCCTTCTCTTACAACCTGACCACTCAGTTCTCTCTTTCAGACACTTAGTTATCCCTGCTAGGACTTTGCTTCTGTCTGTTAGATTCTTTGGTAAGGTACCCGCTTTGTGTGCTTGGGTTACTTAAGCATGGCACCAGATCCAGCAGCAGGTGGATCCCAGCAAGAGCTGAGATTTCCTTGGACTTCATAAGCCTGAGTCTTGAATCACTTGTGGTCTGTAGGGTTCAAAATTCACCTTTCTGCCCAGCACATAGCTCCCATTTTCCATTTGGAAGGCAGAAGCAGGGGATCCCATGTATGGGCTGACAACACGGTCCTTCTGCTTCCTGGGCCCCTTCTTGGCTTGATCCCTGGTATGTAAGGGAGCCACGATGTTGCCTCTGTTGGAGGTGGCAGGATCTGCTCTGTGAGTCTGAAGCAGGAGCCTTGGCCTGCGTTGCTCAGTCCAGCTAATGTCTCGTTATCGCAGGGCCATGGGCTGACGACGAGGAATGGACGGACAAAGCCAGGAGAGTGATCATGGAGCGCATCGGCCTGGCCACTGCAGGGTAATGACCCAGGCCATGGTGCAGGCACTGGCCCCTTGCCATTCGTCCCTGGGTTATTTCTACTGTGGGCTTTGTGTGGCAAGTTGTGGAAGTGGGGGGTGGAGAACATTGCCTGGGGAGAGGTGCCAATGTGCTGCTTCCTCGCCTTCTCTTGCATGTAATTTGCCAGCCTTCAGAGCATGCAGGGTAGTCCCTGCAAATGGCCACGCAGGATTACGAGGGGCCAGATCAGGTTCCTGTTAGCTTGAGTCCATAGGAGACGGAACGGTGCTTCTGGTCCTGAGCTGGGATTCTTGGATGCTGGGGCATGGGAGTGACCAAGTGCTGGCATAGGTTGCCCAGAGAGGTTATGGGGTCTCCATCCTTGGAGATAAAGGCTGTATGGATATGGTCCTGAGCAACCGGCTCTGGGTGACCCTGCTGGAGCAGGGGCTGGGAGCAGATGACCCCCACAGGTCCCTTCCCAACCAAGCTGTGATTCTGTGACGGGTGTTTTGTGTTGTGGCTGAAGCAGCTTTGTCCTGCTTCTTCAGCCAGTGTGAACTTGACTTGGTTTTGGAGGAAAAGCCTCCTGTGTGTTGGTGTTAAACTCCAGGGCAGGGGAGGTGCTGCCTGGAAGGAGCCCTCGGGGGGTGTGCAGGGTATGGCTGGCAGCCTGCTCGCCCCTCTTGCTGGGAGACGGGCTTTCCCTGCCAGCTCGTGCCTGACGGCTGCTGTCCCTTCCTGCAGGGAGCCGTACCACGACATCCGCTTCAACCTGATGGCAGTGGTGCCTGATCGGAGAATGAAGTATGAGTCTAAACTGCACATCCTGAAGATGAACCGCCAGACTGTGCTGGAGGCCTTGCAGCAGGTAGGACAGCCCAAGCTCTGAGGGAGTTGTGAGCCTGGGGTAGGAATAGGCTGTTTTCAGGGCATCTCCCTGTGCTGGGGGGGCCCTGGATTTTGGGGTTTTTTTTGGCCTTGGGAAATCTCTGGGAACAGGAATTAACCGGCCTCTCTGCTTGGCCTTTTGCTGCTCACCTGGGAGGTTATCCATGGCATTATTGGTTGATACAGGTGGTCAGCAGCTGGCCCACCCTCATGAGTTGTTCTACGGTGCTTGAACGGGAGAGATGTGGTTTGGGTTATCTCGGTCTAGCACTCAGTGTCTTATCTGTCATTTGCCTTCAAGCTTATCCGAGTAACTCAGCCTGAGCTGATCCAGACCCAGAAGTCTCAGGAGTCTCAGCCTCCTGAAGAGGCAAAGCCAGCCAGCATAAAGACTGTGACTCCGGAGAGCACCCACCCAGGTAGACCCCTGTACCAGTGGTGGAACCTGCCAGCCAGCTTGGCTTGTAGTGGAGTGAGCACGGGCTGGTGACAACGGTTGGCTGACCTGTAGCTGGAGGCTGTTTTATGGTCAGCTTCGCTTTTGTTTCTCCAAGCCCAGCTCTGTATGCCCTGTGCTGGGGTGTGGTAGATGCTTCTGTGCCTGGGAGCAGTGTTGGAGAGACATGGAGCTTGGGAACAGGAGAGCCTAAGCTTGGGGGCAGTGGTGACAGCTGGAGGTGGAACGGGAAGTGGGTGTGATGGTCTGGTGGAGTGTAAGAGCTCTTCTTTTACATTGGGTGGGCAAAGGGTGGCAGAGGACATTGAGTAAAAAGTGATGGTGCTGGTCATGAAAGGCTGTGCTGTGCTTGTATGGCAGATGGCACTGACGAGCCCACCAGCCAGGGCCACCCTGTGGCCACGCAGAGCCCACCCAACAAATCCAAACCAGCAGCAAAGACGTCAGCGAGCAGTATCAATGGAGCACCTCCAGGAAACCCCAACCCCATCGTGCAGAGGTTGCCAGCCTTCCTGGATAATCACAACTACGCCAAGTCCCCCATGCAGGTAAGCTGGAGCTCCAGGCCAGCAGCATGCCTGACTCGAGCTGAGCTTTTTATTTCCCATCCCTCACCTCTGTGGGACTGTGGCTTGTCAGCTGGTCGGAGCCCTTCCCCTGCCCTTTCAGCCTGCCTGCCCTCGTACTCACCCAGGCTGGGAGGTGAGAGGGTAAATAAAGGCTGACCTGGCAAAAGAGGTTGGCACTGATGTGGGTCAGCTGAGCAAGCATGGGGAAGAGTCCCCCATCTCCTCTTGGAAGGGGCAGGGGGACTGAGGATGTGACCGCTGGGCTCTTCCTCCCTGCCCTGCTGCTGGCAGGCCATCAGCAACTGTGTTTTGCAGGAAGAAGAAGACCTTGCAGCAGGAGTGGGTCGCAGCCGGGTCCCAGTCCGACAGCACCAGCAGTACTCAGATGATGAGGATGACTATGATGACGATGACGATGATGAAGTTCGTAACACCAGCTCGGCCATCAGGTGACGGCTTGAGCTGAGGGTGGCGGGGAGGGAGCTGACGTTTGCAGAACCAGTGGGGGTGACTTCCAGATCTCTTTCCTGAGCGCTGATAGTTGTGTTAGAGCTTGCACCTGCGTGTGCCGTCAGGGCTGTTCTCTTTGCCTGCCGTTTTACTGTTCGCTTGCTGGACTGTGAAGCCCTGCTGTAGCTGTTCACAATCAACCCGCGGTTTTGGCTCTGCGTATTGGCAGCTTTGGGGAACCTCAGTTCCCTAGTGCTGATTGCCAGATCAGCTCCTGGTGACAGTGGTGGTGTGCTCAGACTGCTGCAAAGGTCAGGAAGGTGGGGCCGCAGTGAGGGTGCTTTTGGGGCTTCTGGAAGAAGAGCAGGGGTATGCAGCACGCTGTGCCCCCCTAGCTGCGTACAGGTACCTGCAGCTGAGCGGTTCAGTGGTATTGGGGTGCTGCCAGAGAAGATGGTGGCAGTGGGGATGACCTAGAAATGTGTCAGGCCTTGATTCATCCCAGCAGACAGCCTGGACTGCTGAGTGCAGAGCTGCCAGTGGCTGCACTGGGCCCCCACCTCCTTCTACCAGCTACTCACCTTCCCCGCTGTGTTCCCGGGCAGGTACAAAAGGAAAGGGCAGGTAAAGCAAGAGCATGTGGCGGGGGCTGCGGATGGCCAGCTCTCCGTCCTCCAGCCCAATACCATCAATGTCCTGGCTGAGAAACTGAAGGAATCTCAAAAGGATCTTTCCATTCCCCTGTCCATCAAGACGAGCAGCGGGGGCACTGCCGTGGCGGTGGTCACCCACTCCCAGCCCTCTCCCACCCCCAGCAACGAGAGCACGGACACGGCCTCGGAGATCGGCAGCGCCTTCAACTCCCCGCTGCGCTCTCCCATCCGCTCGGCCAACCCCACCCGCCCCTCCAGCCCCGTCACCTCCCACATCTCCAAGGTGCTCTTTGGCGAGGAGGACGGCCTGCTGCGTGTTGACTGCATGCGCTACAATCGGGCTGTCAGGGACTTGGGGCCCGTTATCAGCACCGGGCTGCTGCACCTCACGGAGGACGGTGTGTTCTGCCCGCTGGCTGTTGCAGGTAGGTGCCTCTGCCAACTTTTGGAAGGGTGGCATTTCCCCTGTGGTGGTGGGATAGTGTCCTTTGACTTCGGGAGTGGATCCTGGCCCTTTACGGTGGCTGATGGCTCCTAATGCTTCCTTCCTGTGCCCACAGATGGGGGTAAAAGCTCCCCGCCTTCCATCAAACCCGGTGAAGAGGCCCCAGTCGCAATCAAACTGGACGAGAAGGAGGGCAGTGAGGCCAGTGACAGCAAAGAGAAGGTGGGACTTGGCAGGACCAGTGATCACCCTGGGGGGGAAAAGTATTCTCCCAAGGTGAGTTTTGTGCTGTGACAGCCCTGGGAGCCTGGAGCTCCCTGCGCTCACCCAGAGATGCAGCAGCGCTGGCAGTGTGCACGCTGTCCCGCTCACGTGTCGCAGCAGCTGTGCCTCGAGGCATAGGGCAGCGCAGGTGGTGTGCCTTGCATCATCGCAGGGACGTTTGCCTTGGCAGCGAGCAGAGCTGCTGTCTCCTGCAGCCGAGACATTGGGCGTGCTGTGCTCTGCTCTCCTTTGAGCCAGAGGCTGGTGGGACCCTGCACCCCCAAATCCCAGCCTGCTGGTACCTTCACTACCTGTGCCCGCCAGCAAAGGCAGGACTAGGCTCAGGTAGCACAAGCACATCAAGAGCTTCTTGGAAGAGACCTGGGCTAGAAACTGTTTTACTCGGAAGAGAAGTCTTGAGATTTTGTTACCGAGAATAACCAGGCCCTGGGGTGTCCCTCAGGCATGCACACAACCCTTCCCCCTGTCCCAGAGAACCAGATACGCGGGGCTGGGCCAGGCTCGAGCAGAACCCAGCTCCTCCTCTGGGACTGGCCATAGTGCTGCCTGATTGATCACCCCCTGGCTCAGAAATTCCCTACAGTGAACTGATCCCCCACCCCCCTACCCTGGCAAGTGTTTTTTACTTTGACAAATCCTCCCTTTCCCAGCCACTTACCAGCTCACTCCTGTGCTGTGGCAGGGGTCTGTCTGCTCATGTTTGGTCTGCTTGATCCTGACAGGAGCTGCTGGCACTGCTCAAGTGTGTGGAGGCAGAGATTGCAAACTATGAGGCGTGCCTGAAGGAAGAGGTGGAGAAGAGGAAGAAATTCAAGGTTTGTTGATGACTTGTTTGCATTGCCAATTTAGCTCCCCGAATGCTTCTGCCTTTACATCAAAGAGAAGGGAGAGCGGTTCAGCTGAGAATGGCGATGGGAAGTATTCAGGGTCCCTTTCCCATTACCAACCAGGCTTACGGGGCAGAGCTTCCGCCAGGACAGACCGAAGCCCCTGGGCAGCACTGACTAGCCTGAGGAGGATGGGGAGCGCTGCCGCTGAGCCACCGCTGAACAGCAGCACTGACAGGAGGAAGCGGGGGGGGCAGTCTCTGCTGCAAGGCCCGGCAGGATTTCTCCCCTGCCCACCCTCGCCTCTCCCCAGCAGCACTTTGTGGAAAATGCTGGCATTTGAACCGGGATGGAGACAGTCTCAGTTGTGCACTAGACAGGACAGGGCTGGGAGGTGGGTCCCTGCCTGCTCTGGTCTCACTGTTAGCCTTGAGCTCTCCTTCATCCATGCCACCCGTTTGTGGATTATTTGTGAATTTTTCCTCTCTTTGTAGATCGACGACCAGAGGAGAACCCACAACTACGATGAGTTCATATGTACCTTCATCTCCATGCTGGCCCAGGAAGGTGAGCTGTGCTGTGCGGCCGAGGGGGTGGAGCGCAGGGTTCCGATTCAGCTGGGGGAGCCATGCTGAGCGCGGCAGAGCAGCAGCTGGGAGCCTGGGAAGCTCACCCTGCCCTGGGGCATGAGGGTAGCACTCAGTCTGGGGAGCTGCGCGTCTCTGTTCTATGTTCTTCTGATTTTACAGTCCCAGGAGGAGCCCACTAATGGGTTTTGGGCAAGAGGGGGAGGGCTGCACCCTTGCATGGGCAATAGCAGCGCTCCAGTGTGGGCATATCTGTCTGCCTCTCACCCTGCAGGCATGCTGGCCAGCCTCGTGGAGCAGAACATCTCGGTCCGCAGGCGGCAGGGGGTCAGCATCGGCCGGCTGCACAAGCAGAGGAAGCCGGATCGCCGGAAACGCTCCCGCCCGTATAAAGCCAAGCGTCAGTAGCCTGGGAGTCAAGACTGTGAGAAGCAGCTGGGCTCTGTGGCTTTGGGCAGGGACACTTGGATCTACGTTACATTTTGCCTAAGGAAGACGGACCACAGTGACAAGCCCTCAGCTGACGTGGAGCCTGGGGACAAAGAGAAATCGGGTTTTCCTTTGAGCCTGAGCTGTGAAAGGCAGGAACACGTTGTCTTGAGGGAAGTCCCTGCAGCCGCAGCAGAAGGCAAGCTGGCGTGCCCGGCTGCCTGAGTGTGCTGTGGCAGCACACACATGCTGTGGGCCTGTGTCTCGGCACTGTGGCCGAGGACTGCAGCAGGAGAGGGAGAGCCCACCTGGCCCGAGTCGGCTCCGATGCTGAACACCGGCGATGCTGATGCAAGGTCGTGCTGGCTGCAGCTGGCTGTGGCTTGTGTCCTCCTGTGTCCAGGCCTTCAGCTCTACGCTTCCCCAGGCCATCTATATCTGTCTCCTATCCTTCTCCCTCCCTTCCCCAAGTTATTTTTGGTTCTGACCCCTGCTTTGGCTGTTGCTGAGCAAGGTGGCTCCTGGGCAGAGCCCATTCTCCTGCGCTCACCTGCCTCCCTGCTACCTGGTTTCCAGAACCACCCCCTGGGTGGCTGTGCAGGTCCTGCCTTGCTGCTCTGGGCTTGGTGCCACCCCCAGTGCCGGGGGAGGGGGGGTGGGGTTGTCCCTGGAGCTGGGCCTTGTGCCCAGCCCTCGGTGGTGGTGCTGGGGGGCAGCGCGTGGCTCTGCTGCCATGGCTGCTGTCCTAGGGACCAGCTCTGGCCCTGGCGGTGCCGGTGGGTCACACAGGGTTGCTCCAGGCCCAGTTCTGAATCCCTGTCAATTACAAACAGACCAAGTTCATCAGGTGGCCTCGGTGCTGCTGGGCACGGCGCCGGGGTGGACGCTGGGTGTGGAGTCCCTTGGTGAAGCCTTGCAGCGTGGGGAGAGGTGCCTGGGTGCTGCAACACTCGGGGTGGTGTGGGGGCTGCAGGGGCGGGTGGAAGCAGTGGCGGGAGCACACGAAGCTGCTCATCCAGAGCTCGCTGGTGTGGGCAGCAGCCTGCTCCCTGCCACAGCGCCTGGCCTGGCCCTCGCCTGCCACCTCCTGCACATGGTCTTCTTGGGCCTGTCCCCAGCAACCCAGCTGAACTGAGAAGCCAGAGGTCAGCACCTCTCCAGAGGTGTCCTGAGGCATAGCTGGGCCGAGGGGTGCTGTCATGGGAGAGGACTGAATTTTGCAAATGTGCAAGTTTGTACAGGTCTTGACTATGGAATGAGACTGTTCTTTTGGTATTTGTTGAAGGGAAGAAAATCCCCTCTCTTGCTGTGTCTAGTATCAAGTGCTGTAAATAATGGATCTGTCTGAAGGAATAAAGCTATCCTGTAACAGCCAGCCAAGGGAGAGGTGTGCGAGGGAAGGGAGAGGTGTGCGTGTGCAGCCAGGAGCACTGAGCACGTGGCTCTGGGCCGTGCTGTCCCTGCCAGCAGCACTTCTGTGGTGCTAAAAACCAGGTAAGTGTAGGGATTGCAACACCGGGTGAATGTGATACTGGTGGAGTCCAGTTAATTTATTGACACAGCACAGAGAACAGGAGGAGAGGGCAGCAGCTGCTGGCAGTTGGCACTTGGCACCTGCTGCACCTCTGCGCAGGATGGCAGAGCCCCCAGCTCAGGCTGCCAGGCCCCTCCTGGGCTGGTGGGTTTTCTGGCTAGAAATCCAGGGTGCAGATCAGGGCTGTGCCCCGTTTGATCCAGTGCTTCTGGGGCTTGTTAGTAGGGATCTCCACAGCAATCACGTAGTTGGTGGAGTGGCCTGTTGTTGACAGCGTACCTGTAATGGGGGAAACAACGGCAGGAGGTGGTACTGCAGACCCTGCTGCACCACACTGACCTGTGACCCCTGCCCCATACCCGTGAGCCCATGTGCGATCCCCTGGCCAGAGGCACTGCTCGCAGAGCCAGGGTCCCTGGCTGCTCAGGCTTCACGACCACAGCAGGAGAAATCTTTTTTTGTTCCTGGATGGTCTCAGCCAACAGTGCCTCGCTCCATGCCAGTGTGTGGCAGGAGGAACTCCTGTAGCCTCTCTTGGGCTGCCCTTCCTAGCGCTTACCCTGGAGATCCATCTTCAGGGCACCTACCTGCACGATTGAGAGTCTTATAGATCGGGCACAGATAGGTGCCAGCAGCTGGAGGCTTGCGGCTGGGGCCAGGAAGCAGCCAGATGACGGCCATCTCTGTGTAAAGCTCCCTGGGGTGCGACTCCGCCAGCTGAAAGGCAGCGGGGTCCCAGCGGGCGCCTTCAAGAAACAAGCCGTGGATGTAGCAGCCTTGGGCAGGGTGGCGAGTGAGCTGGCTCACCGACTCCTTCATTACCTGCAGAGGGGAGCGGGCCCAGGGCACTTCATCGAGGCGTCTCCCTTGGTCAGCCCCAGGGACCCCCTTGGGCTGCTCTTGGTTGAGTCAGCGCTGCCCAAGGGGCGCCTGCCCCAGCTCTCCGATGGGCTGGGCTGGGTTTTCGGGCACCCTGCATCATGCCTGTGGCAGGGGATGCGAGCAGGTCTGGGGAGGCGGAGAAGCCCCTGCTCGCCTTGTGGAGGTGTCTGACAGTGGGTGGCTGTATCTGAGCACCAAGGGGATAACGGGCTCCGTGGGCAGCAGTGCAGCTAGTGGCTTCACCTCTTGGGCAGACCAGGGCTAGAACTGCTGCCTTTGTGGCTTTCTAGCAGCACACTGCAAAAATAACCCAGAAAAATCCAGAGCCTCCAGCTCACTGACCTTGAAGCTGAACGAGATGGTGTCAATGGGGACGCCGGACTTCCTGGCAAAGTTCTGCAGTGTCCCAGTGAGGAAGGCCTGCGGGAAGAAGAACCCGCTGATCCAGAACACGGAGGGGATCCCACGGCTGACCCAATTCTGCAGGAATTCAATCCGCTGCACCAAGTCATTCACCCAGGATGCCAAGGGCTTCAGCGATGGGTAGGCCTGCGGGGCAGTCACAGAGGAAGGTGTTGAACACGATCAAGGACATCCTGGACCTTGTGCCCCAGTTGCTGACAGCTGCCCAGAGGTTCATCCAGCCTGGAGCTGGAAACAAGCGCAAGCTGCACTAGGCAGGAGACATGTCCAAGGCAGGGGAGTAAGAGGCAGCTCCATGTGAAGCAGCCCAGTCCAGCTGTGGTGACTGATGACCTGTTCCCCCGGCTGGGGTGAGCTCCTGTGGGCAGCTGGGCTGGCTGGGACACGTACCTTGGCATTCCACATCTCAGGAACAGTGTTGTTGTACAAGCTGCTGGCCATCAGCTCCAGCTGAGAGGACATCACAACCAGGCCCTGGAGAGCTTTCAGCAAATCCTTCAGTGTCTGAGCAACCACCTCCAGGAGTTTGTTGTACCTACAGAGAAAGAGAGTATGGATCGCTGCATGAGCAAAGCTCCGCCAGCCCCATTCCTCTTTAACGGGGTCTCATAGCTGACCCCCGTCCCAGCCCTGAACTGCTGATGTTAGCAGATGGAGACACTGATGAGTCCCCACAGGACAGGGATCAGCTGAAGGTCCTGGTGGGGATAAGACAGTTGTTAGCTTGTCTGCCAACCCCACTGCCATGTCCAGCAACGAAATTCCTCAAAAGGTGGGGGGCAGGGAGGGGCAGGGGCCTGCACATCTCTGCTGTTCACCAAGGGACCAGCTGGTTCCTGGCCCAGGACGTGATCCCGCAGTGGTTTTACCTGATCACTTCCTGTACCAGCACTGTGTTCATGGACTCTTCGTAGAGCAGCGGGTATTTGTGGATCACCTCCTGCAGGTTCATGGGGGCTGGCAGCTTTGCCAGGATGTCCTTGCAGGTCTCCTCCACCAGCTAGAAGGAAGGCAGCAAGTGGGTGAGCATCCTTCTGGCCATGGCTGCTGGGAAGGGGGAGAGCTAATGCCTGGATGGCAGTGCCGTTGCTGGCACCCAGCAGGCAGGGTGGCACCTGCTGAGAGCTGGCGTTTGTGCTGCTGCCTGTGCTGGGCACTGGCTGCCAGAGCACCGATGGGATCAGGGCACCCACCTCTTCCCTGCTGCACATTCCCAGCTTGAAGGTCTTGGGTTGCAGCTGCGTAATGGCTCCCAGCAGAGCAAAGGTCTCCTTCTGAGCGAAGGTGATGTTGGCGTTGTCATGTAAACCAAAAAACTCTGGGCTATCATTGAGCGGCAGGTTCTTGATGTACTGGAGGTAGCCCTGGAGAGGAACCCGCACAGGCTGTGAGGCCAAAAGCGCAGGGATAAAGCTGCAGTGCCCCATCAGGCTGCTACAGGCCTGGCCTGAACGAAATTACTAAACCAGTGTTGCTGGATAAGCTAAACCCAGCAGATCACAGACGCGGGAGATCCTCCTCCTCTTGGTGCTTGGGGTTCATTCATCTGACTGTTACACAGCTCTTTGTCCCGTCACAACCAGGAAAAGCAACTTGTGGCTTTGACTTCGGGACAGTTTATGTGTACCCAGAGCAATGCTTGCAGCTGCGGGACTTGGGCTGCTGGAGAGGCTGGCGGGGTGGCAGCTCCCCTGAGGCAGGTTTGGTGTCTCAGTGGAGGCCGTGGTTTGTGCTCTGGCTGGTGAGTTAAATTGCACTTGTGCGGAAGGAAACACATGCTGTGAGAACAGGCAGCTTGGCAGTGACCCTCCTGCTGTGTCTCCTTCAGAGCTCCTCAGGTACTTTAGGTAGGTGTTACCAAAATGATTTAGAGTGATTTCAGCTGGGGAACTCTGGTATAGCTGCTACCACCTCCTGAGCACAGGGAAAAAATTTTCCTTATCTTGCAGCTTCCTGAACACAGCTGAAGATCCCCACGTTCTTACAAACCTACATTCCCTCAGGGCACTGGAAATGCAGGGGGTTTCAGGGAGGAGTAGATCCCTTTTGCACTATGATGACCCACCTGGATCTATGAGCTGCAATTTGTTACTTGAGTACTTACATCAAGGTCAGAAGAGGTACTGATCTGCTTGTAGATCCCTGATTCAGAATAGGCAAACTCAGGAATTAAAACCTCAGGCTTGTAGAAATCTTCCAAAATACTCATGATGCAGCGCCTGTCCCAGTCGTCAGTCACACGGCCACCGTAGTTGATCTCCCCAGCCGTGTACTTCAGAACCTGCGAAGGACTCTGCCGTGGCTTTCTGACCCACACACGCATCACAAGCCTGTTCCTGCTGACAGGAGGGGCCGGCTCACACACTTACCTTGAATGGGATGTCTGTGTATTCACTCAAGAACATCTGTAGCTGACTGATGCAAATGCGGAGGTCTCCATCTGTGAACTCATAGGGGATGTTGAACCCCAGAGGCCCAAACTTTCTCCTCTCCAGCATGTTCCCATGGAAGAAGCAAAGTGACAGCAACAAAGATTTAAACTCTGCAACCTGTGGGCAGGGGAGCAGGGTATAAGAGGTGCTCAGCTTGGGAGGAAGCATCCCTGGATGGAGTCAGTTCCTGCTGGGACCTGGCAGAGACGTGCCAATTGAGCAGTTCCAGCTGGAGCCTGGAGAGGTGAAGGCTGTGGCCCAATCCCTTGCTTGAAAGCTGCAAGTGTCTTAGCCCAGGCCCCCACAATCCTGCTGCTTCTGTTTCCCAAAGTGAAACTTAATTGGCTTGCAGAGTAGATACGAGCTTCCGAGAAATACCACCAGCCCTTCTCTAAAATGTGAGAGTGCTAGCGGAGAGAAGATCTATGTCTTGAGAGAAGCAATATCCAGGTGGAAAGCATACATTGGAGCAGGCATGGGCTGGGGACAGCAAACCAAAGCATGACCTGAGTCTTACCTTGAGGCAACAATTCAAGAAGTCATCACTGAAACTAATGTAGGACTTGAGCAGGTTGGCCTTGACTCCACGGGGGGGCTCGATGGTCATCTTGGAGCCATTCTGGAGGATGGACACAGGGAAGCGGTTGCTTGGTAGACTGGTGAGCCAGAGGCGAAAGTCCTGATGCACCTGGAAAGCCAGAAGGCAGCAAGTGCTTAGAGAGCGCAGGCACAGCCACTGCAGCTGCTCCTGCACTGATCCTCTAGTTTTATGGGGAACCTGTGGATTGAACTAGATCTGGGCTCCTCCCAGGGCTCCAGCCTCCTGCCTGTTGTCCCCAGAGTGGGCAGGCTGCTCAGCAGAACAGCTCACCTTGCTGGGGTCAATGCCCTCGACAAGTGTCTCCAGTGAAGGCATCCAGCTGGGGGCCAGGTGGCAGTTCTGGAAGAAGACCCACTTGCCCTGCTCCATGGCACTGTGCATCATGGCTTCAGCACGGGGCCCCTGAGGAGGCAGATGAGAAGAACTCAGAGACTCTGGTTCACTGCAGGGTGTGCCCTGCTCAGCTGGACAGGCAGACAGCTGCTGGGTGGAAGGACAGCTTTCCAGAGCTACAGTCTGGCTTTGTCACCGTGGCTCAACTGGATCTTTGCGGTCTGGTGGCACAGCCAAGGCCCTTTTACAGCTTTTGCAAGCCTGTGTGGGAGAGCGGAGGGAGCGCAGGAACTGGGGATGGATTTGGGAAGTTAGAAGGCACTACAGAGGGAACCGCTGCAGCTGCCCCGAACTGGCTTCTGCAGCTGACAGAATGTTGGTGAGTAAGGGTCCTGGGGTAGCAGGGCATTTTCACTGCGCTGCAAGGGTGTCTGATCTGCTTGGAGCTAGGTGAGATCACTGGGAGTGCCAGCAGGACAGTGCTGCTGCAGGTGGGTAACAGCAGCTTACCTGGCCTTGGCCCAGAGAAATGGCAGAGAGCTTTTGGGAGAACTTCATTTCTTCAGCAAACTTGTAGAGGTCGGCAGCAGGGTCAGTGCCTGGGGACAGCACGAACACCAGGGGGGTGGTGGCAGTGGACTCCTTGAAGACAACTGAGAGGTCTGTGGTCTGCAACGCAGAATGCTGGTCAGAGACGAGGGGCCGCAGTGGCACCACGCCGCACATCCTCACCTTGCCAGGCCTCCAGCTCCTCTACAAGGCACCGGTGTGCTTGGGTGCCAAGCCCAAAACCACATTCAGTAAGGGCCTAGGACAGCTCTCCTCTGGCAGCGTTAGGATCAGAGCAGTCATTGCTTTCCCATTTGTCATACAAATTCATCCCTCATACGCCTGCACTATCTGCCCCCTCTCCACTGTGTTTAACTGGTGGACATTAGGTAGGATGTCCCTTGTCTAAGACATAACTGTTGCCCCAACTGTGGGAATACTGTGGCTGCAGAGAGGCGTGAGCACCCTCACTGCAGTTGGAAAATGTTGACGACCCGTTTGCAGCAAGCTCGAGGCCTCCCGCTCCACTCCTGGCCCCACCAGTGCTTCCCTTTGGCTGGTTACCTGTGGCTCAATGAAGCGCTGATCCAAGTGCAGCGCCACGAAGTCCTGCATGGCGTTGGTGATCTTATCTCCCCGCAGACACCGAAGAACCAACAGCTTCTGGAAGGCATCAAGCTCAGCTTCCCACTTCCCAGGGAGGGGCTCTCTGCAAAGCAATTAGGTGCATTCTGGGGGCACGTGGCAGATCCTGAAGCTCCCCAGGAAGCACCCAAGGCACCTGCAGGCAGCCACTGGGCTTTCAGAAGGGACAAGGACCTTCCAGTCACTTGGCTGAGGTTGTTGCCTGTGGCTTTGAAATCTTCAGCAGGCAAACCAGAGCTGCTTCCTCTGGGGAAGCGCCAAATACTGCTGGGCTAAGGCATTGTGGAGCTTTGCCTTGGGCAAGCAACATGGGCAGGCAAGGGCTACCCTTGAGGAGACAAGGCAATGCCTCGTCCTCTCCCTTGCATGGCACTGTGGCTAGATCAGCTCCTCTTGCTTTCCCAGGGATGCCATTAGCTTCCAGGTGCAGTACAGACAAGCTGACAGAGTGGGGACACTTACCTGTGAGGCTTGGGGCTGTCAAAAATGGCCCTGAATGCTACAAGGTTGGCTGCAAAATCATTGGCAAAGCCAGAGAAGTTCTTCAGGCTACTCAAGGCCAGGATGTCTCCCCAAGCTCTCTCATACAGCCAAGCCGGAGCTGGGTTCTCCCTGGTCTCCTTTATGGTCCCTCCTGACAGCAGGTACTGCCACTCGTCCTGGGAACAAGACAGGACATGGTCATGGATTACAGCCTACCTAAGGCATGCGGATTTGTGCCATATCCAACTAAAATGCTGTAGTGCCTCTCCTGCTAGGTGTGTGTGTCAAGGAGTAAGTGAACTGGAGGGTCTGGTGAGATCTACACCGCTGTTCAGCTGCCACTAGCATTTCTATGTCTTCTGATCCCTGCCTGCTCCCTCCAAACTCGCTAAACTTTGCAGCAGCGTAGCAGCAAACTGGCAGAAGCTGTAGATAATTCAGGCTATGCAGCTCTCCATATAGACACAGGGAAATGTTTGAGATCTGAGTGAAGAGGGAGGCCCCAGGTTTGCCCACCAGCCTGCCAAGCCTGCCCTCAGCCCCAGGGAACAAGGCTCCTTTTCCACCCTGGCACACTATTCCAGGGGGCTGAACAGGCTGGTCTTGAGTTGCCCTGACATATCCCATCAAAGAACCAAGGTGACTTGCTCACCATATCGATCTGCCCATCATTCATCAAAATCCGGACACAAACCAGGAAGGCAAACATGAGCTTGTGCTTCTCAAAGAGGCTACGGCACACATTGCTGTAGAGACTGAAGGTGATGTAGTTGTTGATGTTCGTGATCCGGTCCTTCAGGGTGTCTGAAAAAAAGGCAACAACCAGACGAGGGTGGAGAGTGCTCTCCACGGCAGCTGTGGGTCCTGGTCACAGGGGTGCACCCGCACCCTGCTCAGGAAGAACAGACGCCGCTGTCAAATGCAGCCTTGGCACAGAAACCCCTGGGAAAGCACAAGGCTGCGAGACAGCACAGGGCAGAAAATGCTGCCCCAGCGCTGGGAGCGAGTCCCCACTGCACCATGGCAGCCCGCATGGGCCCTGCCACCCACCACCCCGGCTAAGGTGCTATTGGGCGGGGAAGGCTGCCAGGACCTGTGTGGAGGCAGCTCTGTGACAAGCCGGGCCACCCCACTACCAGGATGGCATGTGCCTGGGCGCTGCGCTGCCATCCCTCCCACCCGGTCAGGCAGGGCAGCGGAGAAGCCGTGGGGAAGAGAACGGAGGCCAGGCTGCGACCTTCTGTGTGGACACAACTAGGGGCAGCTCTGGACCACGCTGAGAGCCAATGCAAGTGGCCACATGTGCCTTGACTGTGCAGGTGTCCTAGCTTCTGCTGCCGCTAGACCAGGAATGTGGGGTGAGGAAAAAGATGGGAGGGGGCTGTTCTGGGCAGGTACCTGCTCTCTCGGAGTCACTGATCCCCATTAGGAAGATGCTGAGGAACCACTCAAGTGAGTACTGGTACATGGGGTCCACATTGGACAGGTCTGAGACACAGAAGTAGAGGATCTGCGAACGGACAGCCACAGGCACATACTGCAGGCGGGTGATGTTGATGTCTCTCTCTGTCTGCTCTGCCACCGTCACCTTGGCCTGGAGGACAGAAGAGGTGTTATGGTTAGTGCAGTGCTGGCAGAGGATGCACAGCTGTAGGGGGAGAGCACCTCCACCTCTGACCTGGATCTCTCCTGCCTTGAGCTTGGATGCCTCCAGCACTTTGATGAGCTCCAAGTCATCTACAGGGTTTCCTTCAGAAGTACTGAGCTGATACAGGATCTGGTCTTCTATCTCCTTCAGCTCCTGAAGCATCTTGTCATTGCTAACAATTAGCTGCTTTCTAGCTTCTTCTAAGTCAGGCCGCTCTGCAGCCACCACTTCTCCCAGCAGTTGGTCTTCCAAGCCACTACAACAAAAGCCATGGAGATAAGGGCGGGGACAACAGGCCCAAAGATTTGAGGACTGTGAGGAATGAGGCTGAGCAGCACTGGCAGCTAATGGGGTAAGCAGGTACCTGGGTGAGAGGGTGAAGTTGATGACTGTGAGTTTCGTGAAGACCTCAGGGCTGTAGTGAGGGTTGGGCAGGTTGGTGGTCATGTACATCTTGAAACCCTCATGGTAGGGGATCACCGTATCCCCCAGCTTCAGCACAGTGTTGCCTTGCTCTTTGTAGGTCTGTACCCGCAAGGGACAAATACAAGAAGGCTGGGACGGCTACCTTTTGTGAGGAAAGACACCCTGCTGCGCCCTGGGCTCTGCCGTGAGGGCAGAGTCTCAAGTGTCTCTGGACAGAGGAACTCACAGCTGCCTGGCAGACCCAAAGGCCTGAACCTGGACAGAGCAGCTGTATTCCATGGCCCTGCCTCCCAGGCAAAGACACCTGCTGGCAGGAGACTGGGGCACGCAGGAGGCTGCCAGCATGTTGGAGCCCCGACCAAGATGAGCACAGAACAGGCAGCATCCCCCGAGAGACCTACAAAGCCACTAGACCCCACTGCACCCTGGTCAGATGCCCCCTTACAGCCCAACCAGGTACCCACTGCTCCTCCTTGCCAAGGCAAGACATAGGACCTGTTTCAGCAGGACAGGCTCGAGGGCTGGATCCAGCTCCTCGCTGACATTCTCCAGCAAGAAGGGCTTCCCAAAGGTAATGGCATTTTCCAGACTGCAGAGGAAGTCCCGGTCACTCAGTTTGGCCACCTCCAAGCCGTTCACTTTCTCCTGAAAGGCAGCAGAGGAGGGCAGGATCTCTGCAGTGTCCTGCCCACCTTCACATGCAGCTCTGGGGCATAGCACACCTCTTACTGGGCTGACTTAGCTCCCTGGCGCAGCAGAAATAATACCTTCTCTTGCTTGGCTAGTTTTTGGCTATTTTGGCAAGTTTAGTCTATGTCACCAGGCACTAGAGACAGCTCAGTGAGGCAGCAGGAAAGGGAGGTGAACAGAGAGAACCTCCTTCAAACTTCCATAGCCCTGGTGGAGCCCCACACTGGTAACTGAGAGCTCATTTGCTTGCAAACTGAGAGCATGTGGGTGGGAAAAGCCCTGGGGGAGCAAAACAGGAGCAGCTGCCTGAGCCTCCCACCTGACCCTTTAAAAAAGGCAGTGGGTGCCTCCCCGGAGGGAGGAGGTGGTGGTCTGTGTTCTTAGTGCTCTGGCAGCTCCCTACCCAGGTAATGCTACCGTGGATCTCTTCTGCCCTGGCCACCCTAAAGGCTGTTAGGGGGGATGCTAGTGTTTGGTGTGGTGAAGGATGCAAGGCCCCTAGGACACTAGTGGAGAACCAGCGTGGGAACCTGATGCCTTGCTTACAGTAGGGCTCCTCCTGTCCTGTGCTGATCTCCCTAAGCAGGGAAATCCAGCTGGGCTGGATACAGATGTGGAGCCTGTCTGGTGCTGGGGAGGCCGGGCTAGGACAGCGCGGGGGTCTTCCAGCTCTAGAGTCTAAATCCTGAGGCTGCTCTGTGCAGCTCCTAACAGAAAGCTGCTTCACCTACCCTGGCAGACCTAGCTCTACCCCACACAACTCTTACCAGGTTCTTGATCCACTTGTTTGCTTGTCCTTGGGGATCTATGTAGTGAGTCCAGCGCTGCGAAAATTGTGTTATTACCCCGTTCTCCACAGACAAGGTGTCATTGGGTAAACCAGCAATCTAATGGGATAGAAAAAGCTGTTGGGAACACCCGGTAGCACAACACAGCTGACCAGAGAGAAGCCCTTGCTGCCCTGGTCCCTGTGTGTGGATAGGGATGGTGGTGAGGGTACCTCCCTCCAACAGCAGCTGAGCCCAGAGCTGCAGCTCTGCCTCGAGTGGCTGAGCCATGGGACAGAGCTGTGCTGGCACAGTTAGGCTTGGCCAGGCTAAGGCCAGGGCTTTGCTCTAAGCCTGTGGCTTGTAAAGGGGAAGCCTTATGGGTTAAGGCTGATGCCCTCAGAGCCGTGGCCCTGGATGCTGCTGGGTCCTCTCCTGCTCATGCCACAAGGAGTCCTGGCAGCAACTCCTGTTCTCGCAGTGTGGATGCGTTTGGTCATCATTGAGCTGTTTGGTTCAGGGTTTGTCCTTTGGTACATGTGGTCCCAGTGAGTGGTGAGCCAAGTGTTTTAGCCTTTGCTTGAGGCACATTCAGCCTGAAGCGTTAGGTTTTTCTGCAACTTGCCTGCCAGGAGCGGATTTCCATGGGGTCTCCAAGGGTGCTGATAAGGTTTGGCTCCTTGGTGTGAGGAATGTTGTTCTCTGACAGCTGCCTCAGCCACTCGTTGCATAGTGCTACACGGTAGTGTCCCTGCCGAGAGAAGCACCATCATAGCTTTTCCTAGTTGCAGCTAGTCTGCTGCGAGCATCTAATCCTCCGCTTTCTAATTCAAATGGGATCCTGTGCAGACTCTGGCACAAATGGAGAGAGATTCAGAAGGGTCTTGCGCCCTTCTGCCCTGTTCTTTTCTCCCAGTGGATCTGGCCAGCAACAGCAAGAAGCCAGGAGAGCGGAGCAGCTAACTGAGCCCCTTGCAGGGAACACTGAACACTTACTGTAAAAGGGCCCAGGTACACCACAAAGCCAGCGGCAACCAGCATGTCCCCAGGGATGTTGTTGATCTTGTAATCCAGGTTCTCTACAGCGTCCTGCCAACGCACCTTCTCATCAGCCAGGCTGTTTATGAGCTGTGGGATAAGTTGTACACAAGAGCTGCTGTGTGGTCTAACCTTGTGTCCTGGACCTGGTCTCTGGGTAATACCGCAGGTAACTTTGGTGATCAGAGGTTGCAGGGTGGCCCTTGCCGTATCCTGAATTCTGTCCCCAGCTTTGAGCACTTAATCCTGGGATTAGTGGGCTGCTCTCAGCTGTCCTGGGGACCCATTGCTGGCTGCAGAAGCTGTGCGCAGGACAGCAGCTTTTCACGCCAGTGCCTGGCTAGTTTAGCTTCCCCAGCCCTGTTGTGATGCTGAGATCTGGCCAGGCAGCTTCAACTGAGGATTGCCATGAGTTGCAGGCACATAGATGTTTTCATCATTGTGCTGCCTGACCTGAAATCAGGTTGTCTCATGTAAGCAGGGAGAACCCAGCTCTGTCTCTTACCATATCGGCACGGCCCAGTCTCTGCTGGCACTGTTCGCACTTCATCTCCAGTTCCTCCTTCTTGGCTATGCAGATCTTGTACTTGGCTTGCAGCATGGCAATGCGACCTTCAGCCTCTCTCAGGCATTTCTTGGCTTCCTCAAGGACCTGCTGAGTGGCACGCAGGTCCTCTTCTGCCTCCTGCCAGGCTCGCTGGGGAGATGCACAAGGAAAAAGTGGGTATGTGGGGTAGGTGGCCAGACTCTTCCCCAAAAAGACACAGACCTTGGAGCAAGAGTTGTTTTTCCATAAAAGCACTAGGTGATACTGAGATCCGTCCCAGTATGACAAAGGTTGACCTGCCTAACTCCAGGGGGATGTTCTGCAAGCCCAGGAATAAAAGTAAGGGTGAAGAGGGCATTTCTGCATAACTCCAAAAAGCCAGGAGCCTTCTGGCTTTTCAAGATGTGGCCCACTGGTGAACAGGAGGAAAAGTTCCTCTGCTTGTCCCAAAACAATAGTAAGTAAATAGCCTGGCTTGGTGAGGATTCAGGTTGAAACACTAGTGAGATGTGGGAATGCTTCTCCAAGTACAGTTTCTGCTGAGCCAGGAACTCAGCATAAAGAACAAGGTATCACTTCTGGCCCAGCATATTCTAGGCTGATTTCTACTAATTTATTATGTTAATGGGTTTTGAGGCTTTGGCTTTGCTAAGGCTTGGTCTGAACATTGTCCTGACCTGCAGACATGCACCTCCTGCAGAAGGGGGCTGCTAGTACTGTGTTCCCTAACACCTACAGCAACTGGGTTACGCTGCTTCTTACCCGCTTGGGCTCCACAGCCTTGGCTGCAAAGTGGTACTTGTGCATGGCATGCACCCACTGGCAGATGGAGGTGCAAGCTTTTGAGACCTTGGCAATGGCAGGTGGCTGAAACTCCTCACTGTCAATGTAGGGCTGGATGGCCTTGATCACAGTGTCTGAAATATTGTCCTGCAAGGAACGGTAGGACAAAGGAGTTTGGTAATGAGGGTGCTAGAGATTTGACTGAGGAGGGTCTCAAAGGGCTTCCCCAGTGGCTGCAGCCTGGCCCAGGATCTGGCTGGGTGGTTAAGGCGTTGCACTGGAGCAAGACAGATCAAATTGCTGCGTGTTGAGGCCTGGGAGGCATGGGTGTGGGACTGGGTATGGGACCCTTCCCATACCACTGCCATCCAGCCCACATTCCATCCACATGGAAAGGGCAGAGGGGCAAGACCTGTACACCTGCGTGCCATCGCTCAAGGCAATGAAGTGTAGCCAGCTGACACGAGGGCTTCCAGGCCAAACATGTCCTTATCCTCTGTGTTGCTGAAGAGTGTTGCCCACAAGGAGCTTTAGGCTTCATTGCTGTGAGAAGGATCTCTGTGAGGCAATACCTGATCCCTGTTTGCAGCCTCCCTCTGCCACCACTTACCTTATCAAACTTAAACAAGCTGTCCAAGAACTTCCCTGGGTCCTGGAGAAGGCTTCTGCCTGGCTCCCAGTAGTCATCCACCTTGGAGCCTAGCTTTTCTCCTGCCACCCTCTTGGGCTTGATTCCTTTCATAATGCAGACTGCTTCAATCACCATCTTCACACTGAGGGGAGGCCGCTGCATTGCACGTACCTTCAAAACCCAAATGGAGACAGTGGGTTGGCCTGGTTCTCGGTGAGATGGGGTGCTCCTCCCTCAGCTGGCTCAGGGGAGACTGGGATCACAGGCAGGACATTTAGAGGATGCAATGCACAGGCAGGAAGGACAGAGGTATTTGAAGGGAAACCTGGTTATCAGAAAGGGCATGGACCAAACTAGGTAGGCTGAAAAAGCCTGCTCTGACAGGCTGAAGATGTCTTAGCAAAGGAGCTAGATTTGTATGGCCCTGGGGAGGAGGTTGTATGGAAATGGGGTATGGGCAGGCTTTTTCCCTTGCTCTGTGGGCTCTCATTTGTCTTGTACCCTACTGTAGCAGTGCTACACCCCATGAGCCGGGCTGCAGCTCTTGTGGAGGGACTGCTTGAGTGTTTCCTCAAGCAGGCAGCTAGGGGTGCTGCTGCAGCACCCTTGAGATGGCTGTGGGTGTCAGGACCCTTAAGGATGTCTCCTGCTTTTTCCCTTCTGGTGCTGACTGTCCTTGCCACGTTCAGCCAGAGACACTCCCAGACTTTCCCACTGGACACAGTCAACAGAGGAGCACAATTTATGGTGACACTGAGGCTGATCTACCCTCATGCAGACAGCCTCTGTGAGAAGGACTTTGACTGCCCTCAGACAAAGCAGTTCCTTGAGTTGTTCTGCAGTGCAGTGAATGAGCGCTGAGCTCGGCTAAGGTGGAGGCTTATGATGCCTTGCTGGCTGCAGGCAAGCCCATCCAGGACGGAGAAGCCCTTAGGCGGGCATTGCAGATGTGTTGTCGGGTCCCACAGATCCTAAGCATGATACTGGAGGATGAGGGTCCCTCTCTGGAGGCCCTGCAGCAGGAGGTGAAGGACTATCGTGACCGTCAGCTCTGGTGGCACAGCAAGCTGCAGGCTTGGACAGCCAAACTGTGGCAGCAGCTGAGGTATTCAGAAGAGCAGGAGCAAGTGGTGAAGCAGGACTTAAGGAAGGCTCATATGGACCTAGAAGCAGTGAGGATCAGCTGAGACAGGTGGTGGAAGAGCTGGAGAAGCAGGTGTCAGCTTCCTCCAAGGGACTGCTGATGGAGCTGCCCTGCACAAAGGGAGTAGGTCAAAGGGATGCTCGCTCCCTGCCACAGAAGTGGTGTCCTCTTTTGGTTGGGCTGGGTCATTAATACTGGACTGGGAGAGAACTCTGGCGGTCCTGGCTCCAGTGACAGGTTACCTGGGACATGGCCCAGCAGCTGAACTCAAAAGATGCAGGGAGCTCATTTCTTAAATGAAGAGTTGCCCAAAGCTGGTGGGTGGGTTAAATGACGTCTAAGAAATCGATGCATCTTGTGTGCTGGCACTGGAAGCCTTGTATAGACAGGAGACTTTTCATGCCAATTCTACAAGAGGATGGGTGCTGGGGGCTAGAGGACTGATTCCTTCTGGGGAAAGGAGTTTTGTATCTTTTGTGGGGAATAAAAAGGTCTGTCATTCACAACTGTAGAGCAATAAGCCTGCCCCTGTGTGGTGAAGTCCTGTACTTGCCGAGTTTGCTTTCTTAGCTGTGGGCTGTGATACTTGCCAGGCTCAGAACTGCCCTCCTTTCTCCGACTATACTATTCCAAGCCAGTACTCCTTGAAGTCAGCCCACCAGCTGTTGCCTGTTCTCTGCCTGTTGTGGATCCCCTTTCAAAAGAACCTGCTGGTTCAGACAGTGGGCTGCTAGATCTGTCCCTGTGCTGTGCGGTCAGTACTCATGGCTGCATTGTGGTACTGCCTGTTTTCTACTCCCATGGACAGGCACTGTGGGGTGAGACCTCTTTGATAACCTCTCCGGCACAAGTTGGAAACAACATGTAGAAACACCCAGGAGCCAGTTGCTGCCTCTGCCCTTCAAAGCTCTTTGCTTCTGAAGGACTGAAGCTGAGAAGCTGCGTGGGCAGCTGCCCAGACTGTGAGCCCAGGGGGATGGATGGAGATACTGGAAAAGGCTGGGTATGTTGCAAGCCTGTAGAAGGGGAATTGCTGCAAAGTGAGAGGTTGTCCAAGACCAGACCCAGCTCTGCCACCCTCCCCCTCAACCCAGTTACCTCTGTAACATCGCTTTTGTTGAGGTTCCTCAGGCTGGCGAGAGCAGCGTCCAGAGCTGGGAGGGCTTCAGCCAAGTCCTTCTGAGCATCATCTGCAATGGCTTGGGCTGTCTGAGCTTTCACTTTGGCTTTCATCTCCTCAGCCTGCACAGCACTTCTTGTCTCTTCAGCCACAGCTGTGTCTACCTGCAGCAAAGAGAGCCTCAGAAGCATGCTGGAGTCGAAGCACCCCTTTGGCTTGGCTGAGCACTGCTAGGTAAATATTACAACTGCCTTGGCAGGTCATGTGTTTTCTTCCAGCAGAGACATGCTGGGGCCTAACTGCTGGAGTGGATTCCCTTCATGTGTTATACCAGCAGGAGGCTTTTGTCAGCCTGTAGAGATCATCCACAAGCCCTGGCTGTGTCTGGAATGGTGTTAGTCCTGCAGGAATTAGCTGCTCTAGCCCTTTTCCCTATTGGCACAGGGAGAGGATGCCCAGAGATGGAAATCCATAAGGAGATGGAGGAATAAGAAGATATGCTGATGGTTTTGTTTCTAAAACTGTTGGTTTTGCCTAACTCCAGGGTTAAAACACTACTAGAAGGTGTAAAGGGAATGTGGTATATAGCCAAATCTTTATCTGCTATGTACAGACTCCTTCCTCTTTGCTTGCAGAGCTGTATGTTACTGCCTCTGCTGTTCCCTCTGTCTCAGTCTGGCCATCCCACAGTAGATGGGCAGGAAGGGACACAATGAAGAAGGAAGGTAGTGACAACCAACACAGGACAGTTCCCTCTTCTGCAATGGCATGAGTGACTGTGTGGTGATCCCTGAGGTTTGGGCTAGCAGGGGCAGGCTGCAGCTGGATCAACTCACTGGGAATGGGACGTGGGGGAATGATTCCTTTCATCAACAACAGTCTGGGCTTAAGAGCTGCTCGGGCCACCCGATGATTGTGTAGTACTGATGCTAGTTCATGCTTGCAAGGATCTAAACCAGTGAGAAAAGGGAGCTGGTAGCTTGCCTGACTGATCCCTGGGTTGTGGTTTCAGATAGAAGCGTGTGAGCCATCACTTCTGCTAGCAACTGGCTGGTCGGTTGTGACTAGCCCCCACCAACACCAGGGACCCCAGCAGAAGGCCATTCTTGCTGGCAGTGCTGCTCTGCATAAATACCTGCTGTGTTAATCGGAGACCTTCTTACTGCTACATCAAGCAGGTTTTGTACAGTCCCCGCACGGCCTCCCTGAGCTGTGCCCAGTCTGAGCAGTCAGACTTGCAAAGTGCAAGTTGTACCTGCAGTTGCTCCATGGTTGCCAGTGTGTCCTTGGCTGCTTGTGCCAGGAGAGGGCGGGCAGACTCCAGCTCCTCCTGCATCCCTGCTACATCCTCTGCTGTTTGCAGGAGCTGTGGGAGCAGAGCAGAGCAAGAGGACAGACAGCAGCCACGGAAAGCCCCAGGAAAGGGCTGCGCTGCCCTGATAGGTGCTCCCTGCGCAGTGTCAGGCTGTACAAACCAGCTCTTGCCCTGGCCCCTGTTTAAGCAACCATCTGGCATTGGGTGTGCTTATAGACAGTAGTACCTAATGGTAATGCCTGCACACAATGGGCATTACTACATAAGCTCGTGGCAATCAGTCAGCAGAACAACGTTGCTGTTACAGGGTTTTCAAGTAAAAGGCTAATAAGGAACATCCTGAGAGATGATGAGCTACAGGAAAGGTCTGTGGTCCTCAAAGACTGGGGACCATTATTCTTTTCAAGCTGTTACAGTCTCAGACCTTCAGAAAGACTGGCCCTGGCAGAAGTCATAGTTTTCATTTGCTTTAGCAAGAGTTTTCTCCTGTTACACAGGAGATGTGTAGGGCATCTCACTGTATCTCTGCAGCTACAAATACACTGCTCAGAGCAGATAAGGGGGGCCCAAAGCTCTCCTGGGTGTGAGGGACAAACCTTGTCCAGGCCACTTCTCATCCTGTTCTTGGCTGTCTCTAGTTCCTGTTTCTTCTTTCCAATCAGGGAACTGAAGACGCTGAGGAACTCAAGGTAGCTCTTGGGAGTGACATAGTTGTGTCTGGCCAGCTCTGCTAGGTACCTTTGGCACTTCTTTGCCACACTCTGATGGATTTCTACACATACTTCAACCTACAAGGAGAAAGGACAGAAACAATCTTACTCGTTACTGAACATGTAGGTAAGTCTATGTGATGCCCATAGAGAGCACAAAAGGCTTACAAAGAGCCTAAGTATACAGTCACAGCACTGTTTATATATGCATGTGGGCTTCAGTGCCACAGAGAGGGTGACAAATGGACATGCTCATTTCAAGGCATACAAAGGCTAACCAGTTCTGTATTTGAATGATCCTGCCATTAAATGTTTCTGCTACAGTGTAGGACCTTTCTGCAGGTATGCCCTGCATCCATTGCTTACGTGCATCTAGAGACATGGCATGTTGAGCATACAGGAGCTGTGTTTTGTGTGTTGAGTGTGGCACCTACCATCCCATTGACATCTTCAGTACGGGCACCAAGATGTGGGATCTCGTGCAAGAAGGAGAAGGCAACGCACTGCAGGGCTTCAGCAGGCCACTCATTAAACCAGTTAATGGTGCAGCAGTTCACAAGGGAGGGGAACTGTCTCAAGCGTGCACGGAAGACTTCTCCAATAGGGCTGAGGGAAAAATGCAGAAAAGAGATGTTACAACTAGCTATAAACAGAGGGATAAAATAGCTTTCCTAGTTCCCTAGAACCCTCCTGAACTCTTAACAGAGTAAGGAGGAGTGGAATATACCCAAGGAAGAAGGTGGGAGTGGAAATGGGGAATGAAAGTTGCGGCAGTGAGCTGCATGTCCTAAGGCACACATCACAACATACTCTGTGGAAGTCCTGGGTATATTCTGGAAATATTAAGATGGTAGTGGGGTGATGTTTTATGAGTCCTTCCCTAGAAAGAACACTTCTCGTATAAGAAATAAATGTGATCTGAATTCTATTTCAAGGTGAATTCAGAGATTGCATCCATCACCCGACCAAAATCACAGCCCCGATGCTTCCACTTGCACTGAGAATGCCCTGTACCTTCTGGCAGCCCTCCTGCAAGCAAGCAAGCTGCCCATGGGCTATGCACTAGATTAATGAGTAAACATGGTGCAACTGAGCCCCAACAAATTCAAGCAAGATATTTTTGTAACAAACAGCTCAATGGTGCATGAGGGAGGAGGAAGCTTATGTTTAATCCTTATCACATACAATCATACTCTTAAAGTTTTCAAATTTCATCTTGAAACCAGCAAAGCATTAAAAAAAAAAAGTATCCAGTCCTATGGGAAGGTGGTATGCAAATGGTATTCCTTCTCCAAAGTCAGGGGCTTGGAAACAAAGGTGCCATGACAAAGTGATGCAAGGCAAAGGACAAGGAGGGAGTAATTAACATTGACAGTACGGAGTCCTACGCCTGAACCATACCTCATGCACAGGACCATGTGGATATTGCTGCGAACTCGTCCTGTGTATGCGGCCATCAAATTGGCCTTGGTGGGCTGCTGCCCTAGATCTCGAACAATGGGCTTCATAGCTGTCATGATCTGTTCTTGATCATCAGGGTTGTAAATGTTGGGAACGTCACCTGAGTTGAGCAGGTTGTTGATATCCTCAAGGAAGGATTCATCTTTAATCTAAGTAGGTGATGGGGATGGGGGGAGGGGAGGAAATAAAGCAGTTTTGTATGTCATAAGACAGTCATGTCTCCACATACCACAGAGATCACTTCTGGATAAATACAGCCCTCTGCCTCTGTTATAAGAAATAATTTCTGTGATCACTCAGCTCCACCAAAGCATACCCTGACCCCTGTCCAGCATTTCCAATTGAACAGCCATCTTCAGCCATTTCAGGGATGAGGCTGTGTGTCTGGGGACAAATATCCTTCTGCCCATTCGCCGTCTCCTTACAGACAAATTGAGCTCAGGGCCTCGCTCCTTGCCTTGCAGTGAATCTGCAAGCAGATCCCAGACACCAGGTTGCTCTGGGTCTTCATTCATCCAGCACAGAGCCCTTCACTATTAGGATAAATCTCATCGATGTGGGAGACAGAGTAATCGTAGGGATGTGTCACAGTTTGTGGGATTATATCCCTCCAGAGCTACACTCACCTCTCCACCTTTGCTAAATCAGAAATACACAGCATCCATCTACTTGCCTAAATGTACCCTCCCATGCTCCTCTTCTCCCACATATGCTTCTCACTGCAGGGAAAAGGATGCAAGAGCAAGCAGCATTTGACAGATGCTCATCTCACTGCTTAGGGCACTGCCAGAAGGGACTTGGTTCCTATGATAATGAAGGCAGTAAAAAAGCCTATGGGGAACATAACTGTGAATTCCAGAAGCTGGCCTTGTCATTAGCAAGTAACAGTTCATAGTAACAAGCCGACATTATCCTGTGGAACCAGCAGGCATAAGGTCCTAAATCTATGGGTATCTTTGAAAAGAAAGAGAATGATGTGACTTAGGACTACTAGTATCAGTGGTCAGTGTAGTGCTTAGCTTCAGGTACCTGGGTCTAAAATCTTTGATCCCACAAAATCCTTGGATGGAGCTGAAAGAGGCTTCCTTGAGCAACAGAAGAATCACCCCAATCACAGCTCCACAGTCCCTCTAGCAACAAATGTACCACTTTTAGTTTCCCGGGGACTTTTTTATAAGATGATGAAGGTGGGCTACTTCAGAAGTACAAGTGGTGCCTTGTTTGTATCAAGCTCCGCAATCCCTTTTAAGGCAATTTATTGAGCTTAGAGATGTGTTTCTGACTCCATTTGAGATTGAGTCCACCAGGCTAATACTCCTGTACCTGTGTGTCTACAAATAGGAACGTCTTGGGTAGACTTTGAAGGCCTGCCTTCATCATGATCTTCCTCACATCATCTCGCCATTCGGTCATGCCGTAGTTTTTGGACAGCTCGATCTGGAAACACTCATAATCTGCCCTAAAGGAAAAAGAAGCCTGTGGAGTTACACTGAACTAAAATCTCCTCTTCTGTCATTCCCGAGTATGTGTTTTGGACTCAGGCAACCCAAACAAGTTGTATTCCTGCAATGAGTCCTGAGCACACACCTGCCCTTGTGCATGTTCGGTCACCAACCCAAGGGCATGTTTTACTCAAGGCAGAGATACCTGAGCTAGCTAGAAACTGGGAGAAGTAACCCAAGCTACTAGCAGGTGAAAGAGTCCAATTTTTCCAGTGTAGATGTCCATGTTAACTGAGCCCTAGCTCTTGAGTGTGAAATCTGAAGTCAGCAACCAGAAAAACATGTAACCAGTAGCAGGAAGGGCAGGAAAAGATTCTCTGGAGGCAGCTCCAGTGGAGCTGTTCCACATCATGCGTATAGGAGTGCGTTACTTACATGTGTGATGCCAATCTGGTGAGAGACTGCCTCCCACTTCCCCCAACACCCAGCAGAAGAGCGTTCCCCGGAGCCTGCCGCAGAATCCGGCTGATTCGGCAGATGTGCTGTATTGCATCCATGAAGAGCACAAGCTTCAGCTCTGGGGTGTTGGTTTGATTGTACTCCTCCAGGTAATCCTCAATTACAATCTTCAGCTGTGGGCAGAAACAGTCAATTGTGGCTACCAGATAAAAGCAATTGTGAGGAAGCGGGCGGTTGCCTGTAAGCACACCTAAGGCTCTAGGAGGGCAGAGCCTGGTGCTCAGCAGGGTCTGGGAGCAGCTGCCTGTGGTGAGGTGAAGGTTCTTCTTACTCCGTGCTCCTATAGGAGCTGCCATTGCACTAGGCTGAATTTAGGTAGGGGTGGTGGCAGCAGCTGCTGGATGGTGATCTTAAACTAATTCAGGCAAGTGCCTAAGGTCTGCTGTTCCCAACAGTGCTGTTTGCCTGGAGAAAGAGCAAGGCATAGTTCAAAATAAAATAGTTTATGGCTGCCTGATCCACACTGTTCCAGGGCCTCCCTCTGGGAGAGCAAGCTTCCTTGCTCTATAGCTGACTGCTGCATGCTGTAGCTAGGATCCTGGTTGGAAAGGGCAAGTGCTGGAAGAAAATACTGCTGGCCATGGACAGGTAGAGAAGCATGTTCCTCTCCCAGTCTAGCCATCACACAGAATAGCTGCAGGAGCAGCATCTCCTGCCTTTTCCAGGGCTCTCTAACAGTAACCTTAGGCCAGAGCATGAGATGAAGCACCAAGGCATCTGGGATTTGGTCCTACCCCCTCAGCAATCTCACTGTGAACCTGGGCAAGCAACATCAGCTGGCATTCATACAGTACTGAGATCCCTGCCTAGATGCCAGAGTCCTATGCGCATCAGTGGACTGTACAGCAGCTCGGTAAGTCTGGCTGCCTCAGCTGTGCTCACCTCAGTGGGGTACAGGCCTACCTACTTTGCAGAAGAGATTGGAAAGCTCAGTTAATTACCAGTCCTTGTCACACAGCTATCACAAGAGGAGAGACGACAGGATAATCATCTGTTTCTGATAATGACTGCAAAACGCACTGCTCATTGCCTTTGCTTAATTATCACTACCAAAGTACTCGCAGTATCTTTTTCAACAGGGAATCTGGCAGTAACATTAATTACTTGTAAAGGTCAATTGTGAAGTCTTTAATAGCAAAAGTAGTATTGTTTGGGAGTAATGTGCCATTTCTTTCCAGCCAATTTAACTTTTCAGTCCCAAGAGCAGCTCATCTGGGAGATTTGGCCTAGCAGGCTGCCCCCAGGATGGCAATGCAGAGACAGCTTGTTCCACCTCAACTTCTCATCACACCAAATGCAGCCAGTATCCATATCTGGGGTAGGATTTCACAGGAGAGCCCTGAGAGGGTTTGTGATTCCAGACACCTTCAACTCAAGCAGCCCCATGGTTACTATTAACTGTTTTGTTTACAGAAGACTTGGAAGATGCAAACATAGTTCACTACATCACGATTCCTAGGGTCCTTACCTTTTCCTGGCTGTCAATGGCTTTGTACCGTTTGATATCGGCATCTGGCTCCATGAAGTCTCCAAACAGAACTGGCTGGGAGGGGACAACCTCATCAAAAGTGCTGCCTAGCTCCTCCATCATACTCTTCATCAGGTTGTCAAACCAAGCCCGGTCCTCCTTGCTGACCAGGCGATCACAGAAGACCCGGCAGCTCTCATGGTACCACAGTCTTAGCAGGTGCAGTTTGTTCTGTTAAGAGATCCCAGCAAAACAGCCCCCATGAGAGAAGCATAGAATTATTAAGAGCCTTGCTGTCAGGAAAGTTGGTTCCTGCACGGCGTGGGGCCAGCTCCACTCCTGCTACAAAGCTGTTGGAGTGGGGAAAGAACTGGGCGGAGGAAACTGCATTCCCTTCTCCTTCTCAAAATCAACTCTTGTCAAAACATCTGCTTTGCAGGGAGCTCATTACAGCTTTGGCTAATCCCCCTTCTATTTGTCCATATGTCAGGCTTTCTTTGAGAGATTTTAATTTCATGTTGTTTGTCCTTATCTTTCCCCCAGTTTGATTTAATTTTTACTGTTTTCAGAAGTTCTTGCCTCTTTTTGGAAAGATCCTATTATTCCAGTGTAGCACAGAACCAGGGTCCCAAGTATTTCTTGTGATAAGACAATGTCTACCAGCTAGACCGGAGCCAGAGCAAGGTCCTCAGGAGAGCTGAAGGGGCAGAAGCCTCCATTGCTACAAGCTGGTAACAGGAAAACACTTCTGCTCCTGTGTGGCCTCCTGTCTGGTCCCCTATGGCTCCATCCAGCTCTGAATGGCCAGGCTGTGTATACTGGCTCCCTGTGCTTGCTTCCACGCCAAGGCAGGGCTGGGGTGGCGTGACAGGTCTGTTCACTACTGGTACTAGGCAATATAGCCAAAGGGAAGATCACCACGTTCGTTGAACAGTACCAAAACGCAGCTTCAACAAGAAATCGAGGCCTGTTTGCAGGCCTGTCAATGAGACCCTTAACTGGAACATTTCTGGTCTTCCCCCGAGTGGCATGGCTGTGTTGATGGAAGGACTCACCTCAACCTTGCTGGGCTCAGCCATGAGCATGCCCTGGAACACCTTGGAGAGGTCTCTCAGGTTGAAGGTGTAATGTGACTTCGCTGGTGTGGGCAGCAGCTGGGATGTGATGGTCAAATACAAGCGGATACTGGCATCAACCAAGGGCTCGTTTAAGTCTTTAACTGCAAATGCTCCTGCTGTAGAGACAGAGGAAGGTGGAGAGGATGTCAAGGTGGTGACTCTGGGTTGAGAAGGTCCTAGCAGTGCAGACAGGTGGCACCGAGTGGCAGAGGTGTTGCTAGGGCTTGGCCAGGAACACACTTTTCTTCTGCTTACTTATGCAGAGACTGTGGGGACCCGACCAAGCACCTGCTCACTGCAGTGGACAGTTTGCCAATGAGTTTCCCAACCCAAAGGAATCAACTTTGGGGAGAGAAGAATGTATCACAACAGTTCTGCAGTGTTAAGACTTCATGCACCCCAAGGAGAGAGGAAACACTGCCAGACAGGTAATTGGTGCCTACTTGAAATATTCCAGACAAGTTTTCCTGCTCCCTCCTTGTACTCCTACAGTAGAGTCTCAGATAGTTTTAAGCTAGAAGGTGTGAGTGCCCTCTTAGCTAAACCACCTCGCAATTCATTTTGCTTAGCATATGCAAAGTCACTGAGGAATAATTTCTTATGCAATAGTCTAGCAAGATTTAAACACAGCTGCCAGTTTTAGAGCATAAAATACGTCCCCCCCCCCCCCCCAATTACTTCCCAAGGAGTGTCTGTAACAAACTTGGAGCCCTGTGACACAGTATTTTGTATGTTTCTGCATTATTTCCAAAATTCTTTTAATTTCTTTTTAAATCACAGCTAGATGCCTCAGTGTGCCCCTAAGCTCATAGTCAGGTACTGATGCTTGTGAATATTGGAAGCACTCAGAAAGCTCTGCTTTGCTTCTCTCATAGCTCACTATTCTCATTCCTTCCTACTGGCAGTTTGCAGATGAGGGCACATTTGCAAAGATGATCCTAAATTCCCACCTTGTCAATTATGAGAGGACTCATTTCACTCCAAATGAACCCTTTTTTCTGGGTGGCTCTAGCACCATGCTTAGATCCACCCTGCTCAGCTGTCCACAGGCAGCAGCAGATGGAGAGTAACAGAAGGCTCTGCTTCCACAGAAGGCTGTTGTCTGGGCAAGTGCCTGTCTGCTGAAAGCACAGGTAAGCTATGCCATGCTGTGCCCATCAGCATGTTCCATTCACAGTCTCTCCCTCTCTCTCTTATCTTTCTGCTCTTACTTACGCACTGGATCTCTGTAACTTCTTTCTCCTAGGAGTCCAGCTAGAAAAAGGCAAAAAACCTGGAGTTACAGATTTACATACTGAGATGAAAGATATCTGTGTCATTCATCACAAACAAAATCCTCTTCGAAAGGCTGAGGCTATAGGATACCTTATGGAACTGTGAGAGCCAGAGTTAAGTCTGCTGATTTGCACCAGCAGTTTGGCCCCGAGTCTAAACAGTGCATGAATTCTCTGTTTGTCAAGATTCAAACAAAACTTTCCCAAAAGCATCTTCAAGCAACTACTGCAAGTTCCAGCTTCCAACACTTTGGTCAGATCATCGCTATTAATTGCTCCCCTTCCAATCTCCATTATCATCAGGTTGACTCGCAGCATGAGGAGGAGGCGGCTGTCTGCAGAACCTACCCATCCAGCTGCCGAGGATGCTGGAGAAGATAATCTTCTTGCTGCTCTCTTCCATCTCAGTGAAGGAGAGGTAGTTGAAATGGCGAGTGAAGCGTGGAGTGACAGCATTCCTTCCCCCTCCAGGAGGTCCCATGGCACAGACAAAATTAATATCTACCAGCTTCTTAAAAGCACCTTGAAGAGTCAAAAAATCACGAATGAATGTGAAGTTGTAGCTAAAAACCCTCACCACAAATCTCCGCAGCAGGTATGCACATCTACCTAACAGGGCCAATTCTGCCAAGAGTACTAGGCAAAGGATCTGCGTCCTACCTATTTGTTTCCTGTCGTACCAGCCTTGGTGGTCCATCCACTGCCGAAGCAGCTCAATAGGTGGCTGAGCACCATATTTCTCCAGCACAGGCATGTTCAAGTCATCAATAAAAAATATGAAATACCGCCCAACTGGAGGCCCGAACACACCCTTCCGCCTGTAAAGACAGAAGCCGTGTAAGGATGCAGGACAACTCCTATTGCAAAGATACTCTTAACTTGATCCCAAAGCAGTTTTTTCTCCAGAGGCTTCCTGGGACAGCAGCTTCACCTATCCTTCCGCTTGACACTCTGTATACCCCTTTATTTGGGCCTTTGCACAGAAAAGATTCAGAGAAATGTTTGAGGCACTGGCTTCTTTCCAAACACAAGTGAAATTTTGCCTACTTATGCACAATGTCAATGAATAAATGCATACGAATAAAAGCAAAGCTTGAGCCCATGAATCTGTTGGAAACTTCAAACCACAGTGGCTGACCAGGGAGGCAAGAGGGAAACTGTTAACCATGGGGAGTAGGATTGGGAGTCAGCAGCCACATTTTCTCCCCTCATCAGTTTCTATAAAAATCCCACACCAGAGTTTGCAAACACCTGTGCTGTGAAATGTAGTATTTCTGGAATAACTAGAATTGGAGCAACTTTTACAGACCCTCACTAATCATCCTCACTTTCTTGCCATTCTATGAAGTCATTACTGGCTCTCATAACCCCAGCTCAGATGTGCTGTGTGTCCTATTTGCTATCCACAGCTGTGTGTCCTATTTGCTATCCACGGCTGTGTGTCTTTGGGGCCTCTTCAGGTCTTGGGATGAAACTAGATGGCCAAGTTGATAGACACACTAAGCGTAGGGATACTGCCTTCTCAAACATAGAAAAGAAACTTGCCTCTTTTCCAGTTTGCTGTCGATGAGATCCTGGGTTTGGTTAGCAGAGGTGCGTGCTGAAAATGTCAGGAAGTGGGTGATGTATCTGAGAGGCAAGTTCTTCAAAAGCTTGTCTGTAATTGTGAGAGTCTTCCCTGTGCCAGTGGGACCAATGCAGAGAACCTAGAAGCATAATCAGCAATGCAGCATAACCATAGGCATACAGTCTGTTTCCCAGCTCCCTGACATTTGCTGGAAGAAATGCAGGTTACTGCTCACTTAGGCATTCAAAGGCCGGGAAAGGACAGGACAGCTGTTCAACAGATCTCTTGGTGTGGAAGGAATCAGACCAGAGAAGTATGAAATGGAACCGTAAGAAATGGGTAAAGAGGGATGGTAATGGGCTATCTAGCAACTGCTGCATTTTGATTGAACAATGGAACGTTGATATTCCTTTGGGGCACTGGCATGGTGTCTGAGGACTGAATGTAGAACTCCTGTCACTTAGGCACAGCTTTTGAGCAGAGAAATACTAATCCATGGGAATGGGAAATAATCTCAAACTAGGTTCTGACTGCAGTGCGAGAGGAAAAGGTGCTCCTGTTGATGAGACCAAGGCTGAAGTGAGGCATCAAAGACAAAGCTGGGCACGTACTGGCTTATGGTTGGTGAGCAACAGCTCCAGCAGATAGGCCATTCGGACTGTGTTCATCGTGGGCACAATAATGTCACAGAAGTTGGTGTCAGGAACCATGGTGAACTTTGCGGTAGAGTCCAGCCACTTCTCCCAGCACACCTGAAAGGTATGGGTGTGTTTAGAGGGAGCAGTTGTAGCTATCCCCTAAGGGAAAAGGAAAACTATTTCTGCTGTGTCTTCCCTCAGATTCTGATGAAGAATTCAGGTTTCCAGCCCCTCTGCCTAGCCTTGCCAGCCTTACCTTTCTATATGGCAATGCTGTGAGTGTCTGATTCATTTTTAGAGATTATTGCCCCAGCAGCAACATACTTGCACTCCCTTCTGAAAACTGGGATCAAAGGGGGATGGAATACTCATGATATTTGGAAGAACTGGAATTCTGTCCTAAGCTGACCCACCCTGTAGGTGCCCCCATGGCAGAGGGCTTAGCTGCGATCCTATCTTCACATTTGGTGCTATTACCCGTGTTGCACTCAGAGGCACATGGAGGTTTTTGTACTTGTATAAGACATGGACGACTTGTGCTAGAATTAAGTCACAAACTAAACTCCCAGGGGCCACCATACAAGTGAGATGGAGGTTTTTGTCAGGGATGTGCTGGAGAACACTGAGAAAATGTGCATTCCTGACCGCCCCATGTGGCCTTCCCACAGAGACAACTCTAGCAGCTTCTGCTAAGCCTCATGTAGGGCTCTTTGTTCTGCTCTGATTTCAGGAAGGGGAAGCATTTTCCTCCTTTTTTTTTCCTTTTTTTCAGCCCAGGGGCTGGTGACTGTCAACCAGATGGGCCTTCCATACCCTACTGCTCTGCTGTCTCCTGTGAAAAGATGGCATATTTGTCTGCTTTGCTCCTCCTCCAGCCTCTACTGCACGCAGCTCTTCTGCTGTTGTGCACTGCTTTCTAACACAGACCTTTCCATCTGAGCTTCTCTCTGTCCTCCTCCAGCTGCCACACTTGTAGAGCCCTCCCACTTTCCTGAGCACTGGCACAGGCACTTGGGTCTGAACTGACCAGCCCTTGGCTCAGACATGAATAATCTACTTTACAAACCCGAGGGCAAGAAACAGCCTTCTTCCTTTAATGAAAAGCTTGATTTCACTTTAAACATTCTCACTTGGTTCCTGTAGGCCTTTCTTATTTGCCCTTGATGAGGAAATCTTACAAGTCCTGCAGGACTGTATTGCTTCCTGGTCCCTCCCCCTAAATTTCCCAGCTTGGAGTTGAAAGTGAAATATTTTACCTCCCTAACGACCTCATCCAGATCATCCTCAGCACTGCTAAGTCCAGCATCGTACAGTTTATAATCATAAACCAGTCCTTCTTCTGGGAAAAGTAGCTGGATCTGTGAGAATAAAGCTGTGGTGAATGTGGCTGCCACTCAGCTGAATTTACAGGAGGATTTGCACTACTGCAAGGAAAATTTTACTAATGGGATGTTGCCCAGGCCAGAGGGCTCAGGTCTCTCTCCCAGATCTTCCAGCTCCAGGGGTCCCTTAAAGTTTGAGGTAGGTGTGGTACACCAGATCCCAAGCAGCAGCCCACCCATGGCATTCAAACAGCTCTGACCCCCATTCCTCCATAATGAGAGAGGATCTACTTTTCCTTTACTCACCTTTTCCTTTGCCATCTTCTCCCTCAGCCACAAGCTGAAGGCCATGCGACCTTGGGAATCTCCAGTAGCACCCACACTCCAGACCAGGGCAAATATAAACCAGGGTTCAATCAGCTCTCCAATACGAGCTGCTTTCTCCTTGGGAATCATCCTAATTCCCTGAGAATCAGAGAAGGGCAGAAGTAAAATTCTCAGATACAGTTAAGATACACAAAATCCAGACTCTTCTTAATATGCTTGTAATTCTATTCAGCTTCTATGTAGCTTTTTCCAGCCAGTTTTTCACAGGCCTTGTTAATGTATTCTGTGGATTAAAACTTGCTATTTCATTGGTGTACTTGAGAGACTCCCCTTGCTGAACTAATATCACTCAACAGGAGCTGGGAGAAGAATTTAGTCTTTGGTTTTAATTTGAAACTTGTCCAGCCTTCTTCAATACTAATTCTCAAAGGACCTGCAATCTGAAGTGCATCACTGCTTAGCTCTGATCTCTGCTTTCCACTCGTTCTCCAATTCCCTCTGCTATAAATATAAGTGAACCTCTTCCCTCCAGCCTGGTAGGCATGGAGCTTATCTTTTGCTCTTTCAGTGGGCAAAGCATAATCCTTCCAGGTTTACCTGTGCTTTGCAGGATGTTGTATTACCTTCTGCCACACAGATGAGCTGTAGCACTACCTTTCTGTACCCACACCTTGTTCTCTCGTGACTAAGCCTCTGCATGACTTAGTGCCCTTAGAAGTTACAGGCACAAGTGATAGAGGTAGCAAAATCCTACCTCAATGGGAACGAAAGGCTGAAACAAACTTTCCAAGAGCATAAGGAGGCTCCTTGTGAGGTTACTGTCCGTTGAGGCAACTATCTCCTTCACAAACCTCCGGACAAAGCCAATGGCCTCCTGTAAGGAAAGGCAGGAACAGCTCAGTGTCACCATCTAACACATGTGACTTTGCTTTTACCTTCTACGGTTCTGCTTTTTCCTTGCCTCCCTGCAGGGTATGTTTAGCAGGGACAGTGTGACTGAGAATGCATCCCAAGTACCACTGTTTTGACTGGAGAGAAGCAAGTCAAACCCCTTGGTTCAGTCTTAAACCAAAGAAACCTCTAGGCCCTGCCTTTTGGTTCTATGCATCTTGTGCCATCACTGCTGTTAAACGGTTTGCTCCCTTCAGAGCCATCCTTTGCAGCTCCAGGTTATTCATTAAAATAGTGGCTTAGGAGCAGAGTAGAAATAACAAGACTTATTCTTACAACCTTCTCCCTGGAGTTACTCCACTGTAAGTGATGCAGCTGCATCAGGGATGATTTTGTCCAGAAGATAATTTTAAAATGAAACAAAACAAATTATAATGACCAATAAGACTAAGCCACATCTATAGGGATCAGTGAATAACCTCTATTCAACCCAGGAGATTCACAGAGCAGTTTGTATACTAGTAGTCTGAAGTATTCCCACAATGGCACTTAAATTCAGGCCTTGACAAGTTTGGGCTGGTTGATATCTGAGCTGACAAGCTCCAAGCCATGGAAAGGCTGGAACAGCATGGTAGCTCACCTTAAGAAATCTCCTGAAGAGAGATGCTAGCTGCTGTGAAAAGGGCTGCATGATGTCTGGGATTTTTTGCAGCCAGCACTCAATGAAGGGCTCTAGTCCCAGGATGCTGGGTTCCAGGTAAACCATGCCACAGCGGGAGACTGTGGCAGGGGAAGCAACAGCCAAATCCTGGACTTCAAACATCATGGTCATGCTCTGGAAATTGCAAAAGGAAAGAAAGGAGGATAAGGATTTGATCATTGCTGATATATCTTTCAGCATAATTTGGTGGAGCTGAAATCTTTTCCTTTGTTGCAGAAGCCCTCTTTTTGCTGTAGTGTAGCAGAGGTCTGGACAACACAGGGATGCTACTGAGACACAAATTTCCATACAAGGCCATCACTGACATCAAGTGGAAAATAAAAGGCAAATCTGTTCCAAGAAAAGGGAAGGAAAACAACAGGTAGCAAAAGCAGGAGGGATGAGTTACCTCTGTCAGCTTGATTATTTCCCCTGAGCTGAGACACAACTTCTTATTGTCATCTAGCACTGTGTTCATGTTCTCAATCCACAAAGCATCAACTGGCCCATCAAACATGTACCACTTCTTGCTGGTGTCAGTGGCTGCAGCTCCCCGCCGGATGAGTGAGGAAAGGATCCCATCTGTCCTGAAAGGTAGGAGGAAGGCAGGGCTTGGCCCATTCTGGTTTTGCTGAAATCAATGGCAAAGCTTCCACCGTATAAGGCAACAGATCCAAAATCTTACTCTGGTTCATATGCCCAAGGATACCTATACCTCACTTGTTGATGAGCTACATAAAAGTCCATTTCATTCTTTTACTGAGATATATTTCAGCCTGAGTGACACCATGAAACAATTTCTTTGGGCATTAGGATCTGGGTTTCATGTCAACTAACTATAAAATGCCAAGCTTCCCTTTAACATCTCTGTCCTCAGTGAAAAGCAAAGAGGCCTTGCTAGCATCCAGTTTGGGTCATAGGCAGGTTATCTGCTCTCTGGAGGTGCCTCTTTTTCTCTGCCAAGCGTAAAGGGAGACAGAACAGCTACTCTGCTAATTCAGTTGGGTAACTATAGGTTACAAGGATGAATCCAGGCTAAAGAGCATGACTCTACCCTCTTTATAACTGAAGCTCCCCATCCCCAGATGCCTGTGAACCCAGGTGGTGCTGGCACTGGTGAGCAGGAGTGCAGACACGTAAGGAATACTGGCTGTTGACAGCACGAACTTAATCTGTACATGGAAACCTGGAGTGCAATTTCCATTCAGGCTCTGGATTCTACTCCTATTATTAAATAATTGTCCGTTGTTTTTACAGAGCTAGTGAATTCCAGGGTATTGTTACTGAGATCAAGGGAAAACAGTCTGTTCTAAAGCTCAGCTGATTAAAACAGATGGATTTGTCTGTAAATACATTTTACATGGCTGCTGTATTTTTCTTTTTGTCATGTTGATGTGCTTGTGTGCTGCCCCTGGATAGAGTCACACCATAAATAAACTGTCAGAGCTTAGCTGGAATATCCTATAAAATGTCCTTCAGTAAATATGCACTAGAGCCCAGGTTGGGAAGCTCTGGGTCTCAGCATCAGTAATGCTTACTTGGTTGCACTTTTCCTAGAGGCAGTTAGTTTCATATTCATTTAGTTTCCCTTGTTTTATACAACACAGTCTTTAGCTTTGCCCCTGAGCAAATGGTGGGTGACAGGGCCAAAGGGAGATTCACACTGCTTCTCGCACCTTAGCTTCTGCATAAAGTGAGCTGCCAAGTCAACCTTAGGTCACATATGGAAACATAAGCAGTAGGACCTGGCTGTCAAGAGGGCAAATGGGCTATTGGTTCTCGCTTCCAAACCATGTAAGCAAGCAGGAGCCCTGGTAACAGGAATGAAATGCCTCTTTATGCCTGAAAGTCACTCCTCATCAGTCAAGGCCACCAGTGTATTTATACAGAACAATTCAAGTGCGCAGTACAGAGGTCACTTTTCTTTAGAAGCAAAGCAAGTGTTTTTAAGCTGCTGTATCTTAAAGCAGGGGCATGGGCTCCAAAGCAATTGAATTATTGTTACACAGTTAATGCTGCAAGCTGAGCTGCAGTAACTGTCTGGGCATGTGCTGGCAGCCGGGCCAAGCACACAATAAAAGATGTCAGCTTAAATCGCTGTGACTGGCTATTGTAGCTTGGTGAGGATAAGGACTTGATCGCTTCTGGTTTTATGCCACTATCCTAAACAGTTCTCAGCCTTGAAGAGAAGACACTCAAGACCAGAAGAAAAGTGTTTCCCATCTGGGAGGAGGGAAAGTAGGTTTTGTACTTTACCACTCATGCGTTAGCAAGTTGAACTCTCCATATAGCTGGCCCATTGTGATGGATTTGGGATTCAGTACAAAGTAGCTGACTGCTTCGTAATTCCCACCACTGGCTGCAGGCTGACCTTTCAATGATGTCATTGCAGCTGCCAGGACTTCATAACTCTGCAAAAGCAGGAAAGCAAGAGAGTTAACTGGCATGGCTCTGTAACAACAAAGCCACTTGCTCTCACAGCAACTGCACTCAAAAGGCAGTAAGAAAGGAAACAGTGAAGGATAATGTCATAGTAAGGAGATACCTGGCTGTATTCACAGAAATGAAGCATTCTAGATGCAGGGGGGGAAGAGGTTAGATCTCCCATGCAAGAGGCCTGAAGCATCTCAAGATGTCAAAGTATGCTTCAGCCTTAGAAATCTGCAGCAGAGTTAATAAGCCTCAGTCTAATCTTCCAACTCAAAAGAGTGAGCTGGTAATATACTTCCCCGTGGCTATAAATCAATACTAAAAGGCAGCATCTTGGTGCCCTGACTTCTATCTGAGAAAAGCTGGAAATGCTGGAGCATGAGTCTTCTGTGAAGCTCAGTGTTCTGCATCACTAGGTAGGTAATGGTTTTCTGGGGCCAGCACAGGGTCTCAACCATACCTTTGTCTTCCCAGAACCTGTTGGCCCCACCAGCATAAGGCCATGACGAACCACAGTGGTTTCGTAGAGCTGGATGCACTTAGTCACAAAACCTGTAGAGGAAGATGATACAGAGTGGGTCAGGGACCAGCTGTCTTTTTCCTAGGGCAGGGCACTGGACTAAAAGCCCAGGCCCAGAAGGAGCTGGCAGAGAGCCTTTCCTCTCACCATCAACATCCTTCAGATTCTCTCTGATGCAGGATTTGCGAATGGCTTCTTCCAGGATACCATAATCAACAGGCTTTTCTCTGATCTTGGGAAACAAATCTGAGACAATACCATTGAAGAGCTTGAGGTCATCCTGCAGGAATTTGGGTACATTGGCATCCCTGATAGCCCGCAGGCAGATCAGCTCCTGCAAAGATTTAAGAACTCAGACTTCAAAGATCCTGCCTCTCTAATAAGGCTGCAGAAAAGGCCACAGAAGTCTATGACAGTGTGAAGTATAAGCACATTTACCTCATTCATAGTAGGATTCTCTCTTTTGAGATTGCCGGCTGTTGAGATAACAGTCTTCACAGCTCTCATCCCAAAGTCATAGTGGTCCTGGGGAAGGCACAGGGGAAACAATGTCATCAGATACAGGAGCATCACCTAAAAAAGACTGAACCTACACATGCACTCAGCAGAGAAGAAAAATGAGGGAATTATGCCTTCAGAACAACTGTCCTTTCCATCCAAGTCTGCTGTCTGGATCCTTCAAACAGCTAACTAGTCCTCAGCTGTACAGACTATGGGTGAGGAAGATGAGAATAACTGTATGACAAAAAATCCTAGATGGAGAGAGAAGTAGGCAGGGCTGCTTGGCTCAACTGTTCTGCCATTGTAATCCTAACTAGGACTGCAAGTGAATGAAATTCTGGCCACAGGAGGAGAAATGAGAATTAGAAAGGAGGGAGGCAGATGAAGAATGGGTACTGTGACCTTTCTGTGATACGCTGTCATGAGGCACCAAGAGAATCATCCAGGTACTTTGTGCCTGTGTTGAGAAAGCCTCACATTCAAAAAACAATCATGGACATTAAGGCATCTACCTGGGTGCTGAGCTGCTCTGACAATAGTTTGAATGTTGTGGTGATCTTCTTTGCAAGGGCTTTGGCTTCATTAAACCCAAAGGAGTACAGTGAGATCTCGGCAATCATGGAGTAATCTGGGACCATCATAGCCACGGGACGAAAAAGAGCCTGAAACATGCAGTTCCAACATGAGATCAAAACACTGTTGTTTCTTGCTTTTCCCAGCAAACTGAAAACACTAAGTATCAATCCTAGACTGTTCAGAGATACCAGCATGAGTGTGCCTGGCACCTCTCAGGGTAGCATCCCTGCAGACTGCAACCTGAAGAGCGCCAGTTGCTTACAGATGTGATTCAAATCTCAAAACTATTCTAGAAACTTTCCAAAAGCATCACATCCCAACCCTTGTCATGGACACACTGCTGGTCTGAGCAGCATCCAGCACCTGTATTGCCCTTCTTCTTTTTGTCTAGGCAGTCTGCGCTCCTTACCTTCAGGTTATCAGGCAGTTCAGTACGCCCAGCATACCCTGGGTTCATTGTGATGAAGACTGCACAGGATGGGACCAGTGGGATCTCTGTGCCTTCAAACATGAAGTGATCCACCTAGAAAATAAAAAAACCATGATCATCCTCAAAGAACAGAGTCTGACCTGCAAATTAAATAACGTAGCAGAATCTTCCAAGAGGAAAACAATGGCTTTCAGTAGTTAAATTATAAAGCATGGACACACAGAGCTGCCCACAACTGCAGTGACTCAATCTGGTCCAGGATTATACAGGAATCCAGTATTACCAGCAATATTTTTCCCTGTTTAAGAAACTGGGCTCAGGGGAGATTTACTGATAATTTTTTTTTTTTTTGGCTCTTGGACAGACTTCTATCCCTCCAGCTGTAAACAACATCTTTCCATTTATTCTGCAGTAGAGTTTGGACCTGAATTAATTCATGGCAGAGAGGGCAAAGAGAAACCTAAATCCTTTTTAAAGCTGTGTAGGTAGTGATTTCAGATGGGGGATAAAGTAATGCAGAAGAATTCACAGAGAGCAAGTTTCTAATTCCAAGCCAAAGTCAAGGAGATTCAGGTCTTAACCCCTCTGAGTCTCCAGAGAACAAAGCAGAGGCTGGCTGCTAGACTGGCTGCTAGCTAAGTCTCTGTGTAAAACCAACAATTCACTTTACGTTGCAACCCTGTGTGTGCATGAGTATGCATTTTTTTGCACATATTGGGTTTTGTGAATCCACTAAAGCTTGGATAACACATTTAGACAAATGTGGTGCTGAGCAGCTCGTGGCAGAATGCTGGCTGCCTTATCACAGCTCCAATTTGCATCAGCTCAGTGGATCTGTATCAGAGCGTCTCCCACACCAAAGTCTGCTGGCACTGCAGCTCAAGCTGAGACGTACTTCAGCCTGCAAGAGTGTGGGCAACTGTGGCAGTACAGACTAGGGTAAAATTACAAAACCCTCTCAGGATGCCGACTATGTAATGGCCTGATATGATGCACCACAGCTAGGGCATTACTCATGGCCCTGCAGCTCAAGTATGTCTGTCTGAGCTGCCCCTGAGCAGTGAAGCTAGTCCTCCATGAAGATGCCCACAAAGACGAGGACTTGCCTTGACTAGCTCAAGTGGAGGATTTGTTTGTCTGTCTTTGCATTCACATGTTCATTACATACCCTCTGCTGCTGTGCTTTCTGAATGGTTGTGATCTGCTGGGCCACCACAGACAGCACCTCGATATCAATGCGGTTGAACTCATCAAAGCAAGCCCATGCACCACAGCTGAGCGAGGAGGGAAAAATGAGGTGAGTCAGGAACACCACACAGGAGAACACTTATATATATATACATATATATATATATAAACTTAAATATATATACACTGGGGAGGCAGCACAGAGACAAGAAGTGAACCTAAAAGGCCCCTAATGCCCCACAGCAGGTAGACACAGTTACAGTGTACTGGTAGAGCGGAAAAGGCTGCAGCCCCTCGCCCTGACTATGCACGACAAGCCATGTGATGAGTAAAAAGGTGCATGGTCCCTGCAAGATGATGGCAATGTCTGATCCTACAGTATGGGACAAATTCCGCACGTTACAGATTCGGGCTTGAAAGAGTTGTCATGTTGAATTCCTGTTTTGTACCTGAGCTGCAAGTGTAGCAGATACAACTTAGACATCTCAAGTCCATTTTTTGGAGCTTGGAAGACTATGTATAAAGCTGGAAGCATGTATATGAGGAAGGTGATCTTCCCACAAGGCACAGTTTAAGAAAGAAGTTAAATTACTTACAAAGAAAACATCTGAGAAAAGAGTAACAGCTTTTGTTGGAGTAACTAATTCAGATTCACCAGTGTGCAACAGACTAATTGGACCAGCTCTGTTTGAAATGTAGAGAAGAGAGAAGCTTCTCTGAGAGGATCCCTCAGGGCTTAGAGCAGTCTCTCTTGGCTGCTCAATTTTGGATACACTCAGCAGATTCTCTCCTTCTTAAGATTAAGCAGCTTGTGGGCTGAATCTCAGTCCAATGTGTATGATATTAAAACAAAGGCCAGAGCTGCAAACATTTGCACAGGTGGATTACTGCATAGTGGATTGGTGCAAAGCATTTTAATTTTGCCTTAAATGAACAGAATCCATTTTTATTTTTTTTTTTTTTTTTTTTTTTTTTTTTTTTTTAATTGGCTCAATTGTTCCTCCCTTCTGGCAGGAATTTTGTAACTTTGCTCATTCTGGAACACAGTAACCCCCTTACTAGGGCTTTGCTTGTTCTTCTGGGCTGCTACAAAAAATATCCACCAATTCCCAGTGGCCAGCATCCCTGTATCCTACCCACTCCTTGATAACGATACACAGCGTTTCCTTATACCTGGCTAATCCCTTGAAAAACTTTCCCATTGCCATGAAGTCAAGCTGGTCAGAGCAGTTGAACACTACAGTTTGGATTGCTAGTGCTTTGCCCAGGTCTTTTGTTGTTTCTGTTTTGCCTGTTCCTGCTGGTCCTGCAGGTGCTCCTCCAAATTTCAGGTGCAGAGCTCCTGTAAGCGTCAGATAACACCTACAACAAAGAAGAGACCAGATGATGAAAAGCCTTTCTGCTACTGATTTCAGTAAGGGAGACATATGATCTACCCAGCTGGAGACAAGCAGGAATCCATCCTTTATTATTCTTCAGAAGCACTTAGATATGCAGCATTCTGCAAAGGAGTTAGCTAAGTGGCCTTGATTAGTATTCATGGGGGCCTGCATGGATAAATCCTTCTGCCACTGGCTACAAATTCACTCTCCAGAAAAAGGACAGTTGCAAAAGGTAAAACTGTTATTACTGCTGCATATTCTAGAGTATTAGATGCCCCTGTCTACTGGTTTGTGGAACAGCTCCTTAGGTATCAGGTGGGCATTTTATAAGAGTCAGAGCACTACATTAAGAATTAGGAGAGTGAAAGCAATCAGTCTGAGCACTGATCACTAGGAATACAGCAGAACCAATGCCAAGGTGTTTCTATGCCCTCATCTCAGGTAGTCCTTCACTGTACAAATGGTTTCTATTTACATACATTAAGCAGTAAGACCGGCATGGTCAGATCCTTGGTTTAATCCTCAGTGAGGTTTGTTCATCCAGAAGAAAAAAGAAAAAAAAAAAAAAAAGAAAAAAAGATACACTTCTTACCCAGAAAACAATCCCCTTACCTGTCAGTGAGGGGTGTGATAACCAGACGGCCACTGTTCCCCAGATACTCATAGCCATAGATAAATTCAGCATTGACCGCTCTGATGTACAGATCCTCCCTCTCCCAGTAGTATCTAATGATGAGTGAACACGACATCAGAAAGATAAACCCTGGCTGGCGACAATACAGCAGCTCATAAGACTACAGCCAGGTTTGGAGACCTGCATGCCAAGAGATTTCCCTCTTGAGAGAAGAAAGGGTAAGGTAACACAACAGGGTGGACGAGATCTCACAGAACCTGAAATTAGGTGTTGTATCAAACATCACACTCCTTGGGCAGGAGCATGGTCTGTCTCGGATGTATCCTGGCATCCTTAGCAGACTTCAATCCCACTCCTCATAGGCATGTTAGAGGCGACTCAGGAATACTGTTTACAGACTATGAAACTCTTGTTTCCATATGTCTTGGACACAGCTGATGGGTAAGGAGAATGAAGACTGGCCAGGGTAGCTACATGAGATTCAACAGTTATGCTCTCTACCTGAGCTGGGAGATCCACTCGAAATCATTCACGCTTGTCACATTCTCCTCAATGAGCTTTGCTGCAACATCCTTGGCGTGGACCTCAATCACAATAAGAGCTGACAATACTGCTCGCTGCATCTTGGACAATTCTCCACGGACAAGGGCAACCAAATCACCCAGCTGGGAAAGGAAAAGAAAGTGCTCTGAAGCAATCCATATCCCAAAGGCCCAGGCTGTACAAACACAATGCAATCAAACTTATGGCATGCTAAGTCCAGATCATAGGCTATGTCCAGGCAACTTCTGCCTCTTCTCTTGTCAGAGATACAAATGACTGCTCAGAAAGCAAACACTGCTCAGGGCTGGCTCAGAGCTGACTTTTACCTACACTGTTACCATGAAAAGAAAGAGGTTACTGGTGAAAAGAAAGAGTTAGAGCCACCATGAAGCCCAGAGCTAATACCTCCCAGGTATTAGATGTGATTAGATGTACAGAACAGATATGAAGGATGCAGTTTTGATTTGATGTCTACTGTCCAACACTTCAGTTCTCCTACCTTTGACTTCTTCGGTGACCCTGGAGAAGTTACCTTTCACCTTGTTTCTGTCTTCAGGTAATGATCATATTAGGAGTCCTGTGGTTTATTGGAGGTTTATGATGACAAATATTCTAATGATTAAGATGATAAATAACCTGTTTTTTCGGCTGGTTTTGAGCTGCACTATGCAGAACTGTGTGTCTTTCTCCCACAGTACTGTCCTGGCTATATTTATAAGTTATCTGAGGTCTGATGATTGAAAAATCTCCATCTGGCAAAATCTCACCCTTATATTCATTTTCATACCTGAGTACTCAGCTGTGGGAAAAGCCTGTTGGACAAATCTCCAGCTTCCAGAGCTTCAGACACTTCCTTTGTCCAGAAAATCTGGCAGCCAGCAATGACCACTTGGCCAGGCCATTGCAAGACCCATGTAGTACGTGGAGCCTTAAAAAAGAAAAAAACACCAACCCCCCCCACCAAGGTGGTAAGACAATGATTTTTGTTTTTATATCTACATCTCCCTGCTCTGAGATGCGTGATTCACAAATAAGAACTGAGTTCCTGTCTGAGACGCTTTCCTTTGTTTTTCCTCCAGTTGCTGTGAAGAAATCTTCAGGCAGAGGCTTTCTGGACACTGGGTACAGCAGGTACCTTCTCTCCACTGTGCCATCTGCAGGTTAGTAACCAGTAACAAGTGGCCAGCAGCAGGTGAAGAACAGGAATCTGTGAGACCCAAAAGAATGTTTCCCCGCCTCTGACCTGTTCTGACTTTCCTAGTTTCAAATTTTCAGACCGAGTAGAAAACAGTAACAGAAATATTTGAGGCCTTTTCATTTCTTAGCCTTTCTGCCTCCTAGACCCAAAGAAAAATTTACATTTTCTAGCAGCATAGCTTTTACACAGAAACCAGAGCCAAGATGCAACCTCTATGCATTGATTGAAACCAATAGTTCATGTGCCTTGGTTACTTTTAGAAGCCCCTAGCACACTGTGTGAGACATGAGAGAAGAAGAAGATCCTTATAACGAGGAAATTGCCTGGAGAGAGAAATAGATGTGGATTTGTACAGGGTTGTTCTATGATATCAGGCAGTGCTCCGTGGCCACTGAGTGAGTGTGCATTCTTCTGGACAGTTAGGTGCTTGCTCAGCTGCACATTCTGCACTTGACCCACACACAACTGGATTGAAGATTGTATTTTAAAACTAATAGACTATCACAAATTCACCAGCCCCATCATCACTGGTGACCTCTATGGCAAGCCTAGAACCATCAGAGACCTATCAGTCCGTGATAAAAAACTCTTACCTCTGGATAAACACCAATTGATCTTTCTATGTTGTCCCGTACACTGGCCTTCATGGATTTCTCCACTTCCAGCAGCCAGTCCTCCACATTGTCAGTGGGATAGATGGGAACAAAGAGCTTCACCTCTTCTCCTTCGGCAGAGTACATGTGTGTGATCTGTAGGTCCTCCTGGAACAGTAGCTAATGGAAGAAGCACAACAGGAGATGTGAATGGAGGATTTCCTTTCTATCCTTGCCTCCCTGCCACTGGAGGACAGCGAGGCTATAGCGGTGTATGCACATTACAAATCCACTGCTAAACTTGGCTGTCAGTAGTGATAATAAAGTGTGCGACAGATGTGCAAAATGACCTCTCCAAAAAATGGAGGATGATTGTATGAAAACAGAAATTCACACCACTGGTTTAACTTGAGTGAAGCAAATCAAATTATAGGTAGGATGAGCATTTCTCATTGCCTGTCTAGCATTCAAACCCTTGATTCCTGTTCAATTCTGTAGATTCAAATCATTTCCCTTGAGGTCACAGTGCCTGGTTTTAAGAGTAAAATTTTAACAGCTTCTTCAGTGCCCCAGCATATCACTGAAAGTCTCCTTATTTATTCCAATGGCTTTGCACCAGGTTTCTAGCTCAATTTCCTTTCTATTTTCCCAGCTAATGACTAGGAGATTGGTTTTAGTGTCTGAGTATTGTGGTGGTGTGATCTGTGACTAGCCATGGAGTCTGAAGTCTATTAGGAATAATAAAGAGGAAAGATAGCCGGGTTAAGCCCAGCTCCTAAGTAGGGATGAAGGCAGAAACTTAATTTAGTTCAGGCTTGCTCGCTCTCTCCCTCCTGAGGCTTTCAGCAAGAGTGGGATTCCATCCCAACCAGGTGCCTGTGAGTAGACAGCTAAGTCTGAGCTACTTCTCTTGGCCTCCATGGTGAGATGGACAGACACGTCCAGAGGGAGTGTCCTCTCTTCCTAAGATAGGTACCTCAGGGAATTTCTCCAAGTTTCCCTTTGCAGATGCCTATTTCCTCCACATTGTCTTAAGGGCAATTGAGGGTTCTCAGTTCATGGGCAGACATCTGGGTTTGAAATGTCTAAAGTAAGGTTGCTTGAATCTCACTTTAGGGCAGGGAGTACCTTTCAATGCCTACATACAGTTACAGGTTTCCAGGAAATACACATCCACACAACAGAATGTGAACACTCCTCCAGACCTCAGAACACCTCCAAGTTCCCATGACACCAGCTTTTCAAAGATGGCCCAAACCCTAGCATGCTTGCTTTGCCTACCTGTGCAATATTCTCAAAGCATTTGCGGAGGTGAGGTTGTACGGCAGTGGGGTCTTTCGTCTGAGACAGTATTTCTAGCAGCTCATCATCTGAAAGGAAGTAGAACCTAAAAACACAAGAGGGAACCATGAGGGGAGGCTCTCTTCACTGCAGCATCAGGGGCTACGTGCTGGCAAGCTGAGGAACAAGACTATGGCTAGAGACACTGTTTCTGACTGCCCACTGATCTCTTTGTATTTGTGTAGGAGATTAGCAGACACAGTCCAGCCATCTACCTTTCTGTAGAGACAGACTTCTCCATCTGCAGAAGTCAGTTATTCCCATGCAGGGTGGGTTTAAATGAGTATCAAACAACAGAAGCATTCCTTCAGGAACAAGGGACTGAGTTACATGGAGGATTTTATTGCACCCCATCCTTTCTAGACAAAAATGAGAGGCACAGATACGCAACGATGCTACCAGGCTGCCCTTAACTCACATTTGTGTCTGCCTCGTTTTCTCCCCATCAGATGGCAGCATTGAAAGGCACAGCCTTACTTATATTTGCAGTCTCGTGACAATATCCTAAGCTTAGATTGTTTTCCTCTTTCTTGGCAGAGTTAACTGGAGTGAGCCTCTCATTTCATATTTTCTAAACCAGAGAATGTGGTCCCGCCCACTAAAATTTGGGATTACCTGGGAAAAGCACTTCTCTTAGTCTCCAGATATTCACTCAGCCCTTTCTGCACAAGTTCAAGTAGTTTGTTACATTTTTGCAGGTTCTCCAGTAGCACAGGATCAGGGCACAAAGAAATCACCTATAAACAGAATGGAGAAGAGAAGAGAATCACTATTCTGAGCATGTGGGAGATAGGGCAGTGGAGATAATTGGGCTGCCCAGTGATGTTGCTGATAAGATTTAAATGAGTCACTCAGAGGAGTACTTTCACAGGGATTTGGAGAGGTGTGAGCTTTGTGGGCAAGGGGGGGAAACAGTGTTTATGGATGTGACAAGCACATTTCTGGGTTCTCCTAAACACCAAAATGTGTAATATGGAATATAAGCGGTGATGGAGTCCTGGGAAGCAGAGACTGGAGAACAGAGGAAAGCAGAACATTGTGAAAACAATGGCTCTCAATTTAAAGAGTCAGTCTTGAGGAGGAATTGAAGGACTTACCTTATGGATTATGATTGTAACAGGGCTGGTTACAAGAGTCATAGGAGGCAGGGAGTCTGTGTGCTGAGGAGAAGGTATCTGGTGGGGTGGACAGCTTGGCGCAAGGCATCTCAGGGAATGACTCTGTCCATTTGGACACCAGAACGACAGGCCAAGTTCCAAGAGAAAAGACCTAGCACACTGCCCTGGGCAAGGATGCATGGTTTATACAGTGCTGCTCAGGCCCACACCACTACAAAAATGATGACTCAAAGGCAGTCCTTGTGTGAGCACATCTCCAAGGAGTTTGGGATACCTGCACTGGCTTTCATCAAAGCACATACCTCAGGGTTTTCATTAGCATTCTTCATGATGTTCCTCCAGTCCCTATCCATGGCCTGGTAGCGCTGGCTTTCCAATGGGAGCTGTCTTTTGATGTCCTCTGACCTAAAGATTGGCTCCAAGTAGAGCCAAGAACGCTGGCACTTCAGCCATTCCTCTAGGACATCCTAGTGGGAAGCAAGAAAAGCGTATCAGGACACCACGCTATGAAGATGTTCAATAAAACCATTCAAACTGTGCACCAGAATGGATTTAAAATAAGGAGGGGGGGTGGGGGGTGGGGTGGGAAGAGATGATGCTGCACTTAAGACCTTTCATAATTCTAAAATCTATCTGCAGCAACAGAGGCTGGAATTTCCTTCCCAAATAATTAACAATTTCCTAGCAATCTCCTAGTCTCCTTTGCTAACTGTTGTCAGCAGGCACCAAAATCAACACTCACTAGTTTAATGGGGGTAGTTTAGAAACATGTGCAAGCCAATACTAAACCTCAAAGGGTCTTTGTGGTGCTAGGTCAAATTGCTGTGGCTAGTGTTTCTGTATTTTACAAAAGATGGCACAACGTGAGCACACAGTTAAAATGGGGATTTTAAAAGAGCTTTTTGGGGGAAGAATAATGACAAATAAAATATGCCAGATCTGCAGTTCTGTCATATCCTTTCTCCTGCCTGGTGTACCTCAGCCTCAGTCTTGACTATGAAATAACCCATGAAAAGATCTTTGAACAGCACTCTGAAATAAGAGCATGAATGAAAAGCTAAACATTTAATTTAGACATCAGACAGGAAATCCTGTTTGTCAGGCATTCCAAGGAGCAAGAGAATTAGGTTGGAAGAACATCTTCCTCCTCCATTTTCAGGCATGGGAGGCTGGAAGGTATGGGGAACCTTCCCAGCATTGCAAAGCGGTGCAAGTGTTTGACTCCCTTTCAGACTGCCTTAGTCACACAGCACTACAGTTCCTTGAGCACAGGCAGCCACCTGACCTAGCAAAAGGTGGGGTTTTCCAGCAATACAGACAACAGTGTTTGCCATACTCCATCGGCTAACCTGATAAGCCACTTCTCAGAAGCTGATTCATGGGCCTTTAGTGAAAGGAATGAATGCAATCAAAAGAATGGGCAGGAAAGGCAGGATGAAAACATGGACATCACCACAGCCAAACCCACAAAGTAAATAAATGGGTTTCCCCCATGTCACCTACCATCTTAGGGCTTAGAGTAGATTTTCTGTATCCTCACGAGGCAAGGCTAGCATCTGGTAGCCCAAGGCCCAAGCACACCCAGATGGTAAGCACCAATAAACAGAATAAGGTAGTTATGAATAACAGATAACAATGCTGCTGTGCAAACACCAGCATCTACACAGAGTTCTCCAGACAGATGCTTGTATTGGAATTCTCCTCCTGCAGCAAAATGCTATTTTGCTGGCTGAGTCCTGTTGGGTGCTGAGCACTAAGTCTCTGGTTTGCTGAAGTAGTGCTGGCACGGTCTGCCAGATCCTGCCCTAAACAGCAGTCTTCCACATGCGTTCCTACACTGAGATGTGAATGATTAGCACGGATTTTACTGGGCCTGTAACAATCTGTAAGGTCCACTTAGTTTAATATGATTACAGACGCCAGAACAGGACTATTCACAACAATGGGAGAGTCATGGCCCCACCAAAATAGGCAGCAAAAGAGCTGGAATTTCATCGCTACTGTTTGCAGAATAAGGCTCTGAGTCTATCCCCTCTTCTACTAGAGTCAGAGGGCTTTTGACAGGCCCTTTTCCCCACTAAAGACTGATGTTTTCTTCATCGTTGTCCTCCCAGTTCCCTAGCAGCAACTACACAGTGCCCATGTTCAAGCATGGCCGCCCAGCGCAGCCCAGCTGCCTGCCTTCACCATGTGCAGTTAAGAAACTGATACCTGTGTCATCTTCAGTTTATTTTCCCATGTGCTCATCCTTTCCTCGAAAGGTTTCTTGAATGGTGAGAAGGACATGCTCTGAATCATGACAATGTGATCATCTAGGAGCTGAGAAGCTTCATCAGTGTTTCTCAGAATAAAGGTATCTGTGTCTTTGTAAAGTACCACAGTAAATAAGAAAGAACTCCATTCACTCTCAATCTTGTCGAGTGCCTGAAACAGAGGGACAAACAATCTAATTTTCAGATACAACTGTACAATGGTTATCTCAGTTTCCACAACTTTCTTAATGCCCCTCTCTAGCAACTGACAGATTTTTGCTCTTGTATTCCACTGGAATCTGCAGCTGGGTATTTTATACATGACATACTCAGCAACAGCATGTTTCCTCCGCATTGCCCATGGACTCAACACCTCAACGCTGTCCTGAAAGCAACACCTGGAGGGAAAAAAGGGCAATTTCATCCCCAGGCCCATATATGCTCCTAGATGTACAGAGGCTGCCAGCAAAGTGCCTATTAATGATTATGGTTAATGATGGCTTTGTGAAAGGTGTAGCTGTCCATTAGGAACTCACCTAAGATTTCAGAGAACAAAAGCTGTCAGAAGGTAATGACTTTCAATCAGGACCATCTTAGGCCACATCTGAACTGGTGAGCTGAAGCTGAAAGACTATCTAACCTATGAACCTCCAGAGACAGCAAGTCTTCCCTGCACATTTACTGTGCTAAAGAATTTGCTACCTCTGTTTCCAGTCACAGCTCCTCTCCTTGACATAACAGAATGCAGACAATCAATTTATTTTAAATTAAACAGTCACTAATCCCACAGTGTGGTGTGAGAGCCAACCAGTGGATTAGCATAACTGTCAGGCAGCACAGTTATCAAATTCTGAATTTGAACACTGAAATTCCACACAAAGCAAAACTATTTCTTCTAGTGTTTGAACTCAGTTGCGTGGCCATTGCTCCCCTCTCCAAGGGCAGCAGCCTTTTTACTTATGCTGCAGAATATGTCTAATGCTCTGGAACAACAAGGAACATTACCCAGGGCAATGACTGCCTGCTCAACGTATTTGAGAAGCAACCAAAGACACAGCAAGTCCCATTCCCCTCACCTTCTCAATAGCATATTCCTTGCCAGCTATCTCAGCTACTTTGGTAATGCTCTTGATATGGTCCAGCAGGTTCATGTCCAAGCAGTGGCCAACTGTCAGGCTGGGTTCTAGCTTGATATCGACGTTTGTGTCTTCCCACAGCATTTCCCAGTGCCGGTTTCTCATACCAGGATTGCACAGCCCTTGAATTAAGGGGATGTATAGTCTGAATTCTTCGATCTTGTCTCGGAAGTCCATTGCCACACCCTGGCAGGCTTTCAGGGAGAAAAACAGAACATCAGCAATGACAGTGCGTGAGGAAGTCACCTTAAGGAACTTACAAGAAGTTGTCTAAAGCCCGATTTGCTTGTAGACACATGGTATGGGGTAGGTAAGCAGCAGGAGAGAGCACTAGAGAATGCAGGTTGAAGTAATGAGGACACAAAGGCACTCTCTACGTGGCTACTAAGCAAGGATTCAAGCCCACTTTCAGAAGCAGACCCATTAGCCAAAAGTCTGTAAGAGGTAATTCCATGCTAAGATTAAGTGCTCCTTAGCCCAGAGCTCCCTGGAAGAGGAGAAGCATTAATTTAATTATTTGAAGCTCCATCTGCCAATAGATATTTTAGAAGCTCTGGTCATCATTACAAGATCTTCACACTTCCTTAACAAGACTGGGTTGTGAGTTATCTCACGCCCCAGCTCTGGCCATGTTAAACGGATGGACACTGTACAAAGGAGCTAGAAGCAGGCTAGGATCATAGCCAGCTGTGGAAATGGAAAGTGCAGGAGAGACTCTGCCAGTCTGTGGCCGCATTAGAGCCAAAGGTACTTCTGCCTCATAGGAAGGACAAAGTCAAGGAAAGAGCTTTGCTCTCTGGGGGCGCCCTGGAAGCCCATGTCTCTGCACTGTTCACATCCTGCCCTTTTTCAGCTTGTGCTATTGTAAGCAAAGCAATGGACAGGCAAAAAGCATAGGACTTGCTTCCCTTCCAAAATCTAGCTACAGCATGTGCCTCCTTTTACTGCACCCTGCGTGGTCACACTGCACACTCACAGCAAGGATGTGACCATCTCACACTCCCTGCCGGGTGGTATGCAAAGACAAGGCAGACTCAAGGACGAAGCGTATATTTTACCAGGTGTCAGGGAATATTGCAATGAATATGAGCAGGTATTCTTAGTATTTCTGTTTACCATAATGATTCATAGTTACTCACGCATCCACTCATCACCTCCTCCATTGGGGCTGATTCATGGCATTGTTTAAGAGCAAGTTCAAGTTAAAAAGGATGAATCAAAAATCTCCCACTGCAAAATATATTTCAATCTAAGCCATCTGGCAGGAGATTTTAGAATTAGCTCTAAAGAATGACCAACACATCTCTGAGAATCGTGGAATGGGAGGTTAAGCTCCAAATGAAGTCTCAATTCCAGCTTTACTAGGAGGCATGATGAAAAGACCTTCACATGAATTGCAAGGGTGGATGTGATCATTTAAACTTCACACACATTCAGGCAGGAAGGAAAATTGTTGTTACATTCCACAGATCATTTCCAGATTTTGCAATTTCATTTTACTCATAACAGAATCAAGACCTCTTCTGGTTTTCCATTAAATTCATTGGCCAATAGAGAAAATAAGATTGGCCAAGAAAACAGCACCTGGAAGACGCAGATTCAAGTTCCTTTGCTGCCTGACTTGCACAAGGGCTTAAACCCACATGTCTAGCCACTGGGCTAGATAGTAATTCTCTATGACTAGTCTGGATCATTTTACTTTATATAAATGAGTAAATATTAACGGCAACATAAGAGGGTGGCTTTTATTTCAGTACTGTCTTGGGAATTAGGTATAAAAGGGATTTGCAGCCTGGTTGTTTCCATGCCAAACTGGTACTTCAAGCAGCAAACTAGCATCTAGATGTGAATCATCATAGTTCCAGAAAAAAAGTGGAAAATAACTTTGCTAGCATTTTCTCAGCTGGCTCTAATATACACAACACATCCATGTGACAACCTAACAATCCCTGTTCAGAGCACCCTGTGACATGCCTCACATCAAAATGCTGATAGGCACCAACTTTCCCAGACTGCGTATCTACCTGGTGAATCCTTGAACTGCTTCACGCATCTCTGCATTGTCTTAAAAGAGTCACTGACATTCTTTTCTAGCTGCTCAGCCTCAATTTGCACGAGAGGATCATTCATCCATTTCTCGTACCACTGCATCCAGTCTGACACTGTAGTCCAGAGGTCATAGTATGGCTGGAAGTCCTTAACCATCCTGGATAGTTTGCTGTACTTTGGAAAAAGAGAAAAAGGAAGCATAAGCAGCAAGCGTATTCTTCTCTGGATGACAGCTTGCATGTCAAAAGGCCAAAAAAGGCACAAATCTTTTTTTGAATCTCAAGCAAGCAATGTGACGTGTACTTCAAGAAGGTGTGTCAGACTACCTTCTCTTGGGACCACAACACAGATTCCAGGGGAGAGCAACTAGCAGAGCTAAGCTTTACACATTCAGGCCTGAAAGCATCCATTGGAGCTGTGCCTGCACCATGTCTGGCATGGAAAGCACTCTCCCCACTTGCCTCTACAAATGCTCTGCTGCAGAATGGGGAGATTTTGATAAGCGGTCCACACACAATCAGTGAAAACACACACGGCACATCATACTGAAACTTGGCTCCTTACAGTGAAGGAGTAACCACAGACTGAGAGGCAGGAAAGGATCATGTGAACTCCTACTTCCACTCTGCATCCAGACTAGGCTGGACATGGATGACAAGGATTCATTGGCAGCTGAACAGCTACAGGCAAAACGAGTGTCTGCAACTACATAAACTCTTGCCTTAGGAGAGCAGGCTATACTCCGAGCCCAGGCAGCTGCTGCACACCACTGTGCAAACAGTCTCATTCACGTCTATAACTGCAGTAACAGCCTTACAGAAACCGATGCATCTCAACTGCTGCTTCAAGACCTTCCCCATCCAATTCCTCCTCATTAACATCACTCAGATCTAAGTGTGGGCACACATAATCTCTCACAGAAGCTCAGGCCCATGAGCAGCCTTCCACATTCACCTGGGATCAGCTCTTCTGCAGCACAGTGGTGTAACGGAGCACTGTGTCACACTACAGGACCACGGACCAGTTCACCAGATAAACCAAAGGAGCATGAAGGACTCCTTCCTGAGGAACTGTGTCTCGTTACTTGCCCTACCTACCACCTAGAAGTCCCAACAAAGATTAGGGTCCAGTAGGTACAGGACCTGACACTTACATTAGTAACTTTCATCCCAAAGATTCTCTCCCTGCTGTTGTAGAGGATTGCCAAATTCTGAAGCTCCTTCAGCTGCTTCCTGACCTGCCTTGTTTTCTTAGCCAACTCATGAGCTTGGTTAACGTCTGCCTGGATGGAAAATCCACCTACAGTCAGCTGGAAGAGAAAGGGCAGGCATAAGATGTAGCTCTGAAGCTGAGTGCTGCCTCTGGAGATGTCAGCTTCCCAGTGTGCTCTTTTGTTACAATCAAAGGCAAGATTTTTATCCTCACAATTTCACCTCCCCCAGTCCAATTCCATGTCTGTTTAGACCACAATGAAAGTGGTGAGGAGAAGCAATAAGCTCTGGTCAGGTGGTTGAAAGTGCAAATGTGATGACTAGCTGCTTTTCATTTTCCTGACAATAGTTAATCCCTGAGGAGTAGGAGCAGTAAGTCTGTGCCCAGATTTCTTGCTACTGAATTTATACTGTCATTAGTTACAGAACCGGTGAAGTGAAAATGATAGCTCTACTAGGTCACTCAGTTTGTTTTCAAGAATTGTTTAACAACACATGTCCAGAGCTTCTCTAATAACCTTTCTGTTTTGTTTTGGTGGTTTGGTTTTCTTTGTTTGTTTTGGGCTGTTTGTTTAGTTGCTTTTTTTAATCCAGCAGTGGGGTATCATCATTTTGGGAGGCTATTTCTAAGATAATCTAGGTCACTGATTGCAGCCTTTCCAAGATGGCACTTTTTTTCTGTATTTAAGAGTTTCTGCTGAAAAATAAAACTCAAACTGTTTCAGCAGAAACCAGAGGTATCTCAGCTCCAGAACTCTGCTATGGTTTCAGGGTCTTTCATGCAAGATGAGTCCATGACTGAATGCTGTATTTTTCCCCTTGATGACAACACATCACGGGAGATGCTCTGCAGGGCACTGAGTACACAAGAAAAAATAGGAGATGCATCTGTTGCCCAAGCACCAAGAATCAGAATACTGTATCTCAGTGAACAACTTCCCAGTGAAAAATCAGTATTTCTCCAAAGAGTATTGTCTCTCACACAAAACCAGAACTCAATCAAAAGCCCAACTTCCAATAAAAACCAGGGGGAGTGTGGTAATTTTTGGTCCAACAGTACATTGACCTAAAAACTCATCTGACTAAAATCTCATCTGAAAGTTTCCCACCTGGCTGACCACAGGAGCTTCAAGGCTCCCCTTCTCTGGGCAGTATATTGTCAGGGGCTTAATACCTGCATCTCCTCCAGTTTGTCTTGAAAGCCATTCTGATCCACGATGTGGATTTTGCGAAATTTGTCTTCATCCTCCAGGTGCTGGAGCCGAACGGACTCAGCTTGCATAGTTATTTTCAGCGGCCAGTAACTTGCAGCCCACCTGCACTCACATGATGTAACAAACCAAGCCAACCAACCAACCAAACAAAAAAAAAACAACAAAAAGAAAAAAAAAGAGGAGAGGGAGAGAGAAGCTTTTAGAGCATATGTTTGAAATGCTGAAAATAACAGAATGAGAAAGCCAAATCCCACCAAACAAGGAAGCTTTACAACAACAGAAACACATGTGGTTTCAACAAAACATTTTTTTTTCCAGCTTGTCTTGTTGATATGCAGTCCTTGTGACTAGGCTATTCAATTGGAGAGGGCTGGGGAGAAGTGGAGGGCCTTTTTAAAAGGAACAAATCCACTATGTTGCTGAAAAGCTAGGAGACAGCAAAATAACAGTTGGCATCCAGAGGGAATGTCTGTCTTTGAATGCATTCACAAGGAACTGAAAAAAAAGGGGGTCACAGTCTTGGCTTGTGGCTTTTCAGGGCTACTGAAAAAGCCAGTCTCCTGTTAAGCAGGGCAGCGAGGGGCCAGGCTAACCCAGATACAGTGAAGCCCTGGATAGCAAGGCTTCTGCGGCGTGCCCTGGGGAGGGCAATGCAGACACAGGGAAGGCTGCACAAAGTGACTGCTCACACCAGGGCAGGTTTCTTGGTTCTTGCTCAGCCATAGTCCACCCATTCCTCCATTTGGACTTCTTAGCTTGTGTGCCATGCCAGACGCAGGTTTTGGAGCATTAGATCACACCACTCCCAGCACCTGGGGATGCAGCAGTCTCCTACTAGTTCTGCATCTGCCTGTTCTGGTCAGTAAGCATACAGCTACCTCTATGCTAAGCTGCCCTAGAGCTGAGCTCTTTCCTGCAACTTCTGTGGGGTTTTTTGCAGCATGCATCCCATGTTTCTAGTTTTAGGAGCACTCTGCAGAAACTCACTCAGGTTGTACACTGGGTCAAACCCATGTCATATAAGAGGTGCTTCCAGGGCTGAGCTGACTTCAGAAGCTGTGTGACTGTGTGTGTGAGCCGACTCTGCTACTGGGGCATAGTCAGGCCCCAATCTGAACAACATAGCCAAAGACAAAACTAAGAGGAGACTGCATAGAAAAGAAATGCAGTAATAATACAGGGTTCAGGTTCTTTCCTAGTCCTAAAAAACCCTGCAAATGTTTGTTAATTTTCAGACACAGACTAAAATGTATGCTTTGAGACCTTGTAAATGTCTCAAAAAAAAACAAGAGAAAAGAGCTTTAATACATTAAACAGGTTAATAGCTACCAGTTTGCCTTGCCCCAGGCCAGAAGGCAGCATGAACCCACGCTTCTTCTCTATAAACTTCATTTCAAGAATTCAGTGCTTATATTGCCTGAGAGGCACTTAGAAGTTCTGCTGGAGTCCCTGACAGACACATAGCCCCTGAAGCACTGAGAATGGTAATTGCTGCAAAGTGTCCCACTTTGACAGTGGGATGCTCACTTATCATTGAAATCTTCTTCAGTAAGAGTGTAAAGGAATCCCTCCATGACCTTGTAATCTTCCATGACTTCACGAATCAGTTCCTGCACAGGGTGAAAGAAAAAGACAAGAAATAGACACCTTTAGACCATACTAATTCCAACTCTCTGGTGTATACCTCATTTTCATGAGGTGCCTTTGAAGGGCGTTAGTCACACAAGCTTAATGTGATGTAGGCTGCTCCTCTGCTGTGTGGGAATGGATTTACAACCCCTTGTTCTGCGAAGGATCACGCCATCATTGCCCTCTGTTCTGTATGAATGAAGTGACCTAGTGGATCAAGTGCTGGACAAAATTTGAGTGGTTTGGGTTATCCTCCAGGTTTTTTCCTTGGTGTGGACAAGTCAGCTTACAGCTTCAAGCCTTTGTTCCCCATTGATTCAGCTGGGAAGACCTACACTTCAAATAACTTTGAAATAACCAGCACTAGAGTGTCCTAGTAAAAGAAATATGTTAATAGCAATATGAGCAATTGGTAGCAGAAATATTTTCTTGAAAACAACATTCATTTGTAGAAGACAGCTGTTCAGTATACAAATGCAGAATGGATCATGAAGGTAGCAAAAAGTATATGCAACTCTTTTAGGCAAGATTTTTAACTGCTGTTTTGTTTTGCGTAGTTATTTAGATTCATGATATGTGTATTTAAAAATACCAGTCTTAGGACTTACACAAATACAGAGCCAGGAATCTTATGGCATTGCATGCAAAGACATCCAAGCAAAAAACCTGGAGTTTAGCTTCTGAGACACCACACATTGCATTGACAAATTTCCTTCTTACTTCCCTTGGTGCCCCCGGTCTGTAAGGAGGGTATGCCCTACCTCCTGCACAGCCAGCTGCTCAGGGACTCCCTTCATCCACTCCTGCAGCTCAGCCAGCTCCTCGATACTGTTTGGTTTCTCATGCATTTTGCAGCTGACAACTTTATATGCATCACAGATCTGCAGTAAGACACAGCAAAGAAAAGACCATCAAAAAGTCACTAATTGCTAATGGGCAAACTGGAAAACCTGCCATGATCCACCCACTTCCCATTCTGAAGGTGGTCAAAAGTGATGAATACACAGTTCTGTTCCTTTCCACAGTCCCGTTCCTTTTTTTTTCTCCACAGTCTTTCTCCATCCATCTCATCTGAGCTCAAAGGGAATGAGACTGCCAAAAAAAGAGGAAGAGGAACTGCAGGTATGTAGTCGAAATGATAATAACAGATTCAGACTACCCTCTGGCCCAGCAGAAGCAATTGCCTATGTTCCAGTTATCCTCAGAGCCTGTAGCAGGCAGATCTTTTCAATCCACCAAGGCATTTTTATAAGATGGCAAGGTCTTGAAGAATTTTGTCTCAGGAGATACAGCTTTCAGGAACCTAACCTATTAACTAAATTTAATACTTGATTTGGTTGAGTCTGCATATCTCCCCTCTAGTTGTTTTTTGGTTTTTTTATTGTTTTTTTTTAAATAATCACTCCAATGAGGTCTTTAATATGTCCTCATTAATGTGGCCTCAGTTGCTGTCTTGGCCGTTTCACAAACACAATGACTTCAAAAGCAGAAGGACAAGACACTGACAGATAATCTATTGAACCAGGTAACTTACATTCTCCACCTGCAAATGGAGGTTTTTAGCCAGTATGTCCAACATGGAAGTGGCAAGCGCTTTGTATTTTTCAGACAGATTTTGCTTAACACCTTCTATGCTGACATGGAAGGGACCAATGACAATAGAACTTGGTAGAGTGTTGTCCAGGTTCTCCTTTTCAGAAAAGTATACGTTTACTATACTCATCACCTCCTGGGCTGATGGGCATTGCTCTTCATAGTCTCTATAAATAAAAACATCACAATAAAAAAAGGTAAAGTAGACCTTAATGTTATTTGAGCACCCAGGCTGTTCCTAGGATGTCCAGAGGTGTCTACCCAAAGGATCAAGACATTAAATTAATGAGTATGTTTAGTGTTATTAAAACATGCATCTATTCAAATATATTCAACTTTCTGCAAGCACAGACTGAGAGGGTAACCAACAGCTTCTAGACCTTACAACCAAAGATATACCTACATAGGAAGTGAGGGGGGTTTGTATCACAGCCAAATAAATGAGCGCTAGCTTTCACTGAACATGGGAAGCTAGAGTAGGAAAGACATATCATGTAAAGTCCATCTATTTGGGTGAGCAGCTTGCACCAAAGCTTCTGCTTCAGTGTCTTCACTGCTACGGTTACCAATGCCAAGCAGAGGAAGCCAGGCTACACCCATGCAGTGGTGTAGACAGGCCCCCAGTTTCAGAAGACGTGTATATGAAAAGACATGGAACTGGTATGTATCTGAGGAACATTACTGGGGAGCAAGGGAAAGGACAGATTCAAATCTACAACGGGCTTTAGAGCACAATAGGTGTAGAGTAAGAGGACGAAATACTTCAGCTGCAGAAAGGGAATGGAAGAAAGAGATGAAAGACATAATAAGGTAAGAGGAGAGGGAGAGATAAAATGAAAGCACTGGTGTAAACAGGGCAAGATCAGGAGGCACCTTGCAGGAGGGCAGGCAATTCAGCATCTTCTGGGAAGAGACAGGAATTTGTCAAATGGGATTAAGCTAGAATAACAAAAGAGAAAAAGGACTTCATTCCCACTGGTTGGAGAAAAGATGAGGTCTAAAAAGAAGATCATTAAAGCAACAGAGGCTAAAGGACAGCCTAGGTGCAGAGTTTTGTCAGTGAAAACAATGAGGCTGAAACAAAAGAAAACAATACTTTCTATAGAATGTTATCAGCCTGAACAGACGTTATTTGAAGGAGGTCAGTGTCAAGTATTCTAACTGGATTTTCAAACAGGATGAGTCATTTTTAGGGCCATTAATATCTCCAGTTACACTTACAAACATGACAGGAATGTGGCTGCTGTCAGAGGCAGGAAGAAATTCTCACTGCTACCACCAATGTCCTCTAAAAGCATGGACCATTGCCCACGGCTGAAGGCTGCCTCTGATGGAGGCCTGACCTCACATCTGAGGCACATCACACACATTCGAGGTCTCAGAACAGATCATGCATTCTCAGACAAATCCACACTACAGCTTGTGAAAAGGCTTGCCATTTGGGTTAGAGGTGCCTTTGTCAGAAGCCACTTACCGTAGGAAGTACTGGATGTCATTGTTATTTAGCTCTAAGAACTTCTCATATCTCTTGGCATAGGCTTGGAGAGGGATCAGTGCCTTCTGAATGGCAGACCGCACAGCCTCACGAAGTTCTTCCACTTCTGGTTCGTGCAAGCCCACGGAGTCCAGCAAGGGTGTGTCTGTGATAACGATGTTTTCCAACACATACTGGAAGAGAAAGGAGAGAGGTCTTTCAGGACTAGCAGAGCTAACCATGACTCCTCAGGAGAGGGGCAAGACAATCACTAGTGGCACCCTTGGGAAGTCATGCAGTCCATCCTTCTACATTGTGTCAGAAATTGTTTTATCAGTTTTACATTGCCCCCCCCCCAAAGAAGGAGGATCTAGGGAGACAGGTCTTTCACAGTAACAGGCAGAAGAATGCATACACAGAAGAGATCTGCACCAGACTGACAGCACTGGAAGAGGTGCTATTGCCTTTTTGAGTCTGCTTTTGTCAGCTGCCATGCACTTAGGGCAACCGGGCTACGTAGGACATGTCTCCACAGAACCTGCAGCACTAAACAGAGATAGCAACTGGATAAAATAGCTACAGGGTTGAGGAGCTTGAAGAAATCCTGTCAGAATAGAACTGCGTTAGCACAGTGCTGTGCCCAAATTAATTTAACTGGATTCCCAACTACCTACTTCTGTAACTCTCTCCCTCAGTGCAAGCTCAGGGGTGTCTATGCCAAGCTGCAATGCACTGAGACTTGCACAGTTACATGACTGTTGATGCAGAAGAGTTCACCTTCTCCAGCTGTGGGACAGTGTGAGTCACCAGGATTCCCTTGTTGAACAGGGAAATGAGGGACTTCTCAAAGCTCTCTACAGGGGGGCTGAAGTGAATGCCACTGCTGTCTAGCACAAGGTCTGTTACAAAGAGCGGATTCCTTTGAGGCCTGCAGTGGGAAGAGATAAGGAAGAACAGGCATGTTTTTTTGAGACAAAGGCACACAACTATATCGCTCTGGTGCTGACACTAAACCACCTACTGGACAGGAGAGGAAAGCAGAGGAGAGCAGGACTGTCCCATGCAGATGAAGGTATCAAACTGCATTCTGAATTTATCAGTAAAGACATTGAGAACTCTTGTCTATCAAAGGTGAAGGAAGTGTTAATCATGGCATCCCAGGATCCCCAAAAGTCATAACCTTATGTTGAGAACTGAAGCTGCTTTAAAGAAAAATTGCAGATGGTCTTCAAACCAGGCATTCAGCATCTCCAATACACTCCTAAAATGCACCTTCTAGAAGTTATATTCAATATCTCCCAATCTTGTATGTTACCAGCATGGCTCAGGATCAGCTCAAGTCAATGTTAAGACTTCCACTGATTTCAAGGTGAAAGGCCTCATGTGAGTGGCCATTTTTTCCCTCTTTTTTGTCCTGTTTTCAATTTCTAAACCTTCTTTTTTTAATATCACAAAGAATAAAAATCCTTGTATCAATACCCAACAGAATAAAATTCTAGGCACTGTGACAACCAAAATTTGGTATTCTTAGAGATCCCAGGTCAGATCGTACTCCTGAGGTTAATCCAAGAATGGAATTAAGCAGCCTCCTGGTATTCTTCTTCCTGGCCTCTAGAAAAAAAGCTAGTAGTAATTATTTGCTCCCCCAAGCATACTGGAAGTAGCTAATCTTTAGACCAGTATGTCAAAGTAGCAGATCTTGGTTCTGATGGGCTGCTTCTTATCTCTAACAGCAACCTGAACAGAGCAGCCAGCTCTGTGTCATTCTTCCATACTCAAGGAAATGCCTCAAGGGGAGGACTGGAGGAAACAGCCCTGCCAAAAGATGCCATACAGCACAAAGTTTACTTGCAAAAACACTAGTTATAGAAAGACAATTGCACTACACTTTTCTGCTCTTTCCACCCTTTTTTTTTTCTCCCTCTCCTTTCCTTACCTGTAGGGACTATTGATGAGGTCATCTCCCCATTCCATGTCCTCTGAGCAATTCAGGATACTATGGCAACCATCCAGCAAAAAACAGGTGAAGCTGATCAATGAGTTCTGCACCAGATACCGCACAGAGTCCTGAAGCATGAATTTGACGCGCTTCATCAGCTTATGCAGTTTGGACATTTGGTAGACATCCCAGTGGCTCTGTTGCAGGTTGTACCAGTCTTTGCCTGCATCTTTCAGGCTGTTTTTTACTGCAGTCTTTAGAGCATTTATCCAAGTATTCTTGAGAAACATCTGAACCTAGGGCAAAGAAAAAAAGAAAGGTGTGTAATCCTTCAAGGGCCGACGGGAAAGCAGTATGGCAAGGTTAGCTGCTAGCTGGGACTGCTGGACCTTTCTCTGCTGTGAAAGGCAACTGTTCTCTCAGAGCTGTGACAGCTAAACAGTAGCTCTCAAATTCATGCACACACGCGTGTGGCACGTGAACCTGGCCATACATCTCCTTCACTGACAGACCTACAAAAAGAAAGCCTGATATTAAAAGGCAGGAGTGCTCTATTCTTTCATTTTATATACAGTGTTTCCTTTTTGTTCTCTTTTCTATAGAACAGTATCCCTGGAGCTGCCTGTGTCAGGGTCCCTCATAAAAAGCTGTGTAGACAGTATGATGAGCAAGTAAAGGACAGGATGTTGTCTTCTCTTGACAAGTGAGGAGAAAGAGGGGAAGAAGCCAAGGGCAGCAGCAGTCTGCAGTGTTTTAATTTATTAAAATACCACCAAGTGTTACTTTTGCTCCACAGGCAGCTGCTGTTTGAGTGTAATAAAACAACCTCAGTCACTGAGTGGATGACAGCACTGCCTAGCTGAAACAGCATGGGACTGGGAAGGACCAGCACATGCCCTCTGCCACTGATTTAGCATGTAATTGTGCAAGTTACTCCATGTGGCCACATCCAGGGTGCAATGTGCTGCCTTCATTTAGAGGGCACGAAGATCTTCCAGCAAGAGTTATCACAGAGTTGCAAATTTTTGTCCTAGTCTGCTGACATTGCAAGCAGAGTAATTTAATTAAGTACATAAAGAACATAGAGTGTAGCAAAGCATTACCCTACGAGTGCTTCAGGGGGAACCAAAGCTCTTGTGTCTTGCATCTGGATGGATGGGGAAACAAAGCCAAAAAAACCTGGACACTTCTGAGTGCCAGCCAGGACTGTTATCTGCAGGGAGACCAGGATGGGGAAGGAAGGGCTGCAGCCCTATGTGGCCACTTGCTCAACCCATGACTAAAAGCATGGTCAGCAATGGCTGATGCTAACTAGGGGCCTATGTCTCTTTCAGCCTATTCTCCCCACATTCCAATACATTTGACACCCACATGCAAATTCCTCCCTGCCCCACCCACAATGTCTCCTTTGAAAGCTCATCCCTTTCCAGGGAATCGACCTGCAGCTGCTGCACTGTCTAATACGCACTGCCAGCCTGCTTTGCTGCTCCCTGTGTTCATCCCCCCACGCTTCCTCGGCTCACCTGAGTGAAGGTCTGCATCTGGATCTGTTCAAACTCCTCCAAGCAGACGTGCTTGGCTAAGGCTGAGTTAAACAGAGACATGGTGGCTGCCCTGTTACACTCATCTTGCACCTGTGTGAGGAGGAGGATGACTTCTGGCCTGCTCAGGAGCGAGACAAAGTTGAAATCTGCCTGTCGTTCAACAAAAGGATAGTCTGGGATCCAGATGAGACCTGACCCAAAAAACCACACCAACAACATTATTGCCTGCAACGTTATTCCCAGCTTCTGTTTTAGAGGGAGACTACAGCTCCCTTCAGGACAGCATGTGGGAGAGGGACTCCCCTTTGTTGCACAGACTTCATTATCGTGTAGCAGTTTCAGCAGATGGCTGGATGAAAGAAAGTCTCTTCTCTGCAGCAGAGACTTTCTGCAGCCTCCCATTAGTGGCTGAGGGGCTGTCTCAGTGCCTGACCTCCCTGAAGCTTTGGCCCATGAAGTTTCCATGAGAAAACATTGGACTTGAAGAATCTTCCCGCTGAGGCTTCAAGGCACAGCTGAGTCATCTCATCTATGACAAGCCACTTGTGAACCACCTCAAGGCATTCCAACCTTTGGAAGATCCAAGTACACAATATACTGGCTCCTCCCTTTATCTTTTACTGCAGTCATTTTCTGCCATTTTGGGACTCTGAAAGAGCCCGAGTCCTCTTTCACACCTGAGGTATGCCACAGCCCAGCCCAGCAAATGGAAGGCAGCCAGTCCCAGCACAGTGCAGAGTGGAAGGCAGTTAAGCTAATTGCAGTGCCATCCATTTGGTGCCATTAAGGGGACACTTGCAGAGGTACTGCAGCTTAGCTGGCGGATGGTAATGTGTTATACTGACGTAACATGAACATGCAAATATAGCCTAACAAAGAGCAGACACACTCAAAAGTCTCATATAATCTCCTGCTGCTGCCCCTTTTGAGCTCCAACAATTAACGTGAACCTGAGAGTTTCTGCAACAAAGCTTGAATCCCATCAAAGACAAGAGGTCCTATAACCATGCCTAATTCAGACTGTTTCACTGTGTCCCTACCTTTCTCTGGTACTTTCTTCTCCTCTTTGTCTGGCAGGGTGACATAAGAAAACATCTCAGGTTTGGAAGTGACGACAGTGTCAAAGCTTATCCTGTTCATGGTGCGTTCATAGTCTAATCTCACTTCTTTCTCCAGGCAGTACATATGGTCTAATACCCTGCCACAAGACATGGAAACAATAATAACCCATAGTGTTTGAGCAGAAGTATGCTTGCAGCTTTACTGCAAAACCCATCCTTTGCTCACTCCCTTCTGGATTTGCTAACCCAAAAGCTCACCTACTACTGAACACATTAGGAGAGCTGTGCAGATAATGAAGCAGCTAGCAAAGCTATCAACCGGACATTTAATAACAGAGGCATGCGGGGACCTGGGAGTAGGACTGCAGTCTTCTCAAGTGTCTTTTCAGATCAAAGCAAAATCTCCACTGGGAAGAAGGATTACAGAGGGAAGGGGAAATAAGCAAGAACTTAGGAAGCTAGCTGGCAGCTCTGGAAAAGTTGGGCTATCTGAGCTGTCATCCCAACTGCCTCCTGCTGAACACCTCTTGACATTTGTTTCGGCAGCCAGAACACGTATAAGTGCTGAAACCCTGCTGTTTGTCCTAGGAAATTATCAACCTTCATCTCAAGCAGGCAGAGTACTTTTCTTTATGCCTATATTTCTTCTCACAGCGACTAAATACTCTCCTATTCTCTAGTTTAGGTGGCAGACCATGCACCCCTTCACACCTTCCTGTCTCTGAGCAGGGCAGTATGGCTGATTCCCAGCAACACCACCAACAGCTCATGATTCACCAGCCCAGGGACTCTTTTAAAACACCTTCCTGATATGAACTGCATCTCAAAGAGACATTGAATTATATCCAGGTGGAGATCTGTCCTGTTTGCATCACCCCGTGCAGATCTTCTTTTGATTTGTTTTAGCAGCTGTTAATAGGTAGAAGAGTCACCAGCAGACAACAGCCAACTCTCTAGAGACGGCTGGCGGCCTGCATATCAGTTCAGCAGTGACTGATCTGTTCCCTAAAAGCACAGGAAGACAAGGTCAATCATGTCATTTCTGTCCAATTTTCCTGCTGTCAAAGGCCACTTAACTGTAGGCATACGCATGGCTCAGTGGATCTGCACATGAAGTACACCTCCTTCATCTGGGAACACTGACAAACCACCCATCCTGTACATGTGCCCCTGGGGCTCCTGTCCAACCTACTTCTGATGCCACTCTGGGCCAGGGGGTGGTGTGCATGTGCACAGGCTGGAAGGCAGATCAGATCCACAGTCTATGAGTTGGATGCTCAAGATCTGCCTCCATTGGCACTTGTTTTGTAGCCCTATGAGGTCCTACAATGTTAATGGACTGAAGGCAGAGACCCAGACATGTACTTAATGCTTTACCTCTTCTCTTTCCTCAGTTTGGGTGTATGCACAGCCAACAGCTTCATTCTCTGTAGGCTCTTCTCACTGATGCTGTTTAGTCCATCTGTGGGCATGCAGTCCACATACAAATGGTACAGTAGCAGTGCCTGTGTCTTCTTACGCAAGTTGTTGGCAGAAACTATCCGCTGTGCAAACACCTGGGGATCTTCAGCCACAAACAGCAGGCAAACTCGTGGCACCCAGTACTGACATGACAACAATGGGGCTCTTCCTGGGAAATGAAAGTAAAGCTTACAAGAGTCTACAGGGAAAACAGAATGGCTTGCAATGCTGACAGCAGCTTTTTGATGGACAATATAATAGGGCTGGTTTATTGGATATAAAAATGAGGGACCAAAACTGAGGACAGCAAGAGACAAGGAACATGGAATTAACAGCAGCTCCAAACCTTTCAAGAGGGGTGTACTTCATCTTAAGATGTCCACATTGCCCCTCAAAATGGCATTGACCCAGAAAGACCATCATTTAACTCGTCCTGAAGGCAGGAAAGATGAGAGACAGAAAAAAGAAAGGTATCTCCAAAGGGAAGGCCTCAAACAGGTTGTCAAATTAAGGTGTGGAGTTCTCTCCCCTGGAGGTTTTTCCAGACAGGTTAAACAGACACATGTCAAGGGTGGTAACGGGGAGAGGAATTGAATGACTTCTTGATGTCCTTCCAATCTCTACCTAGGACCAACTAGCACGGGAAATGAACTGCCCTCAAAAGTATATGCCAGGTCCCAAAAGGCCTTACTCAAAACACACCTTCTGGAGTTACTCCTCCATTGAGGATGGGTCTCCCCTCTTCATCCCGCACCAGCCCATTCTTATCTGTTTTATGGACCAAGTAGAGTCCTGTCTCCTTGTCATAATCCAGAACACCAACATCAATCCACTTGTAGATTAACTTCTGGCTTTTGGGGTCCTCTGAGAGAATCAATGATTAAAATGGAGTTAGTCCATTCTCCTGGAAGCTAGAGCAAATGTACTTTCCTGATAAGAGTGGTGACGGTACAGTCAAATCCATTTACTGGTTTAGTTCTTAGTCAATCTCACATAATTTCTGCTGTGATAAAATAAATAATGAACTGAGGTCTTACTGCTTAGCATTTCCAACTGCACACACCAAAGCTCTCCATTCCCCTCCTCTTACCGATATAGGTTCCCTGTGGACCATCCTCCTACCTCCTGCTTCAGGCACTCCCACTCACTCTTTGAAGCCATAGTCTTATATCTGGATCCCATATGCCCCTACATTCTCTTTCAGCCCATACCTAGGGACCCCTCTGCCTCCAATTCCTTCACCCCTTGATCCAGGACCCCTCATTACCCACATGAGCTCTGTGGGGTTCCCATTCTCCTTTCCTATGTGTGGGTCTAGCCCTGTGTCACCCTCCACATAAGTCCTCATTCTTCTAATTGGGAGTAGATGTAAAACCCTGTACCTTCTCCCCAGACCTATTATTTCTTTGGGTCATTCCCAGGGCATCTAACTCTTAAGTGTTCAGATTCTCTAAAATACCGGGAGGTGCTACCCAGATGTATATATCTGTATCAATATCAGTATAGATATAAAATGGATGCTGTTAATGACAGGTCTGAACTACAGGAATTTGGAACAGTGCTGGCACTACACAGATGTCAGTGGTCTCACCCTCCCCAGGGCCCAGAGGGTCTGACTACTTGTGTGCAGAACAGTCCATTCAACCTGGAGAGTGATCAGGTGTAGTGTTCCCCAAGCCAGCTGCAAGCAGAACCCAGCCATCATGTGCTGGCTGCCTGCAGATCCACACAGCTTATGTTTTACGCTTAGGTTTTGCAGACAGCCAAGCTTCTGGAGGTTGCCCCAGAGCTACAGTCAGTACACGTGTCAGTTCCTATGTTTTAAAGCTAGTGCAGATGTGCTGATATGACCTGCAGCCACAACTGGACACCAGATCAGCTGTACCTAGTGATGCCTTCTTATTGCAAAGGCTCCGAGTGACAGGAAAACAACACCCACATCACTTAATTTGCCCTAGATTTACTACTTGGATTTTCACTGCAGTCTGAACTTGACTTCTGATCCTGCACTTGCTGTGAAATCCAGGCAGAACATGCTGTGTGCAAGCTAACAAACTTCATGATGACACTTATATATCAATAAAGCAAAATTTTGACAGTACTGACTTCCAGGCACAGAAAGAGGAGGGCAAAAGTTAAAAGGCTACTTCTAAAACAGTGGAAATAGTCAGTCCAGGGCAGGAGTCATTGTCAGTGAGACCCCTGGTCTCTTGCTCTGACTGCCTGAGCCTGGTCAGAATGAGATATTGCTTTTCTGCTATTCAGAGCCACATTCATCAGAATCTACACATTCTCTTCTGCTGAATGGGCCTGTAACTGTTAGCATTGCCTTGCTTGAGCAGTAACTCATTCAAGCTTTACCGTGTCCAAGTACATCATCTGTAGGTAAAAGTGCTTTTCCAGGCACTGGCTTTCTATCCTGAGATCCTGGCTCCAGTCCTAGCGAGATCCACTCTTCTGGAGTTCGACAGTCATACTCATCATTGTCAAATATCTAAAAAGCCAGGACATGAGTAAAATTAAGTCTTACTTCAGAGAGACGGAAGTAGCCAATACAACATTTCATGAGAGGGAAATTAACATATAGTTCCTAAATGGGCTACGAAAATGGAAAACAGTCCAGGTGCAAAAGCTGTGCTGATGTTTGATCAACAATCTTCTCCCAAACAGCAATATCTAGCCCTTCCCTAGGGAGCGCAGACCACCACCTAGAGAGGTCTCATGCAATAATACTGCTAACTACTGCACTCAGAAGGAAACATGAGACAACATCTTTTCTTTGGATACACAAATGACAGTGAGGAGCACCCTCAAGGACTATTAGTTCTGATGGAAGAAGTGGGCACCCTGCAGAAGATGCTCAGCATCTTGCAGAGACCCTTCAGGGCCCAAACCTGCTTTAAAGCATTTCCTTTTTTTATTGCCTGTTGATTCGGTGATCGCTAAGTGTCCCGCAGTTTTCAGAAACATCCCATGGTATAAGCAATAAGACAGATCACAAGTGCCAAACATGCTCTCTGACCTTCAACGGGAGGTAGATGGGAAAGATAGGATCTTTCTTCTCCTCAACAGTTGGCATATTGTCAGGATCATGGTGCCTTGGCATCAGCTGATTGGAGTCTATCCCCTCGCTGGCTAAGAGCTCAGCAATATCAAAGGTGAGATATAACCGTCTCATCCTGTTTTGAATCAGATGGGGAAATAACCACTAAAAGCACCTAGAAGGGCTCCCATGCCTACAACTCCACTTTTTGATTGTGCACCCCTATCAGTAAAAAAGTTTTTGAGCACACACTGCACACATCTCTATTTCTTCACTTATAGAATAAAATAGTTCAGTTGGAAGGGACCTACAATGATAATCTAGTCCAATTTATAAATTATATACATGTACTACTGTAGTAATATATTATGAACATTATAGAGCATACAAAAAATAAAAATTAAAAAAGGATGATAAAAAATGAAATAAAACACTATTTTTAAAAATTATTTTCTTCCCACATCCCAGTGAGTTGTCTTGCGTACCTCCTGCATTGCACATGCCCCACTTTGGAGACCATTGCTTTACAGGACAGTATTTTCCTAGAGATTTTTGACATGCCATGTCTTGAAAGCAAAAAGCAACACCTGAACTGCTGTGTCCATTCCATAATTATGTCTCTAGCCACCTTCTGGTTACTTACCTCTCTACTTCAATCTTCCGAGGGCATTGTCCTGGAAGCCGTTGGAAAGGAATCTGCACTTTGGGCTGAAATGATTGTACTGGGAAATCTGACTTGATGAGGTTCTCAGTGGTTGGTCCAATCACTTGCTTATCCAGGACACTTAAGAAGTCCTCAGGCATCTTGAAGGTTGTGACTAAGAGACATAGCAAAACACATCTGAAACCACCAGACATCACTCTGCTTTACATTCACACACACAGGAGGACTGTGCTGTCTCCTGAGTTGTCTGCAGAAGTCACTTCACTAGATTTGTGAGAGAAATCAAGCAGACATCAGACAGGAAACAGAAAGGAAGACCTTTTTTCTTGCTGCAACATGTCATTATGGGTTACCAGTATTAAAATGATGGCATAGAAGCAGCCTCCACTGAGACTTACTGTCATGCACCTTATTAGGAGGTAGGACACTGACCTGGCTTTATGGAGCTCTGTTCCATTTCCAGCTTTGCTACAGACTCTCTACATGCCCATGGGCAAGTTACTGTCTCTAGCATATGGTTTCCCTCATTCTCAGAAAGAGATGGGATTTCCCTGCCCCCCTGGAGTGCCCCGAGACCAAGAGTCAGTCGTAGCTGGGAGGAACTTGGTCAAGATGGTGATAAAGGGCTTAAGAATACTGCAGGAGAGAGTGAGGTGCCCAGGGCATCTTCACGTCCTGAATTCCCTATTCGCACCTTACTTGGGACAAACCTCTCTGCAGTTTTTGCTCAAGCGAACCTCCCACTCACATCAACAATGGTGTGAGAAAAAATTTAGTTAAACAGCTAACAATCTAACGATCTGGCCAAATGTTTTCAATGGGAATTTGGACTAAGCAGAAAGCATACATTTCCAAGAATTGGCTGAAATTAAACTATGTCATTTACCCCATAAATAAACCAAACTGTTTATATTGCTAAACAAGCCACAAATAATAGAACAGCAGCAAACTGGGAATTTGAAGCTTAACCTAAATTAAGTAATTGCATGCAAGCTTTAAAAAGCCCTATTCCCTAGACAGAGCTAAGCATTGAACTATAAATGGATCTTAGTGGAGTGAGAGCTTTTCGTTTGATGAACTTTCACAGTCTACCAAGGAGAAACTTAAGGTTCTGGCTTGTAAGTGGGTATTTTGCACGTCAAGCTTTGGACCCAGTCCTTCACCCTGCTCTATGTGCTTCTGCTTGTATCATGGATGCAACCCCTTGATTTCAAAGCAATTGTGCAGAGCAGCCAATAATGCTGAATCCAGACACATTTCAGGATGATCAGGTACAGAAAGGGTCCTCTAAGAGGTCATTCCCTTGCCTTTCTTAAATGGCCCCCAACTGAACCCTTGTAGCTGTGCATTGTCTGCTCAGGGACTAAAGGAAATGGCTGTTGAAATGGCTCCTCTCTCTCTCTCTCTCCTCCCCTCTCTTAGGAAGGGCACCTAGCCTGGAACAAATATGATCCTAAGCATTTGCGTTGTTCATACCAACATGCATGCTTATGGTAAGTTCAAGGAATCCCTAAGATGCAGCTCCTTAGCCTCACGTCTATCTCTTGCTTGGGGTCCTTACAAAATGGCCCTGATTTATATTTGTTGTCAGGGAGCACAGCTGTTCCAATTTTGTCACTTCATTGCTGCAAAATCCATGGCACCATCCATTATGGCACTTTGTGCACTATCAACTATTTATGTCAATACTTAGCGTTTCATTTGCATTTACATTTCCAGCTTGATAGCTTCTTCCCCCTTGAAGAAGCAGCAGATCATAAATAGAGATCTGTCTCCACTTGTTAGAGATGAGTCTAGCTTGTCAAGATTCACTTGAGGATGCAGTCATTTGTCCTCACTCATGAAAATAAATGTCACTTCTAAGCACAGGAAGGTGGTATATATAGTTCCCATCTTTCCCTAAGACTAAAATCCTCTCACATGCACACTTTCTCCTCACCTGCTGCCAGTCTATGATCTGTATCCCCAGGGGTGCTCTAGGGGACAGGAGAGTGCTGGCAAACCTTTCAGCCATGCTCTGCTCCTGTATTTGAGTATCCATGATACAACAAGCTCTTGTAAGCAGGTGGGACTAGCAGCTCTGTATACACAGACCTCCTGCATCTAGGGAGAACAGGCCGCTCTGGGGTGCAGTTGGATACAGAATGAATAAATGAATGAGTGCCGTGACTTTGGCTAAGGGTACCTACAACTTGACACAGCGCTCTCAGGCAGGTCCCGTTTTCTTAGGAAAGGGACACTGCTGGCTCCATACTCAATGACAGCACATGCAAATTCAGTGCTCTCCTGGCTCATGGGACCAAAACTCCCATAAGCAGCAACATAGCCCACCCTGAACATGCTGGGGGGAGTGGATATATCCAGGAGACAAGGGAGCACTGGTTTACCACCCATTCAGATCACTTTGCTCCACCTCCACATGAAATTCACTTTTCACAGGACATTCAAGCAGCTCTGCACCATTCCCGAGCACCGAGAGGAGAATGAAAGCAAAGCACTAACCTAGAGTTATCAGCCTAGTTCCCAACATGCTCACTATAAGCAACCTTAAAAGAATGATGGCCCCATTTCCTGCCACATCAATTTTCCTCTCAATATATTTACCTTTAGGGGTGTGCTGCTCGAGGTCTGCCTGTCTTAGCAAAGCGTGGTACATACGGGGGCCAGCACAAACATCCTGAAATGCAGCATGTGAGGGAAGTGTCAGAGATAACAAAGCACAGTTCTAGCACAGTGGGAGGGTGCGTTATAGAGGTCCAGAGAGAAAGTGAGACTGTAAGACCAACTTTACCAGAGCCTTAGGGACAATTGAGACTGTGAGTAATGGTCAGAAAAGGCTCAAAGAGACACAAATACCTGCAAAGTTCTGCCCAGTGTACAGAGAGGCAGGGGATTTGCCAGCAGAGTGCAGTTTAAGATGCAGATTGGGGGCTGATTAGGCAGTCATTAGGGTTTTACTTCTAAATACCATTTGCAGTTACAACCACACACCTGCCCTGCCACACTGATGTCCTAAACGTGGACACCATGACAGTGGTAGTACTGGTTGCTGAGGAAGGCAGCACAACTATGATCAGGAAGAGCCTTATGGCTTCACTCTGTACGGGTCAAGGTCTTCACTAAAGTCTCTGACCAAAATGAAGGGCTAGGACCTGAGGCGAAAGCTGTATTTCTCCATTTCTCCATCCAGGTGTACCATAGGTCTTTTCATTTTAGGACAGTGGTAGAAAAAGAATTGCTCTTTGCACTTACCCCCAACATGTTGGAGGCTCCTGGAGTGAGGACATCAGCATAAGATGTCTTTTGTCTAAAGGCTGAGTATTCTTTTGGCCCCTGGTTGCAGCTATCAGGAAGCAACAAACTTGTTCCTGGACTGCAGTCCCAGCATGAAGCCTCATTGCTGGCACCAGGAGGACTGGGGCTCCTACCCAGAGAATTCCTCAGATACTCCTTTGCTTTATCCATATTCTTAGGGAGACAATGCTGTGATGCAACCCTAGGCTGGCTAGAAGGGAAAGACATTGGAGACTGTTAAACGCTATCTTTGGCGTTCCTCCGCACCCTCCTGCTGCGCTGGGTATCTTAGCAAGTCAAAGATAAGTGGGTAACAAGGTAGGTTCGATCTCCTGCTTCGAAACTAAGTGCTGCCTTCATAACCTGGGGGCCATTGGTCTCATGTGGCTGACTCGATGGCTCACTAACCCTGGGGAAAGGGAGTGCTTTATTACTCTGGATGGATTTTGCAGGGGGAAAACCAGCAGTATACACATGAAAAGCTGCTTTTCTGAAGCAGCAGGGGCTTCCCGGATCTGTGGCGGCATTCAAAAGGCTACCAGGAGAATTTGAGTAAGCTGGGACTACAAGAGAAGTGCTACTTTTGCTGTACCCAAATCCCTTAAAAACCTTGTCACACATGACTCCAGTGGGAGCAGGCTACAGCCTAGATACAAACACAGCTACTCCCAGGTGTAAAGTCTGACTCTTTCATGTAAACAATTCAGGAGAGATGTTTAAGCATTGCCTAACGAATATTAAAATAAAGCTAGAAGCTCCCCTCTCTCTCCTCCTGCAGGGGATATTTTTGCTGGTGATGTCAGCTCACAGATAATTTCTACTCTTCCATCTCGGGAGACACAAGTCCAGGCAAACATCACAGCTATACAGCTTTATTTTATAAAAACCTTTGCACACTGAGAAATAGTAATTAAGAGCTGCCCTTGGACTTCTGGCATGATGATAATGCAACCCTTGATTTTAGGCTTGTCTAAACACAGAGATGACTACTGTAACTAATTAGTACAGCTAAAGTGACACAAGCCCCTCCGGCCTGCACACACATGTGCCAATATAATGATGTACACATACCCACACAGCTTATTCCTACAAATTATGAGTCAAAGCTCTCCATAGCATCTCTCAAGGCTACTCCAAGTGCAATACAGCTTATTCATCAATTCCTACTCAGGGTTAGACCCAGAATCCTCATCCAGCCCTACCCGACTAACGGTTTGTGTCCTGCACCCTTGCTAGGACCCACATGTCTGCCTTGCTTGCTTCTGGAAGCCAAGCCTTTGCAAGAAGCTGCTACATGGGATTCTTACGGCTTGCCGCAGCTAAGTGCTAGAAAGCCCTTGCCTGGTCTTACAGGCCACAGCTGGCACGGTATCTGTCTGGAGTCTCATCCTGACATGGAGACAACACCACATTCCTGCCATGCCCTCTGTTCCGCACTTGAACGGAGTGAAAACTCTGCCCATCCTATACTCTTGATCAGGGAGGGCAATTTTTTCTATATTTCACCTTGCTGCCTGTCTGCAAGAATGAATTGGCTACACACAGCAGAGAAGGCATTACATGCATGCCGGAGATAAGAGGGAATAACTGTGCTGGTTTATTACTGCAGGTTCAAGCCAGTGCACAATTTTGAGAGGTTGAATCAAAAAAGAAAACAGATAATAAATCAAGGTTACCATGATGCGAATCCTTTAAGCGAAATGGAGTAAATGAACAGATTGGAGAGACCTGGGAGATGAGATCAATAACACCCCCTCCCCTCCTTCAAGCTAGAAAATCTCAAATCTTTCTCTTCTCAGCTTCTCTTTGGCGTGGCAACTGGAACTTCATACCCTGAAGAATGAATTTTCCATGGAGGATTTTGTTTTTATTAGCTATTTTATGCTCTGGCCATATCTATTTTAGCAGCCCAGCAGGATTGATTGCTATCAGCCAAGATCCAAGGATTCCTGATGAATCACTGCTGGACTCCTTCGTGCCTGCTGCACCAGCACAGGGAGCAGCAGCAGCAAGGCAGAACGACCCTGTGGTGGCTCTCCTGATATGTCACCTGAGCACCCTCTTCCTGGGAGCAGGGGCAAAGTGGCAACATGACTTGCTGTTTTACCTCTTAGGACCAGAATCCTAAACCCACCCGATTCAGAAAAGCTACCTCCAGGATGCAAGGTTAATCTGAACCTTTAGTAGGGTGAGTGACTGAGCCCACTGCCAATTTAGCAGGATTAGCAATCTCTGCCTAAAACCAAAATAATGTGTCTGCTGTAGACGATGGCTGAGTTCCCGTGGTGGGGGAAGTGTGCACCAAGCCTGCCCACAGGAGGCCTAATTCTTCACTACTTTGCTCCCTGTATACTCACTCACACCTCCGTAAAGCCCTTCCTGAGAACTTATCTCAAAATAAAACAAACCCCTACTCAGTGTCCAGCTAAAAACCATCCATCTGTCATGCTCTCCCAGCTGCACAGAGGGAAGGTCTAGTGTTTGTAACTGCAAAAAAACCTGACACACACCAACTGAAAAAAAAAAAAAAAGAACAAAACCAGGCCTCCAAAGTTTTCCTGGCAATTCCCCAGACAGATGAGTACAACAGCTAGTCTGAGTGTGCTAAAGCTGATACAGAGATGGGACAACTGCTAAGACCAAAGGCAATCCTACTGTCCTGCCACCCCAGCTGTCGTGATGTGGTCAGGGTTTCCAGCAAAGTGGTTTCCTGGGGCATGGTAGGGAGCTTGCTCTTATGCCAGCCTCCAGCTAGCAGGTAGTTTGGTGCTCACATTCAGCTCTCAAGAACAGTCTCCAGGTTGGTTTAAAAGATGACAAAAGAGACCCTCTCTTTTATTCAGCCTAGCTGCTGAGCCAAGGGCTTTACTGAAGAGCAGTTCACTATTCCCCAGCCTCCAACTCCACTAACAGGCCCTTCCCACTCCCCACAAGACAAGAAGCAGCATGTAAACTCCAGGGCTGTCCTCCCCACCCTCCATTCAATGGTGACCCCAGACCCTCATCCCTGGGCAGCAGAGCTTGACAGGCATTGCCAAGGCTGTTGAATGCCATGTTGCCTTCCTCTTTGCAGCGAAAACGTAACGGCAGCCCAAGCCTTCAGCCAGCTACGCTAGAGCAACTACCAATGGTGTGAAGTAGCTCACACTTGAGGATTTCTTGGTTGCCCGAGGAACTCTGAAGAAAAGCAGTAAAATCACCCAGGGTCCTCTCAGTGTCACACTCTGGTTGCTGTGGGCAGGAGGCCGGCTGCATGCCATGTTCACAATTTTCGATCCTTTTCTACTCAGAACACTGTCCTGAGGGCTGAAGCTCCCCTTCAACAAGGAGCGCTTCAAAGGTGGGGGAAAAAGGAGTTCAACTCATCACAAGTAGATGAGGTGTCTTCCTGAAAGCAGATCCTCTGCCCACCTCAATAACCCTTCACTGCCCCTATGCATCTGGGAGTGCCTCCCCATTCTTCAATGGCAAACATCTGCCTGGCACCAGCCATCCCAGCTTTGGCAATAATAAGCTTTCAAAATCTTTTCACGACTGCTGAAACGCCTATCTTTCTAACAGTTCAGTCATGCGCTCTCACACCTGAAAAACATGTTTCCTAGACATACCAGGTACGTTGTACTATGCTAAATTGAACTATTCAAAATGAGAGCATATTCTAATGGCACTGCTGACACAACATTAGCTAGTGTCTGTGTGTCATTGTGGCAAAACTATAATTACAATTTCATGGTAAATCCAGGCTTTACATATCCAAGTCAAACTCCTACATGTCTTGTTCAATGTCTGATACGAGCTTTTTGATCTAGTGCCTCTACTTTGATTCTTTGATCCAAAGCTTTGACAAAATGGACTCTTTTCTTTCAAAACAGCTGAAAATTGCAACAGAAAAAGAGAAAAGTACTTTAAAAATAATGTCACCCCTAAGCAAAACTGCAGATTGAAATCCAGTAGTCATTTATTGGAAATCTATTTATCTGTGAATAGCCAGAACCCCAACTACTACACCATCCGGATGCCAACACGTAGAAATTCCTTCTTCCTGTAATTTAAGCCATATAATATAAGCTCAGACAAGGTGATGCACTCTCAACAAACTGCTTAAACATTATCCTCTACTTCAAATCTCCTCTACTTTAGAAAGGGAGTTGAAAGTAATTTCGAGTTTTATAGCAGCCCATTCCCTCCAACAATTTGCGTGGTTTTAAAATTGATTTTCCTCTGGGTTTTTAAATGCATTCCTTTCTCCATGGGAAAGCTCCACACAACCACCACTAGAACCTGAGGACGCAGGGGGGAACAGCAAGACTGATGGTGAACAGCGCTGCTCATTACACAGAGCGCCTTAACGACAAGGTTACACCACACGATTTGAGGTTATAGCCATGGCGGGTGTTACAAGGCACCACACAAAATATTTAGACCGTGACTCCAACAACGTTAGTTTCATTTAGGAAGAACAACAACTCCTGTTGCTACCGGAGGGCCAGAGAAGTCACCCAAGGCAGCGGCACACCAGCTGTGGAGAAGGGCCAGGGCGAGGCAGCGGGGGACAGCCACCCGGGCCCCCCACTGTGCAGCAGTGGCGGGGGGGCACCCCACTTCCAACGGGATCCAAACCCTGCCCGACATTTCCAGTGTCTGGACAACGAGGGGGCTCCCCCACCACCCACACCCGAGCGCCCACCGCCCGTCCGCGCAGCCGCCCACCGGCCCCGGCCCTCCCTCTGCCGCCCCACTAGGCCGGGCCCTGCGGGGCCCGTTCCAGCCCCCCCGGCCCCTCCGTAGACCACGGAGCCCCGGGCCCGCTCCCGGCCGCGGGCACGGCGGCGCTGCCCGGGCCGGGGGGCGGCAGCCTGGCGGCGGGACCCCGGCCCGGCCCTTCCCGGCGGGCGCTACGCACCGCCCGGCCCGCACCGCCCCGGCTGCAGGTACCCGACGCCGGCCTCGTTGCTACGGAAAGAGGGGGCGGGCGCAACCATCCCGCTGGAGGGGGCGGCTCCCCCCGCGGGCACTTGGGCTGGTCCGGAGGAGGCGCCAGGCAGCGCGGGCCGGGCAGCGGCATGGCCCGGGCGGGGGGCGCTCTCCTCGGCCCGCTGTCGGCAACGCGGGGTCGCCGCGGAGGCCCGGCTGCCACCGCAGAGCTGGTGCTGCCGCCTCACAGCTGCCACCACAGCGCCGCCACGAAGCCCCCAGTGGCAGCTCAGAGCTGCCGCCACAGAGCCCCCACCGCTGCCTCAGAGTCATCACCCAGCCACCACCATTACCCCAGGGCCACCGCAGAGCTGCCACCAGAGGCCAAGGCCACTGCCGTGGAGCCACTGCCACCAAGTCACCACCACATCAGCCCTTGCCTTCCAGGGCTGCCAGCCCCAGGGTGTGGGTGCTGAGCCATTCCCTCGAGGAGCTGGCCCTCACCACTGCCAGCCCCCATTCCCTGTGCGGGGACAGCGAGGGGCTGGGCACCTGCCGCTCCAGTGCCACCTGCCATGGCAGCCGGTTCCCATCCCACCAGCGGCTGGCCAGGAAGGCCCAGCAGATCCCTCCTTCATCCTACCCCCACAACCATCGTAGGCAGGCAGGTTGCAGGTTATAAAACTGCCTAATGGCTTGTCTATGACCCAGCTTATGTACTTGTCTTGAGCAGTCACACCTGGGAGGTCATGTCAGCTGGTGACTGCCACCATGTGCTCTGACCCTGGAGAACATGTCATGCCCTACAGAAGGAAAAGTGGCACTGAGTCCTGCTGGGAAGGCCCCAACAAGCAGGTTCCCCCTGGGGAGGGGATGGCGGGGAAGGAACAAGCAGTACCAGCCCCAGAGAGGAGTGAGGAAGAACAGGTTTGGATTATTTGGGGGGAGAGGAAGGAGGTGGAAGAAGCAGAGAGGAAAGGATTTAAAGAGGGGGAAAAAAGCCATAAAAGTAAGAAATCTAGTGTGAGTGAGTGCAAAGGGCAGAGGAGGAAAGGATGAAGCAGGAGACCAGAGTGGAGGCTCCTGCTGGAGGGGACCCATGGACAGGTGGATGGGCAGGGGCTGCTTCACAGTCCCTTCGACCCCCCACACCTGCTGGCCAGGCAGGCAGAGAGCTGAGAGCAAGTCCTGCTGCTGCACAGCTTTGCACCCAGGAGGGGCAGAGTCCGGGAAAGCAGGGCCAGAGGAGCAGAGCTCTGCAGGGCTTCCTGAGGACGAAACAGCGGCAGGCTGGCCCATGGGATGCCAGCATGGCCTTGCTTGGGGGCAGAGGGTCAGGCAGGCTGGCACCGGGGTGGGGGGGCATGCCACGGGGAGGCACCAGAGCCCAGGTGATGAGCACCAGCTCTGCTCCATGCCTGGGCACCTGCTCCACCCTGGCACCTGCTCCAGCAGCCGGGTTGGCACTGGGTACAAAGGGCCTGGGAGTCAAGGCGGGAAGAGGCACTTGTGCCATCCAAAAATTTGCAGGCAAGGGGATGTGAGGTTTGGGCAGAGAGAGGTGGAGGCTGTGGCAGGCAGAGCCTCAGGGAAGAAGCACAAGCTTCTTCACACAAGAAATCCCCCTCCCAGCAATGCTCAGCTCCTGCCAAGGTGTTCTCTGGGTCAGCCCCATGCACACAGCATCTGTCTTTGTGTGGATTCGCACCCCATGCTGGACTGCCCCTGGCCCTTCTCAAAGCAGTGGCTGCTGGAGGAACTCCCAGGTGTAGGTTCTCTGCCATACTGCCCGGCCCTGTTGCTTTACTTACGAAAGGAGCCCGTGCTGGCTTGCCTCAATTAGGTTTGATATAATTTCAGCTTTTGCTGGAGTCCCCTAGAGTCACTTCCCAGATGGTTCCTCTGGCCCGAAGGAAGGGATGGTGGAGCCCCTTCACCCTTTGCATGGGAAAAATACCTGTACATTTCATATTGGCTTTGTCTCCTCTGCAGCAGGTTGGGATTCGTAGCAGGTCTTGCTGTCCCTGCAGTTAGTTGTGCTTCATTTTTGACCAGGCTTTCAAAGTTCAACTTCAACGAGTCAGGAGATGAAAATGAGCTGTTTTGACTGGCTGGGCCTTCACAAACCCACCAGGCCAGAACAGAATGCAGACAGGTGTGTGAGCAACCCTGGTCTCCATCCATGTGCTGCCATGACTGATTCATTTTCTGACCTGCCTTCAAAAGGGCTTTCTGGTTCCCCAGAGACTCACTCCCAGGGGTTGCAGTAGGGTGCACCAACACTGTGTCCTGCTTCCACAGATGCTCCTTTACCCCAGGATAGCCAGGCAGGGGAGTGTGAGACCTAATCACTTGCAAAAGGCAGGTTCAGAGCGGCAGTGGCAGCAGCTGGCACAGCTGAGCATCTCTGTGCTTTCTCCTTCTTGTATCAGTCCAAGCTGAGATGCTGTCCTCAGCTGGGCCAGCAGAAAAAGTTTAGGGTTGTCTTTCCTTTGACAGTTCTTCCTGCTCCTTTTCTGCCAGAGGTTCTTGAGGTCACAGATCCACCCATGCTTACATGTGATGCTGAGTTCCCAAGAAAACGGTTCTCCAAGAAGAGGTTCCCAAGGCTGTGCTGAAACAAGCTGATCAGTGACTTAGCCAGGATTTTCCCTAGTGCGAGGCTGTTTTGGGAGAAGGAAAACACTGTTCTGACTATCTAACCAGCCAGACCACTGTCATGGTGAAAACATGAGCCGGGTTTAGCAGAGTCTGCACACACAATGAGGGAGAAAGTGCTCATCTCACCGAGTTACCAGACATGAGAATCGAACCAGTTTCATAGGTGTTAGAATGTGAGCTGGCACTGGGAAGGGGAAATACATGAAACGTGCTGATGGTTCATTCTGTCTCTGAGGCGCTTTTCTGGCTGAAGAGCACAGCTTCTCTTGTATTGTCCAGGAGCTGTTGGAGCCACCTTTCCTGCCCTCCACTTTCACTCCTTTGGCTCTCATGCATCTATCCCAAACCAACAGCTGAGAAAACACCATTGCCAGGACAGCGTATCTCACCAACGCTCGCTTCTACAGAGAGCGGCCTTCCTCTAGTTATGGCAGCGATAACAAAATATCAAAAATCCCAATTTCTGTGGACCTCAGAGATGATATGCTGGTTGTTTTGTTTTATCACTTGCACCTACCCGATGTGGGTGGCAGGCCCTTTCAGATTTGCCAGTATTTCTATACCCACCCCACACACATTTTGCTGAAGGTGTAAATGATCCTCAAAGCACAAGGCCACTGGAGAAAAAGGCCCTAGATTTCTCTGTCTCCACACCTACATGTGTTCCCACACACAAGACACAGCATTAATGTAGAGTAAAACACCACGTGTTGACGATGCCAGCAGAACATTTGGCAGAAACTCCTTAAATCGACCCCCAAAATGCAAACCCACGAGAAAGTCATAAAGCAGGAAGAGTCAGGACAAGGTCTGGCTTCACATTGCCTGTGCCCTTCTCCTGAAGAGGCAGCTTGGTTCTGGGAAGGCAATATGAAGCCAGTTTCAACTTATGTTCCTACTACTTTCAACAGCTCTCTCATTGCAAGGCTGTTACCTTGGATTCAGGCAGGTTTGTGGCAGCCAGCTGCAAGTTCTGTGCCTTCCAACCACTGTTTTCACTGCAGGCTCAAAAAATGAATAAGGCTTTGACCCCGATAGTGACATTTTTGTTGATTAGCTTTCTTCCTCGTCTCCACCACTGTGCTGCAGTGGATCATCTCCCCAGGGTGCGTTCTTTCACATTTGAGATCACACCATCAGCTCAGCCAGAAGGCTTCCCCATGGAATTTGCAGGTAGAGGTTGCTTCTCCAAGGAAGGTGTGCAGAAAGTGTGATGCTGGCCAGAAGTAGGAAGATGACAGTGAGGGTTCCAGGGACAAGCCTGAGCAGGCAGGGAGTGGTGGCAATGGAGAAGCTAAGAAAGCCTCAGTGATGAGATCTCAGCAGTGGTGGGCAGAGAAGCTTGCAGCAGGCATTTTTTACACAACTGGTTCAGCTGAATTGGCCAGAACTGTCTCAAACACAATGCTGCCACTTCCTCCATGGGGCTGCAGGTAGAAAGAACCTGTCAGCCAGCAGTGAGCTGAGAGATTTTTTCGAAGAGCCTGTATGTACTTTATAGGAACCTTGATTTCAGAGAGGGTTAGTGGCAGGCGTGCTCCTGAGTATCCCAGCCTCTGTCTCCCAAATCCCCTGGGGTTAGACTCTTAAATTCCTCAGAAGCCCCAGCCACATAAACGGCCAGATTTCACGCAGCCTGAGATGACATGTTGATAGGTCATTTGTCAGGACATGCACAGAAGGCTTGGAGCGCTGTAGCTTTTCTGGCAGATATGGTGCAGGCATTTCCCCATCTTCCTAGGCGAAATCATCAAAATGGAGCTATCAGTCTAAACACTGGCACCCAGGAGCATAAAAGTAGGTGGCTGTAGCCTTGCTCTTGCTGAGAGGGGGCCGTTGACAGCTGGGACACGAGTCATCCCAGGTAAGAGTACCAGGGTCTGCCTCACAAGGAAGACAATATGCCAAGTCTGTATTTGGAGGATGTAGCCTGAAAGGTGACATTTCCTGGCACTTTTCCGAAATTTCAGAGATTCACATATAAACACTCTTCAAGCATGCAAACACAGCACTCAGGGAGCTATAGATAGAGCCTGCTGTCTTCAAGGAAATTTATCGCCCAACACTGGTGAAAACAATCCTAAAAGAACTGCAAGCCGTTTCTGAAGAGCTGCTAGCAGTCTTACAACTCAGGCATTCCCAGACAACATACAGGGATCAAGGTCCTCAGCCAATTAATTCTGAATGCTCACAGGAGTGCAGGGGTATGCTTTTTTTCAATAAGCTAAGGAGAAATTACTTGGCCGCTTCTAGAAAGGATGGAAATTTTCCCTGAAGCTTCCAGGGGAACATCAAGCTTTCCATGAGATGGAAAAATCTTGGCTCCCTACCATAAAGGCACTTGCTGGGGGGTGTGGGGAGCTCTGGTTCAAATCTGTGGTCTGGACCAGACCCATCAGGCTCAATGTTATATCTCCTCTCAGCAGGTAAGCATTGAAATCATCTGGGTTTGAGCAAAAATTCCATCCTTTGCTGACAAACAGTAACAGATTCCTGCAAAAAGCCTTTCTTTCAGCCAACTGGCATTTGATCAAGGGATCCCCAACCTGTACAGATTTTTACAGCTAGAAGGCATGTGCCAAAAGCTGGGGTAGATCCTCACCTGAACACCAGCATTTCAGAAGCTGTACCGAGCAGGGCCTGAGCCACTGTGCTGAACAGAGCAACAAAATCAACAAATTTCTTTGCATCAGGCCTTAGAAGCGTAACACCGTCAGAAGCAGAGGTTCAAGCATGCCAATGTGTCAGAGCAGCGTCTCTCCACACGAGAGGACAATCCAACATTTTTGGATTTAGAATGGCTTCAAAACATACCTTCTTGACACTTGTGCATCAGCTGATTTATTGCACCAGGTGCCAGCCTGACTTCCTGCCATCATTAACACAGCACTGTCAATATCTGGGCATTCATATCATTTATCTGGCTGGTTCATCTACTCTTGAAGTACCTTCTCACTTAGCAGTGAATATTCCCTGTAAAGAGCCCTCTCCAACACAGAGGAACCATTAAAAACTATCAGTGGAAAGCAAAATAACCCAAGTGCTTTTTGCTGTTTTCCATCTGATTTTTTGTGCATCTGATTATTGTAGCAGTGTAAATATGAATGCAAACACAAATATGAAACCCAGAGGAGAATGGAAGATGTGTTTGTGTGTGACCTTTCGTTGCAAGTCAGCCTGCCTACCCTGCACTTGGTGTAAAGGCAATTACTGGTGTGCCCATCCTGCAAAACAGGGTGACATTTCTGGGGATCTCAGCAGGGAGGAGATTGCTGAAGCTTAATGTTGAGCTGCTTCTACCCAAAGGAAGTGTCACCCACGTAGTGAGTGCCAAATCTTTTGCCTTGGTGCTGGGAGCGGAGCTCAGAGTAGGCAAAATCTGAAGGAAGCCATGGTCATGGCATTACTTTAGAGAGACATGACTGGGAGAAACTGAGCAATCAAGTCAGAAGAATTATATCTTCCAAATGTGTATCGTCATCCTGCTAATTCCCAGCTCTCCCCCTGCTCCCTCCTCTGCTGACGCTCCAGTCCCCACTTCAATACCTGCCAGGTCCTTTTAGAGAGCTGACATTTCCATTCCTGACATTTTCTGCAGCTCCATCTGGGAATTAATGGCCGGATATTAGCAGCGATGGGGCCGTTTATCATAATTAGTCTCATGAAGCTACTGAGCATCCAACTATTTTTCATCAGCACCAAGGAAATAAACTGCAGAATCCAGTAGACGAGACGGACGATTTATTTATTGATTGATTTATTTTGGTCTGTCAGGATGCGGCTTTAAAGTTTGCCGAGATGAGCAATGCTTCTCAGAGGCAATGACGACAGTAGGGCTGGCTCGCCTTGGGTGCACAAGCTGCAGAGAAGAGGCCTCAACCCCCCCGTGAGACGAAGAGGAACCATTTGTTATCCTACCTTTGCTCTAGCTTCCTGCTGATATGAAATGACAAGTTGCAACAGGTTGACAAGCTCAGGAAAAGACAGCCACTAGCCACACGATGGCATCGTGAATGAAAGCCATCTTCAGGCGTGCCTTTCCTTCCCCATCAGGAAAGCAAACCGAGCGTGCTGTTTACCCTACAGGAGGTGGCCCATGGACCAGCAGCTCCAGGACTGTCATTTGGCTGGGTGTGCCAGGTCACCCTTGGACCTTAATGCTAAAAGTAGGATGTTGCAGACAGCATGAGTGTCTCTGTCACCTTCCAGAGGTGTCTGGGAGTGAATAAAGCTGTTTTCTTACTTGTCATCCCACTTGGAGCAGGGTGAAGTACTAGCTTATTGTTTCCCTTCCCCAAGGGATGAGCAGGGAAGGGTAGGGAGGTGAAGTCTTGTACACCAGAGAGGTCAGACTGGGTCCTGTGTGGGTAGGGAGGTTCCCTTGGAAGGGCTGGGGCTCACCATCAGCCGCCTTCTCTGGCAGAGATAAGGTCCACCCTGTAGTAGCTAATGCTTGCTGTGCTTTCAGTATCACTTTTTAGAGGCCAGTGCAATATATATTCTGTGTTTCTGCGAGCTTGGGTACTCAAGGAACATACCATAGCCTGTGCTTCTCTTTGGGAATGGCTGGTCACTGAGCTGCTGAGCTGCACCAGATGTTGTTATCCATCCTGATGGCTGCTGCTCTGGGCAAGGAGCCTGTGCTGGTTTCAGTAGTTCTTCTACCATCTTGCAAGCTTTGATGACCACCTCACGAGTATTGAATGAGACGGGAGACCCCTGCCAGGGACAGCTGCCTCATACTGCACCGCTCTGCACAGCTTGTAGCCTGTGGCTGGAGCTCCTCTGCCTGCAGCTCCTCTATGTCTAAGCAAGAAATGAGGATTATGAGGCTGCACGGAGCTTCTCCCTGGAGTGAGGCATGAAGGCCTCCTGGGCTCCTGGACTCAGTGTTGCTTTTCCTACTATTCTCCTGAAAACCCACAAAGTCTTGCTACAACCCATACACCTCCGTGCACACCTGCAGCAGGCCCACCTCTTCTCCTGCAGGCTGATTATCAAGAGCTTTCCACCCTGAGGTTTGCTATGCAAACATCGAACATTTGTGTTTAAATATTACCCTATTCTGCTGATGTGAAGCTAGTAATTACAGCCAGATGGGACCTGGCTCACAGGCAGACACAGGGCCCACACACTGCTGGGTGGTGGCTTTTTTTTTTTTTTTTTTTTTGTGCAAAACCATGTGGCCGACCACCGGCAGGAATATCAGAAAAGCTGAATGTAATTAAAAACAATGAAAAAAAAAGGTTTCTAAATATATCATGCAACGTATTCCAGGTGAGAGCTAAGCGTTCCTGGCTGCAGTGTCTGGCAGCCTCAATACTATACCTGGGACATGATCCAAGCCAGCGTGCTCGAGCCATACGTCCCTCCAGGCGTAGCCTAATGATGACACACACAGATTTGATATTAGCACCTCCTGCAACACCAACAGGGTCTGATCCTGCAAAGCCTTCCTCAGCTGCATAAGAGCTCTTTTTGCACAAGGGGCCGATTCAGCCTGCACTCTAGTCCACCAAAGAGGCCCCTACAGATGTGTTGCAGTCCCAGGGCCACCACACCATCAGCGTAAGCTTAGAGCTGCTGCTGCCTCCTCACCTGCTAGGTTGAGAGATCCCATTCACTTCTCATGCCTGCACACATTTCTGCCTTGCCCAACCTACCCAGTGTAGGAAAAGCTTCATTTTCTATCACCACTAGGATTTCAGGTCTGATTCTGTTCAAGGCAAAACAAAAGCATTGCAGTGAGTGATGGATCTTTTTTCCCCCTGGATGATAGTCCATATTTGCATTCAGCACCTGATTGTTCTTTTAATATATAATTCTCCTCCTCATTGCCTCTCCCCTAGACATCAGGCCCAAAAGGTGAGCAGGAGCACACCGGTTTGAGCAAAATGCCTCAATGTTTGTCCTACCCAACAGCTGTGTTATATATAGACACACCACCAACTGCCCAGGAAGCAATCCCTCTGCTTGCCCCACAGGCTTGATCGAGTTCCAGCAGCTACAGTGATGCAGAAAATAATCACCATTTGCTGCTTGAAAGAGGAACTAGATCCAGCTCATCGTGCAAAATTTAAGTAGCCCTGGTAAAGAAACCACTGCAGGTGATGCCACTCCAGGGGAAATGAGCTATAAAGGCTACAGCCCTTCCTCTGCAAATCAATCTAGCTGGTTAACCTCCATCTTCTTGTGAGCTGGTGGCTTCCCCTCTTTGTGACAAACGCTCTGGCGTACTCTCAGGATGCTCCCAGGCCAAGTGGTGCAAAGCCAGAGCCTGGTCTCCTGCCCAAACAGCCAGGGATGTTTAACTCCCCAGACAGCTGCTGGGATGTAAGCTCTGTGTTGTAACGGTCGGCATTACACAGCTACCTGGTTCACCCATCCAGATATAAGAGGTGCCCTGTAGCCAGCCTGCCAAACAGGAGCTATTGTCTCTGGTTGCAAGGGGAAGAAAGAAGGAAAGCAGCAAATGGCGGGGGGGGGGGGGGGGGGGGGGGGGGGAGGGGAAGAAGGATGTCTAGGAGATGTAATAGAAATCATTGTTTTGTGAAAAACAGTAGAGCTGTAGCAAAGGCATGCTGTAATTTGAGACAAATGCCAAGCCCCGATAGGTTTTCCAAAGAAATCGGGATCAGCCTTGGTGAGAGGTGGAGAAGGGGAACAGGTGACACAAGGAGACAGAAAACTTTGCTACATCCATCCAGGAGCCTGCACCAAAGCTCTTGGACCTCATCCTCTGAGGCTGGCCAGCCGTCTGATTCATGTTCACACTTCCTTTGCTTCTCTGCTACCCTGATCTCACTTGTCTCCCGCCTCTCTGGGGAGCTGCTTCTCCCTTTCCTGTGCTGTATGGGCTTCTAACTTCCCAACTCTTCCTCAAAGGACCACAAGCAGCACTTTCCAAGGAAGCTTATTTCTGCTGTCATACACTCCAGGAGAGTGTTATCTGCTGGGAAGGGAAGGGAAAGGAAGGGAGGAACTCAACGCCTTTCTGCTTTCTGCACCCAAGAAGCAGAGCTTTGGCGTACCGTTACCAACCCTTGTTTCTGCAGTAACCTTACCCGATGCTGCATGGGTCTGTGGAGGCTGTGTTGTAGTACTGTTGCCTTCATGAATAATGGATCCACCTTCACCTTTCCTCTCCTGTTCCCTCTTAGATCCCATTTCATGTTGGGCATGTCTGGTATGTTTGCCTTGTCCCTGGGGTTGATCTGAACACTCTGATTCCTGGCTCCAGTTTTCCCCCTTCCCGAGATGCGAATGATACACAAGAGGGCACCAGGAAAAATGCAAGTGGTCATTAGCAGAGGCATGAGCGGGATCTACCTGTTGGGTTTTGTAGGGTTTTAAGGTATTTCTATTGCTTCCAGTGAGGCTGTGAATCTTGTATTGTTAGGGCCCTGAGGGCAGCAATAGGTTTTAGTGGCCCTGACCAGCCTCACCTAGGGTGTCCCTCCTGCTACTCTGCTCCAAGAGCACCATTTAAGCTCAGACCTGGACCCCCAGTTCTTGCCTGAACTATTGTTACAGGTGTATCCATCTCCAGCCCCATCTCTGGCCCTGCCTCCTGGGTCGACTTTAGACCCATGTCGTAGCCTTGTCTCCAATCCTGTCTCTGGCCCTTGTGCTCCTAACAGGACTCCATGGATGGACCCTGGAGCTGGTTCATCATTTTCCCTTGCCTGGGACTGTCTGTGGCCCATGTTACCAGCACTTGACTCTGCCTGCCAGGGTCCGATGCTGTGGGACTGTGCCCTGACTGGGCAATACCTCTACTGGGGTCACCTTTGGCTCCTGGTTTGCCTTCTGTTAGGAAACAGTTGATCCTTCCTGTTCCTAGAAACCTATAAGCTCTCCTTCTCTTCTGGTATTTCACATTTTAAAGACAAAAAATATAGGTCCAGGAAAAAAGTGCCCACCATTCTGGTTCTCTGGCTTAAAGAAGCATATCTACATTTATATATGTTTTGGAGCCAGAGAACATTGGGCACCACTTCTACAATGCAGTATGGAGAATCTGATTTCCCTTATTCCTTGAAATACCCAGCTTTATTCAGCTTTATTTGGTAAAGACTGGTATTTTAGCTTTATTCCTCTTCAGAAGCTGCAGGCTCAGCAGTGAAATAGCCCTGATTTTAGCAGGGAATATGCTGTGGCATTTAGCAACATCACGGTCGTCTCTTGCCTTAGGTCCTGCTGCAGCAGCACCATGACCTGAGATGAGAGCTCAGCTGAGCTCACTCTTTTGGGTGGCTTTGTAGGGTTTGTAGGTATGAAGGCCTGTCAAAGCTGTGGGCTGAGCCCAGTGCATCGTCTTTCCCTAGTCTAATCACCCCAGGCTATAAGAAGCACCAAGCTTACATGCCGTTATGTGGGGCTATACCTTACCACTGTGTCTTCTTCTGCCAGACCCACCAGCCCAGTTCTTTAATGTCTGCCATCCTCACTTCATATCTCTGCCCCTGATCTAGCCCCTTTGGGGGTGTCCATGAGGAGAGCCCGTGTTGGCTGATATTTCAAAAAGAACTGTGAGGATCTGAAAATCAAAGTCAAGGGGTGGCAAAAAACCTGCAACCAGGAGAGTGGAGTCTGTGCGGTTTGGGTGAAAGCGTAATGCTTACCAGGGAAAGGGAAGAAAACAGGGTCCTCAGTGAACCTCCCCCCCGCCCCCGCCCCACCAGATGCCCTTGGAAAGCCACAAGATCAGTTGCATGGAAACTAATGATGCCTCCCATTATTGTCAGCAACAGCAAAAACCCACAAGTGCCATAATTCAGGCCACCACCACTGTCTTTTTCTCCTGACTGAATGGAAGAAGCAAAAAGAGGCTTTTCGTGTTCTGTGGGTAGCACCTTGCCCTTGGCTCACATGGGATTGCAGGCTCAGTGCCGTTGCATCATGCATGGTCAGTTCCCGTGGCAAACCTCATGTCCTGAAGGTTAGCAGCTAAATCATCTTCTCCCAACCTGCTGACATCCTAAACTGCTGGTTGTCAGGAGCCTGAGGGAAGGGTCACACACCGTCTCTCCTCCAAACACCTCCCCATGGCTGCCAGCAGGAGCGGTGCTAGGTGAGGTGAGTCTTCAGTCTGACCCGATACGGTGAATAAACTCAATTAAGATCTTCTGAAAAAGGATCGGTGAAACTACTTTCTTCACATACCCTGTCAAAATTCAAGCTTCTGTGGCTGTGCCTATCTTGTTATAGCAGACAGCAGCTCCAAACACCTAAAGTAGCCTTAGAGTTTGCAGAAAATAATTAGAACAGGAGAAACAACCCCGTTGCCAGCAGGGTCTTAAGTATCAGTTAGGGTTGCTCAACATTTCCCAACATAAGACCAATTTTTCAGCTACTTAGAATTTTGCCCAGCTTCATTGTTTTCAACGAGTTTTCTCTATGGGGCATCTACTTCTTAAGTTTGAGGGAAATGTATGCATATATTTACTCTGTCACCTTCTACACCTACTTAAAAATCGTAGAATAGTTGAGGTTAGCAGGATCCTCTGGAGACCGTGTCGTCCGACCACCTGGTTCAAAGCAGAGTCAGCTCAAACAAATAGATCAGGAGGCATGTCATCAGGTTTTTAGTATCTCCAAGGATGGAGACCCCACAGCCTCTCTGGGCAGCCAGTTCCAGTGTTCCATCACCCTTGTGGTAAGGTTTTTTGTTTAACTTTAAACAGAAATTCTTGTTCTTTCAAGTTCTTGCTGTCCCTGTGAAACACTCAAATTTGGCCAAAATAAAAAACTCTTTGGCAAAATGGACTGTATGGGTGACTACTACGGAACAAAACATGCATGCATATACACATGCAAATTGCCCAAAGGCCATGCTGGTTGCAGCATGAGAAACACTAGGACAAAGTCACTTGCACAGATCTTTTTTTTTTATTATTGCACAGATTTTTTAATTTTTAACGTGAATTACACAGTTGAGCTATTTTCCAGAGGACCCCAGTTCATTCTGCACACAGGACAAACTTTGCACGGTTAGCAAAAAGTCCCGCAATACTTCGTTTCCACCATGTGGCTCAGTGCATGAAGCCTTAGGCAAGATTTACTGCACGTTATTCAGTCTCTGCTAGGGAGGTGAGATTATTAGTCTCTTAAAAAGCTTTTCAATCGAGTTTGCTAAAATAGCTGAATGTTTTGAACCTGTTAATGATTTTAGCTTTGCAACTCCCCTGCCAGAGGATTGGTCTGCACTATGGCTGTTTCACAGAGGACAAAACTTGAGACCAGAAGAGCTAAAGGGATGGGATTTCTGGAGCGCTTCACGGACACACCTCGGGTGGGACATTACAGAGCACTCAGAAAAGTGTAGCAGCTTTCCTTCAGGAGGGGAGACTTTCTGAAAGCCAGCTGCCCCGTGGCAGACACCTGGAAAATGAGGCGCACACCAGTGTGGAAGGGGTTGCTTAACCAAGCTGCTGCATGAGGAGAAGCTCTGTGCCTGGCCGGAGCGGTGGGCTCTGTGCTAGCACCATACCCAAGCGTCGCACCACCTTAGCGTGCCTGCATCTTAGCGTGCTTGCTGGTGCCAAATCGTTTCCTACAGCCCAGAATCAAAGAGGGTATCAGCCATTTCAAATGAAAAGAGACTGAGATTGTCCAAACCTGAGTCTAGGCAAGTCTGGCTTATTCTAACCTAGGCGCTTTGCATTTTGGGGGGCAAGTTGGAAACAAAAAAAAATCTTGAGGGTCAAGCTTGGGCAGACAGGTAGCACAAAGCATCTGGCATGTCCTCCTGGCTCCAGGACTACAGACACGTAGCCTTCGTTACACAGGTGGTAGCTAATCCCTGCTGTCCACAGCCATTTCTTTAATCCACTGCAGCACTAACCTGCTTGTCTATAGTCCAAGGAACCTTTTGTCATCAGACCAGAGACCACTGCAGGGACCCCTTTTCCTGATTTCCCCTAGGAGAGGGATTTGGCTTTTGTTTGGGCAAATGCTTTCCTGATTCAGCTTGGGAGCAGGGTAACACAACACACGTTTCAGGAATTAAACCTGTTGCAGGAACTGAAAAGATCCTAGTCCCCAAAATTCTGATCCAAAGTGTCAAGTGGGAAGGAAGAAAGGTGGACAAAAATGTTTGCAGGGAGCAGACCAAAGGCAGGTCTGAATTTCACTGGCTGTGAGACAAGAGCCCAGACGAGCCTCCCTCCCTCCCTCCCTCCCTCCCTCCCTCCCTCCCTCCCTCCCTCCCTCCGTCTCCCAGCCCTTCCCTCTTCTGAACACAAGCTGCAAGTCCCTGGGAGGCCCCTAATCTGCTTTGCTGTACAAAAGGCCCAGTCTACTGGCTTTCCTTTTCTTTTTCCTTCTTTAAAGTTGAAGTGGGGATCAGTTTCCAGACACGAAAGTGGGGAGGGGGAAGGAGCAGGGGGCAAACAGTCGGTCAACAAAAGAGATCCTGGAAGGCAAGAGCACAGGTGGCTTCAGGTGGGCTGGAAACACAGGGATGGATGCAGGGTCTTTGGGCTTGTCAAGATCCTTGCTTTCTAATTACTGAGTTTTTCTGGTGTGCTTGGATATCACTCATTCTTCTGCCCACATCACCCATTATTTTATGCAGCTTTTCTTCCTCCTATGTGCTCTTTCCACCACCTTGGCTAGCAAACCATTGGAGGAGATAACTCCTTCCAGCCTTCCTTTTACTGGTGAAATACAACCTCCGGTCTTTTGATCATACTTGGAGAATTTTTCTGCACTGCCTCTGGTGTGAATTCAGCCTACCTGCCCAGGACTCTACCCAGTGCTAGAGAAGGTCTTGTCAGTACTTTGCAAATGCTATTAATAATTTTCTGCTTCTACTGGAAATATCCCAAGCCCCTCAGGTCTTGTTCGCCTTTATGTGCTTTTAGCTCATTGGTGGTTGATAATCACTCATGACTGCTACAACCAAGTTCACCTCCTCCTCAGGCATGTCCAACTGACACACTCCCTGTCTAGCACAAAAAACCCCCAACCCTGTGATTAGTCTTGCATTTTGTGCTGTTGAATTTCAACTCGCTCCTGTGTCTCTGCGCTCAAGGTTGTCTGCTGCTTTCTGTTTGACGTCCCGTCTCCTCTGCATTCACAATGCCTCCCTCTTCTGTGTCATCAGCTGGCTTAACCTAAGTGCTTCCACTTCTTATGACAACATCATTCATGGAGAGAATAAACAAGATTGATCCCAGGATCGATTCCAGAGAAACTCCAGTGGTGAACTCTGTCTAGCCTGCTACTGCATCTGTCCAGAGGTACAGCTTCTGTACCCAACTTCTATTTTTTCCACCAATCCCATCATCTTCAGTTTAATTAGCAATTTCCCTGTTACTCCATTGAGCACAGCTTGCTACATTTGTCTAGAAATTTGTCTAGATAAATTGAGATGAACAGGCTGTCTCGGCCCAATGCTTTCCGTGGCATGTCGAGCTGTTACTTCTCCAACCGTTTAACCACACTGGTCTGCAAATTTTGTTCCAGGTCTTTGCCTGCTACTGACCCATCTGACAAACTCCCCAAGCCCCACAGTAAAAAAAATAAAACAAAGGGTATTACGTTCACAGTCTGCAGTGTGGTTCTTTTTCTTCTGCAAGAGGTTCTGCCTCTGGAAACCTTGCCACCCCACCTGCGGTTTGGCACATTAGTTTGTTTGGAAACCACAAATACCTGCTTGCCCTGGCTGCAGTGCATCAACAGATCTGACTTTTGTCTCTTATTTTGTTATACCATTCAGTCTTTATACTGTCATTCTCTATCTTGCATGTTGACCCTATACTCAGCACTGTCATCTCCTTCAGACTGGTTGGGGGCCACATCACTAACATCTTTGCCACCCAACAGACTGTCTGTGTTGAACTGATGCCTGAATGGTATTTTCCCCTGTGTCATAACACTCTTTGTAAGATTTATCTCAACTCAGCTTGCCATGTTATCCTTACTGCTTCCAGGTCTCTAAAGTACCATCTCTCTTGTCACCCAGACTGGTAGGTGAGGATGATGAATCAGGTAGAACTGGATTTCCCGTAGCTGAACTCTTCCTTGTCAATGTCAATGCTTTAAAGTCTTATGTTGGCTTTGCTAAATGCCATACCAGGGGACCTGGTAGTCCCACTTCTTCTGACCTTCAGGCACTGGGTCCTAGATATTCCTGCTGCAATCCAGGCCTCTCAGAGGCAGCCCTGGTGCTCTCTGGGTATAGACCAGGTCTTCTCTAGTGGGGACAATGTTAAATCTGGGAGTCACCAGCCTTCATCCAGAAGGAAAATAACAAAGTGTGTCCTGGTTAAATTGGAAAACCCTCTCCATCAAGCCACTGAAAACCAACTTTTCCAATTTAATCCAACCTGCTGGGGCACTGGGATCCCCAAGCAGGGAGGAAGGGGTAAATCCATCCTCAGTGAACAGAGACGAATGGACTCGGTGAACAGAGGGATGAACAGACTCCACGTGTGGTAGAAAAGGCTGGGACAGAGCCCACCTCCTGTAATGGGCAGGCGGGATGGACCCAGCAGAGGTCACCATTCTGTGTTAACCTTTGCAGGAGACACCCTGGGCATCTCTCTGCTCCCCTCACTGCCCGGGATGCTGCGTGCTGCCTGGGTACCCAGCTTCCCCGGAGACCCTGCTGGCTGCTCCCACCTCACCTGCCCTGCTGTGAACACCAAAAGCAAAGCTGGAGCCTCACCGTGCCTGCCCTCTAAAGCCTCTGTCTTGTGGTGGAAATAAATTGCCTCAGATTCCTGTAACTCAGGCAGAAAACCCAGGCCCCTTGCTGATAAAACCAGGAGGCCTGGACAGCGTTGCCCTGGCAACCTGCACTTTCTTCCCCATCCTTTTGTTCGGCCTCGGACCCAGACTTTTGTACCCAGCCATAATGGGGCCAGACTCTCGGGATGTTTACGGGGTGAGGTGAGAGGAATTTCATTCAGCCACGTCTTGCTTGGCCCGTCTCCTTCCGCAGGGTGAGGGAGGAATGTTATTGACCAAGGCCCCATGCAGCGACAGAGGCACTAAAGAAAGGCACTTTAGACTTTCGGGCAAAGAAAAGAAATTCCTGCCCTCCCCCATGCAAACATACCCCCCCTGCCCCAACGCGCCTTTTGTTTCCCCATTTCTCTTTCTGTAACTTCCCCGCTCACCCACTCCTGCCTACAGCTGCTCTCACTGGGCACAAACAAAACCCTTTAGCATGGCCGTGTGCCTGCCAGCTCCAAGCTGCAAGACATTCAATCCTCCCGGATCCCCATCCTCCGAGGCTCCTTGCCGATAAAGTGAAGCTGTATGTGCACTGAGTTTGCAGGAGCAGAAGTGCTGTGCAGCTGAGGCCAGGGCATGGAGTGGGCAAACACAGCAGAGAGCTGGAGCAGGACCCTCAGCCTGCTCTGAGATCCTGCCACACTCAGTCCCTCGCCCTCTGGTTCTGGCTGGAAAGGGTTAAGCACATCAGGTCTGACTGCCTGCTGAGAAGACAAAAGGCTGCCTTGACATCCAATATTGAAGCTCCCAGGGACACCACTGAGGAATTCCCATTAGCTGGTGTTTGTGGAAAGCCTTATATCAAATGTGGAGGACAGCCAGTTTGTTTTCCCCATGCCAGTCACTGGGAGAGCAGCAGCACCTTCCCGGCACTGTGTCGCAAGGGAGCAGCGATGCGGGCGCAGCCTGAGTTGTGCCTTTGTGGAGGAAAGCCAAACAAGTCTTTCACCTCATCCCCTTGCGCTGCTGAGCAGCTCCAGCAGCAGCCAAAACCTCCTGGAGAAACTCTTGCCTGACTTGTGCAGACCTGTGCCTGGGTTCATTTCAGAGGTGGACCCCATAGCATCACTCTCTTCCTGGCCTTCAGACCTCATAGTGTCTTAGGAGACCACAAATAAGTCCACGGTCTGGGCAGGAGGCTTTGAGGACCTGTAACTGGCAAGGCAGTGCTGTTTCCAAGGTACTCTGCCCCATGCTGCTCTGTTTTCAGGGTAACTGTGCAAAGCACAAGGCATGGGCAGAGATGAGATGCTGGGCAGGATGGGCATTGGGTTTTCTTCAGTTCTTCTAGGGACATAAATGGCAAATAAAGTCCACGTCAAGGACCCACTGGGAAGCAAGTGGCTCCTGCTGTGGGCCATGTCCCATGGCTGTCCTCCTTCCCCCAGTGCTCAGCCATCCCAGGGGCCTCTGCCCCAGCTGATCTGGTGGCAAAGAGCCTGCAACTTTTGGCAGAGACACTGAGTCTTATGGTTGGTAAGAGGTACAGGTGGAAGATTTTCTTTAGCCCTGAATGAATTTATATAGTATTGCTCTCTCCCAGTTGGATTATCTGTTGTCTAATTAAAGGTGAGCTCATACATTGTAGCCTTTCCTTCAGCTGGTGCTGCAAGAAGATGAAGGAAAAAGACCTGAACACCTGTTTTCATAACACTTGTCTTTGAGACTCCTACTCTTCCATCACATCTATCAGCTGGCAGATTTAAAAACTGATCAGTGAGCTGGGCAGGGCAGAGGAGAGGCAAAACAGACAGTGGATGACCACAGACACCTTCTCCTGGGACTATCACTATCAGTTGGCTCTTGGCAAAGGACTATAGCTCTGGCACCATTTCAATGCTGCTTGCCTCGAAGGCATGAAAACCCAGCTATAAAGTAAGCTGGGAACCAAGTGGAAACAAACTGCACACCAGCATGAATAATGGGGCAAATGTGTCAACGCAAACAGAAACACATGGCAGCCCTTCAGGCTAGTCTTGGCAAGATCCTTCCAAAAGCTGCTGCAAAGGTGAGCCCTCCTGGGCCAAACAGCATTCCCACAGGCATAAACCCCAAGCTGGGTTTGATATATGTGTTCCAGTGGTTAATGATTCAGCTGCAGTGAGGGATCACCACCTGGAGACACTCTCCTGTTGCTCCTCCATCACCTGTGCCTCCCTCACACCAGCCTGCCAACCCCTCATTTTTGGGCAGGTTACCGTAGCACTGATTTTCCTTTTCAAAAGGTGCAGAGCTGCGAATTTCATCGTGCTATTTAAGTGCTTGAAAACAGTTTCTGAACAACCTCTGAGACATGAAGCCACACTGAAAAGGTCCTTTTTCTTGCATTTGTAGGTGCGTAGCATTCATGTTTCTTGTTTCCTCCTCGTCGGACTGCACAGGGCTCAGGGCAGGCAGGAGGAAGCAGGCTCAGGGGCACTCAGAAACAGATTTCTATTAGGAAGTGCAGCAGAAGAAACCTGCTTCTGGATGAGAAGAAGGAATGAGGACTGAAGTTCTCACTGCTGATGGGAACAGGGCTCTTGGAAGGCTGGGAGGAGGCAAGACCAGCTCAGGAGGAAAAGCAAAGGCTGAGACAGGGAGGGGAAAAAGCAGTCCTGATAGAGAAGGTTTTGAGGCACAGGGAGAACTGCCATGGTGCACAATTTGATAAGTGGCCCTGCGAGCTTCCCTCCAACTATTCACCCAGTAGCAGCACAGGAGCCAGGACAATGTTGGAGAGAAAGATGTCAACTTCCAGCTACCCCTTCTCCTCCAAGCGGCACACAGCCCAGCAGAAAGGCTCCCCAGTAATTCCTAGGGACATCCAGAGACAGGATTCCTCTTGGGAAACGTGGGCCATCTGATCTGAGGCTTTCCCTGAAAGTGAGGTTGCCCAGACTTCATCCCAGCCCTTCTGGATATCTTGTGGGCTGCTTCTCACCTTCACCAAGAGGTGGGATGGCCAGCTTCATTTCTGAGAGGTCAGTGAAGCAGAGATGCCCCAGGGAGGAGGGGATGCTGCGGGCACCCCTGTGCATACAGGGCCTTGAGCATCAAGAAGCCAAATGCCCAAAGCAGCAAAACAGACAGAAAATCTCTACTTAGATGCCCCTGCACCCGCACACTGCCTTGATCACTAGCTGCATGCAACCTCATCTCGAAGAAGCCAATTTTGTTTCTGCGTAGTTCACAGCAATCTTCAGAGGGCTATGGGGTCGGTTTGAGTGAGGAGCTGTGGTGCAGTGACTTCAGCAGGGCTAACCACCGCACATCGGAGCTGCAGGAGCAGGAACCATGGCAGGCTGGGACAAGAGAAGTTCTGCTGCTAATGTCCCATCAAGCCAACGCGGGCTTAATCTGTCAGGGAAAACAAGAAGTGGTCGGAACAGAGTACCAGCTAATAGGCTTTAGGACATACAAAGCAGCAGGAAACCCATTTTTCTCCAGCCACCCACGTCCCATACTGATGTAGCCTTCGGGGGGTTTTTTTCGGCTTTGTGTTGGTGGAAACAAAAGCAAGTCCCTTCTGCAACCCATTCAAGCAAGAAAAATGAGGTACAGTAGACTCCTGGGGAGGCTTGTTTTATCAGAGATGCTGGCGTCGAGGGGGTAGAAAAGAGACCGATGAGGTATGAATCTCGCACTAAATTTTGGGCTGTCAGGGATGTCTCAGATGGGACAGGAACATCATTGCATTCCCTCTTGCCTCAGTCCTGATGGGTTTGTCCTGTCAGTGCGTAGAGGCAAGGTGTCGGCGGTAGTGCTGTTCCACCCTCTTTAGAGGTCAAGTTAGGGCTAGTTGGTCGCAGCAGCAGCCTTTCTGCATCCAGCCATGCCCGGGGTCCCCAGGAGAAGTTTGGGTGCAGGGGTACAAGACAGCTCTTCTCCATAGGGCCTGTGGCAGACATTCGGTGCAGCCAAAGCTAAACCATTTGTTAATCTGATGAAGTCAAAAGGGGTTTGTCTCCTGTTTCAAGTATTAGGCACTTTGATGTGCATAAAACACCTTGGATGATCTGTAAGTCAGAGACTTTTGCATGGAAATATTTCCTTGGGATCACTTCTAGCAGAGAAAGAGACAGAGAGATTTTATCTGAAGTTCCCTTTTAAAAAACAATCCTTAACCTCAATTTTCAGATCAATGTAAAAAAAAAAAAAAAAAAAAAAATCTATCAAATTATTTTCTTCATGCTTTCTTCTGACACTGCTTTTCTCAGCACTCTCCTCCTCCCAGCCCGTTAGCTAGAGGAGTATTACAGGGTGCTTCGAGGTGACAGGAGACAATTTGATTACAGCAGCTCCGAGCTCTGAGTGCCATCAGTTCCTGCCTTAACCTGCTGTTTGCAGGAGCACAGCAGCTGTGTCCCCCCTGCCAAAGGTGGGCATCCATTGCTTCGGTGGGTGGCAGGAGATGGAGATGCTTCTGGTTTACAAGGTGAATTGTCAGCGTCATTATTAATGAACTTGAGCTGTGTCACTAGCAGCAATAGAAATTCCTAGATTTGCTTTTTCTGTCCAAAGAACAGAGATAAAAATGTAAAGGGGATCAAACGAGATGAAGCAGAAATGGTGTCAGCTTTCCAGCAAATTACACACTCGGCGTTTAGAGACCACAACTTTGATTTCCAGTCCTCCGGGATATTCTAGCACATCATCTTCTAGCTGGCTTTCTCATTCAGCTGCGGTTGAGTCTGACGGCTGGTGCGGGCTCTAAAATCGTGAAAGATTACTGTTAATAAAGGCAACACCCCCGCATCCCCTTGCTTTACTTTAGGAATGGCCTTGTGCTGGAGATGGCACATTGTTTCCCTTCCACAACCATCCATCAAGGACAGTTCATCTCAGCCTCTGATAAATCCTATTATTTCAGCTGCACATTTCCACTGCCTCCAAATCAGCAGCTGATGATACTCAGAGTGTTGCAATAAATGTTTATGGCTCTGCCTCTCCTCAGCCTTTAATTTCAATGGTTTGATATTGATCAGCCCGTTGAACGGCAGCCCATTCACATCATTGCTGGTGTGTGCAAACAGCTTGCGCTGGGGACCAGTGCCAGCTTAGCCACTGCACTGATCTTGGCTTGTTAGAGGTGTTTCCAGATATGATCTTATAACTCATGAAAACGAATGGTTTCCTGCAGCCTTGAGCTAGCATCCACTGCTGCACAAAGAGTGTACGCTACGGATATATTTATGCGTGGATGAATGCCCTGGGTGTATACATAGCTTGGGATTTTATTAAAACATATACCCATCTCAGTGCTTCTGGGCAAATTCACAGCTGAAGTACACCATCAGTTTAGGAGCTACATGCTGGCTTTGAAAGCCAGCAATTAAATATTCCCCCAAAACAGTGAGCCATTTCCCTGCCAGCCTCTTGCCTTTGCCTAGGGAGCAGACAGGTGCAGGGGAGGAGGATGCTGCTCTCCCCTGCCCAAAGTGCTGCAAAGGCCAGAGGATGCTGCTGTGGAGGTCAGGACCTGGTGGTGTGAGGTGCTGTGCAAACACCTGTTTTCAGCCATGTTTTGGACCCAGCAAGTCCAGTTTGGTGCAGATTTTCCAGTTCAGGGAGCCCAAAGCAGAGCTGAGCCTGCATCCCTTAGCTCCTTATCCAAGGCAACCATCCCCGTACAGATCCCGCAGTGGCCTGAGATACCAGTACTGACCACATCTTGTGTCCCACTACAGACAGGGCCAGGCTTTCTCAGCCAAACGTCCTACCAACATGCACAAGCCAAACTACTAGGCCACCATGGTAGCCAAGTTGAAGGACAGTGTTTCACAGCTCCATGGAGACAACAGCTCAGAAGCTCAGAGCAACTCCAAAAGCTGTGGGACGTGAACTGGAGGCGCTTCCAGGCTGCTCAAGAAGGTGCTTATGGGGAGGAGGAGACAAAAGGCACATCATCAAGTTTGCAGATGACACCAAAGTGGGCAGTATTTGGAGGGGGGGTGCCGGTTCCAGCTCCTACCAGTGTGTTCCCTGAGGTATGTGGTTTCTTGAAAGATGCTCCAATTCTGACAAAACAGGAGGCATCGCTGAGCAGGTGTCACGGCTCGAGATCTTTCTTGGGAGATGGTGCATGCTGCAGTGGTAAGTGGAGATGGGCCTGTCTTCTCTACACCAGATTCAAGGCTATGGGTGATGGACAAGGGAGATGAGAGAGGAAACAGTGGTTCCTCCATGCTGTAGCTCTTTGCAGGTAACCCTGCAGGAGAAGACACAAATCCATAGAGCTTGGTTGTGCTGGGACTCATTGGACAGGGGACCAACAGAGACCTCAGCGCTTGCACAGACACACTAATGTCGGGTGGCTGTGGCTGTGGGAAGGACGTGTGTCCCACATCCCCACCGGGGAACACAGACTTGCACCTTCAACTGTGGCAAAGTTGATGCTGGGAGGCTCAGGCACAGCAGGGGGACAAAAGGGAGGACCAGGGTATGGGGATGGGTGACACCTGCAGATGGTGTTACCCATCCAGCAACACCATCATGGGTGGGGAGCAAAACCCTTGCAGGAGCAAGAGGAAGGCTCAGGCCAGGAATACCTGCTGGCCTGAGGAAGGGGGGCAAGGAAGACGAGCTGGGGCTTTGCTTGCCAGGAAAAATGAAGTTCACAGCTTGCTTGTCAACACGGAAAGGGGAAGGGGGGGCTTCCTAGGAGAGGGATGGAGCCGGGGAGTGAGGGTCGTTAGCCTTCTGCTCACATCGGCAGGGGAAAGCAGTTTCATTTGCTGGCCTGATTGGACTGATGAGATTTCCATATTCTTCATTAAGGGACTGCCAGCAAGCGCGGCTGGGCTGCCATTTCCCATTACTCACAGCCTATCCATTATGCAAAAGGCAAAGGGGAGAGGGACGAGCTGGTGAGCCCAGATAGCGGCTGTAATGATCCTGTCAGCCTCCATGCCCGGCTCCGAAGAGAGGGCAGCCAGGGTGCTGCAGTGCTGCCTCAGTGCACGCTGCCTGCCTGCTTCCTTGCCTGCTCCTGCCTGCCTGGGCACATCCTCGCTCCCGCAGGTGCCAAGTTGGTGGCATCATGCTCTGTGCCTCATCCTGGCCTCTCCATGCCCAACGTGCACCTCTCCTGCCCTGTCCCGCTCACACTGCTGGAGCACGGGGACAGGAAAGCAAAATCCTCCTGCAGCAACCCCAGCAGAGAGGGAGGGATGAAGCCCTTGCCAGTGCCAGGACATGCCCACTAGTCTCCCAGCCATCTGAGGGGTCTGCAGGACACCCTCTCCCCAGCTCCTTCCCCGTGGCACATGACATGGGGTTTCCTGGTGCTTTGTACATCCCTGGTGCATCAGGTTGGAGTGGCAGGGAGAGGGGAGAGGAAGATGGAAAAGCCTCCTTTGGTCATAGAGGGATAAAGGGCAGGAGCCGGTCCATCTGTGCCCCACTGACCCCCAGGTGGGCACTGCTGCCTGGGTGCTCTCACCATACCCCATGTGAGCTCTAGGGCTTCAGGCTTGGTACCCTACTACTCCCCATCCCTCCCTGAGGGTCACAGCCGTGCATCAGGCTGTTTGATGTGGCTGCATGTGGTTTGAAGGCAGGGATGCCCAAAAGATCACCACCTGGACCCTGATCCACCCAGAGAGAGCCTGTGCTGGAGGAGGGAGGTGGGGAAAACCACTTCTCAACCCCAGTACTGAACTGGGTTGCTGCAGGGAGGTCTTGGAACTGGGAGCTCTTCCCAAGGTATCTGTCATGCCTGACCTCAGCTGTCACTGGCAGGCAATTATCTCAGCACTGAGAGTTCACAGTGGGGATGCAAGGACCCAGCTCTCCTCCTGCCTCGCCTCCAGCCCCCTTTTCTCCATCGTGCTTGCCACAGCGGTGCAAGCAGCAGTAACTTTCCATCGGCCGGAGGGCGCAGGCAAGGCAGCCCCCCGGGATGCCGGCTGTGCTCCCCGTCATCCATCCTGGGTTATGGACGGGGCTCTCTGTCTGGATCCTGCCTCTGCAGGGGCTGATTCATGGCATGAGGAGAGGGATGTGGGGAGAGCTGCTGGTCCCTGTGCGGCCTCTCCGTCCCCTGTCCGTCTGCCAGCTGTATTTCAGGGGATTGTTTCCGAATCTCGCCTCTCCAGAGGGAGCGCAGGTCAGCTCCGAGCAAGGCTGCTACCAGTGGAGCTGTGCTCAGAGGAGGATGCCAAATGCCCAGACACTGGAAGGAGCAGGAACACGTGCCAAGGGACAGTCTCCATTTATTAGTGACAGTAACCTCAGCAAAAAATAGCCTGGTCTTTGTCACATCTTCATCCCTCCAGTGTCTCTGTGGGGCACAGGCAGAGTAGCTCTAATTGCTCCCGGGTGTGGAGAGCAGAGATCAGAGCCTGGCAGCTCTCTCCTCACCCTCTCATGCTTTCTTCTCGCCTTTCTCTTATCCTCTCCACCCTTTTCTCTGCCATACCCTTTTCCTATACCAGCACCAATATGATCAGTGCACTCAGCTGTCTCTGTTGCTTCATCCCTGCCTGTATCTGTCTTCAAATGTCTTCAGAGATTTCGGTCCTGGAGACCCTGCTGGGCCTGGGGGATGTGCCTGCTGCTGTCCCCTGCCTTCCTGGCTGCTTTTGGGGACCGCTATAGCAAACTTCCTCGTCCCTCTCCTGTGTGCTGGCAGCAGTAGCACACCGAGAGGGATGGGCAGGAGCTGCACACGCTGCCCCACCACCAAGCCTTGGCTTTGGTGTGGGAGACCCACCTTGGGGGGGCAGGGGGGGCAGGGAGAGAAGTGTTAATTGCCCGCTGTGCAGTGCCATCATTGGGAGCCCATCAGCCGCTCCATGTTGCACCAACAGCAGGGCACTGAATACCCTCCTTGTTGGCTGCGCTCCAGCCTGGCGGAGGAAGCTGCTGAGAAAATGCAATTACAGCAAACAACAGCCACACGCGCAAGCGCTGCAATCCACACCTGGCACTAATTAACTTAATTAGCCCTTAATGAGCTACACTGGTCGGAAGGCCTATTTTTACTTAATTATCCCCTAATGCACTTGGCAGAAAGTGGGGGCCCTGATGGATGGAGAGGTTTTGCCTGGCTTCCTCTGCTCCGGCAGGATACTCCATCATCCCAGCATCCCTAACGAGCTGAGCTGCCCATAAGCGGAGCAGGGATAAGCCTGGGATGGGTGTGAGCCTGGCACCCGGTGGGCACCTGCCTGACAAGTGGCAGGGTTTGGCTATGCTGATGGGGGACCCTCTGTGGCTTGTGACTGTATCTCACCTCCCCCAGGTTCTGGGTGGCATTTAGGAGAACCTGTGGTGGTGCACCAGGTAAGTGAAGTGTTGGTGCCAGTGCAAAAATCTTTCCTGGGGGTGTGATGGCCTGGAGGTGCCAGGTTATGGCATGTGGTGCCCAGTGGGATGGCTGGATCCAGCCCCTCAGGTAACTGGGAGGAGAGGTGATGGCCAAGGTCCTGCGCATTGTCTCCCATCCCAGGGAGCCCCGTGCAAGGAAAGACCCCACGCACAACGCAGGTGGGGTGAGACAAGGTGACCACACTGGTCCCCGGGGAAAACAGGACTGGAGCAAGCTGGGGACAGGGACAGACCAACGTCACCAGAATCTCTCTCCCACATCCTATGCTCTCCAGCCACAAACGGGGTGAGAGGAGCTGGTCCCGGGCGCAGGAAGGATGTGGTCCCTGGATCTGGCCCTGCTGTTTCCACAGCAACCAGCATCATCTGGCCTGGCCCTGGTAGATGCGACATCTCTCTGGGGGCTTCCTAAGAAAATGCATCCTGACGGCCTGAGTTAAAGATGCAGGAGCCAACACCTCCGAACTATGCTCTGCTCCAGGGAGGCTGAAAGTGGGGTGTGGGAACCCACTACTGCAAGCCAAGGTGGGGTGGCGGTGGCACGGTACGGAGGGAGGTAGAAGGCACCTGTCACCAGCCCTTATTCACACCATCCCTCGATGTAAAGATTTCTTAAATTAAAAGACAAGTGAGCGCCAAGAGGGCAGCGCTGGTCTCCCAGGCTCGTCAAGCCGCTCCCCAGACGGACATCTCTGTAAATTATAGATCAAATTCACTGTGCTTTCCAGCAGCAGTGGAGCAGCTGAGCTCGTGACGTGCTTGTGAATGCAGTGGCTGTCCCCCACCGCACAGCACAGCGTGGCATGGCACAGCTGGACGGACGCCTTGGGGCTGGTGCTCTTCTCCCACCTGTCCTGCCACCACCATCACTGCACAGCCAAGCCCACCCTTGTCAGCCAGTGGCACTGGGCTCCACCAAGTTGGTCAGGCAGCCCTTCATCCTCACCCTCCTCCTCCTCACCTAAGCAGATTCAGCAAACGGTGCTGTCTCGGATGCTAGCTTCCCTTGGGTTTTGTCCCTACACCTTCCGTTGCTCCTCATCCTATTGCTTTGGTGGGATGATGTCCTAATGCTACTTTAATGAAGTTTCTGTTTCTAATTTCTTCTTCGTTAAGTGATCAAACGTCTGCAAATCACTGCAGGCTGTGGTACAGAGCTGTGGCAGGTCCCCAGCTGCCCGAGCCACTATCCCTGTGCCCTGTCCCATGGGACCCCCACCTGCCTCCCTCAAGCCTCTCCAGGCTGACAGATGATTTTGCACCTCTGGCTCATTTGTTTAACGGGTTTAGGACCAATAAACTTGTCTTTGTTGCCTTTCCCGGGTCTTAAGGGGTTTTGTTGAAGGCAGGGAAGGTGCACAGGCTTTTAGGAGGTTTCTTCTGATGCAGAATTTGGTTAATTTATTCACATACATAAGTGTGTTGTGTGTTTAAAGGAGGGTTTAGAAGCAGGTGGCAGGAGTGGGGAGTGCTCTGAGGGTCGCTGGTGGGGGGACTGTCCGGCACCCCCTGGCAGCAAAGGGGCTGGCCTGTCCCCTGGGGGCATCATGTCCCTGAGGGGCATCCTGTTCCCAAGGGGTATCCTTGCCCCAAGGGGATTTCTGTCCCCAGGGGACATCCTGTCCTGGATGGGGGTCCTGTCCCCAAGGAACATCCTGTCCCCAAGGGTCATTCTTCCCTGGATCAGGGTCCTCTCTCCAAAGGGTTTTCTGTCCTCACAGAACACCCCGTCCCCACGAGCTGTCCTGTCCCCATGGATGTCCTGGCTGAGATGGAGCTTCTGGCTTCCCAGCCCAGTGGTGGGACATTTTCCACCCTGCTCACACCATGCACAGCTAGGCACCCATGAGTCCCCCAGGCACCCCTTCGTCCCTGAGGGACTGCCACTCACCCAGCCTTGCCCCCACAACATCCTCACTACACCCCTCCCCATGGGCAGGTCCTCCGGGGGCAGCTCGTGGGGTGCTTATAACAATGCTTTGCTGCGGGAGAAAGGGGTCTCAGATCACTTAGGGGAGCCTGGCTGGGGGGACTGGCAGTCGTTTCCAGAACTGGGGCTGTTATTTTGTTGTTGTGGAGAGAAATTAGGGCACTGAAGTGCATTTGAAGGTGAGCTGATACAGATTTATTGGTGGCCAGGTCTCTTTGGGAGAGGCATTTAAGTAGTGCTAAGAGGATGCTGGAAAACCATTTCCAGCAGTGAAATCTGTCATTCGGCCCCAAAGGAGAGTGAGGGGCTCCAGCCATGCAGCCCACCTGAAAAACTCCTGCTGCTGTAGCAACATGGCTGCTTTAACCGCGGACTGAAGCCCCCGACCATGTTCCCATGCCCTCCTGCTCGCTGTCAGGTCTGGCATCCTCGCCTTTGACCCCTACCTCCTTCACCAAGCAGCACGTTGGTATCTAAATTCAATAGAGTTTTTTTTTCCAAAGACACCTTGCTCCTGGCGACCCAGCAGTGCTCCCCAGGGACGGCACCCATCTCACCTGGGCACCGCTGCCTCCCTGGGGAGGGAAAACCCCACGCAGGGTGCAGGCATGGCCCCCCACTTGGGCTTTATATTTGTTATTTTTTTAATCTCTCATTTGAAATGGATACAAGGAGGGGAGAGATAAATTAGTCCCATTCTTCTGGGAAGAATGAAGTGACCCTGCGAGGAGAGGGATGGTGGCGATGCCTGCCCCACCGGCCTAGGGAGAAATGCTAATTTCTCCTTTCCTCCACCAAACACCAAAGCAAAAAATGCTAATCGGGCTGACGGCGGGCTGGAGATAAAAGTCTGTGTGTCTGCCTGCACGCACAGATGGGTTTGAGCGCCGCGATAAGCTGGCAAACAAGGTAATTAAAATAATTAAAATGCTAAACAAAGGGGAGGATGGAGGAGAGTGGTACAAAGGGCTGGGAGGGATGAGTGGCTCCTGGGAAATGGCAGCTGGGTGCGGGTGAGGAAGAGAAGGGCAGAGGGATGGATGTGGGTGGTGGGTGGGTTGGGTCTCCTGTGAGAGTCAAGGGGCTGCGGCATACGTCAGGTAACCCACCCCACTGCGGAGCCCCGGCCTGCAGCCAGCTCCAGCCGTGGGGGCATCTGCCCCTTCCCCATCCACTGCCAGTCCCTGCCTGCTGCGGCGGCCCCTGCAAAGGTTTTTTGGGGGCAGGGGTCCCTGTCCCAGGCAGGCACCTCCCGGCCAGAAAGAAACCTTGTGCAAAGGGAGCACAGGCCAATTCCCACCAGCTTGGGAAATTTCTCCAGTTTAAAACAAACTGCCCCCAAAACAGGCATGTTCTGCTGCTGGAAATGACTATCTCAGTGTCTCCCTTTTATTAACAACATCCATTAAAAAAAAACAAACACAAGCTTGAAATTAGAATTAATTTTTGTTTCAGGCCAAGAGAAACATGTGATTTGAGCAAAACAAAGTTTTGTTTAAAGCAAGATCCTTGGGTGCCAGGCAGCTTTCCTCCTTGAGGAGTGCAGGGGCTATAGCCGCTCTAGAGACCTCTGTGCCACACTGAGGCCAGATCCCAGCATCACCAGCTGCACATCCATGCTGGTGAGGTGTTTGGTGGCAGCCAGGGTTACGCTTCCTAAGGCAAGTAGGGTTCAGGCATGCTTGGGTTGGTGGCAGCTCCTCCCTGCTCAGGGCAACATCACCCATCATCTTTGCCTGGTGCTCTCACAAGGGACAGTGCCATCGAGGGTGCTCCCACCCCGTGTCACTCTGTGTGTTCCTCCTCCTCGGCCACACAGCACCCACGGTGCAACAGGGATGTCCCTGACGGGCTGCCACTACCACGCAATGTGCAAGGTACAATGTGAAACATGCAACGTGCAAGGTGCAATGGGGCCATACAACATGCAACGTACAACACGCAGCGTGCAAATACAACCCGCAACATGCAATATGCCACCTGCAGTGGGGATATCCCTGCCAGGCTGTGTTGCCCCATGCCAGGTTGCTGGATGCCCCGGAGGAGGGCATCCATCCCTGGTGCTTCCCCTGTGGCCGTGCCCCCTGGACACCCACCCTTGCCGGAGCAAGGAGCCCATCAGACAGTTTTAGTAGAAGCCATGGAGGGTGGGGAAGAAGCAGATGCCCTGTGAGATGCAGTCGGGGGGTCAGGGCTGACATCCCCCCCCCACCAAGCTTCCTGCTGCAAAGAAGCTGTAGCCAAAAAGGAGGCCGGCGGCTGGCAGCCTGCCCACCGGCGGGCTGGATCTCCGGCTGCAGTTTGAAGCTCGCAGACAGCTATTTAACACAAACAGCCAAGCTGTTATCTTTTCCCTTAGGGCCACCATCCCTTTCGCTTCTCAAATGCCAAATTACAGCCTACATTTAATTTCAATGCCACGGGGAGATGCATGTCAAGGGAGGGCAGCTTCGTTTAAAATTAGCCACATTAGATTAGTGGTGATACAGCTGGGGAGGAGGGTTTTGGAGAGAGGAGCTGCATCCCCATGAACTTTGGGGGAATTCCTCCAGGCACATCGAGGATTCGGGGTCTGGTAGAGCCGGATCTGCCCCATCTGCTGCATCCCTGGCTCCTGCAGGGATGCTGGTTCTGGCTGGGAATGTGCCATGCCGCATGGGGCTGGAGAAGGGACGTAGGACTCAGGAGGTATGATGCATAGCTGCTGCAGGCAGATGCAGGGCATGAAGCATATTTCCAGCCATCAGCTGTTATTTATTTGACAAAGGGAAATGTATAAGGATCTTCAATGGCAATAGTGCATGTTTTTCCCCCATCAGCATTCATGGGAGCAGGGCACAAGGTGGTGTTGGCTTCACGGGGCTGTGGTGTTGGCATCGGGGGGATTCCTGCAAGCTTTTTGCCTATGGGTATATGGCTGGAGCAAGTGGGGGTAAAAGAGCAATGAGCCCCTAGTAGTCCACAGCTATATCCTGCTCTGCTCTGAGCCCCAAAAATAATGTTTTTCGGGGGGGGGGGGGACGACACACGACACACAGACAGACATGACATTCGGGGGAGTTTGAAACCAGCCGTGTGCACATGAAAATCTCGGCCTTAATCTCAAAATTATTTTGTGTTTTTACATTGAAATGCAGAAAGGCTAAAATTGTGGGCAATGCATTCATGGGGAATAGTAGTGACAGCCAGAAAAAAACAGAGAGTCTGTAATTGCAGGCTTTCACTGACAGCAAAACAACCCTTTAATAATAACTAAATACAAGGAGCGTGCAGAGAGCAATCTTCTCCAAAAGAAACAAACACTGATTTCTCTTTGTCTTCCTCCACCAGAAGCATCTCTGCCACAAAAGGGCTGGCCAGCATCACCCCACACCTCCTCCAGCCCTGGGGTCCCAGTGTGCCCCAACAAGGATTTCCAGGCTTGCTGCTGTGTGGCAGGGGAAGATGAGCCCCAGCGGGGCTCCTACTCCTCCGCGCTGGTACCCAGCAGTGCCAACCCATCCGCTCATGGGGTGGATGATGGGTTCATGGCATGGCAGGGTCCAGCATCCCCCATGCACTGGGAATCAACATGGATAATAAAACTACTGCAGCTTTGAAATCCCTTATGGCTATGGGGGGAGAAAATAGGCACAGGACACTGTGAGCGAAGCAGAAGAAATATGGAGAAGGTCCCCAGGGAGGTCCCTGATGGAGGTGGGGGGAGCAGTGCCATGGGGCAGTGCCATCCCTGCTCCAGTTCAATGTTCAGGGCAAAGCAATTAGACAGGCTGCAGCAGGAATCTGGGCAGCCCCATAGCATGGGCCTACAGATACTGCTGCACATCCTTGGCCCAGGGGTGCTCTTGCACGTCCCTGTTGCAGAGGTGCTTGTGCATGTCCCCATCTCAGGGCTCTCCTGCACGTCCCCACCATGGGGATGCTCCTGGAGCACTGGTGCTGGCTGGACACATCCCCCCAGGCGTTCACCCCAGCTCACCCCAGGTGACACAGGGACCAGCGTGGCTCTAACAGGGGCAGACGAGATGCTGATGGGGCCATGGCTGCTCCCACGGGACTTCAGCAGCTCCCGCCTCTCACAGCATGCCAGGATCCTCCCGCAGCACCCCCAGTTTCGATGGACCACGCTGGCTGGCTCTGCCTTGCAGGACCCCACTGCCCCTCACAGCAAATCCACCCCCTTCATTGTGGGTAGCTTTCCCCCGCCCCAAGACCACCCAAAATACAATCTGCCTTCCCATGCAGGGAATAGCCAGCTGGTATTTTTATGGCGAGTGAGAAAGCAGCAGTGGAGGAAGGGGGAGCAAGGCCGGGCAGAGCAGCACTGAGCTGCAGGGATGCTGCATCAACATGCAGAGCAGTGTGCCAGCTCGATGGTGGCCGGACGGTGTCTAGCTCGCCCAGACAAACTGTTGTGGGAAAAGGTGGCAAATTCAGCCCCAAGAATAATGGTGGAGAGGGAGCCCTCTCACCTTGAGCCAGGGACAGTGGGCTGAATCCCACCCGCGGGACCTGCCAGCGGGAGCTCCTCGTGGCCCTGACTGTAATTAAGCTGTAATTTAGGTGCTAGCTCCAATTAGAGAAGCAAGGCCACGTCCTCAGCTGGCATAAATCAGAGGTGTAACCCCAGTGCCGAAGCCACCCCACCTGTCCCCTCCTGCTCCTGGGGGCTGGCATTCTGGGGGGGGAAGCTGCAGTGCCCGGTCTGGGCTGGCCAAGCCGCCGGTGCCAGCTCCGGTGCTCGGGAATCCACCGCCTCGTGGGGCTTCAACTAATGTGACTTGCATCTGTAATTTAGTTTTAAAAGGGGATTCTTGCTTTCTCTCTCCAAGCTGCTTGCTGGCTGCTCCTGGATTTTCCAAGCAAAGGGAAGGGGAAGAGGGGTATGAATAAAATATCATCATGACAGCTTTTATATATATACATGAACCCACTCCACCAGGCTGCAAGCTTCATTTTTAAATAAGAAGCTCGACTCCGTTCCCAAGAGGCCAGGAGAACGCAGCGGGCTTTTAAGAGAAGGGACCAAAACAGAAGAGCATTTTCCTCCTCCATCACATCAGACTGGAGCTGGGTTAATTACGCTTCTCTGTCCTGATTTAAGCACGGGAGCTTATTCAGTACAACTGTTCCTTTATTAATGAATTGCAACCCAATTTTAACTGGAGGAAGCTGGTGAGGAGGAAAGAAAAAGAATAAAATAGGAAACCTTTCGCCAGCGTGCTGTTTGCCACTGCTTTTAATTTACATAACTTCAAAGCGATGCATTTTTTAAACCAATCTATTTTTGGGTCCGGCTGGACTGCATGGGTGCACGGACATCTGTGCGGATGTGCCGCCCGGCATCTCTCTGCGTGCGCCTGTTGCTGCCCCAGGATGCTGGGCATGGCCAGGATCCACCGCCCGCTGGGCTGGGACACGGCTCTCCCGCACTCCGCCGCTGCCTGAGATGCTGCTGGCTGGCTCGGGCACACGTCGCCGTGAGCTTACAGCCTGGTGCCAGCCGGTCCCTACAACAGCCTGCTGGGGCCTCAGTACTGCCCTGGCCCATCCTTCCTGGGCTGGAGGAAGGGGCTTGTGGATGGTGCCCCAGGGAGCTGGGGAACAGGCTGCCCCAGTCCTGTGCTGGTCCCACAGGGCATGGCTGGCACCCTGGGGTCCCGCTCTGCCTCCCCACAGCGTCGGGGAGCCGCGGGCACTGCCACCTGCCGCCGCATACTGGGGAACCAGGGACATATGCTGCTTTTTCACGCCGCAGAAACAACACCTGCTCGGCTTCTTGCTCAGCCCCAGGCAGGCGGGAGGGGAGCCCATCACCCCGGTGCCCCTCGGGACAGCCCCGTCAGCTCCCTGCTCCCAGCCTCCCCCTTCCAGCCGTGGGCACCCACGGGTGGCCTGAGCTCTGGAGACCCGTGGGGTGGCACAGCCGCTCCCCAGTGCTGTGCAAGCAGAGAATGTCAAGAGCAGCTTCCCAGCCCCAGTGTGTGCCAGGACCCAGCCCAGCACCGGCACCTGCCATCAGCACCCGCCGTCGGCACCCACCGTGGGCTCGCTCCACACACAGGAGAGGCGCTGGGGTGGGGTGGGGCCTCATGAATATTCATGAGCAGAGAGTTTGCTGATCAAAAGGAGCAATCCTGTTTTCCTTTATAATATATCTGGTTAATACAGACTTAATGAACGAATGAATAATAAATTAGTCCAATTTTGTTTTCTTTCTTCTTGGAAAGGCGGGCGCAAAGGGGGACTCTGCGCGGGTTTGATTGATAGCAGGGGCTTGCTGGGAGATCTGCTCCTCAAGCCCTTATTAAATATGAAACAAATAACAGTGCAATTGGTTTAATCTTGTTGTGGCAGCAGATGCTGGCTGGGCAGAGGGAGAGGAGGAGGAGGAGGAGGATGATCAGGAGGAAGAGGGATCCCCCACTGCCATGGCCCCACACTAGAGGCAGGTTGCAAGGTCCACAGGCAGGGTGCCGGGCAGCTCGGTGTGGTGCGGTGGGTGCTCTCGTTGCACCATTAACCAGAGCAGGGTGCAGGCTGTGGGAAGCAACCAGCACTGCACAGCACCGGCGCGGCACGTGGCCTGGAGTGATCCAAAAGGCGATACGAGAGGATGGATGGAGTCTGCAACATCATTGCACCAGATGGATCAGTATAGGGTCTTCTGGGCCCGGTGGGGTGACATCTGAGGGGCTTTCACCAGAAGAAGGATGAGATGACATGCTCTATCAGGGAGATGAATTGTGGCCACCCCCCATCACAGCCACAACCCCGGCATGGCAGGGGGCCGTGGGTCCCCACACGGCAGCACAGCTCACTGAGCCAGTGCTGCCTCCACCGACACGGCTCGTTACAGCTTCTGGGTTCACTTCACATCCCATCTGCTGATGCGAAGCGCCAGGAGGTGTTGAGTCATGGGCCACTGGCACATCCTTCTGGCTGAACCACAGCAAGGTGGCTGCCCAGGGCGAAGCCCACTCTGGCCCAGGGTGTTTCCCCAGGCAGGACCAGGGCAGGCATGCAGGTCTTCAGTGACACAGATCCCTTCAGAATCACCCTCCTGGCCTCCAACAGGCTTCAGGGTCTGGGCTCCATCCTAGTCTACCCCCAAAATATCTCACTGACAGGCCTGAACCACCTGGGCTCCCTGCAGAGCTGGCAACGGGAGCTTCCTCCTGCCCTAGGACCACAGCACCCACCTCTCCCCACACAAGGGTGCTGGGTTCCCTGCAGGGTGATGGACATGGGTGTCATGGGTGGCTTTCCCATTCCTAGGACCCCTCTGCCCTGCCAGGAGGGGTTGGGCAGTGGGTGCCAGCCAAAGCAGCATCCGGGCCCAAGTTACAGTGCAAGATCACTTCTCTGCCCACCCCGGTGCCGGAGATGCCCCTGTCCCCCCGACCTTTCCAGGCAGGAGGAGGTGGTGGGTGCACCCTGCTCTCTGCCTCCGGGTGGGTGCCAGCACCCCGAATCACCCAGCGATGCCTTATGTCACGCAGCCTCCACCGGTGCGCCAGGCATTTGGTGTGAAAGCTGCTCATCTCCAGGTAGCTTTCTGCTGCCATCACTTCAATAAAAAAAAATAAGCAATTCCCAGCTGCCACAAGCTTAGCGCCGCTCCAGCTGCCTTGGCCCAGCCTCGCCGCTTCCCTTTGAGGCTCAAAGCCCCTCGCTGGAGTCCCGGCTGTGGTGGGAAGCCCGGCTGGGGATGAAAGCACCGCTTACCTGCTTACTTCTGCTCCAGCGCCCAATGAGCAGCAACGCATGGATTACCAAAAATAATTCCCCCTAGAAAAGGAGGGGAAAAAAAGAAAGAGAAAAAGAAAGAAAAAAGAAAAAAAAAAAGCCTGTGCTGTGGGAATGGCCAGCTAACCTCGAAAGCCTCTTACCTGGTTAGATTTAACTGCCTTTGTTGCTGCATCAGCCTGAAAAATCCCCTCTTGCACTGTGTCGGTGTTGCTGGCAGCTCCGCGCCGCTTCCCGGCCCTTTGTAATGAAAGGCGGCTCTGTGTGGCGTGGTGGCCGAGGCTCCTCTGCTCCCAGTTGGGGCTTTTCTCCTGGGAAACCCAGCTCATCCATCGTGGGTTTTTTCTTTGTGGGCCTATGCTTGGTGTGCATGGGGCGTCAGAAGCGACCAGGGAAGGATTTGTCTGTATGAAACAGCCTCCCCGGCGTTAAAATGTCTTCTGCCTCCTTGAGCCCACTTATTGCCATGATCCGAATTGAGGCGCTTCCAGCCCGCTTGCAAAGCAGCATTTTCCAATCTATTAATTAATTAATGGCTTTATTAATGCTAGAGGAATGGTACAGGTTGCACCCAGGGGCTATGGACAGGAGGGGTAGGGGAGCTTGGGTGAATTCAGGGTGTGAAGATGAAGCTCAGGGCAGTCTCAGGGGGTCACCATGGGTGGGACACAGCTCCCACGCACTCCCTGTCCCCATCCTTCTCCAGTGACAGCCCCAGGGCCACCTCTGCCATCGCAGCTCAGAGTCCAGCAGCTGTGCCATGCTCCAGGCAAGCAGTGCTGTGAGGGTGGGAGCAGGCGGGACACTGTGAAAGGGTGAAAAGGGACTTTTTTGGAAGTCACCAAGCAGGGATATTGGTCCAAACCACCTGCATCCTTAAGCCATGCTTCAGACCCAAGGGCCACCTTCCCTCATGGTTTTGGATGAAGTTGTTGCCCTTAGACTGGCATGGGCAAAAGGGAACCCAGGGTCCACATCTTGCAGCCTGGTGTCCCCCTCTCACCATCCCCTCTCTGCCTGGCATGAAGGGGAGCACTCCAGGCTGGTGTCCTTGAGCCTGGGTGCCATCTGCGCTTTCCCTCTGGTTTTCCGCCGGCTTGGCCCCAGCCCTCAGGGATGAAGGGGGAGGCAAATTGGTTGTGAGGCATCAAAGGAGGAGGCATGAATGTGGATGGGGTGCAACACTACCCCCAGTGTCCCCACTGAGCTGGCATCACCTGGAGGGTGGGCAGCAGCTCCCTTGCCTGGAAGCATCCGGCAGAGGTGGTGGTACCCAGCTTGAGGACATGGAGGGGTGCCCACACCTGCATGGTTTTGGGGAGCACTGATGTGGGATGCCCCTGCAGCACCCCAGTGCCTAGGGACAGTGCCAGCCCCTTCCCTGGACCCGCCACAGCTCAGTGCGGGGCAAGCAGGGAAGAGGCCAGTGATGATGCTCTGTCCTGGCTGAGGTGGTTTTGGTCTTTCTCCCAGTGTAGGCATCCCTGTCCCAGGCTGCGCTCCCCCTCTGCTCCCCCATCCCAAGCTGTGCCCCCCATCCTGGCCTGGGGGTCCGCTGTAACCCCCATCTGGGCCCCCCGTCTGGGCTGTGCCCCACATCTGGGCTGCTCTCCTTCTGTTCCCCCCCGCTCTGGTCTGTATCCCCCATCCCAGAATGCGCCCCCCATCCTGGACTGCTCTCCCTCTGTGCCCCCCACCCCGGTCTGCACCCTCCATCCCGGGCCGTGCTCCCCATCCCGGGCTGGGCTCCCCTGTGCCTCGGCCCGGGCCCGGTGCAGCCGCGGAGGGGGGTCCCGGGGGGATGTCGGGCAGTGCGGGAGGGGGCCGGGGGAGGCTGCGGCGGGGGCGGGGAGCCCCGGCAGCGGCAGGGGCTGGGGGCCGGGGCCGGGCAGGGCCGGGCCGGGCAGGGCGGACCGGCGGTGCCGGGGGGAGGCTGGGGGCGGGGAGGGGGCGCTCGCCCCCCCCTTTGCCGCTGCCCGCCCCCGCGGCAGCGCGACTCGGCGGCGGCGGCTGCAGACGGGGACGGCGGCGGCGCCGCGCAGGTAGGACCGGCACCGGCACCGGCCCCGCGGCCGGGCGGGGGGGGCCTCGCTGCGGGGGCAGGAGCGGGCGGCGGGCGGGTGCGCCCCGGCTGGGCTCGCCGTGCGCAGGGTGAGGGCGGGGAGCGGGGCCGGCCCCTGCCCGGCCGGTACCGGCCCCGGCGGGAGCATCCCCCGGGACGGTGGCGGGAGCAGCCCCCGGGACGCGGAGCGGAGCCGCGTGGCTCTGCTCCCCCGCGCCGCCGCTGCCGCGGGCCGGGGGCTCTGGGCTGGGGCCGGGGCCGGGGCCGGGGCCGGATCCTGCCGCCGGGAGCCAGCGGGGACGGAGGCGGTTGCCTCGCCGGCCGGGGGGAAAAGGCTCCCAGGATGCAGGGTTGGTCGTCCCGGGGACCTCTCGGGGTGATGGGGGGCTTCTTGGGTGGCCCACGGAAAGCGGGGTCGTGGGATGCTGGGGGCTGGCGTGGGCGTGGGCTGGGGGCACCGGCTGCCTGATAGCAGGTGGATCCGGGGGAGCACTCGGTGGGACCCCTCGGCCGCTCGTTGTGTTCCCCCATGTGCTCAGCGGCCGCTCCTCTGGCCACCGTGGTGGGGACCCGGGGGCCTGGTGGAGAGCCCACCCGAGTGGGCAGCAACCTTGGGATGCAGGAGCTGTGCCCTGCGGGGAGAGCCCTTGTCTCCCCTGCACCCTCTTTGCCCCACAGAGCCCTGGCCCACCAGGGACTGGCTTTCTGTGGGGCACGGCATCCCCCTGGGTGGCCATGCAGGGCTGTCGGGTGGCTGGTGGCTCCCTGGGGGTGCGATAACGTGTGACACGGCCGAGCTCCCCACTCAGCTCCCAGCTGCCGCCTCTTCCCTCTGCAATTTTTTACCCTCCCATCTCGACGTCTACCTCTGCAGCCTCCAGTTTCTTTTTTATCCTTCCCTCTTGTTTCAAGATCCGTGGGTTTGTGTGGTTTTTTTTCCAGCCGCCCCCCCCCCCCCCCCCTCCTGTTTTCTCATCTGTGCTCTTGCTTGCTCTAGCCCTTGTCTTTGTTTCAGCTGGGGGAAAGAAAAAAAAGAAATAATTGCTTCCCTTGTAAAGTTGGCCCTGGCAGAGCGAGCCCCTGGAGAGCGATGCTGCCCGGGCGGCGCGGGAGCCAATGGCAGCCCCTGCCGCCCTCCAGCCCCGGTCCCCAGTGCGGGGGGGACAGCCACTCGCCCCAATAAATACCTGTCACCTTCCAGGAAAGGCGGCATTGGGATGCCCTGCAGTTGGGGGCCACCGACGGTTTGGCTGGGGATCGTACAGGTACCTCCCTGGCGTTGCTTTCCCCAGGGTGGGTGTTTCTCCCGGCACGATTTTCATCATGGGCCCTGTCTCTCGGTTTGGGCATCTCCATCACTCCGGTCTGTATGTGGTGCTGGTCCCTGGGGTCCCACAGGGCTAGGGGGGCCTGGGGTCTCGGGGGGGGGGGGGAAGGGGAGGGGGGGGCCGTTGTTTCATGTCTGTGCTGCTATGCCTAGGTTTGCCTTTGTCTGGAGCAGGGACAAGGATGGGGGCCAGGGGGGTTGGTCTTTTATTTTTCCTTTTGCATGTGTCTTTGATACTGTCCCCAGGAGGGGATCCTGTTTCCCCAAGCTGCCTTTGCTTCACATCGCTCCTCCTGCACTGCCGGCCCCAGGTAAAAGGAGAAGCTGGGACTGATCCACGCTCCCCATACTGTGGGCTAGCTGCTGGATCCTGGTTGTGATCCCTGCATGGAGCTGCTTTGTGGCTGGGTTTGGCCTCGCTGGCTCGGGTATCGCCTGCCAGATGCTGGCGGCAGAATCTGGCCCCTTGTTTATAAGCAGGAGAGTAGTTTTGTCCTTATCTCCATCCGCTACAGAGGCCAGAGCTAGAATTTCAATGGGATGCTGCGGTTCGCCCTGGGCAGCAGCTGGCGTGGGTGCTACCCTCAGGGGACCGGGTGCCCGGGGAAGGTGTGGGCCTGCCAGAGTGGGTCAGAGGAGCCACAAGATCTGTGAAGCCCAGAACTGGGATGTCAAGGACTGTGGGTTTAGCCATGGTTTTATTGTCTGGTGCCCCTTTCTCCCCTTTGCTCTGTCTGGTTCCTTCTCTGTCTCGGGGCTGGCTCTCAAAGGCAGGAAAGAGGTGATGGTCAGGGTGGGTGGCACACAGAGGGCATGCGGGGTGTTTCAGGGTGTGTGTACACACTAGGGTCTACAAAATGCCCACACAGATGCCTTGTCCCCAGAAGTTTTTTTGGAGGATGCTGTTGTGGCTTCGCCCCCCCCCTGGTTTCAATAAACTAAATAAACCCGGGCTGTGCAGGAGCCGCACGTGAAGGTGCAGAGCTGCACGCCATGGTGTGCGCTGGCCGGGCCCCCTCCGGCTCACTGTTGGCACCGCTGCGCCAGCGACGTGGGCTGTGTTTGGAGGGATGACGTGTGTGGTGACGGGAGGGAAGGGAGGGCGAGCAGGGGATAAGCAGGAGCCGGAGCCTGGCCACGACCTGGGGCTGGCGTGGGCAGCCGCAGCGGGAACGAGGAGCTGGGGAGAGGGATGCACAAGGGATGGCGTCTTCCTCCGACCTGCCCCTCTGCCCGCATCCGCGCTGCCGAGCGCCAGCACAAGGTGCTGCGAGCCCCTGCCTGCCCCTGCCTGCCCTCCCAAAGCTGTTTGAACTCGGCCAGGGGGAAAGAAGGCCAGGCCTAGGGTTTCCTCCCACCTCCCCTTTTTTTTTGTGTGCTTTTAGACATGAGGCATTCCTGGGCGGATATTTGTTGCCGGGGTTGGGACGCCTCCTGCCAGACAAAACTAATGGGAAATGGGGGAATTGGTTTGGGATTTTTTCCCTCCGGTGTCTTGACCCTTGGAGTTATTGAAAAGCCAGCTGCAGCTCAGCCCCGTGCAGTGATTCCTGTGTGTCTCCAGCTAGTCATTTTGGGTCTGTAGGTGATTTGCAAAGAAGTCATCATGAGTATGGGAGCGGTAGCTCACACTGTTGTGGTTATTGTGGCGGGTTACATGGTTTTGTCTCTGTTTCACGCCCCCCCAGATCAGATGTGTAATTATCAGAATTGGTGAAGCGTAAGTTATAAAGCAAAAAGCCTCCGTGAAATATTCATGACTCTGCCGTCAGTGAAGGGTCAGCCTTTGGAGCTGGGAAGCCCAGAGGAGCGCTCTGCTGCCATCCCATCGCCCGGCCACCGTCCCATCGCCTGCCTGGCCGGTGGCAGGGGAAGAAGAGGGGAGATGCAGTTAGGCAGGCAGGGAGCGGGTGACCTTGTGACGTCCCTGCTGTCCTGCTCTGCTCCACCACCTCTCATTTTTGTCCAGGCACTATAGACATCTCTGAAAGCTGTAATCTGCAAAGCCCTGGGGGGCTCCACACTGTGCTGCCTGCTATTATCCCCGAGACAAAGAGGGACAGGCAGGCAGATTACCTTGTCCTTTATTTTTTCAGCTGGGAGCAAAGAAAAGCCTTAAATGAGCTTGCTGCCGGGGAGGGATTGCATGGGCAGAGCCCCAAGCGCCCTGTGCTCCTTCCCCTACCCAGAAGTGGCAGGACCCCATCCCTCACCCCAGGAATGGCTCATGCTGCCCCATCGCTCCCTGCTCTGCTGCAGAGCCCCAGGGCCAGGTGAGGGTCTTCGCTGGGGCTCCCCTGCAGCACCCTCGCCTTCTCAGGGCACGTAGCACCTGGGTTTCTGGGGGCCAGGAACAACCTGATGCTCATACCCATCACCTCTATGCCTGGCGTTTGCACTTTCAGGCTGGACTGGCAGTGGGCAGAGGCAGGGCTTGCATGGCCCGGTCCTGCACAGCTCAGCACCCAAGCTCGTCTCCATGCCATGGGCCACATCCCTGGCCAGGCTGGCCCCACACAGAGATGGCACCACTACAGCAAGGGGCAGGTCACCTCTGTATGGTGCCCCTGGCTGCCTCCCACCCGGTGCGGGAGCAAGTGCTCTCCTCTGGGCTACACAAAACCCTATTGCCGGCACCCACAGGGCTTCCCTCCCTGCACAGGGACCTGTGCCATCCCCTGCTGCTCTCCTCACCCCAGCACTGCCACGGACGCGGCTCAGCCTGGCCAGACATGGCTGCACACTCCTCCGGGCACCCTGCAGAGGATGCTCTCCATGTGGCCAGTGTCCCCCCCATGGTCCCCTCCACTCTGAGCCTTCCCAGGCAGCCCCACTACTGCCAGCCGTGCTGGGTGGGTTTTGTCAACCAGCCATTGAAGTGCTGATGGTTTTATGCCTGGCACTTAATTATTTCCCCGATTGCCACCACCGTGTGCTGGCGAGTGGCGCTGGCTGTGACCCTGCCGAGCCCAACTCTGCTGCTGCAGCCGGGGGAGCTAATGGCAGAAGCATGCCCCACGTGGAGTTTAATTATTGGCTTTCTTCCTTAACAGAGTACATTGGCTGACCTTAATGCAATTAATTAGGGCTTAATCAACTTCTGGTGGCTCAGCACAGCACACAGTGATTCCTGCCTTTCCAGGAGGGCTTACAAGAGGTTAAAGCAGCTGAGGAGGGATGGGATGTAGTCTGTTGGCAAGTAGAGTCACGTTAGCTGTGTTCTGGGACAAGACTCAGGTGTCCTCTCAGGCTGGACTTGTTGGAGCTGCTGGTGCAGGCAGGAGGTGAGATGGGCTCGAGGGCTGTGCCCAGGGTGGTGCCTTGGCACAAAATTGCCTGCGTTGCTTGCTTTTGGTATCACCCTGAGCTGGGGGTGGGTGAGGGGGACTTTCTGCAGGGCTTACCCTTGTAGCCTGTGCTGGGCCAGGACCTTCAGGCTCTTTGGGTGCCTTCTGTTAGTAGTGGGGCTGTGGCTGGGTTGTGCATCCAAGCAGCTACCAATAGGTGACTCCCAGGTTTGCACCCAGGGTGCTGGGGGTGGTGTGTAGGGAGCCCCTTCCCTCCCCAATTAGCAGATATTAGTCTTGGAGACAAGAAAGGAGCTGTCTGGTTCTCCCTGGGCAAAATTTAATAACTAATATTTAATAACTAATAGTGCTAATTAATATTGCAGGATGTCCCCAGCACCTGTGGCTCCTCTTGGCTTGCCTGCTGGGTGTCTTCTAGGCTTTTGGAGCCCTGAAATAGGGGCTGAGGCACGGATGTCCAGTGTGAGGATTTATTTGTGTGCCTTGTGTCTCCAGCTGCTGGCTTTTAGCTTTCCAAGCCAGTGGGCACCTGTCAGCATAGCTGGTGATGGAGTGCCCCGTCCCTGGCTGCTGTCAGGGAGGACAAAGTGACTCGGCCTTGGTCTCGCAGAAAGCCCCTGGCAAGGTGGGTGTCCCTGTGCAAGCGGTGGCATCTCCCAGTGTCAGCTGTGGTGATGGGGACTGCAGCGTGCCCTGCCATGTGCCCTTGGGTCCTGGATGCTTTGCGTCTTCCCTGTGCTGTTGTGCCTAAGCAGCTCCTCTCCCACAGTGGCATGTGTCCCCCTCTGTTTCTCTGGGTCCACATGTTCCTGGTGGTTGTTCCCCCCTGGCAGGGGCTATGCCACCAAGCCCCCTTGTGCAGGCAGCCCGGTGCTGGGACTGGGAGGTGGTGGCAGGAGCTGTGCCAACCACTGTTGCTGGTTTGTTTGCTTCAGTGCCAATTCATTAATATCAAAAAGCTAATTAGGATTCCACAGCCCTTCCCACCTGGCCCTCTCCTTCAGAGGCTGGAAGATACTTGTCTGCGGGATTTTGCTGCAGCCCTGTGTTAAAAGGATTCAGCCATGGTCTGTCCCAGCCTGGTGGTTTGTGTCCCCCTCTCTGCTCCTGGCTAATCCACCTGGCTGAAGCCCCTCGAAGCCCAGTAAATGGGATGTGGTAGTTGCCAATAATCCCTCTGCTCTCCCGGGCAGGCTTCTCATATTACAAGTTATTAAAAAAAAACAAACCCAGGCAGCAATAACGGTGGCCTGGGGAGAGCCCAAGCACAGATTGCTCTCGGTCAGACCCCACGCAGCAGAAGAGCCACAGGCAGAGGCAGCTAGGCACAGCTGGATCTTGTGGAGCATCTCTCGGCAGGGGTTAGCCCCTCTTGCAGGTGGAGAAGGGACGAGCTGCAAGTCTCTTGCTCCCTGGGGAGCAAGCAGGGATTCCCATGAATCACAGACTAAAACCTGTTTCTGCCAGTGGGGAATCCTGGAGGAGGTGGGATAAACCTCGTGCTCCCCACCCTGGTGCCGGCATCCCCCGGCCTCAGCATCTTCCCCACTACTGCCCCTGCCCAGCCTCAGCTCCTGTGCTGGCATCTTGCGGGGACAGCACAGAGCCAGCGCCACTCACCTGCCACCTCTCTAGGACAAAACCAGCCTCCGCTCCCAACTATTTGCTTTGCTTTGCAGCGCTTTTGAGAAAATATACCCAGAATTGGGGATGCTGTTTGTTCTGAGACAGGGCAGTGGTGTTGCTCCATCCTTTTCCATGCAGGTCTGGTACAATGGTCCAAAGTCTTGCTTCCTCGAGGATGGGTTAGCCCTGTGGGAAATTCAATCTGCAAAAGATCTGCAGTTACTTGCAAATTTGGTGGGGTTTTTTTTTCCCTGCAAAAAATATCAATATTCCTGCAGCGAGTCTCACTGTAGCTCAAAGCGTTTCGTTGCATGGGTTAGGGGGTTTCCTTCTGGCTTTAAGTCAACATTTCCCCTTAAAATGTCACTCAGAAGGCTGCTTTTTTTTTTTTTTAAGCAAAAGTCTGTGATGACATTTTAAGTGGAGAAGAACATCGCTGCTTCGTTTTGAAATGTCAACTTTGAGTGGGGTGGGGGTTATTTATTTATTTATTTTACTCCAGCATTTCCCAGGGGAAAAAAGCAAAATGGTTTCATCAGACTCAAATAACCGTTGACCCCCTGCCCCCAGCCACCTCAAAAATAAATATTTTTTTAACCCAATTGCATTTTTATAGCAGGGAAGCTTTTGCCAGGAGAAGTTGTGCTCCAGTGGGATGCTGTCCTGGGAAGGGACAACCCTGTCGCAGCCAAACCTCAGCCCTCTGCGGCAAATTCTTTGCCACCAAACTCCGTCGAGGACCTGTGGGAGAGACTCCATCGCTGCTGGCCAGCTTCGATTGCTGCGGGAGGGATTAACGGTCCAGGTTTTGAAGCTCTCCTCTTCCTGCTTTCCCTTTGCCTCGCACTCCCCGTTTTCTTTTGTGCAGTTTGCCCCGAAAATCGCTTGTGCTAGATTAGGCTAGAGACTGGAGTTATCTTCCTTTTATTTATTAGGGTAATTATACCTAATGATTCACATGCTCGTGGAGAGTAATTACTCCCAAATACAGCACCGGCAGTGTTCTTACCCAGCCTGGGTACGGTGATTCACAAATGCATCTTTTTGTACAATTCATCAAATGACGATCCCTTAATTGCTGATTTGGTTTGGAGGCGGTTAAGGAGCTACCGAGGACCTGGCAGTACCATCTCTGCACCCGGTTTGCTCCGGTGGTGCGGTTGCTCGTGTGTGTCTCCCTCCTGCTGCACCGATGGCTGTCACTGCTCGCCTCCTGCATGGCTTTTGCTGGAGGTCTCGGTTGGGTCAAGCCCCTCGCGCTGCAGGATTTGTGCTTTTCGAGGAGCCGCAGTGCCTGATCCAGCAGTTGCTGTGGCACAGCCCAGCTGAGGGAGAGTCATGGCTGCCCCTCTCCAGGGAGGGAATGACCCCTCCATCCTCCCAAAATATGGCAGTGACATGGCTCAACCCTCAGCTCTTCACAGCTCGTGGAGCAGGTGGGTGAGAGTTTAGGAAATACTGATGTGGAAAGCCAAATCCTCCAGGTTTTGCACCAAAAAAAGGCCCCTTGCTTAGATTGTTCTGTGTGAGGCAGTGGCAAGGGATGTTCCCCCTGCTCCTTGGGGTCTGGAAGCCCCCTGCCTGTGCTGTGCCAGGGAGAGGACATGTGGGGACCCTCACCTAGGGACTCCTGGCCGTCCACTGTGCAGGGTCCGGCTGGGCAGGAGCATCCCAATGGGGAATGATGTGCAGAGTCCAGCCTGCCGAGCTGCTCCTGAGCCTGGGGATGGAGGAAGGTTTCCCTGAGTGCTCTGAAGGGTGTTGATGTCCCCAGTGCTGCCATGTGGCTTGGAAAGGCAGCCTGGAGTTTGAAGATCTTCCTCATGGGTTCAGGGGAGCCCGGGGTGATGGCTCTCAGGTGGCTCAGCCCCTCCGGTGCTGCCCAAGACAATGCCACAGTGCTCAGCCAGGGGCTGGCAATTGGCTGCAGTCTCCTGGGCCAGCAAAAAGAGGGGTTTTGGTGCCACGTGGCAAGCAGAGTTTGCATCGTGCTTTGTGTAGTGTTGTGTGGGGTTCTTTTGTTGCTGGGTGTTTTTTTGAGGTTTGTTTTAGTTTTTTTGTTTTGGTTTTTTGTGGGGTTTTTTTGTTTGTTTGTTTTTTTAGCTAAAAGAAGCTCTTCCCTTCTCGGTGCACGTCCGGGCTGCATTGCATGAGCCTGCACCTGCCACCCATCCGCTCTGGCTGCAGGGGCTGCTTGGGTCTCCCATCCTGAGGATGCCAGAATCGCCACTGGGATGTGAGCAGAAAGGCAGGAGAGTAGGCAGCACAAACCCCCCTTTCTTGCTGGCCACCACTTGGCTTTAGCCCCAGCATTGCTTGGGTGGGCTCCTGCAGGAGCCTGCCCAGGTCGCCCCCCTCACCCCAGTACATGGGGTTGCCCGCAGCGGCTGTGCCAGTGCTGCCCAGTAAGTGTTCACCGGAGCAATAGCTCCCTGGTTTCATTCCACCCACGTCCACCTTCTTAGTGGAGGATTCGCGCCAGTGCCTGGCCCCCTGTCAAGAGCTCCTGCAGGCAGCCGGGAGCTGCTCCTAATGGGCTGCCAGGGGATTTGTGCTCTGACAGCCGGCCACTGACAGCTCCTTGCGACTGCTCCCTTCACCTGCTGGGCTCTCCTCTTCTGGTCAGATGGCAGAGGACACTCCAACCACCACAGGGAGGGGGCTGGTGCCTTTTTCTCCCCCACCAGGTGTTTGCAATTGTGCTGGAGGTACCACAACCCATTGCCTTTGTGGTGTTGATAAAGCCCTGGGGGTGACAGTGGTGCAAGCAGAAGGTCACCAGTTTGGAGGAGCTCCTGGAGTTGATGCTCTGGGACAGGGATGGGCAGGTCTGGGTGTACCACAGGGCAAGTCTTGTCTCAGCTCCAAGGAGGTGCCTGGGGTGGGAGGCCCCCTGTTAGCTGGGAGAGCTGGGAGCAAGTGCTGACCTGCAGGGTGTCCCTCTGCCGAGGCTCTGGGGCCTCCCATGCTTTCTCCTGGCTGCAACATCGCCTCTCTTCTGTTTGATGCAGGGCTCCTCTGTCTCCCCACAGACTGATACAGGGGCTGGGGGGGTGTGCTGGGGGCTCACCGGGGCCCAGCCTCATCCTAGTGAGGGCTGTGGCAGCCACTGCAGAGGGACTGGCCCGTTGCCCTGCCAGCGTGGAGCAACTCACAGCCTGCCGTCATGTATGGCTTTTTATTCCTATGTGATTATACATCCCACTTCATATAGGGATTGAAGCCGTGCAATACGCCAGGGTCCTACGGCGGAGAACAGCCCCTGTGCTATGGAAGCCAGCCTTGGAGGAGCCACCAAAGCTATCCCCTGGGGTGCTGGAGGAGTGCCACTGCCCTCAGCCCAGGCTCTGTCCTGCATCGCAGGCTCCCCAGCCCTCTCGGGGCTGGGGGGAGGGGGGGGGGCAGATGAGGGGTGCCAAGCTGCTCTGGGGTGAGGCCAGCACCCCCTTGCAAGGGCTGGCCTGATTCTGCACCACATCTGTTGTGGAGAGCCCTGGCAGCTGTGCTGGTGGGGTCGTCCATGGGGAGACCCCTGGTTTGCTTTTGGCCCCCACTATCCTGAGAGATGGGTGACAGCCTTGGGAAGCATCTGGGTGTGTGCACTGGAAGGAGGCTGCTGGCAGGACAGAGGAGAAGGAGGAGGAAGAAGAAGAAGAAAGGAGCTGGGGAACGGCCATGGCAGCAAGGGCTGCCCCAAGCATGATGCTCTTCAAAGTTTCTCAAGAGGCCTCAGCAGCTCTTTCAAGGTTTGCATTAAATCTGTCACATTAGCGAAAATAGTGAAAATTACCCAGCTTGTGGAGTAGATGAAAGGCAGCCCCCTTCCAATCCCTCCATAAAGGAAGGGCCCCATTAACACCTAGTGAAATATTAGCCATTAATCAGGCTCTGTGCAAAATAAAACCATCCACATTTATCATTATTGGATCCTTAATGAAGTGATAATGGGAATGCTGGGGAGCTGTGATATTAATGTCTCCTAAGAGGCAAGAGCAGAGCCAAGGGCGGCAGCCAAGATTTTTAATTTACTGCCAAAAGCTCGTGCTGTTAATAACGCAGTTACTTCTCCCGACCATTAGCACTGTTTGGCTATGAGCAGCCTGCTTAGGAGAGCAAACTGATGCCGAATGCACCCAGGCTTTGCTCGTGCACTCCCTGCCCAGCAGCTGGGTGTGTTTTTCCTGACAGCTGCCCCTGTATCCCCTGCCCACATACGGGTTGCGGCCAGGGAGCTGTTGGCCATCTCCGGCCATCTCCCTCCTTCCTGGAGACTGGCTGGCATAGAAAGAGTTTTGCTTTTCCAATAAAAAGGGAAGGGAGTGTCAAAACCAAGCAACTCTTACTTTCCTCACTCTTTCTGTGACTTGTCTCCTTAGGCAGAAGCACCTCAGAGCCAGGATGGTGTGGAGCTAGTCCCAGCATGGCCAGCACACTAGGATCTCTCAGTGTGACCACAGTTGCACTCTGTGTTTCTTCACATCCCTGGGTACACTCACATGATGCTAATATCCCATCCACGACAGCATGGGCAAGCTGCAAAGCCCTGCTCAGCTGTGGTGACTCAGTCAGGTTCCCCATGGGAAAGTCATTGCTCCTGGCAGGCTCCAACAGCCCAGAGGCAAATTGTTACCTGGCAGGTAAGCAATGCTGTTGCATCTTTAGATGCAACTGTCTTCTTACAAATCCTTGCAAAACCCGACCAGTGCAGCCCCATGTATGCTAGCTCATGCGTGGGGTCTTTTGCTGTTGGCAAAGGGACTGCAGGTCAGATGGAGCTGGCTTTGGGCTGGAGCAGTAACAGACAATTCTGTGCTGAGCACTGTGCAGAGGAATAAAACGGTCCCTTGTTTGTAAGGGGTGCACACCCTCCACAGCTCCTTTCCTCCTTAGGCAGAAGATGTACCGGGTCCACCCAAGCAACCCCTCAGAAATGGAACTTCAATTTATCCAGGTAGAAGCACCAGAAGAGGAAAAAGTGTTTCTGTAACCTGGGTGTCCTTGGTCAACCTCCCCCTGTCCTGTTATCTCCTCATTAGAACAGACAAGAACAAAAACCGTATATGGAGGCCAAGCGAGTGCAGATGTGAAGTGCACTTCAAACAGCTCCATCCTTTCAACAAACCTTTTGTTAGTCTTCTCTCCTCCCCAACACAAACTCTTTTTAATTGCTAGTGAAAAGCCACTGTTTAGAAAGCAAGGACACTGCTCAGGGTACATGTGGTAGGCATTTCCCAGGAGAAGGCAACAAGCGGTAGACCAAGGTCTTCTGAATTTGACTGTGACACAGCACAGGCAGCAGCTCCAAGGACTAGCAGTGCTCAGCAATGTGGCAGGGCTGCAGGCAGAGCATAGGGGTACAGTGGACCTGCAGCTGCGTGCCCAGGCTGGCATGCCGGACCTGCTGCTGAAGATGGCAGTGACCCTTCTACCAGGCACCTGAGCCTGAAACCGAAGTCACTCTGGATTTCACTGGAGCAGAACTGGACAGGAAGCATTAACACCACTTTGGAGCCAGCTTTAGCCAGTTATTCTGGCTGCAGCCCATACTTTTTGGCTGTATCGCTGTGTATGTTAGAGCCCCTGTGGTGCTGGCATGCCAGGCATGGAGGAGGTGACCTGCCAGTGACCTGCTGGCAACCTGCGGAAAAAAACTGCACAGCACAAAGCAGCTTCTCCTGTGCAACTGTCACCTGACATTACGGGGGCACAGCAAACTTTATAACGCTTGGCAGGTTTTCCCCAGCAGATCTCAAAGCTGTTTGCCAGCGTAAGCAAGTTCAGGCATGTTACAGAAGACCTTCAGACTCGGAGGACAAATGAGATGCATGGATGAGTTTAAACCACTGGGGTAAGACTGAGGTTTTGAAATCCCTAGGCTTGTGCCTTGACACCGTGCCTGGGCTGTGGCCCAGACAGGCCAGCTGCCAGCCTGGCATTGATACCAGGCCCCGTGACGGTCCTGCTGATATCCCTACTTGTTAGATATTGGCTTCGAAATGAAAGCAGGAGGTGTCGCATCCTCCTCAAAAATCCGCCCTCTGATCCATCTTGGAGCAGGCCACAGAACGACTGTTCAGTGAGACACCACGACTCACGGTGTTGGCAGGACGGTGTATTTATGTCACGAGATGAGATCAGCCACACGGAGTAGGTCTGTCTGTCTGGAAAGAGTCTGAGCCAAGCGTGTCCTATTAAATTAGAGCTGGATTTTTCAAAGGAGCTCAGTTCCCGCTTAGGCTCTGTAACAAACAGGCAGATATTCAAAAGGAGTCGGATGTTGTTGGGTCATACTGGCTGCTGAGCTGAAGTCCTTTGAATATCCAGCCAAAACCGTCATCGTGCCTGTTGCTACAGGCAGAGCCCTTCTGAAATCCAGCCCCACTGTGGCCTCCATGTCCTGGGAAACATGGCTCATCGCTGCTCTCCCACATATTGCACTGCAGTAGGTGACAAAACCACGATAACCACCATGTCCTTATATATACAGGGGAGCAGCTCCCTGTCAAAGCACAGCTCTGGCAGCTTTGCCCTTTGATCAGCTCAGCAGCATGGGTCAGGAGAGCTGAGCGTGAAGGTTTCCTTGCCTTTTGTTCTGTGGAATTAGCAGAGTTAATCAGAGTGACAGCGACTTCTGCCTCAGCGCAGAAGAAAGGTCAGTGGCTCAGGCTGGATGCACGACTGTTTTCTAGGCAGTTGGAAAACAACACTGTGAAAGCTCATGGCATACACACTGCTGGCACAAAGGCTCTCCCAACAGGTATCAGCGGGGAAGATGTCCCTGTGGAGGGAAGGAGGCTAGAAGAGGACTCCACTCAGCTGGCTTACCACTGCACCTCAGTTGTCTCCTTCCTTGTGCTGCACAGTGAAGGTGTACCACCCTCTGTGACACTGCACTGGTTTTGTGTCACGTGTCCATTATCAAATGCTTCTCTCTGCCAACGTGCTCCTTAACCACACTGCTGGGTGTGCACCATGCTGGGCTGGGGGTCTCTGTGTTGCCCCAGGTACCTGGTGTGGGAGGAGCTGCCGGGCACTGCAGTGGCGGGTGGAGCGGGTGCTGGGTGTCCCCTTCCCGCTGTGTCCCCCTGCACCTCCGTGCCTCCAGCTGGGCAGGCCTTGCTATTGATTTTACATCCTTCAGTTGCTGTAATGCACTTCTGTGAACATGCAAAAGCCCACTGCTGAGCTGCTCTGGAGCTGGGGGTGTGGAGGTGTATCAGCTGCAGTGAGGGCTCTCCCTGGCAGCCCTACTATGGTCTTGATCTCCCCACATCTTTTAACTATAGTTGAAGCAGTCACAGAAGTGGTGGCTCTCAGCAGAAGTGTTAAATCCGGCCTCTGTGTCTGTAATGTGACCTCTTACCTTCCTCTGATCCCAATTACAAGTGCTTGCTTTTGCTGTGAACATCCACTCGTGTCTAATTAGTGGATTCTTTCTGTTAAAGATATTAGCACCCTCAACTGTAAGCCCTAATTTAAGCAGTTTACATTTGTCTGCCTTCATTTACCCCTGATCCTAATTAAATGTATCTGGATATCTTTGGAGGGAGCTCTCATGATCTCTTCATGGCTCTAATTAAAATGGCCTGGATGTCCATGACATTGGTGCCTGTCAAGCCTGTCACCAGGAGGTGATGCCCACCTTGGAACTGGCTGAAGAACGTATAGGAGTCGTTGTTGCGGAGAAAGGCCTCCACATCAAGGCCCTCTTGCAGCGCCTCAGCCACCATCTGTGGGCTGCAGAAGGCCCCTGCCGCCTCCGTTGGGCCATCCTGCCCGTCTGTTCCCGCGCTAAGGAAGACAATCTCACACCTCCCTGGGGGGCTGACTTCCGTAGCCTGTGCCCTGTGCAGCCCCAGCCCCACGCGCAGGGCCAGCTCCTGGTTCCTCCCTCCCTTGCCACTTCCTTGAAGCTGAACTGTGGTTTCTCCGCCAGCCAGGATGCAGACTGGTCTTTCAGGCCCTAATTCTCGCAGGGTCTGTAGAAACTCAGCAAGGTTCAAACCCGGGATGGCTAGCTCTGCCGCCAGCTGCAGGAGATTCCCCCTCACCGCATCACTCAGGGGCCCTTCTCCGAGGCTGGCAAAGCCCAGGCAGACCAGCTGGATCAGCTGGCAGTAGAGCATGGCCACGCGGCCGACTTCCCCGCAGATTGCTGTGCTCAGGATCAGAGTGGCGTAGCCCAGGCTCTCGGCTTGGCGTTTGGCCTCATCTAAAGCCAGTGTATTTGACCCGATGATGATGTTGCAAACATGGGAGTAGTCTTCTGAAGCAGTGGGCTTGGTGGGAGAGCTGGACAGGACTGTTTCCACTGACTTGGGCAGGTTGTGCAGCAGATTGTATTTGGTGAGTATCTGAAGGCAATCCTGGACGCTGTGGGAGCTGGCAGCAGTGGGCCCACTTGCTATAATGTCCAGGGGGTCACTGATCACATCAGAAAGGATGAGGCTCACCACCTGCCAAAAAGAATGCCCACGGATTATTGTGGGAGGCAGAGATGAGTGACTGCACAGGAGCCCTGCCAGAAGTGCTGCTCTGAGTTTCGCTTGTGCCACCCCTATATCAGAGCAGATGAAAATGGGCAGATCTTGACCCATTTTTGTTTTATGGTCCCATGAGTGTCACCTTGCCCTTCCTGAACCCACAGATCTACAACGTCCTTTGATGCTGGACCATCAGACTGGAAGATGTAACTCATGACGCTGCACTTGTCAGGCTGATAACCTAGTGTAAGTTCAGTGATGGCGTGCCCTGAGAACAGCCCCCAGGGGACCCAGCCTTGAAAGCACTGTGGTGGAGCACCAGCACATTGGAGGTGCCTGCTGGGTGAGGGCTGGGGTCTGCTGAGACTGGTGTGATGGCACAGCCAACATTTGCGGAGTCTGGATTCCCCTTTTTCCACCTCCGTATCCCTGAGAGTTTGGGTCCTCAGTGAAATCTGAGCCACAGTGTGCAAAGTGTTCACTCAGTAAGGAGAAAACCCCTGCAAGCAGGTCAGTTGATTAAACCCCTATTTTGAGAGCAGGTGGGTGATCTGTAGGAAAGCAGGGGCTTCCTTTTGGTTACCTGTGCGGGATGTGCGAGTCGGGCCAGCCCTCCACCCTTCAGCAAGGACAGAGTCTTCCGGACAATATTCAGCTCCCGTATGTCAGCTCCTTGGGAAGCCAGCATCTTTGTGAGTTTCTCCTTCTCTTCGAGGAGGATGGGAGGGATGGGAGCAGGCAGTAGGGCAGATCCACCCCCTAGAATGCAGAAGAGATGGCAAGAAAAGGAAAACAGAAGTAAAGCAAGGCTGTTCTACATATAAGCCTTTCCTCTTCCCTCACCAGGCAGAGGTGATTGGGGAACTATGCTAAAATCTCTGGAGAATTCGTTCTTCGCCAATGGGGTTTTATCACTGCTGTCTTGCACTGTCTGCAGTCAGCTACACCTCACCCAGGAAGTGTAAAGCTCACCAGACCAGGGCACTGCATGCCTGCAGTGTTGCAGGGATGAGACAGCAACTACTATCCCCACTGCGTCAGGCTACTCGTGTGTCATCACACTGAATTTCAAGGGCTACCTGGATGGGTGAGCAGCAAGCACGGCCTCCATGACTCGTACAGCAGTCAGCACTAAGCAGATAGAGACACAGCTTTGCTGGCTCCATTTATTCAGGACAGTGTGTACAAACACTAGCTATGGCTGCAGCGAGATCGGAAGCTGCTGAACTGTGCTCATCTAGGCTCAGGAGGAAAGGAAAGGGGGATGGAGTAATGCAAAGGAAAAAGCACACCCAGAGTCCAGGGTGATAGCTTCATTGATGGGAATCCTGTCTTATACAAGTGGGTACTGAAAATGCAGAAAAATCAGCAAGAAAAAAGGTTCTGACAGAAAAGTGGAATGGATGGCAAATACAGAGTAGAAAGCAGCAAGATCTGAGCAGAGAGTGAACATGCACAGAAGTATAGCTGAAAGCTACTGTCAAAAGGCAAAGCCTGCTCAGAGGTTTGAGACAAATCAGCATCAATAAAACATGATGAGCAAGAAAAACAAATGCAAATGCCTGTGTTTCAGTCAATAGCCAGGGATCTAGCTGAGAGGCAGGAGCAGTTGGGGACCGGCTGCTGTGTGGGAGTGCACATGCATAGGGAGTCACAGCCACGGGGAGATCCTGTACAGGCTTCCTGAAGGGCTGAGAAGTCTCTTGGAGATCCCCGTAGTCAAAGGACGGGAGGAAGCCCAGGGGAATCCCCAGCAAGTGCAGCTAGATTCCAGTTGCTTGGGTGTTTGCCTAGCGGCACTCTCCCTCTGCACCAGATCCAGCTTCAGCATCCACAGAACAATCACTGAGCAGAGGAGATCAAGGGTTTTCTACTGAGCTGCTCCAAGCCCCTGCATGCTTTTGCCCTGTGACAGCCACCCACCCAGCTGAACTCAGGTTGGGGTGATGTCACTACATCCCTTTGATGCACACTACCCACCTTCCCTACACAACCCTGGGTCTGGGGATAGCCTGGGGCGAAGAAGCCAGGGCCTGAGGGTGTTCAGGGCTGACACTGCAAGGTGTGCAGCTGACTGTTGGAGCCTGGGGGCCTCTTTTCCACTGGCTGGGAAGCGGCAAAGCCCTGGCAAAGGTCTGTCCCAAATCTCAGCTTACAGACTCGCCCCCCTGCACAAATTTGGAGCATGCAAGTTCACCAGGTGCTTGCTTCTCCAAGGCTGCATGTCCAAATGTAAGGATGGGGCAGGAAAAAAGCATCTCCTTGCCAAGAGGTGGGAGCAGCTGGCAGGCTGTGGCCAGAGGTGCCATCTCACAGTGGTGGCACAACTGCAGGATCCAGCCTGCGCAGCTCAGCCTCTCCCCAGGGCTGGGAGGCAGCGTATCCACTGCAGCAGCAGACAGCCCTGTGCCCTACCCTGGTGAATCTCTGGAGAAAGGCTGACAGGAGAAGGGAGAGGAAAAATCAGAGGTCCAAGTGTCAGTGGTGAAAGGGCCAGCACAGCACAGTGCTCCCCTGCTGCACAGCCATGGGTGGGCAGGCAGCTGGAGGGTCCTCAGTAGAGCCCATTCCCTGGGATCCCCACACTACCGGAGATGAGCACAAGGAGCAGGTCATCTGCAGTCAGACCCTCAGCCAGCTCCTGGATGGCAACTGCTCCCTTCAGAGCCGCTGGGTCCGGGAGGTTGTTCTTGGCACCTTCAATGACCTGGATTTTGCTGTGTGGCTTCAGCAGCATCTCCCTGGTGAGGTAAGAGAAGCAATCACACCACTGACATGAACACAGGCAGCCAGACTGTCTGACACTCAGCAGGGAAATGGGTCTGATGCACCAGAGACACACAGCAAGTGACCAGGACAGGGAGGTAGCCTTTGCTGAGTGTCTCTTCCCCAGGGCTGAGAAGAGAGCACATCCAGCACAAGAGATGGGCTGTGTTGCTGGTGTCACTGGGATGTGATGGTGGTTGAAGACCAGGGTGGTGTGGTGGATGGGGTGGGCATCAGAACGAAAGCAGTGGGAAAGGACTGAAGGGGTTCACAGCAACACCCACAGAGGACAAATCTGGCAGCCTACCCAGCCAAACTGTCCAGACACACTCCCCCTTACCGCATTCCTGCTCGCTGAAGGCTCTCCTGGATGCCTAGCGGCACATTGATGATCCCTCGAACGAGGTGGTCTCCCAGGATCTCTTCTGCTGCTGCAGCCATCCCCAGCACAGCTTTGCCAAAACCCACCAGGTACAGGTCCCTCTTCACTGGAAAGGCCCGGCCTTTCACCAGCAGTTGAGGGCACCCATCTCCCTGGAGCTTCACAGCTCTCTGCAGCATCAGAGCTGGCTGGACAGTGCCCACCGCGCTGCGGAAGAGGAACAGTGCGTGCTCACGGAGGGACATGCTGCACAGGGTGGCCAGGCTGAGTCAGGCTGCTTGGTGGGGTGGGCTTGTACACACTCTGCCAACACTGGCAAGGCCTTGAGAGCTGGGGCAGCTGGCACCCTCCAAACTGCAAGGGAAAGTGAACATTTTCACTAGTAGAAGAGACAGGGCTGTCACAGAAAGAGCAGGGAAGGCAAAACATGAACCATCGAGCTCTAGCTCCTGTTTCCTCTAGATTAAGGTGCCATATCAACAGTATTTTCAAACCTCTCCCTAGGCAGGAGGGAGGGAAGGGCAGTGTCACATTCAAACCACCTGTCAGCTTGTGGTTCCCCTGCAATCCCACCACCTTCTGCAGGGGAGGAGAGCCCTGCCAGCCAGCTTCTTCCCTGTGGATTTGCCACTGGCAAGCCATCATTTCTATTTGCTCAGCATTTGACATCTTTCCAAACTGTGGAAGCTGCTCTCTGTCCTGGAGAGAGCAGGGCGTCTGGGTGGAACAGCTTTTCACTACATTAGCTTCCTTCCTCGTGCTAGCCAAATGCTGATCTCATTCTCTGGCTGCGCATTGCCCCATGTGTCCCTGCAGCATCAGGCACAGACTTAGGAAAGACAACAAGCTTGCTGGCTGCCTGATCCCTTGCTCCTGGTGGCCACAGAGAGACCAGTAATGAGGTTTCCCCACCAAAGAGCAAATTAACAGAAGGTTTCATTTGCCTTTATTTTTTAATTCTCTCATTATCCATTAAAATCACATTTAGAGCCCAAATAAGACTTCAGATCCAGGCAACGTTGCCAGCTGTGTCTGTGAAAGCCCATTTGAGCTAGTCTCCACTGAGTATTAGCATTATATGCCACAGATCTGCATGGGGACCAAAAGATTTCAACTGCTCAAGGGCAGACACTTGTCTTGACAGAGGAAAGGCAGCCCCTGCCAACACACATGCATCTATTCCCTCCCAGCATTCCTCCTTCCTTCTGTTAACTGGCAGCAAGCTCACTGCTGGTTTCTCAGGATCAAAGATCCTTGTGATCTGCATCTCTCCTGCTCATGGCAATTATGGTGCAGGCAATTAAGGCAGGGTGCCAGGAGGCTGAAGCAGCCTGGGCAACACACTTGATCACAGACCCATTCAAACTACCTGAGAGAGTTAATTCTCTCTCTAGTAAATGGATGTGTTTCAGTGCAAGGCCAATGGACAGCTTCTTCTGGGACAGCTCACAAGTCCAGAGGTCTCGCTATCCTAACACTCCCATAGCACTGCAAGGTGTTAATCATTAAACCAGACAAGCTTTCCAACAGCTCCTCTGGGTCTAAATCTGCCTCATTTTGCTGAAAGGACCCAAAGGCTCTGTGAAAACCTTCTCACACAGTGAAACTTGGGCACACTCTGAGATCTATTGGACAAGGAACCTGCAGGTAAAACTATATGGAGAATCATACAGCCAGAGAAAAAACATCCAAGAATCATTTAAGTTGGAAAAGACTCTTAAGATCATCAAGTCCAACTGTAAATGTTTCAATACTTAGGAGAAACAGATTTTAAAGGCAAAATGCAAGGCAGATAAACTACTTATCTATACTCTCTTTAGATACTGGTCAGAAGGACTGGCTTTTCAATCATGAGGAGAAAGAAGGATAAAAGACAGCGTGTTCTGACCACTTTGTTACTAGACTCTTCAACTTCATGGCAGCTGATGCTACCAGCAGTTTAAACCACTGAGCCTCAGCCCTCTTGTAATGAGGGTCAGAGTAACTATGCTAACACCAGTGAATTCCTGTGTCTCAGGAACTGAGATTAGCATCTCGGTTCCCAGCAGGTCTCTGATTCACCTGGTAGCACAGCACAATCAGAGGAAGGTGTTAGAAAACAGAGGTACATCCTGCCCCAGGTCACCTCATCTGAGCTTCAATACAGGGTTTGCAGAAGTGGTTTGGCAAAAAAGGCTTAAATGGAGCCAGGGGAGTTTAAGAAAATAAAGCCCCAAAGCCTTTAACAGGCTGTATCTCTGCCTGGATGTTTCTATGCACGGCTGACCCTGAAGACCAGGGGAATTGAGCACAACCAGACCCGCAACTGCGGCTCCTGTCACACGTGCCCTCCCAGAGGTTCCATTCAGCTCCAACTCCAGACACGACACAGCAGGCGCAAGTTGTTTAAAAGCAATCCTCTCCTACTGGAGCTGAAAAAAAATAAATGCCAGCTTAATTCATCTGGCACTTGTGTACATACTGCTAATGCTTGCTCTGGAAAGCATTTCACTACAATAGCAGGCATGTAATCTGTTTTCTGCACTCTGAACTCAGATTGTATTTTAACCATCAAGGCCTGATCCAGAGTCTGTTAAGTCAGCACGCATCTTTCCATTGCTTCTACGGATTTTAGGGCACGCCGCCTGACACTGATCTCAGCGCACAGGTGTAAGTGCAGAGTGAATGCAGTGTAAAAACCCCTTGCAGTCAGAGGTTATCCAACTTTACACCAATGCAACAGAGAGCTAGATTTGGCACAGACCCATGAGCTTCGGAGCTCTTGGTGTGTAACTCTGCTCCTTGTCAGCTCTCATTAGACACGCAGGCTCACTGGAGGCTCCCCTTGGAATGAGGGTGCTGCTAATGATGCCACAAATCCATTTTTACGTAATTTATTTATACAGTCTCAGGCACTGGGTACTAAATGTCATCAGGGAACAGCTATAAATCAGTGCTATGCGATCCATGGTAGATATTAACAAAAAATAAAACTCCTACTCATTTTACTAGGGCTTTAAAAACAAGATCAAGAGAACTGAACATCACCCCACACCAAAGCATAGGCAGCCTTGGAAAGAAAAATAATCCACATGGCAGCTCTCAGACTGCTCCGTGGATGGTGGGTCTAGAAATGATGTAATTGCCAGTTAGCTGCTGTGTATTGCATGTGGGGAAATTACATCCTCACAATCCTGCATTTTCCTCTTCCCACTGCTGGCTGGGAGGAATCTGGGCTGGAAGAAGGATCTGATATTGTGACTCATTGCTTCACGCACTAATCTTTGTTCCCCAGTTTCTCAGGGAAATCAGATAGGGATGAACGAGCCCTCTTCTATCTATATGGATATAGGGTGACATGTTACAGGCACTAGCGGGGCTTGGGTTTTATACCTTCCCTTTGTCCCTGGTCAGGATAATTTGGAGTTGGGGTATAGTCTTTTGAAATTTTTTCTAGAAGTTTGCACAAAGTTTAGGAGGAAAATGCTAAGAATTGCCTGTTCCAAAGAGAGCAGGAGGGTTGTAAGGGGTTTAGATTAATCCCCTTTAAATTAAAACTTCCCTAGCTTTCATTGATGAATAATGTTCACCATCTACATACTTGTTTGCGTGCGTTACCATCATAAGTTCTTTCTTCATAGGGCTCTTCCTAAGTCTGCAGAAATTTCCATTGTTAACTCTCACAACAAAAAGCAGCAAAAACCCAGTTCCTCATTTTCACTTTCTCTGGGAAAGAGGGAGGAAGAGGAGCTGGACTATGATAAAATATGGGCAAAGCGCTTATTCACATTACCTTTCATTAACTTTTTAATTAAAGCAATTCTGCAGGCAAGGAGCCAAAGTCAGAGGGAGACAGAAACAATCCAGCACTAGGGGCAGAAATGTGGTAAGCTGCCAGGTAAATTAGATGGTGGCATGAGACCAAAAGCGTGGACACAGGGGGGCAGAGTCTGAGCCATAATTTGGGAGTCACACTGGGGAAGAAAACAGTGAACAAATGAGCTGGCCATGCCCATGCAATGAGAAAAATGAGCCAGCACCTTGCTCCATGGCAGGTACTTGAAAACCAGAAAAATATTCCCTTCTAGGGGCCAGTCTGCCATCGCTGGGCAAAGCTGAGCTATTCCAGGTGCTGTAGTTGGAGGGTTGTTCAAGGCTTTGCATCACGGGCTTGTGGTTTTCTTGAAGTTGGGGCAATTGGGCTTGGTGCAGGCCAACCCAATCACACATCCCAAGCATTTCAGGTGCTGCAAGATCAGAGGATGCTGTATATTAATGCTCCAGGATGTCTAATTTAACTGAGAACTTCAGGAGTCTATGTTAGTTTATTTTTAATGTCATCGGGTCTTGTCTGGATTTCCCCTAGTGTGGCAATGATTGGTGGCTGGCCCACCGTGTACAGGGTCAACTCCAAAACCCCTGAGGGGCTTGGAAAATATTTGAGATGGCACTGGATCAAACCCCAATTGTTTGAGGATAATTTTGAGCTTGGGCTCTAACAGATTACATCTTTGTTACAGCAGTAAACGACCAGACACAGCAAGTTTTAGCAGTGTCTCTTGCTACTCGTTTTTCTTGCTGCATGACTTTCTTCTGGCCTCTTGGTACGTAAATTACCGTTAGATTCACCAACGCTTACCGCTTCCGTTTTTTATGCATTATCATGGGAGTTTACCTATGAAATACAACAGAGCAGAGATTTTACTGCCTTAAACTCCCATGTTCCCACTTATGGACACATCTTTTCTATCATTTGATATATCAACTTTAATTTGCCTGGTAAGCCCTGCATAAACTCAAACTTGCTGCTCCAGATGGTCCCAAAAGCATTACAAGAAAATTTTCCAGGAGATGCACTAAGCCCAGGAGGAAAACAAAGTGGTGAAGGTTTGTTCCAAGTGACTATTCTGGGAGGATTAGATGGGGGATTTTTCAAGACTAATCTCTTTAAATGAAAATTTCAGAATTTGATTAATTTTTTTAATCTGCACATGGATTTGCATAAAATTACCACACTGCCTCATTCACATTTTGTAAAAAAGAATATGTCTGCGGCTGGGATGGACTGGTCAGCTGTGAAGGGTCCAGTACACAAGTGGGCATGCAGGGACAGGGTGAAAGCTCCTTTTACTCCCACTCACTGTGGCGCTCCTGCATTCATAACTGGGAAAGAGGGTGATGGTGGACAGAAGCAGTATGGTGAGACCACAGAGCTGTAGAGAGGGTTTGCTAGGTGTGTAAGGGAGAAAGTAGGATGGAGTCTGAATATCTTTGCTTCAAGAATATGCTGAGCTCTGGGAAACCCAGGAGTCCTAATTTCCAATACATGGCTTTCTATATGTTTCTTGGAAAAGAAATATGTTGCTCTCATGACTGATTTACTCACCAGGAAAGTGTCAACATGGTCTCTTTGCCTTTGATGGGGAATGTAGCCTAAGGCCAAATACAGGGAAGCTAAGTGTTCTGTTAAGCATTTTATATATATATAGATCAGTATCATTAGTAAAAAAAATTAACTGGATTTGACATATGCATCTTACTAGTTTTTCTAGGTCACACACCCTTCACTCTCTATCTACCTTTTGGAAATGATTTTCCCATGTGCTGGGGATTGCAGGGAAGAAAAAATTTTCACTAAAAAATCATTCTGTAGCTCAACGCAGAAAAGTACTACCCTGAAGCCAAGTTCATGCCAAGTCTACTTCCTTTCATGCTGTAATTTCTCAAACTCCCTATTTTGAGTCAACTTGCAATCAAAGTTGAGAGTCATTTAAAATACAGGGAAGGATCACAGTATTCTAGAGAAGATGAAAAGTTGCCAGCCTTGAGGACTGGAATACTAGAAAGGGGTCGAAATTCAGTACTGCAAAATACAAGGTCATGATCTTCGGGATTAATAGCAAAAAATTATGAGGTCCTCAGTTGGAAACAGCATAAGAGGAGAAAGAGCCAGGAATATTAATCAGTCACAGGATGAGAATTACAGCTGCCCTCTAGGCTGAGACAAGAAGCTATGGGGAAAGCAGAAAGCAGCAGATGTAATCTACCTTGACTTTAGTGAGGTTTTTGACACAATTCTCATGGGCATGCTGAAGAAGCATGGGATGGGCAAACACAGTTAAGACTCGAAGAAAAACAGCTTGACCACTGGGCTCAGGGGGTAAAAATCAGTGGCTCAGGATCCACTTGACAGCTGGTAATCAACAGGGAATCTGTTGGAGTTCATGTCACCCTGTGGCTTCATTAGTGACCTGGAGAGTAGTGCAGAGTGCCTGATTTGGGGGAAGTGCCAACAGAGTCACCTTCCAGAGGAATAGTCATAAACTCAAGGTCAGGGCCAACAGAAACTTCATGATGCTCAGCAAGATGTGTGAAGTTTTGCTGCTGGGGCAGGATCCCCATGCATCAGCATGGCCTGGGAACCAAGTGGTGCAAGCAACTAAGGAGCAACTTAATAACAGCTACAACTACTTGAAGGGTGATTATAAGGACAGTGAAGATGAGCCCTTCTTGGTAGCGGCAGAAAGGAGCAATGGCCACAAGTTGCAGGTCAGGACGTTTGTGTTGGACATTAGCAAAAAGCTGTTTATCGAGAGGGTTGCATGGCACTGAATCAGGCCACTCAAAAAAGCTGTGGTCTCCATGCTAGGTGGTTTTCAGGATTTCACTAGACAAAGCCATGGCCAAGCCGATCTTGTGGTGGTGCTGGTCCTGCGCTGAGCAGAAGGGTGGAACAGGCAGCTCCAGAGGTCCCTTCTCCCTACACTCCTGTGATTCTGTGCTGTAAGAGCAGGAACAGTGTTCGATGCTCTGGAGCATCACGCTTAGTTTCAAGAGCCCATAAAGAGATGCCAAGTTGCAGGATACAAGTCCTCCACACAAGCCTCCAGACATAACTGTTACCCACCGAGAATCATCACTCCCAGCAGAGTCCAACAGAAATATATTCACTTGAGCTGTGTCATTTCCAGAAGCATCTCTCTGAAATTCACTCAACCCATCTGAGCAAGCACAGGTCTGTCTGTATTGTGCAGGTTATGGTGGTATCCACTATAGAAATGCATAGGACGACTGACTGCATTTGATCAATATTACTCAAGCAGGAATTAAACATTTTTTCCATTAACTAGGGGCATTATCCGTAATTCCTACTTTATGTGACACTTTGCTAGGAGGTCCAATTATCCTGCCAGATAAATTCCAGTTTGGTATAAACTGACAAACTGAGTTCCAATGATTAGGAAGAAAGGCAGAAGAAAGAATAAAAAGGGAGTGACAAAATATCAAATCAACAACCCACGGTGTTATACAACTCTAAAACTTAGCTAAGTACTGTAGGTGTTTTGAAGTAAATTGTCTTATGATGGTATTGGTGAGTCACCTTCAGGGCCCAGATGAGATAATCCAAGCTTTGATCATGCAATTTACAGTATGCAAGAGGCTCATGCTTCTCTAAAATCTCTCATCATATTAAAAATCAGTGGTAGGTTTGAACTGACCTGCAATGGGATAGCTGACCCTGAGACTCTCAGAAGTAAGGAAGGCGTCTTTTGTTGAGTCTCCTTAAGAGTCTGGTGTGAAAATCTGGTCTCTGTTTCAAAGTAAAAATTGATGAATCATTCCAATGAGGCAGTCCCATCACAGCATGGAAGGGTGAATCGGGTTAGATGTCTAAACCTGTAATGGTGAACTCTGGTAAGCAAACAGTAAAAGCAAGTAATCTGAGAAAAAAAACTTTTGTTCAACTAAATCATATACACAGATAATTAACAATACATACAAAATAATTAAACATGTTTCAATGACATGGAAGCAGACCTTTGACAATAGTTCCCAGACTTACTGTTGTTTGACCACAGGAGGGCAATAGTATTCTAAAAGCAAAATCAAGCTGTTGCCGAGACTATGAATGGAAAAGGCAATCAACATTTATGAAGGCATTTTTTTTCCCCTTCTTTTGATTCTGAGTTTCTAGGGGACTGAAATGAAAATAGATCTGGTGTTCTTCTAAAATTAAAATAGTGTGGTGCTATTTTAAATAGCTGTTTTAAAATTAAAATAGCAGGCCCTACTATACTCCAGAAATAACTTTTTAAGGTAAGAGATGAACAAAAACATGAACACAGAGCCTGACATCGAGATTCCCGATGGGAAAAAGTAACAGTTCCAGGGTGTCTGTGTTGGAACTTCAGAAGCCAAGGCGTCTTTCTCAAAGGTGAAACGTGTGCTGCTCATCTTTCACATCTCATGTGGTGTAAAGCCGCAATACTGCTTGGAAGCCAGGTTTTAGAATAAAAAATACTGGGAAATTAAAAAAGCCTCATAATTGAACTTAAAGTAGGGGAGAAAGGAATGAGAAAGCGATCGCTGTGTATAGGAGGGGAACCTAACCCTGGCCTCGCAGTGGGTGCAGATACCTGCGGGAAAGGCCTCCCGCCGCTGAGGAGCTGGCTCTGCGATGGACAGGGCAGATCGCCTGGGGGGGGGGGGGGGGGGGCTCCCCGCCATGTCTCTGCGGTTCCCTACGGCCCAACTGGGAGGTCGGTGTAGGCCAAGAGCCCCGCGAACGCCGCTTCCTGGCCAGTTACCGCAGAAAACGCGGAGAAATACGTTAAATCCCGCACCGGGCACATTCTGCGCAGCGTAAAGCCCGCCCGGGGGTGGCTGAACGCGGCCGCAGCGCGCAGGCCCGGCGGCGGGAGCGCGGCTTCACCTCACGTCCCTCCAGCCACGCGACGCCGGAAGTGACGCCCGCCAGCGGCGCGAAGCCGTTGCCCGCTTACGGGATGACGTCATGCCCTTCACCCCGACTCCCTCCCGTCACAGCGAGGCACGGGTGGGTGGGCGGTGACGGCTCGGCCTCGCCGCGGCCTCCCGACCCTACCTTGAGTCGCCCCTTCCTACCCGGGACCCCGCGGGGTCAAAGCGGGGCTCCCTGCCACACTCAACATGGCGGCCGGGTGCCGCCCACTGAGCCCCGCCCCCCATCCCGGCAGGCCTTGCGCGCGCGCCCGCCCCCCGCCCAGCAGCCCCAACGCCCCGCCGCGGCCGAGCGCGCGCCCCCCCTTCCCCCTTCCCAGGGTGCCCCGCGCGCCGCCCCCTACCGTTCCCGGAGCAGCAAGATGGCGGACACAATGAGGAGGAGCCGCCTCTCCGCGGCCTGAGCGGGCCGAACTGAGCCAGAGGGCGCCGCCCGCCCCGGCCCGCCGCCCCTCCCTGTCCTCTGCCGATCCCCGCCGCCCCGCGAGGCCCTGCCCGTCCGCTCCTGCCGCCGCCCGGAGCCCCGCCCGGCTCACCTCAGCGCCGCCGCCGCCCTCGGCGCGGCCCGGCCTGGCCCGGCGGCGGGATGAAGCTGACGGACAACGTGCTGCGGAGCTTCCGCGTGGCTAAAGTCTTCCGCGAGAACTCGGACAAGATCAACTGCTTCGACTTCAGCCCCAACGGCGAGACCGTCATCTCCAGCAGTGACGACGACTCCATCGTTCTCTATGACTGCCAGGAGGGCAAGTGAGTGGAGTGATCCGGCCCGGCCCGCGCCTCAGCCGCCCCGGGGTGGGGGTCCCTGCCTTCGACAGGGCTGGGGGAGCTTCTGGGGCGGGGGGGGGCTGTCAGGAACGCCGCCGTGGCCGCTGCCTGTTGCGGCGTTTCGGGAAGAAGCTGTGCCCGGCTTCTCACCGGTGCAGCTGCACTGAGGAGGTGGCAGGTCTGGCAAGCTTTAGCTTTGCATTTGTTATTTTTTAGCGTAGGCTTGTAAGTGGAACTGCAACGGTGTCTGACGCGGCGGGAGGGGATTATAAACGGTTAAATTGGGGCGCAGAGATAGGAGCAGCATGGTTTTGTTTGCACCACGGGTGTCTGTCCTTGTTAGGTCAGGTAGGCTGGAGCCAGCGATGGTGATTTCCCAACTGTAAGAGAGCTCACTGTTTTGAGAACTAAGGAGTTGTTAAGCTTAAGGGTTGAGTCTGGTCACATTTCTGGGCTCTGGGTTGTTACAGATACGTAAACGGACTTCACGAACTCCTCTGGGCCTAAGTCTTGCTAATTAAAACTGGAGTAATTGCTGTGAGCAGTGTACAGATTATCCATTTTAAACAACCTAATTTGAGTGTGACTTCTTGGATGAATGCTTTAAGCCAAAAGGTGGTGTGGTGTGTGTTTACTGTAACTTCTGAAACCTCCATGGTGTTTTCTGTTCCTAAGTGGCATCTGGGAACGTTGCAGATAAATGTGGTCCTCTGTGTTTTGAATACTTTTCTCTAGTTGTGTTTCTATCTGTAAAGCATAGCTAAGATACATGTGTGATTTACATGTGTCTTCAAATGTTGCCATAATTTATATTTATCAAGGTGTTTATTGATTTCTGTTACTTAAGGGTAATCAGTTAAGGGGTGTGTGTGTTTCTCACTTAGCAGAGTTGACCAGTTTATCTTCTTCCATTGATCATATGATGCTCATCCAGTTTTATGGAGAAAACCCCAGAAATTTGCACAGCACTTGAGATACAGTGCTCTTGTTCAAAGGATAAAAATGGGTGAATAAAACCACCAGTAACACTTGCGGTTGATGTCTTGAAACATATGCAAAAGGCATTTTATTCTATGAAAGCTGGAACAAATTGTGTCAAATCATGTCATTATTCCATTAGAATCTTTCTCAGTTGGTAAGAACGGAACACTGGGCTGCTTTAAATTCTTTTGAAATTTAAGTTTTAGTTTTCATGTGTTTCTTGGTGTAGACATGTAATTCTGAGGTGAAGTGATTTTTATTTCATGAAGTCAAGACTAGTAAGCATCACATATGTACAGAAAGTGAAAGAAAATTGGGCATGTGTGTTGTAGGGGAGACAATAAAAAGGACAGGGTAATGCAGGAATGAAAAAAAAATATCTAAGGAGTACCAGGAGGTAGATGTGTCAGCGTTGTGTATATTTTCTAGTAAACCAGGTATTCCTAATTCTCCTGCTTTTTCAAGCAGACCAAGACATCATACTTACTGTGTTTGAAAGATTGCATACTGCGTGTTCTTTTAACCAGAAAAGTTCTCTTATACCGGTTATTATCTGTTATTTTACAGTTCTTTTTTTGCTTGCTTTACACGTTAAAATTTTTGGTGTTCCCTGTCTGACAAGAGCGAGTTCTTATTTGAAGTTATTTCATTTTTGTTTATGTAAGAATAGGTAACTTTATAGGTGTGGTGTCTGCCATGGATAGTATTCTAGATCCTACTTACGTACAATAGTAGAAGGGCTGTGATGTTAATGCAGGTGGTATTGATTGCTCTTCCCCCTTCAAACTTGTAAAGAATAGTTTGATGGGTTGGGAGGCATTTAGTCCTTTCATCCCTATCTCCATCTAGTCCTAATGTGTGCTTTACAGGCAGTGGGTTTGCTTTAATTAACTTAAATGTAGAGGATCGATGGTTGTCTACTGCAGTGCTACAGGGCAATGAGAGTAGTTTCATCAAGGTTACCCCTGTTTCAGGATACATTTCTCCAGTGGTTATACAATTAATTTGAAAGTTTTTCATGTACTGTCAATAGACTTAGAAGTGTAACTGCGATGTTTGGAGGTACCTAGGGATGCAGAACACTTTCTGTCACCCTGGAAAGTTTTTATCTGTGAATTACTTTGTCACTAGAGATTAATGTGGAGATGAAAATCAAATCTGTGAATGATTGTTGTTGTGACATGGTGGAATTTGGCAGTTTCAGGCCTATAGTATTGGTTGTTGTTTTTTTTTCTTAAACCACAATTTTAAGGGCCTGGAACTCTCACCTTCTTGTATATGTCAGGAGGAAACATCCTGCTTGCTGAGTTTCAGTGTAAGATCCTCTGCCTCATCAAATGGCCTGAATGTTAGAACTTTTCCCATGTAAAAGTGGCAAAATTTGGGCTTTTTTCCCCCCCTTGTTAATGAGCAGTTCTGCTGGTAGAATTAAAATGCATCTGTGTGTTTATACTTTAGGTACACACTCACCTAATTTGATTTGTTTGCCATACTTAAATGAGCGATATAGCTATGAGAATTGTTACCAGTATGACTAAGCCCCATCTCAGTGAACTTCAGTTTCTGTAAGTGTCAGGACGGTTTAAACAGTGATGTGTAGCCAGGGGCTGACGGGACAAGATTACCTCTGTGAACTGATTCCCTTATCTATTTTCTGAGCTTTGGCAACCAGCTTGAAAAATTTGTCCTGCTTCTTCATGAGCATCCAGTAATTCTGGACCTGAGAATCCACCTATATTTCAAAAAGTGTAAACAACTACATTCATGTTATTTTTTGTATACCCATTTGCATCACCAAATAACCTCCACAATAGGCTGTCTCAGAAGCATAACCAAGAGTCTTACCTGTGTGCCTGTTGGGGCTTAAGAATGAACTCTGGAAACTTTTAGAATCGAGTTGTGTGTTGGGACATAACAGCAGTCCTTGAGGCTGGGAACAGGAAGGCTTGTGGCTGCAAGTTTATAATCCTGGTATGATATAATGGTGGCCTAGCAAAAGTTCAGTTTGTATTTTAGTATGTTTCAATTGTGTATTATTTATACAAATAAAGAGGTGAGAGGTCTGGACTCCTGCTTAGCTGTGGTGTTTACTAGATGTATCAGCCTGGTTTTGGATGATGGTTTTACCTGCAGTAGTAGCGATATGAACCAATGCACAGATACTATTACAAACCTCGCCCATTTTGTCTCATCTTTATAGCAGATTTGGCTGCAATCTCATAAAGTATTTTTCTTTTGCGATACTGCTAGATTTGCAAGTAGGCTGGATAGATTAACCTTTTAGCTTGGAATTATGTTTAATGATTGGGATTTGTTTAAAAGAATATGTAAAAGCTTTGTTTTCTTGTTTCTGTTTTTAAATAGTCAGTTGGGAACAGGCAGGCAGTCTTGTGTGAAGTGACTGCTTCTGCTTGTATTGGCTTACATGAGAACTTCATGTTTCTTAAAACTCAGAAGTACTTTCATTCTTTTTGGTAAATGTGCTTTTGTCCATCTGTTGATTTTTATTTTCTCTGTGTATATTGTTTACTGTATATTAATTTATTCTGGATAGAGCTTCTAAGCTTTAAACTTTTCATAGGTATGGAAGAGCCAGACTAGGCATGAGAGTCTTGGCATGTTTTGAGGTTGGTGCGGGTTTTTTTCAGTGTGATTTTTTTTTCAATTTGGTTAGCAGCATAGCTGAGGGAACTACAGAGAGCAGTATACGAAAGTATTTCAGGCATAACGTTACCGAATTTTGGTGTCTAATTTTACATTTGGTGTGTTGTTTTCAATTTGTAGCATGTTTGCACCTGAAAATTGATTTTAAAATCTACTGAAGGAACTGAGGAAGAATCTGTTGAGGTTTGGTCCAAGTGTATAGGTGGTGTATGGGTTTTAATTACACTTCCTGTATTAGCTTTCAGTTAATGGAAGCTTGTCCCCAGCAAGTTCGTTTGAAGTCAGAACCCTATGGCTCCTGCTGTTTGAGAATTAATCTTTAAGAATGAATATCTGGTTTTGTTCTGATACGAACTCATGCTCCTATTTGGGTGTGTCAATTTGAGGCCAATGAAAACAAGGAAACTGATAAAACTTTTCTTTTGGCAGCAGTATTGGTTTAAACCATTCCTGCTGTTTGTTTCCATTCCCATGCTGTTGCCTTTGGTTTGTGTTGGTAAAATATTTTGTGGGCCTGTGTAATTATTGGAGTTATGAAGTTCTGGATTAAAAATAACTCCCGGAAGAGACTGTATTATTTCTGGTGTTGATCAGTACCCCAGTTGGTTGACTGCCCAACTTTGAAACCTCTGTGTGCTACCTCAGTTGAGGAAGAAAAGGGAAAGAGGGTAGTGGAGACCTTGCACTGCTTAAACAGATGCTGCTGCTGCAAGGCAACACCTACTAACCAGCTACTTCCAAGTTTACTTTGCAATTTAAATTTCTAGTACTACAGTACATCACTTGCTTACCCTAAAAATCCGGTTCTGTATGTTATCTTCACTCTCACTAGAATATCTTTAATTCTGTTGCAAAATGTTACGTTTGAGTTTCATGCTTTAATTAAGATCGGATATGAATATAATTCTGCAGTAGTTTGAGAGTCCCTGTGTTACCACTGCTTTTATAGACTACTAGTATATATACGTCTTTGTGTTAATACCAAGAAGCCCTGTTCTGAATGAGACACCCTGTTCTAGGTTTTGAAGTAACATAAACCAAAAAGACAAATTATTCTCAATCTAAAATAAGCAGCAGATGATTTAAGAGATTTGGATAGGCAAGGGAGTGATGAGGCAGTGCTGCTTGACATTACGGGCTTGTTATGCTGGCGCCTCGTATTCTTTCTACAGTAGACATCATGGTAAAAAGAATTTTTGGAGGAAACTAATAAGGGCATTTTTCAGGTGTTCCAAGGAACTCCTCAAGCCTAGGGATGGTCTTGGGGAAAGCACCGTTTGTTTGAAAATCAAATACAAAAGCTTTTCTTTCTTCATATAAAAACATTTGACTCCTTGAAACAATCTTGTAATATCTCAATAAAAGCAGGCCTTGTTAATGTGGTGAGTTTCGGTTTGTGCTTTTTGTTGCAGTGAGTGCAGTTATTTCTGCTTCCTTCTGACAGACCAAAGAGAACACTGTACAGTAAGAAGTATGGAGTGGACCTCATCAGGTACACACATGCTGCCAACACTGTCGTGTACAGCTCCAACAAAATAGATGGTAAGTGATCCACTGGAGTTGAGCATATTTAATCTCCTTGCACTTAAAATTACATGCCTGGATAAATAGCTCTGAAGAGTTGGGCAAAAATTACAGCAACTTTTCAGTGATAAACACGCTGAGGCAGAGGAATTAACGTTCAACTCCTACGCACAAACTGTGATATTCCCTTGAGCATGCTGACATGAGTTTTGTTCATTGGTGCAATAACTAGGGGATTAAACATTGTTAGTGCAATAAAAGTTCAGTTCTTGATTCTGCTGTTCACTTTGCTGTTTGATACCAGTGCTGTCAGTCGCCTCTGCCTTAATTTCTTACGCATGAAAGGAGGTAGAAGAAGCGTGTGGCCAGAAGGTGGGCTAAACACTGAAGCTCTCTCTGGTATGCACACAAGTCAGCTGCGAAGGAAGGGAGGGCAGGAAGTTCAGGTAACTCAGAGGATCACCAGCCAAGCCTGGAGGAGGTCACAGAGCTCTTCTGAGCTTAGCTTTGGTTCTGTTAATCTGTTTTTCCCACGGGATAGACAGAATGCCCATTTTCACACAGTTTCTCCCCAGTCAGCATTGGAGATAGCTACGCTCTGGTGACATTGAAGGGCTTCTAGAGCTATGTGATGGGCTCTCTATTAATGTATTTGAATTTAATTTCAAATTTAAGAACTGGCACAGATAGGTACGTTGATTGTTCCTAAGGTTGGAAACAGCTAGTGTAAGTTTCAAATTTTGCCTGTTTTGTTTGTTGTAGCCAGTGTCTGAGAGTTTTCCAGTGAACAAGTTCTGTTAGCACAGCACTTTATAAATGGGTTTTAACATAGTATTTGTAAACTCATGATCATTTCTGGAATAGTGGGTTTGTTTAATTTTTTTCCTTTGCAGAGATGGAGCTTGACAGTAGAGATACCGGTGCCCTGTGGTGTCTACTAGGTTACTTAAGGAATTTTAAAAGAATATGAATTTAGAGCAGATGGAAGTCAAGAGTTAGGAAGTCAGGTTAAACTAGAACAAGCTGGGCCTGAATCTAGAGGAACAGGGAAGTTTTGATGGAATTGGATTTCATGATGTAAAAGGATTAAAAGCATGATGGGAAGCACTTGCCTTTTTAGTCTGTTTCACAGCCTACTTACTATTTTTTATTAAGTTATTACTTTGTTATGTTACATTTCTGACTTGGCTGTTATTTAATTTACAATTCATTAACAATTGACAATTTAGTGAAGCATTTTTAATGCAGTTTTGAATGAGTTTTTATTTATAAGCATTGATAAGCCTTTGAAGAACCAAAACCTTAAAGAGTCTTCATCCTGCAGGGTAGCATTATGATAAATACTTAATTAGAAGAAAAGAAAAAAGATAGAATGTGAAAGTATTTGTTGCTGTTATGAACCGCAAGGCTAATAAAACCAGCAGTGTGTTCTGTAGGGGTCCAGATACTCTCTAGTCCCTAACGCATGCAGTCTTAGGGAAGGAGCATTGTATTTAACATGTTACACAGTTATTGGGAGGGAAAATTAACGCAGGAATGTTACACTTGCTGGCACTTGTTCCTGAGCATTTATGTGTTGGAGTTGCTAACAATTCACTTCCGCTTCTGAAGATTTCCTCAAGACCTTTGAACCTAGTTCCTTTTGCCTGATTCCAGGCTGAGGTAGTAGTTTGTACAGTTTGAGGGTCTATGATACCACCCGGTACAGGAGATAACTGTACAGGCCACTGCCTTGCCTGGGACAGAGCGCTGCCAACAAAAAGGATCACAAAGGATCACAGTTCCCCATTGCTTCCCCTTTAGCAAAGGAAGATGAAATTCTGCATGGATACTTTGGAAACCAGGTAACAACAGTTCTTGCAGGAAAAACTAGAGATGTGTATTAACAGCATGCTTGAAGCTTATCGATTCTAGCCACCACAAGATGTGACACTGGTGTTGAGGCTTTATGTTTTGGACAGTAACCTCACATTACTTGGAGCCTTTCAGAATGGTATGTCATCAGCGTCATGTTTCCAGCTTGATCAGTCAGCTTTAGTTTTCTTGTCAAATTCTGGAAGGTGGTCTAGGACTCTAATCTTAGCTTGATCAGAAACCTCACGCAAAAATGGTAATTTGATCATTTTTTTCACAGAAACCAAATGTTGCTGAATGAGCCTTTCAGAAAGCTCTGAACGCGTGGTGGGTTGACCTTGGCTGGATGCTGGGTGTCTACCAAAGCTGCTCTATCACTCCCCTCCTTCTGCTGGACAGGGGAGAGTAAATATAACAAAAAGCTCACGGGTTGAGATGAAGGCAGGGAGATCACTCAGCAATTACTGTCACGGGTAAAACAGACTCAACTTGGGGAAATAGTTTAATTTATTACCATTCAAATCAGAGTAGGATAATGAGAAATAAAGCTAAAAGTTAAAAACGTCTTCCCCTCACCCCTCCCTTCTTCACAAGTTCAGCTTCGCTCCTGAATTCTCCCACCTCCTTCCCTGGCAGCACAGGGGGACAGGGAATGGGGGTTGCAGTCAGTTCACACTTTCTCTGCCACTCCTTCCTCCTGAGAGGGAGGAGGACTCACTCTTCCCCTGCTCAAGCGTGGTCCCATGGGAGACAGTTCTCCGTGAACTTCTCCAGTGTGAGTCCTTCCCACAGGCTGCAGGTCTTCAGAGACTGCTGCAGCTAGGTCCCTTCCTTCAGGAACAGACTGTTTCAGCATGGGTCCCCTGTGGGGCCATAAGTCTTGCCAGTAAACCTGCTCCAGCGTGAGCTTCTCTCTCCGTGGGGCCACAGGTCCTGCCAGGAGCCTGCTCCATCACGGGCTTCGTACAGGGTCACAGCTTCCTTCCGGTGTCCACCTGCTCTGGCACGAGGTTCTCTGCTGTTAACCTCCGTGGGCTGAGTGGGACAGCCTGCCTCACCAGGGGCTTCACCATGGGCTGTACGGTAATTGCTGCTCTGGTGCCTGGAGCACCTCCTGCCCTCCTTCTGCACTGACCTTGGCATCTGTGGAGTTGTTCCTCTCGTGTATTGTCACCCTTCTGCTGCAATTTTTGTTGCGCAGGTTTGGGTTTCTTTTCCCCCCTTCTTAAATCTGTTTTCACAGAGGTGCTACCATTGTTGCTGATGGGGCTCAGCCTTGGCCTGGGCAGTGGTGGGTCTGTCTTGCAGCCAGCTGGCATTGGCTCCATCGGACATAGCGGGAGCTTCTAGCAGCTTCTCACTTAATTCCCCCCTGTAGCCCCCCTGCTACTAAAACTTTGCCATGCAAACCCAGTACAATACAATAGCCTTTACGAGTGTTAAAATGCTTTGTGCATATTGCATTCTCTTGGCTCTTCTTCTTCCAAGTCAAAAGTAAAAATGCCCTTTTCCCTCAGTTTATCTTTGGAGCCTCAGCAGAACTTGCTACAGCAGTAGGGAGTCTCTTGGCACTGTGTGGTGCAGATGCATAACACCAATCTCATCCGTCCAGCAACAGCTTAAACTAGTGACGTAACTAGTGTGAGAATGGATTTTGCTGATGCTCTTTTCAGATATCAGAGGTTTAACTTGTGCTCTTCACGTTGCGCTGCTCAGATGGATCTGCACATAAAGATTAAAAAGTGGCTTCTGTGCTTCAGTAATTGTTCCTTCCTACAAGGATTTATTTTAATCTTGGGAGAAGGTGGTTAACAGTGTCTTCCAAAATTCTGGGCTACTCTTTGTATGTTCACCTGTACTTGGAATAAAATTACCGTCTAAGAAATGTTGTAGGTGCTGCTCTGATTTATTCAATGTATTTTTAAGATTGCTTTAAGTGGACAAAGCTTTAGATTACTCCTCTGTCCTCTTCCTAAAGCTTAGCTGCTCTAAGTGCAGGGAATGTGTGAAGCTGTTGATTGTCAGATTAAAAAAACAGAAGAGAGATTTGCTACTTTTTAATGGTCTTGTCCTGGCTTTGAAGTTCATGGTTTTATTTTTTCTTTGGCTAAATGCTAGAATTTGCACATTTCCTATGCTTACTGTTTAGTTGGAGACTTACTTGCTGGATGTGTATGTGGGTAAGAAAGACAGAAGATTCATGCGGTCTAGCAAAAAAAAGCGGTAGTATCAACTTTGTAAATTTGATACTCTGTTTTGTGGGAATGATGGAATAAAACCTTCTAGTACTTCAATTTTAGTGACTTCGAAATTAACTAGGATAAATCACATGGCAGGTTGCCTTTAAGGTGTAATATGACTTCGGACTGTGGGAAGTATCTTTTTCTGGTGTCTGATTTCCAGTTCTGCCTTGGAAACCAAGTTGTTTTATGTCTGTTTGACTTGAAATTGAGTGGCCAGACTTACTGTGGCAAGATTACCATTGCTGTGGGGAGCAAGTTTATTGTGTGACCACTTTTAGATAACATTGGGATCATGGTATAATAAAGTTTATGGTTTGTTTATGTTTTCAGATACAATCCGATACCTCTCCCTGCATGACAACAAATACATTCGGTATTTCCCGGGACATACAAAAAGGTAAGATGTGGCTTGGAGACAGTACAGGAGAAATTTAAATAATGATTGTAGTGAGCTCGAGTTACATTACACTCGATTTGCTCTGGTTTTCGCTTTGCAGAACTGTTCATGGTAATTATGAGCTTGTACACAGCTGTTGGGGTAGGCGTTGCTCCATTCGCTTCTTTTGTGTGTCTCTGATGCATGTGGTCTTCTGTGTTCTAGAGTGGTTGCTCTTTCAATGTCTCCAGTGGATGATACTTTTATTTCTGGATCCCTTGATAAGACTATTCGACTTTGGGATCTCCGCTCTCCAAATTGCCAGGTAGGATATCAAATTAATGTGTATAGTGTATTGCATTTTTAGTTAGAAGCGTGAAAAATGGTTGTGTGCTTGTTATAAAACAAAAATACTACCAGAACTGAATGCTACTGATCTCGTGTTGATGCCTTCCTGGAATGCTGAAGGAGCCTCAGTCAGAAGTATCTGCAAAATATGTATGTCACGTTGTGTAACATCTCACACTTTCACCTATGTCTCTGCTGGAGAGGTGCTGGGAAAAGCAAGAATAACACCCACAGCTGATAAAACAAGAGAAGAGCTGGGTGTCATCTTGTTCATCAGGCTGCTACCCCATGCAGACAGTGTTCTCTCTTAGCCAGCATCTTTCCTGGGTTGGGAATGCATCTCAGCTGAGTGCTTATAGTATGTGTTTAAGATTGATGCCTTAATGCAATTAAATTTGAAGAAACTGATGACCTGAAGTAACACAGCAGTCATATGGTCGACCCCCTCCTTGCATCGTCTTTGTTCTTCATCAGACCTTTTTGTGAGCAGATTTAACTTTCTAGAAAAGCAAAACCCTATTTGTTTTTATTTATCTTGCTGGGATACTTTGCTTTTTTTTAGTGGAAGCAGGCATTGTATGCTGAGAAAAGTACCAGAGCTGGCAGCAGGGACAGGAATGAAAGCCTAGGAGTAGAAACTGCACCTTTTATTGGTGATGAGCTGTTTTGTCCCTCTATCTGGACATGTAGTGTTGTGCTCTCATATTTTCCCATCTCACTGGAACCATTTTGCTTACGAGAGGGCTATGTACTTATTCCAGATGATGCAACTGTAAAGGAAGAAAAGGTTATATTTCTTAGAAAATGGTTTTATCTGTCTTAAAACTAAACCTTTTCTGACAAGAAATCTTAATTTTGCCTTTCTCTGGGAGTATGCCTTTAATGCCAGTGTGTAAGTTTCCCTTGGGACGAATCTCGAGCTCGAAATTGCTACAGATGAGATAGGGCTGTAAATTCAGCAGCAGTTCTGTGATTTATGATAATGTCTGAACTTGTAAGAATGGTAAAACTAGGACTTGTAACAGGAAGCTGCATCCAGCAAAGTTTGGGAAACAGATTAAGGAAGTGTTAGTTGTAATTTTCAATGTCTGCATGAGATGGCAGCCGTACTGCCTAGAGATACTACCGGGAGAACCAGAGGTGTCTTGACTTGTGAGGACCCTGAGTATCGGCTGGCTTACAGCCTAGCCTTCAGAGATTGCTGGGAAAACTGGCCTAAATTGGAAAGAAAAGCGAGTAGGAGAAAAGTCTCTAGACTTCTCTAAAGAAGCATGGTATTTCAGAAACACAGAAACTTTTTCTGTGTATTTTCAGTTTAATCAAAGATGTGTTCTTGTTTATGTGCATAGTTACATAAAGACATTTGGCTAACATGCACAGACTTGCCAGTCAGGATACAGAAAATTATGTATCTTGTTGGCTTTTACCAAATTTTATCAAGTCTTTTCTACTGTGACAGTTAAGGAAAAAATAACATTAAAAATAAGCACTGATAGTAATCTTTTGATTTTAATGTGAAGTCTGTTTGCTTCCAGAAGGTATGAGTTTTCATTAAACAGGCATGGAAAGTTCAGCAGTGGTGTTCACTGGAGATCTTGCTGCTTGCTTTCAGAATGCCTTTTTCCCCCTCCTTTGCAACAAGTAATTGGTAGAGCATTGCTATCAATCCCAGCAGCAATGTTTTGTGGCACTGTCTGGTATAGTTATTAATACAGTCACGTCATCCTCCTTTCTCTGGGTACTTTTCAAGTGGATGATAGCTCAAATGAGGGCTTGATTTGTTCCAATGTAAACTTTGTTGTTGCAGCAAACTGGAAGCTCTGTATGATGACCTGAAGCAGTCATTGTTGCTTTTGAGAAGCTGATTTCTGACCCTTTGTAAAATGTCAATATTTACAATTGAAATTCAGTTGTTCTGCCCATAGACTGCTGTCCTGCTCACAGTGGGCTGAAAAGGGCAGTGGTAGAAATGTGAACATCAGTTTCACAAAATAATTTGGACTGCTATTTTCTAGGGTTTAATGCATCTCCAGGGGAAGCCTGTGTGTTCTTTTGACCCAGAAGGGTTGATTTTTGCGGCTGGAGTCAATTCTGAAATGGTGAAGCTTTATGATCTCCGTTCTTTTGACAAGGTATGCTGCCCTAACTTCTTAGGCTTATTAGCTTGCAGGTAGTAGTCTAAACTCAGTGTTCAGGACCTGGATTTCTTTACTCCAGGTTACTGTCTGGGGTGCCTGCTTGGTATTGAGAGATTTTTCAGTGAGTAAACATCTCTGACAGAAAGGGATGCATTCTGTCACAAAATCCTGAAATCCACTCTTGAACCAATATTATACTGCTAACTCTTAACCTGTTCCAGACTCCTGTTTAGGCCTTTTGTTATTGTTGGGTTTTGGTGTTTTGTTTTGGGTTGGGTTTTTTTTTTTTTTGCTGCTTACTTTGGAAGAACACTGGCAAAGATGGAGCCAGGATTGTCAGAAGGGATGGAAATTTCAAAGATGACTGTAATTGGGTGGGCAGCTGAACTGGCTAAGCACTGAGCACAGTTCCATGGTTTTCAAAAAAGTCAGATGACAGTAACAGTGGCTCAAGCTCTTTCTCTAACTTCAGTTATCAGCCTTCATCCTACCTTAATTTCTGCTGTTGAATGTGGTACAGTATGAGACTGTTGGGTATTGAAGTGCCCTGCTGTGGCTCTTCTGAGCTGTGGAAACTGTGGATCGATACTTCTTTGAAACTTACACGTGCAGTGATGTGGTTTTGCCATGACACTTTTATTTTGGTATCTTGGAATTAGAGATTTTCTTTTGAAAACTCTTAAACTTCTTCTGGAGCTAAGGTTAAAGGCAGACTCTTGTTAGCAGCAATGTATGCAGAGTCTGCATTGCTTTTCCCATTTTTTCTTTGAAGGGGCCATTTGCTACATTTAAGATGCAGTATGATCGAACATGTGAGTGGACAGGCCTGAAGTTCAGTAACGATGGCAAACTCATCCTCATATCAACTAATGGAGGATTCATTCGACTCATTGATGCCTTTAAAGGAGCTGTCCTGCATACGTTTGGGGTAAGCATGTTGCCTGTGCTACCTGTTTGAAACCTGGTGTTAGTTTTGAAAGCAAATGCCCTTTGGTTGTGAGATTGCTGTGGACACGCTACTACATATTCTTCTGTTTTGTGTCGTAGGGTTATAACAATAGTAAGGCTGTCACGCTGGAGGCATCATTCACACCAGACTCTCAGTTCATCATGATAGGTAAGATAATTCTTCTTGGAAAGAATTCCAGTGCTCTGAAATTAGGTGTGCTGTGTAGGATTAAAGTTGTGTCTGTTGGGAAGCAGAATGTATTTAAATAGTACAATGCAGCTGTAAGCTTTCTTTGCGTTGAGAGTTTATGTCAGTGATCCTCACTCTGTGATGTACTTTTGTGCTGCCTCAGAGTGTTTTGGGGCTGTATGCTGCGGTCTGCCCTCCACTGCCTGATGAGCAAGATACCTGTCTGTGCTTGGGCGCTTGGTCTCCTAGCCTCGTATCTTTGTACACCTCTCAGGGACATTCCTGCACAGATGAGATGCTGGGCAGCTCTGTTTTTGTTCACGTGGCTCTTGTAAACCCCCATGTCTGTGGAACAAATTCTGCTTAACCCTTGATGGAAGCAGTAGGCATCACGGCTCCCGGCATATGATTCCTCTGGCCCAGGCCCCCTTCTTCACCCCCTGCAGGATGGACTCTTGAGTGAAGTGGGTGGCAAAAAGCAGTTGCAACTCCTGTAAACCCTGGTGCTGCAGGGTGGGCACCCCAGGGTAAGCACTTCAGTCACTCTGCTGCCCAACAGGACCTGTGAACACAAGTTAAATGCATCTGTGTGGTGCTTGCTGCCCTCTCCTAGCATTTCTTTTTGTTCCTATTTATATAGCTGGTACGTCCAATATGTTTAACTTTGTGGTAATTGGTATCTGGATCCTCATTTTTCCTGGATGAGTGATAGTCTTGCAAGACTTGGTGGGTTGTTTTTTTTTTTAGTTCTGGCTGAGAAATTACTGATTGAAGAGGAAAGGAGGTGGGGTTCTTTGTTTAGTATGTCTCTGGAGAGCACTTTATTGCACACATTTACCTTCCTGTTTTGCCCTTCCAAATGAAAACTGTAGTGGATGAAGTTCCGAGATACTTCCTTCTGTTCAGTTTTTACACATGTAAACAAGTTATAACTTGTGTGTCTTAATTTTTCCTTTCTGAAAAGCTATATATATAATAAGTACAGAAGCGGAAGAAAATCCTTTGCATTTTTATTAGGAATCCTATTCAAAATGAGACTAAAGCAGAATTGGAGCGTAAAAATGTTAAGTGCCCAGCCTCAGAGTTTACAAAATGCCATTTTTAAGTGAAAAACCTGTTCTGTTGTAGCCATGTGGAGAGTCGACTTCTCCAGTGAGGCTTCTGGTATTTGGCATAGTGCGTTGAAATCTGGTTACCTTCAATGGTAAAGCCTTTGATTTGATTCTGTTCCTACCAAGTGAAATATTTCTCTTGTGTGTTTGAACGGAGAACTTGGGTGTGAGAATCATTGTTTCCACATCTTTTGGCCTCTTCATGCATTGGTGCAAGTTGGCAAGGTTCTTTGGATGGTGTCAGCTCTCCTTTTCTACTGGGGGACTGTAGTTGTTAACCTTTTTGCCAGAATAGTGTTGCACTGTGTTGCGTAGGTGAGTCTGCAGTGCAGATACAAACCTGCTGTTTAGATACAGGTGTGTAAACTCTAGTGGTGTTTTGTAAGTGCCTTAGTGATATTTTGAGTTTTAAAGGTTAAGTGATGAAGACTAGACGTGCTTGTTGCTACAGTTCTCTGACAGAAAGGGTTAGGTTCTTCATTTTCTCTGCTGACCTCTCTAATGTATCTTGTTTGCCGCTCCTGCCTGCAGGTTCGGAGGATGGGAAGATTCATGTTTGGAATGGGGAAAGTGGGATGAAGGTGGCTGTGCTGGATGGGAAACACACAGGTCCTATAACCTGTCTGCAGTTCAATCCAAAATTCATGACGTTTGCTAGTGCATGTTCCAATATGGTAAGGAAAGTGTTTTAAATTCCTACTAGCTCAGTGAGGTGCTGACCCTTTTAGAAATGAATTTGAGAAGGCTCAGTGTCACTAAGGGATGTTTCATTGGGCTTTGGTGAGAGCCAGGCTGCTGTCTGCTATGCCTTGATTGCACCTTACCTGGCCACTAGATGTGTGGGGCAGCACACCTGGCAAGCCAGCATTTGAACAGACACATGAAAGCAGAGCAGCGAGTGAATGCATGTGCAGAAGTATGAGTTCTTCAGGTCACTGTACATGGCTGGGGTTCGCAGTTTGTGTAAGACTGCTTGCTCTGGAGAACGTGCAATGCAAACCGAACCAGCCTAAGCGAGGATTGTAACCTTAAACTGCTGGGAGGGTGCCACTGCCTCTTTGGTAGTCTCTGCCTGTGTGCTTATAGAAGGTAGCAGTGATCAGCTCCTGCGGTATGCTGTAGGAGAGATTTGTGTTCAGCTCTGTAAAAGATGTTCATTCTTTCCTCTTTTGTAGGCCTTTTGGTTGCCAACTATCGACGACTAATTCCTACGCTGCAGCTGCTGTCAGATGACTTCCATACCAACAGCAGTACATCATTGCAAGCATAATATTGGAATTGCCTAGGTCTCCTAGACTGTGCTCCTGTTCCTGCGTATGTTTCCATATGTCTTACCTCTTATCTGCTGCATTCCTTTGCAAGGACTTCTCCACTCAGCCTCCGAGCATGTTCAGAAGCGGCATGCTACACGTTTTTACCTTCCAATCCATGCCCAACAGGCTTCAGCTGAAGTTGGAACTGACAAAGTATTATTTCTAAGAGCAATGAAGTCTGTTTTATTTACAAATATGTTTGTGGCATTTTTTTAAGCTGTAATTGTGTGTTTTCCTTCTGTAAGTGCACAAGGCTATTGACGTTCCAAGGTGGAACGTGCAGTTGCTTCCCATAAGTGCATGTTTTTCACATCTGGGATCTCTCTGGTTTCACTGCAGTCCACAGATGCAAAGTTACTTCTGTGCCAAATGTTAACACTGACAGTTTTCAACTTAAACAGCAGATGCTGGGTTCTCTTGCAGTGGAACACGCACCAAAAGAGTGGGTGACTGTAAGTACATATGATACATCCTGTCATCCTTTTTTTTTTTTTTTTTTTGGCAATTGAGTGCGCAACAAACCATACAGGTTTTGTCCACTGCTAGAGCTTGCCAAAGCCTCCCTGCTGTTTGCTGTGCCAGCATCCTGGAGGGCGCATACAGTACCGCTGAGGTCTGGTCAGTGTCCCAAGCAATAAAGGAGTCTGTCAGCAGGAAGATGGAGAGACCAAACTGAGACTGAAAGCACAGTCTGCCGGTGTATCTTCCTTATGTATAATCTTGGCTGATCTTGTAAATACTGGGGGGCGGAGGGCAGTGGGGATGGGCCATATTTTTTTACTTTTAGATATTAAAGAATATGATGTGGGCCAGTATTGTGGGGTGGCTAGGCTGTTTACCTTCACCGATGCAGTTTTCCCCTCCTGGTTTGTAAATAAGTTCCATTAAATTCTCCCCACACCAGGGTTAGACCTGTATCTCTTTGTTGATAAAGCTGATGCGGTAAGTTCATCATGCATTTTGTTACAGATCCTGCAGGTTTTCAACGATAGCCCTGAAAGAGCAATGCTTCCTTTGTCAGATGGTGTCTTCAGAACTGAATTTTAAAAACCTTACATGTGACTGTGCTGACTCTGCTGTGGCCCGGCTCCAAGGAGTGCCTCTGCAAGGAGATGGGAGGGACGTGCTCTCCTGCTCCAGAGGGGCTTGTGGGTGAATGGCACAGAAAGGCTGGTTCCAGTTTCTTTTTCCTGGAGCGCTGCATTGATCAGATGCATCCACCAGCAGGCTGGGACAGGCTCGGCATAAATGTGGTGTTCATTGTGGTTCTTGCCTTTCCAAACACGCTTGGTTTTATGTACTGGGTCACAACTAGGAGCGTTGATTCTTTCCCTTGCCCAGGCACTTGTGCTTCCCCTTCCTCCTAAATGTGAAATGCTGGTAAGGTGACAGGCACAGTAATGGGCGTGCTCTCTGCTCTCACGTGCCAGTCCATACTGGAGAACCATGTTTGAGCATTTTACCTTCAGTCAGGTGTCCAGATGTTCCCCTGTTACAGCAAAACTTGTCTCAGCTGTGGGGTCCTGTATGTAATTCAAAGCATATCTCTCTGGAAAAGTAAACTGGCTTGGGGAACAGCTGCTTCTGTTTTGCTTTTCCTTGCCTTCCCACCGCCTTCCACCTCCAGTCCTTGTCAGCTGAAATATGCTGTGCTATGAGCTGGGGATGGGGAGTGGGCGCTTCTCCACTGCTGGTTCCTTTAAAGCAGCAGTGCATGCTGAGCTGCAGCATTTGCCTGTGCCAGTCAGCGGGAGGACCGCTCAGTGAGGAGTCTGATAAACTGGATGTTTGGATCAGTGCTGTGGTTGAAGCTTCTCCTTAGGCTCTGTGGCTTGCCGTTGCTGAGGCTGATGCACGCCTTCAGAGCCATTTCTAACGGCGCAGGGCTGTGATGCGAGTTTGCCAGCCTGCAGGCTGGAGGAGGGAAGAGAGCAGCAGACTGATGCTTTTGATCTTGCCGAACTGGCTTGCTGTCGGAGATGCAGATGAGAGATTTATACCACGGCACCAGCATCCCTCCTTCCGTACTGTCCCACCACCAGCACCTATAAATGCCCATCATGATGGGAGATGATTATCCCAGTCCTTGCAGTTGACTGCCTTTCCACAGCCACCTCTTCAACTCAGTATTGCTGCGTTTCAGGCTGCTGTTATACCTTTGGCGTTGCCGTAAGCAGCTGTATTTTGCAGTGGTTTTTAACATTACAGGTATTTGGAGTTTGTAGTGCATTTTAACAGTTAAACTTCAGTCTTCATCTGAAGGGTCATCTTTCAGGGTTTTACCAAGTCTGTTGCCTGAGGAAGTGAACAGATAGCCTCCAGCCATTTTTCTTGTTATTTTTCACTGGGAGGCGTTTGGAAGTCTTTTATTCTAAAAATGGTCTTTGCTAATGTGGTTTGAGCACTTGTCTAAAGACTTGTTCAGCTCTCTTCAGCTTGCAGTGTTGTAAAATATTGTGTGTTGCAGCATGAAATCTTTTAAGAAAAAGAAGAGCAAAGCATGATCTAGAAGGACGTGTATACTAAGAACATCACTGGCTTTCTGGAGTGAGGTAGATTCACAGGTTCATGTGCAGCACAGCACCAATGCTGAGTTCAAAGCGAAAGCTGAATGCGTTCCCAGGGCCGATTGCCACCCACATGGGTAAAGACCTCTTTCTCGGTTGATGTGGCATGGAATGTTTTCCATCTGCCTTTAAAAGAGAGAAATTGCCAGGTATTGTCAAGGAACTTGTGTCACGTGTTTCTACAAGGTTAGACAGGAAGGGTGAATAAAACTTTTAGCTTCCAGATTCTGTGTGCTTCTCTAAAAGTATCGGGACTGCAGTTCCTGTGCTCTTCAGGGCAAGCAGAAATGGACCTTGTTAAAAACGGCACTCCCAGGTCTAATGGAGTGTCCAGTCTTAGGCAAAGCCAAGCAGGAACCAGCATTCCCCCTCCAAATTTGACATTTAGAGGATTAATTCCTCCATGTGTTCTTTGAGATTAAGACCTTCAAAACAAGGGGGAAGTGAGACTCAACAGCCCACCTCTAAATAAGCCGGTGGTGGTGATGGAGCTCATCTGCTTAGGCTGTAGGAGATTTTTAGGTGTAATTCTCTTCTCCAGGTTAGTCTTTTGAGAGATTTTTATTTTTCTTCTGAGGTTCCCAGGTCCTTGGTTAATGTCCCAGCACCTGCTCTGGGGGACACAGGAGCAACTGAGTGAACAAATTTGGAAGCGGCAGTGTATCTTTTCCAATGCCTCTTGACTGTATTTGCACTTTAAGGGACTTCACCTTGGTTTTGGGCCAGGGGCTAGGATCCCAGCGAGCCTTTTGGAAAATGGTCTCTTTGGTCATGAGCTGGTATGGGGAGTTTGACTCCTAGATGCTATCTGCCAGATGACTGTAAATACGTTTAAGTCAAAGTATACTTTGTCACAAGATACTACGTATGTGAAGAATTCAATGTTTTGGCTGTTACCAATAAATATTTTGTAGACAGATCAGAGTGCTGTAAATCATGCGTTTGTCCGGTGTGATGCAACTTGCTGGTTTCTTAGAGGGGGAATGGGAAAATCATCCATTTCTTTAAAAGCTTCCTTGTTTCAGGAAGTCAGAGGTGCTGTAGTGGAAATTGCGATCCTCTGAAGCTGTCCCTACATAAATTGCCCATTTTAAGAGTTTGTTCTTGCCTAGGAATGTATCGGCATAGGCAAGCAGTCATGTGCCAGCTACGTGTTGAGGTATGGTGCCCTAGGTAGAGAGGGGTGTTCACAGAAGCCTGTTTGGATGGAAAAGCTGAGCCCTTTCTCAGCAGGAAGGTGGGGAAATAGCTCGTTGTTCTGCAGCAACAGGAGGCTTGGATCGTTACAGTCAATGTGTATATATAGCATTACAGCTGCCGTCGGGGGGATGGCAGCCAGCATCAGGTGGGTAAAATCCCACGGGCATTGTTTTCAAGTTAAACAAAGACAAAGAGGATGGGGGGAAAGTGAAGCTGGAGACAAACATTTTCTGTTCTATCCCTTGCTTAAACCATGAGCAGGTAGCTGAGAAGGCTGCCTTGTGCCTGGGTCCAGGCCTTCCTCTGCAGGAAATCATCTTTTGGCACCTAGCCTTCAGGGTAGTACTGCTAACGGAACACTTCTAGTGGCAAACTGGTTTTTGGCAAAGACAAATCCCAAGCTAAAACTCCCCTGTGACTTTCTAAGGGTGTTTTTCTCCATCTCAGGTCAGTGTAAAACCTCTGCAAGGAATAAAACTGCCGCAAGATGCATTAAAAAAGTATTTTTATTTGGACTTTCATCCTTGTGGAACTTAAACACACACTGGGGTTTGTCCGTGTCACTAGGGAATTTTGCAACTTGTGCAATGAATGATGAAAACCAAAGTGGTTTTGGGGAGATGGGAAGCTTGCCCAGGCCTGAGTTTGCCTGGCTAATGAACAGGTTGAGAAGCAGATCCTTGGAGTTTAAGGCATAACTCTTGTTTGGCATGTAGTCTTCTGCACTGCTGTTCCTGTTGTAATTAAGTGCTTGAGATTCAGCACTGCAGACAAATTTGAACAAACCCAGTTTACTTGCAGCTCGTCTACTAAATCAGCTGAGGTACTTAAACACTTCAGTTCTCATCAGTGATGCTGCAACAAAACGAGCTTTGCTGTCAGAAATTACCTGAATGAACAGAAAAAGTGTTAGCAAGTGTTGTGGACTAAGATTTGTTAGAAATCTGTATGTTGCATTACATGCTAGTATACTTAAATGCTATTAAATAACAGCAAGGCATGTATCTTTACACAGGAGGCTCCTGTACAACAGCAATGTGTAGCTTCACCTGCTAACGTTGTTTGGAGGTGGTGTGGCCTAGAAATAGCAACTTTCTCAAGCAAGAGGTCTGGGCTTCTGCTTCAGCATTTGCATTTCGCAGGCACAGCCATGCCTAATGCTGTCTTAGCAGCAGCTCCTGTGTTCTCAGTATATCTCGTGTTACAGCAAATGGATACGAGATGTTTTAGCTTATGCATCCAGTTTTACACGACTGACTTCAAGTCTGATTAAAAAGCCAGCTCCTGAGGCTAGTTGGATCTCAATTGACCCTAATTTTTCAATAATAAAAAGGGAGAGGGGACACTGGAAATGTGGATTTGAGTCTCACTGTACCGCAGAGATCTTGGAAATGGTGCCCTTCAGCTTGCATGGCCCCCTTTGCAATTCCTCCTTGTCCCAATGAGAAAGGACTAAGGGGAATGATTAGTTGCTGACCGTTGCTCTCTTGCATGTTCTTAAGGAGCTAATGCTCTTGTTGATCTGCTGATTGCTGGCTGTGCGTTTTCAGGTTGCAGTGCAGGTGGTTTTGCTGGAAGAGAGTGCAGTATGCACAGCAGAAATCCCTTGGTTGCAGGTTGATGCTGAATAGCACCACAGTAGGGGGACACAGATCCTGTGTCACGCTGACAGTCAGTCCTCATTCCTGTTGTGTAATGGGATGACAAATACAGAGATGTCATCGTAGGATGCCTCGTGGCTGTCATCCAGCATCCACTGGTGGCCTCTCTCCTTTCCCCTTGCTCTGCATACCAAGCACTTGGCCAATTCTGAAAATCTGTGGATGGAAAAAATGCAAGGTTTGGGTTAACAGCGCTGTGTCCTTAAGAACAACAGTGTGATGGCTTTGTGTTGTCAGGATAGTAGGTGTTCATGGTTTAACCCCAGCCAGCAACTACGTACCATGCAGTTGCTCACTTGCTTGCTCGCTTCCCCCCCACTGTGGGATAGGGAGGAGAATCAGAATAAGGTAAAACTCGTGGGTTAAGAACAACTTAATAATTGAAATAAAAAATAATAACAATGAAGTGGGGGGGTGGGAGGAGGAATAAAACCCATGAAAAAAACCACAAACAAAAAAACCCACCCCACCCCAAGTGATGCACCATACAATTGCTCACCACCCACTGATCGATGCCCAGTCCCTGAGCAGTGATCAACAGCTCCTGGCCACCTCCCCTGGTTTATATACTGAGCATGATGTTCTGTGGCACGAAATATCCCTTCGGCTAGTTTGGGCCAGCTGTCCTGGCTCTGCTCCCTGCCGGCTTCTCGTGCACCTGCTCCCTGGCAGAGCATGGGAAACTGAAAAGTCCTTGATTTAGAGTAAGCACTACTTAGCAACAACTAAAATGTCAGAGTGTTACCAACAATATTCTCATACTAAATCCAAAAGTCCAGCACTGGTTTTGTGTGGGGCTTTTTACACGCTAATTTGATCAGTTTCTTTAGGGTGGGGAAAGATGAGGAGACAGTTTCCAGAGTCACAGAAAGATTGCTTGGTCACACCAGAGCTCAGCTAGAAGCAAAGTGATCTCAGCCTGCTTTTAGTCTGACCAGGTTCTTTGGAAGGAAAAATGATGGCAAAGTTGTTATTACCTGTGAGGATCTGTCCTGTTTTCTGCAAGGAAGGTCCTGACCATATGGGCCACCTCTTTATTGCACAGAACATCCCAAAGGCCATCAGTTGCCATGATGAGGACGTCGTCTTCCTTAATGTCATGCAGAGCAAAGTCAAACACATTCACCTGGAAAGCACAGGAGTACAGCAGTGACAATTCCTGCGATGTACTGGAGGGGTCAGGGAGATTACTCTTTCCCTGAGAGATGACAAAGTGGGACCAGGGTACTCTGAATCTTTCATGTCCCCTTGCTGCTGTGCTTCCTAGATTCCTTTATCTTGGGGAGTCTCTGGGCGGCATGCAGAGAGATGGAAAACGGACACGGCTAAGACCTGCCAGGTCTGCAAGAGGTGGGTGCTACAGAGGAGGAGCAGCATGTTTAATTCCACCCTGTAATTCCCATGTGCCATGACTGACCTTGGGAATGCAGGAGAGGAAAGGTTTGACTTCAACGTTGGTATCGATGACTTTGAGTTGATGATCCCCCAGACCTCGAGAGACAGCCAGAGTCCCCAGCAAGCGAGCCTGGCCCCAAACAAAGCAGAACAGTATTGAAACATGAAAATGGGGCACCTTTAAAGGCTGACGTGTAGGCATGTCCTGACTGATCTATGTGTTGCCTCTAGGACCCTTCTTCAAGCATCGCCAAGAACAGTGCCTGGGGACTTCAGAGACAAGGAGTTACCAGAAGCCAAAGCCATCAGAAGCATGGAAACAGCCTGCATGTGAACGGCTCCTGGTGGCCCGTGGTGTGCTCTGGAGTTAGTACCTGTACTCTGGGGAGTGCTGCAGACCTTAGGAAACCTGTGGTGGGATCTGTTCTTGATTTGGGGTGGCGAGGAAGAAAACTGGGCTGGAGGGGAAGGGGTCCTGGCTGGCAAAGGACGTTCTGCCCTGGCTCCCTGCAGCGGGGGTGGCTTTCAGGTTGCGGTGCTGGGGAGGTGACTGCTCAACCCCAGCAGGCAGATGCTGGATGTGTGCAGTCGTTGCTTCTCCCTGCCTCCTCCTTCCTTCTCCAGGCTCCTTTTCTCAGCCTCTTGTCAAAGAAGAGGGTTTGTGGGAAAGGTGCTAATTGGAGCTGGAGGAGACAATCCAAAGTGGGATCCGCTGAAGTAAGTTCTGATCTGAAATGAGTTCTTGTGTGCAAGGGGAGATGAGGAAAGGGCAGGCTGGCTAAGGGCTGCTGTCTGCTTGGCTAGCAGGTGCTCTGGAGGAGGGTGCGACCTCTCTGCTCCGGAGGGCTCTGGTTTACGCTCACCAGGCAGCACGGTGCTAGCAAAGGGAGCTGCTGTATCAGGGCCGTGGGACTGCGCCATGCTGGAGAGCCCCAGAGCACTGGGAGCTCTGCAGTCCCAGTCTGGCGTGACTGTGAGTGACAGGGATGCTGAGGACCCCAGCAGACTTGCCTCTGCCTTCCCAGTGTGTAAAGCATTACGCTACCTGCTTCCCGTGACCATGGACAAGAGGGTACTTGAGGTCAGCTTTCTCCACCATCTTGTATCCCCTAGAACAGAGAATTCACCATTGACGTGGGACTTGTCTGACCTAATGGCACAGCCCAGCCACAGTATTTTGACTGATCCAACCCTTGTGGTGCCCCCACGCACGGGTAGCTGACTGAGGAGGCGACTTGCTGAAGCAGGTGCAGCGAAGATGACCCCTTCCTGAATGCCCACGTGTTTTTCCCTCTCCCCTTCCTCCCCAGCTGGCTGGGTCTCCCTGCACAGCCCCACCTCGCAGGATCCCAGGACTATCTCAACTGTTCCTTAACCACCCTCCCAGAGCTGCAGTCCTTCAGCCAGCAGGGAGGCTGCTCACGGCATTCTTCTCTTGATCTGGCACAGCTTTGCACCGTCAAACACGCTGCTCTCACCAGTGGAGCACGCCCCTTCCCCTTTCACCTCCCCATCACTATGAGCAGGCAAAGCTGCCCTGTGCTGCAGCCTGACCCTCAGGCAGAAAGGACTCACCAGCCCTCCATGAAGTAATCCCGGTACAGGACTTTCTGGCCCACATCATCTCCCTTTAACCTCCGTGGAAACTCAAAGCGTGTGAACTCGCTGTCCAGGAGCTTGGGGAAAAGAAAAGCCTGGAGGAGGGAACGAAGGCATGAAGACGGACAGGTTCTGCTTCAGTGGAGAAGGGCTCCCAACTGCTTCTGCCTTGGGACTGGCATTCACAGCAGCAGAACGGGGAACAGAACTGGGAAAGCACATCCCAAGGAGGACACGAGCATCTCCCATGCTAAAGGCTGTTGGCCGAATCTTGCCCCCAGCCCTCCTTGGCTAGCGCCAGAGGACATTCTGGCCACACAGAGGCCATTGAGGAAAGCAGGTGGTCCTCTCTGACCCAGTGGGATGCTCACAACTGGACTAATGTGTGGAGGGAGTCACTCACCAAGTGCTGCAGTCGCTGCCTCTCGGTCTCAGGTGTGAACTCGCAGCTCATGGGCACGATGCTGTCCTTCAGAACGAGAATTGCCCTGCGAGGGGGGAAGAGGCAAAGAGCTGAGCCGTGTCTGTCACCGCAGCCCTCCTCTTACTGAGGCTAGCCCCAGGCTCTGCCAGGTGTGGGACCAGGGGTAACCAGCGGCAGAGCAGTGCCAGAGAACGGTTCTGCATCTAGAAGTGTTTAAAAATGACAGTATATTTTAAATAACTCCATTGCAATTGCACTGTTGCAGCAGAGAACTGAGCTTGCCTGGTTTGACAACGGCAGAGCTCGCTACTAGAGGAATGGTGGGCCAAGGCCAGAGGAGGAAGCTCTTGAGGATGCCCTGAAATCGCCTTCCACTTTTGAACACCTGCCGGGCTAGGCTTACTGCTGCCCGTTGCGGCTGGGCGGTGTTAGTCCCTTGAAATCCCAAAACCCTTCCAGGAGGTATGAAGGCACCCATCCTTCCAACAACTCCTGTGGCAGGCAGGAGGGACCTGGCTGGGCTGCGCGCGTACCTTCCCAAGGATTAAGTAAGTGGTGTGGTTTAACCCGGCAGACGGCTGACCACCACGCACCTCTGCACTCGCTCCTGCCCGCAGCGGGACAGTGGAGAATTGAGCAGAAAAAAAGTGTAATTCCTAAGCTGAGATGAAGACAGTTTAATAACACAGAAGAGGAAGGGAAAATAGTAATAATGATAAAAGAATCAGAATACACAAAACAAGTGCTGCACGATGCAGCTGCTCGCCACCTGCCAACCAATGCCCAGCCAGTGCCCGAGCCCCTGGCCAGCTCTCCCCCTCGTTTGTATGCCGAGCGTATGACACCATACGGTCTGGAATATCCCTTCGGCCAGCTGGGCTTGGCTGTCCCGACTGTGTCCTCTCCCAGCTCCTTGTGCCCCCCAGCCTACTTCCTTGGTGGGGTGAGAAGCTGAGAAGTCCTTGACTTGGTGTAAGCACTTTGCAGCAACAACTAAAACATCGGCGTGTGGTCAGGATTACTCTCATCCTAAATCCAAACCACAGCACTGCAGCAGCTACTAGGAAGAAAATTAACTCTATCCCAGCCAAAACCAGGATAATATGATGCTGGAAACCTTGCTTATCTCCCAGGTCTCATCCCTCAGCAACTCCCCCCTTTTATTATGGCTCACCTGCTGTCCCCAGCATTAGCCACATACAGCTTTCCCTGGAAATAAAGGGCAGCCAGAGCAGTGCAGCCGCCTGTCTGATTTGTAGCTTCCATCTCCTGGCCGATGACTTCATCCTGTTGGTTTAAACAAGTTTGGAGAGCGATGTGAGCTGGGCTGCTGCTTTCTTTACCTGCCTCATACCTCCCGGCAGAAATACAGAACCAAAACTGATTGCAGATGGGCCAGAGGAAACCAGCAAGGCGGAAGACAGTGCTGCTGTGGTACAGCCACAAAGGACTGGTTTAGGAGTGACAGGGAGATCCCAGACTTGTACATGCCGTACGAGTGTGACAATAGCCACCATCTAGCCCTAAAGAAATGTATCCCTTGGGCGCAGTTTAGCAGAGATGCTGTAGCTTTGCTCTGGGTCAGCCCTGCTGATGTGCAATAGATCCAAGGCAGATCTTGGGAAGCTGAGCCAGCATGATCTCAGCATGCTTAAAGGTTTGGCTGAATGCTCCTGTGTGCTCAGTGAGCTGCAGAACTGCAGACCCTGCCCACCCCAGGCAACAGGGAGGGACAGACTGCTTGGGGCAGCAGGACCAGCGTCTTGCACGGGGTACTCACACATTCCTGGAAGGCGTTTTCCAGGGCTCCCACCACCAGGTCTTCTGCATGGATGTGCTTCTCCTCCACGAACTGGGGGTCACTGTCGCAAACGCAGCGTCCACTGAGATGCATGGGGGGCTGGACCTCTGTGATGCCTCCCACAACCTCCTCCAGCTTCTGCTTGATGCAGTAGTGCAAATAGTTGGAGGCGATGATGGCAGCTTCTGGGCCACCATGGCCGTCAAACAGGGCCCAGTAGTAACCAGTCAGAAACTGTGGTGAGGAAGAGGGGCAAGATGGCAAAGAAGAAGGGGAAGGCAGGGGCTGAAGAGGTCATACAGATGGCAGGCTCGCAGCCAGGACATCACTACATGCTTTGCCTGGCTTTTCCACCCCTGCCACCATTCCCTGCTGCCAGTTAATCTCCCACACGGCTCAAAGTCACACGATGCCCCATGTGCTGCTCTGCCAGACCCATCACCTGAGCTCTGAGCGGCTGGATTTGCAGCCAGCCACCCTCACACGCTACTCCTCTTTGGTTTAGGGGAAACGGGGCCATTTTACGAGAGGCAAGGCAGAGCCACCCCCAGGTGAGAGCATCCCACGTTCCTGGTTCATGTGGCTGTCCCCGGGTGATGACAAGACACGCCAGCCCTTGAAAGCAGAGCGAGGACAGTAAAGCCAAGGTGAGGGCACCAGGTAAAGGGCTCGGATGACCTCATATGCCCTGAGCCATAGGCCATGGAAGTACAGACAGCACGTGCGGGCAGAGCTGCGTGCCTGCTGGCCAGACATAGGGTATATGGTCCCCTAGTGTGTCCATGGAAGGGTTTCAGCACGTGGGCATGTAGGACTGATGGGGCAGCCCCCTGTTGCCTGTACTTGGGCCCTTGGGTGCAGAGCAGCGCTGGCAGCAGGGTGAACGCAGCCTGCCTGGGGACTCTACCTGCGTGGAGCACAGGATCAGCCATTCCTCGTCCTCCTCCAGGCCTGGCTCTCTCCTCCGGATGGAGATCTGACAGCAGGCTGCCTGGTCCTCATTGAACTCTGACTTCTCAGCATTGATAACCCTGGGGGTGCAGATGCTCCAGGTAAGGCGTGCAGACCCACCGCACCTTCCCTGCTCCCAGCTGGCCGTGCTGGGCGCTCTGCAGCCACGGCGAGCGGCTGCACCTCACCCCTTCCGTCCTGCCCCACGCTCCCTGCTCCCTTTTCAGACTCCAGGATCTCTTTGCTGGGGATCTAAATAACAAGCCCTTTACATGCAGCGAGGAAAAGCTTGGCTAGGGACACAGGGATGAGTGGTGTGGGAGCACCCTGGCCTCAGGCAGCCCTTGTCAGCAGCCCACACTGTGCGATTTCCTCGGTGACACAGTGAATTGCAAAACCACCATGGGTTTTCCTCCCAGCCTGGCCAATGTTTGTCCCTGGCTGGGAGTCTGCTCTCCTTGCACAGCTCCCCTCTCCGTGCTGCGCCATCCCAGGGCTGTCGATGTGGCTGGGCCAGGATGCGGGGTCGGCTCCCGGCTGGCGCTGTGCTGCCCGATCCATCCCCTCTGCCCTTAAAAATCGGCAGACCCAGAGATTTCTAAAAAATGTCATTTTCCCCCTTCCTTTGTTTGACAGGCGCTTTGCGAGGAGCAAGGGGACGGACACCCGGCGGTGCCAGTCCCAGGAACCCACCCCCTGCCCCAAATGCCCTCCTTGGGCCAGGGCGCGCAGCAGGGGACGGGCGACATCCCAGCGCCGAGTGACGGAGTAATCTGGGGACTATGGGGGCAGGAGGGGACAAGACAGCAGAGCTGGCCCTGCCGCTTGTCACGCGGGGCCGGGGACAACCTGCCGCCGCACCGGGGCTCCCGCGGCTGCTGGCCGGGGGGGGCGGCTGCGGGCCCCGCCGCGGGGCCGGTCCCTGTGGGCTTCGCCGGGGTCGGGCAGGGGCTGCAGCGGGGGGGGGGGGGGGGGGGGGGGGGGCTGCGCGGTGCGACCCACCCCCCGGGCACCTCCCCACCAGGTCCCCTGCGCCCCCCGTGGGGCCCTACCCCCCCCGCAGACCCCCGGCGCCCCCCAGACGCCCTCCCCAAGCCCTGTGAGCACCCTGTGAGACCCGCCCCCCGGGGTCCCCCGCAGCCCCCTCCCCGGGGCCGCCCCGCACTCACTCGGCGTAGCCCGCGCCCCAGGGCAGCGGCCGCTCGGGCCCGGTGCCCCGCACGGCCCGCCCGCCCCGCGGGCTCTCCTCGACGCCGACGCCGCGCAGGAACTTGGGCCGGCGGTAGCGGAGGGCGGTGGGCGGCGGGCCCGGGCCAGGCCCCCCCCTGCGTGCCGCCCGGCCGCTCGGCGGGGCCGCCCCGCCGCCAGCGCCGCAGCCACTCGGCGGACATGGCGGGGCCCGGCCGCGATACGCGCGGCGCCGCCCCCCCCCCCCCCCCCCGCCGCCAGGCGGCGCTGCAGCGCGGCCCCGGCGCGGCGGCTCCTCCCGGGGGTGGGGGCGGGGGCGGCTCCTCCCCGGGGCGGCGCGCGGCGCTGCGGGCTCCGGAAGCGGCGGCGCTGCCTGCGGAGCCGTTTCCTGCCCGGGACGCGGCGGAGCGGAGCGGAGAGGAGCCGAGCGGAGCCATGACTCACCAGACCGGCATCCACGGTAAGCGGTGCCCGCTCCGCCGCCGCTCCGCTCCCGCCGCTTCCCGCGGCCCCGCCGCCGTGTCGGTGGGGTCGGACCCCCGCGCCGCGCCCGCCCAGGGAGGCAGCGCCCTGGGCATCCCGGCCCCGCCGCGGCGGCGGCGATGGGGGCGATAGGATGAAGCTTCCCGAAGGAGCCGGCAGGTTTTCCCCAGCACCCGGCGGGAGGGGGGCGCCGAGCCGGGCTGAGCGGTTGGGTGCGCGCGGGAGGGTGCCGGGGTGCTGCGGGTGGGGGCTCTCCCGCATCCTTTGTGCGGATGCTCAGCAACCCGCCGTGGCTGCCTGCGGCAGCACCTTAACCCGCCCGAGGGGCTTTGCCATGGCCCCCCCGGCCCGGCCGTGCTCCCCCCGCCCCGCGGTGCTGCTCGGCCCCGGCGGGCTGCGGGGAGCCCGCAGCAGTTCCCGCCCGGCCGTTGCCGTTGTAACCGGGGGGCAGCCCCCGCTTTCCCCGCTCGCTCCCTCCAGGACCCGTCCAGCACCCTCAGAGGACTCTTTTTTTGCATTTGTGGGTCCATGACTCTGCGTCCTCCCGGTATTTCCCTGCCAGCTCAATTAACGATATTAATCAGGAGTAGAGGTGCTGCATAATTGATGTAACTGAATCAAGATGCCAGCAGGGATGCCAGAGCAGCCGCCTCTGAAACCCTGGTCGGCGCCAGGCGGGTGCAGACCCAGGGCTGCTGGGTGCCCCGGGGGGGGGGGCAGCCGGGATGCCAGCCTCGCAGCCCCCTCCTCGGGGCCGGCACCTGCGTGCGAGGGTGTTGAATCTGTGGCTGCTTTTGAAATCTTGTGTTCCTTTGCGGCAGGAGCATCCGTGGTCGCGTGGGTGAGAGCATCCTTCCCCTCCAGGTGCTCCTGGGGGAGCTGCAGTTGGGAAGCGGTTAGTGGTGGTGCCTGGAGGTTTCTCCTGCTTTCCCTGGGAGGGCTGGTAGCTGGCGGTGTCTGGGTTCAAGTCCGTTGCTTCTGGTTTAAGCTGAGACCTTGAAGTTCAGGCTCGAGTGAATGTTCCCTCTACTGTAGAAAAATAACAATCGTTAAAAAAAAAATAAAAAATCAGCAGGATGGACCCCAGCGTGCGCCCGAGCTCTGGGTGTGCCAGCGCGCTCCACAGGGCTCTCCCGTGGGATCTGGGGGAGGCAGGGCCCGCTGTGTTCCTGCGCCCCAGAGGCTGCTGCCTGTTGCTGGCTGCCATGCCCGTCCTATGCCGTGCCATGTGTCCTGGCACCCCTGCAGCTGTCGGGGGACACGTGGGCTTGGCCAAGCCCATGAGCTGCTTTCTGAGAGCACCGACCTTCGCCGACCTTGGTTGCCCACCGCTGGGCAAACTGCTGGGACCAGTGCTGGGGGTTGCTGCAAGCTGTCGTTGCCCGTAAGACGTAAAGTGCCCTGTCGTCGGCACTCCGCTGGAAAGGGGAAGGGACTCAGACTTCCCCTGAGGAGCTTCAGCTGGCGCAGGGTGGGGGTAGACCCAGGCAGTGGATCTCCGGTGGTGTAAAAACCTCCCTGTGGTTATGAAAAATAACTTGTGTTGGTCTTGCTCTCACAGCGTCTTGGACATCTTTGGGTGGCTGAGCTCTCTGGGTCCTCTCCTCCATCCCCTGCTTCACCAGCCCTCTTCCAGGAAGCAGCTGGTTCCTCTTTGAATGCAGATCTGCCCCTCCAACCCTTGCGATGCTGCACTGGGGCGCTCCGGGCTTTGAGAACCCCCCTGGGGGATGTTTTGGGGTATTTCAGTCCTCCCTGCCCTGGCGCAGTGATCGCGTTCCTTTGGAGAGCAGGTTCAGTATCGGGTGAAGAGCAGCAATCCCACTGCTGTTGCCATCCCCTCTGCTGAGACGCTGAGGTCTGCTGTTTGCCGAGGAGGAGGAATTTTCTGCATCTTCCTGGTTTCTGGGGCCGTGTTATTTTTGTGTGTGCGCGCATTGCTTTGTGTCTTTGCGTTCCCATTTCTCCCTCATTTGCAGGAAAGCATTTGCTCCTGGGGGAATTATGATCAGACCCGCTGGCTGGCTTAGGGGATGTTGTGGGCAGGCTGGTGAGAGGTTTTGGTTGGCGCTGTGCTAGATCAGTGTGGGAGCGGGGTGACGTGGTGACGGGGAGCCCCCCGAGCAGCCTCCTGTGGTGATGCTACCGAGTCATCCTAGCTTTTGGGGAGAGGCAGTTGGTCCCCGGGCAGGGGGAGCAATGGCAGTGAGCAGCTGCAGGTTCAGGGTGTTTAATCAGGGCTTTAATCACACAGAGGCAAGAGGCTAATTATTATTTTGTTGTAGGTATCCATGGCAGCTCCTTTGAAGGTGCCGGCAAGAAAACCAGGCTGCCATGGAGACTGCTGGGCTGGGGAGGCAGTTGGAAGCTACCAAGGGTCGATGTAGGCTTTTTGGGGCTGGAAACCTGCTTTTTAAATACAGCCAGGGGGATTCAATGAATATTTTTGCAGTCCCTGTTCTGCCCTGAGCAGCATTAGATGGGGACAAAGTCACTATTTGAGTTTAAAACCTTAGGAAGGTGATGCTGAACCAAGGCTTTGATGCTGGTAGGTCATCTGCTCTCAGTTGTTACTGGGATCTCTTTCCTGACTTCTGGGTAGGGAGAAAAAGTCTTTTAAAGGGGATTATTTTTTTTTTTCATCTAGAGAGTAAAGAAATCAAATGCATGTTGTTTTTTTCAACCAACAAAATAGACTTTGGTGCTTGCTTTTTCTGGGAAGGTGGCAAGGTGTGGGGATGGGGAAGGACATTAGCTCCTGTCCACAGCTGAGCCTCCACTTTGCCCCAGGTCTGGATCTTGCATTGGGAAAGAATCTGGTAGGAATGGACATTTGCTTCAGGAGAAGCGTAACTGTGATGCACATAAACAGGAATGCTGTCAGATGGGGGAAAAAAGGAACAGAAAGAAGGGACCTGGGAGCTGCTGGGTCTGCAAAGGTCTCATTTGAAGGCAGCCAGCTTCCTGGCTCTTCAGCAAGAAGCAAGCTGGAGAAGAAGGAGTTTCTCTGCCCACCCACCTCAGCCTCTCTTCTTCTGTCCTGGGGGCAGCGCTGGCTCCCGAGGTGCCTGGCCACCTGAATCCGGGGCAGCTTTGTAGCTAGGATGCTGGGGGAAAGCCCCTAACTGGGGACGTGTCATGCCATGCCATCAGCAGAGGGAGAAGGGCTGGCTGGTCCATGGCCCCTGATGTCCACTGGGGACAGAGGGCACCAGGCTGCTGCAAGGATGGGTTTGAGGAGCCAGTCCCTGCTTCTGAGCTCTTTTCTGGGGCCAGCATCCAACGTGGAAGTTGATGTTCACTTGTGGTGATGGTCAGTACCTAGTGGGCGGCGCATCACGATGACCAGAGTGGCAGCATGGGTAGAAGACCAAAGGCCCTGGGATACCAGCGCCCTTGAAGTTAAGCACCTAAAGTGGTGGTGTAGAGGAAATCCCTTGGAAAGCCTCCGTCGAGAGGCTGTAAATGCAATGAGATTGCTGCCAGGGTCTGTCTCGGGAACGCTGTCCCTGCTGATGCCCAAACAAGTGCTCCCAGTGGTGGCTTTACTGTGCAGAGGAAAGGAACAGCAACCATCAGCTTCTGCAGGTGAGGCAGGACCATGCATGCTGGTACCACCACTTTGCTCCAGGGTGCTGTGTTGCTGGCTGGATCCGACTGATGCTGCCTGCAAGGTGGGCGCTGCCTACCCTGGAGCAAGGGAAAAGAGCCAAATAACTGATCCATGGTGGCAAAGTGGAGACAAGACAGGTCCTGGGCATGCATGTGGAAAATCTGGTGTTGAGAAGCAAACAGCTTCTTCAAGCACCAGGTAGGTGGCTGAAAGCCTCTGGGCAGGATTAGCAATATGGACCAGTAGTCATCCAGGTGAAATCCTACAGGATGTGGCTCAGACCCGTGGAAAACAGGTAGAAAAGCTTTGCTTGGGGCCTCTCTTGCCCTTCTCCCTGCTGCCCCCTTCTTTCTATTTTTTTCTGACATGTGTAGCTTTTTCCCAGAGAAAAGACTCCTTGCAAAGACACATTTTTTTTTCCATGGTGAGAAATAAAATCCTCTTAGTGCCTAAACTGGCCAGCCACGTCTGTCAGTGGAAAAGCTTTCTGCAGCAAGCGGGATAAGCAGGTGCTACATGACGGAGTTACACTGGGATAGACTGAAAAGGAGGAATTTTAGCATCAGCAACAGCTATTTTGTGCCTGTTGCAGTTGTGCCCTTTCCTGGATACCACAGCAGGAGCTGGGCAGAGCTGCCTGTTCAGGGAAAGTGCGAGTGGTGCAGGTGTAACTGTGTTTTATCCATCAGCATCTTGACCGCTGTCTGGCCAAGCATCCCTGGAGCCTGGACAAACTTTGCCCATGTTTGGGACTGGATTTTTGGCTGAGTTTCCCTGTAGCATTCCAGGCATGCTGTGCACCGGACGGTGAAAGGGAAGGAGCCACCTGGAGTCACATCGACTTGAAGATTATGTCCAGGGAATGAAAGATTGATGGCCAGAGGCTCGGGTTTCCCATCAGGACGGCAAGGTGACTCGACGTATTGAGAGAGGCATCTGTTTCAGGGAGCATGTATTATTGATCTGGGAGCTGGGCTCTGTCATCAGGATGGGGGGACTGGCAAGGGTCGAAGAAGCAAAAACCTGTTGCTCCCGCAACAAGTGAGCAAGAGGATGGAACAGGGAAAGGTGCTGGGGAGGCGGTGTGGCTGTTGCCTCCATCCCCGTCCTCCTGGTGCTTTCCCGGGGATTGCACAGGTGACTGCACTGGTGCCCTGGCATCCCCAGGGAGAGACCGGCCCGTTGCTGTGGCTACAGCTGTCATCACTGCGTGATGCCTCTGTCTCCCTCCGGCCTCGATACAGCCTGGCCCTGCTCAGATAAGCTAATTGGGGCTGTAAACCTCAAAAAAAGGCTCAGCTTTGGGAACGGCCTTTGTAGCGGGGTGGTACCCGCAAGCACCATGCTGCTGCTCCACCTCGCAGTGTTTTGAAGCAAGCATGGTGCTTCAAGCCCGGCACTGCATCTCCCAGGGACTGATCCAAAGGGCTGCATCCCGTGGCGGGGCAGCTGCCTGCTCTGGCTGCAAACAGCACGTCCGTTCAGCATGTTCAAGGGTCTGGCTGCCCTGGTGGTCCCCGAGGTGTGGGGTCTTCAGGCTTTGGTCGGTGCCTGCTTGGTGCTGCTGAGAGGAGGCACCATGGTGCCTTCCCTCCACACACTCCCCTTCTCTGGCAGGTGGCCGACATGGTCAGGGCCACCTGAAGGCCACTGCTGGCCAAACTATCCCCTCCCTGCCGTGCTATGAGCTGCTCAGCCCGGGTGCCCTGGTGCTGGCAGCCGGCTCTGCTCAGCCCCGCATCCCAAATGGGTGGCAGGTACCACTGGGCAGGGAGGTTGTGTGGTGCGAGGGGACCTGGGGCACGCTCTTAGCAGGCTGTAAATGCAGGTGGTGCGTGAACAGGGACAGGTCTGCAGTCTACAAATAGGTGGGGGGATGTTGCACAACTCAGTGGCTGGAGGCGTTTTTTGGGCTGCTATGGGAGGGTGACTGAGGAGGCATGGGTGCTTGGGCCTGCCATGTCTGCCAGGGGCTGATGGCAGGGCTGCCTTGTAGAAGGGCCAGAAGGTTTCTCAGGATGCCACCAAGCTCACCCTGTCTCAGAGCAGCAGCATCCTGGGAGGGTTTCTGGAGGTTTTCAGAGCAGGGATGGAGGCACCGTGTCCTTCCTGGGGTCTGATCACGCTCATCACAAGAATTCCCAAATGCTGAGGTGAGGCCTAATGTTTCTGGCTGGAAAACCCGTACAAATTGTTTATCTTTTTTCTTCTCTCCTCTGGGCCAACCAGCCCCAGTTCCTGCAGCTGCTCCTGCATGCCGTGCCTTCTGGCATAGGTGCCATCCATCCTGTGCCTTGCTCCTTGCGTGATTCTGAGCCTGGACGTGATGTTCGTGCTGTGCCTGCCGCCTTGTGAGCGCTAATAATGTGGTCATTGTGCCCTTGTTTGTGCCTTCCCGAATGACTTTTCCTGCAACAACATGAAGCGATTAACCTGAACTTGGCTTGCGACCCACCTCTCTTCCGTGGAGCTGCTGGACCCTGCCCTGTGTTGGCATAGCTGCTCCTTCTCCTAGTTACGGTACTTTGCTTCCTATTGAGTTTCCTCCTATTTCTTTTTTTCCCAGCCCATTTCTCCAGTCTCCTGAGAGAACAGTGAATTCTTCTCCAGCGCGCGCTTGCATCTCCTCTAGCTTCCCACCTTACAGCTGCGGGAAGCACTATTGCAGTTGCCAGAAGTGTTGATGGAAATGTGAACTAAACCTGGATCCACCACAGGTGCCCAGGAGACCTTGCTCAATCCAGCCTCTGATACCTCCCAGAGTGAGTTATCCATGCAGTTTCGTGCCCGTGCTGTAGAGGTTCACCACCACCGTGTTTCCCAAGCTGGCTTCTGACACTTGGAGACACTTAGGAAGCTGAGGGGAGACCCCTGAAGCCTGCAGGTGTGTGGCTCTGCTGCGGGGGAAGCTAGCTTGATCTCATGCAACTTCATCTCATTAGATCCCCGCTGGCTGTAGCCCAGCTTGGGTTTGTTTCTGAATTATTTGTTCCAGGTTTGTTTCTGGATTATTTGTTCCAGGATTTTCCAGGAACCTATGTCTAGGGGGTGAGCTGGACGTGCAGGTCCGCCTCCGGTCCTCTGGCCTGGTGCTCCTCCCTTTCCCTGTTTTTTATGGTTTCCCCACATGTGGATCTTTCAGCCCTTGACTTGGATCCTGGAGACTTCCCTGCAGAGGTGCCTCGGGGCAGAGGCACCGCTCACCTCCATCTCCAGGGTGAGGTCTCCTCCCTGCCTTTCTTCCAGAGCCTGCTGTGGACTTTTATGTTAATATTTCAGGCACGTGAGCCATCTCGTCAAGTCTGCTGTACCAATTAAGTCATAATCGTGCCATAATGAAACAGTTGCTGAGCTCGTACTGAAACCCTTGGCTAGCTTATCCCTCTCCCTCCTTACTGGCTCTTGGCTCTGTGTCGTGGGAGACAGAAGGGGATGTTGAAGACACCCACCCTGGTGATTTATTTAAATGAAAATCACATTATTTTTTTTTCCTAATTAGTTCAGCAGAATTAAAGCTTGGAAGCCCACTCTGAGTTGTTGTTTGTTTTTTTTTCTAAGCATTGCCGCTGTCTCCTCTGGAAAGCATCTCCCTCCTTAGCAGACCTTGTGGTATTTCCCATCGTGCACTCAGCTTCTTGAGCAGCATCTGTGCTTTTCCCCATCCCGTTAAACCCCCTCTGTACCTACACAGGTCCCAGTGCCTTGCCATCGCTTGTAAATCACTCAGCTGTCAACCATCTCAGCTGTTGATCCAATACTTCTGTGCACTCCTAGCATTTCCAGGGGGGCTGGAGGGTTGCATTTGCCCAGACTCCCGATTTTCCAGACCCCTGTGGGCCTTTGGGCTCTGGGAAGGATGGGGTCAGGCTGGAGGGATTTGCAAGCTGGTTAGCGCTGCAGAGCTTTCCTCTCTCTTCCCTGAAGCTGATGCTATAGAGACATCCAACACTGATGTTGTTCTCTCCTATTTTGGCAGTGTAATAGGAATTGGTGAAGCTTAATGCTTATTAGGAGATTTGTCTCCTGCACGAGGTTTCCTGGGTGTATAAATGCCTTTTTTTTTTTTTTTTTTTATTTTTTTCCCCCTCCTCTTCCGCCTCCTGTGTTTGCAACAACCACAGATGCTGCCAGAAGGAAACAGCCGCTCTCAACAGTGAAAGGGGCTAAAAATATCGTGACATCTTTGGGTTGGGAATGGTGGGAGCAAGTGAACATCTGCTCTGGGAACTGGGAGAGCCGCATGTCCTGATGCTGTTGGAGAGAGAAGAACGATTTGCTCGTGGTGGGGTTACTCCAACAAATCTTCTGTGTGTCCCCTAAGATGCTGTTAAGGACTGATGTGCCTTTGCTGGGGTGTCTGTGTGCCGGTTCCCATGGGGACCTGCTGCGGTGGCATCTCTGTGTTTGTACGGGAGCACTGCCGTGTGCGGGGTACTGGCCTGGGAGCTCCTTCTCACGTGTGCCTCTTTTCCCTGTGGGAGGAGAAGCCATCTGGACCTCTGGTCAGGGCAGGCTTTGGGCTGGTGGGGCAGATGCATCTCAGATATATCACTTGAGGGGGACAGGCAGGAGTTCCCTGGGGGGTTCCCCAGCACATCCCTGCTCGCCTGTCTGCCTGCATAATCATCAGCATTCGTGTGTGGGGACAAATCCATGCCTACTCTTCCTCCCATGGGTCTGGGGGTGCTGCAGGCAGTTCTCCAGCCCCAGGTCTGCCTCCAGGGGACAGAGTCCACCGGCATGTGACAGAGTTGGTGGCCCCCCATGTCCCTTGGGCAGGTGATATGTAATGTCAAGGCTCCTCCCGTGGTGATGCTTGGGGCTGTGCCGAAGGGTGGTACCCGCTGCTGGTGGGACTGAGGCAGGATGGATCCCTTACTGGCAGGGATGGCCTGGCCAGCCACCGCACCTTTCCGGCTGACCTAGGGATGGCTTTCTTTGCAAAGCTCCCTTGACTGTGGCTGCTTTCAGGCTCCAGGGACAAAAGCCAGGCTCTTCCCGCTGTGGGCTGCTCCAGCCCAGTATCAGTAATGGGCAGGTGGTGCAGCAAAGCGCCGGGAGTGAGCGGCTGCCGGTGGTGACTCCGAGCGTGGCTCCTGGCGTGGGTTAAGGGGTGTCTGCCTAGATTCCTAATCTTTGCAATGCTGGTTTCTTTAGTATTTCTAACAAGTGCAGAGCTGTCTGTGGCTTTGAACTCACAGGACCCCACTGGCTGTGTGGCTGCATCCAGGGAGGAGCTCAGGCGTGTAATTGAAGGAGCTTTCAGGAGAAGCCAGGCTGGGAGATGCTGGGCTCTGCCTGGGCTGGGAGATGCTCCTTGTTGGGGGACTCGGCCCCTCCAAGCCGCGTCTCTTGGGCATTGCCTTCCATGTAGCACGTCCTGGATGGGACAGGGAGCTCTCAGTCAGTGATGCTTTCAGGGTGGGCAGCTTAAGCCTCCAACCCTGGCTGTGGGCTGTCCTTCCAACACCCGCTGCCTGCTGTTGCCTCCTGGTAGGATGCTGAAGACCCGTTGCTGGTGCCTGGTGCTCAGGGAGGGGGCTGAGGAGGAAGGTGGCTCCCCAAAACCCTTCTGCAACCAAAGCGCTGCTGGCTCTGGAGCAAAACCCTGGGGCTGTTGCCTTTCCTTTCTCCAGGGACTCAACGCCAAACCAGTGCTCGCAGTCTGGAGTTGAGCTGGTCCCCAGCCGGCCCGGGAGCAGCATCCCCACCGTGCGTCACGAGCCCAGGATGTCACAGTGTGTTGGGACATCTTCCAGCCACCCCCTGTGTGCAAACCCTGCCGCTCTGTAAAGCGAATAAACTTGTCACTTGAGCTCTCCCCGCCTGCGCCGGCCAAGCCATCATCTAAATTTGGGTGATTATGTTCACCCAGGCCAAGTATCAAGTTCACTGGATCACATGTGCTCCCAGCTGCTATTTAACTCTGGTGCCTCGGGGAGACGCAGCACTTTGCTCCCAGTTGTTCGGGTTTTGTATTATTATTTTTATTATAACTTTTTTGGCACCAGAGATTTTAGTTTGTTGGGGTTTTTTTAATTTTTAAATTTCTATCCTGCCAAGTTGCTCACCTCCCTGGCCGGTCGCTAAGCAGCCCAGCGCCTGCTTTGTCTGCTAAATCTGATCACAATGTTTCTGGTTCTTTCAGCCACCACGGAATTAAGGGACTTTTTTGCCAAAGCCCGAAACGGTTCAGTTCGGCTCATCAAGGTCGTTATCGAGGATGGTAAGTCCCGTTTTTAAATGCTTTGATTTACACCATGTTGGTTCTCTGTTTTGCCTCTCCTCCTTTCCTCTTTGTCACTGTGGTGCCAGCTCGTGTTTTAGGAAACCCCAAGGAAAACGCAGCTGGGGCTCCCTGGCACGGGGCAGCCTGGATCTGAAATACAAGCCCAAAATTTGGGTGTGCTGGTGAGCCACGGGGCAGAGCAGCAGCTTTGCTGGCAGACTGACACCGGTGTCCAGGATAGGTGCTGGGTTCTGAGGGGCTTTTGCTGCTGCTGTGTTGAATTATATTATGGGAGCCCTGCAAGAAGCTGCTGTGGGTGCCATGGGACCGCGGCTGGGGGCGATGCGCAGCATCTTCTTCCTTGGACGTGGTGTTCCATGCCAGGCAAGGAGATGCTCAGGGCATCAAAGTGTTCCTTGGCACGAGGCTTGGCGCAGGGCGCCGACTGGCATGCTGTGCTCTGAAACCCAGCCCGTCCCAGCTCCTGTGCATGGGGCTGCCTCTAGCCCAATTTGCAGGCTGGCACCAACCTGCCCATTGTTGTCCCATGGAAAGGTGCCTTTGGGTGGCCTCTTCATCTAGCAAACAAGCAAGCAGAGCAAAACACTGATTGAATGTCCCAGCAAGGAGCCTCTGTGGTGTAAGTTTCCCATCACCTCAGCCTCATACAATTGCATATGAATGACTTGTTTCCTCACGGCAGTGGGAATGTCCAACCGGCTGTCACCACCTCCCTTGAGTAGGCCACCAGGACCATGCTGCAAACTCCAAGGTGGACATGGTCATAAGAAACCCATGGTCATAAGGAGCCCATGCTGGCCTTTGGAGGGGCTGCAAAGCCCTGTTTGGAAGAGCAGCATGACTTGAAATGTGTGCGACACATCAGCAGTGCCACAGCAAGGTTCAGCGGTGTTGGGTTTGTCCTCAGCCAGGTCCCTGTGTCTTGAGATATGACATCTGTGTTGTTTCTTTGGAGCATCTTTTGGTAATGATTTTGCTCTCTCAGCTCCTTTTACTTTTAAAAAATGCCAGTTGGGTTTGTGTTAGGATGAGTCGCGATGCCCCTAAGCATGGTGCTAGGGCTCATGCCACTGGCTTTGGGTTGTGGCTGGTGATGCCAGCAAGGGAGATCTTTTACCATCAATAGAAACTATGTCTCACCATCTCCGCTTGGACTGAATGGGATATATTTATCTGTTCAATGTGTCATTGCCAGCAGCTGCTTCATGGACCGACCTTGCTTGACGACGCCTTGTGCTTCACAGTCCAGCTCTCCCACCCTGCCAGCTCCTTTTCCCTCGCCTGGAGTAGCCATGGGCAGGCAGCTCTGGAGGAGCTTGGGTGCCTGCAGAGGCCTCTGAGATGTGGCAGAGCCTGAGGCGTCCGTGGGTAGGCAGATGGAAGGAGGAGAGCCGAGAGCACCTCTGTGCCAAAGGGCTTGGTCTGCTGGGGGCACGGTGGTGTGGTCCCACCAGCAGGCTCAGGCACCTCCTGTCTGTGTGCCCGTGTGACTTGGGACAAGGTGCTTGGCCTCTCTGGGCTACCACTCTTCTGTAACACAGGGAACATCAGCCTGCTGCTGCCCACCAGAGAAGGACCTTTGGGCAGTAATGAGTGGCCAGGCAGATGTCACAGCTGGACAGACGGACTCAAGCATGCTGACCCTGGAAGGGATGTATCCTGAGCTGCCTGGGGGGGACATGCCAGCTGCCCTGCCCACACAGGGGATGCGGAAGCAGGGCATCCAGCTCTGCTTGATGGCTTGTAGAGGACCTTCTGCCCTATGGGGCATTTGTCTTGGGGCATTTTGGAGCAGGCAGCGGTGGGTGGAGGGAGAGGAAGATGGTGCAAGGAGCCTTATGGCAGATGCTCTGTGTCTGGGCATCCCCAGGACAGCAGCTATGGCTGAGCAACCCTTTGGGAGCTCTCTGAGCTGTGTTGCCTTTGGGGGGCTACTGGGAAAAGCCACGGTTGGATGGAGGAGGAGTGGGGGGGAGCAGGTTGCACACCAAGGCTGGGCAGTGGTTTCCTGGTGGGAGAGCAGCTTGTGGTCCAACAGGTTTTTATATGTTGCTCTACTCGCCACTGTCAGAGGGTTTCTGGACACGGTAGGCTTCGCAGACTTCCCTGTTGGGTGTGTTTCTTCGCAGGTGGGTGATGTTGTGCGCTGAGGTTTGCAGACTCGGCTCCTGTGCCGTTCCCCCACGGCACCTGCCAGAGCTGCAGCCAGGGCTGCCTTGTACAGGCATTTTGGAGCACGGCAGCCTGCCTGCCAGCTGAGAGCTGGTGGCACCTCAGGGGCCAGAAGTGCTCCCAGCTGCACTTTTTCCAGCAGCAGCGCCCTGCAGAAAAGGATCCTGAAATATAGCTGGTGCTGATGGTGATGCTTTGCTGAAGGGTGGCTGTTCCACGTTTCCCTTTCCTGATGCTTCCTGGGGAAGAAAAGTTGGCCCTGAACGGGTTGAGCTGAACTGCAAAGAGCCCATCGGGAGGCAGCCCGGAATAGCCTGGAGTGACTCAGCACCAACCTCGTGGTGTGTGCGTGAGGTGTCGGGATGCTTGGCAGACAGAGACACCCATGAACTGCCAGTGGGTCTGACCAGGCAGAATTCCATGCAGTCTCTTCAGGATCCCAGGTTTTTGCGATGCACGCATCCATTTGCAGGGCTTTATGTTTATTTTAGGGGTACATTGAGGCTTTTGCACTTGCCTTTCTCAAAACGGGAAGCTTTGCTGAAGGTGAAGTATTTTCAGCACCTTCTTCTCTGCTGTCCTTGTTACTGTACCAGTAGCATGTGCCCCTCGTGCAAATAATTACGGGTTCGGTGTGTGATGGCAGACGCTGTGGTGGGGCAGCACTGGGCAGGGAAGGGCTGCACTGCTGACAGTGGAGAAATGCCCTGCTTGGGTGGAAGAGGGCAGTGGGAGTAATTCATCCCAAACCCTTTATTCCTCAACTGTTTTCCTTAAAAGCTTTCCTGCCATGGGATTCAGAACTGCTGAGCTGGATGGGTTGGGAGGGAGAGGGCTGTGCCCCAGCCAGGAGGCTGCCTGGCTCCCAGTGGGCAGAGGTCCAGGCAGGGTGCGTGCCAGGCTGAGCACCCCCTCCAGTGCCAAGTGGCCAATGCCTCAGTTAGCTTTGTTTTGGCACCTCTGGATTTTCCTACGTCTTGTTCTGAGTCCAAACATCTTCCCACCCCCCCGACCTTTCTGCATCTAAAAATGGAATAAAAATACAGGCCATTCTCCAGCAGCCTATGCTGAGTGTCTCCAGAGCCTTTGCTTTTCCATCCAGCCATCCCAAAGCTTGGTTTGACCCTCATTGTGGGGGTTCCTCTTCATAGGATGCTTGCACCACTGTTTAAATCCCAGCTGAGCACTGCCTGGCTTGCAGGGCTCCCAGTCCCACCACCACTTGCGCAGCAGCTGGAAAAAATACCCTCCAGATACCTGAGAGGTACCACGTGTGTGATATATGTAGGTTGCTTCCAGAGGTTGGGGCTCTCCTGGCAGCATGGTCCCTTCCCAGGCTGGGGTCTCTGGGTCATCCCCACTCCCCATGGACACAGGCTTCAAGTATCAGCTCTGATTTGGACCCCTCTGAGGTTACAGGGAATCCAATGAGAGCAGCTTTGGCTCATCATCCTGGCTTTTGCTATGGGACCTTTATTTTCCTCAGCACCCCAAGTCTAGGTGGTTCCTCATGTCCCTGGTGAGGTTTCCAGTGCCCCTAGAGCTTGTCCAGGTGGGATGGAGGAGATCTCATGTTCCCCTGTAAGGTGGCATAGCTGAGGACTAGGTGGCTGGAGGGAGTGGAGCAGAAGGACTCCATGGGTATCACCATGGAGGAGATGGTTGACTGGAGGCAGTGGGATGCTGGCAGAAGACCAGCCTCTCCACAGCAGCCACAGCCCTGATGGCATCTCCTGAGGGGTCACCACTGGGGCTGTACACCCCTGCATGTGGCTTGAGACTGTCATTTGTTTTTCTGCAGGATGGCACCATTGTCAGTGCTGGAGCTGTAGCGAGCCCTTAGACAAGTCACCATGTGGTCCCGCAAGGTGAGCCTTGCCTTCATGTAACCCACCTTTTCCATCTTCTCCTTCCAGAACAGCTTGTGCTGGGAGCCCACAAAGAGCTGTTGCGGCGCTGGGATGCTGACTACGATGCCTTCGTGCTGCCCTTGCTGGATGAGCAGCAGCCCTGCTACGTGCTGTACCGCCTGGACAGCCAGAACGCCCAGGGCTACGAGTGGCTCTTCATCTCCTGGTCCCCTGACAGTTCCCCGGTGAGCACTGCACAGTCAGACTGTGACACCCTGTGCTGGGGAGGTGGGGGGTAGCGGAGGTGCTGGCCCAGCTGACTTTGCGCTGGGGCTGAGGAGCATTCACACCCTCCATCACCGTGCCTGGGTGAAGAAGAAGCGGAGACTGCTTTGGGGATGAGGGCATCTTTTAAGACACAGTAAGGTATCCTGGGAATGTGTCTCTGTCCCCTTTGTGGCACTGCGTGGGGACGTGGAGGGACTGGGATGTAGAGGGAGGAGCGGTATGGACACGGAGCCAGGATGGAGATGCCCCACCATGGCTCTGGCCAAAAGCATCACTGGGAAGAGCTGGCGCTGGCACAGACTCGCCTGGCCGTGCGTCCAGCCTGTCCCAGTTCCACCCGAGGGCTGACGCGGGGTGGCTGCTGGCCCGGCTCCGGGCCTGGCTCCGAAACCAGCCCTGCAAAGGGCCCGGCAGGGTGGCTCCCTGGGAGCCGTGTGCGGCCGGGCTGGCGTTGGCACCCGCCGGGCTGGCTCGTGGGCTTGGAGATGGTGCCGGAGAGCGGGCGCGGAGGCACCGGCTGCGTGGGAGGCTGCTGTGGAGGGTGTCAGCGGTGTGGTCTGGGACGTGCCAGCGGGTTGAGTGTCTCGCCATAACGGGCTGTCAGTGGGCCCAAGATTTACTGCCGTGTTAATGCATGCACTTGTCACATATACCTGTATATGTGTGTGCACACATATGCACCTAGATATTTGTTATATATTTTATATAATCTATATGCTATGTAGATTTACTGCCATGTTAATATATGCACTTGTTATATATATCTATAAAACCATCATATATATATAACAAATATATGTTGTTGTTGTTATATATTATAACACACATATATAAAAAAGACCTGCTGCAGTTTGTTGAGATACACCTAACATATATTATTGTATATACACACATATATATTCACACACATATATATAGTTATCATAAAATAATATAATCGGAGACTGGTCAGGGCTGGCAGGGACCTCTGGAGACCATCCAGCCCAAGGCCCTGCTAAAGCAGCTCCCCCAGGAGCCGGCCGCTCAGGGTCACGGCCAGGCGGGGTTTGAATGTCTCCAGAAGAGGAGACCCCGCAGCCTCCCTGGGCAGCCTGTGCCGGTGCTGTGACATCCTCAAAGTAAAGAAGTTCTTCCATCGTGTTCAGAAGGAACTTCTTGTGTTGCAGTTTGTGCCCGTTGCCCCTTGTCCTTCTGCTGGGCAGCACTGAAAAGAGCCTGGCCCCGTCCTCCTGACACTTGTCCTTAAGGTATTTGTGGGCATTAATATAATATATAGAATTTAAATATGTGTGTGTACATGTGTATGTGTGTACATGTACATATACATATACATGTGTGTATATTTACAAAATACTTTATAATATATATCTCTCAACAAACTGCAGAGGGTCTTATTGCAAAAGAGCCGGGAGCACTTGCCAAAGCTTGTCCCTACATCTTGCAGAACGATGCAAAAGAAGTGCCGAAAGGCAAAAGCTGCTTTTAGGTCACTCCGCCAGTATTTGTGCCTCCCTCTTACCCAGGCGTGGGCGAGAAATGATGTGCTGAAGCTCAGGAATAAGCAAGGCACAGAAAAAAAATGGCAGATTGCGTGCCGAGCTCGGCGGGGCTGTGCCGTGCACCAGCAGTCCTGGAAATAGCATTGATGGGTTTTCCTGGCTGCTCCCTACTAGAGATGCTGTGGCTAGGAATCAGCCTGAGCTAGAAACGAGGTGGTTGCTCCCAGCAAGGGCTGAGGTTTAGCAGAGCCGGTGGTGGGATTGTGGCCGTGAGCATCGGGCAGTTTTGTGGGGAGCTGTGGCTCTCTGGTCCCCCCGTGCTCCCCTCTTACCACGCTTGCCACCCCCCTCCTTGCGCAGGTCCGGCTGAAGATGCTGTACGCTGCCACCAGAGCGACGGTGAAGAAGGAGTTTGGTGGGGGGCACATAAAGGACGAGATGTTTGGAACAGTGAAGGTAGGGTGGTGGTTCCTGGGCAGCCTTTTGGGACCAACCCTAAGCTTGGGCGGCCGACCCTGGGCTCCCAGGCGGGATGTGGGATGCTGGCATTTGGCAGCGGGGACAGCGCAGAGGTTTGTCCCTCGTGCTGCTTTAGGCTGCTGGGTGGCTGCTGCCACTTTCTCCTGCCCACGTGGCTGCGGTCAGTGATGGAGACCATGAAAGAGGTAGGAGGAAGGCTCCGAGGAGATCTGGATTTCCACGCCGAGTGGGAAATGAAGCGCCAGGCGGTGGCAGTGTCACTCCAGCACCAGGGTTCGCCGGCTGCCTTGGCAGGAGGCTTCTCCTTCTCTTCATGGGTGTTTCACAGGAGCTGCACAGCCAGGGCCTGCCAGGCGGTAGCTCTGTGCTGGGGCTTTGGGTGCTGACGGCAGCCAAGGAGCATCCTCAGCGCTGCCCTCTGCTCCGGGGCCCCTCTCTGCTGTTCCCAGGCCATGGTCTCTGCCATTCCCCCTCGCTTTCGTGCTCACCAGCTGTTAATGAGCCAGAGGAGCCGCACGCTGTAGCCATGGGTGGCCGGGGAGGGGCAGGGTGGTCTGAGGAGGCATGGGCACAGTTCAAAATCAAGCATGGGATTTGCAGAGAGGCATCCAAGGGCACCGCTTGGAGTTGATCCTCCTGGTAAGGAGAGAGCCCAGACTGACCAGGTTGCTCAAACACAGCCTCAAGCCTGGGAGTGCATCCAGCCCTGCAGCAATAACACCCCTGATGCTTCCCTGTCCCTGTTCCCTGTCCGTCTGCCTGCAGGAGGACGTGTCCCTGAGCGGCTACCAAAAGCATGTGTCTTCCTGCTCCGCCCCGGCCCCGCTGACAGCAGCCGAGCAGGAGCTCCAGCAGATCCGCATCAATGAGGTGGGTGTCCAGCGGCCCAGGGAGAAGACACTTGAGACCCTCAGGGCGTGCAGGGGTGTGGGATGCAGGGAGCAACCATCCGAGCATCAAGCTAAAAGGGATGGCTCATTTTTACCGCACTCTCTTGTACCTCTGCAGTTGAACCTGTTCCTGCCCCTGCTGAGGTGGACTGAGCATCCTCACGGTCAAATTGGTGGCATAAAGAGGAATTTACAGACCATTATGGTTTTTCCCCTTAATAGGACAAGAGCTTGGGGCTCCGTTTTGCTTGCTGAGAAGGTGGTTTGAGGCTGAAAGCAGGCAGCCATCTCTAATCTCTAGGTGTTGAGGCACGAGCCAGAGCTGAGTTTGAAGTCGTGGTGGAGGCAGGAAGAATTCAGGCTTATCTGTGGGCTGCAGCAGCGTCCTCTCCCATACTCTTCCTCTATGGCTAGAAATTTGAGGGATGCTGTCCCAAGAAATACAGATCTTAACCTAAATTTGGGGGCTTGTGTGCTAGAAAAAGATACCGCAGTGGTACAGGGTAGGCTTGGGGGCAGACAAGGCTGTAACACCATCATCCCACCAGCATCTCATGGCACTCGTGCCAACCTCTGTGGTGCTGTCCAACACTGAGGCAGGGAAGGGGACTGGCTTGCTGGGTAGGAAGACCACCTGGACGCAGTACTTTGTTGGGGTGGGGGGATTCTGCTTGGATGCAGTGGAAAGCCTTCTTCTCTGGAGGAACATCACGCTCTCTCCTGCCTGTGCTGGGGCTGTGGGGCTCACAGGTGAATCAGGACAAGCCTGGGAGATGGGAAGCCAATCAGCCTCGTGGTGTTAATTAATGGCAAAGACAAGGCAGGAGGTTTTTGCCTGCCAAAGCAGGTCTAGGGGTGGTGGAGCTGAGAAGCTTTTGGGAGATGCCACCGGGGGGTGGTCTCCACCACGTAGGTCTCAGCTTAGTTATCCCAGCTACCAGCCTGAGGGGGCTGTGCAGGATTTGTGCTAGAGGGTTCAAGGTGATGTCCATGCTTGGAAAAGAGAGATGCTGATGGTGGCTCTGCAGCTTGTTTGGCACCTTTGGGCGTCTGGCCATCACTTTGGCTGGCCACTGCTGCAGGATTAAGTAGTTTTGGGTGGGGGTTTGGCTGTGTCTTGCAGGGTCACATGGCCCAGGTAAGGGGTGCTCGTGGTGCTTGTTTTCCAGTTGATCTACCGTGTTCTGCTTCCCACCCTCGCCTTGGCAAGGCGCGGCTCCCAGGTGAGGGTGCTGCTGCCGTTTGGCTTGGTTGGGGGTGATTTCAAAGGTGTGCTGTCCCCTGTGTCAGCCCAGGCCACAGGGAGTGGTCGGTGGCATTTAGAAATGAGGAAAACGGATATATTTTTGCCTGTGGATTTAAAGGTAGGAAGCAGCTGAGCACTGGGTGTGCTGAAGGGTCTCCGTATTGGTGCAGGAGATGCGCCCGTTCGGCCACGCGTGTGGAGCAGGAGGAGTGGGAGCTGTGAGTTGGGTGCTCAGTGCCATACTCACCTCCCTGGGGTGAGGAAGCTCATGACTCCACGGTAAATGGAGCTTCGAGCAAGTTTCTGGAGCCATGCAAAGCAGAGGGCTTTCACCAGGAGGGGCTATGTGGGAGCAGCTCTCAACCTGTAGCAGCACCCTGCGGGGTACGGTGATGCCTCCAGCCCTGCACGTTGCCTGCAGGCTTGTGGGGTCCTTGCACACACGTGGATGTTGCAGTTTCTTTTGGGGGAGCTGGTCCAGGGTGTGGGAGTGAGCGGTCAGGGCTGGCGGTGACCTGGGAAGCAGCCCCTGGGCAAGCCCTGACCTCAGCGCTTCTGCGTATCTGCCTGTGCCCCTGCTAGCAGGTCAGGACCCAGCGTGTCCCCCTGGCTTCAAACGATCCATTAGGATTTTGGAATCAACACAAGGGACATTGTTTTTTAAAAGCCATCGGCTCATAAGTGCTTTGCTGTGCCCCTTGCCTGGAGCTGCTGTGGGTGGTGCAGCGATCCCCTATAGTGCTGTTGAAGCACAACCCTCTGAGGGGCTGAACAAGTTTGCAGTTTTCATCCCGAAGGTGGCTGTATTTCTGGGCTGGCAGAAGCTCCCTGGGATCCTCCTTGACCACGGAAGGAGTGTGGAGAAGGGGTGGGGGGGGAAGGGCGGCAGCACAGCAGGAGCAGGGAGGCAGCGGCTGCATGGGAACAGCTTCAGGGCGGGCAGAGTGGCCTTTTACACCCAGATGGGAAGGGTCCCCCGGGAGGGTGCCCAGCCTTTGGTAAAGCAGGTTTTAGGCTGCATGAGTCAAGCTTCCCGTGTGGTTTGAGGATTGCATGGACAGAAGCAATGTCATGAGCTCTCCTCCTTCTTGATAGCTGGGTGGGAGCTCACAAAAAATTGCCATCTGCTTTATATATTATTTTTTTAAAATAGCTGGAAGATGTGTTCCCAGCTTTACTGAGCTGGAAGTTTTCAGCAGACCGTGGGCTAAGAAGTGGCTTTGAATTTGTCATTGAGCTAGCTTAACACCCATGAGTGGGAAGCCTTTCTAGAAGCATCATAGGCTCAGAAGGATGGAGGTGAGCCAGGCATATTACCGATGGGGCTGTGGGGGAGAGGAAGGGAGCTTTGGGAGCTTTGGATCTGGGGGATGAGGCACAAGAATGAAGAGGAACCGAGGGTGGCCGTGCCATTGCGGAGTTGTCATTTGTAGCTGTCCCACAGTGTTGGTGGGCGGGTAGAACAGAGGCTTCGCCCGAACCACCCCCCACAAAGGTGTCACTGTAAGACAGAGAAATGCCAAGGTCAGTGCCGTGCCAGTGATGAGGAAAGAGCTGGGAAAAAACACCTAACCTAAAAGAAAGGAGATAAAATAACCCCGCTGGCAAGGCTGGGGTGGCAGGATGCAGCACATGCTCAGCCATCCTATGCACGACACCCGGGCTGTGCCCTGGGGAGCGTTTCAGTGACCAGGTTTTTGAAAAAGAGGAGGAGTGCAAAATACAGAGGTATATGGGGGAAGCTGATATTGCTAGGACAACTTTCCACCTCTTGGGATTTTTGGACTTCAGCCTGCTTTGTGTCACAGCTTGAGGTGTCTCCAGTCCCACTATAACCCTCCCAGGCTCCTTGCTTTTGCGGAGGAGAAAGATGAGGATCTGGAGGTGTTGGTGATGCAAACGTCACGCTGCACCTCTCCACAGGGTAGGACCGGGCAAGCGTGTATGCATCCTCTGAATCTCTGCGTGCTTACTCTCGGGCGCTGGCTGGTGCCATGGCACCTGGGGGAATGGTAGGACAGCAGAGCTTGGAGCTCAGCTGGACCTCTTCCCACCCGGCACCAGATGACCCTTGAGCAATTATTTCCTGAGAGCTGTGCTTTCACGCCCTGTTCATCCTCCAGGATGCTTGGCAGGGGTAGAAGCTTGGCCATTTCCCACCCCCCCCCCCCCCCCCCCCCAAACTTTTATTATATGCTATTTGGGGGAGGATAGCCTAAAATCTACTGCTGGAACTCCCCCAGACCTTGGGTTGGGGCTACCCTGGCTGGGGAGCTGGCAGGAGATGGGGCCAGAACAGGCTCTGTGCAAGGGCATCGGTGGGGATGCTGGATGCAGGGCTGCCAGGGCACGGGCTCTCCCTCCTGCTCCTCCCCAGCGCTGATGTCTCCCATGTCATTTTTTTTTGCTGCTCTCCCTGCTTACAACGTCAGGACCTGCCTTCCCTGGCTTCCAGCAGAGAGATGGTACGCCTCCATCCTCCTGGCGTGTCCGTGTGTCCCCCACCCCTTCTCGTTTCACACGAGATCCCCCTGTCCCTGCACAGGGTGCTGTTGACAGTGTATCTCCTCTCCCCACGCTCGCAGGATTCCTGTTCCCAGGACTCGAGCACCGAGATGGTAGGCTGCTCTGCCCGCTTGATGCCCGGTTTTTCCTTCTCCTGGTGGTCTTTTTGTGCATGCTCTGCTCTGGGCACCCAGGCCCATCATCTCTCTGGGGTGTGGGTACCGCGCAGGGCTGCTGTAATGAAGGGCAGCCTCGTAACGAGATCTGTTTTGGTGCTGCTGAGCTGGTTTTGAGATGTGAGCCAGAAGTCCTGCGTTTCTCTTGGCATGCCTTGATTTTTCTTCCTTTTCTCTATCAGGGGGAGGGAAAAGAAGAACGAAAAAAAAAAAAAAAAGGTTGGCCTGTCTCTATCCACAGTCCCCCAAACTGATCCCAAAGGGACCTATGCTCACTGCAGAGCGAGCACCCGGGTTAGCATTGCTGGACTGTTTACCTGGGAGGGGTCTGGAGGTGGGATGGGCTCCTCCGCTGTCGGGGTGACGCCGTCTCCCTGTATTCTGTGGCAGATGGTGGGGGGCTGTTGCTGCTGCCCATCGCTGGTAGAGTACCCCGGCCCCGAGGAGGTATGCCGCGCCTGCCGCGTCCTGCCCCCCTTCTCAGCTGCTGGCTCACGGCAGCCTCCAGTCCCGTCAGGGACCCCCTGTTGCAGTTGGATGGAGGCACCTGGGGTGATGCCACATCTCCTCAATCGCTTCCTCTTCCCTCTTTGAACCGGGGTTCAGTCTCCTGGACTTGGGGGTTTGCTTGGGGTATGGGCGGCAGCCTCTGCCTTGCAGGGGTTGTGGGGAAAACAGCGGCCGGGATCTTTCAGAGCTGTGGATCTCCAATTCCCCAGCTCAAGGTCGGAGGGAATGCCTGTCTGCTGCAGTTAAACCCCCCAGGGAGGGGCTTGACCTCCCCACCAGTGGGGACCCGTGCAAGTGCATGCTGTGATTTCAGGGCTCCCCCAGCAACCACAGGTTGCGGTTGGAGATGATCAGAGACAGATAGGCACCAGCGTTGTCACAGTGTCCCTGCCAGAGACTTGCTGGGGAACACTGGTTTTGAGGTGGTCTTTGCTGGGAGTGAAGTGGAGGGGGGTGTGCATGGCTGGGTCAGGGTGATCTCCTGGGGCAGTGGTATGGTGACAAGCGCCACCGCTCTGAGCCTGGCTGACTTTCAGTGGTTTAATGCTCTGGTCCCTGCGAGCCAGGTGTCAGGCAGCTCCTTGGATGAGAAGCCTTTTGCCACTGCATCAGCTGGTTTTCCTTTCTCACTCTTCCCCACCCTTTGCCACCCTCTGCCCTGACTCTCGAGGTGGTCTCCATCCCCAGGTGAAGACAGAGATCAGTGTGGAGAGCAAGCATCAGACCCTGCAGGGCCTGGCCTTCCCCCTGCAGCTGGATGCTCAGCAAGCCATCCAGGCGCTCAAGCAGAAGAAAATCAACTACATCCAGCTGGTAGGTCCCTCACACGGCTCCTCCACACCCTTCTCCCCCTGCCTCTTGCTGCTGGCTTTCACTCCCATCCACTCCCCCATGCCCTCTGTCCATCAGAAGCTGGATCTGGAGCGGGAGACCATTGACCTGGTGCACACGAGCCCCACAGAGATCGCCGACCTGCCCAAGAGGATCCCCCAGGACTCGGCTCGCTACCATTTCTTCCTGTACAAGCACTCGCATGAGGGAGACTACCTGGAGTCTGTCGGTGAGTGGCTCAGCCCTGGGGATGGCTGGTTAGAGCCTGTGCTGCTCCCTGCTCCCACTGGACCATCCCTCACATGGGGAGCAAGCAGGGATAGGGATAGGGACGGTGCAGCAGGGGACCTTGAGTCGGTTCCCACTTGCCATCCTCCCACTGTGCGTGCTGGAAAGCACTTTGGTGCCAGGAAAACCTGCCACGTGCGGTGCAGGGCTCTCTGGGTGCTGCCACTGAGGATTGGTGCGGGTAGTTCGGTGGCATTGCGTTACAGGGGTGCCAGGAGAGATTTGGGGAGGGGTGGGATGGCTCACCTTCTGTCGCTGAGTAAACTGGGAGTCTCGGGGCTGGAGAAGCCGTGATCAGGGTGGGATGCAGCTGCCTGGTGCTCCCTGGCCATGAGCCTGGGCAGCATTGCAAGCCCTGCTCTCTTCTCGCAGTCTTTATCTACTCCATGCCTGGGTACAAATGCAGCATCAAGGAGCGCATGCTCTACTCCAGCTGCAAGAGCCGGTTGCTGGACACTGTGGAGCAGGAATTTTGCCTGGAGATAGCCAAGAAGGTAAGTGTGAGCCCACCCAGAGCTGCTGGAGCAGAGACCCATGCTGAGCATCTGCAAGGGGCTGTGCTGCAGCCTTGGTCCAGCCCCACTGGTAGGCTCAGGGGGGGAGTTGGGTGCCCCAGAAGTGGGTGTTAAGAGCCCAGGGAGCTGCTAACCCCCACTTGCCACTCCTGGGTGCAGATAGAGATTGACGATGGAGCCGAGCTGACGGCAGAGTTCCTCTACGAGGAGGTGCACCCCAAGCAGCATGCCTTTAAGCAGGCCTTCGCCAAGCCCAAGGGGCCCGTGGGGAAGCGAGGACAGAAGCGGCTGATCAAGGGGCCGGGAGAGAACGGCGAGGACAGTTAGATGCCGCAGGACCGGGCGGTGAACGGACAGCATCCCCGCGGCACTTGCCGGCTTCCTCTCCACTGACCTGGGGATCTTTCCCTCCCTCTCAGCCTTTTTTTTTTTTTTTCCCTTTTTTAAACATCAGGATGGCTTGTTGCACTTGGGGGCAGAGTGATGGGAGGGTTCAGGGCTGTCGGTGTTTCTTTTCCCCATGTCCTTGTGCAAGCCCAGGGGCTGCTGCTGGCGGAGGACGGGAGCAGCAGGGCAATGAGCCCAGCCTTGCTCCTGTCCCCCCCCCACCCCGGGGTCACAGACGCTGCTTTTGGTGTCCCCTGGGTGACTGAAGGACATGCTTGCCTGCAAGCTGCTCTATGCAAAGGGAAGGGGCTGGCATTGGGGATTCCTGTTCGAAAAGAGAAAACGCTTCTTTCCCTGCTCCCCTAGCTCCCAGATTTTTCTCCCCTGTCCTGCTCTTGGTGTGCATGGCCCCTCTGCACCAGGCCTGGAGTGATCATCCTGCACCCCCTCAGGGTTGCAGGCAGGACCCCCCACCGCAGGGTGGGCTTTGCTGACATGGGTTTGACCCTGTGGGGAGCCAGCCAGGGGTGGTGGAAGGTTCCACAAGTCCTAAGCTCAGCCTGGCCCTGGAAAAAGTTCATTCTGCCTTTGGGCGATGTTTGCATCCCCTTTTTGACCAACCCCCCCAAGGTTTTACCCCTCAGAGGGAGCTGTTACAGCCCTGACTCAGCCCCATCCTTGTTTAGGATGGGAGCTGGGGGGACCCTGAGCCCTGCCTCCCCCCCTACATGCCCCAGCCCCTACTGTCACCTGCCAGGTTTGCTGCCAGCTCTCTTAAAAATCACATGGGCTACCCCAAATCCTGGTGTGGGGAAGCGGGACAGCCCCTGTGTGCCCCCCGGGGATGTCCCCAGCCACCAAGGGCCACCATTGGCTCCAAGGGCCGAGCTTGGCACTGCAAGCTGGGCTTCACTGGGGGTCTGGGGAGAGAGCACCTTGCTGCTGGGTACCAGCAAGGGCTCGAGAGCCGCCCGCCTCACCGGGAGGATGGAAACGGGGTCGGTGAAACCTGCCCTCTGCTTTCCAGCTGTGGCGGTGGACATGCCGACGTTGCCTTGACTTCAATGGAGCGGGCAGTGGGAGGGGTTGAAGCTGGAGGGAGCAGAGCACACTGTACTGAACGCTGTATTTTCTAAAGAATTAAAGTATTTTTAAAACAGTCTGATGCTCTTTGGAGGTCCCCTGGGTTCCCCCAGGTTTGGGCATTGAGTAGCCTCAGGCACTGGAGCTGCAAAGCAAATTGCTCAGATGGCACTACCCCGGAGCTAGCAACCATTGCTGCCTGCCTGCTGTGGCTGCATCCAGCCCTGACCACCCCGAGGACATTTATGTTTTGATTCAGGGGTCTGGGACAACCCTTTAATGCCCGGCAGAGGTTTTAATGCTGGACTCCTCCAGCGATGCCCGGAGCTACAGCCAGCTGGCTGCCGGAGGGGACATCCCTGCTCAGCCCAGCTTTCCTTTTCTCAAGGGCTGGCGATGATTTTGCAAGGCTGTGCGGCCACTACCTGGGGCTCTTGTTCTCTTGGCTGGGGTGAATTCGTGTGGTGATGGGGTGGGAAAGCAGGAGGAGGATGCTGAGCCAAGAGAAGAGTTGGGAAGGTGGTGGGGTCTGCCCGCATCCCAGGCCCCATCCCTCCCACACCTCACCTAGGGCAAGGCAGAGGGTCCCAGGCCCCTGGGCGGGGGAAAGCAGACACCACATGTCCCTGAGCGGCAAGGAGCTGCCCTACCAGAGATCTTCAACAGCCAAAAAATGGCCAACAGCCAAAATGTGGTAACTCCAGCTGGGCTGCAGGCTCTGAATTTCCCAGCAGTGGATCCTGATGGAGAAGCAGGAAAGCACGTCCCAGCTTGTGACACAGCCACTGAAAGCTGCTGCCTCCCCTCTCCTCACCCAGAGCAGCTCAGCTGCAACTCTGCCCCACGGAAAGGCTCTCTGTGTGCCACACTGGCACAGCCCGGGCCCTGAACAAGCTCTTGCAACCAGCCTGGTGGGGTTTGCACCAGGTCAGGGCTGTGCTGTGCCTGGGCTTCACTTGCTGTGCCTAGGATGAAATGGATGATTTGAGAAGTCAGCTGTAAAACACTAAAAAAAAAACCCAGAAAAAAAAAGTTTCATGCAAAAAAAGAACCAACGTTAAACAAGTGTCCCTTTGGCATGGAGGCAGAAAGAAGATGCTGCTATGCATAGCACTCCCACTGCATATAAATACTAATAATTCTGAGCCAATGCTGCAACACTCTCCAAACTATCAAGCTGCGACAAGGTCTTTTACCATCTCATACCAACACACTCTTTGTACAGTCCCTCTGCTGCCTTCTCCTTGTCTCACCTCATCCAGGGCCCGCTGTCTCTTCTCTTGCTTCTCCCTCAGCTGCTCTCTCCATTGGCTCTCAACCCCTTAACAGAACCAGTCACAGCTGCACCTTGTCTACATCAGCCAACCCACCGCCCCTGAAGCCAGCCCACAGCTGTATATTATCAGTGATAATTAACCCAGCTTCATTCCTCTGCAGGCCAACACCACCAGAGTAATCTAAAAAGCTCATTCACCCCCTTCTCCTTTGGATCCTGCTTCCCTTCTGTGCTTGATGATTTTTAAACTTTCCCAAATGTTGAGCAGGAGTGAGAGGTGTCACCCATTTCTCACCTGCCCCCCTCACTGCCCCCAGCCCCCTGCCAGCGCAGCCATCCCCAGCTGAAAGCCCCCCATGCCAAAGGATGACTGCACGTGGCTGTGGGGGAGCTGGCCAGGAGCAGCCCAAGGGCTGCAGACCCCCAGCTGGTGCCCATCCCGTTCCCTCCCATCCTACCCCATCCTGTCCTCTCCCATCCCATCCCATCCTATGGTCTTCTGTCCCCTCCCATCCTACCCCATCCCATCCTCCATCTTCTATCCCGTCCCACCCTATCCTATCCCACCACGTCCCCCAGTCACATCCCATCCATCCCCACTCCTGCCTTCTCCCAGCTGCAGGTCTGGTGGCAGCTCCCAGCAGGGCCAGTATGTGCAGTGGGAGGCCACTAGCCCTGCTGCTGGAGCTTGGGGCAAAGGTGGCTGGGAGCATGGCTGGCTGTGGAGTCTCTGGTATATTTTATATGTATATATATAGTGTGTGTATATATATATATATAAAAAAAATATAAGGGTTGAGCACAAATGCTGCCTCTCCTGCAGCACAGCCTAGCAGGGACACGCTATCCAACTGTTTGGTTTTGCAAGGCTTGTCAGGATGTAGCCCGATTTGCAGCTCACCTTCTGTTAATTTTGATTGAGAATTAGAATAGAATAGAACTGACAGTGGGACGGGGGGTGCTGAAGCAGTGCAGGAGGAGGGGAGCTGAACGGTGACCCCGACATGATTCGAACTCACAGGCAAGGGACCAATGGCCGCGTGTGCTGGGTTCCCTTTGGAAAGTGGGTTACAAAGCCCATGCTGGCTCAACGCAGAGCAATTCCCAGGGGCAATTAAAGCACCCACAAACCTGGCTGCTGCCTCCTGACCCCACATCCCTACACCCAGCATACACACCAGGCTTTGTGCAAGCATTGGTCTCCCTCTTGTTAAGGTTTGAGCTAATAAAGTCTCCCCTGCTGCATACCAAAAGCCCCGGGGTCTGGGGGGATGCTTGGGAAACCCACGTTTGGTTGGCGGCTGCTGGTGCCACCTTGGGGCATGTGTGCAGGGGGACAAGGCCACCCCATGCCCGTGTTTGGCCAGCCGGGCAGGGAGCAGCAGGGCACAGCCACCTTCAGCAAGAGGGGGCAGCTGCAGGTGGATGTGGTTGAGCACCCCCACAGCCAGCCCAAGCACCCAGGTTTTTTAGGACTGACATGGGCTCCACAGCAAACGAGCCACAGGGGAAAGAATGGGAGCAGGATGCTTTTCACTATGGGATTCCTGGGTGAAGAAGTGCAAAGGGCAAAATCGCAGAGGAGATAACTCTTCTGCTCCCCCGAGGGCTGAAGCTGAGGAGCTGTGAAGGAGTTACACCTGATTGTAAGCTGAATGTGTGAATTGAAAGAGCCATCTGGCTACAAAAGCACAGGTGCCTGCAGGAAAGGGAGGTGAGCTCAGGTCCTCCCAAGAGCTCTGTGCCCTGTCCAAAGCCCTGCTTGGGCTTGGCAGCCGGCTGGGGGGAGCGGGCAGGAGCAGCAAGGAGTGAAAGGCTATGCAAGGGGTGAGTATATCCCGGATCAGCTTCCCCCAAGTCTGTGCAAGCCTAGGGGTATGGATGGAGAGGAGGGAGCCTGACCTAGTTTGGGGATGATGAGGGTTTGGGATCTGGCTCAGGCTGGAGGGTAGCTGGAGCACAGTGTCCTAAATAACTGGAAGCTCAGCCGTGCTGGTGCCGGCTTTGGTGCCTTGTGCCAGCACGAGCTGCAGTCCGGCTGGTGTCTGCCCAAATTATAGCAGTTTGCAGTGAGTCCCCGCCTGCATCCTCCATCCCAGCTGGTGGCAGCAGGACAGGGGGCCCATCCGTAATCCCCTGCAAGGAGCTCCCTGCTGCTCTTCCCTGGGGAGCAGCAAGTATGGGTATTGCTCCCCCTGCACGCCTCGCCCCGTGCCTCCCAAGGAGTGGGCTTTGCTGTGTGCTGAGGCGGCCGAACCAGGCAGCCAAGGGGGGAGGGGCGTCCTGTGCTGGGGCTAGCCCCTGGGTGGGGGGTGGGAGGTGGGAGGTCTGTGGCTGCAGCATCCCTTTGCAACCCCTCGCTGGGATGGAGATCCAGGGCAATGGCTCTTGTTGGAGGGGGTGGGCTGTTGGGAAAGGTGGCTTCTCCCCATCCCATAAAACCCAGCACCTCCCTGGGGAGCAGTAGCAGGCCAGTCTCTGCTGGGGGTTGGGGGAAATCTCAAACTGTGGGGCTTGGTTGCCCCCCCTTCTACTCTGTATGGAGGCTTTGGGAGAAGGACAGGGCTTAAGATTTCTAATCCCTTGGATGTTGCCCTGCATTAGTAGCTTGTTTCAGCCTAAAAACCCCCGTCTGCCCCATTGTCATCTGTCCCTACAGGCAGGGGTATGAGTGGTCATTCCTGATGATTTAAGACTTAGCTAACGTTATAAATATTATCTAAAGGCAGGTGTCAGTTCCAGGCATAATCCCAGAGCAATGTGTAGCTAGGTGGCCCGTTTGAATAGAAGAAAAGCAGGAGATTCGGACCTGTGAAGTGCTTACTCAGTCGTGCTGCTGGCGTTGAGAGTGAGACCTGCTGTGTGCATCCATCTGGAGCCTGCGGGAGGTGGTGGGTCCCGCAGGGAGCAAAAGTTCAGCCTGGATTTTTTCAGGAGGACAGCATGGGTTTGCTTTTGGGGAGCAGAAGAAAGGTCTTTTGGGGGCTGAACACACCCCAAAATAAGAGAAAGGCATGTGGTCAGTCGCCACTGCAGGCTCTAAAATTCCTGGGAAGGAGACCCTTCCCTTAGCTGCAGATACCAGGGAGCTTATGGGGCTTTTAAAGCCCTGGTGTGGGCAGCAGGGATGGGCTGAGTGGTCCTCCCCATACTGGGAGAGAAACTCTGATAAATGTGAGCGCTGGGAGATGAGCAAGGGTTGAGGGGTGCGGTGCGAGAGAAGTGGCCCAAAATAAATGGGTGTAAAGCACCAGGGGTACCAGAGTTATGAACCTAGTGGTGTTAATAATGTTCCTATTATTATTGCTGGCTAGGAAACAGCATAGGCTTAATGGCTGGAAGCAGCAGCAGCAAGAGCAGGCACTAGGAATGGTTTCCAGGGCATTTATTTCCCCACAGGAGTGTGTTTCAGCAAGGGGCAGCTGGGGCTGGTGCAGCACAGGGCAGAGGCAGCGCACAGCCCGGCAGCCGTGACGGCATCCTGCAGCAAAGGCCCGCCGGTGGGAGAAGCTGACCCCAGCCTGAGGGTTGGGTTTCAGTTTGGTTCCCTAAAGAAACGCAGGTCAGGAGCTTGTGATGCTGGTTTCCATTCTGGGCTGAACCCAGGGGATATAGCTAACCAACTCCAGCGTGCAGTGAGGGGCTTGGCAGGAAGCCAAGGACCCCAAAAGCTTCATGAACATTTGTAGTTCTGCTAATTAGCAGTTTCTGCTTGGTGGGGCTGCCCCACTGACAGGGGCGGAGGAGGGAGTGAGGTGCCACAGCCTGCCCAGCCTGGCACCCGGTCCTGGCCGAGGTGGTTAGAGACCCTCTTGATGCCTCCTCCCAGTGATGGGGAACGTGAGCTCGTGTTTGCACTCGGGATGTTTTCGCTGGCCCTGTACCACCTGGGGTTTCTCTGTTGTGTAAATAAGGTTGAGAAATGGAGGAGAGTATGAGTTTAATGCTATGCAACATTCACCTAGATGAATTATTTTGCCCCAGACAAATCTTAGTAGTGGCTTTACGGCTGCGTTCTTGCTTGTTTACTCTGCCAATGTCATGGACCATTTGTCTCAGACTTTAAACATCTTTTACCGATTACTTCCTCTATTATTTTTCCAGAAACCAAAGTAAAGCTTACATAATATTTCCAGTTATGCAACCCACCATTCAAGTTTTGCTTGCTGGGAAACAATATGTGTTTGTTTTTTCATTCTTTGTTCTTTTCATTGGGGAAAACTTATCCTTTCTGTGTGTCATTGGAATTGTCTTTCTTTTGCAGTTCAGTGATGGACTTTTACCGGCCCTTTGCTGAGCACTGGTTCTGCTTTCACATCCTTGCTTGCCAGCATCAGAATGTAAGGTAGCTTGTTACACGTGATGTTAATGGGTGCAGTGCTACCAATTGCCACGCGTCAAGGTTAGTTGTGCACCTGTCATTTCAAAGGCTGCTGGCTTTGAGTCTCGGAATTTGGTTCTCTCCTGCAACTAATTTGGAATAATGTTTGAGATTTCTGGTAGCTGGTACCCTTTCTGTGTCATGTTTCTTCTCCGCTGCAGTATGGAGTGTAGAATAGCTGCTATAAAAACTAGAAAGAAAAATGTGGTTTATTAACCAGTATGTAAAATGCACTGGGCCGGTTCTGAACGCTTTCAGTGAAGAAACTAGAAATGCAAGTAATGTTGTACTGTCAGATTATGGCTATATATTAGCCAACATGTTGTGTTGTTCCTTCCCTCCCACACTGATCGCTTACGCCAGTGGTTCAGAACAGCATTGAAGGCATGTTACAGTGTTAGGGACCCTGTTCTAGGAGGGGTTGGTGTAGGATCTGTGGCTTTTTACTTGATGTCTCAAGTTAATGTGGTAATACAACCCAATATATAACGAGAAAAGCTCTGTAATGCAGATGCATATTCATTCAGTCTTAGGCCACAAACTGCTTGCGGCAAGGAAGTCAGGGTGCACTGTTGTATTTTATCTTCAGCAGCACTGAACTTGCCTCAGTAAGATCAGGTTAACGTTACAGCATGTCAAAGCTTGAACAGCAATGCAACTGCTTGCACATGATAACCTGGTGGTGGGTTTGAGCATCCCACTTCATCAACTGTCTTGTTTAGCAACAGAGCTAAACGACCACGTTAATCCTATAGCATGATGGTGAGTGGTTTCCTCCCTCCTACAGAACACCTGCACGTGACAGAGGCAGCAATCACCTGACTGGCTGGCAAAGGCCTTTTTAAAAGTAGCTTGACTGCTTGGGAAGTCAAAATATTTTTATACAAATTCTTCTGAGAATAGCAGCGTGCTTCAATACATGCTTAAGTGACTGGTGACTTCCAGTCAATGGAACTGGTGGATGTTGCTTTAACTTGGGCTTCTACATCCCCAACATGTAGCTATTTGGGATACTGTAATGAACCCTTAACCAGGGCTTCACAGTATGCCTGTAAGTGTGACAGCAAAAGGCAGTGCCCAGGGGTTGGCCTGTTACAACTAGAAAACAAGAGTGTTTGATTGAGTAGCTGTTCAGTAACTTGCAGAAGCTAAACTGCAGCAGTTATTGGACAAGCCTGTACATGAAGGAAGCACTTCAGTGCTTTGCTCTAGACTTCATGCCAATACTGACCTCTGAGCCCACACATAACACCCACAAAATCACTTCCACCTGTTTAAACCATGCCCTTGCTATTCATGAAAGCATTAAATAGCATGGCAATTAGGCAACAGGCCCAAGCTTTCAAAAGTGGCTGCAAAGAGCAGTACTGACATTCTCTTACAATGACTTCTGTCAGAGACCTGAATTATTAGATTGCTTATTGATAATCAATCTTGACACTGAAGTCTAGTTCTGCATGCACTGGAGAGCAGACCATGCAGACTAAAAGAGTCACAGACACCTTGAGGTGGCTTGCATCCACCTTTTGTAGTAAACAGGCCTTCTTTTCCCAGTCACTACACCACCCTGCCATCTTTGTTTTCTAGCAGTCACAAAATACCACTTATTTTTAAATCCCATTAGCACTTTTTTTGTCTTAACAGCGAGCACCATGCTGAACACCAGAAAGCGGAGAGCTTGTGCACAAAGCTACAAAGGAAGGGTAGCAGAATCCATCCTAAAATGCTTGCCCTCTCAAAAATGGGTGCAAGTTTATTACATAGCATATAATCTTAAGAAATGCTGTACAGTGGTTAGTGTGCATATGGTATTATACCTGCATGTTTTCAAAAGCTTTCAGGTAGAAGCTTGAGGAGCTATAAATACCCATCTTCTCAAAAGAAATGTCTACTACTTTGTAGTACACCAGAAAACACCACTGAAGCTCTTCTGGCACACAGTCACTGAAGGCAGTAGCTCAGCTGAAGGATATTAAGCTGTAGCCCATTGCTTTTATTCCTTCCACTGCCCTTCCAACCACTGACACTTCAGTTCCACTTCCAGACAGTAAGCAAAAAAAAAGCAAACACACACAAGTGGGCATGATGGCTCTAGAAATTTATTTTCAGAGCTTAGTGCTTTAACTATGATTAAAATACTCATTAAGCAATTTAAAAATGCTACCAACTGGGTACTAGAACTAGACAGGAATACAACTAACACCACTACTTTCATGCACTGACAGATATTAGTTTGCTCATGCCACTGAAGTAGGATCTTTCCCGTTCACTCATCACTTCAAAATGTAGGGGTCTTCTACAGAAGTTACATTCAGCTGATGAATGTGGTTTCAAGTCTAGACCGACATCTTTCCATGTAGCCAGCAGTTTTTCTGTTAAGAACAGAAAAGATCAAGGCTTAAGACAGTGGACTGATTTAGGGAAGCAGCAAAAAGGAAAGCGTTAGCATACTATCCCTCCTTATTTGCTAGGACAGTAAGTGAATTCACTGTGACTTAACTCACTCAAAAGGTAAGCTATCTGGACTGCAAGTGAGTCTCAGCTATCCCCATACCACAGGACAGGACTGACTGGGCAGATCCATGTTTAAGACTAACAGCTCAGCTGAGAGCAGATTTCTTTGGACCCCACCTAACAAATGAAGATTAGTTTGGACAATGCATGAGCAGAGCCAGCTATGATGGAACTGACAGCGTAGGGTGGCACTGGCCTTGCACCCTCCATTCTAGGTTGTGGTGCACTGGCCTTTAAGTCATGCTCAAAGCAGGTTAAGTGCTTAAGTACACTCTTATATGTTGCAGCAGTGGAAAGACAATGTCCAGCTAGCAACATCTAAAACTTAAGTGCTTCCTAATCTCATCTTTAGTACAAAGACTACATAGATAGCCCAGTATCTTCATTGCACTGATACAAGAATCCACTCACCAAGAAAATAACTCATCATTTGAGGGGTGTGGTGAGGTGTAGGGGCAATACGTAGCAGCTCCTCTCCACGGGGAACTGTTGGGTAGTTGATTGCTTGGACATAGATGCTGTGCTGGCTCATCAGCTTGTCACAGATCTCTGTATTTTTAGCTGCATCTGCAACCTAAAGTTAAAACCTGTAAGTTACAACATCAACCAAAACATGCAATGTGGCAGACCTGCCAGCCCAACTGGGCTAGCCACAAGAATCCAACAGAACTAGTCTCCCCGTGCCACTATGAATAGCATATACCTCAGAAGGCCTAGAAGCTTGTGCTGTGAAGTCCTCTTGGCATAAGCACACCATTGCAGCCTAGGCAGGTAGCTGTTTATATACAAAATCTTCTCTTTCCTACCTTGTTATTTCCCTACTTTCTGTATACTCTTAGGTTGTGGGTTTCATCCACTTTATCACTCTGCTTTACAACATTTATAGGAGGCAAAGATCAACTTAAGCCAGACTCTTGGCACATCACTGCTGAATACAAGGACAGGTTTGAACTTTGTGAAGGTAGTAACCAATACCTGAAAGTGTAACATGATCATGGACAGGAAAACAGGCACCACAGTCCTGTGTCAACAATATCCCAAGTACTCACCCGTATTGGAATGATGTGACTGGGGCAGTGCACCACAGGAAGCCCCGCATCCATCAGCATCTGTCTCATAAGCTTCACATTGCGTTGGTGCTGGCGCCTCAGAACTTGCCCCTCTGCACTCTTCAGAGTTCGGACAGATTCCAGGGCACCAGCTAAGAGCATGGGTGGCAGGGATGTTGTGAAAATAAAGCCAGCAGCATATGAACGAACAGTGTCTATCAGAGAACTTGTACTGGATATGTAACCTCCTACACAGCCAAATGCTTTGCCTGAGGCAGGGGGAAAAAAAAAAAAGCAGCCAAGGTTATTCCTTCCACCCATTAGAATGGCTTGAAGTATTATAACTTTTTTCAAGTAAAAGGCTATTTTGACTATGTACTTAATGTAGTCATTGACAGGCAACAATTCTAGCACTCTCTGCTAATCTTGTATTTACTCAGCACATGTTACAGCTTTTTTTTAAGCCAATCCTGCTAACATGGATCTAGCTATTACACAGCAAGGACAGTTCAAGACTCTCTCAAATACTTAAGTTTTGATTTTGGGGAAGACCTTACAAGCCCAATCATCAAGCATAGACTTCAACAGTGACCCCAAGTGATCAACATTAAGTCTCTCAGCAGATTTAAAATAATCTGTTCCAGAGATGCTAGAAATAGCCTATGCTCCTAGAGAGCACAGAAGGTTGTTACTGTGACTGTGCAGTAGAATGATCTGCCTCCCCTTTCCAAATGTTCAGGTATGAAAACAGAGCCACTGGCAAAGGTAGGGTGCCTGGTGAATGTTTCTGTTTCTATTAGGCTGTAACCCAAGACTAAGTTTCAAAGCCATGAAGTTTCCCATTAAGTTTATTTATGTTTTAGAAGCTGTTTAAACAACTTTCTGATTTGCAGCAGTAAACTTACTAAGGCTGCATTCTATTCAGATAATAGCAGTTGCTTCAGTTCTTGCCAAATCTCTTTACATAAGTCCCCATCTCAAGTTTCTAGATTAGGAACACTCCATTTCACATAAAGAACTAAGCACTACTAAATATAGAGGACTACCCTACTAGCACTCTCACCTGAATTTATTCCTGAGTTGTATAATATGCCACTGGAGGACTTTTTGCTAGCTTGTTTAAAGAAAAAACCCACAATGCTACCTTAACTGGTTTGTAAGGCAGTGTAAGTAGCTTAAAACAAGCTTTTCAGACTGTGGGACATACTTAAATCCTTTGGGCTTTCTGAAAAATCCTAGCCCCCAAGAGCCCTTAGGCAAGTTTATTTGAACAGATTATTTTGAGTTAACCCACTTAATTTGGCTGCTCAGAAGCTTTGCTGCTTTAGCTTCTGTAGCAGTGCCAGGCCATGCATACCAAGTGTGCCAGAGATGATGTCCATTTTGTGCATGATTCCATCCCGGTCTCCTATACCGCCACCTCGAGCTCCATACAGCCCCACAGCATGCACTTCATCCACAAAAGTGATAGCCCCATGCTCATGGGCCACATCACACAGCTCTTCCAGGGGACAGACTGCACCTAGGAACCAAAGCAGTGACTGGCAGTTTAGGATTTCCTGTACTCAGCTTGGATAAATACCACAAGTTCCCCCAAACACCAGGCACTTCACAAGACTATTTCATGTAGACCCTTACCGCGCTGTATACTTGCAGACTTAACATACGGATTATTTGAGCACTAACTGCACTGGAAGGGGAGAGAAAGGTTTGATGTCAGCTTACCATCCATGGAGTGAACAGTTTCAAATGCAACAATTTTAGGGGTAGATGGATCAGACTTCTTCAGTAGCTCTCGAAGATGGTTGACATCATTATGGCGAAATATGTGTTTTGGCACCCTACTGTTTCGGATCCCCTGGATCATAGAGGCATGGTTCCCAGAGTCAGAGTAGATCTCACAGCCTGAGGAAACAGCCCAGTTACTTCCTATACTTAAAAGTGTAACAGATTCCCAGCATTACTTTAGGTATTGGAAGTGTTCAGGCAGCAAGGGTAGCACATTCTAAAAAGTAATGCTCTTGAACAAAAGAGCAAGTTACAGATCATGAAGCAAGAGTAATATTTAAGGCTTATTTTAGGTGTTTAAACTAAAATAAACTTGAGCTTAAGGAAATACTGAAGGGTTTTCCCAAGTCCTTAATACTTTTATCTAACTTCTGAAGTTAAGAGTTCACACCCACAAGTGGGAGGACGCTAAATTCCAGTTGGAGTTTAAATGCAAGAACAAAAGACCCTGAGCTTTTTGTCCAATTCTTTCTGCAGTTCCTAGATCCCAGTCTCAGTAGGCTGCTACATAATTTGCACAAGATGAACATAATTTGAATATGGCATTAAAAAACCCCATACTTTGCTGATCAAGTAGGATGAATCCTTAGTTCAGGTAGCTATTTGTAAAGTGTACTCCCAATTCTTTAGGGCATGCTTGTGTTTTTGTGGTAAATAGGGGGTGCAATCTGATGTCTCACCTGGCAGCATTTTAGCTAGAGTGAAGAGAGTGGAGTCATTGGCTACAAAGCAAGATGAGAACAACAGCGCTGCATCTTTTCCATGAAGATCAGCTAGTTCTTTTTCCAAATCAACATGAAATTTACTTGTTCCTGAAATATTTCTTGTGCCTCCTGCTCCAGCACCATGTTGTTTCAGTGTATCCCTACAGAAGGCCCAAAGAGAAGCATTAGTGTTACTGCATCACACAGATGACTAAATGATTATGGCCAAAAACATTTTAGTGCATAATTGGCATTGTTCTAAAAAGGAACTGGCTACAAAAAGCAGCTGTTAGGTTTAAGGTCTTTGAGCAACCAACACAACCAAGTACAGCTGCAATATACCACCCAGTTTATCTGGTAACATGATGCTATGATTTGGGGGCTTTAAAGAAAATCCAAAGAGCAAGGTCAGTGACTGACAGCCATACTGCAGTGATGGCAATAATATTAAGTTGCCTACCCCAGCTTAAGAGAAGAACATAAGTTTAATTATATACCAAGAATAATATCAGAAGCAGCTTATGTAGCACAGTACAGAAATCAATTCTTCAGAAGCCTTCCCACAAAAGCTTCTGCAGGATGCTGTAGCTTGAAACTGCACCTTAAGAACATGGCACTACTCACATAACTGCTCCACACACGCGAGGGTGACGACTCATCCCCAGGTAATCATTGCTGCACCAGACAGACACCTCTTTCTTGGTGATCAGAGAATCAGTATAATCATCTGCCATGGGAAAGACTTGTGCCTTTCTGTTCACCGTTTTGAATACACGGTAGGTGTGATCCTTCTTCTTTTCATCTATCTTTTTCTCAAAAAAATGATCATACTGGAAGGTGGATACAGCTGAAATGAGACAGATACTTAAGCACACACGAAATAATCACAAGAGACCAAGCCTGTGGGCATTTTGCCAGATAATCTTACATTTTGGCAAGTTATCCTGAAGTAGATGAGAGACGCTTTCTGGTCTTTGCTTCAGCACAATATCCTTAAACTTCTTGAGCAAGCCACTCTGCTCTTCTCCCTCAGTCTCAATGTTCCTCACTGTGGAAGTAGTGGGTATTTTGGCAAATTCTGTACCTACAGACATTGTAATAAATTCCAGTGAACTTGATCAGTATGAAACAAAATTAAGTAAGTTGAGTTCAGCAAAGCAAACATTTTAAGTAGCTCTATTCTTTAGGAAGCATGTGCCTGAATCCACGTGCCCTTTAGGATCAACTTATTTCATTTGCTTAATATTTGCATTGTACAGGACAAAAGGAAAGCCTTGCAAATTCAAATACAACATTTCCCTGCAATACATTTGGTTCATCATGACTCAGAAAACTACTCTATAGAGCTACAGGATTTGTCTGAAAGTTGTTACACACCCAACTAAAGGCAAAATTCTAGCCAGCCACTTCCTTTTTGTTCCTAGTATTTTGTTGTTGCACAGATTTTTCTTTAAAACTATGCCACAATAAACAAACAGGAAAGAAAAATAAGCTTCCCAAGACAGATGGCAAAGCTTTACTGATGTTGCCAAGAAGTTCCTTCCTTTGAAGGACAGCCCTTCCACATCAGGAGTGCAAGCCATCAATACCCTTTAGTGCTATTAAAAAACCAAAATATGCTTGCTTGCTTTCCAGCTTGGATTTGCATTGGTCCTTGCCTAGTACCTCAACCCAGTTTCTTCCATATCTGGATATGCCACTTTAGTCTACACCAGCACCCTGATAAAGCTCTCTTTAGTTCTAAGCATCCACTTCAGGTGTGATCATTAACTTGATTCACCCATTTAGAGCCAGCATATCAAAATACAGTATACAGTACTCCTGCACCAAAGTCACTCAAGGAAAACACAGCTCAATATTGCAGGTGTACCATTAACACCTACGTTCTCCAACAGCTTTTTATTGCAGTTTCCCATAACCCTACCTGTTAGACTCTGCACGCTCTGGAGTCAAGTCAGGCACCAGAAGTTCTCTCAGAAGAAACCAACACTTCAGCACAGAAAATACATACCTTTCCTGTCCACGTGCATCTCCTGCACATCCTCCTGGAGTTCTAGGCTGGCCTTGCAGAAAACGTTACTGTTCTTGTGATTCATCTGAGCTGCCAGGAACGGGCATTTGGTAGCAGAGCTCTGGCTAGCACCAGCAGGTGGATGGCCGGTAGGTGGCTGGGTTCCATCTGTGTTCTGTTGGGCCACCGCTTTGGCATTTTTGGCTTCCGAGGTGAAGACAGAGAAGGGAATGCACTTCAGCTTGACCATTTTAATACACTGACAAGCTTTTCTATCCCTTACCTTTGCAATTAATTTAGCACAGGTCATTCAGAACTATTTAACTGAGCAGTAACTTGTACAAGCACAAAATCCCAGTAACGCCTGAGGGGAAAAAAACCCAGTACCTCCCCTCCACTCCCAAGGGGATGATTTCCTTTGGGGTTCAGCTATTTCCAGGCACCAACCCCTGCTCTGCTGGAAGCCCTGACTCCTTCCACGAGTGCCAGAGTAAGGATCTCCCAGGGAATGTTACTGAGGGGTGAAAAGCCGCTTGTGTGGCCCAGGATGGCGGACCCCCACCCGCAGTGGGATGGCCTAACAGGCCAGTCTTCCACTTACACGGTACCCGTGCCTGGTAACCAGACATTTAAAGGATTAAGCGACCCTCATCTTGAGGCTGCCCGTTCCAGAAGTTTCCTGCTACGACATACAGCGTCTGCGTTACTTGTTTTTCCTTGAGGACGACTATGTCTGGGTAGCAGGGCCGGCTCCCCGCTGCGGTTACGGCGGCCTAGCCCGGGGCCCCGCAGCCCACCCCCGGCAGGACCTGGCTCCGCGGCCTCCGCTGCCCCCCCGGCCGTACTCACCCCGGCGGGCCGTGGGGGTCTCCTCCTCCGCCTGCTGCCCGCGGGCGGCGGACGTGGCCAGGGCGCGGGTAGCGGCCGGGGGCGCCGCCTCCATCATGCGGGGGCAGTGCTGGGCGTAGAGCAGCAGCGAGGGCCCGGCCTTCTGCAGAAAGGCCTGCGAGACGCGGGCCAGGAACGGGCAGCGCCGCACCACCGCCTCCATCCTCGCCGCCTGAGAGGAGAGCCGACGCGATATCTGCGGGAAGCGACACACGAAGCACCAGCAGCACACCCGGTCACAGCCCCGGCCGCCGCCGCTGCCTATATAACCCCGCCGGGCACGGCGCAAGCGCGCTGCCGTCGCCCCGCCGCCACACGGCGCAGGCGCGGCCCGGACCGTGGGGGGGCTGGAGGCGGTGGCGGCTCCCGGGGCGGGGGGACCGGAGGTGGTTCTGGGCGGCTCCTGCGGGAGCGAGGGGTCTCTGCGCGGCTCTTGGAGCTGTGAGGCGGTGGAGGGGCGCCGGGCAGCGCCTAGGGGAGCAGTAAAGAGATGAAGGGGCCCCGGACGCCGTGAGGGGCTAGAGGTGGCCTGAGGAGACGGAGGGGTTTTGTGCGGCTCCTGGGGGGTCGTGAGAGGACGGAGAGGGGCTAGGCGGCTCCTAGGGGAGCCGTGAGGAGTTGGAGGGGCCCTGGGCGGCTCCTAGGGTAGCCGTGAGGAGATGGAGGGGCCCTGGGCGCCATAAGGGGCTGGAGGTGTCCTGAGGAGACTGAGGGGCCGGAGGGGGCCCAGGTGGCTCCTTGGGGGCGCCATGAGGGGATAGAAGTGCCATGAGGGTGCAGAGGGGGCTGGGCAGCCGCCGGGGTGTCGTGAGGAGACAGAGGGGGCCCGTAACTGCCGAGGGGGTGTGTGAGGGGACAGGGGGGCAGCTGGCACCGGGGTCTGTGAGGGGGTGGCCACAAGGGAGGCATGGTCCGCGTGGGGATTGGGAGCAGGTAGTTCTGCTCTGGGTTTCCCCTCAGCCCCTGGCTGTGTGATGCTTGCTTCCCAGAAGTACTGGAGTTACTTACCCCCAGGACAGTAGATCTGGGTGCCCCTAGTGTGCCTGTTCATTGGAAAGTACAAGCTCTGAGTCAGCGCAGTGAGGAAACCCGTTGCTGCTCAGGCAGATCTCACACATTTTCTTCCTTAAACATGCACTTCTGACTCCTTGTGGAGTCCTTGCACAGGGGCTCAGGAAACAGCAGCGGAGTCTCAACTGGTGGTGCTGATCCTGAACCCCTCTCACTTTGCCTACAGCCAGTATGAATCTTAACAGTTTCTCGGACAGTGATGCTCAGATTTCCACCACTGCATTTTTGAGGCATTGGTGCCACTGCCTCTGTTTTGAAAAGAGAGACTTGTGAGAATAATGGCAGCAAGTAAAACAGAGCCCTGCATCCTGTAGTTTGCAATGGACGTTAAAGTTCATTTGTCTGAAAGAATATTTACAGGTGGGTAATGATAAAAGAAGCTTTTATATATGTGGCCATAAGAGCTGCAGTAGCACTACTAATTCCTGTAAGCATATACTAACTGCTGAAGTGTGGAAAGAATGGAGAAGAAAGATGACAATGCATTTTTTCTTCAGCTTGCGAAACTGATTTCACGGAAGACAGGATTCAGGCAGAGTACTGCCTCTTGGCCTTCCACCCTCAGCCAGCTGAGAGCCAGCTTGGGCACTTTGAGGCAAGAATGGTTTTTGTAACAGGTACAGTTTTGAGGAGAGCTGTTTTAAAGCTTGCTCTTACTTGACTGATTTGCATGTAGTCATGTTGTGTCATTAGTAGAAGGTGCTTGTAGCAGAGTAAGTGGGGAAATACAAAACCTATGTTGAACTGTGGCTGCTGAGCTCAAGCTTGGATGCAAAAGGCACTCAGAAATTATTGGTCAGTATTTACATGTTGCAAATTAATCTTTAGATAACTCTTCTGTCAGAGGGTAAGGGAAAGACCTGCAGGATATTTCCTTTACCGTCCTCTCTTCATCGCTGACCCACTTTAAGGATGCTGGCTGCATATGTAAACTTTGTGATCTCAATAAGCAGGTCGAGAGGAAGGCAACCTCAAAACAATCAAATGGCAAACTCACTGTCAACTCCAGTTGATATGGCTTTACAAGGCAGGGTGTGGGATTTGGATTTTAGTAGGGCTAGATGTTTCTTTAAACACAGTTCACTTACTAGGAATTTAAGACAGCATTGTTTAAGAAGTCTTGATGCTTAGATCTTAAACAGTTCAGCTCATTATTCCACTGATGTAATGCAGAAGTTACTGTTAAGAAACAGCCTTTCGTAAGTGGGCATCATTCAACTATATATATGCTAGTTTTATTTTTTTCTGTAAATAAATGATTAAGGCTATGGTATTTGACTTGAGCCTGTGTAGCAGTTGTGATAACAAGAGTCTTGGTCGTGTGGTAATACTCAGACTGTGCTACAAATTATTAGTTCAGTTTACTCATGAAAAGTGCTTGCTTTTTTTTTTTTTTTTTTTCACAACTGGCTTTCACTTTGTTACATGCCTCAAATATTTTTCAAAATACAATAGTTAATTATGACTTGAAGTTTAAAGACACTTGATCTGTGTTTCAGATTACTGCTATCCCTATTCCCTTGACCATCAATATTTGACTCGCAGCCCTGAAGCTTTGTATCACAGTTACTTTATAAAATGAGGAAACATCGTTACATTCTACTATGTAGATACCTGATGAGTCTCCTTAGAGGACAGAGTTAATGTGTCTGAACCTAAGGGATCACTGCGGTACTACTTGGATTATTTTCAGTTTTAACGTAAGTGAAGTCCCATATGCCTGATTGATAGCACGTTGATAGTATTTTTCCTTTTCCTCCTATTCTTCCCTTATTAATTGACAGTGGTACTTAAGAGGAACAGAGGGAATACATGTTTTGTCATAAGAGGCACCAGAGAAAGGTGTTGTACAAATACAGTGGCAGAGTACTGCAACAGGCTGCAGAGCTTGTCTGCGCGGACATCTGCCACAGCAGATTCAATCCCACAAAAATCTTATAATCCTTCTTTAACCTGATAATCTTAACAGCAGCATTTTACCATGTTGCAAGGTTGAGGGATGAAGTACATTAGTCTGCTCTGTTGCTGGAATTCAGAAACTTGTGGTTTTGTATTCAAAAGTGCATGTGAAGTCTGAAGCCTGAAGAGCATGTCCTTTTTACACAAATATTGTTCAAGGCTGGCAGCTGAAACACAGTGACCTTGGCTATGATATGGAGATCTCCAAGTGAAGCAGATCTCCTGGCTTGCCTGTCAGACTTCCCTTCAAGCTGTGCTATTAATCAAACACCGCAATAACGCTTCTTTAGAGCTTCATTTTGGAGAATTTATTTAACCTTGTACATGACAGGAATTGCGCAGAGCTAAATAGCAGTGGAATGGCATTAACTTGACCCTCATCTTGGAGAGCTGCCGAAGGAACATGTCCTTGTCAGTGCACAGAGACAGCTGTGAGCTCTGGGACCAACAAAGTGGGGAAAAGTCAAGGGAAAAGATTGTCTTATCAACTGCTCTGCCAGTTTCCTCCCTTTGGAAATATTGCCAGAGCTTATATGTTGAAGGTGAAGTAAATACTAATAAAGCTGCCATTAATTAAAATTTCTTAGGGCTTTAGTGGATTAATTAAATGGTATTTAAAGATGTTAATTGTGGCAATGTATTACCGTCATCCTACAGGGCTCAGGAGAAACTAGCATGAAGTGCCACGCAAATGCTGTTTGCCACACTCCAGAAGGACTTCAGACTGCGACAAGGGACAATACCTTAGCAACTCAAGGGAGAACAGAGAGCCTGTCCCAAGAGAGAAAGCAGGCTTATGTAGCCTGTCTGGAGAGAGATGGCAGGTACTATGGGCAGGGGAGAAGCAATGACTGGCTCTGAATATGTAAAGGACGGAATAGCATGTAATAAAGAAGGAAAATGGTTTAAGCTGAGAGGATGGTATTGGTGTAAGAGCAAATTTATTCATCTGGCTGTGACAAAGTTTAGGTTGGAAGGTGGGTGGTTCCTAGCTGTAACGGTGTTGGAGCAGTCTTTGGAGCTGGTACTTGAGACACTGCATACCAGGTAGATTCAGCAGAGGAAGCTCCATCTGCCTGAAAGGCCCATGTGATGCACTGGCAGGAGAAGGAGACTCTAAGCTAACCTGAGAGCCTCTGCTGATTTGATTTGCTGAAGCCCATTCCATTCTGATGATTTGCCCATTTCTTTGCTAAATAAGTTGCAAGAGGGGGAAGAAAAGGTTAAATTCCAGCAGTTTGGGAGGTGAATGAGAAGCCACAGGAAGTGCTTCCTGTATAGAAATTTAAATGGGGGAAAAAATCCCCTGCCACAGGGTCAAGTTGATTTCTGCAGATGTCTATAGTTGCTGGTGGAGATGGTCTCTTTCATGTTGCTCCTTTACCATACAGACTCATGTGTAAGTTACCTTCAATACTTCCCTCCCATCCCTATTCTCTTAAGCATGTTTTGCCCAATATTTCTGGAAACAGAACCTGATTCACAGATTTGTAGCCTTTATCTGGCCTCACATCTGTCAGCAGTTAGCTCCTTTCATGGAATTTTAATGAATTTAACAGTTTTAAGAAAGCATTTAGATATTTCAGCAGAAATTCATGAGTCAAAGCCCCTCTGCACTCAGCCTGTCCAAATGAGAGCATAAAACTGTACCATTAGCAACATTTAATCCCTTTTGCCCACTTCTGAAGTCAGAGCTGCACATATTCCTAATTTTTTCCCACCCAGTCAGTGTCATGAGAGGGCAAGCCAGAAAAACAGTTCCCCCTTCCTATACACAAGGTATTGTCTATATTGAGATCTGAATTTTCCAAGGGAGTGGATGTGGTCCTGACATCTGGATTTAATCCAGACTCAAATTCCAGGCTTAGATCTGAGAACTTCCGCTTCTGGTCCCGAGACCAGCAGTTCTTAGAGAGAACTTAGTTTACCTTTTAAGGCAAAATTTGAGGGTTGTGATAGTAGCTGCATAGTGAAAATTCTTCCCGTGCTGGATTTTTTTAGCAAATTTTCCTCCTTTGGATCCACTGTCATCTTTATGGGACAGAACAGGAAGTCTCATTTCTTTATAGGATCCTCTAATCGGTAGAGAATTCAACCAAGCTGGAAGTGCTGCTGAATGCTGAGGCATGTGTGATCTGTTGCAGAGTGACTGAACAGCACCCCAGTTCCAGAGATGCAGGCCAGGCAAGCTTCTTACCCCATCTATTACCAACAAGCACTGAGTTACTTTTCTCCCTAATGTAATGGGTATCTTTTACAACTCAGGAACTCCCAGTGCGTCCTCACAAGGGTGTTAGGTCAGGACACTTTTGCCCATCTGCCAGGCCCCAGGTGCTGCCCATTGATGCAGAGGAGTTTGGTCTCTTGGCACAGTCCCATTACAGGGACATGACTTAGGCTCAGCTGGGACAGCAGAAGCTGTTGCCACCCTCATACATACCCTGTGCTTCTGCTGAAGGGAACCACTCTCACACCAGGGCTGCTGCAGTTACAGCCCATCGGATTAACTTATCCAGCAGTAGTTTATCTTCATTCCAGAGTATCTCTTTGACATGCCTCCAGTTGCTTCAGCTGTGGAAAATCACACAATAGTCCTTTTTTTATCTTGCATCCTCGAGTTTGTCTTGCTTTTTGGAGCCCACAGCAGGAAATGATACACAAATCCTTCCAGCTACTGTGAGCTTTGGCGCACTTTGCAATGATTTGCATTCACACCCTTGTTTGCTCCTCTCTCAACAGTTTTCTTCCTTCTTTGAGAAAGAACAAGTAGACTCCAAGCAGTATATTTTTAGTTAGGATTGTTGCTGGGCTTCAGCCTGTCATTTTCCTTGCATGTTTCAGCCCTCATTTCTCCTCATTAGCTACTCAGGCAGAGACACCACCTACTACATCCAGTTTAGGAGCCTGAACTCTATGTAGTCAGCAGCAAGCAGAAATACCTTAGAAAAAGTGAATCTGAGTGTTTCCTGTACAAAGGTGTGAAAGGATAAGGAAAGGACTTAGCTCTGAATTCAGAGCTCTCTATAGCTCTCTGTAACTGGAGTTTCCAGACAGGAATCATGTGGCTAGCCTGCTCCTCTCTATATAGGAAGGACAGCTGACAGAGGAGAAAAGAAGTGGGTGTCTCTTTGAATTTAAATGCTCCAGGCTCAGAGAGACACTCAAGTCATGTTTATGTAGTAAAGCATCTTTGCTACACCAGGTAGCTCTAGTGAGCTCCTACTGCCGCTCATATCTGCATTAGTGTGGGCATTTGCAGGAAGGTGGAAGTCAGAGCAGAAACAGGATTGATTGTAAAAGGCCTTGAAAACAAGGAATTGTCCTACAGCAGTGAAAAATGCTGTGCTGGAGCCAATGGGCTGTCTCTTTTAAAGCAACGTCGATGGTAGGACTTTTCTGTGAAGCAGAAGACAACTAGAAATCAAGAGCGTACCTTGTTCTCTCTCTCTTGCCCTCTAAAAATATACTGGGTTTGGCTGGGATAGAGTTAATTGTCTTCATAGCAGCTTGTATGGGGCTATGTTTTCGATTTGTGATGAAAATAGTGCTGATAACACAGGGATGCTCTAGTTGTGATTGAGCAGTGCTTGTACAGTGTCAAGGGCTTTTCTGTTTCTCACACTGCCCTGCCAGCAGGTTGGTTGGGGTACACAAGAAGCTGAGAGGGGACGTCCCCAGCTAAGCAAAGGGATATCCCACGTTATATGACATCAAGCTCAGGGTGGAGGCTGGCTGAGGCTGCCGTTGCTCAGGGACTGGCTGGGCATTGGTCAGTTTGTGGTGAGCAATTGTTTTCTTTTTCATCACTTGTTTTTCTTGGGTTTCGTGGTGGTTTTTTTCTCTCTTGTTTTTGTCCTTTTTTTTTTTAATTATTAAACTATGTTTATTTCAATCTCCAAGTTTCCACAGTTTTACCCTTCCGATTCTCTCCCCCATCCTACCTGGGAGTGAGCAAGTGTCTGTGTGGGGATTAGCTGCCTACTGGGGTTAAACCACAACAACAACAAAAATATCTCTGACTTGTATACCTGTCCCATGGGCCGGCCACAGACACCTTACAAGTCAGTAGCATATTCAAGTGCTGTCACTCCTCCCTTCACCCCAGACTCAGTTTGACATAGTAAGTTAAATCCTTTGTATAAACTGATGTTGTTTTGTTTGTCAAAATGGAGATTTTTTGGACTAGACAGGTTTTTAATCAGTACTATTTCCTGCAGTTGTACATGCTACCTTTTTTCCCCCCAAGTGTAATAATACAAGTAAGATTGCCTTTTCAGCCTGGGAATAGGGATAAAAGCATCCTGTGAAGTCCTAATGGTCTCTGATCTCTTTTGGGCAGGTGAAATGATGGGATTTCAAAAGGCTGTCACCTTAAAATGTTTATTGTAGGGATAGTAAACCTACAAGCAAGGCTGGTTGTTGTGGTTTGTTTCAGCAAAGGCTTATTCTTCTCTTACGCATCCAGTATTTTTATTTCTTCTGCAAGGATTGATAATTCAGTGAAATAAGGAGGAGAAGCATTTCAGAATTAAATACCTGCTGATGACATGAGAAGGTGGGGGAAAATCCCCCTCCTGACTAGACCAAAGCTGGGAGTTCCTGTGTGGGTGGTATTCCATGAATTAGTACCTACTAAGGCAGCTGAGTACTGTTATCTGGGTGGCTTTTCTTCTTATCCCAGCTATTCCATAGCATTAGATATTGCTGGTTTTGAGACAGTCTTAAGAACTGTCTTGGAGAAAAGAAGCAATAAACAGAGGGAAGTGTAGAGCAGTTTTGATCTTGTATTGTTTCTGTCAATGGTCAAAGGAACTTTATAGTTGAAGAATTATTTGTTACAGTTTATATTAGTTGCTGTAGTTGTATAGTCAGTTAGAATTAGCTCCTTGAAAGAAACAATCCAAAGTGTTGAGAGGGAGGTGGCCAAGCAGCACAGCAGAAGGATGCCTGGTATCTAAGTGGAGATGTTCCAGACGTGAAAATAGCATGAAAGTGTGTGGTAACAGGGTATGAAACATCCAGAGCCAAACCCACTCCTGTGAGTGGGAGGAAAGTCTGCATGACGCCATAGCCTGTGTGCCACAGCAGAAAGCTGGAAGGATGAGCTATAGCCTTCTTGGTGTCCAGTTCCTTCCTCTGCAAATCTTTTTATCTCCCAGTGTAAGCATTGGTGCATTCTGCCCGTGGGGCTTGCTGTGCTATTTTGCAACAGCTCTTGTTGATTAACCTTTGAGGTGCGAGATGTGTTATTTCTCCTCATGCTCTAAAGATTATAGATAAAGTTAAAGGGTGGTGATATGTTATGAAAATGAGAAGTGTGTCAGTAATAGGGAAGAAGGGGCCTGTGCTGAAATATTAAAGGAGGAGATTAGCACATCATTATCTTCAAATCTGAATTTCAGAGCTGCAGACCAGAGAACTCTGTGACATGTTAAGGTTATTGGAGGCTTCCATTCCTTGTTTGCCTTTGTACTGAACTCTTAAAAAAGCTGGCAGGTGCTCTGTTTGCACTGTCTTACAAACTGCTGAAGTCATGCAAAGCTCTGGGCTCTACTTTCAAGGCTCTTGGGCCTCTCTGCCTGCCAAGCAGCACAGGCAGTATCAGGAGGAGTACATGTGAGGACCAGCCAGCACAGCTGGGATGGGAGGTTTCTTGGGGTACTGTGACCCCACTGGAAGTCTTTTCTGCATGTAGTTTGTTTGACCTGGTGGTCTGCAGCTGCTTTGAACACCATTCCAGCTATGGAGATGTATGGGACTAGAGATATCAAAGGAGTGAGTTATCTCTGCCTTGGTGTGCTGAGCAAACCTAGTCTTGTCAGGTATTGGCTTGAGGTGGTGGTAATTGTTGGAAAAAGTGTTGCTTTTGCATCTCCAGGAGATGCAGTAAAGAACGTGGAGTCGCTAATGTCTCTAATAATTTTCAGGAATCCCTCCACTTAATCGGGTGAGATGAACGTGCTTTCTCTTGGAAATGCACATTGTCCCCAGCCCTGGGCAAAGAAGAGAAAAGCTGATTCTAGGAAATGTCCTAGAAAGAGATGGAAGTGTGAATGTTGCATAACAAAAACAGTTGAAAAGGATCAGCTGAGAAATTTGGAGTGAAATGGCAACATTACAAACCTGAGGTTAAGTCATTCTCTTTATTTCCATGCCTGGTTTCTCATGTTGAATTGATTGGGAGGGCAAACCGTGGGAGTAAATGATGGTTTAGCATTAGTGATTGATCATGTGATTGACCTGTGTGCTGTGGTTTTACATACAGCTGTGCTAATCTTATGAAGCTTTTATATACATTAAAAAATCTAGTCTCTTCAGACTTGCAAGTTGCAGCACTTTGCCCAAAAATTTCTGCAGACATTCCGTAAGCTCCTAGGGGAACTAGAGTGTAGTTGTAATGGTTTGATTTTTTTTTTTTTTAGTACTTCCAATCATGATCTTTAAAGGCCTCTGGTCTTGACAAGTCTCTGCTTCAAAGTTTAACTTGAAAAAGCAATTCAGAATTCATGTTCTCAAAAAGTTGCATCTTGTTTCCAATGTGAAATTTGATAACGTGTTGATTAAAAAAGAAAAAAATCTAGTGTTAGGACAGAAGATCTCTCTTTACGACACCTCTCTCTTAGCACTGATAAGGGATGATAGATGACACAGGGAGAAAGTACTGTGGTGTGGTGATGGTTCTATGTGGAGAGGTAATTTGCGGTGAAGGGTAGCTGATTCTCTCCGGCTATCAGTAGCACCAGCAAACTTTCAGATTAACTTAACTACACAAGGCTATTGCTGGGATGCTTGGGTTTAAGCTGTGGCTGAACTGTTTCCCCAAAAGCCCTGTATTTCTGTTTTTTTGTATTTCTGTTGTTTGGCATTTTGGAGTCTGCAAATACAGCCTGGCTGGCATGGATTAATTTCAGTGTTTAACAAGTCAAAAGGTGGTTTTAACAAGTAGAGAGGTGGTTGGGTTGCCTTGCAACGTTTGCCGCTAGCCCATTCACTACTTTAAGGTTAATTCTTCTGCCTCTGATAGAGTGTACTGAGCAATCTCTGGTCTGGTCTGGGTGTGAGGTAAGGTGGTGGTTTTTTTTTTTTTGCCAAGCTGCATTTTGTGAGGCAACAGTGTCTTGGAAGAAGCAGTTTTGGGGAGAGATGTCATGCTGGGCAACACAAGTTTACTAGATCAGGCTCTAAGATAGGAAGCAGACATTCATTCTGTCCAACCTGTAGCAGGAATGAGATCCTGTGGTGGAGGGTGGGTACTTGGGAGGGCGGCAGCCACACCTTCAGCCACAAAACAGGACCCAACAATAATATACAAAGGTGTGCCGACCCTGGATCCTTGTGCTATCTAGTGCTGAAATCCAGAAGGGTCGTCAGGGCTTGCATAGTGCCTGGCCTTGCACTTTGGCTGGAGGAGGGAGAGCAAAGAAGTGTGCTGCTCTTCTGTGGGTAAATGAAGGGGACAAGCTCTGGGTTCCCTTGTAAGCCTTTGGGACCACGGATTGCTCCGTGCTACTTGTGCTCTCTGTACTACTGTCTCAGAAAGGTGGTAACCTTTTCTCTGTTTGCTTCAGCTGGGTTCCTAAAACTGCACATCTCCTTCACAGCAAAAGCTCTATCAAGATTATTTACCATGAAGGACAATGAGATTTTGAGTGAGTAATTGAGATTTAAAGCACCAATTACAAGAACAAATAAACTGGAGCTGCTTCCTCAGCTTGTGTTTTAATTGGAAGAAGTGATTTCAGTACATCCTTCCCAAAGTCCCTTGCACTGTCTCTTGGGCTTGATAGCCAGTGACCTAGTTTTCATGTACCGATCTTGCAGCATGTCCCTCACCCAGCTGCACTATGATGAGGGAGAACAGTGCATGTGTGTGGTGGTGATGATGCATATGCCTGGAGTTTGATTGCTCTGCTTTTTAAAGTTTCCTTGGGTAGAATTACTGTTTTATGTTTACTTGGCAGCTTTTCTCCCTGCTGTTTGTTCTGGTTTAATTCTATGGAGTCGTGTCTGTTCCCTGGTGTGCTGTCAGTTGTGCATGTTGCTGAATACAAAGCCTTTGGGGGTGGTAGTGAGCACAAGTGACACCTTAATAATGGATCCTGGAGACACGGCTTTAGTACTAAGCTGCCCCCATCTCCCAACAATTGTCAGTTTAGGGCTTATTAGTCACACATCCCTTCTTTCAAACAACTATTTTTAATGCTTCTTCTGTGTTCTGAGTCCTCATAAGCCCTGTTAGATTTTTCTGTCTTTGCTGATGGTGGCTGCTTTTTAATTGCTCAGGTAGCAGAAGTAGGGCTTGAAAACTCAATCAACATTATCTCAGCTGATCTCCCTGTCACAAGTGGATTTAAGCAGATCAAGATATTCATAGGGATCATGTGTGGATGCAAAACACAGCTAGCTGTAGAGGCCAAGGCAGATCACATGCACCTGGACTGTTCTCCCAGGTGTCAGCCTTGCCCTCAGCCAATCTCTGCCACCCTGCTGCCAGCTGGGCTCTGTGCTGTCATGGTCAGGGGCCAGTCTTTCTGCCAAGTCAACAACCCGGCCCTGTAAGCACACAACCTCTCCTAACTTCATCTGCAGTGTCAAGCCCTTTTCTCCACTGTCCTTGATGTTGCTTTGCAGCACCTATGTCTCAGGGCTGTGACTGCCAGCCCTGCAACCCTCTGCACAAGTTGGGGCAGTGCACGTGGAGAAGCTGGAATCTCTTAGCTTCTCCCACAGGAGTCAAGGGAAGAAGTGACTTGTGATAGCGCACCCCAGCATGGAGAGGTGTGGGGGAGAAAAGCAGGGCTGCAGGTGAAGCGTGGTGCAGGGAGCCAGGGCTCAGCTGTCCATCAGGGTTTGGTACAGCTCCTCTGCTGGAGCCTCATGTCTGTTGGCCCCTGAGCTGTTTTCGATTCCATCTCTCTCCTGTTTCATGGTTTTTTATGTCAGTGTGGTTTGGGCAGTGGGTAGTGAACAGGCTCCCGGCTGCCATTGCTTCCTCAGAGGAGATGGGGAGAGTTTGGCATGTCTGCTGGCTAAAAGCTTGGCAGAGAGCAGGCTGGGCAAAGCAGGTGCTGCTGCCAAATGGGATATTGTCCCCAGATCTCTGGGGGATGGCATTACTCCAGCCTGCTTCGGGCTTAATGAGCTACCTTATCTGTCATGTTCCCCATGGCAGATCGGGTCTCTTCAGGATTAATTAAGGATCATAACTGTGACCTAGTTACCAGACTTGCACTATTGTTAGTGGAGCTCTCTGAGCCACCAGGCTGTTTGAGAGAGCTTCTTACCCTTGTCTGCTCTGGTTACTCGCTCTATATAGCCTTCTGGGACTGACTCTGAGCCCCAGGCAGGATCACGTTACATTAATTTCTCTAACAGATTATTGCTTTACCCTTGGGTAGGTAGCTAGCTGCTTCCTGCTTGTAGTGTACTATCGGTGTGGGGATTAGATACGCTGGCATACATCTTTTGCGGTGTTGTCTCCCATCTGGAGTGGAGGGGAGATGAAGATGAGAAGAGGTCAGCTGCAAGATTAGGGAGGATGGTGCTGGAAACAAAATCTTGAGACAGTCCAGTTCTGTGCTGCCGTGCCTTAAACCATACTGGTGCTGAAGGGCTATCCCTGGGTCTCTCTTCTCTTGGCTACTCAAATCCTTCTCATTTCCAGTTTGTACTTCATTGTAGCGAGCCTTTAGGAATGCTCCCCATAAAGGAGCAGAAAAGACTAGAGCTTGAGAAATAAATTGAGTTCAAGCTCTTCTAACTCTGGTTCTTGCTTGCCAAATTTTCAGGTAGGGCAGTGTTCCAGCTGGAAACTACTCAGTCTCATATTCCTGTGGTCTGCAGACCTGCTACAACCAGGTCCTTCCTTTGGCTGGGAAGGGGCAGCACTACAGGGATCATGGTGGGGGACTTGTCCCCTTCACATCTACCTGCTCTCTCCTTCCCTCCCTTTTCTGCTTGTTTGATGAGAGCTTGCCTTGCCTTGTGGATTGAATCTCATGCAGCCGGGCCCTTGCCTGGGCTCGCAGCCTCGTGCTGAGGGCTGCACATGGCGTGTTTACTGTTCATGTGAGGAGGGTTTATGTCCCTGAAGCTCCCCTCAGTCCCCCATGGTCCTTAACTAGCCTGATATTCTGCTTAGGGTCTGATCATGTCCCCAGTGGGATCCCAGCAGCTCCCACTGATTTCAGGCAGGAAGAGCGTGAAGGAGGCTGTTGAATGGGACCCCTGGGAAACAGCGCTTCACTTTGTCCTCAGAAGCACGCGCAGCGGGGGAACCGCTTGGCTTTTCTCCTCTGCCTCAGGAAACATCTCTTGAGTTCCAGTGACCTGCTTATTATGTAGGTCATCATCAGCTGGAAGGAAAAAACAATTTCAAAAGTAGGAGAAATCTAGCAGGGTTCCTCCGCTGAGCAGCTCTTTCTGGAAAAGCAGGGAAAGTTGCCCTGGGGGAGGTGGCAGGCAGCGTGGCCTGTTCCTCTTCCACCCACCCCGGGCAGAGCACAGAGGGGAATCTCTGCAGCTGAAAGGATGTGTGATACTCTGAAAGCAAGCAGATCCAACGTGCCCTGTGATGGGGGAACAGTGCATTAAGGTGGACAATAGGAACTTGATTTGAGTGGTCAGGGGTTGTTTGCCCTCCAATGACTTTCTCAAGCTTGGTTTTGGTAATTAGGAGGTTGTTTCTGCTGGTCTTACCTTGGTTATGTGTCTGCACAGCAGAGACCTGTGCCATGTGTGCTGGAGGAGCTCTCCCCGCTGGGAGACAAGGCTGTCCTGCCAGGGATAAAAAGGGGACACAGAACAAGCAAATGCCTCTGGGTGCCAAAAGTAAACTGAGACCTGAACCAAAACTCATCTCAGGGTTGTGCCGGTGGCATTACCCGGGGGCTGCTCCACTTTGCTCGTAGCAGAACTGACACCTTGTGACACCCTGAGAAAAGAGCCTCAGTGTAAATTTCTGACTGACCTAAGCAAGGGACAAATTTCCCTGTGAACAAGAGGTTTGGTGAAGTCCAGCTTCACTCATACTTGCTTCTGATGCAATAACACTTAATATCCCTCACTATCCTCACTTCTCCCAAACCCCCGAAATATCAACTGGGCTGGAGACACCTGCGCCTTGGCTGCTTCGCGCTTGGGGAAGTATGTTTGTGTGTTTGTTGGCCAGCCAGCAGGCAGGTAGAGAGCTGCAGCCTTTCCTTTGCAGGAGCACAAATATGGCTCCCCTCTTTACGTGCTCACTGAAGGATTTCTTTTTCCCTTCAAAACACGCAGAAACGCTGTGTTTTTGAGACAGCCAGGCTTGACAGGAGAAGCTGAAGTCACACACAGGCTTCACTAGTAATCAAGATGAAGCAACACAATCTTGTAATTGTTACCTTAGAAAATAAGATTTCAATATGCTGTGGTTTTGGCAATGAAAAGGTGTATGGGGAGGTGGGTTGTGCAGTTTTTTGGGTCTCCTCCCTGGGTCCTCATCATGCTATGTTGCTGCTCACTGTAGCAGGGCTGGCTGAGAAACCTCTTGCTGGGCACTTGTGCTGTTAGTGCATTCACCCCTGCTCAGGCTGAGTGTTTGAAGCCTCTCCAGTTGCAGGCAGCTCCTGGCACAGACTCTTGTGCTTGAAGGTGCAGCTGACCTTTTTGCAGAATACAAGTTCTTGCAGAGCTGCTTGCTTTGTTTCAGATGTGCTTGTCTCCTGCAGCCTTTGCTCTTCACTTTATACCGATATCTGCTGTGCTGTCTTAGATAAAGTACATCTGTCTGCGATGGGACTGTCTTCCCTCTTCAGCTTCTTGATGTTGGTGGTTTCTGGTTAATATATGAAGATCTCTCTGCAGATCCCAGTTCTCTGGCTGTCTAACCCAAGGGTAGGCTGTGCTCCTTGTCTCATCACACCACAGCAGTCTAGAGAGAAGTCAATGTAGGAAGTATTACAGCAATGAAATTTTGAACAGAATGACATTTTTTCACCTACAGTAAAAAGACATCTCCCATGTTTTGTGCACCCACACGGAGCAGAGTATTAAGAAAGCAGGCAAGCAGGCATGTAATTTAGCTGGAGGCACTGCCATATGATCTGCCAGTGTGATGCAGACAGCTTGGAAGTCTTACTCAAGATGTAGGATTAGGTTAAGTTTCTAGCACAGGCTTTTCTGAGTTAGACAGGGGACGGGTGCCCTGAGGCTGACATTGTCATGTTGCCTTGGTGGGTCCTTGCACAATGAGGCCACTGTGTGCTGTAGACAGCAGTGTGCTGGAGCTGTCATGTACTTGTGGTGAGAACGTTGAGGATAGCCTGTTATCTTTGCTTGGAGGAAGGGTTTGATTAGAAACTGTCTCTTAGATGTGTGGTTATTGAATGAATTGCTCTTTCAGTATGTATCAGCCATCTCCATATACGTGCCAAGTGCATCTGTCCCGGGCACGAATGCAGCTGGTCTAAAGGAAAGCAGATGAGCTGTCCTCATCACAAGCTTTTCCTCACGCTTTTTCTCAATTGCTGTTTGCATGGAGCAATTCTCCAACAATATAAAACACAGCAGCAAGGGTGAGTCAAACAGATCTTGTCAGGGCTGTCCTATTTTTTCTTTTTTGTTGTATTATAAATTGAATCCACAGTGTCACAGGGCACAGTGCTGTTCCCAGCATGATTGGTGGCAACAAAAAAACCCAGGAATGGTATGTATTGTGTGGTAGCTGGGGAGAACTTCCCGTTCCAAACATCTCCGACCTGTCTGGGGCTTGTTGCCATGAAATTGTGGAACTTAAGTAAAGAATGATTGGGCTGTGAAAAAATCATTTTAGTCACTGATTAATTTTGTTTACTTATGTATGTCTCATTGTCTGCAGAAGTTGGTGCATCTAACTCAGGTTCTTAAATGGGACGCAAGGTGACCTGGTGGTCTTTCCCAAGGGAGTAATAGGTGTTATGGTCCAGACATAAACCAGTCCTGAGGTATTGGAGGGCAGGTTGAGACCTGTGCAGGCAGGCTGAGGTTCTTGCACCTCTTTGGGAAGTGTCTGGTGTTGCTCTGGGTAAGAAATGAGGTTAGGCAGCTCTTGGACTTGACTTCTTGAGATGGAGGTATTGGCAACACTCTGCCTAGCCTGGGGCTCTGCACAGCTTCCTGTTGTAAGAGCACATCTGCCATTTGCTCAACTTTGCTTAGCTTGCCTCAAGATCTAGATATTGTTTAATACAGGTTTTCACCCAAACCACGGGACAACAGTTTAACGATTATTGTAGCCTCAGATGTTGTCAAACTATTATGGGTAGTGGAAGAGCTGTTCTGCAATATGAGGGTCTTTAAACACCAGCCTGGGTCTTGAATCATAATTAGGACTGCTAGCGAGTAACTGTCCCACCAGTTACTTGTCCTGTAAGCTTCAATTGTCATATGAATAAAACAACTTTTATTTGAATTAATCTCAAAGCAGAGGGTGCTTGAAGGAGTAAAACACCTTGGCTGTTTGCGCTGCAGTGAGCTTGCTGCAACCTGGGGTTGCTCTTTCCTGCATGTCCCCCACCCTGCCAGTGCTCAGGTCCTGGCTTCCACCTCTGTGGTGGTGCAGTGGCCTCCCAGGGTGGGAATGAGAAGCACAGCTGGGCCCTGACAGGCAAGATAGGAAGGATGTGGAGGTGACTGTGCACCTCTGGATGCATGTCAAGGGAGATGAGGAGGTGGCGTGAGGTCACTGGAAGCTCAGACTGATGGTCTTAGCATGGCTCTGCTCTTCTTTCTGCAGCCTGCACGCAGATCCTAGCAGCTTCTGTCCCTGTCCCTTCACTGCCCCCTTGTTCATGTGGTATTTTCGGACACTGAAAGTGGCCAGGATACCCTTCCCACCATTCATCAAGAAGAATGAGATGGCTTAATCACAACCAAACAAAGCCTTAAGGATCACAACCAAACAAAGCCTTAAGGATCACAGCCTCCAGTAAGCCACTGACATCTCTGGTTGCTTACCCCAGTGTGGCCACTGCAGCTTGGAGTGTGACCATGCAGGGAACTGGCTTTAGAGCTTGCTTGTGCTGGGTGAGATCCTCTTGGGGGGGACAAAAAAATAGACCAGTGTCCCAGCATGAATCAGCCATCCATTTATGTACAGCTACTCCTTCTCCAGTGGTACCAGGCAGTCCTGCAGGGTGATGGGCTGCAAGGATAAAGGGCTGACTCTCCTCTTGTGACAGGAGGGTTTATGCTAGGCAGTTGTGTCTGGCTACTGTTTGTGAGAGAAGAACAAGACTCCAGATTTGGACTGAAGAGCTTCCGTACTGTCTGGGCATTCAGGGCTGAAGATCTGGGAGCTAGTTCATGATTGTTCAAGCTTTCTGGTTTGGAGGTTCAGGCTGTATTTCTAGGAATTGAGGAGACAAAGCTACAAACAACAATTTTCTGATTTGATGCCTTTTCAGATTTGGTATTGCAGTTCTCTTGCATTTTAAAGATTTTTTGCTAGGCTGTTATATGATGATTCATTCTTGGCTTCCTTTTTCATCTGTTTTAAGCTGTACTTCATGATGGCACACAGTTGCGCTGCCTGCCTGCCAGCACCTTTGAAAGTGGTGGCCTTGCTTCCACTCAATGAAAAGCTCAAAGAAAAGTAAAAGCTTTTAAAGGTCCCTAAGGGATCTCTGAAATGACATAGCCAGTGGATAGAAACTTACAATACACTGACCAGGAAAGAGGCTGTAGCAGACTCGAACCATAGTAGCCATGAGGAAAAAAGCCCCCAAACATGCAGAAACTAATTATCCAAATACTGAATCCATGAGGGACCAGGTTTCCTTAGGTCTCCTGTTGATGGAGCTGCTTGCATGGCAGAGGAAATAAAGGTGCTCACAAATTAGGAACCAAGTGAGCGAGTGAAAAAAAGTTCTGGATTGCCTGCAACTATTCATCAGTAGTGTGAGGCAGACAAAGGTTGAACATTAATTCTATCCAGTATCTTCTGTAATTTTTTTCACTTGCTCAATGCTAAATCAGTGTAGCTATCTGGAGGGTGGGATGGCACACACACCACTGCGGGGAAGAGCTGCTTTTGATGGAAGTGTGAGTGTCCACCTCTGGGGGATATCATGCCAGGCCAGGGCTGCTAATTGCCAGTTAGTCTGAATGCTGCTGAGCTGCTGGAGTAAATGTATGCTCTTGTGGGACTCTGCCTCAGGCAAGGTGCTACTTGTGGCAAGCATGTGCAGGAGGATTTGGCCTCCCTCTGCATTGAAGGTTGCTTCCTCTCTGGAGTTACCCTGCTGTAGTCAGTCCCATTACAGATAATGGTATCATTGGACAAATGAGAAGATGCTGACTTAGCCTGTGTTAAACCCCTGCCCTGGATTTCTCCAAGCCTATCAGCTATGAGTCACTGTGTTTTTTATTTACAAAATACACGCAAATGATATCAAAATAGAGTAATGCTATTACAGATGCTGATGTTTGGACATCAAGCTGTGTTTGCAGAGATGAGACAGAGAAGTTGCACAATCTGTGTAAGTCGTCACACACTCATAAGAAAACCAGTTGGATATCTCAGTTTGTCCACCAGACCTATTGCTTCAGCCCAATGACCTGACTCTATGGCTGCTTTTACTATGTAAGGGGTTTGATTTTCTTGCTGCAAAGGTGGTTTGCCGTGTGTGGGCTTTGTATCATCTGGCCATCTCCTCTACTGCATAAAAACATTAGGTCAAATGATATAAGAGCATCACATCTACACAGCTGTATTTCATTTGGGAAAGGGAGAGGTTGTATAAAAGATAGGTTTAACTTAAAACAATTTGGTAAGTTTACTAGTAGGGGCTTTTTAATACTAAAGCCTCCTCTCCATGGTCTGAGCCCAGAGTGAGTGCTAATGTCACCAGCAGAGCAGCAACCAAGGTTCAGCTCAGGGGCAGCAGTGCTGTACCACACCAGACAAGGACATTCACCTACGTAAAAGCATATGGTATGGTTGGCAGCAGGAACTTTTAGCTTATGTCATCTGGAGGTGAGATGAGGGTATGGTACATCTTTATAGCCGCAAGGAAATGTTTGTGTAAGTTTGCAAGAAACATGTATAAAGCAGTTACCATAAAATCATGCTTTTGCTATTTGGTTGAAGTTGTAAGAATAAGGCAGCCCACTCCAGAGGTGTGGCAGAAAGTCTGCTCTAGCATAGTCCTGAGCTAAGATAACAGACAACAGGTAGGTGTGAGTAGTTGGGCTAGCATGATAAAGTTGGGAGTCTTTGTTTATTATTTATGTAAATAAGATGTGATAGAAAATTCTCATATTACTCTTCTTTGGGTCATTTTTATCCATGACACCAATGATTGCAACATCAGTGTGACTAATCCCATGCATGCGATTTATCTAAGATGTCTGTTTCATCCGAGTTTAGACTGTTTGTTTGCACAGTGTGTTGTAATACTTCACAAACAAGAAGCAGAGCAGCCCTGTGCGGAGGTGTCTGCCCTCTTTGGAGATGGTGGCCTGTCTTCTGCTCAGGCTCACAAAAGGCAGAAAAAAGAACTAAATGCATGAGACACTTTGAGAAACAATCCTGTAAAATCCCACACCACCAGGCAAGGAGGCTTTGTTTTGTGCAAAGAAATGGAGCCTTGAATACTTGAGTCTTGGCTGACTGTATGTGACAAGTTAGACCAAACATCCATCCAGCTAGCAGCAGACACTAAGGGAAGATGCTGGTGTGCACTATGCTCCTGGCAATCCCCTAAGCCAGAGGATACAGCCCAGGACATAAAAGTGCTGATGAACCCATTCTGCATTGATCTGTCTAACCTTTTTATGAACTTGCTTGGTTTAGGTCCAGAACTTGGCAACGATGTTAGACAGTTCTGTATCATTTGGAAATGAACTTCCTCCAAATAAATTAGTATTGTTTGCTCAATGTCAACTGCACTTTCCTGCCCTCTAAACTCTAGGATTGCATATCACACTGTCATAAAAGTTGCTGGTTTTTACAGCTCCAGTTTGAAAGGCATAAGATTTCATTTTGGCTAAGTATCCTGTAATGTCAACAGCTTACGTTTCTGACATGGCGTAAGAATTTATGGCAACTCTGTTATGCTGGAGTGTTTTTTCCCTGAAGGTCAGGACAGCTGCAGATGAAATAGCCTATCCCTCTCTGTGCCAGTCCCTTACTGTATCTCTGTGATTTCTAATAAACGTTTGCTGATTAGAAAAGTTGCCTGTGGAGTAATCCAACAGAACTTAATGCTGCCGACCCTAATTGTTCAAGAAGTTGACTTAGCAAGCAGGATCCTTCCCCTCTGCCTTCTAGTTACGAGTCTTTGTGGTGCACTTACATTTGCAATTAGGACCGTCCTGCATAACTAGGAAAACAAAACAGTGGATGCTCTTAGGATGAAATTCTCCTGCCCCCTGAAATAGGACACCGGATCTCTTCAGGTGAATTCAAGATACTGAAAGAAATGTAATAAAAATAAAAGCAATTGGAAACTACTGGCCTGGCATCTCCGCTGTAATTATAACAGTGTTCAGCCACTGCCTACACTTGGCAGAGGGTACTGTCTTCTGTTGAATGAAGCACCCAACTAGCACCCAGCTTGGCCATTCTCCAGTGCCTGGTTTAGTGTGGCACTTCTTTGGGCAGGCAGCACCTTTCTTCTGCTGGTTCTCCAGGGAAGTCCCTCACACAGGACAAGTTTCAGTGGATCACTTCCTCATTCTGCCTTTCTATTTCTACTTGCAAAGGTTGGAAGTTACCACAAGCTTGAAAATTGGGCAGTAACTATGCAGCTCTTGAACTGGTATCTATGAATGCAGCTATGGTAGAGGCTGTGGAGCCTGCTCACATCAGCTGAGGGTCCGGTCCTTCTGTGCAGTGGTGCTTACTCAAGAAATCAAACAACCCCTGAGGAGCAGTTGAGTGTGATATTCCCCCTGTTCTCCTCCTGGCTGCTTGGAGCATCCCAAAGCCCAGTAGGTATTTTCCACTCGGCTGTGTTAGCAGGCTGTGTAGATAAATATGTACATGTTCAGCAGGCTGAGCAGGAGAATTTGTGCATGTCTCTCTCCAGGCTGGTCTGGACTTTGTCATGTTCTGCCTCCCCTTCCCAGATGCTTCTTTTCTGTGCTTCAGGCTTCAGTACAGCAGGATATGGCGTCACTTTTGGTTTTGTCTTTGGAAGAGTAAACAAAACAGAAGGCCAAAAGCCAGCTGCCTAAAACACATTCCTCTGCTGTGACTAGCAGCATCTCTACTTCAGATACAGGCATCCACTGTTTGCATTGCTCGTTCTCCTGGCAGGGGATAAGGGCTTTGTCTGCCTCGCTTGATTTGAGCCTAACCTTCCTCATCTTTCTAATTTTGAGATGCCTAATATGCTGTCCCTTACTCCCACCAGAACCGGGGTTCCAACTGCTTCCCACATCTCCAGGAGCTGATGAAAAATATCTCATACAATGGGTCAAGGTATAGTGATAGACAAGAATGCTCTTGGTCTTGATAGAACCTGGTGTATCTATCAGGTGCGTTGTGGACCTGGCATTGAGCTGAAAGGCAGAGGAATGTGTCTGCTCTCTAAGAGGGAGTAAATCTGAACAAGAAGTGCGGGATTGGGTGGGAAATAAATTCTTCTGAGAAGGCCTGAGGTGCTGCAGGGGAGAGTGGCGTCTCTTACACCTCAGGATGATTCAAAGCAGCACATCTCAGTCACTGCACTTGTAGCACTTCTCTTTTTTTTGACTTGTCCATCTTCCTGTGACAACCAGCTTCTTTCTTCCCCTTTCTACTTTTGCAGGAGAAAACAGAATGAGTTGCTTCCAGAAGGTGAGATGGAAGAGATAGCTGCGATCTCTGGTCCTGGCTCTCCACCCAAAAGGGTTTACCCTGCTGCCAGCAACTGCACGTTGCTTGCTGTTCCTTTGCTTATGTGAACACTTGGTGAGCTTCACTCTCGGAACAAGTTTAAATTGCTGAGGATTTCCAGGAGACAAAGTGAAAGCCAAAAGCGGAATATGGACACTTTTCAAGGGTCAGAACATGTTAGGAACTGGCTTGTTAGCTGAATCTGTGTTTTGGGTGGAGGAGTCACATCCATTTGAAAGTTTAAAGCTAGATAGTGAAATGCCCTCTGCTTCTCCTGTTTCCCAGCACTTAATGCAATATTAAAGTTATATTACAGCATTTTGAAGGACTCACACTTAGATATAAACCGTTCCATAGAGGAAATATGTACAGTAATGTTCATGCTGCTCCCTTGTCCTGCTGCTGGTGAATCTCCCTCTGTTGACAAGCTCTTCATTCACCGGCATGATAGTGGCAAGCCTGCTTTTAGCACCATTTCCAAATTTAGCTAATGCTTTGAACAAATTGTCAGAGAACAGTGACCTGGGACTGCTAACAAGGTGAGCTCAGGGGTTGTTCTGGGCTTTGAGCTGTCTGCTGGGCCTCTGTCACCTTAGAAATAGTCTCCCCTGTTACAGAGCTCGCAAAATGCTGCAGCCAACCTGCCTCACGCTGGGCTGCAAGAGAAGCAGGAGCTTAGATACCAGGTACCATAGATGGGTCCTTTACATTGATCCTGCTGGCATTAAGAGGGTTTACGCCACACAAAAGCTTGTGGCAATGTGTTTCAACAAGGGAAGCCTTTTCCCCTTGCTTGGAAGAAGTATTCATAGCCCCTCTGAATTTCCAGCTGCAGGACAGATCTCAGGGTATATGTGGAGTCCTTGTTCACAGGAGTGCTGGCCTGGAGGAGATTTATCAGTATTGTGGTAGTGCCTGGAGCTTTGGGTCAGTGTAGCTTCAGTTGAACATGTAAAGCTGGCTCAGGAAAAACTGTTGCCAGCTCCTCAAAACCAGGGAGGGTATTTCAGGGTAAAGTTTCTTCATGTGCCCAATTCTGTTTCTTGGCAAAACCAGGAAAAGGCAAAATGTCTCCCATCCAGTTAAACTCCTCTAGGGTTAAAGAAGCCAAAGGATGAAGGGCACAGTGCAGCCAGTGCCAGGGAGGAAGCGCACTGAAAGGCAGGAGGCCATATCAGCACCAAATGCCTGGAGCAGAAGAGTGCCTAGTGGCTGTGACAGAGGTAATGACAACCCACATGATATAGACAGCTTGATTGTCATCATGTACTGGGCTGGGCTGTATGCTGGGCTCCCCTGAAAGTGGCTGCACAGCTCAGAGGGAAAGATGCTGATCTTTCACCAGCCGATTGTACTTCTCTTAGAGCAAAAATACTCCCAGTGTCTGGGGAGACTAGACATTACAGTCTGCAGTCCTGCAGAGTTTAGAGATGGGAATATTTGGCTTGGATTTGAAAGAGTGTGCAGCCAAAATCGGTAAGTGTTTCCACAGCGAATCATAATAACTTCAGAAATGGGGCACTGGGATGCCCAACGCCGCCACCGTCCCCGCTCCTCGCTGCAGACCCCCCTGGATGCAGCTGGACACGGCACGGTCCCCTCATTGCCCACCGCCCTTCAACAGCTTCGTTGCCTTCGGGGCCCTGCAGTCCCGCCAGCGGCGGCTCTGCCAGTGAAAAGCAGCAAGAGAAGTTGCTCTTCAGCAACTGCTCCTCCGGCTGCTCCTTTCTGCCAGGCCACTGTTTTCAAACGTCACCGTGACGTCGCATTGTGATGTCACCACCATGCAGCACGGGCATCACAATGCCGTGCCGGAATATCTGCTGGGACCCACAGCCAGCCAGTGCCAGTTGGCCTTTGCTTGCTGACTGGCAGGACCGAGGCCTGGCTCTCCACGGTGGTGGCCACCGAGGCAAGCTTGGCACAAAAGCAATGGAGCGGGAGGTGTCTGCTCAAGTAACACCATCCCTGCCTGCTCCAGAGGAGCTGGGGCAGTGGGCAGACGTGACTTGTGCTGGCCCTCCAGGACAGGGGGAAAGTGCCCCCCGGGACGCTGCCATGCAAGTGGTAGGGGAGGAGCGGCACGTCCAAGCGGGGGGTGACAGACATGACACCAAACAAGTCCCTCCTGCTTCCAGCAAGAGCGTGGGCCAAGGCAGTGGGCTCCTGTCGCTCCGCTTTCCACAGAAGCTTTGGACGATGGTGGAAAGTGACCAGTTTCAGTCCATTTGGTGGAGCAAGGGAGGAAAATACGTGGCCATCAACGAGAAGCTCTTCAAAGAGGAGGTGCTGGGTGGGGGAGGACCTCTGCAGGTTTACACCAGGCAGAGCATGAAGAGCTTCCTTCGCCAGATGAACTACCATGGATTCGTCAAAATGCAAGGGGATGGCGAAAGATCTGCCTCCCTGCCTGAGTTCCTGGCAGAAGAAGCAGCAGCTTCTGCTCACAGCAAGGTAGAGCCATCGCTCCGCACATCCTCTAACGCTCACAGGGGTCTTGGGGGAGGGACAGACCTTCGCATCGCATAAGGCCTCGCAATAGAGGGGGCAGGGAGGGCAGCGAGCGGTCTGGTTTTAGTTTCCTCCTCGGGGCGTTTTCAGGAAGGTTTGAGTTAGTCTTTCTGACTAGTAGAAACGTGGATAAAATACAGTTTGGTTATACCTGCTTAGTTTGAACCCGTTACACGGAAAGACAGGCTCCGTGTAACCTCATTGCTCTGAATGTCTTTGCTACGTGTCTTGCTGCACCAAATGTGAAACCTTCCTGCCGAATGCCAAGAGGATACACTTAAGGACCCCAGTGTTGCCTCCCTGCTCATGCCTACCCTGGAGTTGCTGAACAGTCATGGTATTTGGCTTTTGAAAGCACTTCTTATGCTTTTGAAAAGCCTACGCTGCTCTTGCTGCCAGGAGTGGCGGTGACTGAACAGAACGTTTCACCGTAACCTTTCGGCCTCAGCTTGAGGTTTCAGCCGTCCCCAAGAGTCCCTTCCAATATCCATGTTTGTCTTGTGCAATTCAGAGCCTGGGTTCTCGTAGCTTGGGCTTTTCCAGGCTTGGGATGGCGGCAACTGACTCTTCTCCTTTGCTTCTTCTAGGTCCTCTACTACTATAACCCCCTCTTTAACAGAGGGCATCCCCACCTGCTGGAAAAGTGCCGGAGGAGGGCTGGCCTCAAGCGGAAAGCCCTGGAGATGGATGAGGAGCAGCCCTGCAGAAGACCAGGTGGCCAGCCTGCAGGGGACATGCCAGCGTCCACCAAGCGATGGGCTGAAGCACCTCCCAGCCTCGGTGCCACCCGTCCACCTCCACCGGCAGCTGCTCCCGCACTTCCAGAGCCAGCGGGAGCAGCGGGCAGCAAGAACTTCAGCCCTGTGGCCCCCTCCTCCCCACCACCACTCTCAGCTCTGCCAGAGTCCCCAGCGCCACTCTGCAGACAAAGCCCTCCAGTCCCCCACTGCCCCACCTGCACCTGCCACCTCAGGACTGCAGACGCCATCGGACCCCAGCGCGGCACAATCTAAAGAGACAGAAAGAGTCAGCAGCCCGTCATGAGTGTCCGATGGTTGTTGCTAAGGAGTGCGGCTTAGAGGAGTCTGTAGCGAGCTTAGAAGAGCTGATGAGAAAACTGATTGAACAATAAAGCTTTTCCAGTTGTCCTGTCCTGTTTGCACAGTGGAAGCCCAGACCTGAGTTTTTATTTCACCTAAGCAGAAGCGAGCCCACAAGCCGTTTAATCATCTTCCATTAACAGTTAAGCTCTAGATTCTTGGCCTTACTGAGTAAAAAGATAGATGGGGTTTGCATGATGCATGCACTGAGGGTGTTCTTCCTAATGGCAACATCTGAGCGAAAGGGGGATGCCATCAAGAATTTTTGGGGACTACATACTTGTTTAAAGTAATAATATCTTAAAAAGAAAAAGGTTTTGAATCAAACCACACTGAAATCAGAAGTTTGCACAACTCCTCACAAATCAAGAGCTCCCCAGCCAGAAGGTGCCTTCTTTCCCTGCACATGTCCGCTGGTGGTCTTGGTTTCACTGGACACTTGCACGGTGCAGGCTTGGAAGAGGGCATTAGGACATTTCTTTTCACTGAAAGGGTTGTCAGGCATTGGAAGAGGCTGCTCAGGGAAGTGGTTGAGTCACCATCCCTGGAGGGATTGAAAAGACCTGTAGCTGTGGCGGTCAGAGACACGACTGTCCCTGCAGGGTGGGCTTGGCAGTGTTAGCTTAATGGTTGCACTTGATCTTAAGGGCCTTTTCCAACCTAAATGATTCTATTCTTTCTAAGAAAAGGTTTTCTTACTGTGGTTTTCTTCAGTATTTTAATACCACTTGAAAAAGCCGAGGATGGGATGAATGTCCCTCCTCCTCTTTGTCGGACACTTGCTCCGTGCTTTGGACTGCCTTCTCCTTTATCTAGTGGACACCTCCTCCTCCATACTTGCAGCTGTTCTTTGTGTTTACACCACTGCGCAGATTAAACACCTTGCATCGTGTTTCCTTAACAGACACCATCCCAGTGAAATGACAACAAGCAGTATGAGGACGTTTCTGCACATGTCAGAGGCGGCCAGCTGAAAAAGTGCCTGAACAGAGCACTGGGATGCCCAACGCCGCCGCCATCCCCGCTCCTCGCTGCAGACCCCCCTGGATGCAGCTGGACACGGCACGGTCCCCTCATTGCCCACCGCCCTTCAACAGCTTCGTTGCCTTCGGGGCCCTGCAGTCCCGCCAGCGGCGGCTCTGCCAGTGAAAAGCAGCAAGAGAAGTTGCTCTTCAGCAACTGCTCCTCCGGCTGCTCCTTTCTGCCAGGCCACCGTTTTCAAACGTCACCGTGACGTCGCATTGTGATGTCACCACCATGCAGCACGGGCATCACAATGCCGTGCCGGAATATCTGCTGGGACCCACAGCCAGCCAGTGCCAGTTGGCCTTTGCTTGCTGACTGGCAGGACCGAGGCCTGGCTCTCCACAGTGGTGGCCACCGAGGCAAGCTTGGCACAAAAGCAATGGAGCGGGAGGTGTCTGCTCAAGTAACACCATCCCTGCCTGCTCCAGAGGAGCTGGGGCAGTGGGCAGACGTGACTTGTGCTGGCCCTCCAGGACAGGGGGAAAGTGCCCCCCGGGACGCTGCCATGCAAGTGGTAGGGGAGGAGCGGCACGTCCAAGCGGGGGGTGACAGACATGACACCAAACAAGTCCCTCCTGCTTCCAGCAAGAGCGTGGGCCAAGGCAGTGGGCTCCTGTCGCTCCGCTTTCCACAGAAGCTTTGGACGATGGTGGAAAGTGACCAGTTTCAGTCCATTTGGTGGAGCAAGGGAGGAAAATACGTGGCCATCAACGAGAAGCTCTTCAAAGAGGAGGTGCTGGGTGGGGGAGGACCTCTGCAGGTTTACACCAGGCAGAGCATGAAGAGCTTCCTTCGCCAGATGAACTACCATGGATTCGTCAAAATGCAAGGGGATGGCGAAAGATCTGCCTCCCTGCCTGAGTTCCTGGCAGAAGAAGCAGCAGCTTCTGCTCACAGCAAGGTAGAGCCATCGCTCCGCACATCCTCTAACGCTCACAGGGGTCTTGGGGGAGGGACAGACCTTCGCATCGCATAAGGCCTCGCAATAGAGGGGGCGGGGAGGGCAGCGAGCGGTCCGGTTTTAGTTTCCTCCTCGGGGCGTTTTCAGGAAGGTTTGAGTTAGTCTTTCTGACTAGTGGAAACGTGGATAAAATACAGTTTGGTTATACCTGCTTAGTTTGAACCCGTTACACGGAAAGACAGGCTCCGTGTAACCTCATTGCTCTGAATGTCTTTGCTACGTGTCTTGCTGCACCAAATGTGAAACCTTCCTGCCGAATGCCAAGAGGATACACTTAAGGACCCCAGTGTTGCCTCCCTGCTCATGCCTACCCTGGAGTTGCTGAACAGTCATGGTATTTGGCTTTTGAAAGCACTTCTTATGCTTTTGAAAAGCCTACGCTGCTCTTGCTGCCAGGAGTGGCGGTGACTGAACAGAACGTTTCACCGTAACCTTTCGGCCTCAGCTTGAGGTTTCAGCCGTCCCCAAGAGTCCCTTCCAATATCCATGTTTGTCTTGTGCAATTCAGAGCCTGGGTTCTCGTAGCTTGGGCTTTTCCAGGCTTGGGATGGCGGCAACTGACTCTTCTCCTTTGCTTCTTCTAGGTCCTCTACTACTATAACCCCCTCTTTAACAGAGGGCATCCCCACCTGCTGGAAAAGTGCCGGAGGAGGGCTGGCCTCAAGCGGAAAGCCCTGGAGATGGATGAGGAGCAGCCCTGCAGAAGACCAGGTGGCCAGCCTGCAGGGGACATGCCAGCGTCCACCAAGCGATGGGCTGAAGCACCTCCCAGCCTCGGTGCCACCCGTCCACCTCCACCGGCAGCTGCTCCCGCACTTCCAGAGCCAGCGGGAGCAGCGGGCAGCAAGAACTTCAGCCCTGTGGCCCCCTCCTCCCCACCACCACTCTCAGCTCTGCCAGAGTCCCCAGCGCCACTCTGCAGACAAAGCCCTCCACTCCCCCACTGCCCCACCTGCACCTGCCACCTCAGGACTGCAGACGCCATCGGACCCCAGCGCGGCACAATCTAAAGAGACAGAAAGAGTCAGCAGCCCGTCATGAGTGTCCGATGGTTGTTGCTAAGGAGTGCGGCTTAGAGGAGTCTGTAGCGAGCTTAGAAGAGCTGATGAGAAAACTGACTGAACAATAAAGCTTTTCCAGTTGTCCTGTCCTGTTTGCACAGTGGAAGCCCAGACCTGAGTTTTTATTTCACCTAAGCAGAAGCGAGCCCACAAGCCGTTTAATCATCTTCCATTAACAGTTAAGCTCTAGATTCTTGGCCTTACTGAGTAAAAAGATAGATGGTGTTTGCATGATGCATGCACTGAGGGTGTTCTTCCTAATGGCAACATCTGAGCGAAAGGGGGATGCCATCAAGAATTTTTGGGGACTACATACTTGTTTAAAGTAATAATATCTTAAAAAGAAAAAGGTTTTGAATCAAACCACACTGAAATCAGAAGTTTGCACAACTCCTCACAAATCAAGAGCTCCCCAGCCAGAAGGTGCCTTCTTTCCCTGCACATGTCCGCTGGTGGTCTTGGTTTCACTGGACACTTGCACGGTGCAGGCTTGGAAGAGGGCATTAGGACATTTCTTTTCACTGAAAGGGTTGTCAGGCATTGGAAGAGGCTGCTCAGGGAAGTGGTTGAGTCACCATCCCTGGAGGGATTGAAAAGACCTGTAGCTGTGGCGGTCAGAGACACGACTGTCCCTGCAGGGTGGGCTTGGCAGTGTTAGCTTAATGGTTGCACTTGATCTTAAGGGCCTTTTCCAACCTAAATGATTCTATTCTTTCTAAGAAAAGGTTTTCTTACTGTGGTTTTCTTCAGTATTTTAATACCACTTGAAAAAGCCGAGGATGGGATGAATGTCCCTCCTCCTCTTTGTCGGACACTTGCTCCGTGCTTTGGACTGCCTTCTCCTTTATCTAGTGGACACCTCCTCCTCCATACTTGCAGCTGTTCTTTGTGTTTACACCACTGCGCAGATTAAACACCTTGCATCGTGTTTCCTTAACAGACACCATCCCAGTGAAATGACAACAAGCAGTATGAGGACGTTTCTGCACATGTCAGAGGCGGCCAGCTGAAAAAGTGCCTGAACAGAGCACTGGGATGCCCAACGCCGCCGCCGTCCCCGCTCCTCGCTGCAGACCCCCCTGGATGCAGCTGGACACGGCACGGTCCCCTCATTGCCCACCGCCCTTCAACAGCTTCGTTGCCTTCGGGGCCCTGCAGTCCCGCCAGCGGCGGCTCTGCCAGTGAAAAGCAGCAAGAGAAGTTGCTCTTCAGCAACTGCTCCTCCGGCTGCTCCTTTCTGCCAGGCCACCGTTTTCAAACGTCACCGTGACGTCGCATTGTGATGTCACCACCATGCAGCACGGGCATCACAATGCCGTGCCGGAATATCTGCTGGGACCCACAGCCAGCCAGTGCCAGTTGGCCTTTGCTTGCTGACTGGCAGGACCGAGGCCTGGCTCTCCACAGTGGTGGCCACCGAGGCAAGCTTGGCACAAAAGCAATGGAGCGGGAGGTGTCTGCTCAAGTAACACCATCCCTGCCTGCTCCAGAGGAGCTGGGGCAGTGGGCAGACGTGACTTGTGCTGGCCCTCCAGGACAGGGGGAAAGTGCCCCCCGGGACGCTGCCATGCAAGTGGTAGGGGAGGAGCGGCACGTCCAAGCGGGGGGGTGACAGACATGACACCAAACAAGTCCCTCCTGCTTCCAGCAAGAGCGTGGGCCAAGGCAGTGGGCTCCTGTCGCTCCGCTTTCCACAGAAGCTTTGGACGATGGTGGAAAGTGACCAGTTTCAGTCCATTTGGTGGAGCAAGGGAGGAAAATACGTGGCCATCAACGAGAAGCTCTTCAAAGAGGAGGTGCTGGGTGGGGGAGGACCTCTGCAGGTTTACACCAGGCAGAGCATGAAGAGCTTCCTTCGCCAGATGAACTACCATGGATTCGTCAAAATGCAAGGGGATGGCGAAAGATCTGCCTCCCTGCCTGAGTTCCTGGCAGAAGAAGCAGCAGCTTCTGCTCACAGCAAGGTAGAGCCATCGCTCCGCACATCCTCTAACGCTCACAGGGGTCTTGGGGGAGGGACAGACCTTCGCATCGCATAAGGCCTCGCAATAGAGGGGGCGGGGAGGGCAGCGAGCGGTCCGGTTTTAGTTTCCTCCTCGGGGCGTTTTCAGGAAGGTTTGAGTTAGTCTTTCTGACTAGTGGAAACGTGGATAAAATACAGTTTGGTTATACCTGCTTAGTTTGAACCCGTTACACGGAAAGACAGGCTCCGTGTAACCTCATTGCTCTGAATGTCTTTGCTACGTGTCTTGCTGCACCAAATGTGAAACCTTCCTGCCGAATGCCAAGAGGATACACTTAAGGACCCCAGTGTTGCCTCCCTGCTCATGCCTACCCTGGAGTTGCTGAACAGTCATGGTATTTGGCTTTTGAAAGCACTTCTTATGCTTTTGAAAAGCCTACGCTGCTCTTGCTGCCAGGAGTGGCGGTGACTGAACAGAACGTTTCACCGTAACCTTTCGGCCTCAGCTTGAGGTTTCAGCCGTCCCCAAGAGTCCCTTCCAATATCCATGTTTGTCTTGTGCAATTCAGAGTCCTGGGTTCTCGTAGCTTGGGCTTTTCCAGGCTTGGGATGGCGGCAACTGACTCTTCTCCTTTGCTTCTTCTAGGTCCTCTACTACTATAACCCCCTCTTTAACAGAGGGCATCCCCACCTGCTGGAAAAGTGCCGGAGGAGGGCTGGCCTCAAGCGGAAAGCCCTGGAGATGGATGAGGAGCAGCCCTGCAGAAGACCAGGTGGCCAGCCTGCAGGGGACATGCCAGCGTCCACCAAGCGATGGGCTGAAGCACCTCCCAGCCTCGGTGCCACCCGTCCACCTCCACCGGCAGCTGCTCCCGCACTTCCAGAGCCAGCGGGAGCAGCGGGCAGCAAGAACTTCAGCCCTGTGGCCCCCTCCTCCCCACCACCACTCTCAGCTCTGCCAGAGTCCCCAGCGCCACTCTGCAGACAAAGCCCTCCAGTCCCCCACTGCCCCACCTGCACCTGCCACCTCAGGACTGCAGACGCCATCGGACCCCAGCGCGGCACAATCTAAAGAGACAGAAAGAGTCAGCAGCCCGTCATGAGTGTCCGATGGTTGTTGCTAAGGAGTGCGGCTTAGAGGAGTCTGTAGCGAGCTTAGAAGAGCTGATGAGAAAACTGACTGAACAATAAAGCTTTTCCAGTTGTCCTGTCCTGTTTGCACAGTGGAAGCCCAGACCTGAGTTTTTATTTCACCTAAGCAGAAGCGAGCCCACAAGCCGTTTAATCATCTTCCATTAACAGTTAAGCTCTAGATTCTTGGCCTTACTGAGTAAAAAGATAGATGGGGTTTGCATGATGCATGCACTGAGGGTGTTCTTCCTAATGGCAACATCTGAGCGAAAGGGGGATGCCATCAAGAATTTTTGGGGACTACATACTTGTTTAAAGTAATAATATCTTAAAAAGAAAAAGGTTTTGAATCAAACCACACTGAAATCAGAAGTTTGCACAACTCCTCACAAATCAAGAGCTCCCCAGCCAGAAGGTGCCTTCTTTCCCTGCACATGTCCGCTGGTGGTCTTGGTTTCACTGGACACTTGCACGGTGCAGGCTTGGAAGAGGGCATTAGGACATTTCTTTTCACTGAAAGGGTTGTCAGGCATTGGAAGAGGCTGCTCAGGGAAGTGGTTGAGTCACCATCCCTGGAGGGATTGAAAAGACCTGTAGCTGTGGCGGTCAGAGACACGACTGTCCCTGCAGGGTGGGCTTGGCAGTGTTAGCTTAATGGTTGCACTTGATCTTAAGGGCCTTTTCCAACCTAAATGATTCTATTCTTTCTAAGAAAAGGTTTTCTTACTGTGGTTTTCTTCAGTATTTTAATACCACTTGAAAAAGCCGAGGATGGGATGAATGTCCCTCCTCCTCTTTGTCGGACACTTGCTCCGTGCTTTGGACTGCCTTCTCCTTTATCTAGTGGACACCTCCTCCTCCATACTTGCAGCTGTTCTTTGTGTTTACACCACTGCGCAGATTAAACACCTTGCATCGTGTTTCCTTAACAGACACCATCCCAGTGAAATGACAACAAGCAGTATGAGGACGTTTCTGCACATGTCAGAGGCGGCCAGCTGAAAAAGTGCCTGAACAGAGCACTGGGATGCCCAACGCCGCCGCCGTCCCCGCTCCTCGCTGCAGACCCCCCTGGATGCAGCTGGACACGGCACGGTCCCCTCATTGCCCACCGCCCTTCAACAGCTTCGTTGCCTTCGGGGCCCTGCAGTCCCGCCAGCGGCGGCTCTGCCAGTGAAAAGCAGCAAGAGAAGTTGCTCTTCAGCAACTGCTCCTCCGGCTGCTCCTTTCTGCCAGGCCACCGTTTTCAAACGTCACCGTGACGTCGCATTGTGATGTCACCACCATGCAGCACGGGCATCACAATGCCGTGCCGGAATATCTGCTGGGACCCACAGCCAGCCAGTGCCAGTTGGCCTTTGCTTGCTGACTGGCAGGACCGAGGCCTGGCTCTCCACAGTGGTGGCCACCGAGGCAAGCTTGGCACAAAAGCAATGGAGCGGGAGGTGTCTGCTCAAGTAACACCATCCCTGCCTGCTCCAGAGGAGCTGGGGCAGTGGGCAGACGTGACTTGTGCTGGCCCTCCAGGAAAGGGGGGAAAGTGCCCCCCGGGACGCTGCCATGCAAGTGGTAGGGGAGGAGCGGCACGTCCAAGCGGGGGGTGACAGACATGACACCAAACAAGTCCCTCCTGCTTCCAGCAAGAGCGTGGGCCAAGGCAGTGGGCTCCTGTCGCTCCGCTTTCCACAGAAGCTTTGGACGATGGTGGAAAGTGACCAGTTTCAGTCCATTTGGTGGAGCAAGGGAGGAAAATACGTGGCCATCAACGAGAAGCTCTTCAAAGAGGAGGTGCTGGGTGGGGGAGGACCTCTGCAGGTTTACACCAGGCAGAGCATGAAGAGCTTCCTTCGCCAGATGAACTACCACGGATTCGTCAAAATGCAAGGGGATGGCGAAAGATCTGCCTCCCTGCCTGAGTTCCTGGCAGAAGAAGCAGCAGCTTCTGCTCACAGCAAGGTAGAGCCATCGCTCCGCACATCCTCTAACGCTCACAGGGGTCTTGGGGGAGGGACAGACCTTCGCATCGCATAAGGCCTCGCAATAGAGGGGGCGGGGAGGGCAGCGAGCGGTCCGGTTTTAGTTTCCTCCTCGGGGCGTTTTCAGGAAGGTTTGAGTTAGTCTTTCTGACTAGTAGAAACGTGGATAAAATACAGTTTGGTTATACCTGCTTAGTTTGAACCCGTTACACGGAAAGACAGGCTCCGTGTAACCTCATTGCTCTGAATGTCTTTGCTACGTGTCTTGCTGCACCAAATGTGAAACCTTCCTGCCGAATGCCAAGAGGATACACTTAAGGACCCCAGTGTTACCTCCCTGCTCATGCCTACCCTGGAGTTGCTGAACAGTCATGGTATTTGGCTTTTGAAAGCACTTCTTATGCTTTTGAAAAGCCTACGCTGCTCTTGCTGCCAGGAGTGGCGGTGACTGAACAGAACGTTTCACGTAACCTTTCGGCCTCAGCTTGAGGTTTCAGCCGTCCCCAAGAGTCCCTTCCAATATCCATGTTTGTCTTGTGCAATTCAGAGTCTGGGTTCTCGTAGCTTGGGCTTTTCCAGGCTTGGGATGGCGGCAACTGACTCTTCTCCTTTGCTTCTTCTAGGTCCTCTACTACTATAACCCCCTCTTTAACAGAGGGCATCCCCACCTGCTGGAAAAGTGCCGGAGGAGGGCTGGCCTCAAGCGGAAAGCCCTGGAGATGGATGAGGAGCAGCCCTGCAGAAGACCAGGTGGCCAGCCTGCAGGGGACATGCCAGCGTCCACCAAGCGATGGGCTGAAGCACCTCCCAGCCTCGGTGCCACCCGTCCACCTCCACCGGCAGCTGCTCCCGCACTTCCAGAGCCAGCGGGAGCAGCGGGCAGCAAGAACTTCAGCCCTGTGGCCCCCTCCTCCCCACCACCACTCTCAGCTCTGCCAGAGTCCCCAGCGCCACTCTGCAGACAAAGCCCTCCAGTCCCCCACTGCCCCACCTGCACCTGCCACCTCAGGACTGCAGACGCCATCGGACCCCAGCGCGGCACAATCTAAAGAGACAGAAAGAGTCAGCAGCCCGTCATGAGTGTCCGATGGTTGTTGCTAAGGAGTGCGGCTTAGAGGAGTCTGTAGCGAGCTTAGAAGAGCTGATGAGAAAACTGACTGAACAATAAAGCTTTTCCAGTTGTCCTGTCCTGTTTGCACAGTGGAAGCCCAGACCTGAGTTTTTATTTCACCTAAGCAGAAGCGAGCCCACAAGCCGTTTAATCATCTTCCATTAACAGTTAAGCTCTAGATTCTTGGCCTTACTGAGTAAAAAGATAGATGGGGTTTGCATGATGCATGCACTGAGGGTGTTCTTCCTAATGGCAACATCTGAGCGAAAGGGGGATGCCATCAAGAATTTTTGGGGACTACATACTTGTTTAAAGTAATAATATCTTAAAAAGAAAAAGGTTTTGAATCAAACCACACTGAAATCAGAAGTTTGCACAACTCCTCACAAATCAAGAGCTCCCCAGCCAGAAGGTGCCTTCTTTCCCTGCACATGACCGCTGGTGGTCTTGGTTTCTCTGGACACTTGCACAGGTGCAGGCTTGGAAGAGGGCATTAGGACATTTCTTTTCACTGAAAGGGTTGTCAGGCATTGGAAGAGGCTGCTCAGGGAAGTGGTTGAGTCACCATCCCTGGAGGGATTGAAAAGACCTGTAGCTGTGGCGGTCAGAGACACGACTGTCCCTGCAGGGTGGGCTTGGCAGTGTTAGCTTAATGGTTGCACTTGATCTTAAGGGCCTTTTCCAACCTAAATGATTCTATTCTTTCTAGGAAAAGGTTTTCTTACTGTGGTTTTCTTCAGTATTTTAATACCACTTGAAAAAGCCGAGGATGGGATGAATGTCCCTCCTCCTCTTTGTCGGACACTTGCTCCGTGCTTTGGACTGCCTTCTCCTTTATCTAGTGGACGCCTCCTCCTCCATACTTGCAGCTGTTCTTTGTGTTTACACCACTGCGCAGATTAAACACCTTGCATCGTGTTTCCTTAACAGACACCATCCCAGTGAAATGACAACAAGCAGTATGAGGACGTTTCTGCACATGTCAGAGGCGGCCAGCTGAAAAAGTGCCTGAACAGAGCACTGGGGTGCCCAACGCCGCCGCCGTCCCCGCTCCTCGCTGCAGACCCCCCTGGATGCAGCTGGACACGGCACGGTCCCCTCATTGCCCACCGCCCTTCAACAGCTTCGTTGCCTTCGGGGCCCTGCAGTCCCGCCAGCGGCGGCTCTGCCAGTGAAAAGCAGCAAGAGAAGTTGCTCTTCAGCAACTGCTCCTCCGGCTGCTCCTTTCTGCCAGGCCACCGTTTTCAAACGTCACCGTGACGTCGCATTGTGATGTCACCACTATGCAGCACGGGCATCACAATGCCGTGCCAGAATATCTGCTGGGACCCACAGCCAGCCAGTGCCAGTTGGCCTTTGCTTGCTGACTGGCAGGACCGAGGCCTGGCTCTCCACGGTGGTGGCCACCGAGGCAAGCTTGGCACAAAAGCAATGGAGCGGGAGGTGTCTGCTCAAGTAACACCATCCCTGCCTGCTCCAGAGGAGCTGGGGCAGTGGGCAGACGTGACTTGTGCTGGCCCTCCAGGACAGGGGGAAAGTGCCCCCCGGGACGCTGCCATGCAAGTGGTAGGGGAGGAGCGGCACGTCCAAGCGGGGGGTGACAGACATGACACCAAACAAGTCCCTCCTGCTTCCAGCAAGAGCGTGGGCCAAGGCAGTGGGCTCCTGTCGCTCCGCTTTCCACAGAAGCTTTGGACGATGGTGGAAAGTGACCAGTTTCAGTCCATTTGGTGGAGCAAGGGAGGAAAATACGTGGCCATCAACGAGAAGCTCTTCAAAGAGGAGGTGCTGGGTGGGGGAGGACCTCTGCAGGTTTACACCAGGCAGAGCATGAAGAGCTTCCTTCGCCAGATGAACTACCATGGATTCGTCAAAATGCAAGGGGATGGCGAAAGATCTGCCTCCCTGCCTGAGTTCCTGGCAGAAGAAGCAGCAGCTTCTGCTCACAGCAAGGTAGAGCCATCGCTCCGCACATCCTCTAACGCTCACAGGGGTCTTGGGGGAGGGACAGACCTTCGCATCGCATAAGGCCTCGCAATAGAGGGGGCGGGGAGGGCAGCGAGCGGTCCGGTTTTAGTTTCCTCCTCGGGGCGTTTTCAGGAAGGTTTGAGTTAGTCTTTCTGACTAGTAGAAACGTGGATAAAATACAGTTTGGTTATACCTGCTTAGTTTGAACCCGTTACACGGAAAGACAGGCTCCGTGTAACCTCATTGCTCTGAATGTCTTTGCTACGTGTCTTGCTGCACCAAATGTGAAACCTTCCTGCCGAATGCCAAGAGGATACACTTAAGGACCCCAGTGTTACCTCCCTGCTCATGCCTACCCTGGAGTTGCTGAACAGTCATGGTATTTGGCTTTTGAAAGCACTTCTTATGCTTTTGAAAAGCCTACGCTGCTCTTGCTGCCAGGAGTGGCGGTGACTGAACAGAACGTTTCACGTAACCTTTCGGCCTCAGCTTGAGGTTTCAGCCGTCCCCAAGAGTCCCTTCCAATATCCATGTTTGTCTTGTGCAATTCAGAGCCTGGGTTCTCGTAGCTTGGGCTTTTCCAGGCTTGGGATGGCGGCAACTGACTCTTCTCCTTTGCTTCTTCTAGGTCCTCTACTACTATAACCCCCTCTTTAACAGAGGGCATCCCCACCTGCTGGAAAAGTGCCGGAGGAGGGCTGGCCTCAAGCGGAAAGCCCTGGAGATGGATGAGGAGCAGCCCTGCAGAAGACCAGGTGGCCAGCCTGCAGGGGACATGCCAGCGTCCACCAAGCGATGGGCTGAAGCACCTCCCAGCCTCGGTGCCACCCGTCCACCTCCACCGGCAGCTGCTCCCGCACTTCCAGAGCCAGCGGGAGCAGCGGGCAGCAAGAACTTCAGCCCTGTGGCCCCCTCCTCCCCACCACCACTCTCAGCTCTGCCAGAGTCCCCAGCGCCACTCTGCAGACAAAGCCCTCCACTCCCCCACTGCCCCACCTGCACCTGCCACCTCAGGACTGCAGACGCCATCGGACCCCAGCGCGGCACAATCTAAAGAGACAGAAAGAGTCAGCAGCCCGTCATGAGTGTCCGATGGTTGTTGCTAAGGAGTGCGGCTTAGAGGAGTCTGTAGCGAGCTTAGAAGAGCTGATGAGAAACTGATTGAACAATAAAGCTTTTCCAGTTGTCCTGTCCTGTTTGCACAGTGGAAGCCCAAACCTGAGTTTTTATTTCACCTAAGCAGAAGCGAGCCCACAAGCCGTTTAATCATCTTCCATTAACAGTTAAGCTCTAGATTCTTGGCCTTACTGAGTAAAAAGATAGATGGTGTTTGCATGATGCATGCACTGAGGGTGTTCTTCCTAATGGCAACATCTGAGCGAAAGGGGGATGCCATCAAGAATTTTTGGGGACTACATACTTGTTTAAAGTAATAATATCTTAAAAAGAAAAAGGTTTTGAATCAAACCACACTGAAATCAGAAGTTTGCACAACTCCTCACAAATCAAGAGCTCCCCAGCCAGAAGGTGCCTTCTTTCCCTGCACATGACCGCTGGTGGTCTTGGTTTCTCTGGACACTTGCACGGTGCAGGCTTGGAAGAGGGCATTAGGACATTTCTTTTCACTGAAAGGGTTGTCAGGCATTGGAAGAGGCTGCTCAGGGAAGTGGTTGAGTCACCATCCCTGGAGGGATTGAAAAGACCTGTAGCTGTGGCGGTCAGAGACACGACTGTCCCTGCAGGGTGGGCTTGGCAGTGTTAGCTTAATGGTTGCACTTGATCTTAAGGGCCTTTTCCAACCTAAATGATTCTATTCTTTCTAGGAAAAGGTTTTCTTACTGTGGTTTTCTTCAGTATTTTAATACCACTTGAAAAAGCCGAGGATGGGATGAATGTCCCTCCTCCTCTTTGTCGGACACTTGCTCCGTGCTTTGGACTGCCTTCTCCTTTATCTAGTGGACGCCTCCTCCTCCATACTTGCAGCTGTTCTTTGTGTTTACACCACTGCACAGATTAAACACCTTGCATCGTGTTTCCTTAACAGACACCATCCCAGTGAAATGACAACAAGCAGTATGAGGACGTTTCTGCACATGTCAGAGGCGGCCAGCTGAAAAAGTGCCTGAACAGAGCACTGGGGTGCCCAACGCCGCCGCCGTCCCCGCTCCTCGCTGCAGACCCCCCTGGATGCAGCTGGACACGGCACGGTCCCCTCATTGCCCACCGCCCTTCAACAGCTTCGTTGCCTTCGGGGCCCTGCAGTCCCGCCAGCGGCGGCTCTGCCAGTGAAAAGCAGCAAGAGAAGTTGCTCTTCAGCAACTGCTCCTCCGGCTGCTCCTTTCTGCCAGGCCACCGTTTTCAAACGTCACCGTGACGTCGCATTGTGATGTCACCACCTATGCAGCACGGGCATCACAATGCCGTGCCGGAATATCTGCTGGGACCCACAGCCAGCCAGTGCCAGTTGGCCTTTGCTTGCTGACTGGCAGGACCGAGGCCTGGCTCTCCACGGTGGTGGCCACCGAGGCAAGCTTGGCACAAAAGCAATGGAGCGGGAGGTGTCTGCTCAAGTAACACCATCCCTGCCTGCTCCAGAGGAGCTGGGGCAGTGGGCAGACATGACTTGTGCTGGCCCTCCAGGACAGGGGGAAAGTGCCCCCCGGGACGCTGCCATGCAAGTGGTAGGGGAGGAGCGGCACGTCCAAGCGGGGGGTGACGGACATGACACCAAACAAGTCCCTCCTGCTTCCAGCAAGAGCGTGGGCCAAGGCAGTGGGCTCCTGTCGCTCCGCTTTCCACAGAAGCTTTGGACGATTGTGGAAAGTGACCAGTTTCGGTCCATTTGGTGGAGCAAGGGAGGAAAATACGTGGCCATCAACGAGAAGCTCTTCAAAGAGGAGGTGCTGGGTGGGGGAGGACCTCTGCAGGTTTACACCAGGCAGAGCATGAAGAGCTTCCTTCGCCAGATGAACTACCACGGATTCGTCAAAATGCAAGGGGATGGCGAAAGATCTGCCTCCCTGCCTGAGTTCCTGGCAGAAGAAGCAGCAGCTTCTGCTCACAGCAAGGTAGAGCCATCGCTCCGCACATCCTCTAACGCTCACAGGGGTCTTGGGGGAGGGACAGACCTTCGCATCGCATAAGGCCTCGCAATAGAGGGGGCGGGGAGGGCAGCGAGCGGTCCGGTTTTAGTTTCCTCCTCGGGGCGTTTTCAGGAAGGTTTGAGTTAGTCTTTCTGACTAGTAGAAACGTGGATAAAATACAGTTTGGTTATACCTGCTTAGTTTGAACCCGTTACACGGAAAGACAGGCTCCGTGTAACCTCATTGCTCTGAATGTCTTTGCTACGTGTCTTGCTGCACCAAATGTGAAACCTTCCTGCCGAATGCCAAGAGGATACACTTAAGGACCCCAGTGTTACCTCCCTGCTCATGCCTACCCTGGAGTTGCTGAACAGTCATGGTATTTGGCTTTTGAAAGCACTTCTTATGCTTTTGAAAAGCCTACGCTGCTCTTGCTGCCAGGAGTGGCGGTGACTGAACAGAACGTTTCACGTAACCTTTCGGCCTCAGCTTGAGGTTTCAGCCGTCCCCAAGAGTCCCTTCCAATATCCATGTTTGTCTTGTGCAATTCAGAGTCTGGGTTCTCGTAGCTTGGGCTTTTCCAGGCTTGGGATGGCGGCAACTGACTCTTCTCCTTTGCTTCTTCTAGGTCCTCTACTACTATAACCCCCTCTTTAACAGAGGGCATCCCCACCTGCTGGAAAAGTGCCGGAGGAGGGCTGGCCTCAAGCGGAAAGCCCTGGAGATGGATGAGGAGCAGCCCTGCAGAAGACCAGGTGGCCAGCCTGCAGGGGACATGCCAGCGTCCACCAAGCGATGGGCTGAAGCACCTCCCAGCCTCGGTGCCACCCGTCCACCTCCACCGGCAGCTGCTCCCGCACTTCCAGAGCCAGCGGGAGCAGCGGGCAGCAAGAACTTCAGCCCTGTGGCCCCCTCCTCCCCACCACCACTCTCAGCTCTGCCAGAGTCCCCAGCGCCACTCTGCAGACAAAGCCCTCCACTCCCCCACTGCCCCACCTGCACCTGCCACCTCAGGACTGCAGACGCCATCGGACCCCAGCGCGGCACAATCTAAAGAGACAGAAAGAGTCAGCAGCCCGTCATGAGTGTCCGATGGTTGTTGCTAAGGAGTGCGGCTTAGAGGAGTCTGTAGCGAGCTTAGAAGAGCTGATGAGAAACTGATTGAACAATAAAGCTTTTCCAGTTGTCCTGTCCTGTTTGCACAGTGGAAGCCCAAACCTGAGTTTTTATTTCACCTAAGCAGAAGCGAGCCCACAAGCCGTTTAATCATCTTCCATTAACAGTTAAGCTCTAGATTCTTGGCCTTACTGAGTAAAAAGATAGATGGTGTTTGCATGATGCATGCACTGAGGGTGTTCTTCCTAATGGCAACATCTGAGCGAAAGGGGGATGCCATCAAGAATTTTTGGGGACTACATACTTGTTTAAAGTAATAATATCTTAAAAAGAAAAAGGTTTTGAATCAAACCACACTGAAATCAGAAGTTTGCACAACTCCTCACAAATCAAGAGCTCCCCAGCCAGAAGGTGCCTTCTTTCCCTGCACATGACCGCTGGTGGTCTTGGTTTCTCTGGACACTTGCACAGTGCAGGCTTGGAAGAGGGCATTAGGACATTTCTTTTCACTGAAAGGGTTGTCAGGCATTGGAAGAGGCTGCTCAGGGAAGTGGTTGAGTCACCATCCCTGGAGGGATTGAAAAGACCTGTAGCTGTGGCGGTCAGAGACACGACTGTCCCTGCAGGGTGGGCTTGGCAGTGTTAGCTTAATGGTTGCACTTGATCTTAAGGGCCTTTTCCAACCTAAATGATTCTATTCTTTCTAGGAAAAGGTTTTCTTACTGTGGTTTTCTTCAGTATTTTAATACCACTTGAAAAAGCCGAGGATGGGATGAATGTCCCTCCTCCTCTTTGTCGGACACTTGCTCCGTGCTTTGGACTGCCTTCTCCTTTATCTAGTGGACGCCTCCTCCTCCATACTTGCAGCTGTTCTTTGTGTTTACACCACTGCGCAGATTAAACACCTTGCATCGTGTTTCCTTAACAGACACCATCCCAGTGAAATGACAACAAGCAGTATGAGGACGTTTCTGCACATGTCAGAGGCGGCCAGCTGAAAAAGTGCCTGAACAGAGCACTGGGGTGCCCAACGCCGCCGCCGTCCCCGCTCCTCGCTGCAGACCCCCCTGGATGCAGCTGGACACGGCACGGTCCCCTCATTGCCCACCGCCCTTCAACAGCTTCGTTGCCTTCGGGGCCCTGCAGTCCCGCCAGCGGCGGCTCTGCCAGTGAAAAGCAGCAAGAGAAGTTGCTCTTCAGCAACTGCTCCTCCGGCTGCTCCTTTCTGCCAGGCCACCGTTTTCAAACGTCACCGTGACGTCGCATTGTGATGTCACCACTATGCAGCACGGGCATCACAATGCCGTGCCAGAATATCTGCTGGGACCCACAGCCAGCCAGTGCCAGTTGGCCTTTGCTTGCTGACTGGCAGGACCGAGGCCTGGCTCTCCACGGTGGTGGCCACCGAGGCAAGCTTGGCACAAAAGCAATGGAGCGGGAGGTGTCTGCTCAAGTAACACCATCCCTGCCTGCTCCAGAGGAGCTGGGGCAGTGGGCAGACATGACTTGTGCTGGCCCTCCAGGACAGGGGGAAAGTGCCCCCCGGGACGCTGCCATGCAAGTGGTAGGGGAGGAGCGGCACGTCCAAGCGGGGGGTGACGGACATGACACCAAACAAGTCCCTCCTGCTTCCAGCAAGAGCGTGGGCCAAGGCAGTGGGCTCCTGTCGCTCCGCTTTCCACAGAAGCTTTGGACGATGGTGGAAAGTGACCAGTTTCAGGTCCATTTGGTGGAGCAAGGGAGGAAAATACGTGGCCATCAACGAGAAGCTCTTCAAAGAGGAGGTGCTGGGCGGGGGAGGACCTCTGCAGGTTTACACCAGGCAGAGCATGAAGAGCTTCCTTCGCCAGATGAACTACCATGGATTCGTCAAAATGCAAGGGGATGGCGAAAGATCTGCCTCCCTGCCTGAGTTCCTGGCAGAAGAAGCAGCAGCTTCTGCTCACAGCAAGGTAGAGCCATCGCTCCGCACATCCTCTAACGCTCACAGGGGTCTTGGGGGAGGGACAGACCTTCGCATCGCATAAGGCCTCGCAATAGAGGGGGCGGGGAGGGCAGCGAGCGGTCCGGTTTTAGTTTCCTCCTCGGGGCGTTTTCAGGAAGGTTTGAGTTAGTCTTTCTGACTAGTAGAAACGTGGATAAAATACAGTTTGGTTATACCTGCTTAGTTTGAACCCGTTACACGGAAAGACAGGCTCCGTGTAACCTCATTGCTCTGAATGTCTTTGCTACGTGTCTTGCTGCACCAAATGTGAAACCTTCCTGCCGAATGCCAAGAGGATACACTTAAGGACCCCAGTGTTACCTCCCTGCTCATGCCCACCCTGGAGTTGCTGAACAGTCATGGTATTTGGCTTTTGAAAGCACTTCTTATGCTTTTGAAAAGCCTACGCTGCTCTTGCTGCCAGGAGTGGCGGTGACTGAACAGAACGTTTCACGTAACCTTTCGGCCTCAGCTTGAGGTTTCAGCCGTCCCCAAGAGTCCCTTCCAATATCCATGTTTGTCTTGTGCAATTCAGAGTCTGGGTTCTCGTAGCTTGGGCTTTTCCAGGCTTGGGATGGCGGCAACTGACTCTTCTCCTTTGCTTCTTCTAGGTCCTCTACTACTATAACCCCCTCTTTAACAGAGGGCATCCCCACCTGCTGGAAAAGTGCCGGAGGAGGGCTGGCCTCAAGCGGAAAGCCCTGGAGATGGATGAGGAGCAGCCCTGCAGAAGACCAGGTGGCCAGCCTGCAGGGGACATGCCAGCGTCCACCAAGCGATGGGCTGAAGCACCTCCCAGCCTCGGTGCCACCCGTCCACCTCCACCGGCAGCTGCTCCCGCACTTCCAGAGCCAGCGGGAGCAGCGGGCAGCAAGAACTTCAGCCCTGTGGCCCCCTCCTCCCCACCACCACTCTCAGCTCTGCCAGAGTCCCCAGCGCCACTCTGCAGACAAAGCCCTCCACTCCCCCACTGCCCCACCTGCACCTGCCACCTCAGGACTGCAGACGCCATCGGACCCCAGCGCGGCACAATCTAAAGAGACAGAAAGAGTCAGCAGCCCGTCATGAGTGTCCGATGGTTGTTGCTAAGGAGTGCGGCTTAGAGGAGTCTGTAGCGAGCTTAGAAGAGCTGATGAGAAAACTGATTGAACAATAAAGCTTTTCCAGTTGTCCTGTCCTGTTTGCACAGTGGAAGCCCAGACCTGAGTTTTTATTTCACCTAAGCAGAAGCGAGCCCACAAGCCGTTTAATCATCTTCCATTAACAGTTAAGCTCTAGATTCTTGGCCTTACTGAGTAAAAAGATAGATGGGGTTTGCATGATGCATGCACTGAGGGTGTTCTTCCTAATGGCAACATCTGAGCGAAAGGGGGATGCCATCAAGAATTTTTGGGGACTACATACTTGTTTAAAGTAATAATATCTTAAAAAGAAAAAGGTTTTGAATCAAACCACACTGAAATCAGAAGTTTGCACAACTCCTCACAAATCAAGAGCTCCCCAGCCAGAAGGTGCCTTCTTTCCCTGCACATGACCGCTGGTGGTCTTGGTTTCTCTGGACACTTGCACAGTGCAGGCTTGGAAGAGGGCATTAGGACATTTCTTTTCACTGAAAGGGTTGTCAGGCATTGGAAGAGGCTGCTCAGGGAAGTGGTTGAGTCACCATCCCTGGAGGGATTGAAAAGACCTGTAGCTGTGGCGGTCAGAGACACGACTGTCCCTGCAGGGTGGGCTTGGCAGTGTTAGCTTAATGGTTGCACTTGATCTTAAGGGCCTTTTCCAACCTAAATGATTCTATTCTTTCTAGGAAAAGGTTTTCTTACTGTGGTTTTCTTCAGTATTTTAATACCACTTGAAAAAGCCGAGGATGGGATGAATGTCCCTCCTCCTCTTTGTCGGACACTTGCTCCGTGCTTTGGACTGCCTTCTCCTTTATCTAGTGGACGCCTCCTCCTCCATACTTGCAGCTGTTCTTTGTGTTTACACCACTGCACAGATTAAACACCTTGCATCGTGTTTCCTTAACAGACACCATCCCAGTGAAATGACAACAAGCAGTATGAGGACGTTTCTGCACATGTCAGAGGCGGCCAGCTGAAAAAGTGCCTGAACAGAGCACTGGGGTGCCCAACGCCGCCGCCGTCCCCGCTCCTCGCTGCAGACCCCCCTGGATGCAGCTGGACACGGCACGGTCCCCTCATTGCCCACCGCCCTTCAACAGCTTCGTTGCCTTCGGGGCCCTGCAGTCCCGCCAGCGGCGGCTCTGCCAGTGAAAAGCAGCAAGAGAAGTTGCTCTTCAGCAACTGCTCCTCCGGCTGCTCCTTTCTGCCAGGCCACCGTTTTCAAACGTCACCGTGACGTCGCATTGTGATGTCACCACTATGCAGCACGGGCATCACAATGCCGTGCCAGGAATATCTGCTGGGACCCACAGCCAGCCAGTGCCAGTTGGCCTTTGCTTGCTGACTGGCAGGACCGAGGCCTGGCTCTCCACGGTGGTGGCCACCGAGGCAAGCTTGGCACAAAAGCAATGGAGCGGGAGGTGTCTGCTCAAGTAACACCATCCCTGCCTGCTCCAGAGGAGCTGGGGCAGTGGGCAGACATGACTTGTGCTGGCCCTCCAGGACAGGGGGAAAGTGCCCCCCGGGACGCTGCCATGCAAGTGGTAGGGGAGGAGCGGCACGTCCAAGCGGGGGGTGACGGACATGACACCAAACAAGTCCCTCCTGCTTCCAGCAAGAGCGTGGGCCAAGGCAGTGGGCTCCTGTCGCTCCGCTTTCCACAGAAGCTTTGGACGATTGTGGAAAGTGACCAGTTTCGGTCCATTTGGTGGAGCAAGGGAGGAAAATACGTGGCCATCAACGAGAAGCTCTTCAAAGAGGAGGTGCTGGGCGGGGGAGGACCTCTGCAGGTTTACACCAGGCAGAGCATGAAGAGCTTCCTTCGCCAGATGAACTACCATGGATTCGTCAAAATGCAAGGGGATGGCGAAAGATCTGCCTCCCTGCCTGAGTTCCTGGCAGAAGAAGCAGCAGCTTCTGCTCACAGCAAGGTAGAGCCATCGCTCCGCACATCCTCTAACGCTCACAGGGGTCTTGGGGGAGGGACAGACCTTCGCATCGCATAAGGCCTCGCAATAGAGGGGGCGGGGAGGGCAGCGAGCGGTCCGGTTTTAGTTTCCTCCTCGGGGCGTTTTCAGGAAGGTTTGAGTTAGTCTTTCTGACTAGTAGAAACGTGGATAAAATGCAGTTTGGTTATACCTGCTTAGTTTGAACCCGTTACACGGAAAGACAGGCTCCGTGTAACCTCATTGCTCTGAATGTCTTTGCTACGTGTCTTGCTGCACCAAATGTGAAACCTTCCTGCCGAATGCCAAGAGGATACACTTAAGGACCCCAGTGTTACCTCCCTGCTCATGCCCACCCTGGAGTTGCTGAACAGTCATGGTATTTGGCTTTTGAAAGCACTTCTTATGCTTTTGAAAAGCCTACGCTGCTCTTGCTGCCAGGGGTGGCGGTGACTGAACAGAACGTTTCACGTAACCTTTCGGCCTCAGCTTGAGGTTTCAGCCGTCCCTGAGAGTCCCTTCCAATACCCATGTTTGTCTTGTGCAATTCAGAGTCTGGGTTCTCGTAGCTTGGGCTTTTCCAGGCTTGGGATGGCAGCAACTGACTCTTCTCCTTTGCTTCTTCTAGGTCCTCTACTACTATAACCCCCTCTTTAACAGAGGGCATCCCCACCTGCTGGAAAAGTGCCGGAGGAGGGCTGGCCTCAAGCGGAAAGCCCTGGAGATGGATGAGGAGCAGCCCTGCAGAAGACCAGGTGGCCAGCCTGCAGGGGACATGCCAGCGTCCACCAAGCGATGGGCTGAAGCACCTCCCAGCCTCGGTGCCACCCGTCCACCTCCACCGGCAGCTGCTCCCGCACTTCCAGAGCCAGCGGGAGCAGCGGGCAGCAAGAACTTCAGCCCTGTGGCCCCCTCCTCCCCACCACCACTCTCAGCTCTGCCAGAGTCCCCAGCGCCACTCTGCAGACAAAGCCCTCCAGTCCCCCACTGCCCCACCTGCACCTGCCACCTCAGGACTGCAGACGCCATCGGACCCCAGCGCGGCACAATCTAAAGAGACAGAAAGAGTCAGCAGCCCGTCATGAGTGTCCGATGGTTGTTGCTAAGGAGTGCAGCTTAGAGGAGTCTGTAGCGAGCTTAGAAGAGCTGATGAGAAACTGATTGAACAATAAAGCTTTTCCAGTTGTCCTGTCCTGTTTGCACAGTGGAAGCCCAGACCTGAGTTTTTATTTCACCTAAGCAGAAGCGAGCCCACAAGCCGTTTAATCATCTTCCATTAACAGTTAAGCTCTAGATTCTTGGCCTTACTGAGTAAAAAGATAGATGGTGTTTGCATGATGCATGCACTGAGGGTGTTCTTCCTAATGGCAACATCTGAGCGAAAGGGGGATGCCATCAAGAATTTTTGGGGACTACATACTTGTTTAAAGTAATAATATCTTAAAAAGAAAAAGGTTTTGAATCAAACCACACTGAAATCAGAAGTTTGCACAACTCCTCACAAATCAAGAGCTCCCCAGCCAGAAGGTGCCTTCTTTCCCTGCACATGACCGCTGGTGGTCTTGGTTTCTCTGGACACTTGCACAGGTGCAGGCTTGGAAGAGGGCATTAGGACATTTCTTTTCACTGAAAGGGTTGTCAGGCATTGGAAGAGGCTGCTCAGGGAAGTGGTTGAGTCACCATCCCTGGAGGGATTGAAAAGACCTGTAGCTGTGGCGGTCAGAGACACGACTGTCCCTGCAGGGTGGGCTTGGCAGTGTTAGCTTAATGGTTGCACTTGATCTTAAGGGCCTTTTCCAACCTAAATGATTCTATTCTTTCTAGGAAAAGGTTTTCTTACTGTGGTTTTCTTCAGTATTTTAATACCACTTGAAAAAGCCGAGGATGGGATGAATGTCCCTCCTCCTCTTTGTCGGACACTTGCTCCGTGCTTTGGACTGCCTTCTCCTTTATCTAGTGGACGCCTCCTCCTCCATACTTGCAGCTGTTCTTTGTGTTTACACCACTGCACAGATTAAACACCTTGCATCGTGTTTCCTTAACAGACACCATCCCAGTGAAATGACAACAAGCAGTATGAGGACGTTTCTGCACATGTCAGAGGCGGCCAGCTGAAAAAGTGCCTGAACAGAGCACTGGGGTGCCCAACGCCGCCGCCGTCCCCGCTCCTCGCTGCAGACCCCCCTGGATGCAGCTGGACACGGCACGGTCCCCTCATTGCCCACCGCCCTTCAACAGCTTCGTTGCCTTCGGGGCCCTGCAGTCCCGCCAGCGGCGGCTCTGCCAGTGAAAAGCAGCAAGAGAAGTTGCTCTTCAGCAACTGCTCCTCCGGCTGCTCCTTTCTGCCAGGCCACCGTTTTCAAACGTCACCGTGACGTCGCATTGTGATGTCACCACTATGCAGCACGGGCATCACAATGCCGTGCCGGAATATCTGCTGGGACCCACAGCCAGCCAGTGCCAGTTGGCCTTTGCTTGCTGACTGGCAGGACCGAGGCCTGGCTCTCCACGGTGGTGGCCACCGAGGCAAGCTTGGCACAAAAGCAATGGAGCGGGAGGTGTCTGCTCAAGTAACACCATCCCTGCCTGCTCCAGAGGAGCTGGGGCAGTGGGCAGACATGACTTGTGCTGGCCCTCCAGGACAGGGGGAAAGTGCCCCCCGGGACGCTGCCATGCAAGTGGTAGGGGAGGAGCGGCACGTCCAAGCGGGGGGTGACGGACATGACACCAAACAAGTCCCTCCTGCTTCCAGCAAGAGCGTGGGCCAAGGCAGTGGGCTCCTGTCGCTCCGCTTTCCACAGAAGCTTTGGACGATTGTGGAAAGTGACCAGTTTCGGTCCATTTGGTGGAGCAAGGGAGGAAAATACGTGGCCATCAACGAGAAGCTCTTCAAAGAGGAGGTGCTGGGCGGGGGAGGACCTCTGCAGGTTTACACCAGGCAGAGCATGAAGAGCTTCCTTCGCCAGATGAACTACCATGGATTCGTCAAAATGCAAGGGGATGGCGAAAGATCTGCCTCCCTGCCTGAGTTCCTGGCAGAAGAAGCAGCAGCTTCTGCTCACAGCAAGGTAGAGCCATCGCTCCGCACATCCTCTAACACTCACAGGGGTCTTGGGGGAGGGACAGACCTTCGCATCGCATAAGGCCTCGCAATAGAGGGGGCGGGGAGGGCAGCGAGCGGTCCGGTTTTAGTTTCCTCCTCGGGGCGTTTTCAGGAAGGTTTGAGTTAGTCTTTCTGACTAGTAGAAACGTGGATAAAATAGCAGTTTGGTTATACCTGCTTAGTTTGAACCCGTTACACGGAAAGACAGGCTCCGTGTAACCTCATTGCTCTGAATGTCTTTGCTACGTGTCTTGCTGCACCAAATGTGAAACCTTCCTGCCGAATGCCAAGAGGATACACTTAAGGACCCCAGTGTTACCTCCCTGCTCATGCCCACCCTGGAGTTGCTGAACAGTCATGGTATTTGGCTTTTGAAAGCACTTCTTATGCTTTTGAAAAGCCTACGCTGCTCTTGCTGCCAGGAGTGGCGGTGACTGAACAGAACGTTTCACGTAACCTTTCGGCCTCAGCTTGAGGTTTCAGCCGTCCCCAAGAGTCCCTTCCAATATCCATGTTTGTCTTGTGCAATTCAGAGTCTGGGTTCTCGTAGCTTGGGCTTTTCCAGGCTTGGGATGGCGGCAACTGACTCTTCTCCTTTGCTTCTTCTAGGTCCTCTACTACTATAACCCCCTCTTTAACAGAGGGCATCCCCACCTGCTGGAAAAGTGCCGGAGGAGGGCTGGCCTCAAGCGGAAAGCCCTGGAGATGGATGAGGGGCAGCCCTGCAGAAGACCAGGTGGCCAGCCTGCAGGGGACATGCCAGCGTCCACCAAGCGATGGGCTGAAGCACCTCCCAGCCTCGGTGCCACCCGTCCACCTCCACCGGCAGCTGCTCCCGCACTTCCAGAGCCAGCGGGAGCAGCGGGCAGCAAGAACTTCAGCCCTGTGGCCCCCTCCTCCCCACCACCACTCTCAGCTCTGCCAGAGTCCCCAGCGCCACTCTGCAGACAAAGCCCTCCACTCCCCCACTGCCCCACCTGCACCTGCCACCTCAGGACTGCAGACGCCATCGGACCCCAGCGCGGCACAATCTAAAGAGACAGAAAGAGTCAGCAGCCCGTCATGAGTGTCCGATGGTTGTTGCTAAGGAGTGCAGCTTAGAGGAGTCTGTAGCGAGCTTAGAAGAGCTGATGAGAAACTGATTGAACAATAAAGCTTTTCCAGTTGTCCTGTCCTGTTTGCACAGTGGAAGCCCAGACCTGAGTTTTTATTTCACCTAAGCAGAAGCGAGCCCACAAGCCGTTTAATCATCTTCCATTAACAGTTAAGCTCTAGATTCTTGGCCTTACTGAGTAAAAAGATAGATGGTGTTTGCATGATGCATGCACTGAGGGTGTTCTTCCTAATGGCAACATCTGAGCGAAAGGGGGATGCCATCAAGAATTTTTGGGGACTACATACTTGTTTAAAGTAATAATATCTTAAAAAGAAAAAGGTTTTGAATCAAACCACACTGAAATCAGAAGTTTGCACAACTCCTCACAAATCAAGAGCTCCCCAGCCAGAAGGTGCCTTCTTTCCCTGCACATGACCGCTGGTGGTCTTGGTTTCTCTGGACACTTGCACAGTGCAGGCTTGGAAGAGGGCATTAGGACATTTCTTTTCACTGAAAGGGTTGTCAGGCATTGGAAGAGGCTGCTCAGGGAAGTGGTTGAGTCACCATCCCTGGAGGGATTGAAAAGACCTGTAGCTGTGGCGGTCAGAGACACGACTGTCCCTGCAGGGTGGGCTTGGCAGTGTTAGCTTAATGGTTGCACTTGATCTTAAGGGCCTTTTCCAACCTAAATGATTCTATTCTTTCTAGGAAAAGGTTTTCTTACTGTGGTTTTCTTCAGTATTTTAATACCACTTGAAAAAGCCGAGGATGGGATGAATGTCCCTCCTCCTCTTTGTCGGACACTTGCTCCGTGCTTTGGACTGCCTTCTCCTTTATCTAGTGGACGCCTCCTCCTCCATACTTGCAGCTGTTCTTTGTGTTTACACCACTGCACAGATTAAACACCTTGCATCGTGTTTCCTTAACAGACACCATCCCAGTGAAATGACAACAAGCAGTATGAGGACGTTTCTGCACATGTCAGAGGCGGCCAGCTGAAAAAGTGCCTGAACAGAGCACTGGGGTGCCCAACGCCGCCGCCGTCCCCGCTCCTCGCTGCAGACCCCCCTGGATGCAGCTGGACACGGCACGGTCCCCTCATTGCCCACCGCCCTTCAACAGCTTCGTTGCCTTCGGGGCCCTGCAGTCCCGCCAGCGGCGGCTCTGCCAGTGAAAAGCAGCAAGAGAAGTTGCTCTTCAGCAACTGCTCCTCCGGCTGCTCCTTTCTGCCAGGCCACCGTTTTCAAACGTCACCGTGACGTCGCATTGTGATGTCACCACTATGCAGCACGGGCATCACAATGCCGTGCCAGAATATCTGCTGGGACCCACAGCCAGCCAGTGCCAGTTGGCCTTTGCTTGCTGACTGGCAGGACCGAGGCCTGGCTCTCCACGGTGGTGGCCACCGAGGCAAGCTTGGCACAAAAGCAATGGAGCGGGAGGTGTCTGCTCAAGTAACACCATCCCTGCCTGCTCCAGAGGAGCTGGGGCAGTGGGCAGACATGACTTGTGCTGGCCCTCCAGGACAGGGGGAAAGTGCCCCCCGGGACGCTGCCATGCAAGTGGTAGGGGAGGAGCGGCACGTCCAAGCGGGGGGTGACGGACATGACACCAAACAAGTCCCTCCTGCTTCCAGCAAGAGCGTGGGCCAAGGCAGTGGGCTCCTGTCGCTCCGCTTTCCACAGAAGCTTTGGACGATTGTGGAAAGTGACCAGTTTCGGTCCATTTGGTGGAGCAAGGGAGGAAAATACGTGGCCATCAACGAGAAGCTCTTCAAAGAGGAGGTGCTGGGCGGGGGAGGACCTCTGCAGGTTTACACCAGGCAGAGCATGAAGAGCTTCCTTCGCCAGATGAACTACCATGGATTCGTCAAAATGCAAGGGGATGGCGAAAGATCTGCCTCCCTGCCTGAGTTCCTGGCAGAAGAAGCAGCAGCTTCTGCTCACAGCAAGGTAGAGCCATCGCTCCGCACATCCTCTAACGCTCACAGGGGTCTTGGGGGGAGGGACAGACCTTCGCATCGCATAAGGCCTCGCAATAGAGGGGGCGGGGAGGGCAGCGAGCGGTCCGGTTTTAGTTTCCTCCTCGGGGCGTTTTCAGGAAGGTTTGAGTTAGTCTTTCTGACTAGTAGAAACGTGGATAAAATGCAGTTTGGTTATACCTGCTTAGTTTGAACCCGTTACACGGAAAGACAGGCTCCGTGTAACCTCATTGCTCTGAATGTCTTTGCTACGTGTCTTGCTGCACCAAATGTGAAACCTTCCTGCCGAATGCCAAGAGGATACACTTAAGGACCCCAGTGTTACCTCCCTGCTCATGCCCACCCTGGAGTTGCTGAACAGTCATGGTATTTGGCTTTTGAAAGCACTTCTTATGCTTTTGAAAAGCCTACGCTGCTCTTGCTGCCAGGGGTGGCGGTGACTGAACAGAACGTTTCACGTAACCTTTCGGCCTCAGCTTGAGGTTTCAGCCGTCCCTGAGAGTCCCTTCCAATACCCATGTTTGTCTTGTGCAATTCAGAGTCTGGGTTCTCGTAGCTTGGGCTTTTCCAGGCTTGGGATGGCAGCAACTGACTCTTCTCCTTTGCTTCTTCTAGGTCCTCTACTACTATAACCCCCTCTTTAACAGAGGGCATCCCCACCTGCTGGAAAAGTGCCGGAGGAGGGCTGGCCTCAAGCGGAAAGCCCTGGAGATGGATGAGGAGCAGCCCTGCAGAAGACCAGGTGGCCAGCCTACAGGGGACATGCCAGCGTCCACCAAGCGATGGGCTGAAGCACCTCCCAGCCTCGGTGCCACCCGTCCACCTCCACCGGCAGCTGCTCCCGCACTTCCAGAGCCAGCGGGAGCAGCGGGAAGCAAGAACTTCAGCCCTGTGGCCCCCTCCTCCCCACCACCACTCTCAGCTCTGCCAGAGTCCCCAGCGCCACTCTGCAGACAAAGCCCTCCAGTCCCCCACTGCCCCACCTGCACCTGCCACCTCAGGACTGTAGATGCAGGTCATGCCGTCAGACTCTAGTATGGTATTTTCTGGATGGGCAGAGAGTCAGGAGCCAGTCGATGGTGTTGAATATCGTTTTTAGTACACAGAAATTTGCAGAGCTGGCAATAAACCTTTGTAGCAATAACGTTTTTGCAGCTGTCCTGTCCTCTTTGCACAGCACAGTGTTGGGTCAGTTCCTGCTCCAGCACCCAAACACTGTTCAGAAGCAACTGATCCACCACTAGCAGAACCAATCATTTCTCAGCAGAGACCAGCCTGGTTTTTCAGCGCTAGAGAGTAAAAGCCAGTATGAGGGTTGCATAGTGCATGCCCTGGTGTTGCATCTTCCGCATGCCGTCTGTGTCTGGGAGGTCCTGTCATTCCTCTGCAGAGGCATTCTCCCAAGGCCAGGCTACCAGGAGCTCACAAGTCCTGGGACTCCGCAGCGGGCACGGCCGAACCATAGAGCTTTCCGCAGGAGGAGGCAACCCATTACCCAGTGACTGGAGGAAGAATCTCTGACAAGAGCATTTACCAAGGTCCAGTTTAGCAAAGAGGGTTTAACTGAAGCATCTAAACCAGAGGCTGCTTTGTGCTGCCCAAGCTTTCCGCTGAGCAGGGGGTTCACTGCTTGGTGAGAGCTGGCCTGGCACACATGCCGCGAAGGACGGGCCATGCCTTGCGGTGGTTTGCATTCACCAGCATAATAAATAAGGCTGTGAGTTGGTTATCTAATAGAGTTGGCAAGAAACAGAGTCTATGGAGTTAGTAATAAATGGAGCCAAATAAAGTTGATAATAAGATGAACAAGAAACTTTTCCTAGTTGCTTGTCTTGTTTGGACAGTGGAAAACACAGTTTAGTTTAGTTTAGGATAGTGGAAAATAGTTCTGTGGCTTTAATATTCCCACTTGTCCTTTAGTGGTCTTACCAAGACTGAGGTCCCGGCACAAGCATGCACCAGTGTCATGGTAGCACCAGGAGGTCCAACAAAGGCTGAGCTGTTGGTACTGCACGGAAGAGCAGCCAGGTGCCTCTTTCTCTCTCTGAGGATGAGATGTCGGAAGGGGAAATTATCTGTGCAAGGAAGCAACTGGCTTGGGTGGTTGGCAGTGGGCTACACCACCTCTCTGGTTCTGTCTGCCTCAAACTGGCTTGGAAATACAAAGGACCACTGTCCCCTCACCCAGTTAAATTCACTGCAGAAGGGTTTGGCTTTAGTGACTCTACCAGCTGTTCAGAGAGAAGGAAGCTGCAGGGGAGATGGTTAGGCGGATGCCACAGACTTAAAGCTGGTTGGGACAAGGGCTGCTCTGACTTTTTGCAGACAGATGCAACCTTCTCTTCAGCATGTAAAAGCAGCAAATGCAACCGACACTTGGTTTTGTTCTGTCGTCTGTCCTGGTCCTGTGCCATTCCTCTCCTCAGCATGCAGGACTGGTGTGGAAAGGAGAGCAGGTGGCCACCCTGGTTCTTCATAGGGAACTAAGACAGTGGGTTGTTTTGACATTGATATGTGCAACTGTGGCCTTGCTTTGACGATGTGCAGCTGTGATCCTGCAGCAAAGAGGTAAATAACTTTGAGGGAGTATGAGAAGAAAACCGGATGATCTCACCTCTAGAAGATAAGGAAACAGTGTGAACAGCAGAGAGTAGCCTATAGTGAACAGTGGCTGGGCGTATGGACGGTAGAGTGTGACCAATAGTAATGCTTTTAGCAGCACATGTACAGAGTATGCACTTATAAAAGCTGTAACTAACAATAAATATCTTCGCTTCGTAATCCTTTCAAAGTCCGTGCCTTGTACACCACAGGTCTTCAGGAGGTGCAAGGCCACTGGGACCGTTGAGCTTTAGAAGGATTAGATGGTTGTGTGCTTGCCCTTGCTGACCAAACTCAGTGCCGTTGACTGGAGTTCGTCTAGAAAGGTCAACATCCTCCTGTCCACCCTGTTCTTGGCATGAATGAGTGTGGAACCTTTTGGCTCTTCCCCTGTAATACTTGGCGTGGAAACTCCATACCCTTTAACAGGGGCAGACTGATACCCCTCTCTGATCTGCAGAGGGAGGTTCTGGACTTTGGATATTTTGGGACAAAGATTTTTGACAAGATTATAGGATTAAAAGTTACGGCCAAATGTGCTCCAGCTCAGTGATCATTGCTGATTGGAAAGCAGCCTAATGGAGAGAGATGAACTCAAAGCACGCTGCTCTAGCACTGTTCAGGCTGATAATACCTTTCTGGTTTATGAAGTGGGTGGTGCTGTACTGAGCAGCATTACCCGCTCTGACCAGGTCTGCCCCAGCGCCAGGGTCTGTGTGGCAATGCCCCTGCCGGGTGCAGATGCTGGGCACATGCCCCACAAGTGGTGACCTCCACATCCAAAAGGCCTCAGCTTCACTCCAGTGAACACAGCTAGGAATTTCCTAGTACCAGTCTCTGTGCTTTTTGGGTTCTGGGTTGATGCAATTGTGAGTTCAGTGAAGTCTGAACTCTGCTCACCCCTGCATGCAACAGCAGGGAAAGTTCTGGAATTGAAAGCAGCTGCCTGCCCTCCGTCAGCAAGATCAACAGAGCTGGGGCCACCTGTACTGGGAGATATTTTAAAGGTAGGTTTGACCTACATTCGTGTAACAGATTCAAAGATCTTACAGTGGCTTAAGATGGCAGAACCAACATAAGTGGTCAGAGACAACTTCATAGATGCCCAGGGAGCTGCTGATGGGATTCTGGTTGGATCCAGCTTGCCAGGATTTCTCACTCCTGACTCTTTCTCCTCCTTTAGGCCAGTTCTAGAAACTGTAGGCATATATGAGCTCCCTTCCTTTCACCTCTCATCGATGGCTGAAGAATTGTATAGTTTCACACAGGGAGTACCATTGTATGCCTCTGCCACTCCAGGGTATGTCCCTGTCCCCTTGTCACCCCTTCCCTCACCATTTCAGCTATAGGAATGAGCAGCGAAAGTAGTACAAATCACCTGCAAAGGCAAGGCAGCAAATAAAATAAGGTATTGCAATTAACGGGGCGCTTTCTGGCTCTCTGCGTAGAACATGCTTCAGATCTGAGACATGCAAATTTTCTCCTAGTGGCCCAAGCAGCATCAGAGCCCAGGCTCTGCCAGCTCTTTGCTTTACAACAGCAAAGAGCCCCTGTATGCTGAGTGCAGAGGAGGGTGACAGGCACCCCCAGCCCTGTCAGCCTCTTCCTGTTGTTGCTATAATCAGCTCATGGCACCTTCCTCCCTCTTTTCAGGGCTCTGATAACAAGCACTTAGGACAGCCAGATGACCTTTGGCTGAGCTTTGTCTTTAAACTCCCATGGCTTTTGCTTCATTGCCTAGTTGTTACGCAGCAGTAAAGATCCACTCTGATAGCAGCAGAGTCTGCTCCCCTCCCCTTACCCCTCTCACTCACACAGGACCAAAGCTCTCTGAATTTGCTTGAATTAGGTCAGTGAGAGATTTACTTGAGGGAAAGATTTTTTTCTCCTATCTTTTTCTTAACTCTGTAAGAAAGGATAATAAGCACAAAGGCAGGTGGGTGAAAAAAATCGTGGGCTATAAATAAACAGGTTTGGCACACATGGGAGGACAAAGTCATTAGTAAGAGAGAAAATCACTGAAGTGGCAGCAAGCTACACCTTCAGCTGACGTAAAGCAGCACCTCCCCGTGGAAGCAATGGGACTATGTCGCTGCCATCAGCTGAGCTCCTTGGTGGACCTGGTCCCCTCTGCAGTGCCTAAACTGTCTGCAGCTGCCTCCTTCCACCGCAGCAATGAGGGAAGTACGGACAGCAAATCTCTGGACTACATTGATCTTCACCTGCAATTTTTGGCTCCTTGTAGCTGTCTGCTTAGGCAGCCTAAATCCCTGCTGTGCTCTCCAGATGCAAAGGGGCAATAACAGGATGGCTGTCCCACCCCAGCTGGTAGGCTTGACATATGCCAAAGCACTGCAGGGTTGGTTGCTCAAGGCCACTGCCTCCATCTCGACACTGTGTTGGGATGGGACACAAAACAGCTGTGGAAGACCCATGCTGGGATCATGGTGGTCATGGAGACAGGATGACCTTGTTCTGAGAGTGCTGCTAGCAACTGGGAGACCTGGGTGAGGCCACTGGTTCCATCTCAGCTTGTGCGCATTGCCTTAACCAACTCCACATCTCTTGGTGCTTCCTCTGTAGATGGCAAATACTTCTTCCCACCACTGGTCTCGTTGAGAACCACAGCTTTTCCAGGAAAACAGCCTCATCGTGGCTTTCTGAAGCTTAGCATGCTGTCCCTCAGTTGTCATATTCTTAAAACTGCAAAAGTATGTATAAAGAATGGTGTGCTCAGCAGTTTAAATATTAACAGGACACGTGAGAACTGCACTTTGCAATACAGAAGCAGTAAACATTCAGTTTAGTTGCTAAACTTAGACCCACTCACTCTAGCGAGAAGTTCAGGGCTTTCTGAATTGGGCTTGAAGTCAAAGGTTAGCTGTAATTTCATGCAAGAATGACCCACCTGAATTCTGGGTGGGTCTGATGCTGTGCCGTAGCTTTGCTGCCCAATGTGGCTGCGTGCTGTCTTGCAGCGTGCAGGGACCGCAGCCCTGGCAGGGCTGGCAACACAAGGCTCTGTTGTGAAGATGGAGGTGGCAGATCCTGGGGCTTCTGGGCCCTTCCAAATTCATGCTCATACAAATAACACCAGGCAAGGACTTGCTGAAAATTACTATAAAATATCTACGTTGCAAGCTGGGATGTGGTATTTGAAAGAGGCTAGCTCAACACTTTTTTTTCTCCCAGAGTTATGGTAGTCTTAACAAAGCAGCTGGCTAGTTTGGCATGATTCATCTTTAATGAAATTATCCAATTTCCCTGCTGATTTCAGCATCTTTAGAAAACTGAAGGCTGGAGGAGGCCTCAGCCTGCCCTCGAGTGGTCATCTGAAGCAAAGCAGGAGCCACCCTGCTGGCCGTGCCTCTTCAGGCTGTGGTGACATCGGGGTGCTGCTGCTTGTGGCGGGGCGACAGCACATGGGCTGAGTCCTCCCTGGCTGGAGCGCTGAGGGGGCTGGCTCCCAGCGCCACGGCTTCGGTGAAACGGGAAAATCCCACACAGCCCAAATCCAGGGCAGACAGTACCACAAAGATATTGGGATGCTGGCACAGTCTGGCCAGTGCTGCCCTGGCTGAACTGGGCTATCTCGGGACCCTGTCCTCTTACCACAAGGCCTGATGTGTGCCTGTTGGTCCTGAGGGACCCTTTTTTTACAAAGACCTTGGCATGAATATTCTTTAATTCTTTTTCTTTTGACATTTGTTGTGGACTGCTGCAAGTGTGAATGTCTCACTAACAGGCTGCTGTTTCCTCTGCTTGTTGGTATTATGCAGTGGCATCCTAGGGCTGAGTACTTAGTAAGTGAAGTAGTCATCCATGGCCACCATAGATGCTGCTAGTGTATCATTTAGAAGGTGGGCTGGAGTTTTTTTGGGTGGTGGAATCCTTCAACAAAAGCAAATGTTCCAATTTCCTGCTTTTATAAGTGGGAGTGCAACCCCAACATGTTTCTGACTTCATATTTCTCTAAAATGGATCGTACAGGGCTTCTTTAGCATCTTGAGCATGTTTAGTGTCTTTTCTGTGTTCTGGTTTATTTCTGTGCAGAGAAAGAAAAGCTAATAGTCAAATGATAAAGAATTTAATGAGGAACAGATTAGGTGATGCTGGAAACTGCTTCAGATTTGTAGATCCAAGATCCATAGCTATGTGGGCAGAAAAGGCCATGTCTGAGGGAGGAATGTATCTCTTCCGACTCAGTAACTCAAAGGGCAGGGGGAAATGGAGAGTGTTTCTTTGAACGAGCAGACTGTCAACCATGGGATGGCAGTGCAGGAGGGAGAAGGATGGATGGTTTTCTTGAGAAGACCGATTCATGGGATTGCGTTCATGGCTCCACGGCAGCTTGGATCGCACTAGTATTGGTTTGTGGTGGCCACGAGGGGTGTCCCCAGGCTCCAGAGGCAATGTGTGGGCATTGACTGTGGGTTGGCAGCAGTGTACAGAGCCTCCCACCGATGACAACCTCAGCAGGGATTTGCATCCTTCACTGGAATCTGGCATGGAGGTGCTGGGAGGCAAAGTGCTGTCCCCAGGGACCAGGCACAACTGCTGTGGGTGCAGCCAGCACACGCTGAGACTGGCCTGATGCTTTTGGCTGATTTAGGTGAGAAAAAGCTGCAACTGGTGGTGGGAGAGGTATGTTCAGACCTTAAGCAGAGCAAAACGTCCTGGTAGATAAGGAAAAGGTTTGAAATGTTCAGGCATTCCACCTGACTCTGCTTTTCCTTAAGAAAGCAAATGTTTTTTAACCCTTTCTAACTTTTCAGTTAGAGATATTAATCTAAAAAAAAAGGGGGGGGGGGGGGGGGGGGGGGGGAGCTAGAAAAGGCACAAATACGCATTTAGACAAAATACATGACCGACTGCTTTCTGAGAAGTGGAGAGCTTGATTGCTTGGGCTGATTCACATTAGGGAAAACTTCTTTTCCTTTTTTGCTGTTGATTAGGAGTGGGAGTAAAATAATTTCTGGTCCAACTTCAGCAGAGCTTAAAATGTATCTTGTAAAGTTCCTTATTGCTTGGCTGCGCTCTGAGAAGTGTCATGTTAGAGGCCATCCGCTGCCCTACACTGTGGCAGGCAGTTTTCAACAACAAAGACAGACTTGTGTAATTTGGCAGCCCTTTGTTAGTGCTGGAACAAAAGCTAGAGGATTCCCCATGTGTTGAATGAAGCTGTCAGTTCCTTAATAATTGGAAAATAATCAATTCAAAACCCAAATTTCATGTAGTAGAATGAGGTCTCTGCAAAAATCTTCAACTTTTAAGTCACAAGGCCTCCAGACAAGCAAGTGCTCTCCATTTATGAACAAAGCAGGAGTGATTCAGATACAGTGAACGGGAACATCTCCTGCCCAGAGGATGAAGAGGAAGGAACGCAACGTTTGGTGGTCTGATAAGGAGCCTGTAAAATGCAGGCAGGAGTATTACATGCATTTCTGCTTTTCTTTGACTTCAGCACAGTTAGGAAGCACACCTCCTGCTGATGTGTTAAGAACTATGCTGGGAAGAGGCATAATGGGATGAAAAAAGACTGTTTTGGCAGTGGTGCGGGCAATGTGCTACGTTATGAAAATTTGCAACTGACCTGCCCTGACCGAGGAGAGAGGTCAGAGCACAAAGTCTACAAGGCTAAACAGTTACTTGTGCACAAGGTGTCCCAGCCAGTGAGGCCCAAATGTGGTTTTACATTGGGACCTTACACCCTTCAAGCGTTTAGGTACAATACTATTTGACCAGTCGTAGGAAAATTTTGCAAAGCAACTATTTCTGCAGTATTCTTGCTGCTTGTCTATGGATCCAGATATGGATCCAGACATCTCTGGAGTCATCGCTGATGCTGGAAGGGCTTCAGAGCTGTGTCAGAGAGGTTTGGACGCTGCTGTTCCCTCAGCTGCCCAGGGGTATCCCTCATCCCTCAGACAGCTCTCAGCTTCTGCACGGCACAGGCCTTACACCGGGCCATCCTTTAGTTCATTTTACTGAAGTATGAGCAGTACCAGAGACTCCAGTAAAGCTTCACTACCTCCTTACACTGCAGCGTACCATGTGAGTTAACATATATCATAAAGCCAAAATGCTTCCACGGTCTTAAAGGCCGAGTAATGTAACAGCGAGGGAAGGGGGTTTTCCTAACGCCGGTGCGCACCCTCAGGCAGGGCCAGCGCGCTCAGAGGAGCCGGCTTTCACAGCAAGGCCTGTGTGGCGCCTTCCCAGCCAAGCCCCCCGCCAGCCATGAGGCGACGGCCGCCGGGGGGTAATGGCGGCCCCTCAGCGCCCAGACGAGACCCGCAACCGGAAGCGCCCCCGCCCCTTCCGGCCCGGCGCCTGCTGCCGGGAGGAACCGTTGCTCCGGCGCGCGGGAGGCGCGGAAACTGAACTGCGGCGCGCGGGGGCGTCATGGCCGCCGGCTGCATGGTGAGGGGCCGCCGGGCCGGGGCCTGCTGCGGCTGCAGGGCTTAGCGGCAGCTGAGCTGGGACGGGGGAGGCCTGAGGCGGCCCGGGGGGTTAGTGCCGCTGAGGGGAAGGCTTGAGGGGGGAGGGCAGCCCCCGGGAGCCTGGGAGGGTGGTGGAGCGGGGGCCGTGGCCTCGGGGGGGTGTGCCTGGGGACCCTGGGCTCGGGGTTTGGTGTGGGGCGCGGTGCAGGGTTGGGGAGGGGGTGAGGGAGGCTGGTGCTTTAGGTGAGGGAGGCTGGTGCTTTAGGTGAGGGGGGAAGGGGGCGCGGGGGGGAAATGCCTGGTGTTGCTGGGGCCGGGCTGTGCAGGGGAAGGCTCTGGGGGGCAGTTCTGGGTTTGGGGGGGCGCTTCGTGCCGCTGAGGTTGGGCCGTGCAGCAGCGGCTCCCTGGGTGCGGGCTGTGCGGTGGCATCAAGCAGCTGGGGCTGGGAGGGGCTGGGGGCAGGGTTGGGCTGGAGGGAGCTTAATGCTGCTGGTGTTTGGGGGGCAGCCCTGGGGTTTGGGGTGCTCTTGTGGCTGGGATTGGCTTGGGGGGACTGGTCCAGGTTAGGGGAGCTCTGCATCTGGGGAGGGCTGGTGTGGGTGTTGCGGGGGGAGGTCAGCCGTTATCCTGGGGCTGGGCGCTTGTTTGAGCAGGCTGGGGCGGTGGGTAAGCCCGAAGGAGGGGCAGGCTGTGGTGGGGATTGCCAGGGAGGCAGACGCTGTGTGTAGGAGAGGAGGGATTGAAGGCTGATCAGCCTGTTCTGAAGTCTGGACAATTTTCAAGTGTTACAACCTCTTGTAATGGTTCTCTCAGTGGCTTTGTGGTTGTTTTTTCCCTTGACCTCAGGCTTTATTTGGCCTTTGCATCAAGGTGCCATTTAGGGACATGCTGTGTTCCCCAGACGTGGGGAAAGGGTAGTGGGTTAGTCTGTGGTGCTGCAAATCTGATTCTACTTGCCTGTTTCAACAGGTGTGTTAAGTCTTGCAAATTTGTGCCTTATGTGCAAACAGTGGCCTCTTGGCTGCACCTCGGCTGAGATGAGCAGCTGTCAGAACGAAGTTGAGCTTGACTGCCTGCTCAGGTGGTCATTGACATGGCTGATATGTTCCAAAGTCAGCTTTGGGATCTCCGTACCAGCAGCATGTTGTAAAAATGCATGAATGATTCATACAAACCACCTGAGATCCAGGGGGGGTATCAACTTGGATAATTTGCCTCTTTTAAGGTTTGTCAATACATGTGAAATTCACATTTTGCGATGTGCAGTGTTCTTATCTCTGCCTAGTTTTTGTGGGAGGAATATGTGGCTTGGTTCACTTGTAGAAATAAAATGGGTTTATTGTGTGAAGGTGGTTCTTAATCTATAGTGTCTGAACCTTATTGTCTTCTAGGAAGATCCGTCCCTGGAGAGACACTTCAAAGGCCACAGAGATGCTGTCACTAGCGTGGACTTCAGTCTCAATAAGAAACAATTGGGTAAATTGTCTTTTTGTGCTTCGGTGGTCAGATGATAGAATTTTTCTGCTTTAGTTAAATGGAGGGAGCAGTGGAGGTACTGAACTCTACAACAGCAAAGAACTTGTTTTTGTGGTGAAGAGATTTTGAGATTTTGGAGAATTTCAGGATGGACATTTCTGTGTGCTTTGAAAAAAATGCTATTGTTGAACTGGAGGGGTGGCAGATTTTGTGCATCCCGCTAGAGTTTTAGGGACATCTACCATTGCTTATCATTTCACATACTTGGCTTTACCATGCAGTCAGCTTAAGGTAAAACCTTACTTTTTCTTCTCTGTCTTCCTGTCTCCGCTTTAGACAGCTGCCTGTGCTTATGTCAAGGCTTGTGTCCCAGTTGCTATTCAGTAACCCACTGTGTGCATTGCGTAGGAACTGGGGAGGGGTTTGACTTTTTGTGAAGTCACTGTTCAGTCTGTGTGGCATGGTGGACATTGCTTTGGCTTGCAGAAATGATAATTTGAGGCAATACACCTGGTGGGCAGTGGGTGCGGTAGGCATGAGTAAATTGAAATGCAGCAGTCTAGCAGGTAGTAATCCTGTTCTGGATCTTGCAACCTACACAACGCTCTGGAAGCTGCAAGGGAATGTAGATGAATCAATGCATCTTGGACCCCCCTCTCTCCCTACTGCTGTTCTTATTTTTGTCTGCTATCTTTCCTGACCACTTCCTGCATCCTTGCAGAGCCGGAGATTGCTCTGTGTCTGTGATTCTGTTTGTGTATCCCTAAAACTATACAGTCAGTGCGTCTCTCTGTTTAGTGAGGGTGCTCTGAATGTAATTCAGCATTGCTTTTGAATGGCCTTTCAGAAGTAGTATGGGGCCTTTTCTGCCTCCATCTACACCATGAGATAATTGCTCTTGATATTTTTAGTCAATGAGATCAGGTAAGAAAGGGAACAAATTCTAAGACTTTTCTCTTTTTTAGTTACTGTTGGATGAGTTGTGTGTACTTGAGTCTTATGAGAGTTTAAAGTTCTTTTTCCCTATTGCCCCTTGTCCCTTGCAATAAAACAACCAAACCTAGAGGACGCAGTCTTTTTATTCCATTAGATTGCTTGCCCAATCCAGTGAGGATAATAGTCATTGCCAACAAGTCACATATAAGCAATATCATACTGAAGTGCTTTATTGAGATGTCAGAGCATTAATTCCCTTGAATTTTTTAACATCAGTCCTGAGGAAGCTGTGATATTGCAACTTAATAGGCCTTACACCGGGCCATCCTTTAGTTCATTTTACTGAAGTATGAGCAGTACCAGAGACTCCAGTAAAGCTTCACTACCTCCTTACACTGCAGCGTACCATGTGAGTTAACATATATCATAAAGCCAAAATGCTTCCACGTCTTAAAGGGCCGAGTAATGTAACAGCGAGGGAAGGGGGTTTTCCCTAACGCCGGTGCGCACCCTCAGGCAGGGCCAGCGCGCTCAGAGGAGCCGGCTTTCACAGGCAAGGGCCTGTGTGGCGCCTTCCCAGCCAAGCCCCCCGCCAGCCATGAGGCGACGGCCGCCGGGGGGGGTAATGGCGGCCCCTCAGCGCCCAGACGAGACCCGCAACCGGAAGCGCCCCCGCCCCTTCCGGCCCGGCGCCCTGCTGCCGGGAGGAACCGTTGCTCCGGCGCGCGGGAGGCGCGGAAACTGAACTGCGGCGCGCGGGGGCGTCATGGCCGCCGCTGCATGGTGAGGGGGCCGCCGGGCCGGGGGCCTGCTGCGGCTGCAGGGCTTAGCGGCAGCTGAGCTGGGACGGGGGGAGGCCTGAGGCGGGCCCGGGGGGGTTAGTGCCGCTGAGGGGGAAGGCTTGAGGGGGGAGGGCAGCCCCCGGGAGCCTGGGAGGGTGGTGGAGCGGGGGCCGTGGCCTCGGGGGGGTGTGCCTGGGGACCCTGGGCTCGGGGTTTGGTGTGGGGCGCGGTGCAGGGTTGGGGAGGGGGTGAGGGAGGCTGGTGCTTTAGGTGAGGGAGGCTGGTGCTTTAGGTGAGGGGGGAAGGGGGCGCGGGGGGGGAAATGCCTGGTGTTGCTGGGGCCGGGCTGTGCAGGGGGAAGGCTCTGGGGGGGCAGTTCTGGGTTTGGGGGGGGCGCTTCGTGCCGCTGAGGTTGGGCCGTGCAGCAGCGGCTCCCTGGGTGCGGGCTGTGCGGTGGCATCAAGCAGCTGGGGCTGGGAGGGGCTGGGGGCAGGGTTGGGCTGGAGGGAGCTTAATGCTGCTGGTGTTTGGGGGGGCAGCCCTGGGGTTTGGGGTGCTCTGTGGCTGGGATTGGCTTGGGGGGACTGGTCCAGGTTAGGGGAGCTCTGCATCTGGGGAGGGCTGGTGTGGGTGTTGCGGGGGGAGGTCAGCCGTTATCCTGGGGCTGGGCGCTTGTTTGAGCAGGCTGGGGCGGTGGGTAAGCCCGAAGGAGGGGCAGGCTGTGGTGGGGATTGCCAGGGAGGCAGACGCTGTGTGTAGGAGAGGAGGGATTGAAGGCTGATCAGCCTGTTCTGAAGTCTGGACAATTTTCAAGTGTTACAACCTCTTGTAATGGTTCTCTCAGTGGCTTTGTGGTTGTTTTTTCCCTTGACCTCAGGCTTTATTTGGCCTTTGCATCAAGGTGCCATTTAGGGACATGCTGTGTTCCCCAGACGTGGGGAAAGGGTAGTGGGTTAGTCTGTGGTGCTGCAAATCTGATTCTACTTGCCTGTTTCAACAGGTGTGTTAAGTCTTGCAAATTTGTGCCTTATGTGCAAACAGTGGCCTCTTGGCTGCACCTCGGCTGAGATGAGCAGCTGTCAGAACGAAGTTGAGCTTGACTGCCTGCTCAGGTGGTCATTGACATGGCTGATATGTTCCAAAGTCAGCTTTGGGATCTCCGTACCAGCAGCATGTTGTAAAAATGCATGAATGATTCATACAAACCACCTGAGATCCAGGGGGGGTATCAACTTGGATAATTTGCCTCTTTTAAGGTTTGTCAATACATGTGAAATTCACATTTTGCGATGTGCAGTGTTTCTTATCTCTGCCTAGTTTTTGTGGGAGGAATATGTGGCTTGGTTCACTTGTAGAAATAAAATGGGTTTATTGTGTGAAGGTGGTTCTTAATCTATAGTGTCTGAACCTTATTGTCTTCTAGGAAGATCCGTCCCTGGAGAGACACTTCAAAGGCCACAGAGATGCTGTCACTAGCGTGGACTTCAGTCTCAATAAGAAACAATTGGGTAAATTGTCTTTTTGTGCTTCGGTGGTCAGATGATAGAATTTTTCTGCTTTAGTTAAATGGAGGGGAGCAGTGGAGGTACTGAACTCTACAACAGCAAAGAACTTGTTTTTGTGGTGAAGAGATTTTGAGATTTTGGAGAATTTCAGGATGGACATTTCTGTGTGCTTTGAAAAAAATGCTATTGTTGAACTGGAGGGGGTGGCAGATTTTGTGCATCCCGCTAGAGTTTTAGGGACATCTACCATTGCTTATCATTTCACATACTTGGCTTTACCATGCAGTCAGCTTAAGGTAAAACCTTACTTTTTCTTCTCTGTCTTCCTGTCTCCGCTTTAGACAGCTGCCTGTGCTTATGTCAAGGCTTGTGTCCCAGTTGCTATTCAGTAACCCACTGTGTGCATTGCGTAGGAACTGGGGAGGGGTTTGACTTTTTGTGAAGTCACTGTTCAGTCTGTGTGGCATGGTGGACATTGCTTTGGCTTGCAGAAATGATAATTTGAGGCAATACACCTGGTGGGCAGTGGGTGCGGTAGGCATGAGTAAATTGAAATGCAGCAGTCTAGCAGGTAGTAATCCTGTTCTGGATCTTGCAACCTACACAACGCTCTGGAAGCTGCAAGGGAATGTAGATGAATCAAATGCATCTTGGACCCCCTCTCTCCCTACTGCTGTTCTTATTTTTGTCTGCTATCTTTCCTGACCACTTCCTGCATCCTTGCAGAGCCGGAGATTGCTCTGTGTCTGTGATTCTGTTTGTGTATCCCTAAAACTATACAGTCAGTGCGTCTCTCTGTTTAGTGAGGGTGCTCTGAATGTAATTCAGCATTGCTTTTGAATGGCCTTTCAGAAGTAGTATGGGGCCTTTTCTGCCTCCATCTACACCATGAGATAATTGCTCTTGATATTTTTAGTCAATGAGATCAGGTAAGAAAGGGAACAAATTCTAAGACTTTTCTCTTTTTTAGTTACTGTTGGATGAGTTGTGTGTACTTGAGTCTTATGAGAGTTTAAAGTTCTTTTTCCCTATTGCCCCTTGTCCCTTGCAATAAAACAACCAAACCTAGAGGACGCAGTCTTTTTATTCCATTAGATTGCTTGCCCAATCCAGTGAGGATAATAGTCATTGCCAACAAGTCACATATAAGCAATATCATACTGAAGTGCTTTATTGAGATGTCAGAGCATTAATTCCCTTGAATTTTTTAACATCAGTCCTGAGGAAGCTGTGATATTGCAACTTAATATCCTTGCCAGACAATGACTTAGTGTAGTTATGACTAACATACAAATCTCTTGACACTAGGCAGTGTGCTCAATCTACTTTTACACAGTTGTCTCCCCTTAAATTTTCATATCTCTAAGGACAGATATTGACTGTATGAAATATAAAAACAACTGAACTGACAAATATGTAAGGGTTTTTGTTTCCCCTTAGAGGACATGCATAATGAATGATTATGTTTGAAGTGGGCATATATTAATCCTAAATCAATAGCAGGAAGAGAGATGACTTATTTTCGTGTTGAAATGACTGTGAAATAGAAGGGCATTTCCAGCAAAATCTATTTGGTATTTTGCTGTAACATTAATGAACTGAAATCTTGGAATTATGATACTGCCATGTCAGAACCTGACGTGTGGTGGCTTTTTTGTTCTGTTTTGTTTTGTTCTTGGTTTTGTTTGTCTGTCTTTTTCTCATCTCCCTGGAGATATGACCTGCTTGGGTAGAGAGATACAGGTGCAGCTTGGGTTTGTTGGCAGGCTAAGACGTGAATATTCTATATTTGCCTGTAGAAAATCTACAAAGTTTTCTGTTATGTAGGCATTAAAATTGATTTGAAGGGGTATTTTTACTCTCACTGTTTGAGACTTTTAAGTTGCCATGGGCATATGTTTGCTCTTTAACAGATTGCTAGGGCCCCAGTGCTACAGACTTCACGCAGTACAGCGAGCCTTAGGGTAGGAGCAGCATTCAGTTTTCACTGTACTGAGTCAGCGATGGGACCTGGGCAGCCTGGGAGTTTTAGATTGAAGCAGAATTTACTTTTGCATTTGGGAAAATTGTTGCCTGGTATTCTTGGCAGGGACTGGTATGGCTCCTGTCAGATAAGGGAGGGGGATGTAGCTTGTATGAAATTCAGTGTCATGGAGTTGTCAGTTGTGCTTTCCATGCATGTAGCATGTGCACCTGAATTCTGCCTTCTGCTTAAGTGACCCTTTGCCTTTGTGGCTGAGGGAGATACTGGAAAAGAAGCATGTGTCCTGGGGAATGGCCACGTTCCCCTAAGTAGAATCTTTGCCCTCTGGGGTCTCCCTCCAGCCCTTTCTCTTCCTTAGTCTTTGGAGCATGCCTTTGCCCTCTTCCACCGCTTTCTTAGAAGCCCAAGCGTAAAGTTAAGTTGTGGTGGTTGTTGGTTGGTTGTTTCTTATTCCCACAGCTGAGTATAGAGGTAGGCATGAGTGGCAGAGTGGGTGTCAGTAGATGGAGCAAGCCCATCACCATCCATAGTTCCGTAAGGCCTCTCATGACTACCATCAAATCCTGCTAACTAGTAGCAAACTGGACACTGCTCTAATTGTGTTGCAAGCTTGTATTTTTTATATATTGTTAAGAACTGCTCAGTTGACTTTGATCAATGTTTTGAAGCAAGGGATGGGTGTTGGAGGGTGATGTAGCTGGTTTGCCTTTAAGTCACCAAGTCACAGGGCTTCTCTTCTTAATCTGTAGCGTGTTACTTGATATTTCACCTGCTGCAGCTGGTAGCTACCCCTGCTTCCCAGTAAGAAAGTGCTGAAAATAACCTTCATTCACAGGCCTTCTACATGTTTCCTTAGTGTGTATTTACTTCAAAGAAGTTTTGCAGCTTTTGTGGCTTTTGCCTCTGCAGCTGTTGCGTGACCTGACTCTTGGAAGTAAATTGTCAGTCCAAGCTAATGCAAGACTGATTTTTTTTTTTTTTAATTAGTAATGAAATAGTGTGCAATGCATTGGTGAAGCTTCAAGGACAATGTACATGAGATTGCTGGAAACTGTGATGGTGAACTGAGTGTGAAATGTACTTTCAGTGTAATTGGAGAAGAACTAATCCAAGTTTGGTTTTGTGTGGTTTTGTTTTTCCTTTTTATTTCAGCAAGTGGCTCGATGGACTCCTGCCTGATGATCTGGAGTATGAAACCTCAGATGAGAGCCTATCGCTTTGTGGGCCACAAAGATGCGGTGATGTGTGTTCAGTTTTCACCTTCTGGTCACCTGGTGGCTTCAGGCTCTAGAGACAAAACAGTCCGTTTATGGATTCCCAGTATGTAAGTATCTATTCCCTTCTGTGTCTCTTTCTGAACTCTGGTTTGGGATTTCTCCTTGCTTCTTGATAGCGGTTCTCCAGCTATGAGACTGGGATCTGTTTGAGGGAAAGAAGAACCATTTTATATGACAGCTCTAGCAGCGGAGAGGTAATGTGATCTTGAAATTGCATTGGAAACAAAACTAAAACCCTTTGTAAAGTCAGTATTAACTTCTTTTGCTAATGTAGTTAATCAGTGGTGAGCTGCTGGATTTTTCTTCCGCTTTCTCCCCCAGTCTGTCTTTCCGCTTAGCAAATTGATCCTTTGCTTCTCTACCAGTGTTAAACAAGATGCTGAAACACAAGTGGAGGTTTAGTGATGGAAAAACCTGTTCTATGAGCAGTGTGGAGGTTGCTAGCTTGCATGCTTGCAGTCGTCTGCAAAATGATTAGGTGTCCTTATCCTTTGTTTCTTGGTCTAAAACTGGTAACTCTTTGTTCCACTGGTAGTAAATGATGGTATATTACTAAGGTAAAAGACTACTTTGGATTATGTATTGACTTTTTCATGAGCTTGCATGTGATTAACAAAAATTTGCTTTCAGTACCTCAACCTAATTATGAAGTTTGCATTTCTGAGTAGTGTTTAATTGCTTTAAGTCATTAACATTTGTCAAGTCCTTGGCAGCCATTGGCTGAGAAATGTGAACTGTTATTGTTTTACTCTGCAGTGCATTGTTTTAAGTTATATGTCTTCAGCAATGGAACACATTAGTTGAAATACAATGCAAACAGGAGACTGCTGAAGAACTACTGCTTGAAGACTTAATCTTGCTGCAAGTAATGAGAAGCTTTTTTCAGCCAATATGCAGAAAAGCAACTGCTAGTGTTTCCTCTGGTCTCTTGGTTCCCACACTAAACGGTGGGATTGTTTTTTCTGAAAGGACAGGCATATAAAAAGGTATTGGAGGTTCCTTTCCTTGTAAGCTTGTAAATTGCTGCTGTCAAAGACTAAAAGATTGTGTCCAGAAGCAGACCTGGCAAATAAAAGGGATTTTTAAAAACCAGACCCAACAAAGCCACACAAAAATTGTACCCCAACTTTAAAATGCACTTGTTGCTTCAGGAACCTGGGAAAGCATTACTAGTTGTGTATTTTTGATGAGTTCTTATGGTTGTGATTACCCATTGGAAGCTTTATTTGATGATCTATTAAGCCATAGTAATCTCTGCTGTGGAGAGAGTTCTGAAAGCAACTTTTTAAAATCTGTGATAAAAGTGCTTTTAAATATCTTAATTTATAGTGAAATAGAACTAAAATTTGCAGATTCTAGTTTAAATTATAATTATTTCAGTTTTCAATTTAACTTTCTTGGAAGGAGTTACCACAATGACATGTTAGCATATGTATCATTAAAAGGCACAAGGAAGATTATGATTAAAATTTAACCGTGCTGCTCATTAACCTCCTATTAAGAAAGAGGCTGATGGTGTCATTTGGCTGTCTTCCAGGGCTGTGCTGCTAACACAATGCTGAAAATAAATTACTGTGCAAACTTGTAGCTAATGTACTCATTTTAAGAAGGGTCTGGTACGTGGTGAGAAAACTGAACTTGTGTTGGGTGATTCTGTCTTGGTTGCCTAGGCATGTGAGTTCTGTGGTCGAAATTGCACCTGTAGCTGTCATGTCAGAAAAGGGCCAGTGTGGAAAGGGTTATTGTTATGCCAGTTGTGGATACCTTGGTGCATGGCACCTTTAATCTGTGTTTATTTAGTATTCTTTGTCAATTTACCTTCTCTAAATACAACAACGAAGATGTTAAATCAGGTTTGAGACCTTTGGCTTCCCAGTTTTGCACTGTCATTAAGAGGGAAAGGAGAAGCTGCCCCGTAGTCTGTGGTCCAGGACTTTATTTCCAAAGAACCTGAAACTTGCAGACCATTTCAAGGGTGATAGGTTACTAAAGGAGCTAATACTACCCTGGTGTGTGGATTTCTGGCTTTGGGATTTGTTTTTTGTAAGCCATCCTGACAGCATTTTGTAATTTCATGTTTCTGCATGAGTTTTTATCAGACTTGGGTATGTTCTGTGGTTTTGGACAGAAAGAAAACTTTCCAGAGAAGTAACCTTTACTGTGCCTTGCCTTCTGGCAGGTAAAGGATTAAATAAAACTAGGCAGCTCTGACCTTTTCTGAGGAGGGAGGGAATATTGCTGGAAGATATGTACTATTTTTGAGTTTTTGGCCTTTACAGTTTTAGTAGTCCTCAGCCTCAGTATAAAGCCTGTTAGATTCTAATGGAGAAGGGAGGAAAGGATTTGCTCCCACCATGTTTTTCTGTTTTTCTCTTCTGTCTGTGAGTGTGGAGCTGCTGGTAGTCTAGTACATACTGGAGATATATGGGACTCTTGGTCCAAAATATACCTGTTGGATCTCTATAAATATGTTGCACGTTGGATCTCTAAATAAGCCTTGTGTTTATTTGCCAGGAGCATGCCTCTTGCATTTTGTCTGGAAGGGATGAGTAAAGAAGAATAACAATACCTTGTCTTTTGTCTTGTCTGGCTGAGTTAATGGTAGCTTGCTCAAAGTTGTACAACATCAGGCATGCTGAATTCACTTGTATTATTTCTTCTGTGATACTTCATCACAAGCACTCAGCTGGAGTGTGGGCCATTACAGGAACAGCTGTGAAGGCGGTTGCCTGCTTGGCTCTGTCTAGATCAGGGGTCCTCAAACTACAGCCCATGGGCCAGATACGGCCCCCCAGGATCCTCAATCCGTCCCCCAGTATTTACAGAACCCCCCCACTGGGGGGGGGTGGTAGGGAAACCAAGCAGCCGCAGATGACTTCCTGCCACTTAATCCACGCGCCGACCCCCTGTTTAAAAAGTTTGAGGACCCCTGGTCTAGATGAACTGTGACCTCCCTCCTCACCTGCCTTGCAGCAAAAGACCTGGTAACAGTACAGAACCTCAGCACCTTCTGCTGCCCCTTTATAGGAAACATGGGTTGTTTCCTGTTGGATTGGACTCGAGTGTTGAACTGGACCAACTGGTTTTAGCTATGTAGTCTGTGTAGCTCATGAAGTGTAAGTTTGTTTGGGGTTGATCAATGTTTTCTTCCTAACGTAAGCACATGCAGCACCCATAGAAGTGGTCATTAATAGCACTGCTCAGCATACAGAAGTTTTGTGTTTTCAGGTACATACTGTCCTTGCTGCCCTGTTGTACAGTTTTAAAGTGCTCTTTCCTTCTGTATAGCAAAGGAGAATCTACTGTGTTCAAGGCTCATACAGCAACTGTAAGAAGTGTTCATTTCTCCAGCGATGGCCAGTCCTTAGTTACAGCTTCTGATGACAAAACAGTCAAAGTGTGGACGGTTCACAGGCAGAAGTTTCTGTTCTCACTTAGTCAACACATAAACTGGGTTCGCTGTGCCAGGTAAGTACAGCTTTCTGACACACAGAGATGGGGCAGAGACTGAGTATCATGATCTTGGCTAACACATTTCTATTTAGGATAATTCAAGTGTGTGTAGTGACTGAAATATATTGCTAACCTGCAGAGGGATTCCTTTGGGTAATAGTTATGTACCCTCTTTGTGTTTCTTCAGTGATCTTTGTCAAGCAGAGACTTGCTTTGTGACTGTTCTCTGTTTCGGTTTTACTTGGTAGGAAGGCTTCTTCATCTTGGAGTTGCTAACAGAAGCAAAATGAGATTAATTGTTATTTCAGCTTAGTTCCTTTTAGATTTGTCGTTCCTCTTGTTAAAAATTATATACCTGTGCTCCTTCCAAAATGCTGAAAGTGTTGCCATAATAAAAACATTATTTCCAGGTAACTGTCTTGGGTTTGATTTTCAGTTGTCCATCTCAGTTGTGCTGAGTTTTTAAGCATTATATGCATCTAGGATAAAGCCACAGTTTCTCTGTAGGTGAAAAGTTCGTTGTAGCTCTTGAATGCGGTGGTGGGCAGTAGTACTGTAGATGCCTACAGAGCAGAAAGAATGTTTTTGCAGTATGTATGATGATGATCTCTAGTTAGGGACTCAAGTCTTGATCCTGCAAAATGTATGTCTCTGAAGAGAGGGATTGATCTGTCTTGTATGTGAAATTTTGAGATAGAAGCTTAATACGTTCTTGTAAGGAGCTCAAATGATATTTGATCTTCTGCTGCAGCTGTTTACCTTGGGAGCAACTGTAGTGCTCTGAATGCTTGTTGCAAAGGTAGGATTTGTTTTGAATCAAGGTAGAGAAACAACTTGAGGTAAGCTTAAATTGAAGCAAGGAGGACAGGAAATCTTAAGTTGGACTCAAAACTTTCCTGAGGGTTATTTTATGTACTTTTGGAATTAGGGATGGTTTGAGGTCTTAAAGCTGCTTTTTTTTTTTTTTCTCTCTCTCAACTTACAGCAATTGAATTTTTAGTCTCACTGATGCCAGCGTGACTTCTTGAAGAGCAAAGTGTTTTTACCAACATACCTTGACAACTGGCCAAAACCAGTTGACCTTGTACACCTTTTGGGTGATTTTCTTAATTGCTGTAACTCTTATCTTAGATTCTCTCCTGATGGACGATTGATAGTTTCAGCCAGTGATGATAAAACTGTCAAACTGTGGGATAAAAACAGCAGAGAATGTATACACTCCTTCTGTGAGCATGGGGGGTAAGTACCTGGTGGTGCATGGGGACCAGCCTTCTTGAGATTTCTGAAACAGAGATGTCTGATGAATGTACACCTGGTTTTCTGACTATGGTCGAAAGTCCTTGTCCTGGCAATCATTTCTACCTCTTAAAAAGTCATTAGCATCTATTACAAAAGCAGCCAGCAGAGGACGAGATGCAAGAAGAGCTTCCAGTATTGCTTTGACCTTTTTATGACTTCCCCAGATTAGAACCTGAAGGGTTATATTTTGGTAACTGTCCAGCACGTCTAGCCTTGGTTTCTTTATGCTTGTTTGTTTTTGAAGATGCTTAAATTCTTTATTTCTTCTTCTAGCTATGTTAAGCTCTTTTATTTCACTCTGAGTCAAAGTAAATTAAAAGAGCAAAAGCGTATTGGTAGATTGGTACTTGACTGCTTTGTTTCAACCTCAAATTTTTGCATAACAAGGTTATTCCAAAAAACACTGTGTAACAGAAAAACAGCTGTTGAATTGGGATTTTTTTTTCATCAAGAATATTGAGCCACAGCAAAAATTAATTTGTTCAGAAACACAAAGCAAGTCCTTAGAGAACTGAGACTGAATTCTTCCTAATTTCTTGCTGCATTGAATTAAGTACAAAGTTGTGTTCTTTCCAAGTAATACACAAATGCAGACAGCATTATTTTTTTGAGTGCTCTTAAGAATATAGCTTGTCCAAACAACCTGTTGAAATATGTCAACTTCCTCAGCATTTGATACAGGAATACTTAAAGGATAATTAATTTTATCAAATTTCTGGCATAGGTTGTGTGAGGAGTTAAAAGGTGCTCTTCACTGAAGGTTCTGAAGGCTTTACTTTACTTCTGAGGTCAAAATAAAAATTGATTGCATACAGGTCCAGAAAGGAATTTGGTCTCTGTCTCACTACCTTCCAAGTGGCAACATACGATTTCAGACACAAATTGAGTAAGTTCCACCTTAAAGTTAGTTAAGCCTAACAGAAGAAAAATAACTGTTCAGTCTTGTACACGCTCTAGAAATCCTGTTTAGTAAAGATGTATATTATGCAAACATTAAATGAACACTTTAAAATGTTGTTGTGACAGTTGGATCCATCAGATTTTGGGAGGCTTGTACCTATAGCTCCTACACCTGAAATGCTAAACATTGAAGATGTATGCTTAGATATAATCCTGCAGTCTATTTGGTGTATAAGCAAGGCCTTAAGAGGAATTCAGCAATATACATTTTCAGGTTATCTCCTTTCCATAGCATTCAATGCACCATGATGTAGCTTCCCTTCTTGAAAAGATCTTTTTGATCTTTAGCAAGAGTTGAATGTAAACAATTGGATTTAACTGCAATTTACAGGTTTGTGAATCATGTGGATTTTCATCCCAGTGGTACATGCATTGCTGCGGCTGGTACAGATAACACAGTGAAGGTGTGGGACGTTAGGATGAATAGACTCCTTCAGCATTATCAAGGCAAGTTAAGATCTTAGAAAAGCTGGACCTTTCTATGTGTTGATACGAATTGCTCTGAAGTCCAAGGACTGTTTCTCCATCACCTGCTGCTTTTCCAGAAAGGCACTGGGTTAGGCCTGCCAGTGGAAGCCTTTTTTTACCAAATATCATGTTTCGCTTTGTGTTCGCTCCAAGACTGATTCTCACATGTTGGTGAGAACCACCTCTATTCTGATTTCTCCTCCACTATCCACCATAAAAAAGCAAAAAAGCCTCAATGCTGGAACAATGTTGCAGGTGTGCGTGGGTGTTATTTGTGATGCCACTTGGTTCGTATTCACTGATTTTGAGATGGTGTGTAGTGAAAAGGATGTAGTCTTTGCCTCTGTATAAGCCTGTGGGACAAGTCAGATGCATTCCAGCAAAGCAAAAGGTTAAGTTCTCTGTGAGAAAATTAGGAAAAGTTAACAAAAGAGGAAAACCAAAATCAACCAATTGCATTTCTATACCATGATCCTTGTTTATGGTTCCTCCTGCATTATCTGGTTTTCAGCTTCTAGAATTAGTTTTGACCTTGTTATGACTTGTCCAGATTGGCTTGTCCTTGGATTAGCTAGTTTTTATATTTAGGAGTCTGAACCTCCACGCCCACCCCTTTCCAAACGGCATCTCCTGCCATTACCTGTTCTTGTCAAACTGATTAGTGCTGCTGTTTGGTAGAACTGGGTACGAAAAATGTGCTTTCCTGTCCTTGCAAGTTCCTTGTGAGTTTGATTGTCCCGTTTTGTGAATATTAGTTTCCTGAGCCTAAATGAAGTATTTCTTTCCTTTACTATACCAATTCTTAAGGCTGCTGTAGTATTTTGTAAATCCATACATTCTCAAGTGCCGTTTCCACTATAGATAGCTTGTTAAACTTAATTTTGTTAACTTTTCACAAAGACTGCTTCTGGCATGCTAGTAAAGCAGATCAGAGGTACTGAGCGGGAGCTTCTGTGTTCTTTCTGCCATCCGCATCGAATACTGTCGGTTCCTGCTGCAACAGCCTCGCAACTGAATGCTGGGCAGAAAATACATAGTAAAATAGCTTGTGGTTGATTCCTGCTAACTTTACAAGTTAGTTTTTGAGTTCTAAATTAAAGCTTCTGCTGGCTTTATGTAGCAAGAATCACTTTTTAAGGTGCTTTTGACTGTGTATCCCTTTACTCACAGGGTGACGAAAGAATTTACAGGCTCTCAGTAAAAGTTGTCTAGTTTCCCTTGATACAGAAAGGCAGAGAAACTGGAGTGATGTTTAAGGAGCAGAGTTCTTTGGTTTGTCTTTCTTCACAGCAACCTGTGAAAGACTAGACCACTTCTGGTAGATGAGAGCGATGGTGGTTACTCATCCCAAAGCAAATGCAGGTTGTCTGCAGAGAAACTAATATCATGGAAGTCATTTGGATTCCATAAAAAAGAAAATAAAAGCTCCTCAAAAAGAGGTTGCTGTGGAATAGAAACAGTCTGGCAATAACTTCAGAATGCTTTTGTAGTCCTGTATGTAGAGGGCTGTTCTTCTGCTGTTTGCATATAGATGGAAACACTATTATGATCATCTGATCTGACTATTAAGCACTGATGGTGACACCACTATCATTGGAACAGGGTTTTTTCTTGAGTAGGAAAAAAAATAAACTCTTACTCCTTATTTCTAGCATCAGTCTCCTGGACTTGCACTGTGTTTTTATTCTTGGCTTGTAGTGTGGTCCTCTCAAGTGTATTCTCCCTGCGTAGTCAAGCTGAGCAGTCTTTGAATTATTCTTCAGTTGGAATCCTGCCTGAGCTCCTTGAACTCTCATATAATGTGATTTATTTTTTTATTTCTTCAGTGATTCTTACGGACTCAGAATCACTCCCAGTTCTCTGATAGTTAACAAGATCCAATGGAAATCAAGCCTTCTAATGACTGTTCCAAGTCATCAGTATAGAGCTGGTACAATTACAACGATGAATACTGAAGTGTAATTCTTTGTGTAATAAGTATTGTTAACTTGTGACCCATATCAATACTTGGAAATGCCCTCTTGAAGTCTTGTTGCTAAAATAGGTAGTGTGTTTAAATACTTGAACAGTGTCAGATTGTCCTTTAACCTACTTTATCAGCTTTTCAACAGTGGCAAGATCTGCAGTGTGTTTCCAGCCACAGTATAACTTGGCTCAAAAAATCGTCTCTTCCTGCTTTCCACTTACTGCTATTAAATTGTCTGAATCTAGTGCGGTTTAGGTTTGGCTGCCAGGTTTATTTTTTGTCTTGGAATTACACATTTCCCCTGTATCCCACCCTTACTGAATGGCATTTTAGTCTGACACACTTGCTATTGAAGAGATCTTTTTCCTGTTATGAGTGTTATTTTTAACAGCTACTATATAAATCCTAATTGTCTGTTAAACTTTGAACTAGAAATAGTCATAAAGGCCAAAGAGACCTACAATTGCAGTGGTACCTGCATGCAGTCATTGCATGCACCTGTGGCTGCAAACTGATGCGTTTTTAATGTGTTCTGGAGATGTGTTTGTTAAGTCCCAATCTTCCAAGAGTTTATACCTGTGCCTTTTGGCTAAACCGGGTTTAGCTTTGTGGCTGTCCTATATGAAGCTGCTGTCTCAGTCCCACTAGATGGCATCTTTTCCTTTGGTTCGAGCTGCCTCATGTCAAGGGAATCCATTTTAAAGATTAAGTTGCATGGAGGAGTTAATAGATGAGTAGCCCTGCCAGTTGTTTTCCAAAACTGATTAGTCTTTTAGTAGTGTTGCTCTTGTCGCCAGGACAAGAAAGTTTCCAGGAAAGCTGGAGGTAGAGAGCAAACTGCAAAACTTTTGTATTGTGTGTAGTTTGGTGGGTTTTTTTGGGTTTTTTTTTTGAGCAAAGTAAAGTATGCTCTGGTCACGCTTACTGTACAGAACAGACAGATGCTTTATTCAATCTTCTACTTGGCGCTAACATTTTTGTACAGCAGATCATCCTCCTACAAAAATGGCCGATGTTTATCACCTGACATTTTTGCCCTGTGCAAAGTTGTGTGTGGGGCACCTCTGTTGCAGATCTGAAAACAGCTTTTTTTTTTTTTTTTTTTAATAACTGTGTTTAAAAAGAACAGTTGGTACTCTTACACAGTTCAGATGGGGCTGGATAGTAGTTCTCTCTTTGCTAGGGACTGTGATTATTTCAAGTCCATCCTAATTTATCTTCTCACTGGTGTTTACTAAGTTGTTGCATTCACTGTTTACATACAATTAGTACTGTCAGACTTGGGACAGTTATGTTCAGTCACTCTGTAGGCTGGCATGACTCAGTTTTAGTTGTTAACCCCCCAGTCTAAGTCCCTTACCTGACTGTTATTTTTCTAGGGCTTGGCTAGTGGAAGGGTAGGCTTGTATCAGCAAGTCACTGGGAGATGCCACCTCATGCTGCACCGGATTTGTTGTTTGCCAGATGAAATCAAGTGAGGTTGCAGGACATGTAGGCAAGTTTTTGCAGAGGTGTTGTGAATGGTCTGGTGGGAGGTATGAGCTGGTTTGACAGAGGAGAGGTGAAGTTTTCTCTGAGCTTATGACAGCCAGGAACTCCTCAGATGCAGAAGCTGTGACTGCTTATACAGCCACAGTCTGTGTGATTTCTTTTGATTATGAAAAGGTTTTTTTGTGAAGCTGGAAATACTTTATTTGCTGTCTAGAACTTGGAGGATATATTATTAATTTGTGTGATTCTTTTCAGGACTTGCCTTAGTCAAGAAAATATGTTTGCCTTTATTTGAATATATAGACACTAATGGAGTGAGGAATATTACAGATCACTCAGAATAAAACTTTCGAAGGGTAAATGTATTTGGCATTCTTTCAGGGGGAAAAACTCCACATAGAATTTTTATCCTTTAATACCTAGTACAGTACAGGGCTGGGGGAGACACAGGAAGATCTAGCAGTGTGGTAGGAGCAGTGTTCACCAACAAGAGTAACTGTTCAGAAGTTACCTGTGGTAAGGTTTTCTTCTGTGTTTTTAGTCATACAGGTCAAGAACTTGTTCTCAGAACTTAAGCTGAGGTATCTCGTGTTCGTGAGAGTTTCAAAAGTAGATGCATTCTGTTTTACAACTGAGCAAGATTATTTCAGATTTCTGCTTAAAGTCAACATCTGGGGGAAAGAAAAAATTGGTTCTTTTGTCTTTCAGAATTTATTTTGAGGTTTTTTGATGTGCGGTTTGGATTTGAAATGCACAGTAGACTCTCAAGGGACTGTAAATTTAGTTGAGAGGGGGATGTATTACTAGTAGTAGATTCAAGATACCAGGGCATTTGGAGGACACAGAGTATAATTGAGAATAATTTGATAGTTAAAACCCTCTTCAGGCATAGTCTTAGTATTCTTTAATGTCAGACATGCTCAGCAAACTATGCATGTGTAATGTACTGCTTTTTCTCATAAATAAATATGTTCAATAGCCTGTTTTTTAGAAGTTCAAGGAGGGGGGAAAAAGCCCTACATTAGTTAGATGTTTAATGTTACAGTGAACTTAAGTGTAGTTTGACTTTTTTGCTAGAGCGTTTTCTTTAGCTCTTTTCAAAATAACTCTTAATCTTCATACAGGAAGGATTAATTTGTTGGAAATTCATACCCTTGATAGTTTGTCTGTTCATACTTGTTTTAAATTTTCGGTGAGCCAAACTGGATGTCTGAAGAAATACTGCTTATACTGGTCCATTTTCAAGTTGCTGATTCTTCTTTCCTAGTTCCTCTTAAACCCAATCCTGGTTAGAGTTGGGTAGGAAAACAGAAGAACCTGTGCAATGCCAAGCTTCAGTTTGTCTTTCATTGTAATTTCAGTCATCATCTTAACGCACCAGCATATAGATTTTATTCTAGAGAAAGACTTGAGAGCGAGAAGAACAGATCCACAATAGTAAAATTTGTCAATGTCCAGCTCTTTCACAGAATCATATAGCTCACTTGTGCATATAGTTACATTTTGGGGCTATGCTGGAAGCTTTTGTAGCCTTAAATCTCCCAGAATAATTGGCAAAGCTTTTTTCTTTTCAATAAAGTAGTGCCTATTTTTACAAGAATTGAGTACTGCCCTTCTTCGCCAGTGCTTTGAAGAGATTTTGTGGAATGTTTCTCCCATGATAATTTTCCTGTTGAACTTTATAACAGAAAATTGGAATGTACTTGTACTTTATTTTATTCTTTTGCCTTGGGCTTATGTAAACTGGTCTCGGTGACTATTATATATGTTTTTTCCATCTGTAGTGCACAGTGCAGTGGTAAACAGTCTGTCTTTTCACCCCTCTGGAAACTATCTGGTTACTGCTTCCAATGATTCAACTCTTAAAATTCTGGACTTGCTGGAAGGAAGACTTCTGTATACTCTTCATGGTCACCAGGTGAGGCAAAGCCTTTTACACATTATGTGTAGCCCGTAACAAACTGGGCAGATTTGTGCTTGAGCCTTTAATTCTTCATGGCCAAAAATATTTTGAAAACTTTCTTGCATAAAATTACGATGATAGTACTACTAATAATCTTTGAGATCATCACTGTTTTGGAGGGGAGGCCTAGGGTGAAGGAAAGAGGTAAGGCAGGAATGGAAAGCATGAGAAAGCAAGACAAAAAGGGAGCTCCAGTACTGAGGATGCAAGTGTGAGACCTAAGGGGCACAGTCAGAGCTATGCCCTAGACTCTAATCCTGTGTCTGTCATGCATTCTTTGTGCAGCTCTGACTGTCTCCCCCTCTGGAGTGGTGCAAATAACACTTGGCCCCCTGGTGTAGGTGTTGTGAAGGTGAACGCTGTTCATCTGACAGGAGACTTAAGGACAGTAGTGGTAAAATGGAGGAAATCCATTTTGGGGTGTGATTTTGGAACATGTTTCCATTTTGTTAATGGACTGAATTAAATAATTGAAGGTGATAAATGCTTCTGGTTAGTTAAGTTTAACTGATTGGCCTATTAGCGTTATGCTGCTGGATGTGTTGCTTGTAAGGTTAATTATATGAATCCTTGGGGCTCTCTTTTTAAATGTTAAATGAAAATAAATAGACCAATTTCATTGTTCATGCTGAGTGGGGCTTAAAGGCATAAAAAAGCAGACCTGCTTTAAAGGTTCCCTTCCCACAGGGACAGAGAACAGCAATTCTTAACCCACTTGTATCTCTGTTAAAATGGGGGCTGAGTCTTACAACATCAAAACTAGCCAGCAAAAATAACAGCCTGAAGCTGTTGCGGGTCATGGGCATGGTTCTGGGCAATAATAGTAGCTGTGTAAGCTGGAAAACTGATAATTCTGGCTTCTAGTAGCTTTGTTTAGTGACTGCCTTGTCTGATGTCTGGAAAGATCAAGTTTGTTCTGTAACTTCTCTTTTGCTGTCTATTGATAAACTTTTCTCCTTTTTTGTAATAATAATGGAAAAACAGGACAGCCTCATACTTAAGACTCTACTTCATGGAAAGATGTGATTAAAACCGACCGAAGGGTTCAAATGTTGAAAAGAATGGGGGGGGAGGATAACAAATCCTGGTTATCCTAACATGTAAACCCTAACTACATAGAACATTCTTACTTTGAAAACTAGACTAAGTGGATACTCTTATCAGATGGGGGCTGCAAAGCTTCGAACTGTTGTCTTAATTTTGTTTTCATATTTGTCTTTTGTGTTCTGGAAAAGGGTAAGTGTGGGAAGACAGTGAATCTTTGCACCTTTCATCCTTCCCTCAGGAAGGGATGTGCCTGGTTGGTTATTGTTCAGCAGGAAGCTGAACCTGCTTTCCATTTTCCTCCCTTCTGAGATGTAGGTTGCTTCTCACTGAGTGCAGCGGCACAAAACACCCCACAGAGTTTAGCTTTGAGTGAGAGTCCAAAACTGACTATGGTGGTGGAGGTCTTCAGAGTTAGATAATGGAAAGGCCGTTAAGGCTGATGCTGTACTTAACTCAGGGCTTCTATGAAACAGTTGATTTGTGAGTCATCTGTTCAGAAGTAAACTTAAAGCTCCATATTTCCCCTCCCCCACTGTTTCAGATCAGTAGGACCTCTGCCACTCTTTCCTAGGCATCTAACTGGTATTGGAAATGCTTTGACAGTGGAACAGCTGAAGGGTAGTTGCCATTGTGGGATTTTGCCTCCTTCAATTTGGAAACAAGCAGAAGTATGAAAGTGGCTGGTTGTGCTTTTTGGTCATCTTCGAGGGTATTGCACCAAGGTGGCAGTGGAACCAGTTCTAGCATAGCCCTGGCTGGCATTCCCTCTGTTGGCATGTCCTGTTTTGTTGTGGGTTAGTTCTTTTGATGCCTGATTTAACAGATACACTTTTAGTGGAAAAATAAGGTATGATTACCTGTGCTCCATTCACAGTAAGCAACTGGCAGTGACAACAAGCCCTGCTTTTACCAGAAGCTGCTGGGGTGGATTGCTGCACTGGCCGCAGCGTTTAACTGCTTTGCTCATAGATAAACCCAGGCTGCTTAGTGCTGAGGGCTTTATTTTCCCCTCCATTCTCACTGTGATTTCTGCCAGTATCTCAAAGTGGCTAAAAATGAAGTGGGTGTGGATTTTTTTTGGTCATTAAGTAGATTTGCCTTTTTAAGTGAGGGCTATAGGTTAGTCACCAAATGAACAGCCTGTTCTGAAGACATTCTTGAGTTGTGACTTCGTGTGGGTGATTGAATATGCTGGTTGAGACTTTGTTCCTGCTCTGACAGCGGACTGCCATTATGTTGTTCTGGGAAGGGTGCATGCGAGTGGACACTTGAAGGAAAAAAAAACTTTAATGTCCTTAAGACATACTTTGACGCAACTGTTGGAGTGCCAGGAATTTGTTAGCAGCTGATTAGCTGTAGTTTACATAGGGAGGATTGCCAAGTTTACATTGCTGTCTTTAATTGTAATGTAGCTGGCCCCCTCGTAGCAGAAGGATTGTTAGAGACGGGAGTTTGCAGCTTGGAGCTGACATCTTGCAGCTGCAAAGTATCATTCTGTATTGTGCTGCATATTTTAGTTCTGGAGTGCTTCAGGCTGTGAAGTACTCTTGCCTAATTCCATACAGATGAGACACCGGGTTGGTATGTAGGTCCAACTCTGGTACTGAATCATCGTTGGGGAACAGAATGTTTTGGGGCTCATAAGTCACCTCCGGAGAGTTGCTAGAGGAGAGCAGGTATGTACACAGTGCTTGTCTGCCCTTTGGGGTGGTTTGGTTAGAGCATTTCCAGACTGACTTCCTTAGTGAAATGGAAGTTCTCAGTAAATATTTAGAAAACATCTGCATGGTTATGTTTATAACTAGGAAGACAGAAAATGCAAAATTACGATTCTCTAAGCAGGCTTGACTTGAACCCTGAAGTAGCTGCGTTCTACCTACCTGGGTGGCATACATGCTGTCTGCTTCTGAGCAGGTGCACAGGAAACAAATGTGCTCCTTTACGGTCTGCTGCCAGCTCTACCTAGGTGGTGGTAAACTTCCACGCAGGCCTAGTCCTCTGTGAACGAAGTGAGGACATCTCAGGGCTGCACAGAACTGGACCAACAAAGGGAGAGAAAGGTGTGTTGCAAATAGTAAGTAGTTGATTTTAGATCAGTTGTTTTGAGTATTAAAAGGAAATAAGAGTGCTCTAGTCTTCCCTGGTATTTTTTTAAACTGAAGCTTTCAGGACTTAAAAAGCTACCCAAGATTCATTATAGGGTGCCAGTATACATTTTTCCCCGTGTTAGCTGTAGCCCTTACTCCTTGGTGAAGGAAGGTGCAGGCATGACAGTCTTGCCCTGTGTAGTAATACAGGTATTTTTCAAAGTTCAGTGGACTGAGAATCCTTCTGACTTCTTGTCAGAGGTATTCTGTGTGAAAACATCTCTTGCTGCCATTGCCGTCTCTGTCCCCAGTGCTTTTCTCCTTGGTTCCCTTTTCCTCTCCCTTTCTCTCCTTTTGTGTTACCACTCTCATTGTGCAGTTCTTAGGAATCTGCTTTTTTAATCTAAGCATTTTTCTTCTCCTTACTGTTGGAGATGTGGATTCTTTCTGCAGTTCCTATAGCTTTGCACTCTGTCCCTGCTTGAGAACAATACTTGGTGCTGTCCTGCACTTCTTCATTAGCAAATGTGCAATACCAGGACTGACACCTTTTCCCCTTCTCACATCTTTGGGATATCTGTGTTGTTAGTAAAAAATACAACAAACATCCATGCTTTCATAGCTACTTTTTTTTCCTAGCTCTTATCTCTTTGTAAGATTGGGGTTTTTCTGTCTGATGCTTCTTCTGCAGGATATGTACCAAAGTGGGTGTAACTTTGTCACCAGTCTTGCCTTTTGTATTTCTTCCTGCCTCTGTCGTCTTCTCTGCATTATCTTTCTTTTCCTACTAAGTATTCTGCTATTGTCTTTCACCTTTTCTGATGAGATAGAATAAATCTTCGTAGCTGTGGATTTCCTGGCTGCATGTTCATCATTGATGCTGGGATACAGGCTCAGTACTCCCACCGTACCAAGAGGTCTGTTGGTTTGTATCGGTCTTCACTGAACTCTTTTCACTGCTTTCTCTGCTGCTGGAACGAAGTGATAGGTGAAAGACACATGACATTCACCTTTTTGTTTCAGACTGTGCTCTTTGGCACTTGAATGCATTTATCGAGTTTCTTACCTGCCCTTGGTGTTTTCCTAATTGTCTTGGTCACTTACTCTTTGCATCTTTTGCTCCTCTACCCTCTGTCATTTCAGTGTCCATCTGTCCAAGTGTGACTTGCTGCCTTCTCCAATGCCATGAAGCAGTTGAGAGCATTGTGAACAGTGACAATGACTGCTCTGTTTATTATTGTTTCTTTTATACCTTGAATTGATGATCCCAGTGTGATGGTTGCTGCTGGATTTGCTTCTCAGGCTTTGTCACCACTTGTATCTCCTTTTTCTCTTTGCACTAGTTAATTTGTTCAGGGACAGTTTGACTGAATGTACTGGCTCCTATCTCCCCACTTTTACATCTCCTTGTGGGCAGTGGAAGAGGAAGCTCTTCTTTAATTTGACTCTTTGCATCCTCTAGATACGCCTTGTTCTTTTACCTGGCTCTTCTCTGGTATGCGTTAGTTTCTCTCAGGATTTAAAACATAAAACAAGAAAAAAAATCTACTTGCATCCTTGGCCCCACTTGTCTCTCCAGCTACTTTCCCCTCTGCCTCTCCTTTCACTGTGCAGACTGTGCATCATTAAACTACTCTCCTCAGGTTTATTCCTGGACCCTCTCCAGCCTGGCTCTTGTTTCTTATGTTATGCTGAAGCCAAAATGTTAGCTCTGTTCCTAGCTGAAGATTGCAAGTCTGGCCTCTCTTGAATTGACTGTTGCTCTTGGCCCTGCTGTTCTTGAAATAGTGTGCCTTCTGTCCTCCAGCAGTTCTATGGGAGTGGAAATGGTGTTCAGGAGGGCTTTTGCTGTGATTGTCTGCTTATTATTTATAGATGGTACACATTCATCTGCTATCTGCATGCGGTTATGACTGTTTCCTCCAGGCATATTTCCGTTTCTACAAACTAAACTCTTGGCCTTTCTCTTAAGTATTTATTTCAGAGAAATCTATTTTTAACTCCGCCTTTGAAAGCTTTGTGTTCAGGGATGCTGTTCCTGTTGTCTCTTGTCATCCCTGTGTCAATTGTTACTGATGCTCTTAGCATCCTGCCAGTCACTTGTTCAGTGTTGTAATTTGTGTCCTGGCTTGAGATCCCATCTCTCTAGGTGATGAATGCATTCAAGCCATTCAGCATAGTTCTGAACCTCACACTTAACGTTTTGTGTAAGCTGATCCACCTGTGAATTGCTAGGGCAATAAAGGCTTTGTGATCACTAGCTTCCTTCTGTAGGAAGTGGGGGAAAAAGAGGCGAAGGTATAATCTCTGTCTCTGGGTTGGGTGATGGTCTGCACATAAACTAGATTATGTAGCATGCTGTGCCCCACCCTTCTTAGCTAGGACTGGCATGCCACCAGGTGTTTCAGCTACCATGGTGTGGCTGTCTGACCTTGCCTGTATCTTGTTCATTGAGAATGCTGCTACAAAGGACTAGGTTTGATCCTGTTATCATTCCTTCTGTATGGCTTCCGTTTTGCTTCCAGTTTCTTTGCTGCATCCAGTGTGTGAGCCATTTGTCCTTTTCAAGGCTCCCTGGGGCTTATGCCCTCCCTGCCTGGTACCCCTCTTTAACTAGAGGGGATGAATGTTGATTAGTGGCAATGTTCTTCCCACTCAACACTTCCAGTGGATGACTTTTTGCTCTCTTCTATATTTTCCTCAAACTTTCTGCAGCATTCTCCCTTACTATAGTAGTTTCAGACTCTATTTGACATGCACAAAAGCTCAGCAGTCTTCATGTTGGACTGCTGAGGACTAAATAGAAATGTTCCTTATTGCTAACGTGATGTATCTCATTGTCCATTCCTATCTCTCTGCAGCTTGCTGTTTAATCTACAGTAAGAAGCTGTAGGAATTTGGGGGCTGATGCTAGCACCTAGCACAATGAGGATGCAGAACTGGAGCACCCAGTAGAAGGGCATTTGTATCCTGCTACAGGAAGAGGAGAATAAAGTGATCCTTTAGAAGGTTGCTGCATCTCACGTGTTCTAGTTGCATGGGAGATAAGCTTAAAATTCTCCCTACAACTTGTATAGAATATACAGCTGCACCTTTTTGACACTTTTAGTGCAAACAGTAAGTTTACAGAGGGAAAAAAAAATCTGAAGGAAGATTTTAATTCTTCAGTCTCAGGACACGTTGTCCAGGATTGCATCAGGCATCTGCTGGATCTCTGCCATGCTTACCTGGAACAAATGGCAGTTAGGCTGTGTCTAATCACTGGCAAGTGTAACTTTATTTTTGTTTTGTGTGTTTATATTAAATTGTGAGAGTATTTGGCAAACTATTATTTGTATGTTGCTATAGCAAACCTGTTATATCAGGGAAGAGAGCTGTAAGCATGTAGCAAAAATACTTTTAACTTATGTCAACAAATCTGTAGAGGATGTTGTGTCTATAGACTTGTTTATTCCCCCTTTAGTTTATAAAGGTACATTCAGTCTTTGGTATCACTTCTGATTTTGGGAGGAATATGTTTTGTTGAACTTTTTTTCACTTCAGAATGCCATGACTTTGGAGTCACTTCATTGCCTGTTTCGATGTGATTTGTATTGTGCTAAACTTTGTCTAAATACACTGAAATATTTAGTTGGAAAAAAATAATTTTGTGAAATATCACTCCTCTCCAGTATTCCTCACTTCTGCTTCTTCCTGAACTTTGTTTCAATGTCTTGAAAGCTTTTTTCCACCCTTCCCGACTCTGACTGGTTTATTATAGTCAGTGCAGCTTCTGTATACTCAGCTCTGTTATCTTTGAGCAGTATTCACCACTGTGGAGTTTTCTGGCTATGTACTTGTTTCTGCCCTTTCTTATGGCTTATTTGTTTTTTGCTTTTGCATATTTTTAGTCTCCATTCCTGACAGTGTGGTCAGAGGGTTGAATTGCTGGGGAAGGTGGGTGGAAATAGAAGGCAGAAGCACGTTTTGTCTCAGCTGATTGATGGCGGTGACTTTGATTTGAAATATCTGCACTACATAACACTGTGTTAGTTGAACTAGCTTAGTCACACTGATGACTGTGCATGCATTCTGAAATTGCTGCTACTAGATCATTTCTGGCAAGACCTCTTGAGTGAGATGTTGCTGTTGGAAGGCCTCAAACCCTTTTGAAATCATTGCAGGTGAGATGATAATATGGAAATACCTTAATATGTTTTAAGGAAGCTAAAACTTCACACTGGGAGTGACCACATTAGGACTGTGCTTTTGCTGGCATAACCTTGCACCAGCACGTTTGAAAGCACACGGGGCTGTGGGACACGGGTTGCAGATAGAGTTGGGTACTTACCCAAGTGCAATCTTTGGGTATTTGTCTACTTTCAGGGTTCATAATAATGAGCTCACTTTTACAAAGGAGAGAAAGAAGGGAAGCCAGAAAGAATCAGGATTTCAGATTTCCATGCAATTTCCATTGGGAAGATGTGAACTCTTAATGCATAGTCTGTCCTTGCAGCTTGATACAAGGTGAGAAGCTTCTTCCCTTGCCTTCCGAGATAGGTGATCTTGAAAGAGGGTAACTCCTGTTAGGAGGTGTATGTTTGTGTGGTGGGGTTTGGTGGTGGTGGTTGTAGCTTTTCTGGCTGTGTTTTTAGTTTTTTTTTTTATGGTTTGGGGGGAGGGGGTTGGTTGCTGTTTTGTTGTGGGTTTGGGTTTTTGTTGTTCTGTTGTTTTTTTGTTTTTCAGCCTGTTGCTAGTTCAGGTTGCTTTTCCCAGCAAACCTGGCCATAGGCAGCATCTGGAAATGCTCATTGCTGCCTTTGCCTATTTCAGCTTGGGCAAAAGCTCAGGCTTAGGACAGACTGCAAAGTAATGTGTTCAGTAGCTGACATGAAACTTTACTATCAGGGTTCTCAGCTGTTTATTCTAAGCAGAACAGTTTGTCTGTTGTGTCTGCACTTGAACACATCTAACGGTTTCTCAGCTGTTTAACTGCATCTTGGAGTGCCTGCCTCATCCTCCCCATGTGCGTTGTCCTCTGTGCTTTCTGAAAGGTTGAAAATGTATTAAAATAGACATGTGGTGTGAAATGCATGCTTTTACTCAAGCTGTACTTCAGCAGTCGGCGCCATTAGAGAGAAACCATAGCCTCTCAGAACTTGCTTGTTTTAAGAGCGAGGCTTCTTCAAAATGCAAGTGCCTGTGCTGTATGAAAATGATCCTGGATGTGTTAACTCTGGCATCTCTCCTGTAAAACTAAGAGAAAAGCAGTTTAAGCCATCCTCCTATTCTTCAGTTAAAGTCCTGACAGCTAACATAAGCTACAGCCTAATGATGTATGCAGGCTTAAGGATGGCAGAGGATGGTATTGTAAGGGGTGCCTGCTTGCTGCTTGTATTCTCCTGTGCTGCTACAGGTGCCTGTTTGGTTTGAGGCCTCTGTCATTGCTTGGCTACATGCTTCACATGTAAGGGGGTTTGAAGCAGTGATTCTGATTTGTTTCTGATGCCTTTTTATGTCCCCCCCCGTGTTGACTTTGTCCAGCTAATTGGTATCCAAAGAGAATAGCTGCCTCCTGCAAAACTCTAGATAATACTACAGAATACAGTATATAGAAACTGATGTACAAGTACAGTCTACTCTGCTGATGCTGCTCTGTCAGTCATTGGGTGACCTGTTCCTTTAATCAGTGTTCCTCAGCCTTGGCTTTTTCTTTCTCCTGTACTGAAAACTTTGTGGGCTTCTTGACTGCCAAGTCTCGAATAAAACGAGTAACTGGATTCTGCTCTGAATACTGAATCTTATGCATTCAGTTATTCTGCTTGTGCAGTTTTTTTGACTTAAAATGCTTGTAACCTTGGCTAAATTAATTGATGCTAATTGATTGCTTTGGTTGATAGCTGGTCAGGCATGTTTTAAAGTTAGGTCATGGTGGAGTAAACGAGAGCTTTAAGCCTTGGGTCTTCTGCAATGAGCAGTTTGTATGGAATACCCTGGAAATATATTGCAGAGCATGTGAGAACTGTAAAAAACAAAACACCCCCCTCCCTCCCAAACACACAAAACCAACCAACCAACTGCTCTCCCTGCCCCCTGCCTTTTCCTTAGTGATAAAACTGGTTCTTTGATTTCTTGCCTGTAGCCTTACCTGTTGGCTATTTTTATCATCAGTCATGTGTTTTATGCTGCCCCTTAGTGACAGTTACATGGTTTCAAAGAAAGGCTGTTTGGAAAGCATGTGGAGACAAGATGCTGTTTTCCATGGTGAATCTGGTGCACACAGAGGTCCATAAAATTTGCTCTCTGGTGGTGTCAGTGTCTTGAAGATTCTGTGTAATGTTTGAAGTTCTGGTCCTTGGAGTTCCATGAATATGTGAAAATCTTGGCTTAGTGCATTTTCTGGTGCATTTTCCTTTTGTGGTTCTAGTATTCATGGTGTGAGGAGGAGCTTGGAAACTGTGGATTCTGAGGGCTTGGCAATTGAAGCCTGAAAGGTGGATTCATCACTCCTCAAATTTGTTTTAAAAAACTTAAATTTTCATGGGACATGGTTTATGATTCATGAATGCTTAGAATTGTCAGTAGTGGAGCGTTTTTACGTCTAACAGTCTTTTTCAATATTCCTTTTGGTGCTGCTCTGTTTGTATCTGTATGTTTAAACCTTTCCATCAGGTGGCTAACTGAAGGCTGAATTTAATAAAACTCAATCATTTCACTGCATTTAATAAACAGGAGTTTTGTAGATTTCTCGTACTAAAGGGAAGAGAGAATGAATGATTGAGAGGGAACAAGGAAAAGCCTGAAGCTGTAAAACTCTTTGTTCCTGTCTCTGTCTTAAGGCCATGGATATTGAAAAATGGGTGTCTTGAACTGGGGGCTAAAATGTGCGAAATGGTAAGTGTGTGCCACCAAGCTTAGCATGTTAATTGTGGCCCACTTACCAGACAGGTAAGAGCTTTTTAAATTTTGCCTTTAATTACTGTTGTCAAGTGAGAAATGCCTTGTAAAGCTGTAATGAATGGAGCTTTATAACACTTTGTTTTCTTTCACTTTTTTTAAACCTGTCTTTTCAATCTGTTTGCAGGGGCCAGCTACCTGTGTGACATTTTCAAGAGCTGGAGACTTATTTGCCTCTGGAGGTTCTGATGAGCAGGTATCTTACTAGTTCAATTCGTTAGTTTTGTGCCTTGTTGTTACTGTTTTCTTGGTATCTTGCTGCTTTGAAAGAGAAAACAAAAATAGTGAGAGATGTTAAACAGACTTTCCTTACTGAGGAAGTACTGCAGCTGCATTATCTGGGAACGGGTATGTACAGCAGAGGAAATATTGCCCTGTACACGGCCCTCGTTATATGCCTTTATGAGGCATCTGCTGCTGGGGAATAAGTTAGAGGGGTGTGCAAATGGCTGTGTTGAGATACCTGGAATATCACGGGCTGTGCTCTTGGATCATCTCTTGATCTGCCACTGGCTAGTTCTGAGACACAGGTGTAAGGGTAAGGCAGGCAAGCAGGGATGCTTCCCCTGAATATTCTTCCAGGTTCCAGTGGTCTACAGTGCTCTCTATTTCATGTTTCTTAATGCTCTCCTCCCTCCCACAGATCTGTCCTCAGTCTTACTTGAGATGCTGTGGGCTAAGCCATCTCCAGCGGCTGGGATCAGATGGTTTTGAGTCTGACTAAATGTGAATATAGGCTGTAGGCCTCTTTATTAATGGGAGCCTGGTGCAAAGCTGTACTAGTGCTGCAGTTGCACAGCTTTTTGGGTCAGAATTGGACTTTTCTCTGCTGACCTTGGTGTGTACACTAGAACTGAGAGCCTGGGTGTCTTGTACTGCTGATAAAGGTTTTTTGTTAATGAAGCAGTTGGGACAGGATGGGAGATCTCTTCCTTTTACTTCTGGTTCCGAGTTATAGTCCAGATACACATTTCTCTAAAAGCTGCTGGACTTTGTTTCCTGTTGTCAGTGGGGGAAAGTAAAATTGTGCCCAGTATGTCTGGACCATGCTGAAGTGACTTGCTGGATTCTCTACACAATGTATGTTTTCAGTTGTATACTATTGAGGAAGAAACCAGTCCTAGGGTTGTGGTTCCCGAGTTTCATGAGCTGCTGCATTTTAACTCCATTTTATAGATTTGCCGAGATAGGTGGCATAGCTTGTCATCCTGTTGCTTTAAGACTGCTTTTTATTTAAGGCTTTAAACACACTGTTTTGAAGAGATACATCTGGGTTTTTTTGTCTTACAAAATTATATTGGGTCACTAGATTAAGGTTTGCTCTTGGAGTGCTCATCTAACACAAATATGCATTTTTGGTGTTTGTCTTCCTTAAAAGCCCTGATTTCACTGGAGGTTGCAGTTATAGTAATTCATTATTACTTATTTTTGATAGCAAACTTCAGAAATTTTGTCTTAAATGTCTAGACATAACCAAGAAGCTGACTCTTTGTTTCATTTTTAGTTTAAGAGGATGTATTGCCCTATGTCTCTCTGTTGCGTAGATTCCTTCAAAAGGCTTTTTTTTTATCAGCTCCCTCTTTGTCTTTGCTGTGGTTGGGATTTCTTTGAATAAAGTAATGCTCGTTGCAGAGTATCGGCTGGTATTGTTAAACTGAAATGCTGAGTGGCAATGCCTCCCCAGAAGGGTGTTTTGTAAAGGTACATTTGTGGCATGGGGTCATAACTGACTTCTTTGGCAGCGTTTCTACTGTAGCTCAGGGTTGTGTGTTTCTGAACATGTGTATTGGGAAGGGTGGCTGTTGGCTTTCCTGTTCTTAGCTGCTGTGAAGGAGATGCCTCTCTCAGATTTGGTTCTGAAAATGCAGGCAGTGATTCCTTTCATGCATGGAGAAAAACATACAATATATGTATGTATTAAAACCAGTATTACTCTTAAATTGCCAATTGTATGTTTACAAGAAGCTTTTCCAGTGGAGTGGACCTCTCTGAATCATAGAATGGTTTGGGTTGGAATGGATCTGGAAGATCATCTAGTTCCAACCCTCCTGCCATGGTCAGAAAGCTGAATACTGGTGTTCCGAATCCAAGAGAAATGTGAGAAATAATAATCAAGAAAATCACTACAGGTCAAAAAAAATTTTTTGTGTGGTGATTTAGACATGTAACCTATCTAAAACCACATAATTACTGAACTGCAATGAGCCTGCTGGCATTGGGAGGTGCCATTTGCACCCTTTGCTGCAAATATATGCTGGTTTTAACACAGTTAGTGTGAATTGCCCTGCTGAAGATGTGGACAAACTTCAACTCAAAGTAGTGGTCTGAGTAAGTATCTGCTTTTCTGTCAACTGAGCTGTGTTGCATTGCTAGTTACCCCCAGGTTAGACTAGGTGGCAGTGCCTATCTTTGTAGTAGCACCCTTGCTCGCTGTGAAGAGACAATCTATACAGTGAAAGAGCCTCAGTTTTTTCTGTTACACAATGGAATGCCCTCGTTGGTTAACTATGCAACTACAAAAGAAAAATGCTTTTATTTCATGTGAAGCAGGGATGAAAACTTGCAAGTGAAGAATAAACACTGATGTTTCTGATAACCAAGATGAGCTGGCTGGGTTTGTAGGTGTTTTTCAGGCTTCTGAAATAGTTGATTGATTGCTCTTAAACTTTTTTTAGACTTGTAGAGCCACTGCTATGGATTTTACTCCATAGATTTGCTCTTGATATGTTGAAGTGGTTTATGTGTTAGAGGCCTCTCTTCTCTTCTGAAATAAATACTGCATTATGGAGATGGCTATAAGTGGGATTTGAGTTTGGTATGCAGCTGACAAATTAGCTCAAGATCTCTAACGCTAGTCTCAAAGTGCTAACTCTCCTTTTCCTGTGAATGAATCTCATGATAAACCAGTGGCTAGTTGTTTGGGATGTGGCTGATAAGTGCTGTAATGCTAAGCATGGTATTTTAATATATTTTTGGTTTTAATGGTGTATTCTGCATGTTGCTTTGGAGTTCTCTAGGTAGGTCTAGTTTCATGATGTTTCTGACCCAAAGAATGTTGAAAGACGTCATTTATTGAGAACTTGGTTATGCTATGTCTGTGTTCAGTAATGTATTTACAAATACCATCCTTAATTTAATCAATGGCAAAGCTTACTTAGGTTAACTTTGTGTGCATCTGCTGACTTTTCGCTGATCTGTTGACAAAATTGACCTTTAAGCAAACGTAGATGGAAAATTTTAATAGAGAAACTTTCTTCTGCAGGTGATGGTGTGGAAGACTAACTTTGATGCAGCAGATTATGGTGATGTACTGAAAACACAGAAGTCTGGCACTAGTGTGAATGGGACCCATCACGCTCTGGTAGGTCAGCACACAGAAATCGTGTAGAGTTCCTTTTCAGTACGCTTCAGCTTCAAAGAGTGTGACTCTTTCAGGCAGTTAACAATAGAACCATCTTTCCTTGATATTTATTTGAGCTGCAAGATGTCTGTTTTTAACCAATCTTGTATTGTTTGTTCTTGTTTAACTGTACTTGCTTTATAGGAAAATGACATTTAATGATTTTAAAAGGGAAATAATTTTCGTGCATGTGTACATGCATTTTTTTATTAACATCCTGTGTGTATGAAGTTGTGGTAGGCTTGCATGATAGCCCACACAGAAAAAGCACAGACGTAACAGGTGAAGTCAGTTTTGCTAGCTGATATGATTCCTTTAGGCTGGCGTCAGTCCTGGAAGTGGATATTGTTCATGATACCTTTCCACTGACAGTCAACAAAGACAAATCTGTGCATAGACTTCCCCATAAGAAATAGGTGGTGTATTGTACTGGAGCTTCTTTCCTAAATACTTGGAGGCATTCGATCATTTCTGTTCCCTGAAGCATGTGTTAAGAGACATCTTATTTCTGACTGTATCAAATGGATAAATCCACTAACCAAGTAATTCAGTATGATGCACTGATCTGAGTGTAATGCTGATGTTGGATGTCATGGCTATTACAAGAGTAACCCTTTGAAGTTCCTGCCTGTGTGAGTTACAATTTTTGCGCATGGTGATGCTTCACTGAAATGTCCATATTGTGTCTTGTCAATCTTTGGATATTTTTGATACATTTGAGAATACCTACAGGATTCTGAAATATGTTATTACTGTGGCTGTTTTTTGATGCATCTTGTTCAATGTGAGCTGTAAGCTAAAAAGCAGTTTGTGAATCCGGGTGTTTACGCCTGTGTCATTGCCTCAGTTGGAAGATAAGCTTCTAGCCAGCATCTGTTGCTCTGTGGCAGTGCCTTTAATCTTATCAACTTAGATCTTCTAAGTTAGATCTCTTAGATCTTCTAAGACTTCTGGGCTACTAAACTTGTGTTCTTTCTTAAACATAGTAGTGTTTTTATTTAATATGTATTGAGTCCTTTGCTGGAGGTGTTGTAATAGCCATAGTATTTTGTGATAAATGGGATCTGAGTCTGCAGCTCTAAATGATGCCTCACTATGTGGAGTGTTCTGTAAAGAAAGCAAACAAACCAGAGGATATTAGTGCTAGGTGGGTGGGAGAGGCTGGTAGGAAGCAATCACATAAGGAAGGGGGAGGTAAAAGTGTTTATTGATCCTCTGCTGGTTTTGGCTAAAACTGACACTTCTTCCTTTTCCTCGTCTCCTGTGTTCTAACTGTAAATTTATGTGGGCTATGAAACTAATAGTCCAGTGACCTCTTTGTTTATTAGCCTGTTGAACTGGACTAACTTTATCTGCTTTAATTTAAGATATTGTATAGTATAATTCTGGGCTGAGATACAGCACAGACAAAGAAAGCTTTTATGGGAAGAAGTACTTTTTTTGGTTTGTAATGTTCCATGGAATGGCTTGAATAGTGTAGCCGAGGTGGCTGCTAATAGGAGATTATGGTAAGTTTGTCCCCAGCTGTACTGCTGTTATTACTAGAGCATATTATCCACTAGTAACTTAAGGAAAAGAAGGAAATCCTGAGCTCTTCTACAGCTTAGTTCTTCATTATAAAACTTTTTAAGATGTGCATTGAAGGTAGCTGCTGAACAAAACCCTTGAACAGCAACTAACCACCCTGAACGTCTGACCTTGCAACGAAACCATTCCCCTGTGGAAGAGGGTTTACCTGTCAAAATCTCTAATAGATGCAGCTGGGACCAACAGTTTGTGCTACTGACAGGCAAATCCGTGTCATGTGGTGCTGGTTGACAGGCAGTTGCTCTACTCACGCTCTGAGCCTATGGGAAACAGGGCACCACGTGTTCTTTGGGGTACAATATATTGGTTTGGACCAGGTGCTGTGTTTTTGCAGAGGGCAAAGTGAATCTGTGCTGAGTCATGTGGAAGAGACATACTCTGGTTTGGGAACCTAAATTACTTCAAAGGAGCGAGTGTTTTGAACTGCTACCCAAATGCAACCTTTGGGCTTGGGCATGCGGCATGGGAGCTGCTGATCCCAGCAGTGCCACCTGAATACAAAAAGTGTTGGAAAGTTACTGAGTTATGTGCCATTTGCAGAAGATCAAACTGAATGATAGTCACTGGGACTCTTCCTGTTTACACCTTGTGCAAATGTGATGTTACCTTTTGGTCTGAATAGCACAAACAATGCTTCCACTAGATCTGCCAAATTAGCTAGGAGCATGAATAGAGACTTGTAAATTCAGACTTTGTCTGCTTTCAACAGTAAAATTCTCCCTGGTTAAAAAGCAGGGGTGAAGCTGGTTGCAATGGAGAGCTTGGGTGCTAGCTGGCACAGCTGACACCAGCGTCTTAGTTGACTAAGTCTGCTGATGCAGTGCAATGATGTGTTCTCTTTTATGCAGTGAAGAACTTTGTTTTGCCTTGTAAGTGTGATGCAGCTCTGACCTGCTATAAAGGAGCGGAATTTCGATTTTTGTCTCAAGTCACATGGTCTTATTGGTGCTGTCAAAGCCAATATAGTCTAATTATTTTTTAAGGGGATCAGCTGTATTGTGGCTGCCCTTTACAAGAATGATCATACGCCATACTGGAGCTTGTACCTGGTCTCATCTAAAAGCTCCCTGTGCTTCACGAGAATGGAAATGTAAAATATGATGAGTACTCACTATCCTTGTATATTAGGTTATTAGGAGTGCGATGCCTTAATGCTAAGGCAGTTATAATTGCTAAAGTTAGAAGGGGAAGAAAAAACAATGTAGTTTGAGAGCTTGTTTTGAATACCATATGTTAAGTTTAAACTTAGAATTGATATGACATGTTCTTTGCTGTTAAAAAGAAGCTGATATCTCTGAAAATGGCTTTGTTTGCAATTTTAAATATAACCTGAGCATAGAGACCTTGGCTCCATAATAACTTGTCTATTCATGACAGTCTACTTTTCAAGTGAATTTCATTACTTACATCTTTTAGAATTGTATTATATTGGACTCTTAAAGAGTACTGTCACTGCTACAACTTACTGTAAGACTTAAATTTCACTATAGATTCAGTTCCTCCTTGTTTTGAGCAAAACATTTGCTTTTTAATAATGAAGTACTTATTTTGGTGGATTTTGTGTAGTTGAAATTAGTTATTTTTCCCATCAAAATCAGGCTTGGAACTGCCACCTGTGGCTCTTGATTTCATGCCAGGGTTCCTTTTTCCTTCAATGAAAAGTGAAGCTGCTTCATCTATCTCTACTGCTGTGTTAGCTTGCTAGGATTCTTCTCTTGAGTAATACTGAGATTTTGCAGACATTTTGGGATGTAACTACATTTAAAACAGGTAGATAAGTTGTTATTTGGTTTTGGTACCCTTAAAACACATGAACATGGTTCTTGACACATCTTTAATCTGTTTTCTCCCTTTACTTAAGTCAGAGTATTTTTCCAAGGAGAGCTTATGCACTCATGTGTAGTTGTATAATTTTTTTTCTTAAACATTGTGAAAACACAAATACTAATCAAAACAGTGGCTGTGTAAAAATTGTTTAGTATCTGGTTTCTCATGGGGAGAGTCAGACTAACATGCAAGTGTTAAAGAATAACTGAACACAGGCATCAAAACTAGTTTGTCATGAAGATGAATAGGAAGAAAAAAGAATTCTAAATGACTTGTGGGATGAAAGAGGCATGAAACATTGTCAGGGTTGGTGAGCTTGAAAACAAACTTGCTCTAAAACAATTTTCACTTCCATGGACAGAGGGAGACTGGAGACTTTAGAAGATGCTGGTTTCTCAGGCAGTTGGTTAAAGTTCATTATGAATCAGGGTATTGGGCTTGTTTGCAACAATAGGCATGAACTTCAAAGTTGCTCTGCCCACCTGCTTGTGTTTTCTGTAAATATATGAGGCTTGGGAGATGCAGCTTGCTTTGAAAGTGAAATTGCTCCATTCAAGGGCTAATGCCAATGAAAGAGAAGCTCATGATGAGCAGGAATTGCAGTCGTGACTATGGTGTAAAAGCATAGACATGAAAGTCTGATAAAACACTAAAGCTGCCAGAAGTGAATTATAAATACCTGTTAGCATGGTTGTGAGACTGTAAATGTTACACTAGAATTACAGTAGCTCTGGAATAAATGCTTACTCTTAAATTATAAGCTAGCATTTGTTGCTATTAAGTGTTGCAGAATTGTCTTGAAAACTGAAGGGCAAGCACTCGTACATACTCTATGAAGCTGATGGGAAGAAGTGAAGTCTTACAGTCCTGCATATTGATCATACAAGGATTTGTTCGCTTTGAACTAGAATCCAAGGGGTAAGAATAAATTCATGCTTTAAACTGTGATATTGAGTGGTGAGGACCTAAGGGAAAGTCAGAATAGGAGGTATGGACTTTGCATGTGGCTTTTATGCTTGTTCTGGGGTCAGTCACTGTAAGCATGAGGTTCTGTCTATATGAAGACTTGTGCAGGATCAGATCAAAGGACATGTTTTCACAACATATCAAATCTATGTGAGATTGATGATAAATCAGTGAGCATTTATCATAAAATTCGCTCTTTCCAGAGAGGGCAGATAATGTGTTTTATTTTGGGGGTTTGGTGGTGTTTGGATTTTTTCCAGATACAAGCAAAGCTTCGTACATGCAGTTACAGCTGGTGTGAGTATGCAAGAACACTCGTTTCATTATGAGACAGATTTGCTCCTATTGTTGACTAATTCCAAGAAAACTATGTATGGTCAAGTGTTATGAGCAAACGCTGAACAGTTGATGTCACATGGACAGTTAGAAAGTGCTTGGGTGCTCAGATAAACCTGGACACTGCAATGTAGGAATAAAAGCATGGTAGTATAAGCCAAGTTGGTAAACCATTTTTCATGCAATAATTATGGAAAATAGGAAATATTAATTGATATAAAGATTCTTTACTGAGTTTAAACTTAATCTTTCTTTAGGTATGCTCTAACTGTGCAAAACACTACTTTGCAAAGAGGGAGGCTGTTAAGGAGACTTCAGTCTAAGCCTCAGCATAGAGCTTTCTAAAGAAAAATACTTGAAAGCTTGTTTGTGTTGCAGTACTTCAGAGGCAAAGCTGTCTTGAACAAGGGGAGTGGGAGCTTGAGATGTCCAAAAGAGTGAAATGCAGAGTCTGCAAGGGTTGTGTGTAGTCTGTTTTGTCTCAAAACTTAGGGGTTTTCTGGTGAGAGAGGTAATAGGTACAGCAGAACATAAGCTTACAGGTGATGGGAAGTGTTTCTCTTGCCACTTCAGTTGTGAATTCTGCAATCATGTAACTTAAATATATGCAGCTTAGTTTTCAGCTGCTGGTAGGACTCTGGGAGACCGGCTCACGTGAGTGCATGTGCAGACAGAGTCAAAAGCAGGTAATCCCTTGGTAGGGCAATTTAGGAGACATGGGCAGAGGTGCAGAGTTGTCCTCTGTCACTCTCTTGCCAAGAAATCTTTCTGCTCTTTTAAAATTCAAGAGCACAAATGTTTTAAATATCTTTAGCTCCTCTGAAGTTAAATGGTACTTATCTGTGGAGCTAACAAATGTGAAAGCTAATGGCATAGCAGACTTCACAAAGTGAAGCTTGGGAAGAGCAGCACTTTAGCAGAAAAGACTTAAGTAAGAGGCCTGTGACTCTTCAAATGCATCTTTCAGTTGACAGGCACTTAGGCCTCTTTCTGCACTGCTGGGTTTAAAATTTTCTCCAGCCATTGGACTATGCTTGCTTCCTCAGTGGCAATTTTTCCAAAACAGTTCTGTTGAATAAGATTGGAGACTAATTCCAAAAAATGTGATCCGATCATAAAGTTGTCTGAGGCCAATAACTGAATGTCCCCAGCTGCCTCCACCCACCTCTCTCCTTTGCTGGTTCTGTGTTGTGTTTGGTGACCTTGGGTGCCTCCTGTGCTCAGCCCCTGGTCTCTGTGCTGACTGCAGCAGTTCATTCTGTCAGCCACTCATTCCTTGTGTAAATAAATTCCTCTGGAGTTACTCATAGGCCAGATGTGCCTTTTCTTTTTTTGACCTTTTAGCTTCCAAATTGGTAACTATCTCTAATTTTGGCAATTGCTAATACTTATGAATACTTCTATATGGGTGTTTTTTTCCTTTCTTTTTTTGTACTTGCTGTGAAATCCCCTCCTGGGAAGCAGTTTCATTGCACAGAGCTGCAACTTTTTGCAATTGGATGTAGATGTGTGTTGTCATTTGCACCTCCTCCACCCCCTTCTATTTATTTATTTTTAAGTGTTGTAAGGGAGGAATCCTGTATTCAACAGCAGGGGATCCAGCCTTCAGGATAATTGTGGTCTGCAAAATGATTATTTTTTTCTGATCTGCTTGTCACCTTGTTTTTCTGTGGATGCGTTCCCACTCCAGGAAGCTAGCGTGGTACTTGATTGTCTTCCTCTTGGAATAAGTAGGTAGATTATTTACTTAAAAGAACAACAGTGTGATGAGTGCTCAGGATGTTTCCACTGCTCTCTACCCTGCCTGGCTGTCCAAGCAGATGCTTTAGAGGGATCGGTAGGAGACTTACTGTGACTGATCACAGGACGCTCAGGAGCTCTTCCCCCCATCCTTCACAAGCAGTGCAGCTGCAGATGGTTACCCATAGCTGCCTAACCGTCACTTTTTGTTCATTGAAGGAAGCCTGCTCATGTAAGCCTATTGCAACACGTGATCTTGTAATTGTGATTTGTAAGGAGACAGAGGTTCAACAGGAACAGAGGAAAAGGCTTCTACTTTCCTCTCCCTCCTGTGGGGTGTGGACAAAGCTGGGTCTCTGTTTTGGCCTGCAGCTGAAGAGGCTGTGCTTGTAAACCTGTGGAGAGCCAGAAGGATGTCATTTTCTTTGATCACTTGCATCCTCCTTTTAGCAAGAGCAGCTAGTAGTTCTTTCTGTGCAAGAAGCGTGCTCCTGTGGTGTCTTCCATTCATCTTTCTGGAAACCAGAGATTTAGAGTGGGATGAACTCTAACCCTCAACAGGTATCAGACACTTAATTGACTAAGGGAGCTGCCATGGTGAGCCAGCTTGGCTAGTGGAGAATGTTTGCTACATCTCTTTCTCCCTGGTTCAGCATCCTCAGACTTTGGGAAAATCGTAATTTTTCCCATTGTGGTAGTATGGTTAGTAGGAACTATGGCTAATGAGGGCCAGAAAGGGCATGCTGCCCATTCATTTATAAACACATGTTCTTGTTAGCAAAAGAGATAGAAACTTGGCCTTACGTTGTGTGTTTACAGACCTATCTTAACTCCTTCACTCTGGTACAGATAACCTGGTTCCAGTCCAGAACATCGGGCAGGAAGGCATCAGGGTTGCATCATCTGTTTTGTGGGTAGCCCTCAGTGGGGCAACCCCTCGGTTTCATCATTTGAAAGGCTGATCCAACTGAGTTCTAGAGCCTGGATTTAATTCACTGGAGAATACAGTGTAGCAACAGTACCAGGTTTCTTCATACAGGATGCCGGAGTTCATCTTAGTGGAATGGGATAGATGTATTGGTTAACTGGGCTCCTTGTGGAGCCTCACTGCTGGTCTCACTGATTTTTTTGCATCTTTATTTGACTGGCAGAGGAAAAAAACATGGTTTTCTCTCACTCAACTGAATGAGTATCTACCTTGCAAGCAGCTAACAGCAGAGCTTCTTTCTGGAAGATACTCTGGGAAGCCTCTGTTAATGGCTAGCCCTCTAATACTCTATTTCAACTTTTTCTGGTTGTTGCTATGTGAAACTGAATTTTTCACAAGCTAATGGGTTTTGCCCATATGTTGTTGCTCATTCCCCTAAAACTTTTGGGTTTGCTTTTCTCTTGATCTGGTTGATGTAAGGAGAAGGGTGTGCATGACAAACAAATGAAAGCTTATGTCTTCTGATTTTGTGCATTAACATTTTCCTACCATTGTTGCAGGCTGTTTATCAGAATTTTATGATTTTGATGAAGGACCTAAGAGAGAGGAAGAGGCAGGGTTATAGGCACCCTCAGCTTGGCTTTCCAAGAGACTAAAAATGACTGCAGCAACCTCCAACAGCCTTGTCTGTTAGTGGATGGGAGCAGCTGTGCTGCTACAACTGTTTTCCCTTATATTCTGGTTTGACAAGATTTTTTGCAGAAGTAAGAGGATCAGCTTTTAATTTCTGTCATCTTACAGCAAATGGATTTGTTCTTTAAGGCTCTGGAACAATAAGGCAAGTCCTGACAAGTCATTATTGGTCAGAATAAAAATTGCCTTTTAAGTTCAGCACTCAGACTAATTAATGTAAATTCACCCACTTAGGTTGCTGCTGTATGTGGCTTGTGTTAATGCTTGAGTCATAATTCAAAGAGGAGAGATGGAGGCAAGATTTATATTTTTTTCCAAGCTGGTATTCTGTGTCAGCTTTGAGATGGAAAAAGATAGCTCAAGCTTGAATAGTTTCTAAGATCTCAAATTTTTCTGCTGAAATTCAAACTTCAAGAGTAATAACAAATGAGCATGTTATAATGTTTGTCTGCATATCTTTACATATGTGTATGTATACATAGCATGCATTATTTATACGTAACATACACGGACAGGCAAATGATATGTATGTAACGCAGCATATACATACCAATTTCATTAGAAAGAGGCAAATTATTCTGATGAAGAAAATGAGCTGGAAGCTGTTCACACTTCAGGAGATCAGTCTGTTTTGCTTCTTGCCTTGGAGACTGTTGCATTTGGTGTAAAAACCTGTAGCTGGATAACCCAAGGCTGAGGATAAACACTTCTCTTGGTGTTTGGCTGCTCTTTCTTGGAAGCTTTTCCCAAGAGCGATCTTAAATGGGGCCAGGGAACAGTAGTTAATTCTTGGTGAAATTTTTTACCAATGGTTCTCATGTTTTGTTTCCACACAGAACTGTTCCTTTGAGATTTTTGGTGGTCTCCAGGAGCCAGTGTTAGGATAGCCAGCTGAGCATCACCCGTACAACAATGCTTGTTTATTCCATACTAAATTCTGGAAGACCTCATCATATCTCCTAACAAAACAGTAGGAATGATAGGAGGGGAGAATTTGGTTAAGAGAGGTAAAATGCTTAAGCAAAGTAGGAAAAAACAAATTAAGATGTTGAAGACTACCCTTAGCTTTTCCTTCTCAAGTAATACAGACCTGCTTTATGTTTTAAACTGCTGGTAGTCATTACGTTCTACTTGTCTGTCTTGTCTGTGCGCTCTTTCACTGGGCTTTCAATGTCTGGCATTACTGTTTCTGATTTTCACTCATCACAGCAATGCTGTTTGTGCTTTTGGAAATGTAATACAAGCAAAACTTTCACGTTCTTCCTCAATGTTTGTAGAGGGCTTCCTAGGTATTTAAAATGTAACTTGAATTGGAAAGGAGGGGACTACTGAAGGTAGTTGTTCTGTCTTGTTCTATCATTTTCCCTTAGTAAGACTGTGAATTAATGTAGTATTGAATTAATTACTAATCATTTGGAAACCCTAGCTTTGTGTAGAGTTATATTCCTTGCTTGTTTTGGGTTGTGGCAATCCCCTTTGCCAGAGGTTATCAGGAACTGTGACTTCTATTTCTTCCGGTGCCAGATATGCTCGTCCTTGGGAATCTGTGCAGGGGATCTACTTTCCTTCAATGTTTTGTATAACACAAAGATGACGTAGCACAAAAAACAGTGAGCCTGATCTCAGCTGGCACACAACCAATTGATGCCATGATGCTCAGCATAAACCAGCTGAAGAGCATGGACAGCATGTAGCATGGATGCTTTTAGCAGTCTGCATAGATACTTGTCACGTGAAGTTACCTTGAAAGCCATGATACTAATGTCTGTCCCAGTTTAGAAGTGACACAGAATGTAGAGGTAAGTGAAGTGGACCAACAGACAGTGAACCAAAGAGCAAGGTCACTGAAACACAGGAGAGGAGAGGAACAGCTTTTCCTTGCTGGCAGGCAGGCAGGAGCAGGGTGAGGACCTGCTCTTGGCCAGATTGCCAAAGTGTCACTTGCGGCAGTAAGATGTTAGTATTTCTGTAAGCACATACAAATGTCAGTCCCAGTGCAGCCTTCTGTGTCTAGACAGGCTGGTTTCATGCATGTTTGAGTACTGTAGCTGGCTGTTAGCTGTTACCCCTGTTTCTTTGCTTCTTGGCAGTTTGGTCAGCAGAGCGGGATGGTATGATGCTGCTTCGCTTAAAATACACAAACCTTAGTCCATCCGCCCACCTCTGCCAGGTGTTCACTTAGGCTTTGGCACAGGAGTGCCTGAGGATTTAAAGGGGTTTGAGATATACCTATTCACTCAATTTCTTCTTGGGGTTATCGCAGACTTAATATTTACTGGCTTATGGCAAAATACGGCTGTTATGGGTGCCAAGTTTTAATGTTTTAACTTGGTATTTGTAGTAGCACCAATAGGGAGAAGGGTCCTATCTAAGTAATTTCTGGCCTCTTGCATATCTAACCCAACTTACCTTTCCGTGTGAAGCAAAGATAAAAGGGAAGTAACATTCTTTTCACCTCTCTTCTCCACACACACACCCCACCCCACCCCCCCCAATACCTGTCCATTATTGCAACTTAAGTCCTGAAATAAGAGGTGAGCAGGGATGAATGGTCCTATAAATTGTTTCACAAAGCTAATTTAACTTGTATCCTATTTCTAGTTGTTGCACTACGCTGGTTTGGACAGTAGATGTAGAGTAACGCAAGTCTTAAAAGAACATTGATTGCTCCAGAAGTGCTACCTTGAAGAGGGGATGCTTTTCCAGTCAGAGAAATGTGCTTGTCCTTGGAGAGCTGTGTTCAGTCAATGAAATTTTGTGTGTAGCAGGGAGAAATGAGGTTACCTCTCAGTTTTTAATGAGTCCTCCAGTCTAGCATGGTGTACTCCATCTGACCTTCTGTGGAGCTTACCTTGAAACTAATATGCTTCCACTGGATGTCACTGTTGCTCTCTGGGAACACATTTAAAATATCACTTTACCTGTGGTGAAAATGACTCCTTGAAATAGAAGACTTTTAATGATATTTCTCTCTCATTTGGATTAGTAGAATTGGGGTCCAGATAAACAGTGTATGCCACCTCTGGGAGATTTCTGCTCCTCTGTTGTTTCTAGGGGATTTTTTTTCAGCTCAGGCAGTGAATTTAATTGCACTTTGTGAATTAGAAATCGGATGTCTGTATGGAATTGAAGACATTAGATGTGTGTGTTGCTTAAAGAGCATGCCATCTTTCTAGATACTTGAAAATTTATTCTTGATAATATCATATTCTTTCTAAAAAAAACCCAAACCCAAACAAACCCTAAAGAGTAGATATACTGTGGAAATTGGTTTAAAGGGACTTAACAGTAGACCTGAACCTGCCCCCCTCTCACCGCTCAGTTCTTCTCTTCCAGTGGAGAGAGGTGAAGAGAAGGGAAAATAAATATTTCCTCTGCATTGAATTATAAGAATCCTACTTTTTATTAGTAGGTGTGAAATTCAGGTAGGTGGTTATCCTGTCAATATATCTTCTAAGTATCACCATTTAGAAAGCAAAATGGCTTTTTTTTTTTTTTTTTTTATCCCTTGCAGTTTTACTACAGATGTGCATGTGTTGTGTAGTTAATATTTGCCCCCCTCACCCCCGATTAGCACTGTTAGCTGGCAAGTATGCTGCTTAGCCAGAACAATTTTTGTATGAGGCTCTGTAAGAGACCTCTGGAACGAAGGCTGTTTAATTTTCCCCTTCCCCCAAGTAGTTGCACTGCGCTGTCTTTAAGTGGTTGCTATAAATAAATCACTTCTGTTTTCCCTTTGTCACTGAGAGCTGTATTGTATTCTGAAACTGCTCATCTATTCTTCCTTTAATGTTCAGCTGCTTCTTGCTATAGCACGAAGTGCTTAATACGCAGATGTTGTAATAAGATATTTAATGGCAAATACATTTATTCGGTTTTGCCAAATAAATTGTGCACTTGAACTTTGACTAAAATAAATAATACCTCTGCAATACTGTCATTGTTTCTGATGCCTGTCCCCAGGATTCAGCTAGCATTTTACCTTGCAGGTGAGTCAGACAGGAGTACAGGTGTCTCTCTGTAATCATGATGCTCATCAGTGCTGAGACTGACAAAAAGCCAGTGTGTATTTCAGGACTATATTTTTGCAGTGTTTTTTTAAATCTATTAGAATTTAAATCACTAGTGGCTGGCTCACCACATGATACAGGTTGCTATTAGGAGAAGGGTGGCTGTAGTTTGGTCTGTGAAGGTTCTCTTGTTCATTCTTATGGACAGTAGCAGTGGCTGACTTTAATCCTCTTTTACAAAATTTCAAAAGGTTTCAGTCTAGGGACAGTTCAGTTCTTCCTCACTTAGGTGCACGCTTCCTTTCAAATCTACTGGCCATTAAGGTAGCGGTAAGTACAAATTGTAGTGTGGCTGTTAAGGGAAAGTTCCCAAGCATTTCCCTCTTGTTAAAATGTAAAGGGCAAATCTTCCTCTGAAGGACCCCACAGTGATGCTTACCACTGTCAAATCTGGCAGTTGCACGAATGATGCGGTAGATGCAGCCTGGTTGCTTCTGTAACACAGCTTCAGCGTGTCCCTGCTGGGTTTGAGCTGTGGCAGAAGCCCAGGTGTGTGCTTTGGCAGACGACCTGTCCCTCTGAGCAGTCTCTTTCCAGTTTTTTTTAATGAAGATGGGTATGTTTGAGCTCATCAGGATGTTTGGCAGCTTTCTAAAAATTAATGTCAAACAAAATTCTGGGTGTCCATTTGGATTTAGGATACTTACAAACTACCCCAGCATCTGCCCTGTGAAATCCTGGCTGTGTTTTCTTAGCAATCAACGCGTTCCTTGACTGTAGAAATTGGAGACTCTGGCATGAAAAGCCTGAAAGTATTAAAAACAAACAAACAACAACAACAAACCCCAACCCCTGCCTTTCTCCTTGATGCCGTGGTGGGAAGGCCATGGTATTACTGTGTTCAGAAGGCTTCTGTTAGCTAGTAGCAGCGGGATATTCTTTGGGTAGTGCCAATACAAGTTACCTACTTGGATTCCTCAGCCTCTTCAGAAAAAAGTGAGCTGAAGTTAGGCTAGTGAATCTGATCCAGGTGAATGCAAATGCTCTGTTTAAACCTGTGAAAAGTGCTGTGCCTTTGAGATGGGCTAGTGTGGTGTTTGCCTTGGCTGAGTTGGCCATCAGCCGAGCCTTTGCTGTTGTCCTTCTGCTGTTCCGTACATGATGGGCCGTGCTTACGGCCTGCAGCGTTGCCCTGTGTGTCCAGCTGAGAGTGTGCAGCATTTCAGTGAGCTCCCCCTTGCCCTGGACATGCCTGTGTGGGACAAATCCAGGCTTAAGCCTTGTTGAATGCTGTATGCAGGGCTCCTTTTTGAGAAGCCTGCTTGGACAGGTCCCGGACTTCAGACTGCACCTTGATGCTGTCAGAGTGGGTGGGATGAGTAGGAAGCCAGAGCAAACCGACTTCGGTTTTTGTGCCTGATTGTGGGCAGCAGTTCAGTGCTGTCTGTAGATGTGCGTGTTGGGTACTTGGTTTTTGCACCTGCTCTGACAGGGTAGGTTAGGTAGGACGTGCTTGTTCCTAGAACTGAATATTCAAAGACCTCGGTCAGTTTGAAAGCCTCCCTTTTGGAAGTCATACTCCGTGACACATCGACATAGGTTTTTTTATTTGCTGGCTGGATGTGCCCCTCATTTAGGTAGATCAACTAACCCAGAACTTCATTGCTGAAGGCTGTAGCTACAGGTTGTCTTCTTGATGATGACGGGCTGTAATGAACCTTTCAGGCAGCTGTGGTGTTTGAAATGGGACAGTATGACATATTGTCATGCTTCTATTTTTATAAGTAGATACACTTCTGTTCTTGGGGGTGTCGCCACCATTCAGAGTGCCTTCAGGAACCCACATGGGCTTTGTGGAGGTGGCTTGCTTGACTGCTTGTGGAGGTGGTACATAGCCTGTGAGCTGATCAGCAGAATGTAGCATCTGTGACAAACAGCTGCTGCTGCCCCAGGCTTCAACTTGACATGATGAGGAATCACCTGACCCCTAAAGCATCGGGTGTGGGAACATCTCTGCAGTATTACCCTTGCGAATATGCCAGACTCTTAAACTTTGTGGACTGGAGCAAAGATAATATCAACTCTGAGTTCAACCCAGCAGCTTTTTATGAAAAGCTGTCTGACATATGCTATAAAGATAGAGGGAGAAAATATGTTGGTACAGTCATTTTTCTGCTTCTGTGAGTCAGCTTGTTCTAATGGGTTTTGAAGTAGATAGCTCATCATCATTTGGGGTTTTTAAGTGCAGGTTGTATGCAGTGTTAGCTCACTCAAATTTCTGCTGTGCCATGATTGACTGGCCTAAAGTTACATCATCAAAATAGAATAGTCAGCCTTAAAATAACGAGAAAACATGCTTTTTAATGCTAACTATCCATTGAAAAGCAGTGTTTGGGGGTTATTGTTTTTACTTTTAAATTTAAACAGCAAATAGCAGCTTTGTAAGGCTGGCTTTATCTCATCTCTGCAAGAACATATTTTAGTTAATTAAATCAATGTATCAGTGAACAACATGTGGCTTTCAGGCTGCACAGGAGTAGTTTTGAGTGTGGCTCCCATGCCGTGTCTGTGCAATGTGACCTGGACTGTGGGCTGTGTTGGCCCAGGGCCTGCAGATAATCCAAATTATCCAAGTAAGTGGGAGGAAGCAAATTAGCAGAGGCTGGTGTGGCTGCTACCCCCTGATAGCCAGCTCCATCCCAAGCCTGTGGCGTAGCACAGCGATCCCTGTGGAGCAGTTAAGTGTATCCTTTCCTGCTCCTTGTGTGAAACTGGTCTTGTGATGCGTAGCTGTGTGAGGGTGGTTTGGTTGGCAGGATCTGGAGGTGCGGTTGGCCCATACTAGGAGTCGGTGGACAGCAGCAAGCCATTTGCCTGTCAGAGCCTACTACTGCTGTGGCCTCTTTTTGGTTTTCTCTTCCTTGCTCCACCTCCAGCTTCCCTGTGTAGTCACATTTCTGTTCCTCGCACTGTTTAGTGCTTATTTTGCGTAACTGGTGAGCTGGACCTCAGTCTTGGGAGCCTTTCTGTGGCCTGAATCAGTGACTCCCAGCAGCACAAGGTTTTTTATATGTATTTATTTTTTAAATACATATCTTTGTTGTGTGTGTATGCACATACATGTCTGTGTATGTATCTTCATAACCCACTAAACAGTTTTGCGTTTAAAATTTTGAGCTGGTCAAAGGTCTTGTTGCAGCTTAGTTGCAGATCTGCATACAGCTGGCATCAAATGTAGAGGTGAGCAGGTAAAGCGGTACAGTGCTGATGAGAAATGCATTTGTAGTAGTGCATATGAGAGAGGAGATGGAAGCAACTCTTCATTTCTTGCATAGAAAAAGCACATGTGGGAGAACTTCTAGAGACCATTTTTCAGTCTGTCAGAATTCCTTGCTGCTTTGTTGACTTCCAAACTTCAGTCATATATATGAGTAGTAAGTGCATGGGATGGAGCTGCACCAGGCCATGAAGAACCATGTTTTGAGTGCTGTGATCTTGGCTTTAGATTCAAATCTTGTCTGTTAGCATAAGTTGAGAAATTTAAATCTGCAATTGCTCAATCTGTTGGCTACCTTGTTTAGTTACATAAACTTCTCTGAACTACCTCTGGTGGTAATGCAAGTAAATAATGCAAATAGTGTTTGTTCTAGAAGAAAGATAAAGATAACAGTTTGAAAGAAAAGGAAAGAAAAATAAGTTCTCTAGTAGAGATCTATTTGTGCTTTTAACACTTAATTTATTCAGAATTAAATACTTGAGCTTGCGTAACTAAAACGGTTGAAATTGAAACTTCAAAGTAAACTTGGTCTTAACCTCATTGAGGAGGGAAAACCAGTTCAAGATACAAACAAAATTAAAATTACTAAATCAAAGCTGCCTGTTTTAATGCATCTTGGAACATCTTGCTTCTGCTGAATTTAACTGCGGTACAGCATCCTTCTTACAACTACCAAACACGGAGAGAGGCTTTTACTTTACTGTTGAAGTAATTGGACTCCTCTGTGAAGCTTACTTAATTCTTATAATTTGGATGTAGTGATTCTGTGTGGCTCCAGTAAGTCTTCGTTTACCTGTACAGTCTATGCCTGTGTACCACATGAACATGCCAGAGCTCTTTGCACATATGAGACTTTAACCTTGCAGGATTGCTTCAAGATTGTTATCTAAGGTTTGCCTTTCCTGATGGAGATTTAAAAACAAACAAAAACACACACAAAGAACCCAGGAAAAAAACCTCCACCTGGGGAAGGCAGAGAAGTTCTGTAGCAACTTTTCCTTTTCCAGCTGTGGCAAGACCAATTCCTTTTCTCCTTTGCCTGCTTTTACTACCATGTCCCAACATAAACTGTTCTTCACTGTTTACCCTCCGTGAAACAGAAATCCTTCTCCAGTTGTTTGCATCTCAATAACAGATTATGTCTGATTATTTTTCTAGCAATCAGAAATGGATTGTGGTATTCATCTTAAGAAAACAAAAATGCAGGATTCTGGTAGGAACCACGAGCAGCAAGAGGAGGAGAGCAGTCTTGCAACTACCTTGGAGCATATTATGGGACAGTTGGATGTTCTGACTCAGGTATGGTTTGCTGTTTAATTTTGTAATAAAAGGGGAACCTCTGGCTGGGAGAATTGGGAATGTTTTGCAGTAGTTTCATAGAATGAGTGTGACTAGTTCAAAACCTCTGCCTTTTAGCTTTTTTAATGAATCTGTCTTCATCCTTGTCAGCTTCTCTGTCAGTTCCCTCACATTGACTCCCAGGTTGCGTCTTGCTCTTCCCCGAATTCCTTTATGCTGCAGTGTAGCAGAGTGCTACTTGAGCTAGCTCTGGTACCCTGTCCTATTAGCCAAGAGTTATCTAAGGTGATGCCTAAAGGAGTGGTTGGCAGTAGGACTCTCTTTTGGTGAATAATCTCTGTCTGCTCTCTCCCAGGTAAATTCTGTTCAGATCCCGCTCCTCTCCCCCACCCAGCGTTCACCTACACAGTCCAATTTCTGCAGTGTTCTCCTCCCATCAACAAGTCTGGGCCCTTCTGTGCCTCATCTCTGAAACATGCTTTTCACCCACAGCTAGCAGACAGCTAATCCCTTGCTGAAGTGTTAACATGCAGTTCTTCCTCAGAGTCACTAAGCAATGCTTGAACAGTACCAGCCATTAATGGTGATCATCACAGTACGTGTTTACTTACTAAGAATGTGGGGATAGAGCTGTTTTTTGTTTAAATAACTTCTCATTCTTCCTGTGAAGAAATACCATCTGATTATTGTCTGGGGCTGAATTTCATTGTGTATTTTTGAGGTATGTGAGAAGCAGGGAGAAAGCATGGGATAGTAAACATTGGTAATCTTCTGTAGATGAGACTGTGGTCGTAGGATGGAAAAATCTGTGTGGGAGTGTTTTTCTGTGAGTTTGAGTGTTGTTTCTGAGGCAGAACAAGCAGGTCTTGAACACTCGATATTGAACGTACTAATAACTAGTCTGAGTTAGCTCTCTGCTCTTGAGAAGAAGTACTTGTCAAAAAGTGTGAGATGATGGGTTGGAGGGCCCATTGGGGGATTGAAGTAGGGCTGACTGAAGGATTAAAAAACATTCCAGGACTACAGACAGTCTGAAATAGTGTAGGGTGAAAACCAAAAGGTATTTAAGTTAATTTGGCAGAAATGCAAAAAAGCACTTTTCCTGTGATCTCTAAAAAGCTGAACGCTGGAGGGGGGAGGAAAAAATCTTGTATGACATTGGGCCCTCATGCTTGTGAGTAAAATGCAACCCAGTGTATACAAAAAATACTTTCTTACCCTTTTTACCTCTCCCTAGTAAGTTTGGAATGTGATCGTTATCTTTCATTACATAAATCAGATCCACACTTCTGATGATGAATGTGTAATGTCTCTTTTTCAACCTCATAGGTGTTTAGAGAAGGCAAATATTGCAGTAAACAGTATGTGTGGGATTTAAACTAGATATAAGCAATGCAAACATCTCTTGAAGATGTAACTGTAGAAAATTCCAAATGTTGTTTTAAACCTAGCAGAAAGAGAAATTGAGATCAGTGGGGGAGGAATAAATTAGTAGGTTATAGGATAAAATTGGAAATAGGCCTGAAATAGTAAAAAACGAAAAATCTGCCTTGAGTAACTCTGCATTCAGCAGCCTCTTACCTTTTTTGTAGCTTTTTTTTTGCCATCCTTGAAGTACTTAATTTCCCATTGGTTCTAATCTTTGTATGTTGTATTTTGTATTAACACCATCTTAATGCATTTGTACAAGTAGATGTTCCTGACGCACTGTTGAAATGGTTTCATAATTCTTCATTTTCATGCCAAGGTTTTTATATTTAACAGCGAAACAAACCAACACCAAACAAACTTAAGCAAATGAGCCTGGAAGAAGCCCTCATTCCTAGAGTAAGGGAGGAGGTTCCTCAAAGAGGAGGGATGCTGGCAGGTAGCGAGACAGAGCTGTGGAAGGTAACTGGAGGGCGTCTGCTTGCATGGCTGAACTTTGGTTTTTCCAATGCTGATGGTGTGTAACAGAGAGGGGAATGCAGCTCTGGCTGCCCATAGCATAAGCAGGGCCATATGGGTTAAAGGAAGAGGACAGGGTGCCTGTGATATTTCCAGAAACCCTCTGTTTGATAGAGAGATTTGTAGGTTTTTCAGGAATTTATAGTTCGTTAGCTCCATGGGAGCTTGGTTATATTTCTGATGTGGTACCTTGAAAGCCCCTGTTATCCCTCTTCTGTGCAGTTAGTGACTGGGAAGAGCCATAGCGTGCAGATGGCTAGCAGAGATCCAAATGAAATGGAAACAGCAGCAGGTGGTGGTGCGTTGGTTGTCTTTCCTAGCCATTTCTGCCAAGGTACAACTGGGTGCTGCTCCCTAGCAGCAGGTTCAAACCAACATTGTGTGGTTTATATGGCAGATTTGGGCCTGCTGACTTCTTTTTGTCGAAGGGGGACACCACTGCTGCTTTGAAAATGGAACAAAAAGCTTTCATAAATAATAGATGTCACCTAATAGACACCTAATAGATGTCAGTATTTTTCCTTTCTTGGAGGAGGGCTGAGGATGCTGCTGGTACGCTGTTATAAATCATTAGTTCATAATTCCTGAGTGCTGTTTGTTTAAAAGAGATCTCCCATGGCATAAGCAGGGCCATATGGGTTAAAGGAAGAGGACAGAGTGCCTGCGATATTTCCAGAAACTGATAGAGACATTCGTAGGTTTTTCAGGAATTTAAAGTTTGTATGGGAGCTTGGTTATATTTCTGATGTGGTACCTTGAGTTCCTGTGCTCTTTTTGTCATAGTTTCCAGCACTGTTAACATGATGTAATGTACCAGTAAGGGAAACTTAAAGTTATGATAAACTACTTCAGGAAATCATGCAAATAACAAACCTGATTTATTTTCCTAGTATTTTTTGCATAGCTATCCTTTCAAGGTTTTATCATGCTAAACCTAGTATGATGTGAAAGTGGAAAGGAGAGAAAATGCATTAAATTTCTGCTGGAAGATTTAATGGGAAGACATCAGCTGAAGTCTGTCATCTCTTGCCAGTGCACAGCTTTGTTCGGAGCCGCACACTTGAAGATGCATTGTCTGCCGCTCACCAATTACCAGTATCTTCCCTCTGTTGACAGTAGATTTCCAGATGAAGTGGGGTGTCATGTACTTAGAGACAGCAGGATTGTGTTTATTCCATTAAGAGGTCTCTTCCTGCTAGGCACCAACCACAAGTAGAGGCGCTGAGGCGTTGTGCCCTGCGCAGCAGGATGCACTTGAGCAGACTTGCTCCTTCAGTTCGGCACTTCAGCGCTTACTAGAGAAGGATGGGTCGGAAGAAATCAGTGGCTGCTGTGTACCACATCTAGCATTAACCGCTCTAGCAAATAGATATGGCCCTCTCAGATTTATAAAGCTTCATTTTTATGTTGTTGACTTTGTGCTGTTATTTCATTCTTTAAAATGTTGGCAACTTTCTTTAAACTGGTCTTTGAATAAAACCTTCCTCTTTTCTTCTTCACCAGAACTCTGTCAGGACGTTTTTGTTTTACTTCTAAGAAAGTGGTCTAATGTGACCTGACAAGGGTCTTCAGATAATTTTTCTAAACGTGGTTTGTGTTTGGCCATACTTCACGTGCAAATAAATAAGTTAATGTTTGACTGCCTTTTTCAGAAGAGCAGCACATGCTTAATGCTGCTGCCTTGAAGGATGGAGTGAAGTTGGGATCCAGACATAAGCCAGTCATTTCCAGTAGTTTTGGATTACTTAGATGCCCTTGTGCCCCTTCGTAGGAAAGCAGGCAGTTCAAATCTGGCAAAGGAATCAGGAAGGTGAGAGTAATAAATAATACAGATGTTTTGCTCCTACCTTTCCTGCAGCAGAGTATCTTGTCAGTGTCTCCATGTTGAAGAATCCTGTTCTTTACTGGCATTTCAGAGATGTGAAAAGGAAGAAAATGTAAATTGTTTGTCAATTTTATTTTTTTTTTATCAAAGGCTGGATCTCAGTATCTCAGTGCCTATATAAAGAGGTGGGCTGAATATTAAAGTTTTCCCTTAAACAAGGTGATTTTATCTCTTGGATAACTTCCTGGAACAGAAAGGTGTGTTTTGGCTGAAACAAAAATGGAGCACATAGTAAGAGTTTACTTGGGTCAAGTGCATTTTTGCCCTAGCAGCTGAATTTCTGCATTTCTGAAAGAAGATCGATCATCTGTGAGTGACCATCTTGGAAAACCTGCATTTGCAATGACATCTTCAAAAATTTGTGTACTCTCGTGATCGCTCCAAACACCTGCAGCTGCCATGTTCACTCTGGTAATCTGTAGCACTGGTGGGCAGTGGGCACCGAGGCAAAAGCTGCTGGTTTTATATGGGAAGGAAGATGTCTGATCCAAACAAAGAGTTCAGAATCAGGTTAGCATAAAAATTCATAAATAGCTGCGATAATCCACCCACAGGAAACAGCTTTATATACTTCCCCAAACTAATCTTGCGTTAAGCTGGGAGAAAACACAACAGTGAAATGGAGAAGACTTGATGAATATGTAAAATAATCCAAGCCTGAACTGAAGGACAATCTAGCTCATGTAAGATTAAAGGATTATTTCACTCCAGAAAAGATTGCAGAGGGAGGGAGGAGAAGAATTTTTTAAATAAAGTTCTTTAGCATAAAAAAAGATTTGGACACAAGTGAGTTGCTGCTTAATTAAAACTGAAGATGTTTGTGTGTGCAATGCTTATAAAGAAAACAAGTAAAAGCAGATTTTTTTAGTCTTTTTTTTTTGTTTTGTTTTGAGATGTGGTCTCCAAAGCCTATGTTGGTGAGGAATTAATGTGGCCCCTCTCTTCTGCGAGGTGCTGAATGTAAGTTAAGCAACTGGTTTAGCAGAATAAATGCTTTTATGACTTCAAGTAGTTACAAGTCAAGAAGAACTTCTTTTCTCATTTGGGTCATAAGCACTGCTACCTCTGCCTTACACAAATGACTTGGTTTCTGTGTTGCTCTCAAGCCCTGAACACCCACTGGCTACAGGTGGACCCAACACACAGGGGAAAAAGTGCAAGCCGTTCTTACTTCAAAATAAATGGCCTCAAAACCAAAACACTAATAAAAACATGTTCCCATCTGAAAAATCTGTGAAATGCCAGATAAGCTTGCCTTTTAAATCTTAATTTAAAGGACATAAAGGCTATTTCTCATGAATCAAAGCCATCTCTTGGAGATACAGTAGCTTTGATCTCTCACTCAAAACCAAATGAAGTACCATGGTTGTTGCCAGTCCTCTGTTTAATATTAGAGCTACTTTTTTTCTAAAATTCACTTCAAAAATATGCTTGTTACAAAATCTCTTAAGTCTCGATGCAAATACGTATTTTTTCTAAGACTGTTTAAATTAAATTCACTTCTAGGGATACTGCTGTATTAGCAGGACACTGTCTAAAGGCTGGATTCTCAGCTGATCATCTTTCTAGAGGTCCACAGGACCTTCACCTTCTATTATCCTTCAATGGGGAGGATTGTTTTCTTAAGTAGACCTTAAAGATAAATATAAATTGTTACTCAGTCACTGGGTACCAGCAGCTGGGTGAATTCAGCAGAGTGATTTGCATCCTTTCAGAGGTAGGTCAGGGGAAGGATATGGAAGGTCTTTGAAGTCTTTGTGGTTGGGGGAGACCTCTAGTCATTTGGGGTTCTAACCTCTATATTGTGCAGTTGCTGTCATGGTATGTGCTTGGATATTTTGTTGTAGTTCATCATAACTTGGCTGTGTTTTCATACTGTGTGATGAAACTTGAAGTCTCCTGCCTCCTTTTGCTGTGCTGGTCTAGCCCCAGAGGTCTAGGAGCTCTGCATCATGCAAGCTGCCCCTACCTGTGCAGAAGCCTGCATCTATTCCTTCCAGAAACTTCAGGATCTGATGCAAGTGCTATCAGTTTAGCTTTGGCGGATAACTGTCAAGACAGAAGCAGCAGAGATGAGTGATGAACCATTTTTAGTAAGAGGGCTGTAAATGGAAAGGCTCAGTTACAGATGGTTTGTGTGCCTTGTCCCCGCACTGTGTGGAAGAAACTGGCAGCGCCTGTGGCTCATCTTTGTGGCCGGGATTGATTTAGTACAAAGGACATCCTTTTCTGTCCTCCAGGGTCCCTTTGATCACTGTGATACTGGTATTGACCATGCTGCTTGGTCTGGCAAAATAGAAAATTCTAGAATTTTTAGCTACTCTTGTATGGTTTTCCTACTGTAAAAAGCACAAGGAGCACTGCAAGTGATCGCTCGTTGCTGTACTGAGTCTGCTGCATGAATAGACTCATGCAGTAGACCAAAGTTGCTCCTATAATTTAGTTAAAGATTGGTTAACTGTGATTCAAGCATCTACATAAAGTGGGAGCGTACTGGAGGGATGGAAGCTGATAATCACAGAATGGTTTGGGTTGGAAGGGACCTAAAGATCATCTAGTTCCAACCCCTGCCATGGGCAGGGACACCTCCCACCAGCCCAGGCTGCTCCCAGCCCCGTCCAGCCTGGCCTTGGGCGCTGCCAGGGATGGGGCACCCACAGCTGCCCTGGGCACCCTGGGCCAGTGTCTCACCGCCCTCCCAATAATAGTAAGGTGGGGTTAGCTGGGAAATGCTGGTTTCAGATTTTTAAAACTACATCCTTCTTGTAGTGCTTTGGGTTGCTAAATGTAAAAAAAAACCAAAAAACCTTTACTTTTCAAGTGTTGTGAGTAGCACCTGTCTGTTGGCTGAAGAGAGCTGGTAGCACTGTGAGCTCTTATGCTGTGCACTGGAGAACAAGACATGGAGGCTGTTTAGGATCTGGAGCTCTGCATAGGGATCCTGATGAGGCCGGGTTAGTGCTAGCATTTGGATTTCTGCAAGCGTTGTCATGTATTCCTGATCCCTATGACCTAACAGTGACATTGGATGAATGTGCAAAAACTGAGGGGGCGTGCAGGAATTCCTGACCAGCAGCTGGGCAGCAGCACTGACCGATAACTTCCTGCCTAGCCACGCTGAGGTCAAGTGTTTTCTAGTACAAATGCAAGAGTTTGTGTAATTGGAAGTGTGTTACAAAGTAAACCCAGAAAAATTCATGATGCTGTATTAAAGAAAGATTGAGGGGAAGACTGAAACACTAGATGAGCTGTCGTCTTCATTCTGAAATAATCAATATGCTATCCATAAACCAGCCTGGTGTGAAATATTCTATGCAAATAGGTTTTGTGAGAATTCACCTTCAAGTTTGCATTCAAAGCAGTTGAGATGGTGAGGAGCTACAGAACTTACTTTAAATGTCTCTGGGGTAGCAGATCTTGTTTTAGTCTAAGCAGTTGAAGAGCTATCATTTCTCTTAGAAATCATTTCATGTTAAAAAAAAAACCAGCCAATAAACACCACAAACCACCTAATTATGTATTTGATCTCTGAGATTAAGGTTTTGACCACTACAGTAGGGCTAGTCCTGACACGCAGAGAGCCTTGCATGCGTAGTGTTAATAACTGCAAAGGCTTCGTACCTGGTTATACTGCGAGATGGGAGGTTTACGTCCTTGGCGAGCCTGAACTGCCAGCTTTAGCTGAACGTGCTTCAGAGCATACTGAACATCGGTAGCTGTGTCAGGTCCCGTCTCAAAACTGTGTTAAGGTACGATTTGCCCAGGAGGAGGGCAGCCTAGCTTGCTTTAAGCGTGCTTAGTAATAGCAGGGGTCTGCTTTGAGTTTCACTAGGTGTAGTTGCTCAGACTGAAGGGAGGCTGACAGCAAGTCAGGGCAAAACTTAGTATGATAGGAGCAAAGGCTGCTTCTTACCAGACAGGTTCATGCTTGAATCTCGGTGGCTTTTGCTGCATGAATTCTCCCATGAGCCTTCTAATCTTGCAGCTGGCGTTTGGTATTTTGAACTGCTGGTGGTGGAAGGAGTTAACCTTTTTCCTGTGAAAGGTAGGTAGAGCTACCTCAGTGCAGACTGTTCCTGTGGTAGTTTATTTCATATGTTGCATTAGAGAAAGGGCTCCCAAGTTTTATTTACCTGGATATTTGTTTATTCCTCTTCCTGCATAGGACTGCTTTTATGCTCAGGACTGTATTTGGTGGGTGTTGGAGGTACCATGTTAGTGATCTGCATACAATAACTAGGACCTTGTCTTGTCCGTATTACTGGCTTTAACTGGTGCATCTGAAGGTTGGCAGCTGTACTTCTTTCTTGCAAGGCTGTTTTTGCTTTCCCGTATAGCGCCACCAGGTCTCCTCAATGCTGTGCAGCCATCTGTGGTCCAGGTGTCATAATTTGTGCCCTAGAGGTACTACATAGGTACCTCTGAACCCGCTCATTAGCACTTGCTGAGAGACCCTTGGATGCTAAGGCAGCATATCTGTGATGCAGTTTACTTGCTGTACTTCTTGGCCATGTTTGGGACTGACATGGGTTCTGAAATTACTATTTTGGGGGACAATCATAAGAAGTTACAGCAGGGCATTTAGCTCTTTGAAAACAAACCAGTCTTGGCGTTGTTCGTTACAGAGGGCAGAGCTCTTAAGTGTGCAGCTTGAGGTCAAACTTGACAAGTCTTATTCTGCAAATCCATGGGCCATCTGTAGTCTTCACTGTAGCTCTTGAAAGGCATCCTAAGTCTCTCTTTGTACTAACACAGTGGACTAGGAAATCTGAGTGCACAGAAACTTCTAAACTTCTGCATTTCTTGCGTATATTTTTTCAGGTGCGTTTTTTGTTAAATTGAAAAGAAAATGCTGTCTTCATAAATTAACATGTCAGATTGGAAAGAGAAATCCGAAGAGGTAGAAGTAATGTTTTTTCTTGGGCTACTTGGTATGTTAGTGCTCTGCAAAATCTTTTTTAACATATGCTTAGTAAAAATGGGGGAGCAAACCTTTAAGAATCTTCTTTACTTAAGTAAGCTAGGAAGCTACTTCTGCCTCCTTCAAGATAATGGAAAAGAGGGGTTATATGTTATGAAATGATGATGGGAATAGGAGTGCAGGTGTAATACTTCGCCTGCACATGGCTAAAAGCTCATCTTCTTTACAGTTGGTGTGCAGGCTTGTCCATTGTAGGCTCAGCCCAGTTGTTGTTACCTGATGTGAGTAACCGTTGTATCAATACATCTTTTTTGGGGCGTCCCACAGGTACTGCAGATCAACCGGAGCAGTGTTACACCCCCCATGGTGGTGTGTGTGCTACCTCAGTCAAAGCCAGTGTGAGTGGCACACTGAAAACCCACACGCTGGCAGGGCAGGAGCTGCAGCTTTTTGTTTGCAGAGCTCTCCCTTAGCAGGGTGAGCCTAACGTTGTTCCAGTATTCCCGTGCTCTTGCCTGCCTTGCCCCCGCTCCAGGTTAAGTACTGCTTTAGGTACTGAGGAGCTTTTTGTCTAGGTGGGTGTCTCGGCCAGGGCTTCCACCACCACTCCAGAGGGTTGCTGATGGCCTCCTGCTTGCTCGCTCTGGCCTGGGCTTTTCAGGTTTCCTTTGGCAGTTGTAGAACTGGTTTCTGTTGGCATTCGGTTAGCACCTGGTTCCCTTATCTAGTCCTCAGAAGAGGCAGGACAGATTGCCCCCCCAGGGCCACTGCAAAAGCCTCGACCTTGCGGCTAGGGGTTCTTAAATTGTCTCAGCTACTTAACCAGACAGGGAAATGTATAACAGGGACTAAGGGAAATATATTGATGAAGGCATCTTGGAACAGCATCACAAATTGCTATTATTTGGGTTGAGGGAGTGAAAATAACGTGGAGGAATAGCATAGGGGGCTTGTCATCAAGACTATTGGGTGCTTCAGTTCAGGTGTCCTGGGGGAGGATGGAGCTGAATATTCCCTAGAACTTAAAAAGTAAATAGGAGGCAACTTACTTTCTTCTACATAGTTTCTTTTTAATGTTTCCAAAGAGAAGAGCCGTTTTTTTCTAGGCTAAGTCTGCGAAGATGAATGAAGACAAATGTTGCAGGAAGCGTTGGGAGGAGTGATTTAAGTAAGTTTTCTTTTGTGTGAAAAATTCCATATTCTGTTCTGGTGTCCATAGTGATGCTCAGGATATTACTGTAATGTCAGAAATACTCCTTTTAAAAAAAAAAAAGAAAAGATTTTTCTTCTCATTTAAGCCTAAGCTGTTACCCTTCTGCTGATCTGAGCCAGGACTTTAATAAATTATCCAGCATTTACTCCCCGGTGCGTAATGGAGACATGTGCTGTGCTTCTGACACAACAGGAAGCCCAGATCCTGCCACAGAGAAACAGCTCCAGTGCAAGCCTGGCTCCAGTGAATCCTCACTGAATCAAGCTTAATTTTTGGTTCGTTATCTTCTGAAAAGCAATAGCAAAAACATACAGGAGTTGAATGGGCGCAAGTTAATTTGCCTACCGACAAGGACTTGCTTTATAAATAGTAACGTGGAAATATTGTAAAACTGTCAGCTGCTAATAAAAGGAGCTTTTCTTTTGTGTCTAAGTTACAATATAGCACTAAGAGCAGCTGGGCAGTATTTGTGCTTTCCCTTACCTTCCTAGGATGTCAGATGCCCTGTGTATTTTGGGCATCATACACTCAAGTCTAAATGGACTGTAGTCATCAGTTCCTACTTTGGACTTCCTGGATTTCGCTTCTGACTGCTACTTTTCCACTTTTAGTTTCCAAAAAATACTCACTATGAGTTTTCTGCTTATACTTACAAGCAATTTCCATTCCAATAAACATTTTCCTTACAGCTTTTTCACAAATCCAGCGCTTTCTGAAATCTGCTTTACTTGCGCTTAGTCTTACAGTGCTGTGTGTAATGGCAGGATTGTGGTGGCAGTAAATCTTGGGATATAGGAACCACAAGTAATCTGGGGCTTTGCTTCTAACAGGGCAGTGTGACCAGGACATTAGTTCAGTTGATTATCTTTCTAAAGGAAATTTGATGCAATGTTTCACACGCACACAGAGACCCTTTTTTGAACAGTCTTGAGTTACTAGTTCTTTTTTAAAGGAAAAGCCAGGATCCCTACTGCTTTTCATTCTCTTGTCTGGCTGTTTGCAGGATAGGATCTTTGCTGTAAACCCCTGGTAGACATTCAGCCTGCTGTGTTCTGCCCTGAGTAGCTTTACTCCTGACTTCTGTAGGACAGCCACTAGGCAATAGCATGGCTGGATAAGAAAAAGATGAAATCCTCCCTCTCTCCTCTCTCCTTTGAATAGACGGGAGGGCTCCTGCTGGCTCCAGGACACGTGGGACATCACCTGCCGGCTCCACAACTTTTCTTCTGCTTCTCTGTGTGCTGCAGTTTTTGTGCCTCAGAGGGGTGGCAATAGAGGAGGAAAAAACTTAAATGAAGCTAATGCTGTAGCCCACAGGAATATTTAAGCAGTGCAGGGTTTTTTCTTTCAGGTGAAGCTTTCTACAGTTGTAGCAATGCTGCATTAGGCAGCAGGAGTTAGCACTTCTGCCTTCTCGCAGGTCAGTGGCACATGTGAAGCAGAAATAAGCTTTGAACAGAAGGAAAACTAGGGTGCATTATATTCTGACATTGTGGATACACAGTCTTGCAAGATGGCTTTGCCATGATGCTTGGTGTTGTTTTTACTATTTCTTGCTTTCTCCCCCTGCCCCCCATTCGTCTCATTCCCTGAATCGTTTTATGGGAGACTTTTCCTAGTCTCAAGTGGCCTTAGCCAAGCTATTTCCTCTCTTTGTGCTTTCGTTTCCCCAGCTGTAAAATGGGGATAATGAGACCTGCTTTCTTTTGTCAGGCACTTAGAGATGTGCTTACGAAATGTGCTATTAAAAGGCTTTCTATGTATAACTTCTATACAAACAGCAGTTGTCCGAGTTTATTTGAATTACTTTATTAAAGTCCAAGGATCCGAACATCCTTTGTTTTCAACACAGGAAGTTATTTATGCAGTAAAAATGCTCAAAATGTGAAGCTATTGATTGTTGCTGGTAAGTTTATGGATATTAAAGCATTAAATCATCACCGCCTATTATCAGCTGTTCTGGCGTCTTTGGAAGCTGAAAGCAGTTGTGCATAGCCAGGTCCCTTGATTACCTTGGAGTGATCAATAAAAGGTTTTCAGCAGAAGCTTTTATTGCCACGTGGTTAAAATGTCCTTCCTGTGCATCCTGTACATGATGACTTCAGCTTGAGGAGAGAGATATAACACTCCTTTGTGGGGTAACTGGATTAAACAAAAATATTCAGGCGTTATGGTGAGGGTAGATGCTGCCACTTTGGGTTTCAGTTCCACTCCATCACCTCTTGCACTGTCTTGTGCTGGGAGGGTTTTCTTGCTTGTCATCGTGCTTGTCCAGCAAGTTTTGTGTGCTTTAATTGCATCAAACCAATGGCACTCAGGGAAAGGAGGAAAGAATCAGAAACAGCGAGGCAATATCAAAGCTAAAACTGGGCAAAACTGTTCCAGACTTCTGTCTCTCATTAGCAGAACAGTGTCTGGTGGCTCATGAACATGGAAGGACGGAACCTGCCCGTGAAAGGAAACGCAGAGCCCAGTTTGAAAGCACTGAGTGCTGGAACAGGTGATCAGTGTTGTCTGCAGGAAAGCTTCATGCCTGGCAGCTTCTGCTCCTCTCTGAAGTTGTGTGGGGCTCTGCCCTGCTGAAATGCTGATAAGTGGAGTTACAGCCCTGAAATGCCTCAAAATACTCCTGTGAATTAGCATTTTATTACACCATTGAGACTACAGTACGTAGCTTGTCTTGGTGAGCAGCTCAACAGCAGCTTTCGTTTTATTTTGCAGACTGTTGCTATCCTGGAACAGAGGCTGACGCTCACTGAAGACAAGCTGAAGGAATGTCTTGAGAATCAGCAGAAAATCATTCAGAACAAAAAGAGCTGATTTCCTGGGAGAGGATGGGAGCCGAAGGCGCTGGGAGGTTTGAGGTTGTTTGTGTTCCTGACAGACTGTGTGTGACTTGCTTTAACCATTTTGAGCACAATCTGTTTTTCAATTGCAATGTACAGTTATTTTATGTGTAAATAAGCCTCGTTGATTTACTAAAATAAAAGGAATATTTTATTCATAAGTGTGGATAATGATTGTGATCTCCTGTGTTTTCCAGAGATATAGCAGCCAGCGTGTCATCTGACTACTAACTGGGAAGGTTGGATCTCTCCTGCCTTTGGTGCTGCTGAGTTAGTTGTAAAATATTTAAGCATCTTGGAGTTGCCAAACGTCTGGCACAAGCTGTGTTAGGCTTGTTGCTGAGGTATGTGCTGGCCGTAGGTGACAAGCAAGGAACTCCCATGATGTTTTGGGCAGTGGGAGTTCACCTCTGTTCTCAGACCACAGCGAGCAGGTGAGGTCCCAGCACAGCCAGCACCTGGAGAAGGGTCTGCCTCACCCGAGTCCCAGGTGGTGCCTGGCAGATCTGACAAAGCAGTTCAGACCCTGCGTGGTGTTTGTGCAGAGGTGATTGAATACGATGGTGGGATTTATCCTGCTCCCTTGTGCAATGTGTGAAAAACAATTGCTTGAGTTGCTTGAGGCTGGGAGAGAGGCCCTGGTGGGTCAGATGCAGGGTGGATTCCAAGCGGATTTTGCTTTGTCTTTGTCTGCTTCTTAAATAAAAGGCAGGGTAGAGGGAGAGGAAAGGCAACCAAGCAGCAGAGCGTTTGCTCCATCGTGGAAATTCCCTCTTCTCGCACCAGACTGCCTTTAATTTTTGGTCATTTTGCAGATGTTTTGACAGTTGAATAGCTCATCACTCACACCTACGCTTTCACCCTGCTCCCCTCATTGCTCCTCCTGACTTTTGCAGTACTTTAGCAGGTGTTCAGTATGTAGCTGCACAAGAATTTGGACTTCTGGGAGATCCTGTTCTCCAGCACCTCTTCTGCTAACACGTACGGAAGGTCTCCTTTCTTGCAATAAACTTATTACCCACATTCCTGGAGAAATGAGCTGTGGGAACTTGAGCACCTCAGGGTTAATGAAACCCTCCTCAACACTGTCTGTCTGACCTCTGCAAGCAGGGAGGCTGGTTCAGTGGTCCCTCCTGCCGCCGCCACCGCTTGCCAGCCTCTCACAGCTTCCAGGGCCCCCTTCTCCAGACGTGCTGTGGGCATTTCAGGTGCTTGCCTGAGTACTGCCTGCAGCCCTTATTTCACATGGGCCTTAGCAGATCTTAAGGCCAGCCCATGTGGGGGTTTTTCTGGGGTTTTTTGGGTTTTTTTCCACCTGTTTCTATTGCAGCCTGTGGCTGCTGGTACAGTGTCTTGGTGGTGTTAATATTACTCCTCATCCCATCTGGGTGAAGCTGTTTGCATTCCTCTGCCATCACCAGGAAGCTTCTTGTCTCCTTCCCTCCTAGTACTTTTTACATCTCTAAGAACCCCTTGTTGGCATTATCACAATATTTTGCTCTTTCATTTGCAGGAGGTTGAGAGCTTTCTCATTTCCATGCTTATTCGGTTGTTTATAAATCTGAGTTTCTCTGCTTTGCCAAAGACTGTTTGTTTTCTGTTTCCAAGTTCTAAGTCTGATAAATCATTATTTTCTCTTGGATTACACTAATGGAATCAGTTCAGTGATATTCTTCCATGCTCTTGCTATAAGCTTTCAGTGGCTTTTTGCTGAGAGGCTGACGTAATTTTCATTGAAATGAGCTTATGTAGTGATGCGGATGGGTGGGGAGAAGGGGACTCGAAGGTACATGCAGCCAGTTTGCTGGTAGGAGAAGACTGTTCCTGCCCTGATCTGCTGGCACTGAAGTGATGACAAAAATGAGTGGCAAGAGCCTAATTTATCAACTTGATTTTCAATATTGTGGACTGGCCTTTGGGGTAGGAGTTGTAAAGGGGAGAAGAAAATTTAAGAGCTGTTCCAACATTCTTCAGTTTTTAAAGCTTTGATTTAAAAATAACCTTTGCTTCCTTTTAATGTGTAGTTCCTAATGTCCTAGAGACCACAGAAGCCATTTATATATTTTAGGGAGAATGGCAACACAAGTGACTTGGGCACATTCAATATAGATGCTTTTTCTTTTCCAATGTTCTGAGTGAATCCGTTTGAAAGATTTAATTGTGCTTCTAAAACAGATGAGATGCTCAGGTGCTGAAGGGCAAGCCATTGAGATGTAGGGTGTTGTAGTTTAACCCCAGCTAGCAGCTAATCCCCACATAGCCACTTGCTCACTCCCTCCTGGCGGGGTGGGGGAGAGAATTGGAAGGGTAATAGTGAGAAAACTCATGGGTCGAGATAAAGACAGTTTAATAAGTAAAGAAAAAGCTGTGCGAGCAAAGCCAAACAAGGAATTCATTCCCCACTTCCCATCGCAGGCAGGTGCTCAGCCATCCCCAGGGAAGCAGGGCTCTATCATGCGTAACGGTGACTTGGGAAGACAAGTGCCATCACTCCAAATGTCCCCTCCTTCCTTCTTCCCTCAGCTTTATATGCTGAGCATGACATCATGTGGTGTGGCATATCCCTTCAGCCAGCTGGGCTCAGCTGTCCCAGCTGTGTCCCCTCCCAGTTCCTTGTGCCCCCCCCCCCGCCCCAGCCTGCTTGCTGCTGGGGTAGGGGTGAGGGGCAGAAAAGGCCTTGACTCTATGTAAGCACTGCTCAGCAACAACTAAATCATCCCTGTGTTATCAACGCTGTTTTCGGCACAAATACCAGCTACTATGAAGAAAATTAACTCTTACCCCAGCCAAAAGCAGCACATAGGGAGTTTTCTGGAGTCAACTTCTTAAAAGCACTCATTTGATCAATACAGCGTATTGTAGAGGTAACCGAGAGTGGGTGGGTGAGGAGGGTCAGGAGGAAAGGGAATCTAACAACCTCTGTATGATTTAGGTAGTAAGAAAGGTAATCTGAAGGGAGTTTCTTCTGACAGTACTCCCCATCTCAATCATTTCCTTATCACAAATCTCAGCAACTTGCTCTCTCTTCACTTCTCCTCCTTGCAACCTCTTATCTGGAGTAGAATATCAGAACTTAATGTGTACCAGCACTTGTAAAAGGTGGCTATTGCTTGAGACACAGGTAAGGTGTGGAAAATACGAGATTTAAATCATAATCCTTGTGCTTAAACACTGAGCGATAACCTCAAAAATAAAAAAAAATATCTGAGGAGCCCAAATCCCATTGCCTGTCCTGTCCCTAGGCTCCGTGCTTAACTCTCCATGGAGTACCACAGGTTTTCAGCGCTGAGGAGAGAGTAGCCGAGTAGCCTCCAGAGTGAGTTAAATCCACTTTTACGCTCATTATTTTTCCGTTTTTTTTACTTGGGAACATCTGCAGCAACTGATTTGTGAACCTGTTAACTCAGAGAGCAGTGGAACAGCCAAGTGAGGAGGAGGAGGATGTTTGTACTTCAGCTGGCATCGCTTTTGCACTGCGTGATGTATGCCCAACCTTGAAAACCTTGGCGGTTAACAGTGCACGGGGAGGCTACAAAGAGTTAAGGATTTTGTTTTGGATCTCTGAGGCATGCTTTAAGCCAAGTTCTTAAAAAAGTAGTTTAATTTGTTGCCATTACACTTGCCAGACGTATGACCTCACTAAACTTTTAGCAACAGTTCTTTGTGCTGAGATTGGCCCCTGGGGACCCCAGCACTGCTGCAAATGGCTTTTTGGCTGCTATGAGTATGGAGCATGTTAAACATAACTGTGATCTGTGAAAAAGTAAGAATCTTCAAGCCCTACCCCCTTTCCTTCCTGTCTGGGAGCTGGAATTGAACAGATACCACGGCAGAGCTCATAACTGAATAGGCAAAAGCACCAGCACGCTGTGGTATTGACTCTTTTGGCCAGAAAGTGAGATGGCCAGGAGCATCCTCTGCCTGCAGGGCCATTACTGGACATGAGCCTGCCAGCTAACTAGAAAATAAAATCCAACTATGATCTAAGTAGCTGGGCTAAAACTAGCCAGCCTCGTGGTACAGATCACTTATTATATAACCTCTTTAAAGAGCTGCTTTTGAACGAAATGTTTTTTTGAAACATGAGTGAGTAGGAGGGGAGGGAAGCGAATCATTTTGCAAAGGTTTGTCACTTGTGACGTGAGAGCAAGGCTGTGTTTCTTCTCTTGCTTTTAGAAATGGTTTGTCTCCAAGTGCTTCGCAAATGACATGACCTGATCGGCTGTAGTTTTGGGAATGAAATGCAATGGGAAAGAAGATTCTCTTATTGACGCTCATCTGCATATTTCACCTGGATTTAGTGAGCTCTAGGAAGTTTTATGTGTGTCTCTGGGGAAGCTGGGATCTATTTTAGCTCTGCAACAGAAGTGCCATCGCAGGCAAACATCACTCTTCAATCCCCTGTTCCTTGTCAGGGGAGATGCATATAAATGACTTCCTCTATCGAAGTGCAGGTTCTGTGGGCAAAGAGCTCATTAGAGATTTGAATGCAGTGTGGCAGGGAAGAGAGAGGTGGGCTCACTTCCAGAGCACAGGTCTCCAGCATCCTTTACTTTCTTCCCATCCCCTTGTAGCACAGCAGCCAGTGCTGCTGGGGGTGTGCTGAGCACCTTTCTGCTATCAGCAGGAGTGATGGGTGTCGCCTAGGGCTTCAGGTGGAGCTTGAAGTTAACTGGTGTCACTTCTGAGCAAAGACTGGGGGTATGTGCTGACATCTGTGTTGGGAGAGTGTGCTGTGGGGTGGTTTCTGGCAGGGGATGAGTATCGTGAAAACCTGGGGATGTTCTGGCAGAGGGTAACTCATTGTGGGCTTAGCTGCAGCTCAGACAGGCCAGGTGATTGCCGCCTGAGGCCATGAGTTTGCCATCTGCAAGGAAGTCTTTTCCCAGTGGCTACTCTTAGATTTCTTTATGTTCCTTCCAGCTCTTCCTCCCTGATAACATAATATAGCTGGAAATGCACCATTTTGTTGTCACAAAACAGTTAGGCTGAATCAGTGCCATGACCCAGTGCCAAAACGCTGTCACCTCTGTTCTCCTTCGCTGTTTCTGCTCCCTGCAGGCATCTTCCATGCAGCTAATAAGTCACTGCTGCCTTCCGGACACCGGTCAAGCTGAGGATACAGCGGTGCTCTGCGTGGCACAAGGATTTTTCTGCAAATGTCTGGTGAGGAGTGCTACAAAGCCTGGCCCTGCTTACTCCAGGAGCTGGCGGCTGCATGGAGCATGTGCCGTCAGTGGTAGCTGTTCTTTCAGCCGCTGATTGAAAGGGTTAAGCTAAGTAGCTGCCTGGACTGGAGCCTCCTGCATGGCCTCACTTCCCCCTGGGGCAGCTGCGCTTGGCAATGTTTCCATCCCTGTGTTTGCACAGACCTGCCGAAGGCCAGAGCCAACCTTTGGCGAGCAGATCTCCCAACTGGAGATCTGATCGCTGCTCAGCTGAAACGGGCAGATCTTACGGGCCCTCCCAGCTTGGGAGCGTGTGCCCTGGTGTGGGCATGATGCCATGAGATCCTCCCAGGAGGAGAACCTCCTCGCAGCATGATATGGGCTGGGAGGGGTCATTGCTTTTTCCCTTCTGTGAATCTGCTCTGCCATGTGTAGATGCCGTAACAGCAAGAGAGGTTCTGCTGGTCCGTATGGTGCAGCAGGTGCCTTGTGCTACCCAGAGTTACCCAAGATGGTTTTTATCCTATGAAAGTCTAGGATTATCTTTTTTTTTTTTTTCTTTTTTGCTTCTCGCATTCCTTCCAGTTACTCAGTTTCTCCAGAAGGCTGTGGTTGCATCAAAGGACGTTGTTCCTTTTGTCCTGGGGGCAGGAGATGTTGCATTCTACATCAGTGTCTTCTCGTGCTTCTTGCTGCCTGTTGGGCTTGCTAGGTAAGAGCTTTCCCAGGAGTTAGGGGTGAAGACTTTTGCTTTTGGCGCTTGTTCCTTGTGAGCATCAGTCAGTACAACCAAGGCAGATGTACTTGTGCTTTTGCAGAAGCTCCTGACTGCTCAGTTTTCCTGTGCTAAACATTGGAGCAGAAGCACATGATGTCGCTACTGACAACTGGTGGCCCACAAACCAGTTGAAAATTTCACCTGGCTTAATTGCAGATCCTTGGAGAGACTCTGGGAGTGGGAGGGCAAGCTTTGGTTTTGCAGCATTTCATCCTATTTTGTGTCTATCTGTGGTGGTGGTAGAGTTTTAAGAAATCCTTCCCCAAAGCAGCATCAAACTGGGTCAATGCAGTGAGGTCAAGATGGTGTTTGGATTCTACTTTTGAGGTCATATGGAAAGATGGCACTTGGAGAAGCTTTGCAAAGCAAGGCTGTAACAAGCTGCTCCTCCACTTGCTCTTTCTTTGTTTCTGTCACTGTCCGTGTTGGGCTGCAGGTGAAGTCCCTGTTAACAGGATGGTGCTTTCTTATGTGGAGGTGGAGCAAGGCAAAGGGCCGCAGTGGAAATGACAGTGTTCAGTGGGAAGTGACTTAGCCCAGGCTTCAGGTCCAAGAGCGCGGGTGGGAAACAGCGTGGCCTGGCTCTTTTCTTGCTGCTGATGCTGCCCAGGGAAGGTGCTCTCAAATCCTCCTGCTCACTGGGTGCCTCCCCTGTCATGCTCTGCAGCAGCAGTGGCACAGCTGGAAAGCAGCTGGCTAAAACAAAATTGTAGGATGCAGGGGATGTACTGAGCAAAAGCTCTCGGGATGATGCTCCAGCAGCGGAGACTAAAATCCTGCACATGTGATGGAGTGATTTGGGAGAGGTACAGCTGCCTTGCCATGGAGCTGTTCTCTTCTTTAAGGACTTGGTCTTCAGTATGCTGATATGACAAGGCAAGCTTCAAGCCTGGAGGTTTGTGGAGCAAAACCCCTCAAGGTGACCCATTTGAATATGGCCGTACCCATGTGTTGTTAAGTTGATTAACAAATAACTTTAATGACACTTGATCTTTTGCGTAAAGATCAACGCGTGCCTGCTGGGTTGTTTTTTTTTGTAGCTCCTGTTTGTTTCCTAAGGGACAGATTATTTGACCTGTGTATTTGCATGATGTATTTCTTTCCTTTGCTCTATTATTTATGAAATCAATAGATCTCAAAAAGGAACATTTGCCGCAAAGTGTCTGGAGCAAGGTGTGCTGGAGGAGAATGCAAAAACGTGCCTGCTAGCATGGCCTTTCCCATCAGCCGAGTGTCTTTACCAGAGAGGGGGAGAGGAGCTCACCTGAGCACAAAGGGGTGGTTTCTCCATGAAAACACCTTGACAGCAGCCCAGGTGATGGGGGGCAAAAGCAGAAATTCTTGCCTGAGTACCTGCAGGTCACGCAGTGAAGCAGGGGCAGGAATAAGGGTGGGCCATGGGATCAGTCTTCTAAATTTGGCAGCCCAGGTGGGAAAGGGGAGGTACGATCCAGGCTGTGTGCTGTGGAGGCGGCTGAAATTTTTTAGATACCTTTAACCAGGGCTGTGTTTGGCGTTGAGCAGGCTCAGTTGGCTCTGGAGACTTTGCAGCAGTCCATGGGGCTGCTTCATCTCAATTTTAGAGGGCAGATCTGTTGCTCCTGTGCATCACCCTGCACCAGGTGGTACGAAGCTATCCTTTGTCCATGCCAAGACAGTCCAGACTGTTGTTTACTAATGCACCTGCAACAGCCCAGGTTTTTGCCTGGCAAGGTGCCATGTGTTCCTTTGCTTCTAGGGTCCCACACTCCAACTGGTCTGCTGCTTTCTGAGCTGTGGCCTTGCCAGCCTCCCCGTGCAGACAGGAAAAGTCAAATTCTGTGTGTAAGGAGGCAACAGCAAGCAGTCTCAGCTGACCCAGCCAGCAGGGATATACCTTGTAGCCATGTTTTGCAAGAAATGCCAGAAATGTCTGAGGTGTGCCCAGGGGCATCCTGAGTTTGCCTTCTCTATCTGCATCCATGCAAGCTGGAGAAGGGACCTCAGCCTTCAGCCTGGCTCAGGTACAGTCACGAGCTGGTGTGCACCAAGAGCCGCCTATTACCCATGCTCTGCTGGCTCCAGGCATTAGTACACCAGCACTGACATCACTTTTTCAGAGGAACCAAAGCCACCAGAAGAACCAGCTTCTGAGCCAGATGATGTAGTGCCTGCCTTTGATATCAGCTGGGGATGTGGGCAGAGGCATCTCCTGCAAGCAGTGGAGCTGGGTAAAGAGAAAGAGCTTATTCCCCCCCTTGCTGCTCCTTTGTTTTTCCTCTTGCAAGTGAGTGTCTGCTCCCTTCAAGTCAAAGGGCAGCTGCTAGTCTGGCTCCAACAGGTTGGAACCCAGATGCCTGCAGAGTAAGTTCCCAGAGCTCGAGTGGGGACTGGGGGCTGCAGGGGTGGCCTTGGAAGGGGAGAAGACTTGTGGAAAAAACAAGGAGGAGGACCAAGGGGAGCTTGGGAATAAACTGCCTTTTGCTGCCACCAGGCAATAAATTAGGTAACATGAGTACCAGGCAGTAAACCAGTCTGTTCATGCATGGGGAGGGAAGGGGGGTGGTATGGGGAGCACAGCTCTGCGGGGCAGGGGGCAGGGGCTGCTCTGCACACATGGGTCCCGCTCCCGGAGGACAGGGAGCCGTCCTGTGCTGCTGTACTTGCTTGTGGAGTCGGGTGCCAGCAGCTGGGTGAAGCCCTGGCTCCCTGCTGCTCCCCTCTGTGGGATTTCTCTGTGACAGCATCTCAGGATGGAGGCAGGATCTGTGCCGACAGCCCCTCTGGCGCCTGCCCTCTCCAGCCCGACTCCTGCTTGGAGTTACCTCCATCACGCCCCCGGTGCTGCGAGAGGCAGCAGCTGGCAGGGAAGCTCCGTGTTGCCTAACTCAGCGATGGGTTCGCTGTTCCCAGGCGGTGGGTGAGGGCATGGCCACAGCACCCAGCCCTGCTGTGGCCCCCTTGCAGCACGCCTGGGGCGATTGTGCGGCCCCGTCAATTTGCTGCCTCGAGCAACTGCCTGCTCTGTGCCAAGGGCCACCCTTGCCACCCACTTCAAGTGACATTTTAACATGGTGGTACTTGGCTTGAGCGAGATTTAGAGCTTGGGATTGGTGCCAAGTCCTTCCCTGCACCAGGAATCGGCTTCTTTGCTACAAAAAACAGCCGAACGAGTCCCTGTCTCTGCTCCCTCTCCCGTTCCCACCCCTCCGACAGCGATGGGCCCGTTGTTCCCCTGCGGCCGGCGGGTTTCCCTGCGCTCCCTGCCCTGCAGCTCCACGGTGCATCTCAGAGGTTACATTCTTTGCTGCAATTCCCCTGCTCTCCTGCCTCTCCTTACTGTGTGCTGCCTTTGTTTGCCAGCTCTTAGAGGAGAAGCAAAGATGAAAGAGAGCAGAGCTGGTTATATTTAATAGCAATGAAAATTGGCGTGGTGATTGGGGCCATTTTCCTTCCCTCTCCCACCTATTGAAGTTGGGAGGCAGCTTTGAAACCGCACGTGGTCATCTCGCCAGGACTGCGCCAGGCTCCACCACGGCAGCGGAGGGGAAGGGAAAGCCAGTGGTGTACTTCGCGTCCATCAGTGTTATCTGCGGTTTCCAGCCTGTCCCTGGTAGGAAAGTAGCTTTTTTCCCCCATCTTTTAAATGAAAAGCCCCTTTGCCCCCTTCATCTAGTGCATGCTGCCCTGGCCGAAAGTGGCCAAGTGCCTTTTAGATGCAAATATACGTTAATTTACAGTGATGGGAAAGGAGCAGCAGGAAGCTGAATGAGGGTCAGCTAAAGCCATCTTTCTTTAACCCACCCCAGCATTTCACAGGCTTGCTCGGAGAGCTGTGGGGTCAGCGGTCCCTCATCCTGCAACGAGCTACTCTGGCTGCCTTCTTGGGGTGCCAGGCTTTGAAAGAGGCATCGCACCCCAACATTGCTGCTGCTGCTCGGGTGATGCTGGGAGAAGGTTGCTGGAGGTGGAGATGTGCCAAAATGCCAGTTGGTAGGTACCTGGCAGATCCCGCAAAAGCTACTCCCCATCTCGAAGATTGCCATGAAATGGACCCCGTGGCACATAAGGTGTTCGGAGAGCTCAGCGGCTGAGCAAGTGACAAAGGGACCGTGACTGTGGTCCCACCAGCAGAGCCAGCGTGTCTGTCTGTCTCTTTTCAGCGGAGTGAGTGGCAAGGCAGTGTAACCACAGAGCCCAGGGGTAAGAGCATGCTGTGGCCTTGGCAGGAACCTCTTTAAAAGCATGAATGTGATTCTTAGCTCAGTATTTATTTAACGTCCCCTCCTCAAGCTAAGCCATGATTTACGCATGGGGACAACTGTTACACTCAGTCCCCTTCTTTTCCTTTGTCCAAAGACATTGCTGGCCTCCCTTGCCTCTCGCCACCCCAGCGCCTCTGCCAGCAAGGAGGGGACAGAGCTCAGGCGGGAGCTGAGAGCCCCGTCACTGCTGAAAGGTCCCTGAACAGGCCAGAAGGCGTGAGACAGCTCTCGGCAAGGCACTTGTTGGCCAGTAGACTTCCATCCTCTAGGTTTCCTAGGTGGCTGCTAACACAAAGCTTCAGGCCAGAGCGGTGGGAGGCTTTCCCTTCCCTAGGGGATTCATGCGCTGGGCAGCGCAGGAGCGTGTCCTGTTCCCTGGTGGTCTGTTGTGGGGTGGAAGGAGGCGATAAAGCAGGGCATGGGTGAGAGCCTGCTTGTCCCTGCTGCGATCCGGCTGTGGTAGCGGGTTATGCTTGCTTTGAAGCTCATCCTCGTCTTTGTGCTAGGGGCTGTGCTAGTCTGGAATGGAAGTTGACAGGTCCCCCAGAGAGGTCACCATCTGCCTTGAGACAGGAGACTGATAGATTTGCACAGCAAGGTGGGGACGATGGCGGTGGGTGACCCTGTCACAAGGGCTGGCCCTTGGGAAGCAGCAGGTTCATTGTCCCCAAGATGAAACGGTGGCTCAGTTACAGTGTGCTGGAGGCGATGTCAAACTTCCCACCCCCCTGCACGTAATGCTGCTCAGTGCAAGTGGCTTCCCCCAGCCCCTGCAGCCGGAGCGCAGGATTTGGCAGTGAACCCGCTTCATTCCTGGCACGTGGCGTATTTACCTCTCCGCTGTGGCAGCCCGCAACCTGCCTCCATCCTGAAACCCTCCTGCCTGCACAGGCCGGCACGAGACTTTACTGCTGGGTGGGGGATGCTGGATCCAGGTCCACCTCCTCCCCACGTATCTCTGCTTTCCCCGAGGCACAGGTCACCCCAGGGCTTTTGGCAAACTGGGGCTTTGGGATGGTAGGGAGCTGTAGCCTGTATCGGCCACTCCTTTTCTTAGTATTCCTTTGTCTTTTTCCTTTTGTCACTAAACCATCCTTGTTTTCATCCAGTGAGAAATTTTATGTGATTTAACTATTCAGTGAAAAATTTTTCCCTTCCTCTTGCTCACTTGCAGGCTGCATGGAAATTGTTCTTAAAACTTTTTACATCAATTCATCTGAAGTCGATTCCTTGGCAATGTAAGCAAGTCTGCTGTAGTCCATCCACATCTATCTTAACCATTTTACCTAATAACTCTTGAAATCTCCGACGTTATTTAAAACTAGCCTCTGCACCTAAATGAAAGGGGTTTTGCAAGGGATTTAACCCTTTGCCTTCCCTTCCCGGTCTCACAGAGTGATTAGTGAATTCCCAGCTGGCTGCCCAGGAGCTTTCCCTCAGCAGAGGGTGGATCGGGTACCTCTATGGAGATTGTGTGAGGTGGGGCTGGGGCCAGGTGCTTGGGAGGCCCCTTCCGAGGTTATCAGCTTTGGTGAGGAGTCCAAATGCAAAACACATGTGCACAGAAAAACAGCATTGAAATCACTTTTGACTTAAACACAGCATCTTTGCAACCATTTATAGGACTGTTGTGCTGGAGAGACTTTAATGCCTCCTTTCCTCTGAGTCACAACACTTCCCTTTTTCCTGAGCTTTTTCTTTCCTTGGGTTTGCATCCTGGCTGGACATAAAGCTGCTCTGTGGCCTTGCAGGATAAGTTGCATGTTGTCCCTGCAGCTGGTCATGTTCAAATGTGTCCCATCACATCTAAGCAACAGATGGGTTGGTGGTGGACCTGTGCAAAGCGTGGGAGATGGTGTTTCAAGGAAGCTTTGTGTGGGGTTGCGTTCAATTATGTGGGTTTTGTTCTCGTGCCGTGCAGGGATGAAGTCCATCCAGCTGGTATAGCTCGTTGATGGGCAACTGTGTCTCAGAATGATGACATGGGCTTGGAAACCTCTCGTCACCCTTTAGTGTGACAGCCAGGTAATGCCAGGGAAATGATGTCAGGAATGCTAAGGAAAGCAAGAGATGTGAAAACTTGAGCAGCATGGTCACAGCCCGCCAAGCAGTTGGCAGCTCAGCAGGGTCTGATGGGCCAACTGATTTTTCTTTGCTCCTGCTTACCTGTGGCCTCCTAAGAAGCCTGGCCTGGCTGAACTGTGTTACCAGAACCGTGGGCTGCGTTTTTCATCACACCCTGGCAGCCATGGGCTTCTGCTGGCCCCGCGGCTGAGGTCCTTGCCTGGAGGCTGAAGCCTGGTTGATGGGTTCAGGGCAGTCAGTGTGTAGAGGAAGGGGACCTGTTCCAAAAACGAGTGGGAGCCCTGTCTTTCCAGATCCTCTCACTAGCATCAGGGCCATCCTTGTCTCATCTGCAGTCATGAAGGGTAATTATCTCTTCCTTTACTTTCCTGTGCTAATAGATCAGGGCTTCTTATCCTTTCCAGGTGGGCTTTGTCTGCTAGAGCTCCCCCATGGAGGAAGGAGCTGTTTATGGGCTGGGAATGGAGAGGCTTTTGCAGAGCCCCTTTGCAAAAGGCTTTCAGGGCCAATCCTGGGAGCTGGACTTGACAAAACAGGGCTGGAGGAACAAAACATGCACCACTTTTGTGTGCTGGTATGTGGGTCTTGCCAATGAGTCAGTCTACCCCCAAAAGTCTCACGTGGTACTGGAAACAGGCCTTTTCTCCAGTGGGGAATCCTTCACAGAGTCCCACCACATCCCTGCTGGTAGGTCTCTCAGCCTCCTGTCTGACGAAAGCCATCACACAGGTGACACGTCCCCTAATCGCAGCGCTGTGCCAGCATCCCTGAGGTCTTTGCCAGAGCCTTGTGAGACACAAGAGGTCGTACTCAAACCACCTCTCGTAGACAAGGGTCCTGACTTACTGGAAGGTGGAGTGACTTGCTTAGGACTGTGTAACTTGTCCACCAACTTGTCCACGCGATCGCACTGTGATCTTCAGCTTGGACACGGAGACGCACGTTTGGTTTCAGTTGGCTGGCAGTGGAGGTACAGCGTGGCTGGACTGTCCGGGTATTTTGCCACTTTCTCAGCTGACTTTTGCAGCCTGTGTGGAGCCCAGCTTCTGCAGCTACGGCATCTGAGCCAGCGAGAGCTGAGCCAAGATCAGCACCTGTGTGCTTGTTTCTTTTGGCCGGGCCAGCCTGCAGGAGGCTTGTGGCTTTGCCTACTGAAAGGCGCCCCAGCATCTGGGCATCGGATGGAGACGCCGTGCTGCAGGGAGGGTTTGGTTTGGCTCTGGGCTCCCTGTCCTGAACCGGAGCTGGCAACCTGAGTCCTGAAGATCTAGCCCTTTTCCTTCTGTAGACAGGGATAATATTTCTATTAATGGGGTGGGGTGAAAGTCCAAGCCAAGCAAGCAGACATACAGCTGAAAGACCTGCAGGTGTTGGAAAGAAGTCCGTGCTGTGGTGATGTTCTCCTCTCCGCTAATATAGTCCAGGAGGGTGAAATGTTGGTCAAAATGGGGGTTGCTGAGGGTGAGCCTGTGTCTTTGGAGGCTGCAGAACAGCCTCCTAAGGACAGGTCCTCACAGTTGCCTGCATCCCTCACCAGTGTCCGTGCTCGGCTGAGGAAACAGCTCGTGGCTGTGTTGAAATGCCCCTGGTTGGGTCACAGCCCAGGTGTGGAGCCGCAGGCGCTGGTTGGTTTCCTGTGCACCTTACGGCTCATCGCTCAAGCGCTTTCTCAAGAGGCCTTTTGTCTCCCACACCAAACCTCTCCTCCCTTGCTAACTCTCCACCAGCTGGTTTCTACACTTGGATTTTGTGACTTCCTTCCTCTTTGTCTTCTAAGGGTTTGGTGCTGCCTGGTGGGTTCACTGGAGACCTCTGAGGAGGGAGGGATCCATCCCTCCTTTTCCTTCCCTGCAGACCGCTTCCCCTGATGCAAGGCCTCTCTCCTCATTGTGTTGTGCTGAGTGACCAGGTGTGTGTCCCTACTTGAAGTCCGTTTTCTTGGTTCACCCTGAAGGTTCTCCAGATTTGCTAATAGGGGATTTGCTAATAGGGGATTTGCTAATAGGGTTTGTAGTCCCTGGCAACCACCCCTTTCAAGCATCAAGTGTGGAACAAGCTGCTGCTACCACTTTGAGACCTGTTTCCTTGGTGGCAGGCTTCAGGCACAAATCCCAAACTGAAATTTCCCTTTGCAGCCTCTTACCGCTCTCCCATCGCGATGTTTGGCCAAGGTTGGTGGGACTCTGCCATCCCGAGCAGGAGGCTGGAAGAGGGGCACGTAGCATGGTCATTTGCGGTCAATGCCACATGGCTCGGTGACCTGGCTTGTCCGCTGGAAGAGAAACAGCATCTCCCATTGCCCAACAGGAGCTGCTGTGTGGTATGTTCTTGATAACGTGTGGTGGGACTTCACCTCTCAAACCTGACCTGTGGAGCCTGTGCTGATGAGATGAGCACGTGACGGATGGGATCTGCCCTGGTCAGTCGCGTTACGCCACGTTGCACACAGTGGATTGCTTGGGCAGTGTTACTTCCTTCTGTAATTCATTTTGGGTGACACCAGCACTTTCACCATTTCTCAGGGTGGCTCAGGGCGCGAGGAAGGACCAGTGCTGTAGGCAGGTGCAGGAGCCAGGACAGCAGGGCTCCATCATGCGTAACAGTGACTTGGCAGACAAATGCCATAATGCCAAATGTCCCCCCTTCCTTCCTCTTCCCCCAGTTTATATACACTCAGTGTGACGCCCCATGGTATGGAATATCCCTTAGGCTGGCTGCTGTGGAGCAGAAAGATTTCAGAGGTGCTTTAAATAGGGAGTCCGCAAAACCTGGACATGCTCAATGCTCTCCTGTGTTCCCCCCGAACCCCATCGGTGTGGGGCTGTGCAGCTGGAGGGAAGCAGGGAGGCTGGCGTGCCAGCTGCCCAGCCAGGGGGAAGAATTAGTTTGCTAAACCATCCCCAAGGAAATAAGCTGTAAATCAAAGGCAGGTGACACCGGTCAAGCTGCGTGCGTGTGTATCTGCCCTCTGCGTGCAGCGCTCCCGTGGTTCCTGCCTCCAGCACAGTGCATGGGGGTCCCTGGGGCATCCAGCTGGGAATGGGAACAGCCTGGTGCTGGTGCCCGTGGTCAGGCCAGTGTGCGGATTGTGGGGGCAGATTAGGCTGCATGGGCAGCATAATCGGGAGATGATTGTCCCTGTTCTTATCTTAAATGCCATGTCTTATCGAAATGCCCTCAGTTGTGTCTTCTGCAACAAAAGCTTCCAGGTTTGAGCAGAAGTGACTTCGCCAGGTGGCTGCTGTGGTGTGGCTGGGTAAGCAGCAGATGCCTGGCTGTCAAGAGAAGCTTGCAGCGACTTGTCTTTGGTGCACGATGCTTGCAGAACACCTCTCGACCCTGCGCTTCAGGTCTCTGTACTGCCCTGCAGCGTGCGGTTTCATGCTGGGAAGCAGAAATTGGTGGTGAGAATAGAGTGAATGAAGGGAAAGGAGTGTGGCTCTCCAGCTTCACCCTGGTTTTCTGGAACAGATCCTCTGCAGCGTTAGGAAACACTTACTCAACTGGTCCAAGCTGTTGGTGAAGGGGCCCAGTTTCACTGCAGCAAGCACGTCCTCACCAGCTGCCTTGGTCCGGGGCAGATGTCTGCCCTGCTCAAAGCCCATCCGATGTTTCTATATAAACTCATGTGGGGTGGGATGTTCCAGAGCTCTAACAGTTTCTGTTACTGAGTATTATGACCCAGATCAATAAAACGGTGTCTCGGCTCCCAGGCTGAGGGAGGGGGATGTCACTGGCAGCAGTGTGGAGTGTGCCGTGGTCACATACGCTCCAGCAGGAACCGGGGTGGGTTGTAAAGAAACGCTGACTGATGGGTGCTTGAGAAACGGAGCTGGCAGCTCTTGGAAGTGTGTCATACCCATTGCAGGTGTTATGGAGGTGTTCAAAGTTCAGGTGACATGCAAAACTTCCCCTCTGCTCTGGGCCGGGGCGGGTTGTGAGCAGTGCTGGGGCACACAGCCCGCTGGACAAGGAAGAGCAAGCACCTTGGTGTAAATAGTTACGCTGTTGGATCCCCTGGTTAGTTGTCTTCCCCAATTTTCCCCCAATTTTGACATGTGTGGACAGAAGAGCACTGCCAATCTTTTGCCATAAAAAGTGCCTTCATTTTCCAGCTGACTCTAGATCTGATTGAAATGTTTTGGGACGGGGGGTAATCAGTCGTCCTTAGTGCAAACTAATTTTGAAATGCAAGTTTAAAGTGTAACATGCACAATTGGCTGTCAGAAACTTTGAGCATTACTGCTCTTTTAGAGGTAATACTGATCTCCCTTCTTTATGCTTACATAGATGTTACATACGTTTTCATATACTCAGAGAGTCATGTTGTGGAGGATGCACCGAGCAGCAATTTTCGGTTTTTCATTCACTGTTTAGAGACCTCTGGGAGTCTTCGGGAGAAAAAAAAAGATGAATTTTTTTTTTATGATAGAGAGAAAATTCATTGTCTTTTTTAAAATTGCTTGCTTTCTTATTGGTGAGTTGTTTTTAGCCCCCCAAAAGGCCATTGTTTTTTTCTGTTGTTGTTGAAATCTAATAGAAGGCTTCCCATTGGGTGGCATCAGGGAAAATTTTCTTTTCCAAAAGTGGAAATTTTGGGAGTCTGTTAAGTGCTTCAGTGGGAGTTGTTCTGCAGCATCATCAAGGTGGCGTCTGCTGCCAGCCAACATCTATACTGGCTTGCTCTGAGTAGTGTGAAGTTAGGTGAAAGGCTTTGGTGAACAGCGAATTTGCAGGAAAATGTCACGTGCTTTACCCTGAAACCATCGCAGACCCAGGCAGGCTTTGGTCAGGGCAGTGCTGGGGCCATCGCTGCTCTCTCTGTGTTCAGAGCACTCCCCTGGGGTTGCATCCAGGTGCAACCTCCTCTTGCTTCTGGCAAGGTCTGAACCCATTTTGCCCAGTTCCTAAATCCTACTCATCTTTTGGTTGGTTAGTTGTGGGGTTTTTTTCCCCAGCATTTTTTCAGCCAAGCGGGAAGCTGCTCAGTTTGTACTGTGTTGAAGCTCATAGAAATGGGAGAAGAAAAACTCTTGAATAATCAAGATGTTGGACATTAGAGCTAATTTCTAAAATGTCAGGAAGGAAAAGGATCTCTGAACCACATACCCTGGCTTGGCAAAGTGGTTGCTGTGACGTTACTTGTTTGGGTAACAACATCTACGCGCTTCCCCTCCGGGCTTGGATGATGAAATGACTGGTTGATGTTAATGGTGCCCTCTTGCAAGTGGTGCAGCCCTTCACCATGAGTGTTGGAAGGCTGCAGTGACCCTCGGGTTGGTGAGGAAATCAAAGGGGATTTGGGCAGGGGCTTTCCTGTCCCTGGGAAATTCTTGCAAATTCTTGCCCTGGGCTGAACAGCAGGGGAAAAGTGACCAGATACATTAGAGACCTCCACAGCAGAGATGTCTCGGGTGCAGCAGCTGTTCAGAGCACCGGACCACTTGAACTAGACTCCCCACACACACAGACCTTCTGCTGAGACCCTGCAGAGAACAGACCTGGACTCTAATTCCAGACTTCTGGTATGGAGGACCTGGCACAGGGGACAAGTGCAGTGAGGATGTTGTCTCACCTTTGGGGTGTTGAGATGTGACGATGTGCCCTTGTGTAGGTGTGACGTGTTAGCAGTGGACGTTTGCCAACAGTGCCTGATGTGACGTGCAGGGACCTGCCTGTCATTTTGGACCATCTGTTTCTTGCTGTAGAAGTGTCTCTTGCCTTTTCCTGGTGTCTTCCTCAGCCTGGTTCTTCTCTTTCCACTCGTAGTCCCTGCTGCAGGTGCTGCTCTCTCCCTCTTCTCCGTTTTCCATCCTGAGCCTGCTGTGCAGCCCTCTTCCTACCAACATACTGGTGTCTTGGGTTTGGGTTTGATTTTTTTTTGTGGTGGATTTGATCCCTGGAGCAATACCCCTCTTGTGAACTTATTTTTCCTTGTTCAAGTGGTTCTTGCTGTGTCTCCCACCCTTTGCATGGAAGAGACACACTCAGGCTGTGCAGCTCTCACTTCCACTTGCTCGAGCCCGGGCAACTGGAGAGCTTGTCCTGATGTGATCCCATAACACGTGGCGCATACCCCTAACGCAGGGGTGGAAGCACTTGTTGCCACAGTGCCCAGGCAAATGGACAGTGCCTGCCTGACTGTATTTGAGCCGTTATGGTGGCTCTCCCAAAGGACTCTGCTCAGAGAAGAAACTCCCCTGGTCTTTTTTCCCTCCTGTCCTGGTTTCTGCTGGGACAGAGTTAATTTTCTTCTTAGCAGCTGGTGCAGTGCTGCGTTTTGGCTCTGATGTGGGACCAGCGCTGACAGCACACTGATGGGTTTGGTTGTTGCTGGTTAATGTTTGTACTAGGTCAAGGACTTTTTGTTTTCGTGGGCCCTGCCAGCGAGATGGCTGGAGGGGCATGGGAAACTGGGAGGAGGACACAGCCAGGAGAGGTAACCCAAGCCAGCCAAAGGGATATTCCATACCATGGGGCGTCACGCTGAGTGTATATAAGCTGGGGGAAGAGGAAGGAAGGGGGGACATTTGGCATTATGGCATTTGTCTGCCAAGTCACTGTTACGCATGATGGAGCCCTGCTGTCCTGGGGGTGGGCGAACACCTGCCTGCCGAGGGGAAGTGGTGGATGAATTCCTTGCTTGCGTGCGTGGCTTTTGCTTTACCTATTAAATTGTTCTTATCTCAACCCCTGAGTTTTATATTCCTTTCTGATCCTCCTCCCCATCCCTCTGGGTGGAGGGGAGGGAGCCAGCGGCTGCGTGGGGCTGCGTTGCCGGCCGGGGTTAAACCGCGACAGCTCCCTGTTCGAGGCTGTAGGAGTGTGCCCTTGTGCATCCGTGGGTAATTCTTACCCTGGCCTCGGTGCGTCGGGTCCCTGGTGCCGGGAGAAGGGACCGTGTGTCCACCATGGCCTCATGCAGGGGGGAAAGGCAGCCCAGCATGTGGCACGGGGAGATGTCAAGCGGGAAGTAATTGTAGTCAGGTTTTGGTACTGGAGTGGGGATCGTCCGTGGCTCTCCCCCCTCTGAGGCAGATGTTGCATTCTGCTTTGGGGCCATCTTTGAGGGGAGGATCGAAGGCCCACGAAGAGCAATCCCAGCAAGAGCTGATCCTGTCATTCTGCTCCCAGCTGCCTGCCTCTGCAGGGATAGCTCCTGCCTCCGGCATGGGCTTTGGGTGGGCACAGGGTGTCCCGTGCCTCGGCATCCCTCCTCTGGCCAGGACTGGTTCTTGTTTTGTGCTTTCTTCTCCCTGTGCAGATGATAAACAAAGGAGAGCCTTTCCCAGGAAATCTCTTCTGGGTAAGCCTCTACGGTGTGGTATTTATTTTGCAGGTTTGACACGTTGTGCACTTTTCTGCCTGGCTAATTCAAGCAAACACACACAAATAACACTGCTTTTATCTGCCCAGGTCCAGAGGCTCAGAGCCTCCTCTTGACATGACTCACTCCTGGGCAAGCCCTGGAGAAAACAGATGTGGTAATTCGGTTGCAGATCCTGTCCTTTTCTCACGGCCCTGTGGTCAACTGGCTTTGTCAGACATGCTCTGGGTAGCTGATGGAGGAGCGAGGTCCTCCAAGCAGGAGCCTTGCATCAGCCAAGCGCCCGCTCCTGCGCCGCCTGCCCCGCTGCAGCCCTCCCAGAGGGGAAGCTCCTTCCTGCAGCCGTTTTGGGACACTGGTTTCTGTCAGCCATACTGGTTTGGTTCTGGTAGAGGTGTTGGTCTAAACTGGGTTCTTGATCTGTTGAGTAGTTTGTAAGAAGTAGTTCATAAAAAATGCACATTGTGCCTTTTGTTCATGTCCTCTCCTCTGCAGGTTTCTGTCAGGGTAAACCTTGTTAGCTGAAAACTTTGGTTTAGAAATGACCTTTTTTTGTTATCCTTCTTTCCCCTTTCTCCTGTTTTCCCTTTCTGTGTCCTCCTTTTTAATCCTTAAGTAAAACCTCAACATAAAGAAAAATCCATATTTTAGGGGAAAAAAAACCACATAAAACTGAAGGGGGAAGGGGGAATCCAATCTGATGAATAATAAATAATCTCAGGCTCAGGAAAGCCTCAGCTATTTTTCTCAAAGCAGACGGTGCACTACTAGCTTGATTTGCTGCTATAAATATTGGCCAGATTCTTTCAACTCTTCTGAAGGTAAATGAGAAGCAGTTGCCAGCTTTGCTTGGTGTTGCATGTCTGGGATGATGAAAGGGCCAAAGCAACGTGAAGATCTGTAATTGCGAGTGGGGTGCTCAGCCACGCGGTCTGGGAGCCCAAGCGCCGCGGTGCAGCAGAGAGGCATGCGCTTGATGTGGGATCTCCCTTCGCCACAGTTTCTACCTGCCAAACACCAGCCTGGAAGATAACTCGCGCTGGCTCCAGGATGGGAGGGTGCTAAAAGCGTTCCTGCCCAGACGAAGAGACGAACCTCGATGATGTGGCGCCAGGTGCAGCTCCGAGCATTTGCATCCCTGCTCAGGGGTGAGGGGTTTGGAGCACTGACACTCCCGCACACCCCGCGGTGACGGAAGGGTTGGACATCAGTGGGCAGGCTAGTGCTGTGATGCCTTTCCTTCCTTCCTCGTGCCTTGGAGGAGCATTTTTACTTCCTCAAGTCCCACACAAAGCAGAAGCTTTGTCCTTTCTCTGTTTTCATTGAATCAATTTTTTATTCTGCTTTCCTTCACACTCCGCTTCAGATGCAATAGAGCCCCTTCTGCCTAACGCCCTGGTAGCTCAAGCTGGCAGGGCTTGTCTGTCTCTGCATCCCTCTGTGCTCGCAAAGCCCTTGCTGCTGTTCAGCTCCAGAGCGGACATCCTCCACCCTGCTGCCTGAGGCAGGTTGGTGTGGGATTGCACGTGGTCCCTTTCGGCGTGTCCTGAGCCTTGGATCTGGCTTTTTCCAGGGCTGGAGCACAGGCCTAAAGGAGGAGCCAAGTGCAGCCTTGGTGGGTCCGACCGGAAGCATCTCCTGTTTCCAACAGCAACCATGAAGGGATGCCACAGGGTTAAAATAAGAATTAGGGACATGTGTAGACCCATCCTCCCCTGGCAGGCAGCCCTCTGCAGGCTGCGGTTTAAGCTCTGCTTCCCCAGCATAGATGGTTTCCAATCCATCATGCTTAAGAGAGGATGGGTTCTCTGATAATTTATAGCCTCCTTTTTCATCACAATTTAAGCTTGTCCTCCAGGCTCTGTGGAAATGTCCCCATCACCGAGGCTGCTGTTACTTTCCTGAGGGGTTGATCTACACCCTGTGGATCGGGATCCAGGCAGTGCCCATGCCACCGGGATGTGAAGGGCAATGAGACCTTTCCATTTCTTCCAGCTCTTGCACCTTGCGGATTCAAGACTGAGGAGGAGGAGGTGTCGGGCTGGGAGATGCCCTGCTCTTCACTGGCAAGGACTTTTCCCTGTTTCCTTGTGGTGGCTGATATCACACCCTCACAGGGCTGACTTGACGGGCCAAACTGCCGAAGAGACCAAGTCCTTGAGAATAGTTATCTGAAGAACACGAAACATTTGGGGATGTTTGTCCCTTAGCTTACTTAAGAGTTATTAATGACTTTTCAGTGGAGCTAATTAAGCAGGTGCATTGATAATGACATCGCAAGAGCTACATCGCCACCAATACAAACATCAGGTGGTCTCCAATGGTCTGCTGGTGTATGCGCCCCTGGTGCTACCCTCGAGGGCTTGACCAGCTGTGAAACTCTCTCGTCCCCGGTCTGCGAGGCTTTTACTGTGGCTGCTTGGTGGTTATTTTTTATTTTCAGCAACTTGGCCAAGGAGGGTGTTCTCCAGCAGCACTACCCTGGGGAGCCTGGCTGCTGTCCCTGCCTGTGCCCAGCCGTGCCACAGTCGGCCCTGGTAGCATCACGGCCATTTCCATGGCAACGGCACGTGCATGGCTGCAATAAAGTCAGATTACAGCTGCTTCCCTGTGTGTGCAGGCAGGAGCGGAGTTTTCTGAGGTAACAGCTCAAATGACTTGCTGAGGAGCGTTTTGGCTGGGGTAAGGCAGACTTCCCAGCAGCCAGGGAGGCTGTTTGTACAGTGCTAGAAATGCTAACGAAGATTGAGTGAATTTTCTGGGATGTCTTTTTGCCCTGCCAAGTGGATTTCATGCACACTTGTAGTAGGAGCTAAATTTAAAGGGTGATTGTCCAGAAAGGGCTATGGAGCAGGTCTCTGAAATCTCTACCACGGGGCAATAGCATGGGGTGTGTGTTTTCTTAGACGTGGCTTTAAAGGCTGCTGTGGGATCCAGTCTTCGCTTGGAGTCTGCTGCTGGGATGGCTGTTTGGCTTGGGCCAAATGCCAGCAGCCAGGCTGCAGGGAGAGCTCGCACACAGCCCTTGAATTTGGTCTCCTGGGAGCAAGAACTGGGCAGGGCTGTGTTTTGGCTTGGTCATTGATGAAGAGGAGACCATGCCTGCTCTCTTGCCATGGGCAGCCCGAAGGACAGAGCTGCTCTGTTAGCTCTCAGCAGGGTTACTAGCATCCTTCGAGCTGACCTGGGAGGAAAATGGGGAGGTTCCTTTGTTCTGGAGACAGTGGTCCATCCTGCTCTCCTTCCATCATCCTTCTATTGCCTCTCTGCTGAGGTCATCAGGGTGCCACACTCTCTCACCGTAGGTGACCCAAGGATCCTTTGGCCAAAAGACTTGCATGGTCCCTGTTCCCTCTGCAACACACCTGCTAGGTGTGAGCGGCAAAGCTGGTGGCACATGGTGTGTTGGTAGGGCAGGGGCTGCTGCCCATGCTGGGAGTACATGGCTTGGCAGATGATGGCTTTGCACATCCTGACACTGCCGCCTCCTCTGGAGTGGTGTGTCTGGTATCTCTGGAAGCCTCTCCCAAACGAGGCCATGGTGGGACTGTTGGTGGTTGTTGTTGACAGGACTGTTGGTTGGTTGCTCTCCAGCGCTGTCAGCACAGCAGCTGCGTTTGCAGGCATCCAACACGATGAGTCTTTTGACCCCAGCACGGCAGTTCCAGCACTTTGGCTAAAAGCAGGAACCCTTTTAATGTGGTCAGGTCTGGCTTTCCCTGTCCGGTTCAATTGCAACCAGTAATGTGAGATTCCTGGAGGGCTTTAGGGGCACAATTCCTACCTAAATATCTAAACCGTACACAAGACCAATGGGATTTAGGCACTACATGGATTTTGGAGGACCAGGCACCTCAGCTGCGCTCAGTGGGAGTGAGGATGCTGTGGTGGGGAGGACACCGAGGGAACTTGCTGCTTTCTGAGAATACAAGATGCATCTCAGTGAGGTTTCTTTGGTCTCTTCCCCGCTCAGTCTCATGGGGTAACATCAAAGGAGACTGCCAGTGGAAACAAATAGAGACCAAGGTAACACCTTGTCATGGGAAAGCCTCGGGAGCCCCAGCCGAGGGAAACCCGCCTGCCTGGCTCCGATGGGGCTGGCAGAGTTGGCTCTGCCCGGCGTGCGCGGCTGTGCTAACCCTTCCCTGGGCTGTGCAACCGCTGTGTACGGACGGGGCCGCTGGCAGGAATCGGGGCGAGCACCAGTGGGGTACTGCAGCCCAAGGAAGCTCACAGAAGGCTTTAGGGAAGGATTTGGGTGTGGGTTAAAAAAGGTCGGGCCCCAGGTACTGTCAAATGTCACAGAGGTTCAGGACCACAAACACCCTCTGCTTTACTGCATTTCCCCCCGCCCCCCCCCCCCGCCCCCCCCTCCTCTGTCCCCCGTGTGCGGCTCTGAGCTGTGTGTGTTTTGGAGGTCACCTGGGTAGCACCCACTGATTCCCCCAGCGGCTGTGAAAACCAGGGGCTGGCTTTAGCACCAGCCCTGCCAGAGGGGTATAAGCCGTTTCAAAGCATCCTCCCTGCTCAGCAGAGCTTGGCTTGCTTTCAGCAGTCTTTCACTCAAGCACCGAATTCCTCCTCGGGAAGTGTAATATTCATGAAGGAGACACGTTAATTAGCAAGCTGTCTGCTCCCTGCTTTGGCATGTGAGTAGGTGGTGTTACCTCTGGAATTAGGTTGAAATCCACTTGGTATTTAGGTGCATCTGATTTGCAAGAGCTTGGAGGGCCCTTAAAGAGCACCTCTAAAGCACACTGAGCTACACGCAACCATCATGTTACGTGTTTCCTTTCTGTAGGTCTGGGGCACGCAAGGAGACCCCATTCCCAAGCTAGCACCCCCCGGCCATCTGAATAAACTGCAGGCAGCTGACCGCTGGCAGTGGGAACAGATCCCGTTGTTCATGAGCGCATCCTCCCTTGCTGGCAGAGCATCTGCAAACAGATCCACAATTATCTGGGACTTGGCCACTGAAGTTGCTCAGGGGAAGCTAACTCTCAAATTGCGCTTTATCTTTGGTTGAAAGTCAAACGAGCAAATCCCAGTCATGCAGCTTTGCTGTGGCCGATCCCGTGGCTTTGCTGCTGTCCCCAGCCTGGAGGAACATTATTGCCTCCATTAGAGAGTTAGAAGCCCCAGGGTTATGTTTCAGCCTGTTATTGAACCCTAACAGCGTGACAATGAACACAAAAAAGTACATATACCATCAAACTCACTTAATTTCAAATAAATTCTTGGCTATTTCCACCACCAACATGGTTCCGATGGTAGTATATAGTCTTCAAGTATCAGTAAGTTTTGGCAACTTCTTTTGAGCACAAGGACCAAGGATCTCTGGAATTCAGCTTTTTTTTCCCCCCAATCTTTTCAAGTCTTCCCCTTCTGCTAAATTCTAGGAATAAGAAGGTAGAGTGTGAAGATGCTAAAAAAGCCTACAAATCTTGCTTGTGCTGTAGTTGAGAAATGAACGTTTCTTCCCCTTTGTAAATGCTTTCCAATGTTCCAACATTTTTTTTCTTTTCATTTTGTCACAGAAAAGAAATGAAAAGAGAAAAAGGGGAGAAGTAATGAAAAGGCCAAATGTTTCAGTTTTTGGTTAATCTCTTAAGAACTTTAAAGAGTAAAGTGGCTCATGCTAATTTCTGGAAAAAGGAAGAGAAATTCCAGTTTCTGCGTGTGATCCCCCCCTCCCAATTCATCCTGCCTTAAATTAAAATATTTGATTTGGAAACTGGGGCAGAAGGTGAGTGTTTGTGGGTGTGTTGGCAGGGGCATCCTGAGAGGATCAAAGCTTTTGGAAGGGCAGCATGCAGCCCCAGCACTGCAGGATGAGCTATACTGGGACTCTCTTTGGGTAAAACCATGGCGGGTGCTGCTGGGGTGGACAAGGAGGTGAAGACGCCAGCCCAGAAAATCTTTAAATACTTCCAACACAGGAGCTCAGCCCCCACTCTTGTTAATTTGGGAGCTACTCCCAGCTGCTCTCTCTGGGTCTGGGGGATGCCTCGCTCCCAGGGTCAGGAGCCTGGGTGGCCAGCATCCCCCAGGACAGCTCCTTGCCCTCTCTGCCTGGGTATTTTGCTGGGCACCAAAGGGACTGGAGAAAAAAACCCATCCGCAGCAGGGTGTGTGTGCCCTCCTTTCCCATTGGAGCCCCTCTGAAAGATGTTCATTCCTAATGCCACGTTTCTTTCATTTAAAGGAGGGTTTCTGCATCCACATGCATCCCAACCACATGGGTCATCACTGCAGGACCCTGACCTCAGGGTAGACAGAGGCTTTGCTGAGCCTGTGAACTCCTGACTATTCGCACCATGAGGGTGCTCCCAGGCCACCAAGAGGGACCGAACCAGGTGAGCCGTTTCCTTCTTGCCTTTTCTGAGCCTTTTCCCACCAGCATCACCCAGCTCGCCAAACAGCAGCCCTCTGAGGCTGCTTCTCCATGGCAGTTTGCTCAGAGCAAAGATGTGGGGTGCACCCAGCTGCGCTCCCCAGGGTGCCGCCAGCTCTCTGGGAGCAGCGAGGCAGCGTCTCCCTGCGCCTTCAGAAGCAAATCCTGCAGCAGGGGACCGCTGTTGTGCCTACTTGTCCCAGCTGATGATGTCGGGGAGGAGAAGGCACATCGGGAAAGAATGACTTCATGGAGCTGATCCAGGAATTGGTCACCCCTCCTCACAGTGAGGGCTGCTGGAAGGGAGCCCAGGCAGAGCACTGCCAATGATGTCTTCATCCTTGCAGCCCGTTACAGGCAGTGTTTGCAAATGCTGAGGCGATGCTGTTCAGTGATGAGCCAGCCAGGTCAGCCGATAACATAGCTTTTGGTGGCTCTGCTCAAAAGCCCCGAGACCCTCAGGGTGTGTTTTGCCTTGTGGGTCATAGCAGTGCGTTTGGATGGCTCCGTGGAAGAGGTGAAAGGAGAACGTTGGCTGTTTGGCTGCTTTTCTCAAGGTAAGTGAACTCTGTCTGAACGAAGAACCTGATACGGCTCTTTCTGGACCCCACAGCGAGATGAGGATTTCTGCATTTATTGATGTAGTGATGTTCTCCTGCCACACCTGAAGCACAAAGCAGGGATCTCCTAATGCAGCTCAGCTCCCTCGCACCGAATTGATCACTGGTAAAATGAACCCAGGCCTCAGCATGCTGTGAGATATCCCTGCAAGCCACAGTCACAGCAGGGGAGTGTCACAGAAACATTCCAGTCCTGGTGCAAGGGCTGTACATGGTCAAAGCCCATCTGCTGTGCATTGCGCAGGGAGGAACCCCGGCCCCTCTGCCATGCAGAGCTGTTTTTGCTAGAGCAAGAAGCAGGTTCATCAAAGGCATCTCCACTGGAGTGCCAAAAATGCTTTTAAAATACCTGTTTTGCATTGGGAAGGGGAGAAATGCAGAACAAATTATTCTTGTAAGATGTCTTACATGAAATACAAAAAGATGGAGGTAATTCATTAATTAACTTCACTAGCCCTGTTGGAAAGGTCCTGGCCACAGCCCTGGAAAGCTGTTGATTGGGCTGTGGAAGGTGGCCACCCCCCTTGCTTTTATCCAAACCAGCATGAGCACCCATGCTGGCTGTCCAGAAACCTGAGGTCGTGCTGGCATCCTGCAGTGCCAGGGCCTCAGATAAGAGACGGCTTCTCTTTGAAGTCAGGGTCAATAATATGTGAAAATAATTAAAGAAAAAAAAAAAAAAAAGTGCCTTTGAAGAAAAAGAAAAAAAGAAAAAGAAAAAAAAGCAGGACTTCCTCTACTCTGTTCCTGGAAGATGTGGCAAAGCCTTTCCTGTGTTTAGGTTAGTGCTCAAAGAAGAACAAGGAAGATTTCTAGCAGCCCATCTTCTAGGTAACAGACCTATTTCAGTCATGCGGTTAATTATATTAAATAATTACGGGATTTAGCTCATTTACCCTGGGTAATTTTTTTTTCATGCCCTGGGTGACCACCTGATGTCAAGTACAAGGCGAAGCAATTAGGAGAGGTGGACTCCATGCCCAGCTCCACCAGTGCAGTGGGACGTGGCCGTGCCTTGGAGCCCTGCCAGCTCCTCTGCCTGATGACATTGAGCTCGGAGGTATCGAGGCTGATGTCAGCTGTGCGCTGAGCATCTCAAGCAGGAGATAACACGGTGGTAGTGTCCGTCCGGGGAGAGCTCTGGGAGCCCTGGGAAGCTCTGGTGCGTGGCCAGGAGCTGTTGCATCTTGCTGTGTAATGAAAGACTGCCACACCTGTGCAAACTTCCCTGTAGCCTGGGGCTTGGGTGGAAATGTGTTGGATCATTAAATCAAGCTATTTAAGAGGTGCTTGAAGATGGAAGATATGAAATCAGGCATATGAAATGGCGATCGTGTCTAGACGATCCCCTGAGCATCTGCCTGCCTCGAGCAGAGCCGCTGTTTGCAGCGACTCCGGTTCTTGGCTTGTGCGCCCGGAGGGCCAGGCAGAGCTTGCTTGTGCAGGAAGCCCAGCTCAGCTGCTGCTCTGTCTCTGCGGAGCGGTTGGGGCTTGCCCAGAGAGGCCAGGAGGTCACGGAGGTCACCTCGCATGGAGGAGCTAGCCAGCGAGCTCAGGTTGGTGGCGCCCGTTGGGACAGGACCTAAGGGGGCACTAGGAAGAGGTGTGTGGATCTGGGACACAGACCCCAGGTGCTGGTCTTGAGGCAGAGCTGGTCCTGCTTTGTGGGAGCCATCACACCGCTTGCAGAAAGGCTTTGCTTAACTCCTCAGCGTCTGTGCTTTCTCCTGGCCTTCTCCTTCCCCTGTCCTGGGATTCCAAGGAATTGGGAAGGAAGCTGGGTGGGAGAAAAAGCCTTTTCGTCTGAAAGGAGCCACAGGGTGATGGACACATGCCCCGGCCTCGTGCATTTGGGAGCTTCCTTAGCGCATTGCCGCCCCGAGCAGCTCACTGCCTGTGTGTGTCCCGGGGGCTTCTGTGTTGCTCCCTCACCTTCCCTTCCCAGGACGTGAGGCGATTGCTGGGAGCCAGGACCGTGCACTGGGGTCTGATAGTGCAACGTCTTTCCCTTTAGTAGTCAAGCCTCCAGGGGAAGTCTCATGCCGCATGTTTATCCTGCAGCTCCTCAGTGGAGAATGACATATCTTGCCTCGGCACAAGGGGGTGGGTCAGATCATGGGAGCCACAGTTTTCCCTTGGAGATCTGCGCAGGGCTGGAGCAGCTCCGAGCACAGCTCCCAGGCTTGGTGCCTGCTCCATGCCGGGCTGCGCTGGTACAGGGGCTGATGGAGCATTCCTGCTTTGGCTGGCAGAAGAAGCCAGCCAGGCCACCAGTGCTGTGAAAGCTGCAGGATCCTGCTGCAAGACCAGCTCAGCTGCTTCTTTTGGAGAAGCCGCCTGCTGTGGTGCAGAGCAGGGCCAGACACTGTTTAGTGGTGAGGAAGAGCAGAATGGGTTCAAACACGGATGTTTTGGGAGTGATTTTGGTTTGGAGCGTGTTTGGGGTAGCTGTGGGGGACAAGGCATGGGACCTTGATGGGCAAAGTATCCCCAGCCCCTGATAGTTTCATAAGGCTGTTTCCTTCGGTGCCACCCTCCCCACAGCTTGGTGCTAATGAGTCTCTACATCTGACCTAGGAGACAGACTGAGCCGATGCCGGTGCATCAGCCAGGCTTCAGCCGGTACCCAGGGTGCCCGGTGGAAGGGCTGTCATGCTGCATCTGAAACCCAAACGCAACTACATGGTGTCTGCTAAGCCGTGAGGAGCTCACTGCCTGTAGAAGGCACTGGCAGCCGCTTCTTACAGCTGAAGCATCACTGATTTTTACCAGCAGCTTCTCCTCTCTGTCACTGCGGCTCTGAGGCTGTGGCTGGGCTGGGGCAGAGGGAAGGAAGGGGAGCCGGCAGGGTGAGGCTGGATGGAGAGGCAGCAGTTTTCAGTAGGAATAAATGCGATGCAGGCAACTTGTTTTCCTCCTCTTTCGCTGCTTGTTGCCTTCCACGCCTGTGTAGTGAGATGTCAGGCCAGGATGTTCCCCTTGTCTCTGCATGTCTCCATGGCACTGGGTTGGTCTGTAAATCCATGTCCCCTGCGTAGGGACAAATGCAAACGCTTGGTCACCCACTGCCTCTCCAGGCGGTGTTCGGCACACGCTTCCCTGCGCTCCTGCCGCCTCCTGGCAGTCCTAGCTCAGGAGCACCTCTCGGGCTGCAGCATCTGCTATCTTTAGTTTACAGCTCTGAAATGTGCGTTGGCTTCATCACATGTTTAGCGCTGCTGACTGTGGGATGTGCCCAAACTTTCTGAGCTGGGTCTAGCTCGCACTGGTGGGATCTAGGACTGTTTCTTCCCACTTAGGTCACGAAGAGCATTTGGATAGATAATTAGAAAAGATGTTGCCCACCCCAACCTGCTGGTGGGAGAGGCAATAGCCAGGAGAGAATTGGGTTGAAGGTTTGCTTGAAGAAAAAGTGCAAGTCTACTGGAGATGTCTCACTGGGCCTGGAGATATGTTAAATATTTTGGAGGGGACAAAACCTAATGATAGACAGCTGCTCATCACTGTCAGCGGGGATATTTGGGAACCAAAATCCCAACTCTAGAGCTTGATTTTGAGTTCCTTTTTCTGAGGAACGGGGCTCAGCACGTGGGACCTACCTCTCCCCCACAAGAAAGGGGCAGCCCAACAGGGGGAATACACAACAGCTGTACCCCCTTCCCCAAAGCCGCCTTGGGCAGCTCCCATTAGATCACTTTAAATCCAGCCCTGCTTGGCCTCTGTGTCCGATTTAAACAGCATGACCGAATACTCGCCAACGGGGAAGCCTTGTTTGATTGTGGAGGTAATAAGATGATTCGAACACAAGAGCTGATAGTTTCAAGTAACTGAAACTTAACCTCGCTGTATAAAGCGTTATTGTCCTGCCACAGAAATCCTCTGTCTGGGAGAGCACAGCTGCAGGGGAAATAAATGCTGCTCTTCTTTTTTCTTTCTTTCTTTCTCTTTTTGCTGTTTGTTTGTTTAAAACCTGGGGACCTCGGGTTGGTTTGCTCTCGTTGGCTGCAATGGAGCGGTGGTGGGACACAGGCGCTGAGCTCTGCCCGGGGAGCTGGGGCTCCCCGGGGGACTGCGGGGCAAATTCCCTTTAATCCAGGGAATTAAATCCCAAGCAAAGCCATTGATGGTCGTGGATTTAGTTGAGATCCAGGTCAAATCCTGGCCCTATTGAAGTTAAATGGGAGCTTTAGCTGCTTTAGCTTTAGAACCCGAGGGATCAGGGCTGGGACCTGCTGCCAGGTGTTAAGCACGTCTACCCCAGTGACCCCCACAGGACAGGCTGCCCTGCCCAGGGGTGAGCACCCAGCTGGGATCCTGCTCCCTGGGCAGTGCAGTGTTGGCAGAGCACTTAGGATTGCAGTGAGTGCCCCAGTTGTGCTTTCCCTCCCCTGTGAAGGTCCTGACTCCCTCCAGACCAAGCCCACCTTGCTGCGTTTGAGCTGTCTGTGAAACATCACCAAGCAGTAGCTGCTAATTCTTCAGTTGCCTTCTCAAAACCATCTCCTGATATAGAAACAGCCCATCGCTGCCTGTAACCAGCAGGAATGCCAGATCCTCCAGCATCTGTTTTGGACATTGAGGCAAACGGGTCTGGGATGGCTTTACCTGGGATGGAAAGCTGCTACCACCAACAGTGTTGCACCGGGGCCGCTGCATGCCTGCTGCCGCCGTGCCATGGGGCCAGGAAAAGCACTCCCAGAGAGGCTGACCTTCCTAGGTCTGTTATAAATGGAGTAAAAAAGATAAATGAATATATATATATATATATATATATAATGTGAGTGGTTGTTTGGGGCAGAAGCTGCTGGTCCCTGGGAGCTGCAGGAGCAGCCACCTCCATCAGCACTGCATGTCCAGCTCAGGGCTGGAGAAACCTGGCCTGGGGGCCCTATTGCCTGGTTCACAAAGCTGTGTTGCTTTTCAGGCAGTTTAGACTGTGTTTATGAAGGTAATGGGATTTTATTTTGTTTTCGTAGTTTTTTTTTTTTTTTAACTTCTTATTTTCTCAAATTCCTTGCCCCCCACACAAAGCAACGGGGTGGACAGGCAAGGTCTTAGTCCAGCTGGTTTTGGGCATGCTCAGAAATCCCCACAGGGATTTTTTTTCTGGCAGGGCTGGGATACTCTCTTCCCGCTTGTAGCTACCATAAAAATATTTATTCTGATTAAGTTGCACTTATTTATTTGTCCAAACACACAGCAGCCTAAGCCTGTATTTGTGTGTGTGCTCAAATGTCTTCCAAAAGCCACTCCTACCACCCCTGCAAAATAGTTGGAGGGTGATACAAGAATGATAAATATCTGACCAACGGGAATGTTTTGGAGTGAATGAATGGGAGTTGTGAATGGGAATGGCTCTGTGTCAGTAGCGCTGCGGCCGTGGTGACTTCATGTGGCGTGAGACCAAAATAACCAAGGTCATGCCCTTGTATCCTAGGGGAGAGGCAAAGACCCTGAGCTCCTGCCTCAGGAAAGTCCCTCGCTCAAGGAAGATGCTTCAGTAGATGCTTCATCCAAGCTTTTATGCTGGCATGGACCGAGGTCTGGATTTGTGCTTAATGGCTCACGCTGCAATCCGTGCCTAACTCAGCGGTCTCACAAAGGGCAAGCAGCGATTTGTAACCTGTTGCAGGCATCGGCTGTCCTGCTCATCAAAGCTTTCAGCTGGGTCACAGGATATTTGTCAAAGATGTTGTAAGAAATTCTGCTGCTTGGGACTGAAATAATGTCACTTCATTGTTAATACCCAGGAAAGCCTCATGGTTCACATGTTAGTAAAATCCTGCTGGTTTAAGTATGTTTCTAGACAAATGTGATTTTATTTTTTCTTCGCTCTGGGGAGCTAGCGAAGTTTTATTATTTTTTACTATTTTTAAAGCATCACCTCTACAAGCTACTCAAACTTCTCCAAGGAAAAATCTTTGCCATTACTGCTAAGTAGGTGCTTTTTAGAAGGATTAGAAAAATGAATGCTGAAATGAAACCCAGGAATAATCGGATCCTCGTGTTCTGAAATTGATTCTAAACCCAAACCTTTTTGGAGAAATTCTTTTTGAAACATTTTGAGGGATGTGTATTGACTCTTCTGACTCAGAGCCCAGCCACAAATCATTTGTGACTTGGGTGAGAAACACATGCAGCTTTGGTGGGGGCTGAGTTTCCATCAGCGGAGACCCCTGGCTGGTGCAAGGGTTGCCTTTCAGCCCCAAGCTGGGTTCTGGGGCAGGGATCGTCCCTGCTCGATATTCCTGCTGCCTTTACCGCTCCACACTGGTGATGCTCAGGCTGCCCCTTCTCTCTGAATGATTTACCATGGGGACCTTGGACCTTGGCTCTCCCAGCTGACATGTCCCCAGCTCTGCCAAAAGCCTTTCTGACAGCGAGACGTCAGGCGATGGGGTTCTGGGGTGCTGTACCTCCCAGTACACACCATCCAGCGGTGGAAGCAGGAGGGGAAGCCAGGTCCTGAGCTCAGGGCTCCCGTTCTCCTTTTCTCTGGGTGATGCAGGCAGAGGCTGCCACTCCTCCCACGAGCACATGACAGCCAAACCCATGAGTTGCTTTGCATCCCCAAAGTTATTTTCTCTGGTTTATGGGCGTCTTCCTCGGTCTTTTTTGGAACGCTTTGGTTTTTGCTTAAAAACATTGCAGTAGTGGGAAATGGTTTTGACAGGAGAGCCAGCCCTTTTTCTTGTGTGTCCTCAGCACAAAGGCAGCCACTGTTAGAAGAAAACCCCAAATATTTTCCAGGTGACACACTTCTCATCTGCCGCTGTTGTGGGCGCTGGGGAAAGGCAAGAGCATTTGCCCAACAGCCGCCGTAAACTTTGCTCTGCTGGCAGTGCCCTGAATCTGCCACTTGCTCTTCTTTCCCAGGGCAGCAGAGTCTCCAAGCTCGACAGAAGTTTCATGGTCCATCTTTTCAGGCCCAGTTCTGCAATGACCCACGCTACACATAGCCCAACTTGGCTCTGTGCCCTCAGAGGTGCTGATGGTGGGGGGCTCCATGGACCGTGTGGCCCTGCACCTCGTGTCTCTCCTAGCCCCCACCTGCAGCACATTTGCAGCTCCCTTGGGGACTGCTGGTGTCCCAGGACTCCACCACTCCTTGACCGGAATCTCTAGCCCTTCTGTGCTTCCTTTCTTCTCTCTGCTGCCCACAGTTAGGGGCAGATCTCAGACGACAGACCCATGGATGAGTGGGAACTGTAGTTGGTGTGGCTTGGGCTGGCTAAGGAGAACCTCAGGAATGGGCTTAGACCATGAGGACCAGGGTAGCTCTTCTCTGGAATGGGTGTGATCTCCCCAAAGGCCTCCCTGAGCCCTTGCCTTCTCAACTCAGATTCCTTCAGCATGTACCAGACTCAGATCCCAAGAAGCTCCAGATGACATGTCACTTGGCCTTGGCCTGCCCATGTCAACCCAGAGGTGCCTGATGAAGCTCAAGTTATCTTCCACAGGGGTCCAGAGCAGGGACCCTGGCTCTGCTTGCATCTCCCTGCGTAGAGGTAGCTCCGACTGCCAAGGTAACATCACTCTTCTCCTCCACCAGAGATGCACAGGCAGAGAAACTTGGGGTTTTATCTGCCTTGTCTCTGGGGAAATCTCTTTTTCACTTGTTTGGTGACCTGTGCCTTAGCCCAGCTGGGGAAAAGCTGGTTTATGATGCGTGGCTGGGAAAGAGAGGCTGAATCAGAGAGTTTTGGCAGCGGCTGGGCTGAAGGTGGGGTTTGATCACAGTACCAGCTGCAGGAGCTGCAAAGGCTCGAGCAGCCCCCCAGGAGCCTCCCCAGCTGCTCCTGATCCATCTGCACCTCTCCTAGGGGCAACCCCACGCTGGTGCCGGGATTTCTCTGTGTGTGCCTTGATCCTAGGAAGGCTGATGTTTTTCTCATGGGGAGGGTTGCACAGAAATAGTCTGACGTGGGAATCTGCTGTATGCACCAAAGGGGTTAAAGTCTGCTCCCTCCTTCTAGGCTGACCATGGAAAATACCGCTCATGCCAGGGACTAAATGCAGGACAGAAACTAGGGCTCCTAGGATACAATAATACAAATAATACAACTTGTTCCACGAGTGGTGGAAACCAGCAAAGCCTGGTTTCCAACAGGTTCGTGTCGTGGGGTAAAGGGTGCGCTTGGGCTCTCCCTGGCCAGTAAAAGCTAAACACACGCTCATCAGCCACCAAACTTCGCAAAATTTATGTTCCCATAATAACCAGGAGCCTCTGTACGATGTGGCTGAGAGTGCCCAAAAAGCCAGGAGAGGCAGAGAGGAGGGGTGCATGGATGGTCTGGCTGCGTAAAACTTGTGTCCATAGAAAATTGAGTTGTAAAATAAAGGATGCAGGCAGAGCATCGTCTGGGGAAGTTTAATGACATTTCCACCAGTTTTTGCCCCAAACTATGCATCTGCTTTGTGATGAAGCTCATTTTGCTGGAGGCAAAGGCACCTCAGAAGGCAGAGGTGGAGCATGATGAAGTGTTGGGCTAGTGTGCTTTGGGTCCGCAGGTGAGTGGAGGCGTTCTGTTTAGCAGGTTGGCTTTTGGCCTTCAGACTGGAGAAACCTGTGTCTGACTTCCCATTTCCGCCTAGACTAGGCATTTTTGGCATTGCTTGCCCCTCCAGTATCCATATCTTGGGTTTGATGGATGCTAAAAACAGAGCTCTACTGCTGTCCTCTGCACTAGTCATGGAGTAACCCCCTGAGGTGTATCTGATGCTTGGAAGATGCAGCTATCACATAACCAGCTTCTGGCAGCCTTGTAAAGAAAACAGCAGCTTAGTTTTCTATTTTTTTTTCTGCTGGGATCACGTCACATTTGATTTCTAGGAGAGAATAAATGTGTAATGGATACATTCAGCAGATGCATGCTGGAGCCCCACAGGGGTCAGACCTTCCTCTGATGTCACAAGCCCTTTCTTGGCAGTATATGCCCATGCCACCCTTCAAGGGACAGAGGAGTGGTGGCGATGAGGCAGGGCTTTCTAATTAAACCGAACAAAAATGTGCTTGCTGATTTGTTCCTCATCAGGATGTGGTGGAGGCTCCTTTGTGATGCACTGGCAAGGAGACGGAGGAGGATGGAGCTGCTGTGTCATCTTCATGAGGGTGGCAGTGAGGCCACTGGTGTCCCCTCACCATGAGCACCCACCAGTGGGGAGAAACCCTGGCGGAAATTGGTGTCCTGTGAGTGAGTGGGGGAGATGGGAGATCCCCATCCCTGTCCCCACTCACCTGGGGAGGAAGCAGCATGGCCCATATCCCACATCCCCAATCTCCTGAGCCGACCAGGGGAGTTGTGGCTCTGGTGTACTCCTTGAGAAGTTGTCCCTTGTTTCAAGGGACAAGCATAAATGCTGTCCCCAGCTAGCTGGGGTGGCCAGGAGGCTGCTGGATGGTACTGGGAGGCCAGACCTGAGCTGTGCAGTTTGTGGGAGGGTGACACAGGCTGACATGACTTGTTACTGGGGCGCTCCATCAGATTAATGGGAAGGGAGGAGAGGGTCTTAAGGTAAATGGAGCAAAGCTGGCAGATGACTGCGCCATCTATGCGCAACCTCATCTAAGCCTATTTATATAAATCATGTGAAACCCAAATTAGAATTTCATCCATCTGCTGTGCTGTAAGTCGCTCTTCCACTGGCACAGCAAGCCAAGAAAATGCTCTTAACTCCGTAAGATCTGCCTCAAGCATGAGGAAGGTTCGTACACAAGCCCCAGAGCTGGTGGGAGGGCTGAGATACTGCACGTTGCAGCATTCTGCAAGGCTGCAGGACATGCTGTCGTCAGATCCTCTGGTAGACAGCAGTATCTTGACATCAAGGGCAAGCTAGGAAGAGATGTGAGAAGTGAGAAGCTTCCAAGAGTCCCCACTGTGTGCGGGAGGATGAGGGCTCACCTCTGCCTCATGCCTGATATAGCTGTGGGTGAAAGCATTGGGCCGGACCATCTCTGCCTGGCTGCTGGTCCCAAACCAGTGCCCAAACACTGGGGTGAACTTGTAGCGGTTTAGCACAGCGAAGAAGGTAGGGAAATGCCCTCGGTCCTTTCCCGTGTTTCCTACTTGTAACAAAGCTGGACTTTTCAGCCCTTCCCTCAGGGAGGCTGTTACCCATTTGCTCTGCAGATGCGCAGCGCTCTGCTTGGAGCAGCTCCTCGGGGGAGCTGCACCCGGGGCACATGTGGCCACAGGTCTTCGCTTGTTCTCGTGTTTGGCCACTAAACTTGCTGCTCGCCTGGGATCGTGCTTACTGTAGGAGCATCCTGCGGGGTGATGACTCTGCCCTGGCAGCCAGCGTGGGGCTGGCCCCGATGCTGTGGCAGGGTGATTCCTAGGAAGCACATCTGCCTGCACACATGGGAGGTCCTGATGAAGGAGTGATTCACCACAGGATCTTTAGACCTCTCTAACCGGCAGTGTTGCGATCTGCCTTTTTTGGCATTTAGTGCTTTTCCTGTCATTAAAAATAAAAACCTACTTTTTTTTTCTTTTTCTTTTCCCCTCACAGAATTGAGGATTTCAGTGAACAGTTTGGGGGTAAACAAGTGAAGATGACATTGTGGAGGAACAGTTGGTCAGGTTTGTGAGAGATGGAGCCAGATCTAAATATGGCACAGCCTCACTGGTACAGAGCAGAAGGAAGGCGGCATATGTGTCTGAGCAGTTGGATTGCTGCATGCTCTGTTAGATTTCCTTAACATTAAGTGTGTCTCTTCCCTTTTTCTTTCCTTTTTAGCAAAAGAGGAGCAGAAGCTCACCAAAAACATCTTTAGGCGGAAATAGGGAAGGGCTTACAGGGAGGTGATGGGTCCTCCATGTCCCCACTGGCTCAGCTGGCAGGTGGAGGCAGATGTGTCTGGACAAGGTGCCCCTCAGCAAGGACGAAAGCAGGATGCACTGGCCACCTCCAGACGATCTTGTAGCTGGTACCCATAAAAAATTTGGCCTGGCAAAAGGCCTTTTCCTAGGTGACCTCCATGCTGTGCCAAGGATTTTGTACTGATGAAGGGGCTGCTCTGGCCCATGTATCCCAGAGTCCAAGACCTGCAAGAGGAGGGAGGTCAGTGATGTTCATATGGAGATGCTGCCCACCATCAGCCTTCCAGCTGGGCCTCTGCACACCAGGAGCAAGATGTCTTTCCCAGGTGCTCTGGACTGTGTACACAAACGGGGTATCTCCTCCAAAGTCCCAGGCCACTTTATTGGCACCACAGCAAAGCTGCTTGCCCCTAGCAGTTCATCCTGGGAGGTATATTCTCACACCGCACTGGTTGCATCAAGTTTTTGAGCCTCTTTGTCCACTGACATAAAACTTGCAGAGGAATCAGAACGTCCTTGGACTGTGTTCACCACTGGAAAGGACCGAACAAGAATTTCACTCTCCTTCTGCAGCTGGCTATGGAGAGAGCCAGAGGCCAGGCTGCACCAGGCAGACAACGCTCGCATGGCTCCTACCTGTCCTGGAGGGCAACCCGCAACCGCCGTGCTGGGGGCATTGAAGCTCTCTTGCCTTTGGGATGCTCTTGCTGGGTTTCCATACGCCTGGGGAAAGCCAGGAGATGGGGAGGGGAAGCCAAAGGCAAGGCTGTTGCAAGCAGCTTCAGTCAGGACTTGATTCTTAAACCACCCAGTTACAGGGTTAGTTGCAGAGCCTGCTCTGTCCCTGCAGAGGATACACTGATTTGACTGTGAAGCTCCGTGTCGGAGTCTCGTGTGGCTGTGTTTGGCCACTTAAACCAAGGCTTCCTCATAGCTTTCCAGCAAGAAAAGCTCATGTAGCTGAATGGGGAAGAGTTTAGCACAGATATGGTGGGCAGCTGACTTGCCCGACCATCACCAGCAAGGGCAGAGGGGTGCACATGAAAGATGGGGAGGAATAGGCACTGTGTCCCGGACCTGAAGAAGATAGGAGCTGAGAGTGAGACACCTCGGGGTGGTGACCTGCTCAATGGTTGGTGCTGCTGAGCATCTACCCCCGCAAATGACTCGCCCCATCTCAGCCCTGATGCAAGGAGCAACCAGCTCTACCATCGGCAAAAGCTAGCCAGGACCCTTCTGTAGGTTGGCCCAGTGTCCTGCCCAGGAGCTGAGGAGGGTCTTTCCAGCCTGCTGCAAGCACGACAGCACCCTTCCTGCCGTCCCAGGCTGGGTGGTTTTGCAGCCAGGCCAGTGCGTTATGCAGAACACGGCCTCCACCGAAAGGTCAGTGTTTGCCAGCAAATAACGTACGGTTTTTCTTTCAGTTTAATTGCCTCAGAGTCAATCGCTTAATCTGCATTTTAAACCAGAGACCCCAAAATCCTCAGCACAGGAGAAAGAATGAAACGAAGACAGATGCCAGAGCACTGGTTACGCTGTCTGGTGTGTCACAGCCATGCTGGCTGCCTTGGAGTAGCACCCCGGGTTGTTTTCAGCTACTTCAACCCGTTGAAGACTTGTGTGGGAATTACTGAGAAACAAAGTGCCCAGCCTGCTACTGGAGGAGTAAAAGGCTGTTGGTAGAGCATTGCTTGAATGAAGAAGCTGAACATAATGCCTGAACTTCTGCATTCACATCCTGAGATAGCAGGTAGAAAATGGTCCTGGTTTGGTCACCCACTGCTGAGCTAGTTCTTAACACCGAGCACGTGAGTAAAAAAACCCCATTAAACAGAAGTTTAAGAGCTTTAATCACATAAAATGAAGGTGGTCAAAGTGTTTGTATAAGGAGATGTTTCAAATACCCTTTTGTGAGTGCTGAGATTTATCTTATTTCAAGGGGTAGAAACAGTGGAATATAAAAGCAGAATCCTCTGTGATGCAAAACTGCTGCTTATTTCACAGTTTTGCTTAATTCAGTTTTATGAGCAGGCTTTTAATTCAGTTTAACTCAGTCTCTTTCCCCCCTGCTCCCCCTATGCAATGCAAGCCCATTTGTGTCTAGGTTACTGGCAACCAGTATATCAAGCTCTAGCCAAGCATGTATCAAAATAAAGCTGCAATCTGCTGAAAAACAGGTTTTAAGATAGAAACAAATAATTAGAAACACACAAATTAGTGTATGTCTGACAACAGGTTGAGCTCTGCATGGTTTTAAACAAAGCTGTAATGGCAGGATGTGAGCGATTCAAACCGGAGGCAGTGGCTGAGTGTTGACTTTAATGGGTCAACGAGGAAAGATGTGGGGAAGGAGCAAATCCGGGTGGGTTTGGCTAGGGCTGAGCACCCTGAACTGCCAGATAAAACAGCAACACTCCGGGGCTTTCGTAACTCGTGGCCTTTCAAGGGCTGAGGCCTTGGGTAAAGCATGAGCTTTTGGATGATGCTACGAGTACCGTTGCTGAAGCGCCTTGTCTCCAGCACTGGTCCTTCCCCTCTGCTGTCTGCCTGCACTGGTGCATGTTTACTGGGCAGTGGTGATGCACCAGTAAGCTGCTTTGGTGGTAAAGGTGTGGAAGCACTTTCTGTGGTTTTGTAGCTTTGCCGTTGGGTGTTTTTATGTCTACAGGGTCCAGCAGTCTGGCAATGATGCGGGGCCAGGTTGCCTCCCTGGGGGAATGCAGAGAGGAGCCCTGCCCATGCCCCTCAGCTGGGCAGTGGACAGCAGGTCCTCTGGGGAGCTTTGTAGCAACTATCAAGAGCAAAGTGAATAAATACTATTTTTCTCTCATGCACATGGGCACCTCAGCACTGAAATTGCAGTGTGCCCATTCCTTGGCATGCGTGTGAGTGAGCAAGGCACACCAGCATCGTGGATTGTTCTTCTGCACCCATTGTTATGGAAATTGCCTTAGAGACAGTTGCTCCAGTGTACATTTTTAGAAGCATGAGTGAGCTGCACAGCAGGAAAACCACTCTGGGGGAAGGAAAACCACCTACCAGGGTCCCAGCACTGCCCCTTCCTCCAGCGGCATGGTGGAGCCTTGTCAGTTTTCTTGGTAGGGATGGGATTTAGGGTGTTTCTTTGCCTGGTAAGGCAAGGAGAAAGAGACTCTGGAGGAGAAGCCCCTTTTGCGTCAGTCTCCAAGGAAACCATTGGAGCTGCGTGGCTCAGCCTTTGCCACACGCCTGGAGTTTGGGCAGTGGCTCACGTGTCCCAGACTTGTGCCTGAATCATACATCTATACTTCCATCTGCCAGTGGCATTTCACTAGTGCAAACAGCCCCGTTTTAGGGAAATTGTGGGGTTTTCCTACCCCTAGATGCCACTTTATTTCAAAGATAGTCACAGTTGGATTGCTGTGCAGGAGAAATGATGTCCTCCCGTGAGCTGGAGTGAAACTAACCCTATCTCTGTTTCGGATGCACATTCCTCACTGTTGAGTCTGAAAGGAGAAGCCTTTTAATGCTCCCACACCTCACAGCTTCTTGAGAGTGAGCCTGGGAGCTGCGGTGGTTTCAGGGAAGCTCGGGCAGCAGATGCTTCCAGGTCTGTTGTCACCAGCCTGGTTGAGGTGCCCAAGCCAGGGCACGTCACCCCGAGCTGCCAGGGAAGAGGAGCTGCCTCTGCCTGCTGCCTGGTGGCAGGCAGGAGGGGCGGAGGAAGGCAAGGTTTCTCATTACCCTGGAGGTTTCCAGAGCACCCCGGGTTAGAGCAGGTCAGCCACACAGACGGTTTCAATGCTGACCCCACATTTGCATTGAAATGCCTAGCCCTCTCATCTCAGTTTTGACCAAAAAAATCAGCTTTTCTCGTCTTGATTAACTACAAACATGGGCAAGGTTTGCTTCTCCCAGGCTTTGCTTGCACTTGTCACCTCTGCCTGCCACGGAGCAGGACCTGTGCCCAGGAGCTTCGTGCAGCCTCAGCTGATGAAAGGGGAAAGTGCAGATCCAGAGACCTTTGTTTGCATAACTGCTGCCCGCAGTCCCTGCTTGACATTTGAGGAGTTGACTGTAAGTGCTGGAGGGGTGCGGGTGGTGCATGGTGATGGGGGTGCTGGGCAAAGCAGAAGAACTTCATCCTTGCTGATAGAGTACCAGGCTGAGCCGTGGCCCGTCCTTTCTCTCTCTGGAAGTCCTGGCTGACTTGCATGGTGGTGTCTCACCAGAAACCAAGGACAGGAAACTTCCCTCCAGCTCCTTGCTGGCCAGGCAGAGAGTTTGGTCAGTCTGACTATTCCCAAGACCATTTTGCTGCCCGTAGCAGCAATGGAACCGGAGAAAGGTGGAGCGTTTGGCTCTGTGGGTGGCATGTTGATCACTGCCAGTGCCACAGGCTGGGGCAAGAGGGAGCTCACAGGCTGGAGCTGGGAAGGGACCTTGTCATTGAAACAGGGATGCTGGGAGTCACAAGGTGGTGGCAAGATGCTACTAAACACCCTGGCCCTCACTGGCCTGCTGGGTCCCCAGCTTCAGCCCTGGTTGCTCCTCAGCATCCCCTGGGCACTGCCTGGGGCTGCCCATGCCTGCAGCAGTGGTGGGGAGGGGAAGGACAACTCATCCCATCCCTGCCCCCTTTGGCTTTTGCAAGCAGGCTGGTCTTAATGCCTTTGGGCTCTTCAGGCAGAGTGGTACTTCATGAAGGACGGTGGTGTCTGGTGCCATGGATGTGTGCGAAGCTGCTGAGCATCCTGACCTTTGTGTTGGCAAATTGTCCAGCTTTGCAGCCAGTACAGCTGAAAGGGTATTTTTCTCCCAGATTCTTTATCCCAAAGGTCTTTGGTGTTGCTAACCCCAAAAGCTCAACCCTCGACAGCCAGAAGCACAATATAAGCATAAGCCCCTGAATGAGTTTCTTTTCATAAAGAAAATTTTGTGGGAAGATGAGGAAGGGTAATTCTTTGTATTTTACATTCTGAGCCATTTAAGCTTATTTTACCTCCCTTGCTACTTTGTCTGCTGCACTTGCAATAGTGGAAGGTCCCTTTTATTTTGTTTGGTTTTCATGTGAAAACTGAGATTTTTCGGGCAGGTAGCTGAAGCTTGGCCACAGGAACTGACAGCTCTGGGTCATGCTTGACTCTGAAAATCAGATGCCTTTACTGGACATCTGGCTGCCTTAGTGGCAGATAGCAGGGGAGTGCACTTTAATATTTATCCTGACCTCAAAAAACCAAGTAGAATGGAGAAAAATATACAAAGTAGGCCATGAAAACAGGGTTTGTGAACATCTGAGATCCGCTCCTAATTAATAGCAGTTCCCATCCCAGAAATCATACCATTCAGCAAAAGTTAATCATCTTTGCTCATACATACAATACACTTCAAGAGAGAATGAGTCACCCTCATTGAAATGTCTAATGTTATGAAATCCAGTGTGACTGATGTAACAGACCTGGCTAAGCTCTCCAAATTGGCCAGGAGCACCAACACAAGCGCAGCCCATGTGTAAGTTGACTTCATTGACTTTTCCTTGTTTGTACCCAGGATGGATTTTGCCTTTAGTTACTAAAACAGGCTCACAGAGAAAGGCCCAAGAAGGATGTGGGTGGGCAGATGAGTGGGGCAGGATGGGCTGGCATCGCCAGGTGCCAGTGGTCCTCACCTCCTGGCGTGGAGCTGCCCATCCCCACCTTCGGGAGCCCATGAAGCAGCTCTGCACAGTGGCCCTGATCCTGCAAATATTTTGGCATGCACATAATTCACAGCTCTGTCAGTGTGCCTGGGACCAGCACTTTAATCATGCCACTCCGCGGGTTTAACCATTTGGAGGCCCAGGGATTTGTTCCTCATTTCTTGTCTCAGGGAGGAATGTAGGTTGAATTCAGCATTAAGATCCTGCCTTGATATCAGCTGTTCCCTCTTAAATTAAATATTATTACCTGCAAACATTTCCTTTTAGCACTGGGAGCCGTTTGCTTGGTGTACTTTGTTTAAATGTCACCATATGAATTACTGAAAGTAATTTAAATATTTAAAGACATATACTGCAAGACTAATTTTATTTTGAAATACTGAGCCAGACTCGCAGTTGATGCAGCAGATAACAGCTCAGCCTGGCACCCCTGGTTCCTGTCCCAGTTCTTTAATTGAATAATTTGCATTTCCAACACCTTTCACCCAACAAGTCGGGGGTCTGAGATTTATTTCTTTTCCCAGCCAGAATTTCTTCCTTCTTTGAGACCTTGCAGCCCCTCCAGGATGGGTGTGAGTCCCTTGGTGGGCTCCTCTCCCACCCACCCACCCATCCATCCATCCATCCATCCATCCATCCATCCATCCATCCATCCATCTATCCATCCATCCATTCACCTTGGCTGCCCTTCTGGGGCATCTGCCCCATAGGGCAAACCCTAGGAGACATAACATCAGAAATGCCAGGGCCTCAGCAGAAAAGGCCGCAGCATTCTCGTATTTCACGTTTTCCAGCTAGAGTAGATTCCCCTACCGACACAACCTTTTCATCTCTTGTTATCTTTATGAATAGCTTAAAAAAAAAGCTTTCATTTCTGGCACACCGGCCATGCTGCTGAAGAGCTGTTCCTCTTCCACCTCCTTCTTCACCCACTCAGATGAAAAGCTGCAGGTAATGTTGGGGAGTAAATGAAAGGCTTTCCATGGGGAAGTAAGCTAAAATAGTAAACAAAAGGCTGATTCTTAAGAGTAAACCAGCTGAAGATGTCACCAGGAAAACACGATGATGAAACACTCCTCGTCTTCGGAAATTACCTTACATGGTGTTGGAAATTACCTTCTGACTCAACCGGCTCGGAGCGTCTGATGCCACTTTGCTAACAGCTTTTACTTGACCTGCATACCCGTGGTTTTCAAGGAAATAATGTTCCCTGTGAGAACTGCCACCACCCAGACCCAAGCCTTCTCTGCCTTTGCTGAGAAAAGCTTGGGTTAGGTGGATGCTGTGATTTCTTCAGCTCCTGGGAGCAGCCCACCCCGATGAGCTGTGCTCCTACCACTGTGTCCTGCTGGCTAGCTGGTTTGTGGGGCTGGGGCCATCTCGCTGCACGCTGAGCTGCGTGGGCACACCCAGAGGCCGCTTGGCTTTGATCTCACATCTCTGCCTGCCATCTCCCATGGGTCTCCTAACACAAGGTCCAAGTTGCCTTTTAATCATGCTGCAGGCATCTCCCTGGAGTGTTCATCTTGCCTGATGCCCCTCTCCCTTCAGTGATGAGTCTGGCTTCTTACACAAAGCTGGTGACTCATTCCACAGGATATGTTTGCTTAGAAGTTGCCTGGTCAACTCTTTCTCTCATCACTGCTTCCTTGCTTTTCACGTTTGGAGTGAAGAAAGAGTGACACACAGGCACAACGCATGCGTGTGCTGAAATGGCACAAGCTGCTTGCAGGATCTCTTTCCTTGTGCTCTGTGTGTCCCCAGGCCATGTGTCCTCTGCCGTTGTGGTCAGTGGTCAGATATGGAGAAGCATGTATCTCAAAGCCCATCCTATTCTCCCTGCTCCACCACTTGAGTTATTAAGTTATGTGAGTTCTCCCTGCCACCCCAGCTTTGCACATGTCCCAGGGCCATCCCAGCTGTAGCAGCTGCCTGTGAAAGCTGGGCTGTTGTTACAGCTGGGAAAGCTTCCCACCATGTCCCCTTTGGCCATCAAGGCTGGCCCCTCTAAGCCATGTTTGAGCAAGCTCCAGACCCCCAAGAACCTTTCAGAGATGTTGCTGTCAGCAGGCATGACAATGCATGTGGTGTCTCAGGTGGGATCTGACAAGTGCCACTTGTGCAGTGCTTTCTCGTGCCGATACCATCCAGGATCTCGTCCATTGTGTTTGCTGGGGTGCTAGGCTGGGCTGAGGGTCCAGCAAAGCTCCCGGGGCTTGGCTGTTGTGAAATAGGCAAATTGCTTGATGCTGCACTGAGGGGCTTTGGAGGACATCTGGGAAAACTGTGGCATCTTCCCCCCCCAGCCCACAGCACAGCAAGGAACCATGGGACCCATCTTTGCCGTGGCTCAGCAGCTGGGCAGGCACAGCAAGACAGGACCACGGCACTCAGAGGACAGGTCTCCTTCGCCACACCATGCCAGTGTGTCCTTCCCGGTGCACAGTGAGATGAACTAAAAGCAGGTTGAATGGTCATGCTCAGAGCGTTGGGGTTAGCAGCACAGAGTCCAGCTGGAGGCCAGTGGTGTGCCCCGAGGGTCAGCACTGGGACCAGTATTAACTTCTTTAATAGTGACCTGGATGATGGGACCAAGCTTTTAAAAGCTACAAAGCTGGGGAGGAGCAGCTGATCCATCAGAGGGTCATGCTGCCATCGAGGGACCTCGATGGGCAGAGAGGAGCTTCATGAAGTCCAGCAAAGAGAAGTGTGAACTCCTGCCCCTGGAGAGAGATAACCTCATGCACCAGCACACACCGAGGGCCATCCAGTTGGAAAACAACTTTGCAGGTAAAGACCTGGGGGCGTCCTGGTGGACAACAAGTTGACCATGAGCCAGCAATGCATTCTCACAGCCAGCAACATCATGGGATGCATTAGGAAGAGCATTGCCAGCAGGCCAAGGGAGAAGAAGGAAGGTTTTGATTCCTCCTTCACCACCAAGCACTGCTGCCACTGGTGGAAACTGGACTTGCATCTTGTGGGTGTTCAGGTGCTTCTTGCCAACTCTTAGGTCCAGCGGAGTGCGGCATTTTAACCCTATTTCAAGGGTCAGGAAACAGGACACAGACAGAGGGAAGGGACCTGTCCAGCACCACACAATTAGGCCAGTGGTGATTGGGAAGGGACCAACCTCTTCCCTGAGAGCTGGTCCGGTTCCCCCTGTGCTGGGTCATGTTCTTGCAGGTCATATATGTGTACCCAAGTGTGTCAAACAGCCTCGACCAGTGATTGGCAGGGATTGCTGAACAAGTTCACAGAAAATTGGAATTTTGTTAAATATATATTTTAAAAAAGGCAAGCAAAAAAGACATTGTCCCAAGAGATGCTTTGTGTTCAAAGTAAAACTTTGTTTCCTGCAAACTAAACTTTTTTGGGAAAAAAAGTGAGGTTCAGCTGAACACTACCAACACAGGGAGGAAAACAGAAGTCGTTTTCCCATGTTCTGAAAGGGGAACCAGGCTCTTTCTCCTGAAACACTTCACAGAAATGGCTTCTTGGGTTTTGTTCAGTTTTATTTTAATCGCAAGGAGGGGTTGCAAAACCAGAGGACTTGATGCAAGAAAAAACCCTCAGGAACTGGAGCATCTTCATGGATGGCCAGTAAAACTTCTCAGTGAAAAAGTGGTGTTGCCACAGCATAGGTGGTGAGATCTCAAAGTGGGGCAGGACCCTGGGTTGCCCATCCAAATACATCCAAACCAGAACAACTGTGTCAATGAAAAGCACTGTTGTGGCAGGGTATGCACAGGCTGGGAGACCTGCCCTGCTCATTGGAATAAGAGTATATGAACAAAGATTGACTTCAAAGCCACCCATGGTGAGAAGCAGCAGCACAGTACAGCCTCCTTCCCCAGTATCTCTGCATCGGCCAGGGGATTAACTGGTGCAGTTTGGGGTTTGGTTGATAGGCAGGGATGTGGTGCACCGCCACATTGCTGAGTCTGCCTCTGAGCTTGTCACCCTGTAAATCCCAGGCAGCACTGCCAAAGCCACCAGGAGTGCCTCACTTGTCAGCAGCAGGGAGAAGGCCTGGCAGGGTTCACGTCTTCTCGCAGGACCAGGCTGAGGAGCAGTGACCACCCGGCTCAGGGTGGAGAGGGAAGCCTGGCCTGGTATTTGGTGGCCTTGCTTGAAACCAGAGCCAGCAACAGTGTGGAGGGAGAGTGTGAAGGCTGGCGAGCCAAAGCCTGGCAGTGTCACCACGTCTTCTCTCGGCTTCTCTCACCTTCTCCCACTGGAGGGACAGGCTGGGCGCTGGAGGGGCCATGCACCACCGTCCCCGGGAGGCTCTGCGCTGCCTGCACCCAGCCCAGCTGCTTTCCCTGCCCCAAGCCAGCATCCCAGCAGCAGCTTGGGAGACATGGGCGAGGGGCACAAAACTCACCCCCTGGCATGTATGGGGGGGAGCTGGGTTAGGAACACAGAGCTGGGTGCAGCCTGCGCCCGCCCTGCTCATTCACAGCCCTTCCTCGTGGGTGGCGAAGCTGCTTTCGCAATTGTTTCCTGTGAAAAGCCTGCACCAGGAAGCTTGCCACTTAGCCTCCTTGAAAAAGAAATATTTCTCTGCAGGAAATTGCTTCTTGAAAACAGCCAGGCCGCCTCGGAGAAGCTGCCGAGGATCTGACGTGTGCACAGGGCGGGCAGCCGAGGATGCTGAAACTGCGGAGCTGGGAAGGCGATGGAGAGTTGAGCGGATCAGAGGGGAGGTGCTCAGATAGCACCAACAGGTCCTGCTGCCTTGGGCGATTTCTCTCTCGACTATTTTCTAAGGAGGATGTAGAGGAGTTATAGAGGACTGTATGAAAAAATTATTTGTAAAAAGGTTATAATGATTGCTAAAAACATAAGGTATGAAATGTTAAAAAAAAAAGGGGGGGGAATTGTAGAGGAATGAAGCTGGGTTAATTATCACTGATAATATACAGCTGTGGGCTGGCTTCAGGGGCGGCGGGTTGGCCGATGTAGACAAGGTGCAGCTGTGGCTGGTTCTGTTAAGGGGTTGAGAGCCAATGGAGAGAGCAGCTGAGGGAGAAGCAAGAGAAGAGACAGCGGGCCCTGGATGAGGTGAGACAAGGAGAAGGCAGCAGAGGGACTGTACAAAGAGTGTGTTGGTATGAGATGGTAAAAGACCTTGTCGCAGCTTGATAGTTTGGAGAGTGCTGTGACAGGTGGAAGGGCTTTTTTTGGCATACAAAAGGAGGAGGGATGATTATAAATGGGGTATGTAGGTATATACTGAACTGCATGCTGTGCAGTCTGTGTCCAATACATGCATAAGACAGGCTTGAGAGTAGATGTTAGTGGCTTTTTAAGTCCCATAAATACCCTGCCCTGCTCCATTACTGCAGTGATGGACTCTGGAGGGTTTAATGCCAAAGGGAGCATTGAACCTCCCTGTCCTCTAATCCTCCACAGGGGAGGATTTTGGAAGGATAGTGGCACATGGCTTCCATGCCTGCTCATTTAAAGCCCATTGCTAAAAGGACAAATTTTCTTAAATATCTCGGGTTTTTCCTCTGGAAGGACTCTGGAGCCCAGGAAGCTGAGGCAAGGAAGAAGGGAAGTGGTCATTGCTCAACTATGTTTTCCCAATTTAATCAGGTTGGAGCTGCTCTCCCTTGCTGGTGGAACCTATGGGGGCTCTTGGCTCCTGCTTAACATGAGTCCCCTTTCTCTCTTGGGTTTCACAGAAAGCGTGGGGACCTTCCGTATTTTTACATAACCAGCTATCCCAGCCAAACTGTTGTGAGAAGCTGGGCCAATATTTCCCAGAAAAATTACTTTTGGCTCCACTGATTGGATTTTTTACACCCAGATGGAAGCACAGCCTTTCCATAAAATGCAGAGGTTTCCTCAAACCATGAAGGTGGAGAAAGACTTTTCTTAGGTGCCCAGTAAAAGGATGAGTGGAAATGGAAACAAATTAAAGCATAGGATGTGGCAGTTAAGCATAAGAAAACACTCTTTCACTGTGAGGGTGGCCAAACACTGCGTTGGGTTGTCCAGAAAAGCTGTGAAGTCCTTAGAGATATTGGACTACCTAACCTGGATGCAGTACCTGCTCCAACAGAGGCAAGACACAGGTTGGGCCAGACATTCCTCAGAAAGACCTCCAGCCTCAGCCCTTCTGGGCTTCTGTAAGAGATGGTCACAGAAATAGAAAAATGGGGTTCTTGGAGTCTTGATTTTTGCTGCAGATATGTTGAACCGCGTTCCCCAAGGCTTGCAGCACTCTGCACACAGCTTTACCCCTCTGTGATTGCCACAGAGCTTCTAGGTCTACCTGAAGAAGCGCATCGTGGAAAGATGAGAACCAGGCCAAGGAGAAGGCTCCCACATCAGGTCGGGTTGCACAGATGGAAAGGTGGGACTGTTGCCTCCTGGCTGCACGTGCCTACTGTCTTTGGCACAGGAGGAGTTGGTTTGCTTCTTCTGCAGGCACATGCCAGAGAATAATTTTCTTGTCTTTGGACCAGAATTCATTGACACATTTACATGAAAGTCTCCAGCTCTGCAGCAAAAGTGCATCTCTGAGAGGCAAATGATGCCATGCCCATTTAATAGAGGCAAAATGTTACCACCCAGGGACCTGGTGGTACAGGCTGCACGTGCTCATGGCTGCCCCATGCTTTATAAGATGCTCCACAAAGTTTTCTGCTTGTGGCAGTTCTTCCTCAGCCTACATCTACCTGCCTTTGCTGGAGCAGCAGGGGAAAAGATGCTTATCAGGTCTCAGCATCCTAGCAGGATGGGGCCCACCAGAGACTTTGCCCTGAAGCAGGGCTGTGTTAGGAAGGATGAATCTGTTCCCATCACCACGTCAGATGCCTGCAGTGTCACAGCTGATGCTCCACGGGGCCAGCTTACTGCAGAAAAGAGAGCACTGCACTTAGATCTTCCTGCTGAGCATTTGTGGGTGAAATGCTTCACCAGGCCAAAGTCATCTGACATTTTTGTCGGGGGTGGGTGAAGCTAATGAATCCAGATTAGGCAGTGCGGAGGCTGGGAAGCTAGATTTCTGCTGAATATATATGAAGACAAATGTAAATTCTAAACTTTCTAGGAGTATTTTTACCCTGGCTCAGTGTTAACATTGATAAAAATAGTCACAAATTAGTGCAGGAGTAGAAAGCAAATTTGGGGCTTTTTTTTTCCCCCCCTGTTAAAACCATGCATGTATTTCTCTACCAGGAGTTAACTTCTTACATATATTAATGAAACATGGGGTAAATCATCAACAAGTGCCTTTCCCTGACAAAATAACTGCTACCTCAATTAAGTAATTAGGAAGGAAAGCTGAAGTTCAGTAAAAGCCTTTATTATTTTTTTTAAAGATAGAAAAAAGTGATTCAGTCCAAGAAACTCAGTGCTGCAAGAGGATGTTAACATCACATCAGCCCACCTCCCTTGTTCCTTAGCTCCCAAATGCTTGCAAAGGTGATGGGGAGGCACTAGCCCCATTCCACAGATGAGAAGAGTGCAGTATGGAAAATTCTGATTTCACTTAATGTCACAAAGCAAACCGGAAGCTACCCTGGGAGCCCAGGTCATCCAAGCAAATTTCCAGCTGCCATACTACTCGCAAAATACTGCCTCAAGTTGTCAGTCTGTCCTTAAACTGCCAGGAAGAAGCATAGTCTCTGGTACTGATGGATATTTGACCACAGGTACCTGAGACAGGTGAAGATTCCTGCTAGAAGGAGCTTAATAACTTTATGGATTGATGTCTGGGCCATGAATCATACCTGATACTTGTTATTAGATGTTGAAAACAGCTGACTGAGCAGTGGGAAAATAAGTCCTAGTAAGGTTTAGCTGTTACAGCCCCGAGTTGTTGGGGGAAGGACCACCTTGACAGCTGAGACTGGAAGGAAAATCCTTTTGGGGTGCAATGTTGTTGAGAAAGTGCATGTTAAAAAGAGAAAAAAAAATAAAAAGCAAAGACAGACTTTTCAGAGGTTCATTTTTAAGAAGAAAATGTGGTTTATCTTCTGAGCACCTTCTGACTGCAAATACCTTTTGCTTTACTCTTCATATCCTTGGGAACCCTAGCCTTCTTCTAAGCTGTAGTTGGTACCATGAGCCCCCCTCATGGTATGACATCTTCTGCCCTTTACTCAGACCCTGGCTCAAAGTAGCAACTGTCACATCTTTGGGAGCAATGCCACCACAGGGGCTATGTCAGAACCTGGAATAAGTCCTGGGTAGATATCTGGTAACAATGCCTTTACCTCACATTCTGCCATGACTCATGGTCTTTGTTTCTAAAACACAAGATGAAGAAGACCCAGGTGCAAGAGACATCAAAACACAGCCTGTGGGCTCGGCAGTCAGAGAACTTGCGAAAAGAGATGCGGTGGCAATGGAAATGGGGAGCCCAAGATGGCAGCTGCCATGGCATCACAGTAGACTGGAATGGATGAGAACAAAAGCAAGCCAAAGCCAAGCTGGCAAGATGTGGGTGTGGGGAAGTCGCTAGTCACTGTGCTGGCCCTTGGGCAGAAAGACCATTGGAGGAGAGAGCCTTTCTGCAGCTGAACGCTGACCAGAAAGATGGACGTGACCATTTATATGAGAAACCCAAGGCCAGCTGTGGTATGGCACAGCGACGATGGCAATCTGCGTGTGGAGTGGTTATGGCTTTGTGCTGTTCTTGCCGCAAGCACTCGGGACTCCTTGGAGCTGAGCCGAAAGCTGTTTATTTCTGGACACGTGCTGATCGTCCAGCTATCAGCAAAGCCACGTACATGGTGAGGCAAACACCACCGAGCCCCTGGCAGCCCCACTGTGCTGATGGAGGCGCTGGCACACAGCATCCTGGACCCCCAGATCTGCCACGCTTTGGGAAACCTCGAGCATGTGAGGTGCCTTCTCCTTGGGAGGCGATTCGAGGGGGCTGCCCACGCTCTCTGCAGAGAAGAGATGCCGTCTTTCATACAAGCAATGCCCCTGGAGGGCAGCCCCGGCTGCTGAGGGCAGGATGCAGGGCCTGGCAAAGGATGCCCGGCGCTGGGGGGGCGGGGGGTGGCTCTGGCTGGTGGCTGAGGTGCATTTCGGAGCGGCTGACTCCAGAGGGCAGCATGCCGACAGGCTGGCCCTGCCTGCCCTGCCCGCGCTGCCTGCGCTGCCCGCACTGCTCGCGCTGCCGGCGGGGCTGCAGCCGGGAATCACCGGGACGAGCCGTGTTCCCGACGGCCCGGGGGGGGGAATCTCTCCCAATGTCCCTAAGCTCCTGGCTGGGCAGGCAGAGGGTGCCACACCGGTGTTACGTGAGATTATTTTACTTTCGCCCTCATCAGGGAGAAATCTGGGCTTGTCTCTGCAGGTGGTGCGCCCGGAGCTTGTCCCGAAACTGATGTGGTTGCTAATGCGACCGCAAAATGGAGGTGAGACATTTCTCTTCTGGTTTCACAGCACCACATGCCGGCGGTTACACCTGCCTCCCCCTCGCCGAGGAGTCCCCATAAGATTCCTGGACACTGTTTGCAGTACACTAAGGGCTTTGGCTGCAGATGTGAGTCCTTTGCACAACCCGCTGCTGTTCCCCTTATGAATTGAAGGTGCTTTGCTAAACAGAAAGGTCAGCTATTTTCACTGTGACTGTGGCTTGCATAAGAACCTCAACATCCTCTGCTGCAAGAGCAGCCTTAGTAACTTCCTACTGCAACACTGAATCACAATAGCTTCCCACAGCAACCAGCGGTAAAAATAAACTGGGCAAGGGGAAGTGGACAGCTTCTGCTGTTCCGCTTTCTTGGGCACACTTGAGTCACAAAAAAAAAAAGTGATGTAGAGCGAGCCGTTTATTTTGCTGATGCCGATGAAATCCACGAACGGTTCAGAGCACAGGCCCGCTGAAATCATGAAGTGTTTTGCAATGGGATGCTCATCGTGCTCAAAGTTAAGCATGTGCTCAAGTGCTGTGTTGAGTCTGTATTTTCATCAGGATTCAGACTTAGGAATTAGACTAAAAGGAGACAGGGACTCCAGCTTTTGTGCCGCTTTTGTACTGAAGACAGAGGGAAATGGCCTCCTTGGGATATTTTATGTGTTGAGGGTATATAAATGACCACTGGGGAAACAGTGGTTCTGTTATGGTTTCAGTAGTAGATCTTGGCTTTGAGAAAAGCAGAACTTGACTGGATGAAAAGTGTCTTCAAACACAATCCAGTTTGTAGTCTTTGCCTTGAGACAGCACCATTCGAACAGCACAGTTTTAAACAACATTATGACTAAAACTGTGTGTGTGTGTGTGTGCGTGCGCGCATGTGTGCACACATATGTTTGTTTGCGTGTGTGTGGGTGTTTTAAGGAACAAGATCTGTTACCCAAGATCCAGCCCAGGTCTTGAAATTCAGCCAGCTGGGAAAAAACCCTGTTGAGACCTAGTGAGGTTGCTGATCCTGGGAATCTGCTGGTGACACAGACCCTGGCTGTTCCCTTTGTAATGGTATTTGCTGAGAAAGTTTATAATAAGAGGTGGAAGAGAACACAAGATAGGAAAAAAAAAGGAATGGGTCATCTGTCCCAGACCAGGGAGGATGATCTATTCCCCTTCCCACTCATGCCCACCGGAATTTGGAGAGCAAGACCTTGTAGGATAACCCAGGTGAGAAGGGACCACAGGAGGGCTCTAGTCAAACCTCCTGCTTAAAGCTGGGTCGGCCCTGAGGTCAGCCCAGGTTACTCAGGGCTGTGCCGAGTCAGATCTTGAAAACCAACAAGGATGGAAATTGCACAACCTCTCTGAGCAACTCATCAGTGTTTGACTGTCTGCATGGTGAAAATAGACTGCAACAGAATCAGCTCATACAAACCCACATTTTTAATGTCATCCCGCTCATTAAAAAGAGAAAGATCAAATTTATTTTGTAACAGGCACAGTTTGCATGAGGCATGGAAAACTGGTACCAGAGGACTGGTTCACAGGAAAAGGCACGTAAAAGATAGAAGGAAACCAGAAGGATGCCTCCAGTTACTTTCCTGTCTTGAAATTTTGATTTTGCAGCATGAAAGGTTTGTATTTATAGTAGTGGATACTAATAGGGAAGATAGTCTAAAAATAACCGAGGATGCACAGATAAAATCATCTATTTTGAAGCTCATTCTGAGAACGAAAGGGAATCCGGAGGTTTAATGAGTCTCAGTCAATTTTCTTTGGGAACGGTGCGTTGCTGTCAAAAGACCGAGGCGGGGCCGGGCACGACCCACTCAAAACCCACGCAGGCCTCCCCGCCCCCCGGCCCGCCTCACTTCGCTGCCGTAACCTTCTACTAAACTTTTGGCTGAAAGCTGGCGGCGGGGAGGGGGCGGCGGGGCCGGGCGGGCTGACGGGGCCCCGGGCTCCCCGCAGCCGGGGCCAGGGTCCGCAGCCCCCGCGCGCCTTCCCGCGCTCTGCCCCCGCCGCCGGCCCCGCCCTCTGCCCATATAGGGTGAACCCGCGTCCCCCGCCGCGCCTCATTGGCGCTGGGGGCGTGGCGGGAGGCGGTGACGCGCATGGGGGGCGGGGTCTCCGCTCGGGGCCGCGCCGCCCGGTGCGTGTGCACGGAGCCGCGCCGAGCCGAGCCGCGCCGGGCGGGGCATGCTGCCGCTCGGCCGGCCCCGCTGCCCGCCCCGCCTCCCGAGGCATGACACGCCGAGCCGCCGGCGAAGCGCCGCTTTAATTGAGGCCGCCGGGATGGGGCGCACCGCGTAGGGCAGAGCGGGGGCCGCCGCGCTCCGGGCCGCAGGCAGCGCGCACCTACGGCCGTGCGGAGCGGCGCCGCGTCCGGCACAGCGTGAGCCCAGCCCCGGCCCGGGGGAGCGGCGGAGCGGGGCCGCGTCCGGCCGCTGCGTGGGTGGCCGGTGGGCCGGGCGCTGGCGGCCGCCGCTGCCGAGCCCCATGAAAACGCAGGTCTGGGGGAGCTCCCCGCGGGCGCCCATGGCTGCGGCGATGCCGTGCAAGAGCGCGGAGTGGCTGCAGGAGGAGCTGGAGTCGGGCGGCGGCCGCTCGCTGCTGCTGCTCGACTGCCGCCCCCACGAGCTCTTCGAAAGCTCGCACATCGAGACGGCCATCAACCTGGCCATCCCCGGGCTCATGCTCCGCCGCCTCAAGAAGGGCAACTTGCCCATCCGCTCCATCATCCCCAACCACGAGGACAAGGAGCGCTTCGTCAAGCGCTGCAAGGCCGACACCGTGCTGCTCTACGACGAGGCGACCGCCGACTGGCAGGACGGTGGTGCCGCCACCTCCGTCCTGGGGCTGCTGCTCCAGAAGCTGCGCGATGATGGCTGCAAAGCCTATTACCTGAAAGGTGAGGTGCCCCCAGCCCTTCCGCCAGCCCCCTCCTGCTCCCGCAGCCCGTGGCCGGCGTCTCCCGTGTCCCCCCGCAGCCCCCGGCCGGCCCCTGCATCGCTGGGCGCCCATCCCTTGCCCAGCCGGAGGTGGCTGGGTTGTTTTCTTTCCTCGCCCACCTCCCTCTGCCTGATTTATTTTTATTTTTACACAGATACGTATTCACATCCCCCATACACTGCATCCTGCTTTAATCCCCCGCACAAAATGGTCGCAGGCTGGAAGTGGCCGGGAGCGCCCTGCTTCTCCTGCGTCGCCTCCCCGGCAGCGGCAGGAGGGACGCCCCCACCTCTGCCGCCGGGGCGTCCCCTCCGGCGCTGCCCTGTCCCAAGCCGACCCCGGCTGGGCACTGTCGCCCCCCCCCTCCCCCCCCCCCCCGCCCCGGTGGCGCCCCTCGCTCCGCTCCCCAGACGGTGCCTTGCGGCGGCTCCCCGCACCGGCGCCAGGCTCCGCTCCAGCCCCTCCGCAAAGGATGGCCAGACTTCAGGGGGGCAGGAGAGGCCTCCCCTTTCCTTATTACCCCTCCCCCCCGAAAAAGCTAGCGCTTGGGTTTGTCTCCCCCTTTCCCTGGGAATGCCGGCGGCGCTGGGAGGGGGCAGCCCGGCGGCTCCCCGGGGCAGCGCGATGGGGGAGCGGGGAGCCCCGCACATGCCCTGCCGTGAGCGCCGGCGGTGATTTGGGCTTTGAGGTTGGTTGTTGGGGATTTGGGGGGGGGGAGCGGGGGTGGGATGTTGGATTCGTTTTGGCCATTTTGAAAGATCCCAGCAGGCCTCCCTCCGCAGCAGGCTGAGCAGAGCCCACAGCTGGGCTGCTGGGACCCTTCCCATCCTCCCAGTCCGGTCGCTGGGTGGCGGGTTTGAGGCAGAAATAACAGAGCGGAGGCGTGCGGGGGGAGGGGGGGGCCGCGGGGGGAGAGTGGTGAAGAAAGTTGCTACTTGCAGCTCTTTAAAAAACACTGCTGCTTCTTGGTAGACCCTTTCTGGGTAGCCGGGGGAGCCCCGGGTAAGGGGTTGGGGTAGCAGGGGGACAGGCAGGTATTCGGGGACCAGCCTTAAGGGCTGCGCTGCCCGCACAAGCCTCCTTCAAAGGTGACATGGGGGGGGACGACACACACAAACTCAGGCGTTGATCCCGGTTCCCCTTCCCACCCTGTCCGTGTCGCCGGGGCAGCCCCCCACCCCCTCCCATCCCGGTTGGGGGCTTCCCGATGGGCTCTATTGCTCCTTCGCTTTGTCTTCCCTTTTCTCTCCGCGTCGTCCCCCTCCCTGGCAGGCAGGAGCAGCTTTGAAGTTACTCCTAAGCTCTCCCCGATGGGCAGGGGAGGAGCTGAGCCCCTTTCTCTGCCTTTTTCCGGGAGCCTCGGTGGGAAATGTTTCCAATTAAAATTCCAAAATGGCTCCTCGGCGCTGTCTGGCGGCGCGGGGGGGGAGGAGGAGGACGAGGACGAGCCTTTTTCATGAATGGATGTGGCAGGAGCTGTCTGTCCTGCTCAGTGACCCTGCCGCAACCGCCGAACCCACTAACAAAGTTTCCAGGAGGCCTTTCTAATTAAACCATTTGTCAGTGTCAGGTACCGATGGCTGAGCTCCGGTTTAATATTGCCTGGAAGGGAGGTAGATCGGTGGGGTTTTTGCTTCCCTGCCTCTGCCTTCCTTCCCAAGCTGTTGAGCCAAGGAGCTGGAGGAAAGGGCTTAGGAGCAGAGGCGAAGGGTCCCATCCCTCCTCAAGCCTGCTGCGGTTTGGGTGAAGGACAAACCTGCGACACTGCTCTGTCACAAAATGTGTTTGTAGTGCTAAAATAGGCGTGAGGATCACTCTTTGGTAAAACTTACGGTCTGTTTTTCCTGCTTGAAGGTGAATTGTTTTGTTGGGTTTTAGTGCCTGGGTTGGGTATGTGGTGGTTGTTCTTGTTTTATCTTTTCAGATGCAGATACTTCTGTGCATTTCTGTCTAGGTGGCATAATAGCGCTTGCCTAAACAGCCCCAGACCACTATTTCTGAGGAGCTAAACAAGGCGAGATTGTCTCTTGCCATTGATTTTCTTTTTGGATGTTTGTTTCTTTTGCAACTGAAATTTGGCCCATGTTTATCACAAGCGGTATCAAACTTTGCAAGAAACACTGTGGTTTCCCGGGACCTGTTTGCTCAGTAGCAGGCTGACCAGGGAAGATGAGGGAGCAGGTAGATGCCTTTCTTGATGTGAAGTTGAAGGTATACTAACATCTTGCTGGCAAAGACCTGCTAAGTAACATGCACATGTGGCCAGGTAGAAGGATTTTCCATTCTGAAGAACAAAACATCTTTTTGGACTTGATGATCCAAAGGTCTCTTTCAATCTAAATGGTTTTTGTCTCTGCCTGTCCCCTTTCCCTTTTTCCTTTCCCCCTTCCCAGGTGGCTTTAACAAGTTTCAGACCGAATATTCGGAGCACTGCGAGACCAACCTTGACAGCTCCTCGCCCAGCAACTCTCCCCCGGCATCAGTGCTTGGCCTGGGAGGGCTGCGGATAAGCTCAGACTGCTCAGATGGTGAATCCGACAGGGAACCCAGCAGTGCCACAGAGTCGGACGGGAGTCCCATCCCTAACAATCAGCCTGCCTTTCCGGTCCAGATCCTACCTTACCTGTACCTGGGCTGTGCCAAAGATTCAACCAACTTGGATGTCCTGGGCAAATACGGCATTAAATACATCCTGAATGTGACTCCCAACCTGCCAAACATGTTTGAGCATGACGGAGAGTTCAAGTACAAGCAGATCCCCATCTCAGATCACTGGAGCCAGAATCTCTCGCAGTTCTTTCCCGAGGCCATTGCTTTCATTGGTAGGTAGTTGGCAGAACATGTCTTTTCATACTCACTGCTTGGGAATGTGGCAAGCCACTTCCCAGCGCTGTTACTTGTCTCTGGCCTCACCTCTCCAGGGCACAGCATCAGTGCTGGCTTAGGAGCTGAGCGTCGCCCTGTCGAGGTGCTGGGTAACACTGCTGGTGCCTGCGGCCCTGGCTGGGTTCAGGAAAGCTTCCCCTTCTAGATTCAGTCCTGCTGCAGCACCGCAGCCAGTTACCTGCGAGTGGTAGGACCGGCCCCGCTGTCTCTTGCCCTTGTATGAGTGTGCGCTTGTGTGGAATGGCTGAACCGAGGTAGAGGGAAGCTGCTTTGCCTGCTTTTCTGGGAATGAGTGTTGATGGGAGTCGCATTAATGTGACTGGTGCCGGCAATTCCTTAGCCCCAAGTGTGGTTACAGTCTTGCGAGGAGGGGTGGGTGGGAGTGGTGCAGTATTTTCCTCTGCTGAGAGGATTTGCTAGTCTAGTTGTGATCCTGCTGTAAGTTGCCCTAGCATAACTAACTCCTTGTATGGATACTTCTCCCAAGGTAAGTGTCAACACAATGAGTTAGTGATTATAATTACCCTGCAGAGCTCAGCTGGAAAAACCGCTGTGCAGACAGCCCCTGAGACAGCTTTGGCTGGTTGTGGGGAAGGGTGCAGGGAGGCAGGTCTTGTCTCCTAGGCTAGCATTCACTTTGAAAATTGCTCTCTTCTGTAAGAGGTGTCTGTCGGGCTGAGTAGGGATGTAGACTTCCAGCGTGGTCTGTGCTGTCTGCTTGTGACAGTTATTAGCCTAATCAGATCTGATTTATGGGGGATAAATGGCACAGGTAGTCGTTACCACCATTAACTATTAAAAGACCTATGGGTTCATACGCGATTACAACTAGTGGTATATGTAAAGGAGAGGGGGACCTTTACCTTCAGACTGAAATCTGTGTAGCCTGTTTTGATGTTGCTTTGTTGCCCCTGTTTTGGACCCTGCTGCATGTGCTGGCTTGCTGTGCTGTACGGCCTGAAATGGGGCAGAGCTGTGCTAGGTCCTCTGCTGCTCTTCAGCCTTGGAAACCCTGGTTCCCACATGCTCTCCTTTGTGCCCAGCTTCTGTCCTCTACTAATACGATTGTGGTCAGAAGCAGCAGCTTCAGTGTGGCAGCAGGGACCCATCTGATATCCCGTCTGCACTTCCCACACGTGGTATTAAATGTCAGGGCTGAGGTACACGGTCCCTGCTGGCATGTGGCATTTGGGATCTGTCTGCTGCAGTCAGCCGATGTCTCTGAACACCGAACCTGTGCTTTCCAGTTCATGATAGGAAATGGAGGATTACCTCACTCTAAAACCCAACACCAAGAAATGCGACACAGGTCAGATGAAAGGCAAAAAAGTCTCGGAAAAATGTTGAATGAGGAGAGACTGGGGCGGGGGGTGAGCTGGATATGGGGGGGGCGGGCATTGCCCACTGTACTGGAAATTCTTGCCTGGTCTTGGAGGCTGGGGCAGAAAACCTTTTGTGGCTTGGGTCTGGATTTTGTTTTGCCTGCATCTTCTTTGCCCTTCCCTGTGCTTGTGGTGCCAGAGTGTCTCTTACCTCTGGCTTTGCCCGAGGATCCTCTTTCTCCTGCCACCTTCTCCCTCCCCGCCAAGCTCTCAGTCAAATGACTTAACTTCAAATAGGGCTGCCCAGAAGTAAGCAGCGCTGGGTACTTGCGTGCATTCAGCGCTCTCAGCAGCGTGTCCCTCTTTCAGCACTAAGATGTCAATTCATAAAGGGATCACACTGTTCTGGCTGTGCAAGAGACAATGAGTGTGTGTGTGCTTTTCAATCGGTGGCAAGGGAGGGGAAATTTCGTCGCTGTTCTCTCGCCATTTTTTGGTCCAGCCCGCATTCCTGCTCCCCACTACCATTCATCCTGAGGGTCTTCTCCAACACAAGCATTTGTTTGTAGTGGAGTGCGTTTCTGTCGATCCTAAAGAACAATTTCACAATAAGGGAAGTTCCTGCACTTCAGGCTTTGCTTAAATTGGCTTCGACTGCATTCGCGTAACTTTCCTAGTAGAATGAGGACAAGAACAGCAGAAGAGAATGGCTTGTGTGGTGCTGGGGCTGCAGCCTTGCGTCGAGCGCGCAGCATTCCCTGGTTAGTTGGTGTTGAGGTGGGTGTGCTGTGCCCCACCCCCAGCATCTCCCTGGAGCTGTTGTCTCCAGCTCCACCTGCCTTCTGTGGGTTATTCCATTTCCCTGAATAAAGGCTGCTGATGCTCCCTAGGCAAGGGATGTGTTGCGAGGCTTGATTAATACTTCCCAAGCACGTGAGATGCTTGGCCTTGCTGTATGGAATGGGAATATGCAGCTTCGCCGTGCAGTGGGAATACCTCAGGAGCCCTTTGGGGAGAGATGTGGGCGTCAGAGGGACACGAGATGGTGTCACTAGGAGCAAGGGATCCAGTTCTGGCAGTCATCCTGGTCCTGGGAGCTTGCAGCTGCCACCTGGCCCTGCTCCAAAGCCACGCGTTTTTGGTGCAGAATAATAGACTCCCCCTTCCCCTTGTCTTGTTTCAGATGAGGCCCGTTCCAAGAAGTGTGGGATCCTTGTTCACTGCCTCGCTGGCATCAGCCGGTCTGTAACAGTCACTGTCGCCTACTTGATGCAAAAACTCAACTTGTCCCTGAACGATGCCTATGACTTTGTGAAAAGGAAAAAATCCAACATTTCCCCAAACTTTAACTTCATGGGCCAACTCCTGGACTTTGAGAGAACTCTGGGACTCAACAGCCCTTGCGACAACCGCTCGCCAAGTGAACAGCTCTACTTCACCACCCCCACCAACCACAACCTGTTTCAGCTGAACACTCTGGAGTCCACATGAAGGGGATGCCACCTGGTCGGGAACTTGAGCATCGAATGGCTTCTCTTGAGCATTTCAACTCTTACAAAAGTATCTGTCTTGCCAGGCAGCTCTGAAACGACTAGCTTCTCTGGGCAGAGGTGCCTGATCGCTGCTTTAAGAAGGCTAATGCCGTTCATTAGTATCCTGATCAAAGTGGTTTGAAGAGGTAGTCTTTTTACAGGGGGTTATTTAATACGGGCGATGTTACAGCGTTTTGAACGCAGCTGTTACCGGCAATAACCGCTTTCCTGGGTGCATTGGGACTGTCAGAACACGCACATGTGTGAAGAGCTACCGGGGGTTAGCTTGCTGTGGAAAGTGAGGAGATTTATGCACTTGGAAACCTTGAACAAAAGGTGTTGGGCCAAGACTGTTTTAAAACCCAAGTTTACTTTTTTTTTTGATTTTTAAGAAAAGAGAGGGTAGATCTTACTCGAGCTTTGGGTTCAAACTCTTTTTAAATATGTAAGTTCCTGACTGTTTGTACAGACGAGGTTGCAAAACCAGTATTTTATTCTGTTTCTTGTTTGATCATTTATTATTTTTTTTTAATCAAATGTTTATATTGACCAAATGCATTTTGCACACTTTGTGAAGCCTTGGTATGTCCTGGCATATTACTGGGTACTCCAGAGAGAGATACATGCTGCTGCTGTTGTTGTTAGCATCTGGTAGGAAGCTTTGTTATGTGTGAAGGCCAGTTGGGCTTAAATGCAACCCCTTCACCACTCCTGCACTCACAATCACAAACTCTGCACTGATTCAGCCAAGGTGACTAAGCCGCAAGCTTTTTTTTTTTTTTTTTAATTCCACCCCTGCCAAAAACACTGTTTGCTATTGCCAGAGGTAAAACTTGTAGCCTCCAGAATTGGTAGAAGCATGTCTGAGCCCCACTTCGTTCTCTGCTGCCTGTTGACTGACTTAATGTCATCCAGCTGGCCCGAAACCATTCCAGCTTCCCGAGTACAGAAGGTGGTTGTGATGTTGGCGTTTCTTGTGCACACTCTATTCTTTCCCATGTGTGCGGGCTGGAGGGGGGAACACAGCGAGCGCCTGGAGCAGAGCAAGGATTGTGTAGCGGGACGGGACTGAATCGTCACGCATGGAGCGTGTGAAGGGAGTGAAGAGATGTGGAAATGATGAGTGTTGTAATAGAGAAATTTTTATATATATATATGAATATATATATATTAACTGGCAAATTCTGAGATGATTGGAGCTTTCAACAGAGGTTCTGGGTTTTTTTTCCTTCCTCTTTCGAATAACTATGCCGTGCCTTCTATTCTGAGAAGACTTGTTTATATTTCTGGCTAGTGTTTGGCAAACACCTTATACCAAGCTGGGAGGGGAGGAAGTGGTAATAATTTCTGGGAGGAGGGCAGAACGGATTTGGAGATTTCTTTATTGGCTGCAATGTAGTCCCTCCTTTCTCCCCCCTCCCTCTCCACTTTAACTCTCATGTAACTGAAAAAAAAAAAAAGCCACGGATTTTTTCTAAATATCCAGTTTTTTGTACTTTTTTCAAGAAAAAAAAAATAAAAAAAAAATCTCCATCTGGAGGAATGTTTGACGCTGTCGCATCCTGAAACTGTTCTTTTTGTTGAAGTTGTTACCAGAATGTTGGAATGAGCTTCTCCTTGTTTTCTGGTTGTTTTTTGTTTGTTTGTTCGTTGGGTTTTGTTTGCAACAACGTTGGGATCGTGGGTCATTGGAAGGGAGAATGGGCGTAAGTATGGTTGTGAGTGAGAAAATTGAGAATATCCTAATTGCATCTTACCTCATGGAGGAATTTATTTTTTCAGGGATTTTTTGACAGTGCATCTGTATTGCATTACAGCTAAGCTGGTTTGTAAAGGCTTCCTGTGCTGTTAGTGGTCGTCTTCTTTAAAGGAAAAAAAAAAAAAAAGATGCATCTTCTGATTAGTACAAATGAGAGCTTGTTAGTGAGGAATGGTTCTGCTTTCTGAGTTATGAAGGAAAATTAGTGACCCTATATATACTGATCCAATATTGGGACTTTGTTTATATTGCAAATAAATATTATTTTTTCTTTAAAAATGATGTTGGTGTCAGATGCTTGTCTAGCTTCTGCCCCTATAAGGGCACACTGCTCTTATCCGTTTTTTTATGGTTGATTTACTAGTCTTCTGTGACCATGAAGAGCATTTGCTGGGCAGTGTTAGAGTGTGGTGTTTGGTTTCATGCACAGCTTAAATTTTAAGACCTGTGGTAAAATGGAGAGGGGGAGGTGGGAGGATGAGGAGAGGGATAGGGGGTATTGGATAAACCCGAGAACAAAGGACAGCTTGAGAACGAGACCAGCTTTGACCTCAGCCATTCCTCTGTGCCAAAAATAAACAGATAAACTGAAGACACTTTTGTTCACCGTTTAAGCATGGCCTACAAAGGTATGGCATGGCAAGGCCTTGCCCACGATTGTTGTGATGGCAGGCTTCATTTTGGTAGGAAGGCAAGGAGTTGTGACCTTGCAGGCAGCTACCTGATGACTTCTGGGTCTTGCAGAGAGCAGCAGCCCCCTCCTGCATCCTCCGGTGGGGAGCCAAGCCCCTGGCCACAGTGTCCTGCATGGGCTGTGCTGTCCCGCTGTGCTCCCTGGCTGCGGGTGCAAGTGGTTTGTGGGAAACCTGGAGGGGCTGATGAGGATGCTTTAGGGTAAAACGTGGCTCCAAGGGTTGGAGTGCAGCCCGGCTAAGGGAGCTGTGGCTCTCCATGCCTCTGCTCATAGCTACGTAGGACTGAGCAGGAGTGGGGTCCCCTGCTGCCTTCCCCCTCCTCCAGCTTTCCTTGTTCTAATTTAGATGGCAAGAAATTAAAGGACTATTTAATCCATTCCTGAAAGTGAGTGTGTGTATTGTCTTGTTCAAATCCCAGGGCCCAAGCACCAAAGACAACTGATTTTATTCCAGAAGGAGCTCCTGGCTGATGGGCACAGAGCCTGCTGCAGAGCCAGGGAGGTAGTCAGAGGCTGAAGCAGGAGCCAAGGGGGAGCATGTGTGTACGTGAGAATTTGTTTGTTTACTCCTTGACTGCATGATGGGAATCTATATATTGATTGAGGCCTGTTTGTAGCTCAACAAATGGAAATCTGCCTGGTATGCAGGGAAAAGAAGACCTTTAGGTTTTTCCCTGTAATTACACGGTGGAGTAGCTCTTGAGGAAGATATGAAGCCATGCTGGAGGCTGGCTGTGCACTGAAGGAGTGCAGAACAGTTTGTCATGTGTATGGCTATATTTGCTTCCATGTAATTTCCTCTTATGATTTTCTGCTAAGGTGTGGAATAGGATATTGGCAGTTAGCATTAACCCTGTAAATGCGTTTGTACGGTAGCTGAGTTGTGGCTGGCTGGAACAGCACAGCTGCTGTTTGTGACTGTGGAAGAGCTGGTGTGCAGGCAGCTGCCAGGCTGCTCCTCAGCAGGCAGCTCCCTCAGGGTACCTGATCCTAGGAGCTGCAAGGAGTGAGTGTCCTGGCACTGCTGCGCTCAAAAGCCCTGTTACCAATGGAAAGAGATGGCTTGTCTGAAAACCATCCCGCCACCTGCAAGTGCTCTTTCCTCCAGGACCCAAAGGAGCCCTTTCCAAGCTTCCTGGCCCTGACAGCAGGGAGCAGCCAGCCTAGCTGGTCCTCAGCCATCAGTTTTGTAAATGTCTTGTAAGTGCTTCTGGGCTTGGAAGGGTTTCCTTGGAGACCTGATGTCCTATAATTTAGTGAAGAGACAAGAACTGACATCAGGAAAGGGGCAGTACTGGAGAAATAGTTGCAGAGAGAAAAGAGTGTGGGGTCTGTCTACACTCCCTTGCAGAGGCGGGCACGAGCACTAGTTGAGCGTAGGAGCATGGGCTGAGTGAGAAAGCTGGTTATGTTCAGATCGGTGGAATTTGGCAAGGAGATACTGCTTCCCACACGCAGCAGGGAGAAGCTCCTTGTTTAACCCAATGATTCCAGACAAGCTGCTTGTAAGATGTTCTCTGATACTCTGCTCTACAAAACCAGGTAATCTACTTTGGTTCAGAGATCTGCTATCCCTGGGGTTTCACTTGTGATGCTACAAGCCCTCAGGCAACATGGGTGGGAATTTATCTCTTCTTTTTTTTTTTTTCTCCTCCTTTTTTTTTTTTTTATGGATGACTTTGTCGTACCTCTGATTTGAACAGTTAGAGGAACCACAGGTCCCAGGTGCTTTCAAAAAGTTTCTCCCTCCGTTTCAAGTCATGGCAAAAGCACAAAGCTCTGAACACAGGTAGAGCTAAACTTCTGCATTTCCCCACCGGGAAGCCCCGGTAGCTGATCTTTGAACACTTCCAGCAGCCCTCTGCACAGCATATCCCATCCTGCCTCCCTCCATGATGTCTGGCAGAGCCTGGCCGCTCACCACAGCTGGAGCGGGAAGGGCAAGGGGAGACGTTATGTCCTGAGCATGAGGGTGACTGTTGGCATCTTGCGCAACAGGAGAGCAAAGAGTAGGTTCCCAGGGCAGTGAAATGAGGGCTACTTGTGGTCGTTGACGATAGAGAGACAATGCAAAGGCAGGGGAGATGTACCCCAAACAGCTGCAGGAGGGAGGTGTGAAAGGGTGGTGGAGGCAGCATCGGGAGCCCAATGAGCAGGACATGAGCTTGTGGAGGGGACTTGGGATTATTTGTAGCTTTCTTTTTCTTGCTTGTGTCTACCCTTACCCTTCTTTTAGGCCCTTATTTCTTGGTGTGGCATCAAACGCTCTGGGCATGATGCAAGTCAGCCTCTGCAGCTCTGAACTTGCCTGCTGTTGCGTCATCCAGAGACGCACGTGGGAAAGCAGACTCTTCCTGCCACCATCTGAATCTGGGTGCTCACATTTCCAAGGTAACCAGGTTATTTGTGGGCTGTTACTTTCTTTTTTTATCTTTTATGTGAGCAAATCAGGCTATTTGCAGTGTTGTGAAGGCATGTAAATAGTTCAGCTAATCAACACATCCCTGTATTTACAGCTGACTGGCGCAGGCTGTGATAGTCATGCTCTGGGCTGCTCAGGAAGTGTGTGGAAGTGGGCTTTCTTCTGGATTTTGTGCCATTTGCTCCTGTGCTTCCTCAAAGATTTCTCTTAATCATGCTTGAGGTCAGAGAGCTGGGCTGGCCAAATGTAATTTGGGATGAGAGAGTGGGTGAAGAAATGTTCAGCAGGTAGGGAGAGCAGCTCATGGGAGTCCCATCCAGCCTCCTTGTCCTGTTCCTGCAAGTTCCTCTATTCAAGCTGCAGAGTTCCCCTTTCTACTGGCTTTGTCTTTTGACCTTCTTGCAGTGTTTGCCCAGCAGCACAGGCCCAAAGAACAGGCTGTAGGGTGGCCTCCTGGAGCTGCCATGAGGTCACTACTGGATCCCCAGCCCGGGTATGAGATCTGGGTAGGAGACACCACTGCCAGTGTGGCGTGAGGGCAACACCTGAGCTGTGTGATGGCACTTGTATTGCACCAAGGAGGCTTGCTATGCCAGGATGGGGGGTGGGTGCTGAGGGCTGCCATGTCCAGCTGGGTGGTGTGGGCCCTAGGCTGCCACATGTGATCCAGCTAGTGACATGATGATGAAGCAGAAAACGTGCTTCTTTCTTGGGGGCCGTGCTCAAGTTTAAATGGCTGTTTCTGTGGCATCTGTGAGGTTATCTGCCTTAAACCGGTGGGAAGCTGTGAGGTGGGGAGCAATATGGCAATGGACCTCAGGGTTGCACTCTCCCTAGGATGGGCAGTGGCAGCCATTTTGTGTCCCTCTTCTCCACAGCACACCCCTTCCTGTCATGGCCGCCGCTGCCCTCAGCGGGGTGTGCCAGCTCCCCTTCCTGGGCCAGCAGGGCCTGTAGCTGAGGGGGAGGAAGAATTACCTCGGTGAGTACTTTTCCTAGCCTGGCTTTGTCTCTGCTCTCCCCCTTTTTCCTTTCCAAAACACCTGAGGAGCTGCTTGTGAAACCTCAGGTGGCACCTGAGAGGACCCCAACTGGTGGTCTGGGAAGGCCTGAAGGACTTGTGGCTGTCATGGTGGTACAGAAACACGGCTGGGTTTCTGGCACGGGAGGACGAACAGCTGGGGGAAGTGGGCTCTGTGCAGCTGGCAGCAGCTGAACCCCTCAGCCTGCAATGGCAGCTGCAGTCCTTGGTGGCTGCGATGGTACTGGCACCAGCAGTCAGAGACTATGAGCTGCTTGCAATGAATTAAGTTTCTGGTGCCTCCGGGCTCCTCCCTGACACCTCCATTCTGCCCTGCTCAGCCATGTCGTGATCTTGTTTTTGGGTTGGGAGCTGGGTCAGGGCGGAAGCTGCGGTTCAGCTTTGATGGCTCAGTCAAGGGTTGGGGATTAATTATGGGTTGAGAGTTAATCATGCGGCAGGCGCAGACACCCAGGCTGGCTGTACAGCCCCAGACTGCTGGTGCCCAGACCCTGTGGGCTGTGTGGACCCCTCAGTGCTGGGGCAGTATGGGCCCCTCTCCCCTGCCTTGTGCAAGGCAAGACCACCATTGTTCTCTGGCCTTTCTTTTTTCCTTCTGGTTGTTTGTGCTCATAGATGAACTTGCACTTGTCCTTATTTGCTTTCCCTGGTTTTCTGCTGCTTTCTGTTTCTCTGGATAGTTGGGATTTGAGGTACCTTCCACCTGGTAGCTTCTCCTGCAAAACTGTGGTCCTTCTAAAAGAGAACGGAGTCCTGGCTTTCTCTTAGAGGCTTTGGGGCATGTTGGAAAGGGAGACCAGCTGTGCTGTGGAGAGATCTGTGGGGGATATGTATTATTTTTGTGCTGCTCAGTGGTGCAAGCAATCCAAGAGCACGTAGAGCCTTAAGAAGTATCTGGTGAGGGAACCAAGTATGAGTGGAGGAAGGGGAATCCAGACAGATTTATTTATTTTCCTAGTTTCTTTCCCTGGAGAAACATCTGGCTTATGTAAAGCCATTTGCTGGGTTTCTCATTGCTTTATTTTGAAAGTCTCTGCATTCAGGCACTCTGCTTTTCCCATCTCCCTGCTCTTCTCATCTCCCATCACTGCCTCAAGGGCAGATTCTTCATGATTTGGGGTTTTGCTTTTATGAAGTTTAGCCTTTGTTTCTGGCCTGTGTCTTTTTCTTTCCTTTCCTTTTCTTGTAAAGGACTGCTCTAGTTTGGCTTGTGGTTTTGCCTTGTTTTCTTCTGAGAGGTGAATTGTTGTGATAAACCCTGCACGACGTAGGAGGGAGCAGACTGGTGTGTTGGCGAGACCCTGGTCACTGATATGGCATTAGTGAAAGTCCCGTGCCAGTGAGAAGCTGAGCTCTGAGGTTTGATTGCAACACCCTAGAAGCACAGCCATTTTTCTGTATGGGAGATTTTGAATTGAAATATGTATGACGGGGTGCAGTTAGAGGGGCTGTGACTTTGGGTTTGGGAGAAGCACTCTCCTTCCTTTAGCCAATGTGGCTGTGAATCGGACCCATTATTTTATCATGCAATCCTGGCAGTGAAGTGCTTTGTACCTGGTGGAAGATTTACAGCGCTGCTGCAGTGATGCAGTTTGCTTAGGTTTCACTCTAAATTTGTCATTTCCTTTCCCTGGATGGCTGGTTCCCCACTGCTTGGAGCAGGCGGTGGTCCAGGCAGGATCACACCCCTGAGAGCCAAGCAGGATTCTCTCAGAGCTGTGCAAAGTGGGATGCTGGATGTGAGTTCGAGGTGATTCAGGGTGCTGGAGCCCACAGAAACTGCCCTCTCCTCTGACAGAACAAGGATCAGCTCTGCCATCAGCTCCATCTCCTTGTCCTCTCTGCCATTTATCACCTTTCTTCTGTTCCCATTCAGGCTGTTGCCTGTCAATGATCCTGCGCTAGAGGTTCAAGCAGGCTCCTGCATGTCTTGGCCTTGCATCCAGCTGGCAGAAAGCAGAGAGAGAGAGAGATGTTTGGGAAAGTCTTGTGTGGTTTTTGTTTTTTTTTTTTTTGTTGTTTGGGTTTTGAGTTTTTTGAAATTTTTTTAACAAGAAGCTTCACTATTCATTCATTCCCCAAATAGCTTTCCCTCTCATTGGATAACATCTTCCTGCTAGGACAGTCCAAGCCTGTTCTGACAGGCAGCTTATCTGCCTTGCAGCTCTGACTGCTTCCTCTGTCTCCCCTTTGTGTGGGAGGTGTTTTGTCTTTCCAAACTTCTGCTGACTTCAGTGGGCGCTAGCTTGTGCCCAAACATGTGCATTTCAGTGCTGACATTCACCACTAATTTTTATATATGACCCTGCAGCATGTTTTTCTTTGCAAAGGGAAGGACTTAAGTGGTTTGGAGAGGGGCAGGAGGATTGATGCTGAAAGTGAAGCAGAGGTTCTCCACTCAGCCTGTCCACCTCCACTGAGCGAGTCCTGCAGCAGAACATGGTGAAGGCACTAGTGCTGAAGGATGCGGTGCTGATGGGGGTCCAAATAAGGGCTGAATTGCACAAAAACTGTATCTGAAAAAGCCCAGAGCAGCCAGCTTGTTGCTTTCCTGTGTTGTCAGCTGTTCAGGCAGTTTTAGAGAAATTCCCAGTCTAGTTTTAAATCTGGTAAAAGTGGAGACAAGTGCATATGTGTGCATGAAGCAAGATTTACAAATGTCAGTATTTTTAATAAAATAAATCCAGTCATATTTGAAGCTGCTGAATGTCAGCGTGCATTTCTGATACATGCTGGCTCCCCTGGAAAATGGTGGGCCCTTGCAGCTTGTGTTGGTTGGCCAGCAAGAGATGAAGCACTTGACCTTGGACATGGGACTAGTGGTGAGTTACACACAAGAACACTTTCCCTGCCTCAAGTGTTAAGATCAGGCTCTGATCTCTGGCAGTCCAGAATAACTCCCAGATGTCACTGTCCTGAAATAACTATGAATGAAACTCTGGATGATGGTTGATTTTCTTGAATCTCCAAAACGTCTGTTCCTTGTGGAGATATGTTTGGTTTTGTCTATGGAGTTCTTCACTTTTCTCCCTGAGTCATGGATACTTCCTACTGGCCATGCAATGCCACCATGTGTCCAGTGCTACTGCGTGTGCAGTGGAGGCCCAGGGATGTTTGTAGGTCAGGGATGACAGATACTCAGCAGGACTCATAGGTGCTGTTATTTAATTGCATTCCAACAGCAGCGAAAGCAGTAGCAAGAGTAATAAATTATAATCTTCATTATTAAGATGACAAATGCCACCCACTCATTACCTGGCTTTAACCACTCTCATTACTACCCAGTCTTTGTGGGAACTAATCTTGCTGCTCAGTGTCCAACTTGTTCAACTTAATACCATTATCTGAAGCAATCAGCTGCTCCTTGTGAAAGAAGAGGAAGGTGCTTTTCCTGAGGCTTGTTCTCTGGGTGCTGAAATGTGGGTAGCTCTGGGGTGGAGGAGGCTGAAGGAGCACTTTGCAAAAGCATGGTGTGGCTGGGGGGCGAAGACTGAAATCCACAGGGACAATCTGGCAGAGGGGGCTGGGAATGGGTGGCAGGATGAAAGATTGTCACTAGGGGGAAAAGGCTACACTTTGTTTATCTCCCTAGGACTGAGGAATAGCATCCGGCAAAGGGATATTAGGAAGAGCCACTTTTTTTTTTTTTTCCTCTCCAGATGTTTTCCAGGGTTTGGGAGCAAGCTGGGTTGCTGAGTAATGACAGTTCTCTTTATGGCTGCTCCAAGCCCCGGGTGTTGCAGGAGGAAGTCCTGGTAGTGTTTCTGTGGGGACTTGTTCAACTTCCCCCAGGAAAAAGAAATTGAGCTCCAGGAATTTCTTGCAGTGATCTGGCATAGCTTGAGTTCAGCAGTCAAGGATGCTTGGCCAGAGGAGCTCAGACTCCTTGGTGCCTGGCTGCTGCCACTACATTGTGTCAGTCTGTACTAAATGTTAACGACTGCTCTGTGCCTGGGGTGCAGCTGTTCTCCTTTCCTCACTGACACAACTGGGAGCCTTCCTGGGGGGGGGGGGGGGGGGGTGGGGTGTTGAGGCCTGCAAGCTGAGGAGTTGGGCTGAGAAAGCAGATGGGAAAATAGGTCTTTTTCAAGATACTCCATGGGTGGCTGGACCCTGGCCAGCCAGAGGTCCTATTGTGCTCTCAGGGTTTCTCAGGGATATCTCATGGGGGTCTCTAATGGGTAAATAATAAGCTGAAAGATTGGAAACAAAGACTGAGAGGTGAAGGGCCAGCTTTCCCAATGGAGAATTGACATCAGTCAAATGTGACAACGACCTGTCAAAGGCCAGAGCTGTCCAATGTGTCTGTTAATGACAAAGACAAATAAGTGGCAGATGAAATTTGCTGCTGACTATTCAGAGCAGCAAAACCCAAAAGCTGCACTGAATAGCTGTAGGAAGTCCTTGCAGTGTGGAGTGATGGAGTTGCAGCATATGATGCTGAGGAAAGCAAAGCAATCCGGGGGGGAGAAGGAGCCATCTTAATCTAAAATGCAGTGTGATAGGCTCAAAATGGGGTAATGTCACATGGGAGAGAGATCTCAGAAGCGCAATTAACTGGACTGCAGGAGAAGGGCTTGATTCTGAGTATGATTTAAAAAACCCAAACCCAATCAACTTCTAGGGAAAGAGATGAGAACAAACTGTATAAATGCACTGTATGAATCTGTGGTGAACCAAAGCATTTATGTAGGTTTGGGGGAGACTGGAGTAACTAATGCAAGAAAAAGCCATTGAGTGCTTTCAAATGTCAATATACAGTCTCTTGTTGAGGAAGTCCCACAACTGCAGATAGCTGGAACCTGGGAAAGCATTGAATGAAACATAGCTACGTGCTTGGCCTGCTCTCATGCTCTTAGGTGCTGCTATCAAGTACCATTGAAGGCAGGACAAAGTACAGGACGATGCTTGATCCAGCCACAGTTACTGTCTCTGATTCCTCTGCTTTTCCAAGATGCTGTCCTGGAGTAATAAGCTATGTGTGGCACACTGCAATTGTGTGTGTGAGGAGCTTTTATGGGGGCTGGAGATATTGCACTGTCTTTCCCTCTGTTCAGTGAAGAGAGCTGCTGAAGTACATGTCTGGAGGAGAAAACTCCTGAGGTTATTGTACATCTGTTATCACACAGACATTGCAATATAGTGTAGGACAGCTGAAGCAGGGAGAGAGGCTTTGTACCAACAGAAATACGTTGTTCTTCACCAATTCCAGTCACTCTGAAACGAATAGTTTCCTCAGGGTGATGGGAAGCTGTTGCCTGGGTCAACAATCCTGCCACTCGTCTCCTCCGAGGAATGTTTGGGCAAGAAACCAACTCCAAAAGGATTCACTTTCTTTGACCTGTCCTCTCCCATCACTTAAGTACTGTGCATCTGGTTAGGAAGAACTGGATGACATGGCAGTAGCTGGATGGGCCACAGCAACTCATCCTGCCCTCAAAGCCCCTGTGTGCTACTTTAACCCACACCACAGCGGGGCGAGACACTGTGTGGGAGTGTGAGACAAGTTCCTAATGTTCCTGTTCATCAAATGGCCCACTGAGTCTCCTGATCTGCTGCGGTGATAAGTCATAACAAGGACTCTCTCTTAATCCTCATTATCCTCTGTAGGTGCTTCCTGCCCACATACACTAGATATTTCCTCTCAACAGGGAGTAACCTCGCTGGAAGATAGGATCAGATTCCCAGGAACCAGGCTGTAGCAAGTGTAGTAAGAGTGAAGGAAGAATGAGGAAACTGTCCTAATTTGAGACTAATCTTATAAATATAGGGCTGGATACAGACAATAGGAAGAGAAATGCCAGGAGAGCTTTAGCATTTGGTCAGGGAAGGATCATTTTTTGCCAGGAGTAGCCTTAATTGTAAATTATGATGTGGTAAAGTTGTTGTTTGATCTCAGTTTCAGCAGAGGGGAAGAGACAGATTCAGCTTTGTGTCACCAGAGGAGGAGTAGCCTGAGAAAAGCACAGGCAAAAATGTCTTTAAAAGCAATTTTTTGTCACTTGTCTACCGATTCAAGCTGCAGTGCATGGATGAAGTGCTTTGTTTCTCAGTTTTGATTTGGATAAAACACTAAATAAGGTGGATAAAAGGGCTGTGTGATTTTTCCTGAAGCAGATGTGCTGATATACCCATTGGGTATTTAATGTTGCATGGCATTTCTGAAAATGCAGTAAACCACTTTTTTTTTTTTTTTCTAGTATAAGTGGGTTGGTGGGGTGGGGTGTTTCTTTCCCCTACCTAGGCCCATAGCTGGAGCTTGTACCAGTCAGAGTTGGCCTGTCCTTCACGCTCACCTTTCATGTGGGCTGGGTGGAGTGTGCTGAAGCGGTTTGTGATGGGAAGTTCTCTATAAATAGTTGCTTTTATGAACCTTTTTAGACAACCTGTTAAAATGAAGTGTTGCCTCCTACCTGTCCCTGACCTATCCACACCACAGCACCATGCGCAGAGCCCATGATTTCTTTGTGCATTTCATCTGCCAGCAGGGTGAGAGCATGCACGTTTGTGAGAAATGAATTGCTTTTACAGGGGTGGGTGAGGGTCCATAAGCGCATATTCATCTGCAGCTGGTATTCTAGCATGATCCCATAACCATTCAGATGACTACAATGCAACAAGGTGTGGACACTGGTTGCTCATCCCCACCCTGAAGGTGGTGTTGCAAGTTCCTGGAAAATGCTGTCATGTCCTTGCGGGTTTGGACTCGTTTGGCTTTTTACTATCCATTCTGTTCACAAGTGCTTGGTGGTGTTGCTGTTTTATTTATTGCCCAGCTCTGGGCTGATCACTGCTGCTTCCTTCAGAAACTTTACAGGCCTTGTCTTGGACCAAGCTTGTGAAGCTACAGTGATGTACAAAACCCCTGCTGCTTCCTAGAAACTTTCTGTCTCTTTTAAATGGTTGGGCTTGGACAGGAGATCTCACCAGGCTTGGCCTAAGACAAATGGTGCAGTAATTCCCTGTCCCAGGCTTCCTGTATGAGTTAGGATAAGGCCTTTCAGCCATCTATAGGCCATCTGTATCTTAGTTTCCTTCTTCCTGTTGTTTCTGGCCCTCCCAGGATAATTGATTTCTGCCTGAAAGTCAGCATGCCACATGGACTTCCATTCCTTTCCCAGGTGACATTTTTTTGTTACTTTCTCTTCACTGTAGCAAGTTATGTGATCTGAGGGTTCTAATTTATAATAAAAAGTGCACAGTTTGCCTCCAGTGGCTGGTATGGTGGGTATTTTTGTTTGGTTTTTTTTGTATCTTTTGTGGTGTTTGTGTTTGGTGGGGGCTTTTTTTGTTGTGTTTTGTTGTGTTTTTGTTTGGTTGGTTTTTGTTTGCTTTTTTTTAAAAGAATTGATGCACTTGGGTTCTGTTTAAGATGAACTTTGTCAGGGAGCAGGGCTGGCTCAGAGGACATACACAGTGGTGTGGACACACCAGATCCTCCTTTGTGTTGTTTACTTTGATAAAGGGTTGCTAAGTAGTGCCTACAGGTGGTTGATGCAGCTGGATAGTGAACAGAGTGTTTGTAATTGCTTCTGCTATCTTCTGGGATATGCTTCCAGCAAGTCATGACACCTGGTAACGTGCTTGTAACATCTATTAACCTTGTAATTTTATAAGTGGAGCTTTAATCCTGCCTGGTTTCCAGTCAGGTCTGGAAACACTGACTGTGGCACTCCATGCTTGCTGCTAAAATGCTGTGCCTGGCTGCTGAGCTCACTGGATTTTGCTGCCTTTGCTGTCTTCTCCTCCTTGCCTGATGCTCCACTCCTTCACACAGGTCAAAGCCTGCCCTTGTCTATAGTTTTCTTCCAGAGTCCTTTAGTAGCATGGGTAGTTGCATGTTGATCCTTTGTGCCAGGTGCTGCTGAGTGATATTTTCCCCTTTACAGATGACACATACCCTGCAGTGAAGAGCTGTGGGGCTGAGGGGGTAAGTGTTCCAGCAAAGGCCTGACTGGTGTGGTGAGGCACTAGAGTTTGGGAAGGTGGAAGTACTGGAGCGAGAGTTTAGGCTTGCTGCAGAAAGAAGACAGGTTCAAGAGCTCCTGTTTTGTGTGTCCTGTTGGGGTCTGGTCTGCTGAAGGAAGGGGAGTCCCTGTGCTGCTGGCTGTGGAAGGCACCCACCCACCACAGGGTGCTCAGCTAGGCAGAAGATGGATGGAAAGGGACATCTTGCACAGGCTATGAGCAGACGCTGGACTGAGCCACCAATTTTCTGGTTTTGGCAGAGCAAGATTGAGCTCTGAGCTTTTAACAAACCAGCTTTCACCTCATGGACCAACCTTCTTCTCCCAAGGCCTGCTTTAAGCATAGGCATAAGGTGTCATGCCAGAGTACCCAATTGCTGGACTCCTGATCCGTAGCCTTCCCCACCTGGGAAGGTGTCCCCTGGAAAAGTGCAGGGAGCAGCGTCCTGCCATTTGGGAAGCCCTAAAGAGGAGAGGAGGTGCAGAGCACACAGAAGGATCTTGGGGTGGGGTTTCAGGACAGGCTGACTTCTAGGTCCAGCTCTCGGGCAGCCCTGGTAAATGCTCTTTGCAGCACTGGGAGGGACTGGTGTTCAGTGAGCAGGACAGGGTGGATGATTTATGCCAAACTCTCACTTGTCTCCTTTCTCCTTAGAGCATTATTCATTGATTAAACTTGCTACCAAGGCAGTTTTGGTGGAAGTAACCAGTTTACAGAAAGTGGAGGCCTTTCCTGAGTGAGCACCTAGCCTTGGGGTTTGGGTGAACTGCCATGTTTGGAAGAGCACAGTGGGGAAAGCAGGGAGTTTTGTTGTGTGTTCTATTAACAGTCACTGCTGACAAGAACACGAAGCAACAACCACCACCAAAGAGCAGAAAGCCAGTTGTAATTGGCTGCAGTCAGATGCTCCTAGTGACCAAAGCAAAGCTTTGAATGGAGAGCACAGCTTACCTCTAGCCTGTATGTCTTCCTCTTTCCTGGCTCTAAACACGACTTCAGGTGTGTGGCTCCAAAATAAGCACTGAGAGCCGGTTTAGGGTGGATGCCATCCTTGCCCTCCACTTTTTTCAGTACCCTCGTCAGTAGGGACGTGATCCCAGGCAGCACCCCTGTGGCACAGCTTTGTGTGAAATAACAAGCTAGCAAGTCCTGACTCCTTGTTTATATTTTGTTGAAGGTTTTTATCGTGTTTCCTGCAGACACAGACTAAGAGGAACTGGTGGTTCTGCTGCTGGCATGCCTTTCTGATAAAGGCCAATGGCTTTTAGCAAGCCTCATGGCTCCTGAGTTGCCATCGGGTCTCATTGTATCCCCTTTGGCTGCTTGACGTGCCTGCTGCTGTGCCTGCTGCAAGACAGGTGCCTTCTGTGCAAGGGATTTATAAGAAGTCACTTAACCTATTTGCTTTTCAGTTTTATAAGCCTTACTCTGTTATTTTATTCTTTCTCTGCCCCAGAAACCTCTCCTTTACCCTCCCCAAGTAGAGAATATTTGCAGGAATCTGTAATTTGTTAATTGAAACTGCTTCTTGCTTTGCATGGGGAAAAAAATGCAAACTACTACTGCAACACAATGGAAGTGTAAACAGGAAAACATATATAAAAGACTTCATTTTGGAGACATACTCCCTCAAGAATGCAAAATATTCTAGGCCTGGAAGGTCTGTGAGTCAAGTATCAATTGGTGTGATGTACCAGAAAAGGAAATGTTATTTAACTTTTTTATTTATGTCCAATAGAGCTCCATGAAGCCTTCAGGGAGAGAAGGAACTCAGAAGGATTCAAAAGGAAACAGCACATAGGGCTTCTGGCTGTGTATGCAGCACTTCTTAAAGAGTTTCATGGGAATGTTAGTAGTTTATTCTCAGCAGTGTTTGCAGAATGGGGCTCTGTAATTTGGAAACTTTTGCATGACTTTCAAATTTAAAATAAAAAAGAAATCTGGCCTAGATTTTAAAAAGTGACAGTGGAAGTTCCCCCAAAACCAGTGGTGAGATACTCCATAAACAGTGTCTAGAAAATCAGGTCCCGTAAGGCTGTTTCCACTTGGAACCCAAATTTAATAGGCGATTTAGGTGATCTTATATTTGAAAGTCACTGTGTGATTTGAGCAACCAAAGGAATAATTTGTGAATTATTTGTTAGTTGAAATATATTCATGTAAACCAAACACTGAGTAATTGAACATAATGAGTAAAGTCACCAAAACTGAAGTCTGTTCATAGCTAATTTGTAGACTGGTGAGGGGCCTAAATCATCTGATGAGCATTTGGTTCCAAATTGTACACCAAGCTCTAGTGTCCAACTGCAAAAGAGCAAATGTTTAGTTAAGCTCAGCATTGATGTTATATGAAGATCACATCTATTTTTATTAATCTTTTTATTTGGAGAAGACTTCTGAAGTCTTTGGAACTTTTTTCATTTGTTTTTTGTTTTTTGGGGGATTTTTTAACCCCTTTTGGCAGGATGCCAGCAGATCAGAGCCAGACAGTTATCCCCTTTGCAGTTGGTCAGACAGTTAACAAGCAGTTTGTTTGGTCTGGAAATTTGGAGGGGTCCTTGTCTCTGCTGCACTGTGATCCTGCCAGGCAGGACAGCACTTTTCACTTCTCCAACCTGAATTAGGGCAAAGGGAGAACAAACTGTCACTATGAGCTGTTCCAACCAACTCCCTTCTTCTGTCAACTGCCAACTGTGATTTTATGTTTAATTATTTGCATTACATCATTAGTCCTGTGCTAGGTGTTGTATGAGGCTAATGATGTAAAACCTACATTAGGTTTAGACACCGTACAAGCTTCCCTGTAGGGCATATGGGCTAAAGTGTTTGAAGTGCTCAAGGAGGAGAAGCTGGCAAAATCTCCCCTATCCCGTCCCCTTGGAACAGTAAGATATTTAACATATTCATTTTAGCTTGCTTATTAAAACAGAATACGCTTTTTCAGAAGTACATCGCTTCACTGATTAGAAACTCCTTTATGCTTTCTGTGCTTTGCATCCAAGCAGGACATATCTGAGGGAGACCCTGTTAGCAGTCAGCTGTGCTTTTCCCACTGAAGCAAGCCCAGGCTGGGCACCGAGGCAGGTGGTTCAGGGGTACATCAGATCAGTTATTTAGAAACCTTGGACAAAGCAGAATGCATCGGTGTCTTGGCTCTCCAGAGTCTACAAGTCAAAGTATCTTCTGAGGGTGCCTGGTTTATAAGCAGATCTCCTCCCTTCCAGAGCTTGTGGTGAGGGTTGGCTGCTTGTTATTGCCCTAATGTTATTTCTGCATCCTCACAGCCTGTGTGTACATGCATATTTCCACTTGCTCTTTTATCATGTTCTCCTTTCTGAGCTTCCCTTTAGACTGTTGATAAATGGTCTATGTTGCTTAATATGGGTGAGGGTGTTGGGTTTTGGAGAGTCTGGCAGGGTTTCTTACGGAGTACCCGGATGCACAGGAACTATTAAAGTGTGGTCTTGTGGTCTAACAGTTGGACCTGCCAGCTGGTATGGTGGGGATGAAACTGCAAAAGGATGTTCTGTGTACTAGTAGTAAACCTCTGAGCAAACGGCATTAGGAAGGGGAATGGGCAGCGCTAGTGGCAGAGGAGGGACAGTCTGACTCAGAGAGCCCCTGCCCTACACTCACCAAGTCTGGTTGGAGAGGGAAGTAATTTACTCTCTTGCCTCTGTTGGTGTCTCTGCCCTCCTGCTGTCGTATGGGGTTGTGTGTGTCACGTCTGTGGAAGCAGAGCAGGGCAAGACAGCAGGTACCCAGATACCTCACTCCTCAGTCCTGTGGCCAGACTTGTTGAGCCCAGTTCTCCGTCACCTGAACCAAGCTTGCCTTAACCTGGTGGAAGGGAGGTCAGGGACTGAAGCTGGGATGTGTCCTTTTGTTCCCACAGCTAGGCGTACACTGAGAAACCCAGGAGCTGATCACACTCCGCTGCTCTGGTAGGAAATGCTTGCTTTTTGCCCCTCTCTGGAGTGGTTAAGTCTGTTTGCACTGAAAAATGCTCTGCCTCCGAAAGAGGAAATATGGGCCCTGTTTCTGTGAGATGCTGCAGGGTGGCCAAACATCCTCAGCAGATAGAGATCATGTAATTCAGGTGGACCACTAAACTTTTAGGCAGCAATTAGGACTTATGCAGTAACTCTGAGTCAACTAATACATCTGGGTGTTGCCTTGGCATACTTCCGATGGCAAATCCTTCCTGTGTAGGCTTGATGTTCTTACATTCTCCTCTGGCCTCCCAAGTTCTCCCCTTGGAAACCTGATCAAAAGCCTGTGGTGATGCCAAAGGGAGATGTCCCATTGAATTCTCTGGCTTTCCTTTGGTCCTCTAGACCTGCAGATGATCCCAGGCGGTTTCTTTGATGCCTTCTTCCCCAGTGGATGAAGTAATTATGACTTCTGTGCAGCAGGCTAATAGCTCTGAAGACTTTAGTCAGGCTGATTAACAACAACTGTGTTTTAATAAAAAATGTTCTGGCAAATCCTTCTGAATTACAACCCTAATTACTCTGCAGCCTGATGTGCATCAATTGCAAAGCTAATAGGATCACCTGAATCCAGTTAATGAATCCTCTGTTATGGCTTGCTGTGACTCACAAGATGTGTAGTGTTTCTTCTGGTCTCCCCTGCCCTGCTCCATTCCCTGGTGAATATTTATGCTCTGTATAGCCAAAGATAAGGGGGTGTGCACCTAAACTTTGAATGAATTAACTTAAATATATGTGTATCCTTCCTATCATTATTTCAAGGGACTTGTAAGGATCAAGAGCCTGGGCTTTGTACTTTGGTCTCAAGGTGAGTTCATTCAAGAAGTTACTGGTAGCTGCTATTGCCTGATTGCTGTTTTCAGGCTTACAGGTTTTGGTGAGAAATCTGTTCAACCCTGATCTCTGCTTCCCTGGTAGTAGTCTGCATCTCTGTTAGAGAACAGTTAGGAGAAACATGCTTCATCTTTGCTAGTATTTTTAAGGTAGTTTGTCCTGTATCAGGAAAAGAAAAAACATTAATCTGAAAGTAATTTGTTGTGTTGGAAAACTTTTTCTTTCCATTTCAACCCTTTATATGTAAACTTGCTTATGCTCCCTGGCTGCCTATCCCCCTTCAAAAGGAAAAATGTGTATTAACCCCACATCCAAGTTCTTCCATCTTTTACAAGGTTGTAAACTGGCTATCTGGGTTTGGAAGGCTTGGGACTGCTCAGGACTGGGCCCTGGGGAAGCAAGAGAGACCTAATGGTGCTTTTGGTTTTAAGGTGTCTTTTTTTCTTTTACAGGTGGAGGGTCTAGATAGTTTGGGGCTTGTTGGCAGACTGTTGTGTTAAAGGTTTAGTCTCAGTCAGGGATAAAGGAGGGTTGTTTGAAAGTGGCCTTTCAAAACTTCCCTCCTTGTTGGCTTCTTGTTCTAAATGTACTGTTTCTTACATAGATTTATAGGATTAATTCCTTGTTTAGGCATACTATAAAATGTGCCTCTAACCATGTACCTTATAACTGCCATAATAGCAAGGAAACCTGTCTGACGAATTTAGTGGCAGGAAGCAAAGTAAACATCTAAAGGATGTAATAAAGAGATCAGGTGGGTAGGACATGGCAACATACCAGAGGAAAGACTTGACACTAGCTCCATTTCTGGTCCCATAGCTCCAGTGCTGTCCTTCACTGGGCAAAATGCAATGAAATAGTTGTCTTAAAGTGTTCCTTGTTGGGGCTTGTGTAAAAGCCCAGCTACAAGTCCTGGGACTGGAGGGGAGGATGCGTGGAACAAATCTTTCTCTTTCCCACTACTCACACCACAGCTGATTTCATATACGGGTCAAGCTGAAAAACTCCAGCTCATTGTGAATAGAGGAGTTAGGAGGGGTGTTAGTAGAGGATATTGGACTGGTTGTTTTCAGAGGCTTCGTTAAATCTCTGTCTAGGAACTTGAAGACCTTGGGTAACAAGGAAAAATGCTAAATGATTCAAATGTTGCAGTAGAGAGAGATGAATGAAGTTACAAAGGAACTGTACAAATATTTATTGCATGCTGGCAGCAGATTTCAGACCAGTCTGTTACAGCTGGGGGGAGGGTATGGCACTGTTGGTTTTGGTGTTTTTGTTTTGGTTTGGTTTTTTTGGGTTTTTTTTTGGTTTTTTTTTAAGCAGAGTTTAGAGGGAAAAAATAAATTCTTGGGTGATATTTGGAAAGAGGAACAAAACCAAGCCAAGCAAATCTACTTGTAAATAAGACAAGGAGGAGGAGAGCAGCAGAGGTGGTGCTGGAGGATTTGTGTTGCTTTCCTGGGCATTAAAAGTGTAGTATCTCTGTGGCTGCTCCTGCCTAGCTGGGACACGCAAAAAAATTTGTTGTGAATGATAGCCTGAATGCGGGAGGAAAGGAGTGCAGTCTATCTTGGGTTTTTAAATACTATGGTGTCAGACTTCTGCATGTCTGGTTCTCCCCAAAGTTCAGGGCCTGCTCTTTGAAGGCTCCTCTCATTTCTTGTGTTTACAAGCATTTATCCTCTGTTCTCTGTGCTTGGCTTGGTAACTAGGAATGGATTAGGAATGTAGGAGCTGTAGCAGATGTAGGGTAGATGCTGATTTTAATTGCCTGTGGTGGGTGTCTTTTGTTGTTGTTTTTGTTTACCCATTTATTCCATAAAGAAGAAAAACAATGTGTTCTGGGGCTGGAGCTAGTTTGGCTCTGACTGAGATACTGGGCACCTTAGCAGTGACATTAGCTAGGTGGCCTGGGGAGAAGGGGCACACTTGTGTTCCTTCAGTGCCTCCCAGAGGGTCAGATAGGTTTTCTCATGGTGGATGGGAGGAAGTCAGTTCTCACCTCCTCCTCGGAGAGAGCAGAAGTTGGCCATTTCACTTACATTTGATAAATATTTGCATTTTTGACATTTTGGAAGCTGAGTGCAAGAAGATCAAAATTCACTCTTGTAGGCTTTTGGGGAGAGTGAGAACTGGCTGCTTCCCTTATGTCGTCTGTGGGATTGCTTCATGTGACTGCTCTGTGCTTGGGCAGCACCTAGCCCTTCCCTAGAAGATGCTCCAGGCCCTCGGGAGCTCCCTATAAAGGAGCTGGCCATGAAGGAGCATGGCCGTCTGCTGGGCAGGAGCAGGCCTTGGGGACCAGGAGGGATGGAGTTTCTTCCTGGCTCCATCTAACATCAGCCACCTGGCTTCAGTATCTCAGTGTGACAGCCAGGGATGACAGACTATGGCAGAGCAGCATGTGCTTGGTGCTGCCAGTAAGCAGCAGACTGTCTTTGCTCCGCCTTACAATGGCAGACCAGATCCAGCCTAACACCAGCTTTGCCGGTTGCTAGCACTGAATCTGTCCCACTTGACTCCTGCTCCCAGCAAGGCTGGTGGGGGAGCTGTCCCAGTGAAGCCCCGATCTCCCTCTCTCAACCTACTGTGGGGAGGCTTTGGCATGCCCCCGAGTGGGACAAAGATTTAAAATCCTTACCCTAACCTATGGGGAAAGTATTCAGGAGGCTTTCATCTTTGGAGAATGTGCTGGGTCCTCTGGATGAAAGAGCTATTATTTACCTATCAACAACATAATCCCCCTCCCTCCTACAGATTGCAGGCAAGCTCCTGGGGCAAACGGCACTGTAATTAAGAACAAATATTTACTATGAAGGACTAGCTGAGGCCTGGCTGGGCAAGCAGCCATGAGCCTTGTCTGAACTTGCCTTCTGTTTGTTCCCCTTTGAAAGCAAGGAGTCAAAGTCTTTTGTCAGAGGAGTGCTTGTGAGGCACAAGATGGTGGGTTAGGCCTTCGAAGCAGCCAGGAGCCATCAGGCTGTTTGTTCCAGGCCTGGGAAATCCCCCATAAGTTGAGTTACTTGCGTCTGGAGGCACTTTGCTTTTCTGTTATGGATTGCTCTGATGCAAGGGAAGGTGGGTACAGAGAGAGGTCTGCATGTGGGGACTTCAGCTGACGCTGTCTGTGGAAATAATTGTCTGCTTTAAAATCATGAATTAATTTAGGCTTCATTTGCATCTACTTTCCCTTTTAATTTCTGTTGCAATTCAAGAGTTTACTTCCCAGGACTCGAGCTCTGGTGTTTAAATGCAAGGGTTCTTGGCTGCTGGAGAAAGCATGCCCTTCTAAAACTGCTGGGACTGTTTCACAGCTGAAACTCACAGCCTACTCACCTGCCCTCTGCCACTCTGATCAACAGCAAGGAGGGGTGACAGGGATCTTGCTCATCTTCTGGCAAGGCTCGGCAAGCTGAAATTTAATAAATAAGTCAATTGTGAGTAATAGGAACAATTGCAAGGATGTGGTGTGTGGTTCAACCAGCTATCACTGCTGTGGTAATGCAACAAGGCATGTGATTAGACTGGGAAATTGCTGTAGCAATACCAAGATTTGCAGCATGAGCCCCAAAGAAGGAGTAGATGTGGGAGATGTACACAGACACACAGAGCTTGCAAGAAGACTGAGCAAAGTGTCTGAACAAGGCCAGCATCAGCTTCCAGGGTACTGAGGAAGCCACAGAGGTAACTGGAGAGGTGCCCCACAGCATGCTGATGTGTGTGTATGCTATAAAACTCAATAGTTGCAGCTTGTCAGAGTTTTTGAGAAGTATGTCACCAGCCGGTCTGATTTAAGAGCGTTTTTTTGGTTTGTTCTTCCTTGTTGTAGGGATGGTCATCTATTCTCAGCAGTATAACAGCTGAAAATGGAGTTCATGGATGCCTCTGCTCATAGGCTGAGCCTAACCTGCCTGGAGCTTTGATCTGTGAGAGCCACTTTATATATTAGATAACCTCTTTTGGGTTTTTAAGGTAAACTTCTTTGCTTCCAGACAGAAAAGTTTATTTGAGGCTTCACTCTGGATGACATGTCTCCTTTTGTTTGGGAGCTTAGATGCAACACCAGGGAGAAGGCAGGGATTATCTATTACACAGGGTCTTGGAAGAGGGCTGGGAAGAGGAAACATGCTCAGCCATGAGCTAGGAAGTCACAGAAAAGCAAAGAAATGAGCTGGAGAGGCTCTGCAGACTTGACATCAGTGCTCCTTAAGAAGGCAAAAACAGCTTCAGCAGTGCCTCATGCTGTGACTTTATCAGTGCCCACCTGCTGCTTCGGCCCATTAGATGTGTGCAGGGAGGAAGCGGCTGCACAACCACTCCAGCTTTTGTGCTGTGATCTATATCTTAATGCTGGCAAACCCCAACTAAACCCATAGCTTCAGTGGAACAAACCTTTCTACTGTTTTTGTGTTAAACCCACACCACCCTGGTTCATGAGAGTGTGCGTTTTTTGGCTTAGGTGTCCAAAATAAATGCCAGAAAAATAAATGCTATCAAGTCTCTGGTTTGGCTTCAGCAAAGTTGTTGTCCATTCCAGTGTGTCTCGTGCATATGGGCTGTAGGAGGGGAGCCCTGCTTTTGTCTTTTTGCCAGCGAGCCAGACACCTAGCCTCTCTCTGCCAAGCCTGTGAGAGTTTTACTTGATTTCTAAAGGGGAGGGTGCGGTAAAGCGTCCTGTCCTGGAATATATGCTGTGCTTTCTGAAAGAAAAGTAGGCACTGAAGTTCTGGTCAGAGAAAACATAGGCTGGTTCTTTGGGGGAATGATTCCTGCCTTGTTTTGTTGATTCCTGTCACTGCTGCTCTTTCATGGTCATGTTTGCTCCTTGGCAGGTTGAAGGACACGTATTTGTCCTCATGTCCTCACATGAGTACTGTGTCCTGAAATGGTGAGTCCAGCTATAGAGTGTGCCTGCAAGCATTCCTCAGATGAGGCCTTGTTTGCCTTGGCTAGTGTAAGATCCTGAAGCCAGATAGACAGAGGCCTCCAACATCCTAGTGCAGCAAGCAGTAATCAGGACTGGGGACACTTTTTAAAAATTGTGTTTAAGAGTTTTGTAGCAAGGACAAGTCTGTCCTGGGACTATATTTACTAGAGAATTCCCTCATTTCTTTAAACTGTTAGAGAGGTGGTTGTTGAAATGCCTCCTACTTCTGCTCTTCCCTGCTAGTTTAAAGACAAGTTTAGTGATTATCATTTGAAAAGGACCTAAGAAAAGAACTTAAGATATTCTTTTCCATCTGATATTACAAAGAGCACCTCATCTCAGAAGACTATCAATTGTATTGTGTCTTTTGTGACAGTTACCAAATAGACTAGGTGTTTCCTAGCTTGCAGGTACACACATGATGTTTTGAGATGGAGCACATGAAAGGAACCTGAGGAGACTCTGAAGATCTCCAGAGGTGAGAAGGAGTTTGTTGCAGCCCGCACAGTTCTGCATGGTGCTGGTGAGGAAGAGTTAACTCGCTTCTGTCTGAGCTGAGCCTGGAAGCAGAGGCTGATTGGCTGAACATTGGAAATCCTCTCTTCATGCCAGGTGTAACAGGGATCATCTGGTAAAAATGTGTGTCTGCCTGAGACAGATCTGCCTTAGACATGCATTAGCACGAATGGAGTTTGCTGTCTGCTGGAGGAGCCAGGTCCCCAGTTGAGCAAAGCCTAACGGAAATTGGATCCAGTCCAGAATGTCTGGATGGCATATGATATTTACTGAAATATGGCATTGCTTGTGTAAGCAACACACCCTTCTCCCTCACTCTGGAAACCATCTGGGCTTCATGTGTGAGTGGTTAAAAACCAGAGCAGGAGAGCATCTGATGCTGTATCATTCTTGTGATGTGTTTCCCACTCTGGCCCCCCTCCACGGGTGTCCCTGTGGCTGCAGGCATGGGAGTCTCAGCCATGCCCTGATGTCCTCTTAACAACCCGCTGAGGGGGTTCTTCCCTTTTTCTGCAGCGGTTGTAAACTCGGTAGGGTTGCATGAGGAGTTTGTGTTGGGCTTTACTGACAGCATAAGAGGCAAACTGTCTTGCCTAGGTCAGGGTACAGTCGTCATGCTGCCCAGACCTTCCTCCGTTTCTAGTTGGGTCCACAGCCAGTAGCTTTATTGACTGCTGATTTCCACACCAGCTGGAGTCAAAGCTCCTGGGAATGAGGAAAGGGTATTTGGCATGTCTGTGTACTTGCATAGGAAGTGTTTTTTCCAAAAGGAGCTGAGCACCCTTAGGAAAGGCTTGGAACTGGACATGGCTCCCTGTCCTTCATATAGCCGAGCTAAGAGAGGATTGGTCCAGTGACTATGTTATAAGGGCAGGAGGGGCCAGGAGAGTACAGAAAATTGTCCCCTGCCTGCCTGAAGTAATGTAAGCTTGGCTGTGCTTTTCATTAGCTTCTGGGATGGGGGTTAGTTAAAGATAGCACCTCTGGGGTGGGGTTAAGGTTTCCTCTGCTGTTTTCAAGGCTTTCCTTGTAGCTTCCTCTTTGTCTGTGTGTGCATACTCTGTGGGTTTTGTTTCTTAAAGGGAGTGTCATATGACAGCCCCAGCATCTCTGATCTTTCTGGCAGACTGATCCCTCTTCCTTCCTGAGCTTGATAAACAGTCCAAGAAACTACGGCTGTGTATGAGTGTGTGTATGCCTTTCAGAGACCCACAGCTTGCTTCTCTAGTTCTTGGTGCAGTTTTTCTGTCCTTCTGTCATAGTTTCTGATGCTTCTCTGCTGCACCTTCCTATCTCACTTCCTGCTGTGGTTTACCTGCTGCTGCTTAACATGAAGATAGAGGTGATACTGTGAACAACCTGTTTCTGAGAACTTTGACCTGTGCTCTCCAGCCTGACACCCTGATGGCACAGGATTTCTGAGGAGGTTAGGGTTTCAAGCACCCTTGACAAGGCATTGCAGTGCTTTCTGCTCTTTTGAGTGTCGGCAGTTTCCCTCTGCAGCACGGATGCTGTGGCTTGCAGGTTACCCAGATGCCCAGTGCAGGCAGATGCTATTAAGGGAGGAAAGCCTTTTCTGTGTGTGCAGAGCACTGTAGCACAGCAGATTTCTGGTTCAGAGCAGGACTCTGACATGGTAGCACAATAGGAATCGTTCCCAGACTCCAGCTGTCTTTGGCCTAATGTGGCTAAAATACAGAGAGGCACTAAAACAGCCTCTCTTGCTTCCAACCCCAGCAGCTTGTGCTTCTGTGGCCAAAGGGTCTGGCTCAAGCTATGTTACTGCTGTTGAAAGTGGAAACACCCGTCAAAGCCTAGGGGGTCTGAAGGCTTGATCTCTGCACCTTTGCTCTGAGACCATCTCTTGGGCTGGGACTTCCCAAAGCCCCTTGGACCTGTGTAATGTCTTGGACTGAGAGGGGTGCATTTTCCTCAGTTCCTGAAATAGTGCACACATTTGGGTCTCATTCGCCTCTCTAGATCATTGCCAGATCTCAGTTCCCAGAACCAGGCTGGACTAGCCCTGTACTGGGTCTTCAGCTTTTCCAGCTGAGTCTGCCCCTTTCCTTGAGAGCAGCTGATGCTTGAGAAATTATGTAGATTCATCCCCATCCTCCGGGGTAGGAGGAAAGTTCCCACTTCTGTGTTCTCTTCCTCTGTTTCTCATAGTCTTGGAGAGATCCAGCAGCCAGGCATTCAGCAGCAGCATTTAAACAGGTCACTTCAGTACCAAGGTACCTTATCTCCCTGCCTCCCTTCCTTTTTGCTCCTTTGGCAGATTGCCTTGCCTGATTGAGTGCATTTTGATTCATTTCTGATATTTAATCTCCTCCCTGGAGAAAGATGGGCAGGAGAGATGCTGTTGGTGCCCTGAGGTAGGAATCAAGAGCTGTAGAGTGTTATTTCATTCAGTCCAAAAAAGCCCTCTAATAACACAGAGGACGTGTTGTGCTGTAGTGAAAGGCGGCTTTGAGAGATCATGTAATCTGCCCTCGCCTGGCCTTGTGCTGTCTCTTGCTGTAGGACTGGAATCAAAATACCATCTCAGATACTGCAGCCCGATTGATTGGAGCTGCTTCAACCAATTCCATCCCTGTGCTCTGGAGGAAGACCTTTCTCTCCTCCTTCCCCGTCCTGGTCAGATGACATCCAGGAAACTTGTGTCCAGACAAGAGATTCTTTCTTTTGCAGGGAGGGGATCCTGTGAAGGAAGTAGTCGGCTTTATAGCAAGTGGGAGTGGGTGGGCTAAGGGTGTTGGAACAGAAGAGTGGTGAGAGGAAGTGTGTAAAAACGATGGGCCCCATCACTCTCATACAGAAGGGTTGTTGGGGTCAAAGGGTTGGAATATGGATGAGCAGCTGTGAGGCAGGGCCTGCAAAGAGCTTTTTTTGTTTGTGCTGAATAATGCTTGGTCCATTGGCTGCCTGTGTCTAGCTGTATGCTGTCCTACAGGGATGAGAACTGTGCCCTGTTGTTCTTCCTCTACCCCTGGACCTTCTACTGGGTTGATGATTTTTGAAGGTGGAGCTGCTTCAGGGGCATCTCTCTTCAGGGACCGAGGACACTGACTGGTGATGTGTTCTGAGCTTTAAGGCAGTGGGTTTTGGCCTCCTCTCTCACCTCTAAAGAGGTGTTTCTCTTTCCGGCTTGCCACAGCAAGAGGGGTGGATGTACCAAGACTTGCTTGGGCCAGCCTTGAGTGAAAAGTAGGGATCAGAGCCCTGATACAGGTTGAGTTCTGCCAAATGAGACTTTCTGTGCCTTGTGTCCCTCGGCAGAAAGGGAATAGCATGAGAGCTCCCACTGGATGTGTTAATTTCTCCTGGGCCGTATCACTCCAAGGTCATTCATTTGCAATTGCATCCATATGGGTGGTGCCTTTGCCTAGCTGAACTCTTGGAGGCCTACCAGGAAATAGACCTCATGTGACTATGAAATACAGAGATTTTATATGGCCATCTAAAATGCTACTTTTTAACAGGACACAGTCTCCTGGGGCAGATCTGTGAATGGAGCCAAGTCCTATGTCCTACTTAATTTCTTCTGACCACTGCTGTCCTAGCCCAGCTTTCATATCAAAGGCTTTTTGAAAGCAGGGTCCTGTGATCTTTTTTTGCTCTAAGTGCTTGTTCCAGTTTGTTGGGAGTGCCCAGTCTCTTCAGGGAATGGTGGAAGGAGGTAGTGCCCTCACACTGGCTGTGGCTGTGCTCCCTCCTGAAGTGCAGTACAATCTCTACTGCCCCAGTGCTTCGAAGGAAGCTAACTGCAGCTTTATTTATATGACATGGGTGGGGATATAATAAAAGGAAATGAAGAAGCCCATGCTAACAGCAATGGCTTTTGTTTGTCACCAACAATACTGCGAGTCTGGTCTCACTAAAAAGCAAATGCCGAATGGCCAGCTGCCAGCCCGTCTTGGGCTCTGGCTGTATGCTCTTGTCCGGAGAGAGGAGCGGAATCAGGCCCATTTGCTCACTGCAGGTCCCGCTGTATAAGGTGGTGGGAACGATGTGATGCTGTTCCCCAGGAATTAACATTGGATGAGGCACGTGTTTAACCGCAGTAGGTCGGGCTCTCCAAGCATTCTCAGAGTAAGACCCCCTCCTCTTTCCAGATGGTGAAATGTCTCTGAAGAGTTCTTACTTTGGATAGACTTTTTTTTATTTAACTGCTTGGCCTCTGCCCAAGGGAGTCTGTGTGGCTTTATGGGAAAGGATTTTTAGCTGAGCAGTAATGGTGGTGTGCACGTTTGAACATGTGTACCCAGTGGATCATTCAGCTGGAGATGAAATTACACTGTTGACCGCAAATGTTTGTGCATATGCATTGATTGCACTTATCTGTAAAGTTATAATCCTTACTTATTTAAAGCTTCTGGTAGTATATGTCTGCTTGTTATTCTCTGTCTGTGCTCTGCAAGGCTCTGTTAAGCCCAATACCACCTCTTTCCCTGCCGCCTACTTGTCTTTATTGTCTTGTGCCTTGTGCCCTGTTGTAAAGCAGCTGTGTCACTGGGCCGGCCTTGCTGCCCAGCTGTGCTTGTGGGACATGAGTGATTTCCTCGGGGTTTGATGGCTGACGGTGGGGGAACAGCAAGGCTGAGGACCCAGATCTCTCCTTGGGATCCAGAAAAGGTCACAATTTTTCTATGGCTCCCTGAAAGGATGTATATGCTCTGTATCTTCAGGGAGATAGACTAGATCTGACTTCTAGGAGAACAACTTTTTTATTCCTTTTTCTTTTGAATAGATGGAAGATCAGATGAGAAGACAGGAACAGCTTTGAGAATTAAAAGGTGAGGGTGGTGTAAGACTGGTGAGGACCTGCTATTAATCTAGGTTTGAAAATACAAGTGTTTCCCATTTACTGTGGTGCTAAGACACAGAACATCTTCCTGTAGAGGCAGAATGAGATCAAGTTGCTTGGTGGAGAGAGTTTTATCAGCTTTTGAAGAGGGTTGGTTATGAAATGATGCTATCTGTTCACAGGGCTTTGACCTGGGTAGTCCTCCCTGGTGTATGTCTCTGCCTGTATACTGTGATTCTCAAGGACTGTTTGGTGTCTTGTAAGCCTTTTGGCTCTGCAAGTGGAGGAAATGATGTGTCAATACAAAAGGATTGCCTTACATGCCATGGGACTGGATTGGTGGGTGGAAAGGTGTCCTTTTATTTGGGGAACATCTCTTTGGAGGTGCCTGTGTCCTTTAAAGGGATGTTACATGGCCATTTATTAATCAGCTGCAGACTAATGAGGGACTAACTGCAGACAAGTTGAGGGATAGCATGAAAATTGGCATTGGTGCTTGTGTCCTGCAGATGAATTTGGCTAATGCTGAATCTCTGACCATTGCATTCCTAACTAGCTGAAAGGAGATGGGCTACAGGGTTTGCATCCTTCAGGGGTGAAAAGCGAAAGGGAGAGCAGCAGGCTTGGAAATGCCAGTGAGGGACAAGCTTTCTTTTTGGTGAGGAGGACAGAGGAGATTAGACGTTTTCGTACATGAACAAGGGGTGGTAAGGAGACCACTGTGTATCTTTCTGTCCCGTCCTGTTCCCCACCCCCACCCCCATTATGGGATGGAATATTATGGGATATAGCCTTTGTGGAAGCTAAAGCTTCCAAAGGGTCTGAGCTTCATCTCATCTGCTCCAGGGAGGCACATCTGAGAGGAATGAGGAGCTGGCAGTGGTGAGAATGCCTACGGGAGAAAAGGCAGGGTGTGGAAACGTGCTGGTACGCAGAGGCAGTAATATAGATGGCAGCAAGGTGCCCAGAAGTGTACCTGTGTGCTCAAACCTCTCACTGGGACTCCAGAGCCTTTGGTAGAACTGGAGAGGCAAAGGGCAGAGCGGTCCTACTCCACAACCCTTGTGGAAGCAGCAGAAAGAGGCCTTGTCCATTATTGAATCATTTTCAAGTGGTACAGCTTGTAGGTTAAGTGTTTCTGGAAACATGATGGGTTTTCCACTTGCTCTGCGGGATCTCCTTGCTTTGATGTAAGTGAGCGAAGTGCTGAACAGCATTGCGGTTGGTTCCACACAGTCAGCTTGGCTTCGTGCAGGGCAAGACCCCCCCCTCAGCCTTCACATTGATAGAGAGGTGCCTCGGGGCATGGTGAGGAGGGCTTTGCAATAAGGCCTGAGCTTTTGCTTGGCAGTCCCCTACCCACTGTGTTTGAGAGACATAGGCACATGCTGTGGTGGTAATCGAGGCCAGATGGGTGCTCACAACTGGTTATCCTTCACCTGTCCTGCCTTCAGGTGTTGTGCTTGGGGCAGGTCTCTGTGGGTTGGTGAGTCTAGCTCAGGTTCAAACAGGGGGGAAACGAGCTCACCCGTTTCTGCCTTTTTGCAGGGCCCTGCTCCAACAGACAGTGTCGTGCTGTCCAAGCTGTGGAGTCCTGGTGCTGCTCGGAGGCCGCCAGCCTTGCAGAGGAGAAGATGGTTTTGTTTAGTTTGCTTATGTGAAGAAAAAAAGCCTGTCAAAATAGGGATTTGGAAAGGGAAGAGGGAGCAGGAAGTCTTCCTGTTGGCATTTATTAGAAGGGAAATGAATGTTTTATGTTCAGGGGCTCTGCTGGATGTGCGGTGCTTGGGGGACAGTGGTGCGGTGAAAGCCTCCTGACTTCTTGAGTGTGGGGTGCAAATGTGATCTGGAATAAGCAAGAAAGAGCTAAATATAGGAGCTGCTGGCTCCCGTCCTGCAATGGCAGCTCTGCCCTCGCTGCAGTCCTGGAGGCAGCGAGTTCTGCCTATTGTTCCGGTCACATTCTTGTGTCCCACGATGGGGCCTCTGTGATGGAATAAAATGAAGAGAAACAGATGGGAAAACAATAACCCAAGGAACAGGCCCTAAGCTTTGCTGGAATCCTCCAAAAACCCATAAATCCCCAAATGCATTTGTGCTGGATTAGGGAACTGAAGCAAAGCAAGGGCCAAGTACTTGCCTTCCTGTATCCCATGTGCTCTTATTGCACAGAGGCAGCTCTCTGCTGAGGCTTTACCTTGCAACAAATGATTGTGGTGGCAACTCTGATTGTTTAATCTTTTAATTCTGGCAACTTTCTTGGCTGTCCTTTCCCTGCACACCCTGACCTCCTTGTCTTGCAGACCTCTGGATAAAGTGAGTGCACAAAGAGCCAGCTCACCATTCCATCCTTCTCATGTAGAAATGAGCTGGCCGCAAGAAAAATGCGCTGGGACCCTTGCAAGGCAGTGGTGCAGTCTCAGTTGCTCTAAGTGCTCTATAGAAAGGAATAACCATTAGTGACTGTCAGCCTCTTGGAAGGAGAGGCAGACTGACTTGAGTACTGAGCAGGGAATATCACCTGCCTGAAACATCATATTTGGTGACCATGAAGGTGTCAAATTAATCGGAAAGCCTGACCCAGCCGCAATTTTCTTTTTGTTTGAGCTTGAAGTCAGTGCATGATGGTTTCCTCAGCAGAGGAACGTTGATAACGTTACCTACAGCATCGCTTCCTTGAGTGTGTGCAAAACCCTCAGCAAGCAGCAAGGAAGGATGGATGATTCTGGAGGTGAATGAATGACATTTGGTGCTTTCTGCAGAACTCTGCTTTACCATGCAAAAACTAAACTTGTTTACTCACCTGCCTGTCTGTGAATTGGCTTTGCTTGCACTCAGGCAAAAACTACAACTGTTTCTCTAACAGCTTATTTGCTGCTGTCTTTTGGAGATGAAGCAGTTCCCCAGAGGATCAGATCAATGTTGCAGCTGGCCCAGGGGAAAAGTGAGGCTGTGCTATGGGGAGCAGGGGACAGGATGGGGGCTGAAATAAAATGAGGTCTTAGTTTGAACTAACCATCTTGTGAAACCTCACCTTTAGGATCTAAGGCAGGAAGAACTGCAAACGCTGAAGCTGTGCTGTTGCAGCTGTGCTGTTACGGCCTGGGAGCTAAGTTGTTTAAAGCCAGATAGGGATCTATACAACAGTGATCTTCATCCCTGTTAAAATTCTCCTTTTCTCCCCCTGTTCCTTTCCCCAAGTAAATATTCCTTCAGTCCCCCTCCTCCCTGATATGTTTGCTTTTTCCAAACACTGTTCCATATTAAACAGCTGTCACTGCTCTGAATAGACAGATATATACCTCTGCAAGTAAAGAAATGGTGAAACTATTCATGTGCTGGAGTGGCTTGGTCCAAAGCTACTGAAACCAACAGCTAGGCTCATATTCTGTGTAATGGTCTTTGAATTAGGCTTGATGTTACTCAGGCGGTTGCATTTGCAGGATACAGGTTTCTGTGTGACTGGTCACTATACTAGAGGGTATTTTGTACAGACAGATGTGTACTCTGGGGTTGTAATTACATAGTTTAACTTTATTGTTCCTTGCATTTGAGTGGGAGAGGGTTTTTTTTTTTTCATTGAAATTATAGAGTATTTATGCCCTTTTGTTCTTTGCGTACATGAAACCGCATAGGAACCACCAAGTTGCTGGTAAAAAGCGAACTTGAAATCAACACAAACCAGTGTGTTGTGCATTGCTTCCTTTGACCGAGTGTCATGCTGCCAAACTCATTTCATAGCCTCCATCCCCTGCTGTGCTGCAGCACTGTGATGCAGCTGATGTGTTCCTGTGTCGCTACTTCTACACCTGCGTGTAAGGAGCACACCTAACAAAGTGTATTTGAAAGGCAAGGCCAGGCAAGTGCAACTGGCCCCTGCTCCAGTTCATGTGTTTGCTTGTGCCGCCCTGGAGGACTGTCCTCAGAAAGCATGGCTGAGGCCAGGGAACTGCTCCTGCCAGCCCCGTGGTGCTACAGGAAATGAATCTTCCTGTTTTGTTACCCACCTCGGTTCTATTTAGGGTGAGCCCTGCTTCCTGCTGAGAGATGAATAAGGGACCGATGGAGGTAGATTTCGTGAGGGACAATGAAATATGTCCTTCTTTCTTTGGGCTTGGAGCCACTGAGAGCTTTTTCGTGCCACCTGAATGGCATGTGGGAGGAAGCAGGGGAAGAGGAAAGAGTCAAGCTGATACTCTTTTTCAGAATCTGACTCCCATTCCTGTTTTTTCAGGGGGGAGTGGCTTACAACACCAGTCAATGACCTTTTCTCAAATGCAAAGTAAATGGTTTTTTTTCAGCAGACTAACCATCGTGAAAGAAACAGTAGGAGGCAGGGAGATGGCAGGTATCTTTAGATATCTTAGGTCAAGTACCGCAGAGCTAGGGTAGATAACACCAATGAAGCCAGCAGGAAGAGACCTCTCTACGTTTTAGGAGGGCAACTGTGCAGTGCGTGCAGAGGTGGGGAGAGTGGAATCTGGCTCACAAAGTAGGGAACAAGGAAAGAAAAGTCAGGGTCTTCAGCAGGTGTGAGCCTGTCCAGCTCAGAGGTGAAGGAAAGGGAAAATCCTTCTGTTTGCCTTGTCTCACTTCTGAGGTACCAGCTAAAGCCTTTTTTATGTGTGTAGGCAAGAGTCACTTTGATCAAATGCAGTTACTGTTAAGAGGGAAAAAACCAACTCCAAACCAGCATATAGCAGGGCATACGCAGCTGAATCTTCAATAAATCAGCTGAACACATGGAAGAGAAATGTTTGGGTTTGAATTCCATTTGGGTGGGATGGCATTCAGTAATGCCACACTGCAGTGTTTTATTTTGGAAACAAACCAGAGTTGTTTAATCCTTTCTTAACATTGAAGCTATTCTTTAACTTCCAATTTGAAAGTGTAGCTTGGGGGAGCTGATTGCATTTCTCGGTGCCTGTTTCTTGTGCTACATACAACCCTGTTTGGTTTTTTTTACGTTCATGCTGTGAGTGCTGGTGGGAAGGTCTGCCTTTTGGAGGCAAGTGAACTGATAGATTTCACAAGCAAAACTGAATGTGAACAGAATTATCTTTGTGTTCAGAGCCCTAGAGACCCCTTGGCCCTCAGGAACATAGTGACTGGAGGGAACTGTTAGGTCTCATCGCTATGGACATGGGCTTTTGGCTAAGAGATACACGAAATGATTGTGTGAAAGCAGGACCCCACCTAAACAGGCTTGTGTTGTATTCCACATATGGTCTGATTTTCTGGAGGAAAGAAAATTTACTTCTTTTGTGATTTTTAGATTGTATTAAAACTTGCTGTAGCTCAGCCCCTGGATGTCCACCCCATTTTTGAAATCACAGTGGTGCCAAGTTGTCATCCATGCAGTTTTGAAGTGGATTCTCTAAGAGTGCTTTTGCCTTGATATGGTTAGTTTGGTTTGCTTTAGAGGTCCACACCATCTCAGAACTAGTTTATCTTGAAGCAGGAAGGATTCATGCTGCAGTCCCTCAAGGACTCATTGTGCTTGTCCCTGTACAATCATGCTGCTTAGCTGGAGGCATTCATTTTTTGGAAAGAGTAGTCAGAGGAGTGACTCGCCCAAGGGTGCGGAGGTCTCGGGGAGGCAGCATGAGAACAGAGCAGACCGTAGCTCTCCTGTTGCCGGAACCAAAGGCTCTGCCATCAGCCTGGTTTCTTGTGGAGCGTAAGCCTGACCAAGTGCTTGGGGTGTTGATGCCACTGTGATTTCTACTTACAGCCTCGGAATGGCCAAGTATGTTGTTCCTTTAGTAGTTGTGTAGATTCTGCAATGGAGAACAAATAGAAACAAGTTGGGGCTTGAATTGTTCTATTTATAACTCTAAGCACCTAAAGTGCATGAGGCTGTAATGCTGTAGCAGGTACAGCATCATTTCAATTTTGAGAGATAGAGACTCCGCCTTCCCATTATCAAACCACACTGTAAATTAGCACAGTGCTGCAAGCAGTTTCTCTACTGGAGAATCTTTTTTTTTTTTTCTTTTGGCAAGTGAGTGACACTTAACATTACCTTCAATATCATATTGATGCATGTATAGTTTTTACAAAATAGTAGCTACTGTCCAGTCTATTCTGCCCATTCCTGTGTAGCAAACTAATCTCTTGGATGTGTGGCCGGAAAAGCAGCTGTGGATGACTTCACCAGATACAAAGCAATGGCAAATCCAGCTCATGATGTATGTTACCAATATGAATAGCTTACTCCTTTCTCCTGCTCCTTGTCTCTTCTGGCAAGAGTGATGGAAAGTTAAAAATTATTTAACATATAATAGATATTTAAAGAAACACTTCTTCCTGTAAAGTGTATGCATGGCTATCAACATCATAAAGAAGAGCATTTTGTCTTTAGCTCCTGAATGATGGGAACTCATAACGCAGTAAATTACACCAATATAAAAGTTAATGTACTCAGCTTTAACACAGATATTTTACCGTTATTATCACTATCGCAAGTGACATCCATCACAGTGACATGCACCCAAAAAGGAAAAAAAAAGCCTGGTGTAGTTGCGTCTAATAACCCCAATTACACAGCTCTTCTAATGCCTTTTTTATAACAGTTTTGCAGCTGTGTACTATACCCTATTAACGTGATTTCTCTCCTATCTATAAATTTCTTAGGATTGCATCTTCCCCTCCACTTTCCATAGTCACCATTTATTATCCACAGGCTTCCCATAAAACAAGGCTGTAGGTGACATAAAGAGGTTGATGCTGACCTGGATACAGACCCACCCCTCAGCTTTTTTCTTTCTTTCCCCTCAGCCATAATGTGCTCATTACAGTGTTGAGGAGGCTTTGTTAAAAGGTTCGGCTTCTCCTAGCAATTGGTGCTAAAAATAGTCTCATTAGCTGAAACTTCGCTTGATCAGCAAAGGAGCTCTTTGGGGAAGAGGTACTGGGATGGACTCGGGACATAAATAAACAAGAGGAAACTCCGTCCCACTGTCCCGTCAGCTCCAGAACTAACTTGGACCTGCAAGGCAACACCAGCAGTGTTTTCTGTCTGTGGCTCTCTGCAGAAGGAGGCTTTTCCATCCTCGCTGGCTAGAGTAACCATGTACCTAATGATGATTTTGCTTGCATAGTTTTGGGGGTTTATTTTAATGTTCCCACACTGAGCTTTTTCCATGGGGAGCTGAATAGTCTGCAGATCTTGCAAGGCTGCAGCATTTGTAAGTGCTCTTGGGAGCTTGAGTACTGAAAAGCAGCCCTCTCTTGGAGGGGACAGGTATGGAGCAGTCCATGGCTCACTGAAGCCAAGGGATTTAGGATAATCTGGGCTGGGCTGCAGGCCACTTTGCTGTGGCTCTTTCCAAACAGCTCTGTGCAGTTCTGTTGCATTCCCCTGGAATCCACTGGGTCTTTCCAGCAAGAGCAGCTCATTTCTGCCTGCCCAGGCTTCAAGAAGTGTAGCAGAATGCACTTGTCCCCTCTGCATCAGTCTCTGAGCCAAGAACCCTGCCAAGCAGGACATATCTGTCACATCTGTGGAAACCCCTGGGACAGCTGTTCAGGCCGGGGATCCTGAGGAGTGGCCGGGTAGTGCCCAGGGAGAAGGTTACATTTGTTTTCTGTCCTCCCACTGCTAGGAAAGCTTGGCCGTGTTGGCACACTGGTAGGTGGGCAGTGGGTTCTACAGCTCCAACCTGCTTGCCCTTTGCCAGCCTTTGCATTTGCTCTGGTAGGAGACTTCTGCATAGCAAAGGATATATCATTATCTCTTGTCCAAAAGAGAAATGCGGCTCGTAGAGTAATTATCTCTGCCATCCATGCTGCCTTATTTCTTACCATGTTAGCATACTCATAATACTCATAATTAACCACAAAGCTTTCTTTTTTTTCTTTTTTTTTTTTTTTATCCTTCCTTCCAGTTCTTGCAGTTGAAATCTTTGAAATAAAGCTCTGCCTGTTTCTACTTACCTTGAACTAAGCTTAACTCTGCCCTTCGGTAAAAACTGAAGGCAAAGGTCCAGCTCCCCCAAACAGGAGGAGGCATGGGAAGGGAGCGTGTTGCAGGCTCTTTGCCTCTCCTTTCCCAGTCAGACTGTGACACGAGCCCTGTACAAAGACCTGCTTTTGAGGAAGACCTTTGCAAGCCATACATGATGAGATTGTCCAGGCAGCTGGCATGGACTGGCCCTGTGGTGCTGCAGCTCTATTTGTAGAGTTATATATACCCTCACTTTGTTTTTGTCATCATTAGTAATGAAAAAGAATCAATAAAAAATAACTTTGAACCTGCTGTGGTAATGGGCTGTGCTTTGGTTAGCAAGGAAAAAGCTTACACTGAATGCCATGTTATTAATGAACCATTGGTTTGATTGTCTTCAGTACTGCCCTGAAATGTTGTTTATATGACCAATATGTAAAGCCTTTGTATGTGTGGATGTATCCAGCTAAGGGATGCAGTAGCATTTCTGAAGACACCTTGGTGGCCACCAGTCTGAACATCCTCCAAAACTTGTTGCTGATTCAGTTTAGCTGGAGCATCCCTGGGAAAAGGTTGTTTCCTCCTCTGCTTTTCCTGACTCTGCCCATAGCAGTGGTGGGAGAGCAGGGAGCAGCTGGAGTGATCACTGGTAATTATCCATCATCCTGGTGAGCCTAATCCTAGGGCTGTGCCTTGGCTTGGGGATTGTGACTATGGCTGTGCAGGGGCAGACCCCAAGGACTTGTGACAACCATCCCAGGGCTGTGAAGGCTGCACATGCTTCTGTCAAACTGTGGCTCTGCAGAGTGAGAAACTACCTCTTCCTTTTCCCCAAGAGGCCAGGAAACCAGCAGGGGAAGAGAAGTCAGCGTTCATAGGCAAGGATCAGCACAAGTAGGTGGGCAGGGAGGCAGCTAGGCGGCCCCTGTTCACCTTGCTGCTGTCAGCCTTGCTCTTTTTGACCAAAGCTTGTAAGCTTGTGTAAGCTTGCTGGCCGTCAGGCCCCAGCCAGGGGGGTGTGCTGGAGAAGGCCTGCTCTGGCCTTCTTGCTGGAGAAGGCCTGCTCTGGCCTTCTTGCTGGAGAGTCCCCCCCCAGGTCTGGCTCAGACAGCCATGGATGTGAGGTCCCTTGCTGCCAGCTGCATGTTTGGGGGAGGTAGGATCCCTCCATGCAGCAAGACACCGAGCAAAGGAAGGAAGTGTCTGCAGTCTGGGTGCCTGCCTGGACTTCCCAAGCAGTTACTTAGGCTATATGACCGCAGCAAAGAGTATGTCATCACTGTACTTGCTCGTTTGATATGACCTCTCCATGGTCTGCCATGTGGGCTTCTGAGACCAGGCAGGAAGAGTAGTTACTGTGCAGCCAGATAGTTTTGGTTTGTTTTTTTTTTCCAGGGAGGTTAATTAGCATCAACTGGCCAAGCCCTGGCATCTGAGAAACAAGTACTTAAGGCAATAAATGAGCTGTCAGTTGTCCCCTCCTGAGCCCGATGAAGGAGTTCAATGGGCTTTTCCTCAGGCCCTTCGTACCTAGATGTTGTGTGCTGACATATGTTACATGTCTCAGTTCTTGAGGTGTCTGTTGAAGCTTGTATGATGGGCATGTAGGTGTGTTAAGGAAGGATCGACCAGAGTTTATTTTTGGGATCCCCTGCATCTGTGAGGAACAGCTTTGCTGCCAACTTCACGATACCCCCTTTTCTTCCACAGAGACTTCTGAGCCTGCTGAGAGTCGCCCAGTCATGTGGGAGGGTGGCAGGGATGCGACTACAGAGAAGTGCATGTTCATGTCTCCTGGGAGCCCCCACAGCTCTGTAGAAGTACTCTCAACAGCTACCAGTAAGTCTTTAGAGTATGAATTTCTTGGGTCAGACACTGTACAGCTCATGTCTTGTTGGGCCTTAATGAATGGGAAATAGCATCTGGAAAGGCTGTAAACTTGGCTGTACTAAGCAGAGAGCACTGAAGGGAAAAAATGGATTTGAAGACTATTCTTTCAAGCCACGGCTTGATTTGGAGATATTGAAGCTTGTGTGATGGACGTGTAGGTGTGTTAAGGAAGGATTGACCAGAGTTTGGGTACAGTTTGGGGATCCCCTGCCTCAATAAGGGACAGCTGTGCTGCCAACTTCATGGAGGAAAAACATTTGTCAGGAATGCTTTGTTGCTTTCCGGCCAAGCTCTGTTGGCACTCCGGCCAAGCTGGAGATTTTATGGCAATTGCTGTATTGGGAGGAAAGACTAAGTAATGCCCTTGGAGCTTCAGAAAAAAAAGGTTCAGTGATGCCACAGCTTCCCATGCGTGTGTTCTGAAATCTGTACCCAGTGCTGGAGCACATGGACCTGTCTGTTCAGTTCCTCACTCATGGACAGTGAGATTTAGCTCCTTCCCTTGTGCAAGTCTCCTCTTGTTTCCTGTACCCATTTGTGACCTTCTTGGGAGGGCTGGAAGCCCCAGGGTTTTCCCTTGAGGTACGATTGCTCATCCTTGAATAAGATGTTTACTCTTGCCTGTAATTGCATGGGGCTTGAGCATCACCAAACCCTAACTGTGCTTCCTTCCCACCTCATTGCTTTCATGTAGAGACATGGGTGTGTGAATTGCTTGGGGAGGTTCAAGTTGTGGCATGATAAGCTCCATCTCCAGGCACTTTCCCAATCTAGTTTGTTAGGAGCAGGTTCTGCTTCTTGTTGTCCGTTCATTGCAATCCCCAGTGTACATCAGGGTCTCCTGGCCTTCCTCCACTGCCCTAGCCACCTCTGGCTCACAGTACATTCAGGAACCAGTTACTGGTTTTAAAATCGGAGACAGGCATCCTTTATTCAACTTTGAAAAATGGGGAGGTTTGAAGCAATGGAAGGGAAAGGGCCATGGTTCTGTTCCAGTATTTATTTTGCTTATTGGAAAACAAAAACATTTATCAGGCTGTTTTCAGAAACCAGCAATCCGTAAGCTTGGTTTTCATTAAAGAGGCACTCATTGTTTTTCCCATGAGGATTTAGTGACATTTTTCAAAAGTTTCTGTGCATAATAATTGTATTTTTTAATCAAATTTTGTTCTGATGTTGTGACCACAATAAAGTTTAGGAAACTATTATTTATTATGGGTTAAAAAATATTTTGTGAATCTGACTGGTTTCCTTGATTACAGGATCATACTGTGATTCTTCTCCCAGTGCAAAACAGCATTATAAATGTTGCTTTCAGACTCTGTGGGATGTTCCCAAAATGGCTTGGAGAGCTACTGTCTCTATCATCTGTTGCTTAGCTCTGTTGGTGGGATTCTGACAGAGAAATTTATGGGTTGATGCCACAGGGAGAGAAGGTGGTATCTGATTCAAGGTTTGTCTCTTTCCTCTCTCTTCCACAGACTCCAGAAATTGAAGTGTTTCTGGTGGCTTAGTTTTACCTTCATCAGAGCTCAGTGTTGGTTGGAAGTTGAGCAGTAAACTTCTCTCCAGTCCCTCCTCTTTTTTTTCTTCTTTTTTTTTCTTTTCTCCTTTTTTTTCCTTCCCATTCTCCTGGGACACATGGTGGCATTTCATCCCTCTGAGATCAACTGATTGCGGCCTTAAACTATCAGAGAACATGGATTCCTCACTGCTTTATAGTGAGACTGGAAGCTTTTTAAAGAACATGCCATAATTCATCTGTGGTTATGGATTATAAGGCGGAAGTGGTCAAGTAAAATCTATGATGCATCATACAGGAGGGAACTGTGAGCTGCTGTTAATCTCAGCAGAGGAGCAAATGACTGTGTGAGATGGAAGACCATAAAGAAAAGAGCCTAAATGTATTTATCTGTTTCCCATTTATCCCTGAAACGGATGTCTTAAGGCACAAAATTATTTTAAAAATCCAGCTCTCTTTTCAGTTTATGGCCTGAACTTTCATAGCTAGTTGTATAAATAATGCAGGAAGTATCTTGACTATTCTCCTGCATGTTAAACTGCCACAGCTGGTGTCATTGCTTGCAAATATCGTGTGCCACAGCAAGGGAAAAATTGGGTTTGCTCTGTATTCATTGCATTTCACTCAGCTTAGCCACTGGAAGCAGCTTGAGTCAGCTTTGCTTCATCTCTCTCACACCCTTAACCCAAAGCTGCATTGTTTAGGTTCCTAGTAGAACTGGTTGGGAATCTTTTGAGATGATTGTTAGTAAATGCTGCGTTAAGTAGATGATGACTTTTAACAGAGAAATGTACATTTTGGTTAAAATTTTTGTAGCTACCTGCTTACTCTAGTACAGCCAGGAATCAGACACTCAAGCTAAGATGTGAAAGCTCCTACTTCCAGATCCAACCCCACAGATATTCAGTCTCTTTCCCTTTCAGTTTTGGACTGTTGGCTCTTCTTGGATAGATATGTGGGGTTGGGTATGCTCTAAGGTGTGGGAGCCCTTTTTTTTCCCTCTGTGTGTGTGGATTTTTTAAGGGTTTGAATTTATGCCATATCAAGTGCTTCAGTCCCTGAAATACATTTCAAAAAGGCAAGTATTTTTCTCTGGATGACTTTCAATTCATGACTGAGAGAAAGGGAATCCTTCCAAGAGATTAAGCAGGGACAATGGTATCTGCCCTTGGATTGTGAAAGTTTCTGCCTCTGGGGGGGCTCTTTGAGACTCCTCTCAAGGCCTGCCCATTGTTGGAACTTGCAGTGAAGCCAGAAGACTTCTCACCATGATTGTGTGGCTGCTCGTGGGAGCCAGACCTGGACAATTTCATGAGGTTTTAGATCTAATTTAACAATGGGTAACCAACACCCAAAATCATGACACAAATTGAAGCACCTAAGAAACCTGGGATTGGGACCGGTAGAGCATGGTTCTGCTTGAAAGTTTGCTAACATGAGCAACTGGAGGCAGCAGTTTGCCTCAATTCCTGTATCTACATTTGGGCAAAATTTCTGGTTGACAGGAGTGAGCCCAGCTGGTCTCAAGTGTGAAATCTTGCCTGTTTTATCTGTAGGAGGTAAGAGCTGTATGTACCATCTTTACCTTTTTGTTGAGAAATAAGTCTTTCACCTCCAAGATAGAAAAGCTGTCTTGTGTGTGAACACCCACAAACCGGAAAGGCCAAATCTCTTGCTTTTCCTGTCCCCGGTGCAATTTGCAGGGAGAGGCCTTTGCTTGCCCTGCCAGCTTCACTAAAGGGCTGTGTTTGCACAGCTCTATGCCTGATCAGCTGAGCTCTGATTTGGATTTACGCACAGATTGTTGGAAGTTCAGGCAGAAAAACCTAGGAGGGTTGATTTTATTTTGCTTTTCCTTCTTAAGGGTAACTGAGAGTCCAGGCTGCCAGAATCGATTGGACCAACTTGTATATCTTCTCTTCTGAAGCCAGCTGACAGTTTTAAACCATCTTTAAATCAGATCTTTGTGGTTAAGATTTACTGGGAGCTTTTTTGCAAATGAAATGCAGAATCTTGTGCTCTCCACTTGGAAGACAAATTCTTGAAAGTGGCTTCCTGTGCATTGACAGGAATGTGGGGCTTTCAGGTATATATTTACATGTACATGCTGCTGAGCCCTGCAGTGGTGATAGACACTTCCAAATGGCCCTGCTCAGAGAGGTATCCTAGTGTCTGAAGGCAGATCCTGCGAGCCTTCTAGATTTACGGGAACGAGGGCCCCTGAAGTGGATGAATGGGACAGGTACCTATAAATACAATGAGCTAGTCTTGCACACAGAATAGCTACATCTAGCTTTATAAATAACAGCAGCCTTTTAGGTTTCCTAGGAGGTCTGGCAGTCTTACAAATGAATGTGCTGTTAGTTGTCTGAGACCAGACATCAGAAAGCTGTCCATGAGTGCTATTGGCCCACTGTCTCTTTTTCCCTGCCCCCATTCCCTCTCCCTTGGTGGGATTTGTTGGTTTGGGGTTTTTTTTTGGCTGTTTTTGGTTACTGAAGACACAGACCCTGCTTGGCCTGCAATCTCTCACTGTTGCTTGCTGCAGATGAATGATTCATCAGGCCCAACCTGATAAAATTGTGCAAGCCAGTCACCAAAGTTAATCAGACCAAAAGGAAAGAAAGGAGGGAAGGGAAAAACAAAACCAAAAGGCCCCAGAGCTAGTTCTAATTTTCAAACCTCCCCTGGGAATTTAAAAATGCATGTATAATGTTCTCAGCCGGGGTTCTCCATCCTCCTCCAGCCTTCATTGGGAAATCGGAGAGCAACCTAGGCGATCACTTTTAAAGTGCAACTTCCGATGTTGCAATGCAGAAGAACATGATTCAACAGGCCTCTGACTACTGTCGGGCGGCTCATTCATGGCGCCTTATTTGTTAATAGCGCTGGGGAGCAGGCAGCCGTGGTTGCAACCTGCTAATCACTTCCACTCAGATTTGTTGTGTCACACCAGCAAGGACTGAGGTGAGGGGGCTGAGGAGCTGCTGACATGAATCACGCGGTGCCGTGCCGTGTAATTAGGAAGGAGCCCTGTGGTTCTTGGTGCACTAGCAAGATTTCTCAGGCCTGAAACATAATAAAGACTGCCACCCACTTTAGCAGTGAATTAGCATCATCCTTGCTGATCCTGAAAGAAGCTGAACACTTGCTGGAGGCCCAGTTGCTTGGGATCAGGGGGAATTGGTGTCTGACCAGACAGGGCAAGGCTGATAGCTAGGTCACTGCCATAGTGGGGATGACAGATCTAGGAGGAGGGAGAGTGCCTGGGGGTGCTCTGCTTGAAGGCCATCACTCCCTACTTGGTGCACGGCTGCAATAGTCCTGCTCACGTCCACCATGTGACTACACGAGACGGAGTTGCACAAGCAGTTGCAATGGGGTGTGCCTCTCCCCTGCCTGTTTGCTGTGATGCTCAGGGGCTTCCCGGGGTGCTGCTTCTACATCTGCAGCTGAAGAATATGCTTTTGTTTCTCTCAGCTGTTTGAAGTGGTGTAGTTGGCAGTGAGGTGCTGTGCAGGACTCACTGGCTTCAAGTCCTGTGTGGCTGCAGGCCCCTCTTGGCCTCCTGAGCTGCTGGGAGCCAGTGAGGGAGGATCACCATTACAGTCGCCTATCATGCCAGTTCGTCTAGCTGTTCTTTGCATCCTTGGTGCTTTTGGCTTCCGGAATGACGCTGAACTCCTAGTGAGCATGAGGAAATGTGTTAAACCCTAAAACCTTCACACCACCAATGGCCTCGTTCCAGAATTAAGAGACTAATTAGTCAGTAAGAATGCTTCAGGGTATTTCATCAAATTGTCCTGTCATTCTTTCTAGCCTCTGAGTCCACGTTATAACAGAGAGGCATTCCCTTTACTCTCTCTCATTTTAGGTTCATTTTAGCTTAGTTCAGTTTTGGTATATTTGTTATATATCAATATTGTATCAAAACAACATCTCCACATGATTTTAATTTAGAATTACATTATTGTGATTCTGTCAGGAGAAAACCACATGCCAGACTCTCAGCTGCTGTGAATCAGCAACAATCCATTGATTTCAGCAGGGCAGCACTGATTTATTCCAGCCAAGGATCTGGCCCACCCTTGCTTAAAAGGAAAACCCATTTCCTCACACTGTTACTGAAACATTGCATATCAAGATGGGATGTGTCTAAACAACCTCTTTTTACTTTTCACCACTTGTGGAAAACACAAAATGACACTACTCATTTTTTGGTGGGGCAATGAAACTTTTCTGTTGGAGATAATTTTAATCTAAGCTCACAAGGCTTGGCACAGCTGAGTTCTGGGAGGATGGGTTTAATTTGCACCGAATATGAAAAATGAAATTATCTTCTGCAAAATAAGGCTTCTGGCTCTGATATCTTAGTTCTTGTATGTAACCTTCGTGCTATACAACCTGGGGGGGGAGCGAGATGTTTCCTGTTCTTTATATGATGCTTGAAGAAGCCAAGGGTTGGTGTGTGATTGCACTCCTCAAGTCAGAGAGCACCTGAAGAGCTGGGTACCTCTTGAGACAAATTAGAGGACTTCAGACTGACTCTTGTGGAAGTTCTGTGCAGTACCTTTCATGGGCTAAATGAGAGTCACTTCATTTTTGTGAAAAAAAGCATCTGCTTTCCACAGCACAGTTGTATTTTTCTGTTAACACTGTCAAACCACTTGCTTTGAACACCACAAATGACAGCTGTGTTACCCACTGCATCCCTTCCTTATGAGGGGAGACATGATGACATGTGAGAGAAGGAGCACAGCTCTGATTTCTGATCCAAATGGTCCCAGGAGCTCTTACGCCTGGCTCAGGGCAGGGCAACCCTGTCTCTGTATCAGTATGGTCTACGTGTTTGACAAATCCTGTTAAAGTTAGTGGCTTTTGCCTAGGTGACACTACAGCCTGAGCCACCTTCTGACAGCAAAAGGAAGAAACCCTCTTTTTGACAGGTAACAGGAAAACCAATGATGTATAACGTTATAGGTTGGGTGTAACTGCCACCCTTCATTTACTGCAGTTGTAAGAAATTATTAACGCTCCTTTGTGGAATCAGGGAGCTGAAACAATGGTGGCCTCCACCCCAAACACACGTCACTGCCCAAAACAAAGGCACAGCCCGGGCCTGCATAGGTGTGGACAGGTTCCCTTGGCTATTGGCTTGGGAGAGCCTGGCAGGAAAGGCAGGGGAGGCAGCCAGGGAGAGTCTTGGTCAGAGAAGCAGTCAGTGCTTTGTGGGCTGACTGATGGTGGAAAGGGAGCGGAAACAAGAGCAAATAGACTGTGTCCAGCATGGTTAGGAGAGATTTTGTACCTCCTTCCTACACAAGCAGGATTTCTGCAAAGAAATAACTGGCACTGCTGAGAGGCAGTATCCACGTGGAGTCGACCCAAGGCTCTGGTTATCCACTTGTCTGAGAGAAAGTCACTAAAGAAAATGAAATGAGTTGGAAAACAGAAGGCATTGGCAAGAGAACAGCCTGTTACCGGAATGTATTTGTTATATAGCAGTAAATGGAGGAGCCTCATTTGCCTGGCCCTGTGCAAATCCCACTAAGCGTTTACAAACCAAGAAGTGATGACTGACGCAGAGCAGAGGGGCAGCAGGAGAGTGAAGTGCTTTAAATCTCTCATTTTCATTTGACTCTCTTCCAGGATGACATAGTCCACCCTAGATTAAAAATAACTACAGAAAGGAGTAAAGCACTTTTCTTTTTTTTCTTTTTTTTTAATCAAGCTTCAGGATGTCTTTTGAGACCATCGCACTTTTGATTCAGCCTCCTTATCTAGCTTTCATGCTAGCCTGTCATTGAAATTGTAGCATCATGGCTGAAGTAATACTGTGGTGACTTGCAGCTATTACAAAGACCGTGGGCTGCCTTTCTTATTTTAACATGAAACTGTAAGGAAGAATTAGTAATATCCTTGTTTTTACCCAGAAATGCTTTTCATCCAGAGGTCATGGACAGTAGGGCTTAATGGATCAATTCTGGTTTGGGAGCCAAGAGCTGTGGGTTCTACCTCTCAGTGTAAGTTTTTGGGAGAACTGTTGGGAGCAGAGACTGATGCTTGCTATGGTTTTCATCACTCCTTGCAGTTGCCTTTGCAGATGCATCATAAGAACACTTACCCACTGTCCCTTTTGTGTCTGGTTTGCGAAAAAATACATTCTGTCTCATTGCTGCCCATGTGCAGCTTTCAGCCAGATTTGGCAAGGTGGAAGAGAACTCAAAGATACTGACTTCCAGCTTTTTTTTATTATAATTATTATTTGTGGAAATAAGCAGTAGCTAGGACATGAGATCTAATTGCTTCTTTGCACCAAGTTGCAGCAAAAGTGCAGATCTTAGAAAAGCTGAACCCCCACAAGCTCCCCCCGGAGGAGGCAAAGTGCTGGGTGACTGGGGTGGCGTTGTTACTGTCAGGGTGCAGAGCTGCTTGAGCCTGGGGAGCCTTGGTACAGAAATCCCTGGGACACCCAGTTACTGCACAGGTCATCTGGATAGGTTTTCTGACTCCCTCATCTCCTGTCTGCTTGGAATGGGACTCTAATAAACTACCTTACTCTGCACCAGTAAATAAGATCTCCTATGGAGTCATCAGCTATGGGTGGTGTGAACTGGTGTAACCATGAGGTGAACAAACCTTAGCCTGTTACTGGAAGATCTGCCAGGTTCAGCAGGGGAAAGTTGGCTTTGACGCCTCCTCAGTAAGGTTAGAAGGCAGCTAATAACTCCTTTCCCCAGTGACGTAGAGCTGATAAAAACTAGAGCTGGCCCAGCCCTGTGAAAGCCATGGCCTGGTCTTCCCGGGCTCCTCAGCCTCCCTAGGCTTAGACAGGGAGGACAGACACGCAGTTTGGTGGACAAATTGAAAAATAAGGCAGAGGGCAGGATCTCCCTTTTAAGGGATGGCAAATGAGGAGAGATTTAGCCCCAGATTTTGGCTTTGTTCAACTGGCAATATATTATATCCAAGTAATCTCATCAACCAAAAACATCAAGTTGTTTAAAATGGCTGCTTCAAAAGAGTCGGGGGTTTGTAAGCTTCAGAGTTTTTATTGACAGATTTGAGAGTTTTAATTTTGACAATTTTTTTTTTCAATTAAAAAAAAAAAAGGAGAGAGGGTTGTTTTTTCTCTAGTGCCAAAAAAAAGTTACATTTTAGGGACAGAGGAAAACTTCCCTTTTATCGGTAATTGAAAAAATTGAATAAAAAAAATCTGCCAAAAAAAATTTGACATATTTGAAGGTTTAAGTACATTTTTCTGTGAATTTACTGTTTTCTGTAAAACCAGATGAATTACCCAGCCCTCTCATGGTCAGATGGGACCAGGGGTGCTGCAGCAGAGGGGTGAGAGGTGCCTCGCAGAAGTGAGTGGCTGGAAGCAGACAGGACTGACTGCCAGTTCCCTCCGAGCACCGAGCACCGTGCATGGTGCCACAGGGTGTTAGAAATGCTGCTGTCATCCGGAGGATGTTTCATGCTGCTGCAGAACAGAAAAAAAAAAAAATCTTCTAGGAACTCAAGTCTGAATATCATAATGAATCCACATATTTCTTGTTTTTTTTCCGTTATCTCCTTGTGCTGCCTCACAGTACTATCTCCCCCACCCCGCAGGGTGGTTGCGGCTGTTCCCAGTGCATGAGCAAGGGAGTATCAGACACTTCCTTGTAAGGAGCGCACACCGGCCTTACCTGCTGCTGCTTTGCCTTGCAGGAAGTGTGGCTCCTACTGATTCTGCTGCTTATCTCATGTGGGAGGAAGAAAATGTCTTTATCCGGCAGTGAGGTAGGAGTGACCACTTTTAGGTAGAGATGGGGCTTTTCAATGGAAGGCAGGGCTTTTGTGCTGCTGTTTGCCATGATGTGCAAAGCCCTCCCATCAGAGATGGGATCCTCTTGTGCTAGGCTTGCAAAGTTAGAAAGGTTTTTCTAAGTCACAAAAATGTTAAAATAGATAAGAAGAAAGCTGGGAAAGCTGCAGAGACTCATTGACTGTTCTGTGTCCTTTTGGTGGGCTAGTGGCACACAGGCCCAGTGAAGTCAGTTCAGTGTGCACAAAATAAGTCGAGTAAGTGTCCAGTGCTCCTTCAGCTCAAAATACCTCATTTTGGCACACCTTTGGAATGCACTTAGCAGACGCAGCCAGAGAAGATGGCTGAGCTCATCATTGCTGCAGTGTTTTTTTATTCTGTTAGTTTTCTACCAGTTCAGTGAACTGAATTGGCTCATGGAAGCATCTCCAGAGTCAGAAACATCAGTGTACAGAGTAGTAGTGGAATCAAGACCAGCCGATCTGACAGCTGTTAGATTAAGCCAGCCATTCTGGTTTACTCACTCCTGGTGCCTCTTCTTCCCTTCATAGGTGGGTCCCTGGAATCCCTGGATTTCCACAATTTGCAATGATCCTCCTTGGTAGAGACCATGCTTTCAAGCACAATCCGTGCAACACTGTCAGTGCTGAAACTGTCTGTGTAAAAGCACACAAGCAGGTGGGTAACTCACAGCTGGAGAGGGATTCCTGAAATGAAAGAGAGGAAGACAAGGAGTGTCTAGTGTGTTAATGAGGGCTGTTCACGGAAGCTGGCCCTGCAGTGAGAACTAATGAAGACGTAACTTACAGTCCTTTGTGGGTTTAGTTTCCATCATAGATGAGTAGTGGGCTTCAGCTTCAATTTTTTAATCCAGTTGGTGCTCTCCTGGGGTTGAGATTGCAGCACCTCCTCAGCACAGTACCTGAGGCAGCTCTCAAATTGGTTGCCAGACTCCTGCAGTTCTCCCTAGAGCTAGAGTTTCACCTCCTGTTCTTCAGGCTAACTGCATGAGGTGGATTGAAATTGCAGGGTTCCCTTGCACACATGTTTTCTTCTTTATGATGTTTCATGATATCTCCCTGCTTTCAGGCAGGCTGTTAAGGCTGATACAGCATGAAATATTGGAGGGGGAAGGCTTTCTAAAGTAGTTAAGGATTAGGAAGTGATAGGTGGAGTGCCTGGGGAGCTTGTGGTGTCTGTCCCTGGAAGCTTTTAGGAAGAGGATGGTTATACACTTCAGTCATGCTACACAACAGTGGGGCCTGTTTCAAGATGGGATGTGAATCGCTTGTATTTGTACCATTCCTTCATCTCTGCTTTGCAAACAGTGCTTGCTAAGATAATCAGTGATGACAAAGGCTGCATGGAATATTGCAAGTGTGTGAATAACCACCTAAGAAGTATTTGGAAATATCTTGGTATTCTGGGTTTGAGATTCCAAACAAGAGCTCCAAATAAGTAAGCAAGAAGATGACACATGTTCTCTTAGCTGTGGGCACACTTTGCTGAATGGGTGTGGGCAGCAAACCTGTGCAGAAGCTGTTAGTAATCCTCATGGGCTCTGATGTGGTCACGCTGAACCAGAGGCTTTTTGTTATATGTGAATGTAATGACTTTACTTTCTAATATTTGGCTGGCTTTAGAAACCATCTTCCTTTTTTCCCTTCTTGTTTTCTTTCATAAAGCCAACATTTCTCATTGTTTTGGGGTGTTTTAGTGACTAGAGAGGAATGCTGGATTCTCAGAAGCACACAAGCTGTTTTGCTTTTCAGTAGTGTCCCTCCCCCACATATGGACAGAGGAGACCTGGGTGGAAAGAATCAGTCATGAAGCTAAGGAGAGCCACAGGCATGACAGAAAGCCTCTGAAACAGGATGGAGTGGCAGAAAGGCTGCATTTTCTCAAGGGATCTGTGCATTGCATGAAATGAGATGATCCTGCCACCTTTTCTGCAGCAGGTAATTGCATGTCTTGTGCGTGCTATGCTTGTTCTTTGTGACCCAGAACGTGTTTCTCTTCCCAGCCTTTAGCTCTTTCTTTGCTCTGAGTCTTTTGATTTGTTCTTTCTCATTCTTTTCTACTCTTTGTGCATGAAGCACAGGCCAGAGGTGCCTGCTACCCCTTTGACATCTTCTCAGCATGACTGACGGTAGCCAGGCTTTGAAACAGAAGCAGCTGCAACATGGGGCCTCCCCAGCAGGTCTCCTGTCCTGCTTCCGTTCCATCTCCATGCACACATCCGGAGGAGCCAGTCTGCTTGCAATGCCATGGCTGCAGCTTCAGCCAGCCAGAAGTCATCTGCAGTTTGCCTCCTGTGACACTGAGTCACAGAGGAGAGGAAGGTCTTGATTCACTGTCTCATGGGAAATGCTCTGGCTCCAGGCTTCCCTTAGCATTTCCTTGCTTAGACACCAGTTCAGCAAAGCATTTGAATAGAGTTCATTGAGTTGCTGTCTACAGCTCGCTGCCCCCCCCCCCCCCCCCCCAACATGACAGAAAATGTCCTTGTGGCACTGATGGTTGTTTCCTGAAGAAGTGTCAACTGTATGAAGTGGAGGTGGTTGCTTTGATATTCCCTATTCATGGCAAATACTAAAAATACTTGTTAAAAATCATGACTCCGGTGTCAGAAATTTTTTTTTTCCTTTTCAGTTTTTGCAAACTCTGTTACTTCAGTAGTGGGGAAATAAATACACATGCATGATGGAGAGAGGGTTCTTTTTTCTCCACTGCCAAAAGAAAGTTACAATTTAGGGACAGAGGAAAACTTCCCGTTCCTTTCATCGGTAATTGAAACTTCAGAAGAACTATCTATCTTTTATTTTTGCTACCATTGTGGAGGAGATTTTCCACTTAGCCACTTTCTTGGAGGTGCTGGCCAGCTTTGCCTTGGCTTTGGTCCAAAAGCGTCTCTGATCTGCAAAACTGTCCTGGAAGCATCACTAGAATAGTGTTTCCTGTGAGATTTATGCTTCCTGCTGGGCTGACAATGCAGCCAGATTCAGTGGCTTTTCCCTTGTGGTGAGGGGGACATAGTGGCTGCATGGTAAATGAAATCTCAGGCTCCTGAGCAGAGGATGAATCTGTGAAGACCATGTTCTACTTAAATACTTCAGGTTTTCACACTTGAGGGTTTTACTAGTAGGTATTGTTTAAGTTCTTCATGGATGGAAGGCAGCCTTTAGTTTTCTCAACCTTACGGAACAAATTTAGTGTTTGGAGCATTGTGCTGGGACCCCAGAGAACTATTTTGGAAAAACTAAGAATGTAATATCAGCCATCTGGCCATGGCTAGGCAATATTGCTTCACTCCTTTATTCCTTCTTTAATGTGGTGTTGGCTCACTTATGGCAGGTAGTATGGCTGGAGGTACACTGGCAGTGTCGCTCGGATGTCAGGTGTTCTGATGGCCTTAGGGGCCACTGGGTGCCTGTCTCAGACATACAGGGAAAGGACAGTTGAGTTCAGACTTTTTTTTTGTTTTATTTTCCTCCCTTCCCAACCAAAAAGCTGGAGCCCTATAGGACTAGACTCAGAGAATCTGTTCATTTTACATTTTTGCACCAACCGCCATTTGAATGTAATGGTTCTGTGTCATTCAAGGTGATGTTGAGTCCGTTAAAGCCTCTTTCTAAATCCCTGGTGCCTCCTGTCTCCCTTTCTGAGATCTGCTGTGTTGCAGACCTTGCTTTTATGGAATCTGCCAGGCTGGAAGGTGCAGCCTGCTGTTCAGATCACATTTACAGAGGGCTCATGCTAGACTTAAGCCCATATTATGTTTATTCCTCTGTGATGCTTCTGTTTGTCTTGTACTTTGTCTGGGAATTCAGATTGTGTGTCTTGGCGGGGCTTTGTTGTGTATGTTTAATCCCAGCTTCTTTGCTCTCCTCTCCTGCAGGGACTTGCTAGGGAACAGGAAGTAAATGGAGTGTCTTGTAGAGACAACTTGTAGGGGGAGCTGACTGCCAGCCAAAAACCCCATCCAGCTACAAAAGCAGCTGTTTCAGCCCAAAGAATTTGTAAGCAGAATTATTTTCTTAGCACCTCGTCATGCTTCCTGCAGGAGTTTGGGCTGTCAGACAGGTTTTCTGTCCTGGTAGGCTAGGAAACACAGGGTGCTTATTTAGATAAACTGGTGAATACTGCTTGGTGATCTCATGGCTGAGGGGGCTGCACACGGGTTAGGGGGGAGAAAAAGTCTCAAGGCATGAAAAGAGGAACACGTGGGCCAAATCAATGCTCAAACTTTGGAGTCAGGTTTCAGCCTTTTTCCTGTGCCTGCTAATTCCAAGCCCCAACTAGAGCAGGTTTGCTAACTTCTGCAGCTGAATCTGGAAGATGTGTGTGTGCATGCCTCAGGCACAGTAGAAAGCAGGAATTTTCCTAGGCTGTGACGCACAGTCTACCTGGAGGACTGGCTTTGTCCTGGCTCTGGGGGAGGGGTCCCAGCTATCCAAGCATTGGTCCTGTCTGGAACCTCTTCTACATTGAGAAGTACCTGGAGTTAAAAGAAGAGTGACATTTGGGAGTGACTAACTGGCACAGGAAAGGAGAGAGACATGCTCACTGTATCTGACATACAGGTCCCACTGTCAGTTCTCTTACGGAAAAAAATCCTCCAGATCTTGACAACAGACATAAGGGAAACAGATTTGTTTGATCTAACAACACAGTTAAATGTAGTGGGCTGGTTCCCCTTTGCTCTTCGTTTCCCCACTGGCCCAGAGTGGGGAAATTCCTAATCTCAACACTCAGGCATGCCCCCTTTGCCAAGCCTCATCTTGCCAACATGGTTCGTGTCAAGGCTGTGACTGGGAGAGCAAAACCTGGCAGCTCTTTTTCTAAGACTGTAGCAATCCTTTGCCTGTGTCCAAGGGTCTGCTGTGGAGCTGCTGTTTCAGGGTGCTGGTACGGAGCTGCAGGGGCCTTCTGGGCAGGTCCTGGCCAGAGCTGTCTGCCCTACCTTGCCCCAGGCACTCATGCCCTCATGGAAGGAATGAGTGAACCACGAAGAAAGTGGTTCTGACACAGTTTACAGCTCAGCATGTTAAGATAATGCCAACTGGTGCTGCTTGGCTGCACCAGCTGCTTCCTTCACTGTGTCGTTACTGTGTGGGGTGACATGCCTGTTCGTGATGCTGCTGTTACAAATCTGTTTCCCACTGTGACTGTAAACAGCATTGCTGTCGTGGAGACAGACCCTGGTACCGCAGTTCACAGAGAGATCTGGGTTCTCCTTTTCTGCCTCTTTACGCCCTTGCAAGGCCCATGGGACTCTAACTTACATTCTCAAAATTCTCAATTTACCGTTTGGTCCCAGCTGGCTTTGTTGTGCCCTGCATTAGCCTCCAGAAAGCCTGTGTCATGGGACAAGAGACCTTTCAGCTGGAGAAGTCAGTCACAGTTCAAGCTTGGTCCAGATCCTTAGGCAAGGGTTAAATCTGCCTTTTTTTCTCAAACACAGCAGTAAGCAGCACAGGGCAGGGATGGTAGCACAGCTGTGCAGTGCAGAGCTGCTGGGGAGTAAGCATCCTCACCCCTGCCCACATATGTCTCCTCTTGGGGAATGGTTACAAAACTGTTTCTGTGCAACTATGACGGTACTTGCTGTCTTTTATTGCACTCCCTTATATTCATAACTTTGGTTGATGATTTGGCAGTAATTCAAGAGCAATGGTAAAAGTAGTCAACTGCTGCCAGCCTTGCTGATTGGCTGCTTCAGGACACCATTTCAGAAAGCTCCAGAAACAGGGTGCTGGGGGGAAGTTACTTGTCCAGAGCTGAGGCTTAATTGCCAGAAGCAACCTTAATTACAAAGCAAATGTTAATTCTAGACTTGATTGTCTGAATTCTGTGGCACCCTTACACATGCAATGGGATGCAATATACTTTTCTTCCTGGCCAAAACTGTTTTAGTATCATTTGCTGTGTCAGCCTAAATGTAGGGGTGAATTTCATTGGGTAAAGTGATGCCTGCATATGGATGAAAAACAGATGATAGCATAATGTGATCCAGCAGCTAGAAATTAAAGTTAGATAAATGTAAGCTAGAAATAAGGTACATGGTTTCAACAGTGACTATTTAACTGTTGGCACAGATTACCAAGGGATACAGTGGTTCTTCTGTCACTTGAAGCCTCTGAAGAAACCACGTTTTGCTATCTCAGTCAGAAGAAATTTGGGACATCAGGTGAAATTCAAGAATATTTTTATGCAGGAGACCAATATGAACATTCCTGCTGCCCTCTTAAAATCTAGAAATCTAAAACCAGTCATTTTAAAGGCACTGAGTACTCTTCAGAATAAATAATGCTATTCCGCAACAATCTCTTGCCCTCTCCTTAACGCTGTTTTCCTAACACATTACTGAGTTGGTGGATGGCAATCAAAACCAGTCGCAAGCTGTGTTCATTAAATGCCTTGGTATGTCTATATAATGTGGATGGTAGTTTATACCCAGATGTGAAACAGAGGTTGATCTATGAAGAGGCTTCATGCTGAGGTGACGGTTTGCTGAGTGTTTCTTTTGGTGGCAGTATGGCAGTATAGTCAGAAGCTTCTTCCACTCCTGCTCCTTTTCTGCTTTCTTGTTCGCTTTTTTTAAATAAAGCTCCCAACACCATCACATGTCAGGATGTGATTTTCTTCTAGCTGCAAAGGCCTTCGTCTTGAGAGCTTTCTTGCTGACTTTCAGCCTTGGCTATCGTCTTAGCACTATGTGAATTTCTGTCTCCAGACCAACTGGGAATGTAGGAGCTGCGGGATAAGCTGGCTGCTGCTGAAAGAGGCACCCATAGGGACCTGCTTTACCAGGTGGGAGACAATGGTCATGGACAGAGATTAACTAGGACTTCAGCCAAGGCCCTGGGCAGTGGTAACCTCACTGCACTCACTGCCTAGGCCAGGGATAACTGTATGAGAGGTGCTGATGTTTCTGAAGGAGGTAAGAGAGAGAGTGATCTAATGACTGGAAGGTCCAAACTCTTTCTTGATTTGACCTGAGATTTGGGAAATTAGCGGTTTTGAATCCTTGTGATCCTTGAATGACTGTAGGCTATGGAAGGAAGTCTGGGCCTCCTGAAACACCCTGTGCCACAAACACAACCTTACTGTGAAGGACTGTATTAAAACTGGTTTCCTAATTGAGATGTTGTTTGCTGGATATTTACTAAGTGTGAGAAACCTTCAAAATTACTCCAAATGCTCATTTGTAGTTTTTTAAAATTTGGTTTTATGTGTCTCTAATCCTATTATCTTTTTTGGGCTTAGTAAATTAAAAAAACCTCCATATATTTCCTTTGACTTGATGAACTTAAGGGTGACATCAGTGTCATCTAGTATCAAAGCATCACAGCACTATGGACCTGTTGATCCTTTCAACAATCAGTGAACTGCTCCAGGCTAACCAGGGGGTATTAAAATACATCTCCACCTAACTGTAGGCATCTATGTAGAAGTATCTTCACTTACTTTACATTAGCCAGGAAACCTCTTCAGCCTCCCCTGAAGGGGTGAGGTCCCCAAAGTCTGTAGATTGCTGCAGAGGTTGTGGTGGATGCTTCTGTTGAGCTGTATTCTGTAAACACAAAAAAACACCCTTCTCCACCCAGTCATTTCCCTGCCATCTTCTTTCCACTCTTCGAAGTCTGTTCTGGATAAATGAAAGTCATAATTGCAAGGTCAAGTTTTCAAACTCCTAGGTGCTGCTTATGCATGCTGTTGAGTTGGCCAAATGGTATTTGAAAAGTGCTAAGGATCTCTGAGATCAATACAACAGATCATGAGATCAGCTAGACCTATGACACCCTAACAGAGAAATGGAGAAATGTTGGAGGTCAAAGGTTTGAGTAATAGGATGAGGAAGTTACAGCACCATGTCTTGAGTCATGAGCTTTCATTTTGCCCTTCTGAGAAGGGGATCTTTGTGTTTTTCAAGACCATTCATTTTGCTTTCTAATTGTTCTCTTTGATTTCAAAGGGAGGAAAAGTGATTGTAAAAGAGGAACACTCATCTGTGATTTCTTTCTCTTCTTTCTGTAAAAGTCTTGTGAAAGCAAAAGTCAAATTCACTTCTGGAGAAACAGGGTGGGGCTGAGTGGGATATGGTGCTTTCCTACCCCCATAGTGAATTTTGGCCTGATAATTGGCAAGTGACCTCTAGCTGACAACTTGCTGCGGGTGTCCTTCTGAGTCCAGACTTGGAAGCTTCCATTCAAGGAGTAATGGAGCAGTCTGGGATACTTTAGCCTGGAAAAGGTATGATTTTGGGGAGAATGTATCAGAGACCTACAAAATCTGGAGTTACATGAAGAGAGTAGATAGGGAGTGACTGTTCCTACATTTTGCCATGCAAGAGCTGGAGGCCAACAAATGTGGGCGGTAAGGTCAGATTTTGAACAAATGAAGGGAGTTGGTTCTGGATGACCAGATAATAGACCTGGAGAACTTCTTGTCAAAGGGTTTTGTGGGTGCAAGGTGTATACTTGTGTTCAAATGAAGACAATAGTGTTTGAAAGTAAGATTTGTTGGAGATTACTATATAGACAAACCACTGAAGACCAAAAAAAGTCTCTTCAGCTGAAAGCAATCGAAGGCTAAATAAATAATTTGGGTTTGGGGAGGGAAGTACCATATATTTTTGGCCTGTCCTTGCTCTTTCCTATGTGTCAGCTCATAGTTTTTTGTTGGAGATGGTGGTGGGCTAGGTGGACACTTGGTGTGGACTTGTATGGCTCATGTAGGAGTTCCAAGACAGTTAAGCCTGGAGACGATATTGTTGACTTTTTTTAGTCCCCCAAAAGAAGCATCAGCACAGCTAAAGCTTTCTAGAACATCCCAAGGAGAGCCAATCTCCTTAGAAATCATTTTCAGGCTATTTCTAAATTGTCTGCAGTCTCACTGATTATTTCCTTAATGCCCTCCCTGACCATACAAACAGTAAATGAGAAGGACTCCACTTGCATAGGGAAGTATCCCCTGTGATATGAGGATTTCTGAGGAGGAGTAAAGCTGCCATGCATGAGAGGGGACAGAAGACAAGGGAGAAGTCTAGGTGAAGGTGCTACAGTGGGATATTGGAAACGTAATGTTTGGCAAACTATTTTCTTGGAAAGTTTCACCTGGCTACAAACTGATAGGTGAGTGGCAAAGCTGAGCAAGAGTTCCCACAAGCTGGACTGGCCTGGGGTAGGAACTGATGGTGGAAAAGAAGCTCTGAGCTGGAAGGTGTGGGCATGTCTCATTGTTCCATTTGCTCCTGAGCACAACCAACCCAAAGGAAGGGGAAGCCAGGCTTTCTCCTTTACAGATATTGGTATCAGCAGGGCTGATAACACCTCAGATGGATTTTTCAGGGACTGCTTAATGTCATGTCTACATGGACCTTGTGTCAGGGAAATGCATATTCCCAGAACTGTTTTTCTGAAAGCAAAACTGCAGGATTTCTTCCTTTATTTTTCACTTTTTAAAGACTAACTTCATAGATTTTGTACCTGGCAGAACCTGCCTCTCCCTTTGTGATGGCTTGAGTATGCTTTTGCAGCCAGTTCTGCATACACAGGGAGTCAGGGAGCAGGTGACTTCAACTTAGCCTTTCCTTTGAGCTCAAAGAAAAAAGCCAAGGCAATACAAAAGACACTTTCTAAGAGACTTGTGCAGCTGCACAGCCCTTATACTGGCCCCATGATCTGTTTATCTTTTGCCTTCAAGGAAGTGTCAGAGTTAGGGGAAGCTCCCCCAAGCAGGATGGCTTAAAAGACTGTATCCTCTGCTGGGAAGCGCACATGCTTCTTTATAAGCCATTTGATATATTTTCCCTCTCTTTCTCTCTCTACCCCTCCTCCCCTGGCAGCAGGATCTCTGGCCGTTGCATGCTTTTCATTAAATCTTTCTGATTGTAAGCTTGTACGTTCTGACACAGGGTCAAAGAGTACCATGGCAGGGATAAAGCTCAGCAATAGAATGGAAGGCTTTTTCTGGTTTTGATTACTGGACATCACCAGTTCTTGCAGAGCACATTCTTGTCTGGGATCTGAAGACTGAGTTAAATATCACCTGGAAAGGAGCGTTCCATGATGCTCCTGAAACACTGAACTTCTGAAATATGAGGAGGGAGGGTATGTGGGGGGAAGTTGTGTCTTGGCCAATTTCCAGCCTCTCTAATGCTACTGTCACTCTTATCCCACATGTTCTGCTTTTGCAATATCCATTGGAGGAGGTTATTTAACTTCCTTTGCTGATACAAACAACTGCCACTGGTGCATTGTTGGATTTAGGTTGTTTGTCTGTAATGAAAGCCCCATGCTTAGCAATGAACTCAAATAACCAATTGCTTACTCAGCTTTGCAGCTCTGTTATCTGAATGTATAATCACTTCCTGCATCTTTGTTTGGTTTTGCCTCTGTACTGATGATCTGGGAGGTACCATGCTGCTCCTGCAGCTGCTTTTCTCTGCCCCAAGGCATATCAGCATGTGGGGAGGAAAAGCAGTTCCTGGTTATTGCTGCATCTTTTTGTGCTTTAAACACAGGCTGCCCTGTAACAGGGAATATGGTCCCTCTTATTTCTGAGGGGGAAGGACAAGGAGCCTTTATGTCTATTGTGAAGTCTATGGAGTTTGCACCTAAGGGGGACAGTGGCAAAATCCATCTGTAACTGGGCAAGTGCAGAGAGGCAGAGGAGGTGTAGGTCAGGGGGCTGCTCCCCAGTCACCTGGTATGAGCATTTGTACTTAGATGGCATGGGATCTGTGGGCATCTCTCTGGGTGGCTGTCTGTGATACTGGCTGAGCAGAGCTGAAGTGTCAGGGCCCCAGCTGTACCTAATAGGACTTAATTGCCCTGATGAGCCTGTCATGGGGCCTCCACCCACTCCCCTGCTCATGGGCTTGGGGGCTCCATTTGAGTTCAGTCCATGACTTTCAATTGCTCCCTGAGCTACGGTGTAGGTGTATCTGTCTCCCACTCTACACAGCCATACCTGTGCCTGGCCATGGACCTCAGACTGGGACCCTGACCCATGGACTGGTTTCCTGGTTTGGTGTTGGACCTATCCCGTGACAACTGGACTGTGTCTGACCCTGGTTACTGCCATTGGAGCTGACTCTGACCTGCAGTTTGACTTGCTGGCTTGACCTGCCTTATCACTGTGGATGACCTGGACTCTTGGCTGACCCTGGCTGCCATCCCCAGGCTTGGCTGCTGGTCTCGCTTATGTCCTGTGGGACAGAGCCCTCTCTGGCAAGCCCTGTGTTACTCTGCTTGACTCCTCATCTGGTAGGGGACTTCCAGCCCTCGCTGATCCCTGACGCTTGAGATGTCTTTATGGAGGGGTGACTCTTTGGAAAGACTTGTCTTGGTGTGAAACACTTCCTCAACTATTAGCATAGCAAAACAAGAGATGTGGCTTCGGATATAGCCTGTCTTCGCAATGGAGGAGGTGACACTGTGCATCAAACCTGTGCCTTCCTTTAAATCTCCAGTGTGTAAATAGGTTCTCACCAGTAGATGCAAAATTAATTAGCATTCCAGCCACGGGATGTGATGTACTTCTCCTTTACTGTAGATATTCAGAACTCATCTGGCTGTGGTGCTGTGCAACCTGCTCTAGGTGACGGTTGGACTAGATGATATCCAGAGGTCCCTTCCAACCCCAACTGTTCTGTGATTCTGTGCTTAACCTAGTGGGCTGGCCAGGCAAAAGCTTCTCTCCAAGTTTGGTGATCTGGGGGTTTGTTTCTTGTTTGCTTTTTAAGATGCTAATATTTACAGTGTTTTCTGTTGAGATTAGCAATGTCCCCTGTAATGTGGGGCTTGCAACCTCCTAGGACAAGAAAAGAAATTACTCTTTTGCAGAATCCTTGCTAAACAGGTTCCCTGAAAAATATGAGGAACTCGTGATTGCTTGCTCTTTGGAAGCATAGATCAGGACAAATGTGATTACAAAGAAGAAAGAATAACAATCAACAATAGACAGGAGGAAATGGCTCCTCTGAGAATAGGAGCCAGACTAAGGGAAGAAAAATGCTAGGGTTAGGTAAGGAAGTTTTTTGAGAAGGTGGGAGAAAATGCCAAGAAAGCAGGGTGGTAAAGGAGGTGGGGAGCAGGCCCTGGGGAGAGGATGTGCCATGTGGAAAGGCCACCTGTGAAGCAAAGCCTCCTCACTGATAGGACTGCAGTGTAAACTGAATTGCTACAGCATTGTCCCACGGGAGACCAGGCCCTGCTAAGCAAAGCAGTGCATTTTGCACTAAAGCATCTGTCTCAAGGGAGGGAGCAGAGGCTTCCTTGTGAGAGGCACTGCCAGGTCACCCCTCTCGCTTGGTGTTCCTGATGGCAGCTGTGCATCTCTTCCCAAAGGGCAGGTGAATACAGAGGCAAGTATGTGGCAGCTTTTGCCGACTGGCTGTTGTTGTCTCAGGGGGATAGAGACAGCTAGACAGAGCGGACTAGCCCTCCCAAACTGGTCTGCATGGGGCTTGTGGTGCAAGAAACCTCACCTGCGATATGTACTCTTAATTCAGCATTTTGTCCAAAGTCCTTCCTGCTCCCCTTTCTTTACTTGCTGAGCTTGTCTCAAGCTGATGGCAAATAAAACCTATTTTTCCCCTTTTCTGTGAGGCTTCTAACTTCACCTATGATTGCAGATAGTGGAAGTTGCAGGCTTCAGAGATTTATAGCAAAATCTTCCTGCATGTACTATGCACCCCAGAAAGCAGAGTATAAGGAGTGTTCTGGGGATTGCTGGGAGGTGTCCGTGACCTTTTGGAGATCCGCTTTGGTCACTGAAGGGTAAGGTGGGCTAACTGGTGTCACCGTGAGCCTCTGCTCTGTTGTTTCTTCCCAAATGAAGGGATTTGGGTGACGCAGCAGCCCCTGTTATGTTTGTGTGCTGTAGCCCTAGAGGAGCTTTATTGGTTATACCGCATGCAGCTCACAAGGCACAGGTCCTTGTCAAAATAATAATTCACACTATGCTCCTCTGAAGCTTTTCTGGCTATTGTGGAGACAAATCAAGGCTGAAGAATCTTACTGTTGCAGAAAATAGACACAATTGTGTTTTTTCCCTACACAAAGTCACAGGAGAGTGATAGTGTGTTGCTTGAGATTTGGGACTGAATTAAACTGGAAGTGTGGAACTGGGGAGACCGAGAGTCTTGAACGAAAGCTGAAGAAAATTTTCCTGCGACTCTTTGTGAAACACAACTCGCTTACACAGATAACAGGTGTTGTATGGCTCTTAATTATTGTAAAATCAGAATATGTTCCTGGTCTTAAGCTTAGTTTGGTTTTTTTTTCCTTGCACTTAGTTGAACAATTTCTTCCTCTGGAGATCTTAAACATTGTCTATATTATTACTGTCACTGTTGTGCCCAATTAAAATGTAAAGTATCACATGCCTGCTCTGATTATAAATAAGGTCCTAAAATTATCCCTAATTTACCTAAGTTTGGGCTTCTAATGTGGGGACTGCATTGGAGCTGACTTGGTGTTGGGAAAATAGTTCTAGCTGTTCAAGCGCTGCAGAGATCCTCTGTCCAGGCTTGTTCCTACAGCCTAGACTATTCACAATGTCATCACAGGGGAAAAGATGGGTTCTTAATATGTGTTTTTTAACTTGCATATGTACTAGCAGGTCAAGGTGGTTCCTAAATTCCCTGTCACCTCTAAAGTGATGTGTTAACATGCATACAGAGCTGTTGCATATCAAAGCTGTCACCTGTTACCTGCTAACTGAAATCAAGAATATGTGTTTCTTTTCAAATAGTTAACAACCACTAGATGTGATGCTCTTTGCTAGACTGTCCTGAGCCAGTATAGCAGGTGTTGGCCTTTTGAGGAAACTCTGCTCTGAAGTGGATCTTGCTCTAGGTGAACCCATTTCCCCTTGTTCCTCTTTACCATATGGGTGGAGATGAGGCTCATTCTGAAAATCATGAATCAGCTAAAGATAAATGACACTTCTTCAGGGAGAGCTGACTCTAGTAACAATCCTTTGCTTCCACTCACATTTTTTATTCTATTTTGAGGCAAATCTAGATTACCCAGGAGTTGTATATATTATCATGACTCAAAAATGTCTTTAGGGTACATTTCCTTATGTAATGCTGATTTGCCAAAGTTACCTGCATGCCAGTTTGTAGATCTTTCTGTCCAAAACTGAGATGATTTGCTCTCAGATTGACCAAAGAGAGTATCAGTTCCTGAATTCTTCTATGCTGGGATCTCACAGCAAGACAGGTACTGCTGCTAGCTCCAGAGAAGAGCTAGATTTTACATGTGTTCATCTAGAGTAATGGTAACCTCAAGCAGCCCATCAACTGCAACAGCTAGAAAGGATTCTTGCATAATCCTACTGTCCACATCACTGGAAGATCTATGGTATGACAGTGCTTTCCATCAAACACGGCTTCTGGCTTGTGCAAAAGGCAGTACTCAGATGTGAAAAGGTTTCATGGCAAATCTTATATTCCTAGGGGTCTGGTGTTGAAAGACTGCTACTCTTATATTAGACATTGCTTGACCAGTGGTGTCTACTGTTCAACATATCCACCCATTTCATAAATTAAAAGTAGCTATATGTTCAACTAATTGTTTCTTCAACATACTTCTTATGGTGAATGCTTCCTTCCATGCATCATGGATGCATGAAGATGACAAACTCATTGGGAGGGCAGCTGTGAACTAGCAGTTCTGTGGTGGCCACAAGCAGTTTTCTTCCTTATTTGATTCTGCATGATGCTATTAACATGATACCCGTTCTTTTCTTAGGATGAACTATAATCAGAAAATTGGGATTAGGAATCCTCTCTTCTACTGATTCTGAGTGAGCCTCAGCAAACTCTTCTGTCTCCTTTCTTGTAGTTGTAAAGTAGGCAATTAATAGAAGTAACTTGCTTCTTGAGTCACCATGCATGGCTTGACCTGGAGACTTCTGCATCCTGAACTTCAGACACAAGCCTGAATCTGTTAAGGAAAACATTAATGGGTAGCTATCCTCCAAAATGAGCTGCAGAAAGTTATGTGTTGCAGCTCTTACTTTTTGAAAAAAGTTGTCATCATTGATCAAGGATTGCTTTCAATTGAGGGATCTGCTTTAAAATGGCAACCGTATTTCCAAATACTGTGAACTGCTGGAGGTTTAAGAGAAAGGTGAGTAAGGAAGAACAATTTTATATCCCTAGGAAGCTTGACCACAAAAAATGTAGCAGATGTTGCAAAATGCTGTAGCTGAAAAGTGACAATCACGTTTTTCCAAAGTGTGCTCCAGGTAAGTTTTATCTTTAGCTGGAAGGTTTAACGGGGGGAATGATTCCAGTCTCTTAACTGGATGAATACAGTATTCCTTCCAACATTGCTGACAGTAGTGCTTCACACTCCCCTTTCTCTGCTCAGTGCTAGAGCCACTTCTCTTTGCTGTCTGACGAAAGATGAATTCTGCCAGTGCTGCAGAGTGAAATACAGAAATCAGCTCAGCACGCTTCTGGTTGCTTTACAGGGCCCTTGTGTTGCATGGGAGTGGTAAGCGCTCAGATGGGATATCTGGCTCCAGCCCAGAATATGTAAGTGTGATGGCTCCCTCAGAACATCAGTAGGAACAGGCTGTAAGGCAAATACTTTGGAGTATGGGGAAAAAAAAATCAGGAATAATGTTAAGATTAATAATGGGAATGAAACTTTAGTCTTCATCGTGGTGAGATATGAACTCTGGATTGAAAATCTGCTGCTCCACAGAAACACGGTGGCTCATTGATCTTTGTTCTTATCTATGAGATATGTGGTTGGCTTTTCCACTGACCTTCTCACAGCTTCTTCAGACAGCTGGATCAGCTTGTCTTCTGCTGAAGTGACCTATTATTTATCAGCTCATTATCAAAGGATTTACTAAAAGCTTACACCAGAGGCCAAAGGGTCAATATCCAGAAACATCTGCACTTTTTCCATTGTCCCTAGGAGGTGAATCGTATGCGGCATTTGACCCTTGAAGTAACCTGAGTATGTGAGAGGCAAGCATGTCTCATCTGTGAACTCAAGACACAAATGAAGTGTGTAAATGGCTGTCTGCCATCATTTGGTTGATCCTGAGTAGAAAGTTAAGTGTTTGCTTGCTCACAGCTCCCATCTCTTCTGCTATCCAACCCCTCTAGTGAACACAAAGCTTGCAATGGTATTGAGGTGGGAGAAGTAGCTAGCTGAGAAGCAATGAGAACCTGCTTACTGTGGTCTGTGTACTTAACTTTCTCACCTCATCACCAAGAAATGCTTGAGAAAAAACTCAATGGCTCAGCCTTTGAAGCTCTTGCTTAGTCATACATAAAGGACCTATGGGGTGAATACATTCAGAAACAGTCCTGACAAAGTGGAAGGCTGAGGCTTGTCGAACATGCAGCAAATGCAACAACTGAACAGCCCAGGTGACTGCTGGAGAGGAGCTGTGACTTGTTATCTGAAAGAAGGCAAATATTGGCTAAGGGCTGCTGCTTTGAGATGTTCATCTTCAACCAGAACCAGACATGTGATCAGAAAATTATATTTGTTTCTGTCTTCCTCATCAGTCATTTAATGAGAAATAATGACAATGGATTGATCCTCTTGAATGTTTTGGACTTACCATCCCAAAGCCAAAACCCATCAGGCACACTGCTGCTGCTTTTCTCTTGTAAATAGGTCACGTCTGAGGGGGGGATTGTCAGTCCTTCAGAGCTGAGTGTTGGTAGAAACAGTCACTCACATTCCAACCAGGGTCTCCTCCTGTATGGGACGATCTCATTAATGTTAAGAAGCTTCTGTATTTCAAACACCTAGAAGCTGAGCAAAATCTTCAGTTGATACCTCAAGACGTACTGATTGGTAAGAGATTGTGAAAAAAAGGATGACATATTACAAATTTGACAATCCTGTTGGTGTCAAAACCTGCATTTTTTGAAGCCTTTGAATTTTACAGAAAAAAACTTAAATCTGCAAAATTCATTTTTTTTTCCCTGAGAAAGCTGATCTTTTGTAAAATAGAAAATGTTTTTCATAGTATTTGATTTCTCTGGTTGCTTCTGCGTGGGGAGGAACTACAGTATCCTGTGATGCTGAACAAGATATGCTAGCAGAGCTATGAATCCTTTATTTCCCTCTGTCCCACAAGAAATTATACCTGTTGAAGGGCTGAGTAGACTATTGAAATGCTCCCTTTTGGCATGGTGTGAGTACACAGGAGCTATTGAAATGGAAACCAGGTTCCCAAGCCATCACCCACAGGAGGAAGAGAGAGATCTTGATTGATTGTTTTTCATTAAACAAGGAGAGAGAAATGGGCTAAAGTTTTGTTGCAGGAGAAAATGGGTAAAATGTCTTAAGGATTCCACTTGGTGCTTGTGGTTGTGGAGAGGCACCCTCTATCCTTAGCAGCTTATAGAGTATTTATTTTCCCGATGAAACACCATTGTGGGGGCATGGATAACAGCGTCAAAAAAACACAAATCGGGATGAGCCTTAGCATTGGCAAGAAACCATGGTTCTGAGGGTTTATGGGGAAAGAGCGTCATTTTGTTATTGTGAAAGAGCAAAGTGGTCTTATCTATATACCAGCCTATGCAAAAAATGATGTCATGTCAAAATCCCCGTACATTATTTTTCAGTGGATTTGTTTTCTTTTCATCAAGACTTTTGGGAAGTAAGATGTTGTGGTTTTTGTCTCTTAAAGCTGTACTGCTTGTTTGGATGTTTACCCCACATGGATCAAAATCATGAGCAGGGAGACTAACGTCCTTTGTCCGTCATCATGTAGTAATTCTTTGTGCAGGAGTTGCCTCTGAAGGCAATTGGTGTGGTCTTTGTCCCTTCCTGAACTACTAGAGATCTCTGAGCTTCCCCTCTAGAAAGGATGGTTTGGAATGCAGATTGTTCAGGTCAGGGTTTTTTTTCCTCTGTAGCTTTTCTCAGAGTGGCATTACTTTTGTATATCGCTTTTTATCTCTACCTTTCCCTCTGTTCTGAGTTGTTCCATTGCCATCATTCCCTCAGAAGCACCCGAGGGCCCTGTTTCTTTACCCAGTCCTAAAATCAACCAGCCTAGGACTATGCGCCCAGTGATACTGTCATTACTTGATCCTGGCTGCAGCATGTCTTTGCCAAAGAGATACTTCCTCTGAGAACCAAGTACATTTTCACCTTTGAAGCCCAAGCTCTGTTAGAATTAATTAGAAACACATAAGTGCATGTATTCTGGAGTGGCTTTTTGCTGTTTTTTACTCATTGAATATGCCAGAAAGTAATTTTTATTGTAATGCTGACTGTTCAAATTGAAAATTACAATTGTGTTTTTGCCAGAGCTGGGCTCCTAGATGATGAGAGGTGTTAAATACATAAGGTGTTGCTGCATGGCATGTCACCCTACTTCTAGCTCCAAAAGCTAGAGAAGGTAGTTGCTAGACTTTTCTTTGTCATAAGAAGACTGCCTAACCCTACAACTGTACAAGAGCTTGAAATCTGTAAATATACCCCAAATAACCCAAAAGCATCGCTAGTGTATCACTGATGATGTCACAGTCAGAGCTAATTGTACTGTTGAATTATGTTAATGGAGTTTCAGGGGAAACTTAGATCAAACTACAACTCTTGTGAGCTAGGGACAGTGGGTCTGGAAAACATGCACTGTCTGGAACCTGCTTGTCTCCAGAGCTGCTTTTTTTTGTCCCCAGGTTATCAGTAGGTGAATGATTCCCTCATGCCCCTCTCCCCCCACCATATTCAAGTAGGGGAAACCATCAGAACTTCTAAACCTTGATTTCCAGAATTTATTTTGTCAACACTGCTGAGCAGTGGCTTGCAGTGTAATGACACTTTGATAGACTTGTGCTCTTAGGAAAAATCAGTCATTGTATTGTAGGGGAAAAGTGAGCATGGAAGAGGGAAGAAAATACTTTGTTTTCAGCTGCCTTTCCACAGGGCACTTCAGTTACCGTAAAACTTTTAGATCAAAAAGTCTGAAAGATCAATCTGCAAGACAAAAGAGGCAATGGCTGGGAATGCTGGAGGAAAAATCCTTCCCACTGTCCTGGGAAGCCTAGCACTTGCACATTGCAGAGGGAAGAGTGAAGTGCAGCTGTCCTGGACAATATCTTCTAGGGAAGATCCCTTTTTGCCCCGAAGTCTGGCACCAGGAGACAGGTGAGACATTCCTCAATCAGCTCTTGAAGGAGGAAGTTGAACGCAGAGATAGGAACCACCTGTGGGCAATTGGAATTGCTTTAATTGTGTGGGTGAGATGAGAAGACAGAAAGTTCTGATAATGCGGTGAGCTATTACTAGGGAATTCTCAGGACTTTTTAATGACTTGTCTGATAAAAGAGCTGTACTGAAATGAAGACCAGAAGGAGGATCATTGTAGGAGCCCTTCAAGTGCTGGATTCAAGAAAGAGGGCAAGTAATGCTTGGGAAAGAGGTGTCCCTAAGCTCCTAGGCTAACCTCACCCAGGCTGTTAGGCTTTGAATGCATTTAACTCCCCAGCTGAGTGGGGTCAGCCTGGGATTCCTTACAGGCTGCCACTGCACTCTAGCCGTTGCACAGGATGCTGCCACCTTTCCAGAAGAGTGACTGGGGAGAAGCAGCGACAGCAGATGGCTTAGGAGACGTGAGCCCGAGCGATCATTGTGCCTGGCTGCTGGCCAGGAAGGGAACAAGATGAGCCTAGCCATGGCTGGATGAACTGAGCCGCTTTGCAAAAGCTTGGGCAGACACCGTCACCTCTTGCACTGCCAGGGATTGCCTACCAGTCCAGTGTCTATCTAGCATTTGATCTTGGCAGCTGTAGGCGCCAGGAAAGGTCTGCATGCTTTCAGTAATGGTAGGGAGGGTCAGGTTTCCCCTGCTGTCCTGTGTGGTGACCCTAGATCCAGGTGTATCTAAATAGGGTGGCCTAAAATACATATGAATAGGGTACTTGGAGCCCTTAGCTTTGTAAATAACGATTAACAAAGGCTTTTGAAATGCAGTGATTCTGTCTGCACCGCTGTATTCAGACTTCCCACCCTCCTCTTTGTTGCCGCTCTGTTGCAGAGTAACAAAGTAGCCATAAAACTGCTTGAAATAAAGCCTGGTGCATCAGGTAGATGATTTTGTGGCCTCAGCCACCTGGTGTAAGGCAGGGTCGCCAGGGTCATGGCGGGTTGACTCATCTATGCCAGCGGTGGGGTCCACTAATTGCAGTGGCAGGTGGTAACAGTTACCTTTGATTTGGTGGCTTGGGGAGCAGGGGAAGAACTTGGATCTGAGTCAGACTGGGGAAGAAGGGTGCTCTGAAATTAAGTTAGAGCTCTGCTGGCGGAACAGGTTTGGAGTTTCTTTGCTTTGGGAAGCTTGGTCACTGTGCAAGTGTGAGAATGGATAACACGCCTGCCTTTCATACATGTGGTAAGTTTCTACTATTTTCATTTTGCTTCAGTCTTAGAGACTGGCAGACCCTAAACAGTGTGAATCCGTGGGTCCATGTGTGTGTTTAAAATCTGGGACCAAGCTGTGAAGGTATCTCTCCAGGAAGAGTATTTTTACGAAGAACTTGATGAATAATGGGTTGAGATCTGCCCCAGGGCATGTGATGTGCTGGGTGCTGTCTGGAAGCAGCATCACCGTGAGAGGTCCTGAGTTAGAGGTGACTGAGTAAACATGTGATCTGGGTTGTATTGACTGGTTACCTTCTGTATATCTGGGGAAAGAGGTCTGCCTTCACATCCAGTTCTCAGCCCTTCCCCACAGGCAATTCCATCTCTTTGGTGCTTGCCTGGGGACTTCTTGCCCTTGTTGTTCAAGTAATGGGTCTGTTCTTGGCTTTCTCTTCCTGAGTGCTTCCACAGGTTAATGGAAGGTTAGAGCTTCTCTGACCACACTTTTGTTTGAAGTGCTTCAGGTAACTGCGATTTCATCTTGTGTCCATAGGCTTGAAGGGAGACAGCAGTGCTGGATGTTGCTGGTGGAGAGGCAGCGGGTCTGGGATAACAGGGAGTACAGTGCAAGCCCCTGCCCAAACACATCACCAGTGAGTGGTCAGATCCTAACCTGTAAGTTGTTTGGGTACTTGTTCACTCACATGATGCACGGGTCTGTAAGATTGTGAAAACCCCATGAGACACAGGGTCAACTGGATAAGCTGTAGGGAGCTGGAGTTTTCAAAATGCCAAAATTGAGAGCTGAGAAAACTGTTGCCCTGTAGGGAAGTTTTGAGCAAGGAAAATGATGAGTTTCTTGTGCACGTGGTTTCTGGTCCTCTTCCCTTGTGCAGTGCAAGCTACAAAGAAACCAGGATGATTGAGGATGGTAAGAGGTAGCTGACCAGGTCAGCAGGGGAACTGCGAATTCAGGAGTCCCAGTCTCACAGTACTAAAATCCAGAAGCACTAGAAAAGGGCCAAGTAGGAGAGAAGCACAAGATGCTACTGGGATCTGCTTATAGCACTTAGGTCTGTTAAGCCTGTGTGAAAACCCTGCAGACAAAGAAGGTGTCAATCAGGAAGCTCAGCAGCATGAGGGGAGTTCATAGCTTCCAAACAAGCAAATAAGGGGACTATCTCCAACACAAGTTGATTCAGCTGACAGACGACTGCCTCTTTGTGCCCATCAGCAGGAGGTGGGATTACACTGCTTTTGACTGAAGTTCCTCAGCTGGCTTGTTTCAGTGATAAATTACAGTATGCTCTGATAATATTGTAGAGGCTTGAGTGTTGGTGGGTCAGTTGTGATAAAACATCCCCAAAGTACTGGTGAGATGATGATTAAGCCGTAGCTTGTAACTAAGCTGAAAGTAATGGATCAACAACAAAAAGAAGCAGCAGGAGAAGGGCAGGACAGGAAGAAGAATGTTTCTGGTGAAGAATGTAAAATGGTATTTTGTTTTTTTGCAGAGCATGTGGAGAACGTGGGTGGTTTGACTGGAACATATTTAGAGTTCTGTCCCTATCGCAGCTGAGGGAGTGAGCGATGGCTGTACCATACTGCTAGGCAGCTTGTTTCTCACAGGCATCGCTGCGTAACAGATACATGTACAAGGCACCCTTAACTTGTCCGTTGCTCTTAAAATGATAAATCTCATGCATTGCACAAGGTTCCAGTGCATTGCAGTTTGTGTAAGAAAAGCAGGAGAGAAAGCTGCGAAGCAGAGCCACAACATGCCTTAGGGAAACTCAAGGTCTCCGTGCTTCTCAGCCACTTCTGCATGGTGCGAGGACTGCCCTCCTTGGCCTCCCCCACCCCACAGGGCGTTTGCTGGTGTTCTGCAGGTTGCTCAGGAGCAGGCTTCTAGACTCCAGCAGCCCAGCCTGAGCTATTTCCATCCTCCTCTGCGATGTTGCAGATAACTCTGGCATGACTCTGAGTCAAACTGTGTCAGTCAGCAGTCTCGGAGGCACATGCAAATCTCATTTAGGCCTTTACAGAAAAGATGCACGATTCCCTTAGCACTTGTATAGATTTTCCACAGTGTGGTATTTGGCTGCTTAGTCACAGACTTATCTTTGTGTTTTAAGAATAGATTTGACTACAGTCTCCTTGGCTGTACTGCAAAAGAAGAAAGACTTTGCCTTAGCACAAACACCTTTGTATAGTGTCAGATGTGCCAGCAAGCATGTGCTTAATTAAACAGGCTCCTTAATAAGTTTTGTTGTCATTTTAGTGCTCTGTGCTTGAACCATATCTCTTAAAAGACTATTTAACGAATTTCTGAGGCTGACAAGTAATGTTCTTTGCTTGCTCATTATGTAAAATTCATTAATGTCTACCTTTGCATACATTGTTGAATTACCAATATTATGACTTAATTAGCTTATTGCAATTTGTGGGATGGTAGAGGTAGTTTTTTTACTTACTGATCTTATGCAGAACCTGTTTAAAACAAGCAAACAAATAGAGACTCTAATTGTTCTGGTGTCTGAGAAATACCTCCCCTTGACCCTCACCACCTGGGGACTTTTCCACAGCTTGATAACCTTTATTGTTCCCATAAAAAAAGGGGAAAATCTGCTAGCAGTGAGCAAACCTTTTGTTTTAGGGGATTGGTGGGACTCAGCCACTCTCATTGCTTTGAGCAAAAAACTTTGAATGTGTATTTTCTTCTGAAAAGCAGGTGTCTCTAGTTCTTATTTCCTTTGAGTCTGATGTAAATATACCAGCTAAGGAATTATCCCTGAATAAGCTGAAGTACTTCCATCAGTAGCTCTGAGAAATGGCCAGAAAAGAACCCCAGTTGTTTTTTCCTATGCTTCTTTTGGACTTCAGATTATTCACACTAGTAGAAACAATTTGCCTCTCATGGGCAGGCACAAACCTGCAAGGCTATCGGTATCTGAAATGCCCGCGCTAACAGGGGTGAGGGAGGCTCAGTGTATCACCGTTGCGGACCACAAAAGCCAGCATCCCTTGAAGGTCCTACCTAGTGGAGGTAGCTCTGTCAGACTGAAGATGCCAGTTGTACCCTCTGTTGACATGTCTGTTTCCAGTATCTTTACAACAGCCTGGTGTGGTTACCATCTATCCAGACTATCCAGATTTACTTTCCTAATCAGAAGTTTTGCTGAATGGGAAAAATGTGCAGCGGGTCAGAAATCATGTGCAAATGGTTTCTGCAGGGGGACGCTAACTGCAGCACACCCTGGATGTGCTGGGTGTTTTGGTAGGCTGTGTCATTGCAAGGGGATGGCTGTCTGGTTTGCACTGGGATGGAGATTGAGCAGTCTCAGCCCAGCAAGACAGAGGCATAACTAGATTATCTGTGGAGGAGGCAGAGGTGCAAGTAATAGTAATAGCTTGCCCAGAGCATATAGGGAATCTGTGACAGAGAAACAGGACTTTTGTCTTAGATCTTAGTGGGAGGAGCATCCTTTCTTCCATCTGTACTGATTTTCAGATTCCTTCATGTTTCATTTCTGAGCTTTACTTTTGTTACAACTTGAGAAAAGTTGAGCTGCTTCAGTGGTCTCTCTTCCAGTCTCCTCTTCCTACAGCTTTTGCTCCTTGTTCTTATTTCTTGCTATGCGATGCACTGAACGCTTTTGGAAATCAGCTGCTACTGGTGAAAGCTGGACCTGTTCGGAAATTGCAGCCACAAAAGCCAGACTCTCCAGTGTAACAAGACCATTAAACCTCTTGTGGGAATCTTTAAAGCTGGCTTTATCTGCCCTGCAGAAAGAAGTGTGGGGAGAGGCTGTTGCACCATTGTTCCTCCTGCTGACGATGCAGACTGGAATTGCTTCTCATTGAACACTGCCTCTGTTGAGTTGAAGCTCAGCTTTGTGTTGTCCTAATCCCTCAGTCAAGACCACAGCAACCGCACTAAGTTAGAGCAGCCCTGAGGCTGTTCCCTTATTCTAACACGTGCCACTAGCAAATTGCTCAAAGAGAAGAAATCTTTGACTAGACTGCCCCGGTGCCTCAGCTTCAACCCAAAATGTAACCACTTGGCCTGGGCAGCCAGGTTAGGTTTGGACTTAATCTAAGTAACTGCTTAGAAAATTCAAAGCCTTGTTTTCCTACTTTGATAACCTTCTTTCTCCCTTCTGTCATCTCATGTTTAGCAAGTGACTGCAGGTTTTGTGGAAAGAGTCAGTCTCCCTGGGAATTACAAATGTTCGTGCAGTCTCATCCTCAATTTTTGGATCAGAGGGATGGATTTGAAGAAGTTTTCTTAGGCTGTAAGATTTTTCAAGACTTCTTTTTTCAGTATTTCCCTCCTGAACTGGAATGAGTTTTACTATAGTTTTTTGTTTTCTGGTAGTTGACAAAACCCCCAAAGTTGGCACCAGCAGAAAAGACATATAAGGTACCCAAACTTTCTAAAGACTGTTTCTGGCCCATTCCAAAACGCCTGCCTCTCCCAAAATGTTGAACTAGGAGACTGCTGAAACTGGTCTGTTCCCATAGCTGGATTAGACCTCAGTGAATCAACGCTGTGAGAAACCTCCTCGGGAAATTCCTGCCAGGCTGTACCCCAGCATCACTTGCTGACTAAGTTGGGAGCTTCCTCAAGTAGCATGGCTGTGTAGGACAATAGGTCAAAGCCTTCGTGCTGCAATCCTGGAATCCAGCTGTGGCTCACAGCTCTGAGGATGGGAAAAAGCCCTGTCCCATCATAAATCCCTTTTATCCTCTAAATTCTCCAGAATGTGAATGAGGTCACCCCTCTGATGCTTGAGGGGTGTTCCTGCTCAGGGAGAGGTGGCCTGAGTGTGGTGCAGGGAGAGCTCAGGGCAGCAGCGGTAAAGCAGAAGGGAAGGTATGAGGCATGCTGGTGCACCCAGGTCTAGACCTGCCTGCTGCCCAGTCCTGCCTTGTGTTGTTGCTACCTTGTAATAAAATGCTCCAGTGCTGATGTAGACAGTGGGTCTGGGATGAAGGCACACTTGTGTGCATGCTCCTGGCTGCACCAAACCCTAGACTGCTGCTCCCCCAGGAATGTTGGTGGCTGCTGGGCTGCCTGAAAGTTTGGGGTACCAGGCAAGAGTGTAGGAGCCAAAATAAGTACCTGCAGCCTTCTGAACACTGATGAGGCTCTTAGCTGTGAGGTATAGATTGGCCACCAAGCTGCAGAGAAGACAGATGAAAAGCCTTTCCTAGAAAAGACTGGGGTTTGTGTAGCTCGGGAGATCACCGAAAGTTGCTGGAATAAACTGGAGAGCAGCATTCATCCTGGGAAGGATTAGACAGTGGGAGAGAAATTTACTTTTGAACTTTGATTTAATTTGTCTCGTATGACATGCCTGCCTTTTCTCTATTTAGACTTATCTTGTCCTTTTTGTACCTTTTTAGTGCTCTAATAAGATGCAACCATGGGGCCAGAAGCCTTTGGCTTCTGCTTTGGCTGCCTCCAAGACCAGATGTTGCAATTCCATCTCCCTGATCTGCCTGATTCGGCCTAGTCCAGAACAGCTTTTAACTGATGAAGAAACAGAGACCAAAGACTTGTCAGAGTTGCTCTGCTTGCAAGGAGCAGAGCTGGACAAGCATTTTGGTCATCAGGGTTCCAGCTCCCTGCCCAGCAGGGGTGTTTGCTGCCTGCAGTGCTCAATAATGTATGCTTGTGTGGAAGCTGTTCTGCACATACTGATTTTGAGCTGTAGGTTTTCTTCCAGGAAATTTGTATGTGACTTTATAACTTTCTGGGAATAGCTTGTCTATTGGAAACCACCTCCTATTATATAGGAAGTATTCTCTTCTACACCCTGTAAAATATATGTAAAGGTTGTTTGGGTTTTTTTTGATGAACTTCTGAAGAGTACACAAGCTTGGAGTTCTTGGGGGCCTTGATGCAGTGTCTGGATCTCGGTGTGGGTGTGACATTTGTGACATGGGCTCTGAGATGATCTGGGAAAGGGGCAGAGCCACACGTGTCTGTCCCTTGTTTGGTCCAGGATCAGGCACAGAAAACCACCAGCATGGTTCAGTATCGGAGCAGCTGGTGCAATGCATTGGCTCAAGGATGGTGTGTTAGATGAGCCATAGATGCCTTGAACCAGTAGATGTTACTTTTGTGTAGATGGCTCAGGTCATCTTCCCATGTCCAGAGCCTGTAGCTGGCCCTGGGCTACTGCCTTCATCCTTTCACTGCTTCCTGGTTTCCAAGGCCAGTTGCGCTTGGTTGAGCAATGCATAACAAGTGAATGTCCAAGATGATGAATCTGTTCTTAAGATTCATCTAATTGGCTCCCAGTTGCTTTCCACCCAGAGCTGACTTTGCCCTTCAGCCTGAGCACTCTTCACCCTGATTGCTGGGTTTCTTTTTAGTGCAGCAGAGCTAATTTCATCTGCATGGAACAAGTATTGGAGGAGAAGCAAGACTTCAACGGATATCACTTTTTTTCAGCTTCCCAGCAGTAACGCCTCCCTTGAATGGAGACTCTTACCTTCTCAGCAGACAGTTTACCCCCCTGGCATACCTTGATGTTTACAAGGAGCGAGACTTGATAGAGATCCCAGGGGTAAAGCAGACTTGAGAAAAAGTACTGTCGGTATCACAAGATCCCTGGCTTTTCTGTGGCGCTTTTTTTTTTTTTTTTGAAGCTGTTTGGATGTTGGTTGTGCAGTATTCTGGTGTCCCTTGAGAGCAGGAGGGTCAAAGCAAAGCAGTTAAATGATGTTTGCATTTCAGAACTGGAAATCTTTCTTTTTTTGCAGGAGGCTTCAGATGTGAATTTGTAAAAAACCAATCAACCCAACAACCTGGCCAAAATTCCTCCCAGGAAGGTGGGTTTGACCAGGGAGAGAGGGGAAGACTGGATAATTCTTTTGTAGAATTCATAAAAATTCATTTTACATCAGATTTAAGTCTTGTCTTGCATTAAAGAATACTCCTTTTGCCTTCCTTACCTGGGCAGATGGAAGAAAAACATGGCACAGCAGTAGCAAAAGGGGTTAAGTCTGAAGAGAAATAAATCATCTCTGTCTGCAGTCACTGTGCGCCAGGCAATTGGCCAGTTCCACCTATACAAACACTGGTGTCCATTTGGCATAGGAGCAGCTGAGCATCAGCCCAGCCTAGCAGGTCTGCAGGTGCCAGGTACTTTTGGGTGGCATCACATATTGAATATTTCCCAGAAAGAGAGTGTCCCTGTGTAAACACGCTGAATAAACAGTCATTCTCTCTGTCTAGCCCCATCCTGTCAAGCATAAGGTGCAGATGCAGGATCTAGGAGCTCTTCCAAATTAATTCTTTCCCATCTTCTCTTGCTGCCTCTCCTTTCCACCTGTGGTTTGAGAGCAAACCAAGGCCAATAGCCTCAAGCAGTGTCAGGCTGGCCCAGTTCTGACCTCTGTGCTTCCAGCATCCCTGTGCTGTGGACCTGCACACAGCTCTGCTTCCTCATGGACTTGCTGAACTCAGGAGCAGTGTTGCTGTTACCTTTGCTAAGGCAGAAACATGATCCAAACCAGCTAGTTTTGTCATAGGGGAAGAGGAGTGTGAAGTAACCAGCTCTTACTTATACCCGTGCTCCATAGGTCTTGTGAAAATAAGTATGTAAGGGAGAACTGGGACTAGGTAACTCTCATGCCCCTCTTCAAGTGGCTAGTAAAGGGCTTAGGAGTGGTAGAAGAACACCAGCATGTGACAGATCAAGTGTGCAGGAGGGCCAGCCACTACTGGTTGTCACTGGTGGAAACAGAGCTCTGGCCATCCTTCATGTTGGAAAACCTTCGCCCCCGCCAGTCCAACCTGCAGTTTTTCTCCGGGGGATTGTTCTGTGCTGTTTAAAAACCCAGACTGTTAGAAGCATTCAAGAAACTGAAGCTAAGGCTATAGATAAATGTTTGCCACATGTGTTTTTAGTTGAAAAATGCTTAAGCAGCTCTTGCTTCAGTGGAAAACCCACAAAGCTGTTTGATCGGTTCTGCTGTATTTGTTACAAAAGGCCTTGACTCCTTTCCCCTTGACTGCTGGGGAGCTTCCTGAAGACTTGGGTAAGAAGATGGGAAATATTTCTGCAGGGAGTATGTGAGCAGAAAAACCCCCTGTTTCTAAAGCGGGATTATGGATTGATGTCCCTTTTGGGCCCTTGCACAGTTTGGACCCAGATTTGAGAAATGAGTCTCTTGAAGAAGGACTTGGAAACTTGAAAAAGCCCTAAGATGGGTTTTCAAATCATAGAAGAATTGTGATTTTCCTGCAATAGCATGAACTACCCGTCCCCTACTGGATGCAGCAGTTTGCTCAGTAATGTGAATGATCCAGCTGAAGAGTGGTGATGATATAATCTGTGCTCTCAGTTCTGCACCTGGTTTTTGGGGGGCTTGAGGGCTTGTCAGGGTTTTTGTTGAAGGAAATAGAGGTGACTTTAGTGTTGTTCAGATTCTCCAGCTCCCATCTGCTGCCCTGGCCCCCATCACACTGGGTTCCCACAAAGCTGGCTTTTAGCATCTTTCCAGGTTGAAAGAAAAACATGTATGCTTGACTGGCTCTCCCTTGGAGCCAAGGCCACCATGGTGGTACTATAAGGGAGGGCACTGTGCCACGGCCCTTTTCAGCTCACTGGCTGGAGTGCTGGAGGAGTCCAGCAGCATTTTGTTTGTGAGAGAAATCCCTCTGGCATTCTGTGTTAGAGCTGGATTTACTGGAAACAGGTCCTTGATGAAAACCTTCCTTGCACAACACTTTTCCCACCTACAGGCAATGGTGACTGGCACAGTCCAAAAGCCTTCAACAGCCAGCTCTTTTGTAGATGTCTGGCAAGAAGGCTCCAGAGTTGGAGAACGAGACTTAATGCAATGCTTAATTGGGGACAGTGCTGTGGGTCTGTGTATCAATGAGTAGGTGATGACCCTGCAAGTTCCCAGTCCTGCTCCCTTGTAATAGTTCCTTGGGGCCATGTTTGTAAGAGTATTTTTGGAAGAAGGTTGTGTTACAGAGTGATGGGTGTAGAGAACTGAATTTGCAGACCCAGCTCTTGATAGTTTCTGGGGTGGGTGTGGTGTGGTTAGTTTCTGTTGAAATATGGAGGTGCTTGTTTAGTAATGCTCTGCTTTTCAGAGTGGATAGGGTTGGGGAGAGACAGTGTGTATAGAGAAGGGAATATGGGATTTGTGTTTTCTTTTTAACAATCCTGTATAATTTTGGGGAAGTCTGTGGCTATTGTTTGATGATATTCCTGCTTCCTGAGCCAGCCAACACTGGCAGTGCAGGTGTATGTCTGCATTCCTGTTGACTCAGCCCCCTGTAGGTTCCCAGTGAAGGCTTCGGTCTCTTCTGTAATAGGTGTGGTGTGGTTTGTCTGCTGTGCTGCAGACTGTGTTTAGGGACTAGATTGTGACTTTGACCCCAGCACGTTACTCATGTCTACACAGATGAGCACAGACAAACCTGAGCTTGTCTGTCTATGCAACAATGAAGCTGAATATGAGCCAGTTGCCTCTTAGCATGGAGTCAGAGCAGCAGCAACTGCATGCCAGGCTCTATACAGCTCTGCTTACAGCCCATGGAAATACCTTCTGTAGCTGAGAAGATAGTTGCATCCCTGTTGCACATCGTGCCTACCCCCTGGGAAGCCCTTGCTATGCAGCTTCCCTGCATACAGTCATTTGCTATTAAATCCCATCCAGGAGTAAGCAGGTGTTTGGGATGTGCAGGTTTCTGGACTCATGGCATGCACATGGGCAGCAGGAACAGGTGCCTCATGAACTCTGCTCCTCAGGATAGCTTTCAGGACTCAGGTGCAAAATGAGCATGCTGTCTCGGAGCATATCCTTATTCCACAGTAAAATGTTGGCTCAAGAGAGCTAACCTTTTGTACGTGAGCAGAAGACAGGCTTTGGATTTAAAATCTTCCAAAGAAGGTGGAAAAGCCAGCTGTAGTTTTAGGTCAAAATGGTCGTTCCAAACAGATAATCCTGCACAGGGAGGGGCTGTTAGCACATGCATCAACTTCAGCCACGTGGGTATAGATTTGGATCCTTGCTAAAGAAAAACAAGCTTTATGCTGTATTAATATAAGAGTAACTCAAAACAAAGGAGAGATTTCTCCTTACTCCTCTGCCTTGTAACTGGTCTTTGGGTGAGGAAACAGAGATACAAAATGCACAAATATAACATTGAGATGCAAGGTATGTAGTGAACCTTGTAGAATTGCATACCCTGGCCTGGTGTCTGACTTCAGTTCACTTGATCTTGTGAACTGGGGCCTGCGTGACTTACCAAGGTCTGAAAGTATAGCGTGGGCTGCCAGCTGAAGAGGCCAGCTGGTGACAAAAAGGAAGGACCAGGCCCTTGGGCTGCCAAGGAGACCCCCTGAGAAGCGTCGTGCCTCAGAAAATGCCAGTTGTCTGAGACAGAACAATTTCATGGGAAAATGTTGGTTTTGATAAATTTCAGTTGCTGAAAAATATTGGACAAAAATGTTTTGAAAACTGTTTGACCTTTTCTAAATGGCAAAGTTTCAATGTTTTTAGGTCCAAATGCTGCTTCATTTTGATAGCTAGCATTAATTGAAGGTTAAAAAAATGTTGGAACTGAAATGAAATTCCTGAAAATGAATAGAAACAAAATGTTCTCTTCCTCTTTTCCTCCCCCAGCGTTCTTATTTCTGGGGAAATTGTGAGATATTTTTTTTTTTTTTGACTTTTTCATTTCTCTGAACTGGGATATTTAAAACCTCACAAATTGTTGTGGGAGGGCATCCCATCCGGCTCACTATCCACCTTCTCCAATGCAGTTGCTAGTATTAAAGTGATTTTTATTTTATTTTGTGATGGAGCTACAAGCGTTTTTCAGACTTCCCAAAGAGAGAGCCTGCAGCCCTTCAAAGGGACTGAGTGCAGCCTGTCCCTGCAGCTCTCGTCTGCCCTGCACTGTTGGGTTTCTGGCAAGTCTTGCATCTCCCCATCTGAAATGAAAGGGTGTGAGCAGTGTGCTGTGATTTTGTGCTGTGGCTGAGTGGCAGACACACTCTGTTTGCTAAACTAACACACTGGGAAAGCGTGAAATGGTTGCTTTAAGTGCACCATGGCTAAAAGGAGCCAGTTGTGTGTACAAGTTGGGAGCCAGGACTCATGTCTAAACACACAGAATATAAGGTAAATAGGACTATGCAGCAGGGGATGTCTTAGAAGCCTCACCAAGCAAATACAGCAACCTGGTCCAGAACTACAGACAGCAGGAATGTCATCTGGCTAAAATAGCTGGAGCAAAAGTCTGTGCAGATGTGACATTTGCACTTACCAGACATCTTACAGTCAGGTGAAGGAACTGGGATGGAGAGAGCAGGAGTGCCTGAAGCTGCAAGCTTCATCTTTAACTCTGCCTTGGAGTGAAAATGCACCTTTCTGTCTCCTTTCTTAAATAGAAAGGATTAATATAACGTCTGTCACACGGAGTGTGATGGGAAACAAGCTGTGCTGTCTCCCCCAACATCTCAAGTCTGTTGCTGAGTTTCTGGCTGATGTGAAGAGCATTCGTTGCTCCCCTCTTAGCCTTGCTGTCTTTGCCTTATCTATCAGGTAATGAGTCACATCACCATAGTTGAGTGTTGATTTCTGAGTTCCATGTGTTACCGTACTGGCTCCTTGGTTGGGGTATATTGTTTCTCCTTTTGAGGTGATGTGGGACAGTTTTATTGTACCTCTTGGAGTCTCCTCAGTAGGAACAAATTTGCACTTCAACCAAGAAAAAGTGCATCCTCTCTGAGTCCGTGCAAACTTGCAGAAAGACTCTAGTATCAGTAAGTGCAATGGATTTACAAGTTTTGAAGTAATGAATTTCGGGGAAACTGCTGCAAATTAATGTATAGTAATGGTAAAATGATCTTAGTGCCAAGGGTGCTCCTATAGGTCCCTACAAGAAGGCAGAATGGGTAAGATGCAGTCTGCAAGCAGAGTCTGGGGACAGATTTATGGTGAGGTGTAACGTTCCTATGAACAACAAACATTCATTTCAAGTTGCTGGCAATAATAGTTTTATCTTTTTCATTGATATATTTATGAAACATGGAGTATTTTGAAAATCCCTATCAAGCTGATTTGCCCCAAAAAGAGCTCCTGCAGGATAGCCAGTAACTGGACTTGCATCCTTTCCCTGTTCTCTAATAGCAAAGCCCTTTCTTCTTCATTTCCCTGTTGCTGTCAGCAGAAGTGCCAAATATGAAAAGGTTGTGATGCAAGTAAACAATTTTTAGCAGGATATTTGAAAACAGAACAATGGCACATAACAACAAAACCCACAGGCAAATCTGAAGGATTTTTAAGATGTTTTGCCTCATTCAGATGGATGCAATTATGCTGGAGAATGAATGGATACAAATAAAGAGGACCTGAGATGGAAAAATCAAAATACATAATTTCTAGGAGACATACAGAGCTAAATTCTCTGTACTATATGTATTGACTATATTCAATGCGATAATTGTGGTGATTAATTGTGAAGCCACTTTCTTTTAATTCACCTAATGCTTCTAACAGTTTGCTCTGGTAAACTGCTGTTGTTGAAATACTTCTTGCATTTTAATGTGTCTCTCAGTACCATGTCTGCTTTCTAAAATACATCTTGCAGGTATTCTTGTTCTGGGTACCCATGTAACTTGTTCCTTGGAAGTCATTCACTTTGTTTGAATGGTCCTCTTGCTGAATATTTGCTCCTTGAAGCAGAATATATATAGGTGATGCTCTGTTCCACTTGTGGGGTTTTTTTGTGCTTCAAAATCATCTAGAGCTGAGAGGGTGACACTGTCTCTTGTGTGAGTAGCCTGTGTTCCTCTGAGCAGTTCCTTTAATGAATAGGATGTATGGCTTGTACCAAGAACTTATAACCCTTTCCCCTCTCTGCTGGTTTTCCCTAATAGTTGACATTGCTTTCATTTCTGCTTTCTGTTCTAAGTATGTAAAATGGACTTTTAAAAATTATTTTTGTGGTCAGTTACCACAAGAACATTGGGTTGGGCTGTGTCTGAGTAGAAAGATGGAGTTCCCTCTTTCTCCAATGTGCCGTTTTCCTTTTCAGCCTTGCAAGCCACATGTCCAGGCCCTCTGTTTATAAAAAAAAGGTAGCCTGATTTTGCCAGAAATTGGACATCTGGATTACAGTCTGCACTACTGGAGTTACGGGTGCTGCTCTCTACTGCCATTGCGCATGACCAGCTCATAGTGGTGCCACTCAGCACATGGTGACTGTGATGGGCAGTCTGTGGTGTGGTGTGCTATGCAATGCTCCTGAAAGGTGAGCAGTGTGGGCAGTCGGGGGAAGCTTAAAAACATCCTAAGCCAGAGTTACAGGAGATGGTGGTGTGTCTCTAAATGGTTCTGCTGTTGGCTTCTCCAATGCTTTAGTGTGTCCATCAGTTTGCAGCATGTTTTTCTGCTCTGGGCATTGGCTTGAAGAGTTGGAATCTGCTTTTCCTCGATTATTGTGCCCAGGACCTGACTGTTAACCATCAGAAATGGATAGAAGCTCAGATTTTGAGAAACTGAAAGGCTTTGGCTTATAAGGGGCCCTTAAAATCACTTTAAAACAACTTACAGGTTTTTACAACCATAGCATTTTTGCTTTCATTTTGGATTTAAAGAAACCCTCAGACTTCAGGATTAAAAACCCACTCACCAATCTGTTCTTGTATCAGCTTATCAAGTTCCATCAAAACTACTTGCTCAATTGCATCCATGTTAATTTTGAGCTGCTGTGCTAACTGGTCAGAAAAATCTTGTCAAGCGTTTCAATTGGGTAGAAGAGTGAAAGCCAGGAGTTTTTCAGGCTTGGAAGTTTCACAGTTTTTTGAGAGTACTGCAGAATTTAAGCCATAACTTGAAAGGCTGTGGCAGGGGGGTGGTGTGTGTGTATGTAAAATAATCCAGGCAACTGCAGATCTGTAATGTAACCTGATTCTTTGCATTTTCATGTTCCCTAAATATGTTTACAGTCAAGAAAAATAGAGGTTTTTTTTCCATGAACACACAACTCTTAGAGCTATTTCTTGGCTTTTTTATCATCAATGCTCTCTATTATTTTCTGCAGATGTAACTGTGAGTATGAGATTTCCATAGACAAATAATACCCTCTCTTTTCTGGGACTTTGGAAAGCAACAAGGAAAGCCAAACCAATCCCATCCCCCTGTTGAGGTTTGCTTTGAAGAATGATTGCTTTGTGGTTTCTTCAGGGCACAGCTTCAAGTTTGGAAGCAAATCCAAAGTGAGCAGATTCTGGCCAACAAATTTCACCTGCCAGCAGGGTGCATTTCTTAGGTTTTACTGCTTGAGTGCCCAGAACTCTCCCTGCAAGACACTAACGAAGCAATTAATGGAAAGGGTTTGTAGGTATCCCCATAGGGAATAGTTGGTCTCCTTTTAGTGTAAAACTCAGCATCCAGAATTACCTTATGCAGCTGGCCTTCTAAGGTGGCTCCTTATGAGTCCCAAAGTACATGGGTTTTGGGCAGTTACCTTTCTCTTCCTGTTGTAAAATGCATCAGAAATCTGACCTGTCTAATAATGGTACTCACTACCACTAGCTTAGTACTGGCAATGCTGCAAACAGTGCTTGCCAGAAGCATGGCAGCTGTATCTGGTGGAGCAGCAGCTCCCTTTTAATGAGGGGAGCTTGCTAGTTCGGTTGCTTTAGGCAGCTTTCTTTGAAATACTGTTTCCAGAATTCAGGAAGAGGAGAAAGCTGCCTCCTGTAGCTGTGCTTGAAAATCCTCCTGACTGTCTTGCATTGGGGCACATGGGCTTTCAGGAGCCCTTGAGAAAGATTCACTCTGGAAAGCAATGAAAAGGAAGAGCCACCCAGGAGCATGAACTAGCAAGTCCTCTCTGTGTTCAGAAGTTGTTTTGGGTACTCCCATATTTGTGTGAAACAGTGGTGTTGTGGTTTGTCTCTTTGTTTCAAAGCAGGGTAAGCTACAGTGTTGGTACCCAAGCAGTGAAGGCAGCTTATGAACAAATACCAGCGAGTCCAAAAGGCCTCTTGTTCTTCCCAAGTATCAAGGGAATATTGCGTTCTGGCTGCTTCAAGCTGTCTCTGGCAGGGCAGGCTTTCCTGGTTAAGGAGAGCTGATGTTTCAATCTGACTAAAGTCCCGGTGCTGCGTAGCAGGCAGACCTGCAGCAGGCATGCTCCTCACCATCTAAGCCTGTGTGTGCAGTGCTTCGGAAGACCAGAATTTGAAATGTAGCACACAGGGTAGACCAGGATCACTGGTTCTGGACAACTGAGCTTGCTAGCCTTGAAGTTTACCTGTCCCTGTCAGTACCTCTGAAGGGGAACTGCCCCACATCTGGCAGCTCTGGCTTGGGTAGGAAAGTAGAGGTCACAAGCAACGTGGTCCCATGAAGCACCAGAGCATTGGCAGTCCCTGTCATGGGGTTTAAGTAACTCAGATTTTTACAAAGCTGCTGCATGCAAGGAATGGAAGTCACCAGCCACCAAAGAAAGCAGAGCCTGAAGTTGCTGATGTGCAATGTCAGCTGGGTGTCAGGCTTGGGGACTGGGCCGGGAATGCATGATATCTGTGTGTGGCTTTGCCAGAGCCCAAAATTTGTGTCTGCTTGTTGTCAGCCAGCAGTGCTGGAGTCTTCTGTGACACCTCTGTGTGTGCCTGACAGAGAAGTGCGCCCCAGTGGCAGGATGATTAGGAAGGGGTGACCTGGCACAGACATCATAGCGTGCCTCCGTTGTAATTTGCCCAGTGCTGATGTAAGCTTAAGTTCAAAACTTGTCACCTAGAATTTTGCTCATGTGTGTCCATCCTAACCTGGGCTGCAAAGGGTCCAGAAAGAGAAAATGGCGCGATTCCTAGGAAAAACTGCAGGATAATGGTGTCATTTACTTCTCATCTTTTACCCTATTACCTTTTTGCTATCCTGCCCCTGTTCCAGGCCAAATCATGCATTTAAGAACTCTTCGGTCATGGTATTGATAAAGACAAATGGATAAATTATTTTAAAATCCCGGTGCTTTTAAATGAGAAGGTTATTTGCGGCATGGATTAAGGTGTTTGAAAATGTGGCAGTGATAATTGTGCAATGGGAAGCAAAGGAAGGTCTCTCCCAGATGAATTGCTGTATGAGTAAGAGCAGCCTACCTACCGAAGTCCTGCCCAGGGTTCTGGTGGGGACTGGTACATCGCCCTCCTTCCTGTCTGAATCTGCAGCATGACTCCTGTGTAGTATTTCACAGGCCTCTGCCTGAAGCTGGCCATCTGCCCTTGGGATGCCTGTGCCTTCCCTGCAAGCTGTGGTCGTTGGGGTTTGCATGTCCTGAGTGAAGCAAAGGCGAAGGCTGGCACAGTGGTGCGTTCTGCAGGGTTTCCAAGGCCTGGAAGCTGCCGTGCTTTGGTGCAGCCTGCTGCACCTGGGGGCTGTAGGTGGTGGGAGGCACACACCCGCCCATGAGAAGAAAAAACAAAGGATGGGAAATGAGAAAGGGTAATGTGCTGGGTGCAACAGGCAGGCACAGGGAGGGGGAGTGAAGGGACAGGCTTTGCAGATGCAGCATGCTCTTCTGTGCTCTTATCTACCACCCTGGCAGCAGCCACAACACTGAGACATGGCTCTTTGGGAACTGGCCCAAAGCTTTAATGACGGCAGGCAGAGAGAGCTCACAGGGCAGGGGGGCCTTTGTCTCTCAAGGCTATCAGCTTTCTCCGAGGAGACACATCATCACCCAGCCCTGTGCTGGATAAGAGCTTTTGAAGTCTTCTGTTTGATATGCGTCACTGCCTCCATCACACAACACAAGACCTTCTGTTTTTTTCCTTTCCCCGCTGCAGTTTCACCCACCTGGTATCATAACCAGAGATGAAACAGAGCTGAACCATGAGTCTTGAAATAACTGGAGTTTGGGGAATGTGGTTTCCTAGAGAGAGCAATTAGCACCTTCAGAAGGCTTAGCAGGAGTGAAGATGAGTCTTTCCCTTCCATGCACAAACTGAGCTTTATTTCATTTAACCAAATTGCTGGTGGTCACAGCTCTTCTGCTGTGATCTGGCTGCTGGGCTGTGCTTTCTGTGGCTGCTGTGGCCTCAGCCTGTGGTGATGGGGCTCTACCTCGGCAGGCATGGGCAAATAAATACACAGGTTCTGTCTTCTAAGCCCAAGCACTGCGTGCATCTATGGAGGCCACACAATCTCACGACAACAACAGTGGCCACTGTAGTAAGGTATTGTTGTTTAAGTTCAGGCTTTTTACACTAATACCTAGTAAAAACATGGAAACCAATTTGGGTTTTGGGGGTGTTAAATGTTTAGGCAGGGGGGATTCCTGGTTTCTCTACCAGCAACAGGAAGCTGCTTCGAACTTTTGCACTGGAGTGATAAGCATGTAATTAATAGTTTATATTTTCTCTAAGAGGCACATGGCTTCTGCTAATGGACTAGTAAGAGCAGTTAGCAGCATAGTACATGATGTGCTAGGTGGGATGACCTATCTTGGTGACTTGTGAGTCGGGCTGTATGAGCAGCTGGTGTCCTGGTGAAACCATGGTACTTGCAGAGCTAATGTTTGACAGTGCTGTGTGTCAGGTGACCCTCTTGCAGTTTAGAAGTCAAGTCATGCATGGAGCGAACCAAAGGAAGAAGTCATATGAAGGAGCAGGGTGAAGTACCTAGCCAACAGGCAGAACAAACAAATGATGACTGAGAATTAAAACAACACTTCAGGGAAGTTCTTCAGGGAAGAAGGGAAATCCTTCTGAGAAGCTACCTCCAGTCTCTGATTGTCTTGCTATTTCTAGTGAGGGAATTGTGAGCACAATGAACAGTGCAAGATCAATAATAAAGCACATTCACCTTGGATCTTGCTATTTCTGCTGTGCCAGCAAACAGTATTTCACGTGACTGCTGAGAAGGAAAAGCTAATTAAAGAACTGTTATTTAATTGGCCTAGGTTCATCTCTATCTAATAGTCAACAGCAGACAAGCGAGTCTGGAAACAAAGGCTCTGGAGGGATAAAGTGACTTGACCAAGATTAAAATAAACCCAGGCCTGAAGTCAGCCCTTGTTAACTCTCGGTAGAAGGAACCTGCCCAGCTGACCAGAAGAATCTCTTGCTGGCAGAGATCTGCAGCCCTGAGCACAATACAGATGCCTAGTTTTAAAGAAATTACTTCTGTAAAGCTTGTCTTGGTGCTTACGTACCTACATGAGCAGTGGTGGCTTGGAAGGGAGATGCAAGTGGTGCATAGGCAAAGAATCTGGACTGCCAAATTCCAGCAAGAGGGTTGCATTGAGCTGCTGGGACATGCCCAGCAAGATTTTTGTTCATTGTGAGGGTGGGAGGTGAACCTGTCCTTGGAGGGAGTCCAGCTGCTACAATTGCAGTGCATTCAGAGGGGTTGAGGGCAGTCTTCTGTATTTGTTGGCACCTCTGCCAGCTTCAACATGCATTTCTGCAGGTTCTCCCCTAGCTTTTTTTTGGGGGGAAGTTCAGCCTCTGAAAGATACAGCCCCTGCGTGGTTTTAGGATCAGGCCTTCTAGGTGCTTAAAGTGCCACAAGGATGTCATTCCGGAGCAGCATCTGAACTCTATAAATGTAAGGTAAAAATGTATGGTTAGTGCTTTAATGGCAACTGTGTATGTGTGTGTGAGTGAAGTGAGTGACCTAACTCAGCCTGGTCACCCCTTTTTGAAGGATGGTGCTGGCAAGATAAGCTGGTGTCAGGAATGCTGCTGGCAATTCCCCCTGCCCCTTGGAAGCTTCCTCCTACTCAAAACTAGGGAAGCTCAAGAGACACAGCTTGGGGTGAAACCAGGCTTCAACTGCTGAAGAGGAACACAGTTCAGTGTCCATCCTGGGGTCTTCTGGTTTGCTTAGAAACAAAAGTGGTCTCTGGGGACACCAGCATGCTGAACAGCCTGGGGCTGATTCTTGACTTTTGCTCTCTCTAGTGGCTTTGCAGTTGATAGTCGTATCTCCTGAAGTCTGGCATGGTGTAAATCACACCAGCCAGGCGCTGATCTGTACTGTCTGTAGCTTAGCTAAACGTGCCCGTGTAACTGTCTCGGCAGCTAGAGCAGTGTGTGTTATCAAAGGTGTTCTTTGGGCCGAGGCAAGATTGGCTCTGTGTACTACAAGGGTGTCTGTGGTTGACTAATAACTGCAGTAGTTTTCAGGGATACCCAGCTGTCACCCAAACCCCTGTTGATATGGCTCTGGTACCTCCAGAACCTTCCATTGCTTTCCTGTGGAGGAAGCTTCTGGGTCAGTAGGTCTTGCCATGGCTGTTTCTGGAGCAGTGTTTACCGCACGCTTCCTGGGCTGACAGCTTAGCTCCTCTGATAAACTTTTGCCTGAGATTTAAGAGGCAAAAATACAGTGTTTGTTACAAATGATTGCCCCAGTCCTCTTCAGTCCGTATCATCTCCCAGTCTGACATGGTCAAGTTATTGAATCAGTGCTTTTAGAGGCTAGATTCATTTTATTTGTGACCAGGCAGTCCTGGAGACACAAGCTGCCAAGTATCTGTCAATAATCAACCGGAGGATACCTTATCTTTTTTTTTTTTTTTTTTTCCTTGGCTAAACACATTGTAAGGGCTAACACACCATGAATAATAGATAGTCATAAAAAAAACACATCCCCTGTAAATCTGTCCCAGCTGTTACTAGGCTGAATTTATGACAGCAATATATAATCAACTCTTTTCAAGAAGAGGGTTACAAAAACACTGTTATAAAAGTTGTGGGTCTAGCAAGAGATCTGTGCTTTCTGGCCTATAAGAGTCCATCTGGAAATGGAGAAATGTGGGAGGTGATGTGGACAGAGACTTAGGTGCTTTATTTTTGTTTTAATTCACAGCCATGCTGTTGTGCTAGCTTCTAACCTGAGATGACCAAAGGGAAATGGCTTTGCTGTCTCAGTGTTTTGTGCAGTCTCTGGTAAAAGCAATGTTTGAGAAGTCTGATTCTATTCTCACTAGCCTCCATCTGTTACTCTTCGGGGTTTATTCCCCCCCCCCCCCCCACCCCCCCCCCCCTTACTATGAGATGCAGGTAACTCATTTACTATGGTTGTTGAGATGGTAACTGCTGTACCTCTTTCTGGGTATCTACCCCTACATTAAGGGAACCTGAATTCCCATTAAATACCACTTGAATTTGGACTTGAGTTCAGATTTCTGGTCATCTTTGTGGTGTCAGGACTCATTCTGTTGGCTGCTGGAGTTCTTGGGTTTTAGCGATTTTCCCTGCTCTCCAGACTTTTTGCATGCTGCCTGTTTCAGGGGTCTGGAAAATCATAGGTCTGTACCCTCAGAATATCTTTTGTAAAAATAATAGGTTAAAGAAATGAACAGAAACTGTCTTTCATTTGCATTCTGGTGTTTGAGACTTTAGGATCCAGTTTTTAAGTGATCGTCTGTGTGACGCTGATGGCTGCTACCTTTTGTAACAACATGACTCCATTAGCTACACCTCTGAGAAAAAGTTAATACTGCAACAGTCTTGGTGAGAGACTGAGCGTCACAAATTGTCTCATTCCACAAAGTCTGCATGAAAAAGCGATCGTGTCTGATCACAGTATGACGATATGTCAGGATCTGGGCTGACAAAACTTCCTTCACATTTCTAACGAACTTGGAGCAAGTGTTTGTAATGTCTCTTCAGGATCTCAAGCTTAGTGGAATCCAGCATTACGGGAAGTCATCGAGGTGATTTCTGCATCCAAGCAACTCTATTGATACAAATAACATGCAAGTTCAGATAAGGGTAATCGAATCATACGCCTCAGGTTGTAAGATGATATCTACAGGGGTTGGGAAAGTATGCTTGCCACTCGGGTTGGCGGGTAGCCAGGCTTCACCATTGATTCGCCTGTCAAACTATTAGGGAAGAAAAGTTCCATTCAGCGTTAAAAACAGTAATGCAATCCATTGCTCAGCTATTTTCTTTTGCTTGCTTAAAAGCATTGTGTCTTGGAGGATGCCGAGAGCAGTAGGTTGTAGAATGGTCTATTCTTTTGAGCTTTCTACTCTTAGTCCTTCAGTGTTTTTAAAATCTCTTGAGATGGGTTAGGCATCCCAAAAGTGCAATTTCTATGGGCACACAAGCCTTTTTGATTTTTGACTCAGGCTCGTGGTTTTATGGGAGAAGATTTTTCCTGCCAGAGTGCTCCGGCCAGTGTGGTATTTGACTAACAATGGAGATATATTATTACCATGCCCTGGAGAAATGACTGCTGAAACAAACTGTCAGGCCACTGTAAGGCTTCCTGTCGTCTGAGGGGATCTGGGCAAAATCTACAGCCACCAAAGAGCAGATTTATATGCAGCGCTGTTGCAGCTGCAGTAAATCTAATGTCAGCTGTAACATGCCAAAGGCAAAGCTTTTCAGGCATGTTGCAAGAATGGCTTTTAGTGTGGCAGGGCAGCCTTCTCTGATCCCTGGCAAACATTAGTAACTGTAGAAACACTCAAAAATTAAAAAGAATTTGGTGGGGGCAAGTGGCACTGAAATACTTTATTGGGCTGGATGCAGGAGGGAGATGACTTTGTTACTGGATTAACTGCTGGTTTGCTTGGTGCTCTTGTTGGGGTTTTGGTTGTTGGTTTTGGGTTTTTTCCCCTTCCAATTGTGTTGTGTATATGTATACTTTCTGAATATTGCACTTAGGTTTTTGAACAGTGGTAAAGGATTGAATACTGCTTCGGTTTCAGAATGTGTGTGAAAAATATCCATTCCTCCCTTTTCCATCTCTTAACAGCTTGCTTACAACATAGAATATGTTGCAGTGCTGTAGGCCTCTGCACCTTGGACTTCCAGGTGTATTTTACTCGCATTAACTTGAATATGCAGATCCCACTCTCCTCCAGCATGGGCTGTTAGAAGCAATTTTGTTTCAAAGGAAGGGAGAGACCCAAATCTCCCCTCATGCAGGAAAGCTACAAATGCTGTGCAATTTGAGCCTCTCAGCTTCATGACTCTTATTGCTGGCTTCCTGATTCACTAATTCTGATCAAACCAATTTCCAGCAATAAACAGCAGGAAGAAGAAGAAGTGTGTCATGTTGATAATATGATAAGTGAAAGGATCAATGACCCTCAGCTGAGAGGAAGGTGAGCCAATGCTATTGCAAAAGAGGTGGCTCATCCTGGTGGTGTGATGCTTTGTAACAGGAACTTGGGGCAGAAGACAGGTGAGAGAAAGCATAGATGGAAGATAAAAGGCTGAGTGACCATAGGCCCTGATTCAGGCAAGCACGTGTACCACTCCCTGCCACTCCACTGCAGGCCACCTGACACGCGTGTCTGAAAGCAGGTGGATGGACATGTCCCACAGCCAGCCCAGTACATGTGGACAGTGGATCTGAGCATGTGTGCCCATCACAGCTGTGACTCTAGCCTGGGCTTTTTGGTTTTCATCAGTGGCCTGGGCTACCAAACATACCCGCAACCTGGCATCTGGCTCCCTGATATGAAAGTGCTATAGATTAGCACTGAGGCTGGGTGTGATGACAGGGCTATTTCTGTGCATCTTCAGTGTATTTCTGTGAATCTTCAGGACCCCCCTTAGGAGAGAAGACTTTAGTCTGTAGTCAAGTACAAGATAGTTTGGATTGTAGCCTGTGAGGCACTTGCCAGTTTCTCAGCCTCTATCTTCCAATTTTGGGGCCAAGGTAACTGTGCAGCTGTCACATGCTCATTTGCCTAACGAGGTTAAGCCTTCAAAAAGCAACCAGTGAAAGTAAATGTGAAACTGAACTTTGACTTCATGTATTCAGCAGAATAGGACTGAGCTGTAAATGTGAAAGAGCAGAAAAACAAGCTTGGTAAAGCAATATAGCTGCTTGGATTTGGGCTGTAGGGTGGATGTTCGCATTGTGGTTAGAGGCTTTATCTCCAACTGGGTTGTTCTTGCCCTCAGTTTTTCTTTATGGTGCCTGTTTCATCTCCCTGCTGGAGGATGTCCTCAGCTGAAAAGATGAAATAGCTAGCCTGGACAGGGCCTTCACCTCTGAATGGCTCGTGTTAGCTGATTTTCCCCAGGTAAAGCCCTTACCAACAGTTCACTGGTCCAGGGCAGCTCTTGGAGCTGGGCCCTGCTCGCTTTTACACTCAGTGTTCCACGTAGTCACTTGCTTTTCTCGTCCCTCTGCATGACATGCTATCACCAGGCATCTTATCAACATTAGCACTGCCTTGAAGAGAGCTAATTTATGTGATAAGGCCTTATTGCTCATTTCTCAATCTGTACCATCACTCCTTGCTCAAAAATAAGATTACGGTGATCAAAAACCTGCAGGACAGTCACCTTGTGGATAGTGTTGTGCTCCTGAAAATGGTGTACGTGATAGAAATTTTTATCAGGATGTCATTTAACAGGGAAAGAAGCTATTGTATTTCTACCAGCATATACTGAATATTTAATGTTTTTATTGTGTGGATTTTATTATTTTAATGAATCACCATGATTATGCAGCTGCACTGTTCAGCAATAAAGTGGGGGACATTGCCTGGCTAAGTCCATTGGCCCTGGGTGAAATCTTGGTGGTGTTTGAAACCAAGCTGCTAAAGCAGCCCTGCTGTTGCTATCTACTATATAAGGGACTGAGCTTGATAGGAGAAGCTGGCAGGTTGTCCTGACAATAGCAAGTCTCAAAACTTTAATCATAGCTGGTTTATTTTTATGAACAAGCCAAATCTATCTAGTTCCCGTTTAAAACAAGTGGTTTAATTAGGCAGTCTATTTATGGTGAGATGTATATCTGAAGTGAAGGGCATTTCTTCATCATCTTCCACTTTGCTAATGAAAAGAATAGCTACAATAAATTGCCTGCCTTGGTAGGAGTGTTATATCTCCATAGATTTTTGGTTTGATATGGAGTATGCCCTTAAACCTGACTTAACTTGACCTTGTGTTGTTAACTTTTCCCACCTGCAGAATGTCTTGGAGAAGGCTAACGCAAACAAAAGAAGGGCAAAAAAGTTATAAGTTAACTTCTCAGTTGCTGTGAACTGGCATAAACCTTGAAAAGACAGTACATTTAATGTCTGTTTGGCTCATAGTAGTAAGCAATTTATTTGGGGGCATATTAACCTGGCACAGATAGTTTGTCAACTGCTTGGGCGTTTCAGCAGTGGAGCAGATGACCTGGCAAGGGATAGTGTTGGTATCACTGGAGGTTCTCAAGGAACAGATTAGGTAGACATCTGTCTGGAAAGATGTGGCTGTAATTGATCTACCCTGGGGCAAAGAAGTGGATGAGACAGAGTCTGAGAACCATTCCTGTGCTCTTGTTCCAGGGATCGGGCTCACCATCTGCTGTTGACCAGGCCAGGGAGAGGCAAAGAGTGACACAACTATTTGGAAAGTACTAAGTTGGTTTTATATGTGGGGATGCTGAAAGAATATGGGAATGCTGACAAGTTGACTGCATCAGTGATGGCACATTGTGGAGCTTGCTTCTCCTTACCCCTTCATCCATGTGCAAGGCTTCTGAAGGAGCTTTCCACTTGCCATTGCGTGGTGTGAGCAATGCACTGTACTCTTGCAGACTGTACTCTGGGCCTTGTTGCCTCTGGTTCCCTCTTGTTCCTTCCTAAAAAGGGCAGCATGGCTATACCAAACCAGGCAAGAGACCCACCTAGTCTTGTATTAGCTCTTGACAGTGGCTACAAGGCATAAACCAAGCGTGCGGTGATAATTCCTTCTGGAATGTGCTCTCCTGCTCTCCAGTGGAGAAGTGTCCTGTGCTTAATAGCTTCTGTTGAGCTTTTCTGTGGATTTGTCAAATTGTTTTCTGAACCCTTGGTAAACTCTGGATGTCCTTGGTATCTGCTGGTAATTAGTAGTTTTAGAGGTTGTGGTTGAAGCCATCTGTGATACTTTCTGGTCCTGGTGCTGGATCCTGTTCTGGAAGCTTTAATCAGCCTTGTTTTCTAGCAAAGCCTGTGCTGTTGAATCACCTCATAAGCAGGTCTCTCTCCTCCTTTTGTGTTAGGAAAAGGTGAAGTCCATAATGTCAGCTAAGAGGGTGCCCTGTTTGATAGCAGGGGTATGAGTTAGCAGCACAGGAACATTCAGATAAGCTTTTTCCGTGCAAAAGTATATTGCAGGGGTTTTGTAAGTAACTGCTGTATTTGACTAGCTCTGTTTACTTAAATATACAATTTCTCATGTGCAAATAAATTTCAAAGGCCTCCTTATCTCATGGGTGACTGAAAGAGAGGTTTCTATGGGAGGGCTTTGCACTGAAACAGATGTGGGATGTAAGTAATGGCATTCCCATGACCATATAATGAAGGATGTAACAATGTGGCTGTCCCTGCTCTGCCCTGGCTTTCCAAAAACCTGTTAAGATGCCATTTTGTGCTGGATTGTCTTTTCTTTTCTTCTCCCTGTTAAGGCATTAATTACCCTGGGAACTTTCCCCTTCTTACAAGCTCAGCAGAGCTTGTGACCAGAACTGAGCCATCCTGGGCCATGCAGTCAGACAGCAGGGCACCTTCAACCTGAAAGAGCAGGAAATCATTCGATTTTTAGTTGCCTCGAAGCCTTTGCCCTTGGCTCCATGACTAGGGTTAAACAGTTCAGCTTCATGCTAGGGTGGAGGTCTGCAAGCGGGTTGTTTGCCCTTCCCAGAAAAGGGGATGCAATCATCTTTACCAGGCAAGATGCTTAGAGGTGACAGTTATATTTGTATACAGCTGGTCTAGAATGGAACACGGTTGTCCTGGTTTGGGCTGGGACAGAGTTAATTTTCTTCTTAGCAGCTGGTGCAGTGCTGCGTTTTGGATTTGGTGTGAGAACAATGTTGATAACGCACTGATATTTTTCGTTGTTGCTGCTGAGTAGTGTTTGTACTGAGTCAAGGACTTAGTTTCTCAGGTCTTGCTAGTAAGAAGGCTGGAGTGGCACAAGAAATAGAGAGGGGACACAGCCAGGACAGGTGACCCAAACTAGCCAGAGGGATATTCCATACCATATGATGTCATACTGAGTATATAAGCTGGGGGAAGAAGGAGGAAGGGGGGACATTTGGCATTATGGCGTTTGTCTGCCCAAGTAATCATTATGCATGATGGAGCCCTGCTGTCCTGGCGGTGGCTGAACAGCTGCCTGCCGATGGGAAGTGGGGAATGAATTCCTTGCTTTGCTTGCGTGTGCAGCTTTTGCTTTCCTTATTAAACTACCTTTATTTCAACCCATGAGTTTTCTCACGTTCCCTCTTCCTATTCTCTCCCCCATCCCACTGTGAGGGGAGCAAGCAAGTGGCTGCTTGGTTGCCAGCCAGGGTTACACCATGGCAATGGTCTTACTATTTTTAAATATAATTTCTAAATGAGAAAAGTGACAGATAGTTTTAAAGCCTCAGTTCAGAAATATGCATAAAAATTACAGAAACATTTAGATTTCTTAGACTCCCAAGTTCTGTTTTCAAAAACTACTTAGGGCTCCTGTATGTGTGATTACAGTTTGCCGTTAGGGAACTAAATGCCTCAGGGATAACATAATTTTCTTGCTTCACCCTGCCACTTCTAGGAAATCACACCCCAAATCTCCAGCTGAGGCAGATTGGAGTCTGTCCCGTGAAGGGAGCCAGAAAGAAACTGGGTTCCTCGAGCTTGGTCAGAGTCTGCCCAAGGCGTCTCTGGTTTCCTGAGCAATGAATAGGTACCTAAACAGTGGCCCTTTAAAGTAACCCATAAAGTCATGACTCTTGCCTACGCAGTACTCACAGGGACAAAAGAACATTTCATAATTGTTTGTCCAGATAAACAAGTGTCAAGCCTGCACTATGAATTAGTCATGGTGGCTTAAGTTAGCCTTTATTATCAGCAGAACGCCACTTGTTATTTGATCTCTCATAAGAATGCCTGGGCTGCTCCTTTGCTCACTTGGTTAAGTAATACATGTGATAAGGTTTTTCTTGTGTCAGGTATTATTTTATACCACCTAGAGGAACAGAACTCTTGGTTTTAAAAAAAAAATAAAAAAAAATAAATCAAGCTAGCTTCCTAAAATCCAGTGGAGGTCAGGCAGTTTAAACCAGCTTTGGTTATGAACCTGGAAAACGACTGTAACTTCAGACAAGGTTACTTTTTCTATAACCAGAGGTGGTAAGTGATAAGATTTGAAGTTGAAAGTTACATAGGACAAGTTCGTAGGTCAGAGCCTTTCCAGGTATAAGGAAAAGGAAAGGCAGCAGGCTTAAGTATGGAAGAGTCACAGCTCTCAAAAGAAGAAAAAAATCCCCCCCCCAGTCTGTCTTTAGTAATACCACTCTGGAGTGTATCAGGATACTGATACCGAATGGGTGGCTGCAAAAAAACCCAAACCAAAACCCAAGGTGCTGGCAGCCTTCCTCTTACCTTCAGTGAAGAAATAACTGCTTGTTCACATCCTGTGACATGTAATCATTTGGAGGTGGTTTGCAAAAGGGTGAATGAGAAAAACAAGGACATTTGAATAGGTTTTGCACCATGAGGATATCTATGCTATCGCCTCTGCTAGTAAATCCTCGCAGTATATGAATTGAAGCAACTGCCTTAGCCCAGTGTCCTGGCTCAAATGTGGATGCTGATAGAGGTATGGGGTTTTCTGGGAAGGAATGAAAAAAATCAGATTGCAGGCTTCCTATAGGCTCCAGTCCTATAAAGGCAGACCATGTTTATTGTGCCAGTGGGGTTGCTTAGGCGAGTGGATTCTTGCTGGATAGTTTATTGATGTTGATGCAAACAGTTGTGTTAGTTTGAGAAGGCTTAAGATCAAGCTCCAGATTGAAAGAAAAAGGCCCATAATCTTTACAGATACAATTTGTATTTCTGCAAAAGGTCAGTTTTAACTTGCCTGTTGAAAAAAATCTCGAAGTCCAGAAGCACAGTCAGTCTAAATGTATTCTGCCTGCCAGCTGGAGGTAATTCCTTGTTGGCCAATATAGCCACTACTGGCCTCTCTGATACAGTTGGTGAATGGCCAGTTATATACACCAGTGCGGGTCCTGCTCTGCATAACAACCCCAAATTTTCATGTAGCACTTTCTATTAGTAGATCGTCAAGCACTTTGCAGAAGTCCATTTCATTGTGTGTTACAGAGGGCAGAAAAGGCATACAAAGCGCAGTTACTCCTCTGAAGCTCACCAGTGGTAAGCTGTGGACTAGAAAACAGTTCTCGCTAGTTTTAGTCTAATACTTCTCAATAAATCACACTGTTACTCCCAATATGGTTATTTATCGACTATATATAAAATTAAATATTATATAAAAATAATTTATCAATTATTTAGAGTGCCCAGAATAGGGAAAATTCCTAGGCCAATCTGTTGAAGATCCCTGTTGAAAGCTAGATGAGTGCAGTCAAGGAGGAATTCTTAATGTATGGCTTTGGAAATCAGCATAATGGATATCCGAGTGAATGCCTAGACTCCACTTCAATCCTGCAGCTGGTAAATGCATACTGTTTGTTATGGGAATGAGGCCCCGTTTGCCCCAGTAAGAAAACCATGTCAGGAGGAGCAGGTGCCTGCTAGACTTACCTGGCGGTTAGTGACTTTTGGGGTGAAGTAAACTTTACTTTCCTCTTTTACCTTTCATGGAGAACATAGGGACAGAGGCTGTCCCGAGACTTCCCCCTGCCTTGAGTATATTAGTCCTTGGACTGCTGGGAAACCAGCGCTGTGCAGCAGACTGAACCTGCCGAGGGCTGCGTTCTGCTGTGCGGTGCCCGAGCTATTGCCTTGATGGGAAGCCATGCAGTGGGAAGTGTGAAATGCTGCTGCTCTCTCTGCTGAGAGGCAAGGCAGATCTTGCAGCACTTCTGTGTGGGGCATCCTCAGTTTGATAGCAAGGGAGAAAACAAGACCAAACAGCATGAAACACAGGGTGCAAAAGCTTTCCTGTTCGGCCTCGTGGATTGTCTTAGGTTTTGGTACAGAGAGCTGAAAGAGCGCAGGATGCTGGCACAGGAAACTCAGATCTTGATTTGTTTAATTTTTGCTCTTTTAAGGCATAGGAAAAGTATTGGAAGGTCAAGAAGAATGAGAAGTCACTTGTTAGCAGGAACATTATTGCAAGTTTCTGAATGACAGTAGCACTTTCAGTCAGAAGTACTTACCTAACACCATAGAAACAGCCTTTATTGTGAGTTTACCTACAAAAGGTGAGACACAAAGGGAAAATCATCAATTTCAGTTTACAGATGCAGAGGTGAGCACAGAGGGGTAGCTGGCCTGCTCCAAACCACACGGGTGACATGTTAGAGGAGTCCTGGCCCTGCTCCAGTGCCACTGCTTGCAGACTTGATCCAGCTTTCAATCTCTTCCTCCCCTCCGGCCCCTCCTACTCGCCCATTGCAGCACTGTAGTAACATGCTCTTGGAGCTGGTCCATCAGCTAGGGAGAGGCTCACAGCTTGCTGTACCAGGGCCTCTGCCAAGTGGCTCCATTAAGAATTGCTTTCATGATTACAGTGCTTATGCAAGCGGGAAGCAGGCTTTTGGGAGGATGTTTATATTGCACAGATCCTTTATCTGGCTTGGCTATCTCCTCATTACCTGCATCGAAGAATTGCCTGCCTTAGTGGCCAATAAAACTAAATTGCTAAATCCAGCTTTGTGTAACCCTATTTACCTTTTGTACCAGATTAACCTTTATCATATTTGCAAGTGTATTGGGAAAGTAACATAAACAGAGAGGTAGGTGGTGGAGGCAAAGGCTAGCCTGGGAGAGCCAGCAGTGCCCTTTTTGCCAAGGGCCTGCAGATAAGGAGGCTTGTGCCAGGCAGGGAGTTGCCGAGAAGCTGTTGCCGAGCTTGCGCTGATCAACATGATAGTCGTAGGAGTCTTCCACGCCTTCACTGGATTAGCAGAAATGGCTGGGGTTTAAGGTAAACAGTGAGGAGCCCAAACACTGTAGAAATTATTGGTAGGCAAATGAGTCCTTGGGGCTGGCTCTGGCAGGCAGCTGCCCTGGGTGACTTGGCAGTTGGGTTGCTGCCAGCCTAACGCTAGTGCACTGTTTCCAAAACATGCCCAGAGCACTGTCACTGGGCTGCTGTACTTGGCCTATGTCTAGGGCATATCCCCGGATGTTTTGTGCTGAGGTGCTTGGAAGGTTGGTTTTCTGTGAGCTGTGAAAGGACTTTAGGTGGCAGGGATGTTGGCTGTCTGCTGGGGAAGATGCAGCAGGGACGTGGGGGACTAGCTGTGGCGAAATGACAATGTGTTCTGTGTTTGTGCTGGTGTGTCCCTGCTACTAGGGACAAGAGGGTTTCCAATAGCTCAGATGAGGAGAGCTTCCCATTTTCTGAGCGCCTGCTCTGTGGGGCTCACTTGGAGGAGGTCTGGTCTCTTGGTCAATTTGGTCAAACTGTGCAATGGGAGCAGGACTAGTCCCTTTCATCTCTCTTGGAGGAAAAAAAAATAAATAATTGCCTTGGGAATATTTACCAGTGAACAAAATAAGTATTACTGGGACAACTGATCCCCTTCCTCCCGCATTGCAGGACATGTTCCTATGCCTTTTGCTTGCTAGTGTATTTAAAAGAAACATGTGTGTACAAAACTCCACAACAATCACAGTCCAGGCAAAAATTTCTGGGATAGATGAGTCTTACAAATGGATCTCGCATGCAGTTCGGGTCATGGTGAGATCTTGCTGCTTAAAGTTTGGATGTGTTTCTTAGAAAGTGTGGCTGTACAGTTTTTAGACTGAGCAGCTGACAAATACATGGATTAATGCTGTGTGGATGCATGTTCAGATTTTTTCCCTAGTGTTTGGTTCTTTTTAAGATTCAGAAAAAGAACTGAAGGAAAATTTGCATGGATTTATTCACCAGTACTTAATTTCATACCAGGATTTCTGGACTTGTGGAATATTCAGCAAATTTGAGAACAATTTTTTTGCAGTGTTTGGACAAGCACTTGCTGGTGAGAGCTGTATTATACCATCACTGAGTTCACAAGGCTGAGTCCCATAAAGTGAAACTGGAGCTCCCCTTGGTTGTCACTCCTGTTTAATTGAAGGGGAATACTCATCCCTTTAAACTCCAGTCTCCTCAAGAAGCTGTGTTAAGCTGAATCCTGCAATTGCAATCGAGTGCCTGGCCTCATCCTTGGAAAAGGCGGTCCCAAAGCTTGTTTCCAGTTAGATCCAACAGGATAGGAGAGGCTTCCCTTGTTGCTGAAAGGAAGAACGAGGATGACGGGAAGCACTGCTTGCCTTTAGGGCAAGTTTTCAGGGTCCTGCTGTCCTGAAGCAGGGAACAAAGAGAGGAGATTCCAAGAGAGATCCTGGGGGTGACAGTGTTCCCAGTGAGAGGTAGCTCAGAAAGCTATCCCTGACCTGGAAAACCTAGATTTGCTGTTGGGATGGGGAATTGGAGCAAGCTTTCAGGCAAGATGCCTTTAATAAAATGTCATGGTGAATTATTTGCTTTCGGGAGAAAGGACTAAAGGGTAAAGAAGCAGTAGTCTTGGACCTGCGGCTAGACAAACTGGTGGGTTCAGACTTCTCAGGGGTCCCATAGAAACACTTCTAGTATGGCTTGGGTTGTAGCAAAAAGCAACCTAAGCGTTTTGAAAGGTTTATTTGGAGAGGTGCAGGGGGAAAAAGGTACTGCAGTTTAGTTCAGCTTCCTAAATAGCTTGCTGTATGGTAAGCTTTCGGGAAAGTGTCTTCTATGGGGGGATTCAGAGATGGTGCCCCTATGAGAACCTGTTTTGGTGCTGTCTCTAATCATGGACCCCTCTTCTGCTTCATGACTTCCTGAGAGAGTGTGGTGGTAAACAAAGCAGCAGGGTACAGCTGAGTGCTGGCAGGGGATGATTTGCTGTAGAACAGTTTCTAGTGGAAAATGTTTAAGTGCAAATTGTAGTCTTCAACTGTTGCCTGTGTTTCAGATTGCTTGAAAATGTTGTGGTGGCTGAGGTTCTGGAGTCAGTGTTACTTCTGGGCCACTGGTTTGCAGCTGAGCCTGTTTTATACTAAGGGAGGTCCCAATCAGATGCGTACAGCATCATCTCAGTGCAGCGTTGTAGGCTGATGCTGAATCCCTTCTTATAACTTATGCTCTGGTATAGTCTTGTCTTAAAATCACCTACCTTTGTCCGTAAAAATACAGTAATTTAATACAAACTCTTCCCTGTATCCTGCTCCTGTTTCCTAACAGGATAGTGATAATATTTAACCACTTGCGTCTGTTTTCTTACCTGAGGTGTAAGTTGTGTTGCTGCTTGCATACACTACTGAATTTGTCCTGAAGGTGCACCTGGAAGCTGAATGCGGGCTGTATCTGTCCCACCATTCATCACATTAATAGTCAGCTTGTGTTGACAAACATCCATGTAATTTCAAAATGTGTTTTCTTTTCAACCTGTTTCAAGCATTAACTAATAATCTGACATAAACCAAAAGACATGAGAGAAATGAGCATGTAAGCTTTTTTTTTTTGTGATTTTGCTGACTGTAGAAAAGACGTGGAATTGGGCCCCAACAACGGCAAATTAAATGCGTCAAAACCAATGCTGTCTCCCTTTTTGGTTTTGGCTCGGGTCTTGTTCTTGCAGCCATGTTATGTGATTCAGTCTGGGATAAATACTGTGCTCACTGAAGCAATGACCAAACTCCCTGCATCCAGCACAGATGCATCCAGATTCTGTGCATCCAGAGTGGAACTGAGCTTTACCCAGTTCCAAGCCTGGGATGCATTTTGGGCACGGAAGAGGTGAAGCAATGGGAATGTGCTACATAAGAATATCTTGTATTTGAATGAAAACAGATTAATTTGAATTCTTTCTGCCCTAAAGTGTTGTTAACAGTAGGAGTATGACTTGTATGCATCTCCTGTTGGGACACAGCTGTGTCAGATGTAACATGGCTGATGAGATCAGGAGAAAAGAGGTGGCGCAGCAGAGCCCATGCTTCCCCCATGCATCTGCATCTTGGCTGCTTAGCTGTCTGCTTGCCTTGCTGTAGTTATTGCTGATGGCTCTTTAAAGAGAAGAACACTTGAAATGTAGAGAAGGCAAAGCTAGCCGTGCAAAGGAAAAGTCAGGTCTTGGAGTTTCCTCGAGGAGCATTACCCCTGCCTTTGTGCTGAGGCTGAAACAGGCATGTGGTTAATCTATTTGCTGAGCAAAATCCTCCAGCTCCTTGACATGTTAATGGATTCTAACAGGCATAGTCATAAGTGACATAGTTTATGTGGGATTTTGTCAGCAGCAGGTTTTGCTTTTATAATTTTTTTTAAAATCATTTAAGAGAGTTACATCACAAAACATGCAAGCTCAGTGGAAATTTTACTGTCCTGGACTTTGAAACTTCTCAGAGCAAGCAGCAGCCAAGCAGATAATCCCATCTTCTCATATCTGTGACTTTGTCCTTCCTGTCCTGACATGAATTTGATCGTGATGCCTGTGTATGTACTGACTCCTTTCAGATGCTGGTGTGGACAAAGACATTGGGAGGGTATCAGAGAGCAGAATAATACTGATAGAGACCTGCAGCCTCACTTGCAAAGAAAGCCCACAGCAATGGGGAATGGTTAATAGCTCCAGAGACTGGATATTGACAGGACTAGCCTTGGCTTTTGGTTTGTTTGAGTGGTGAAATGGTGAAATCATGGGTAAGTGTCAAGGCTCAGTTCTGAACCTGGGGAGGCAGAGGTACAGTCAAATATCAACCTCAGCCTTTTTCCGTGAAGTGAAAATCTTTGCTAGCAGAAATCAGATGTGAAATGGAGCATTTCCAATTGCTGGGGGAGAGAAAGGTCCTTAAGCAAAACCATTGCTCGCTAAAGTGAAAAAATTGCCAGTTCCCCTACAGCTACCATCTTGTTTCCAGGCCCTTAAGGTGCATGTCCTAGGAAAAGAAAATGCAAGCTGGCTGCAAATGTTTCCATGAAAGTGTTTTTATTGGACAATTTTGTTGAAATTGAGACCTTTGTGGGAAAGGATCAGATTTAATGAATTTCCTGTTCTGAAAGTACTTATGAAAACAAGTTTAAAGTTGCGGACATATGATTCCCTCTTTTATGAAGAGAGGCTTTTATTTTTTTCCACTCTCCCCTCCTCCCATTTTGGCACAAAAATCTATTTGAAACTTCATTTTATTTGTAGTTTTAACAAGTTCCTAGGAAAAATGGCAATCAAATAAGAGTAAAAGGTCAGGCCTTTGTGGGTCTGGCTCCTTCTAGCTCCTTTCAGTGCTCCACTGCAGAGTACTGAGCCATCGCTGAGGTCTGTCCCCTGCAGCTGGTGACACATTGGCCTGAGCAAGGAGGGTAATACAGGCAGGACCCTGTGAACGCGTAGCCTCATGTCACCTCCTCCATCCTGGCCTTGGGGAGGCAAAGAGGACGTGGCTGCCTTAAGTTATGTAGGGGACAAACAGGAGCTGGAAGTACACGTAGCCCATAGGATGAGTATTGTGAATGGCTGTGTTGTGTGGGTGTGCATTTCCACCTGTCTCAGGTGCTGGAGACAGCTTCCAAGATTGTGCAGACCACGAGCAAGCTACAAGAAGAGTCCATTTCGTTACATGATTTAACCCTCTACCACGCTTCTCAACTGGCCTTCTTAGCACTCAGTAGTTGTCATTAAGTTCTTCCTGTCTTCCTAGGGATTATTACAGCTGCCCCAAAATGTAACAACCCACAGACTACAACTCCTCATCCTTTTTTTCTGTCGAAGGGCTGTGATGGCAGTGCACTGCTCTCCTCCACTGTCTTCTGCTTGCCTTACTTTTGCTTGTAATGCTGTGCTTCTGCCAACCTTACATGCATGCCAAGGAGTCACTTGGTATGGCTGCTGCCCAGCAGAATAATGCTGTCCCTGGAATCTGCTGTGTCAGAGTTTTACATATAACAAACCCCAAAAATATTATGATGTCTGGTTTTTGTACTTCTCAGCATGTGCGGACGGGGCAGTCCTGCTTCCCGGTACTGCCATCCCAAATGCTTTGTTGTGCTCCTTTGTACAGTGTAGGCTTGCCCTGTGTTTCCTTCTCACCCTGTTCCCCTTACCTGCCTCATCCCTAGACATACACACAGTTCAATTTACTCCTTGGAATTTGTACTGGAATAGGAGCTAGGAGGTGCATAGCTTCAGCTGGGAGAAGCACTTCTGTAACCATACTGCAAATCAAAAAAGCTGGTGCTCAACTTCCAACTGGCTTTTAGTGAGGTTGCTCGTGCGGGTGAATTTAGGCACACAGTTATATAGTGCCTGGTGTCCTGTGGAGAAGCTGTATTTTGAGGTGAATGGTTCTCATGTTTTTTTCTCTTCTATATCCAGAGTTCAGGACTGCAGTGTGAGTGACACAACAGACCTGACATGCTGTGGTGTACTGAAAAGATAATAGTGTTTTATGGCTGTTGTCCGATCCTCTTCAGTATCAGGGAACATGACTAGATCAAAGCTGCTCTAAGCTATATGAATTCAAGAAGCTGGTGATCTTCTCTCACTTTTCCAGAACTTCAGCCTGATAGTCAGCCTGCTGAAGTCAGAGAAAAGACTCCTGTTGAATGTAATGGATCAATTGTGTAGGCTGGATTTGCACTAGCATGTTTCAACCTTGTTCTCTTTAATATTTGGAATAAGCTTTTTTTTGCCAGTTTCCCAGGATATGAGAGCTTGAGAAAATTCAGAGCAGCACAGGCGGTATGTACGTGAGTCACTCAATGCGTGAAGCCTTTGCCCAGTCATCCCCAGATTTTTCACATGATTTTGAGCAGACCGGTTGTGTTATGGAACAGGAGCAAATGACTAAGTGTGTTGTGGAGGCTATTGTACCCGTTTGTCGTAGACCTGTGTCTCCCGTTACTCCATGATGCCTGACCCACTCATGTGGGGTCTGCAAACCTGGTGCAATCACTCTGAGTGGGTGTTTGGGACAGATAAATCTAAATAATGGGAAGGGACTCTTCCTTTCTTCTTTTCTGATTGCAAACATACTGGCAAGCTATAAAATATGGACAACTGGGGAGTTACGGCAAAATTCAATCAACTCTCACCCCATTCTTGCTTATGCCCCTCGTTGGTTTTCTTCACCCACTGGCTCAGTGGTTTCAGGTCCATCCTGAAAGAGATGATGATTCTGCTCTGAGACTGCCCTAAGTCTGAAGGTTCCCCGTCTGTCCAGGTCTGACTTCCCACTGGCACTGCTGTCTCACTGCCAGCCTGATGATAACGCGTGGCTTAAAAGACATTGCCACTGCTGGAACTGCTGCTGCCACTGTGCAGGAGCTCTGCTGGAGCTCAGTGCAATGCACTGTAAGGAACGAATAGTTTGGGATTATACCACTGCTCACTTTAGCTGGTATCTGTATTCAACCCACATGCCTCCAAAATCAATAGGCAAAACTCTTGCCTGGGGCACCAGGATTCGAAAGGGAAAAGGTGGTGAATCTTGCCCATCCTCTGCTGTTACTTCTGATAGTCTTTGCAGATGGTCCATACCGCCTGCAGGCATCTGTAGAGAGATTAGGAGGAACTGGTGATACCATGCATGTGTGGCTTGTTGTTAAAGGACCAACAGGCAACAATGTAACTCAGCAGGATATGGAAAACAGTTTGTATTGTCTCTTTTTTAGTAGCTGAGAACAGGATGGGATGCTCTGAACTTCCTACGTTTATAATTTTTCTCCACTTTTCCTTGCATACCCTCCAAGCTGTTGGTATCTTGACTGTAACTGATCTACAGTAGGGAAATAGAATTTGTCCTGAACCTCCATTTCTCTTTTATTACAGTTTTCCAATCTTTCCTCTTCTGTCACACAGAGAGAAATATTGGTTTGGGAATTAAAGACCATCTCAGGACTAGACTCTCTAGTTTGTCTTGATTTCATACAGTATGTTCCATATGACTATATTAATAAACATCTCTTGGATGTAAACATCATTGGAGTAGTGCATACTCTGTAGCTTGTGTAGGAAACAAAGCCACTGACAGTCACAGCTGTGCTGTGCTCCCCTCTGCTTGGGGAGCGTGTTGCTGAGCCCCACAGTTCCAGTCAGAGCTGTCCTGCCTTCTCCCAGCAAAGTGTCCTGAAGTAGACCAGACAGAGATGCGAGCGGTTCAGGGAAGTCTGTTTAACTCCATCTCCCAAATCACTGCTCTGTGGTTAAGACTTTCACGATTTATGTATTTAAAGAAGACGACCAACAAAAGTTTTGGCAAACCGAACTTGATATAGCAAGAGAGAGTGCTGCCGCTCACGAGACATATTGGAGTACTAAAGTACTTCCCCAGGTTTCTTCTTTCTCCCCTCAATTTTGCTAGCACTTACTCCTACCCCAGTATTTTATAAAGAAAATACTTTGTGGCAGCTTTAGAACAGCTATGTTAGGCACGAGCTCCCTGCAGTCAAATCAGCCCATCACTGTCTCTTCCCAGTTTCACTGTCCATCCCTGAGGAGGAAAGGAGCATAAGCCTCTTCTTGGCAGGTTCCCATCACCTGATCTGCATTTAGCTGTGCTGGGGGCATGTTCTCCCTTTGCCCACAGTGCCTGCCTTCTGCAGTCAGCTTCAGCTTTTAGGGGGCTGGATCCACCACTTGAATTACTTCTGTCTTTCTGCTGACTGGAGGGAACACAGGGAGTCGGAGGTCCTGCGCGAGGAGAAAGGTGAGGCCATTGACTAGCTGACATGGACTGAACTTGTCCCCGTATTTGTGGGGGACAGCTGGAGCCCCTGTTTGATTCTAAAAGACGACAGTTCCTTGCTCAGACCAAGGAGTCTGGGAAGATGCTTGGATTATTTCTCTTGCTTCTCGCTGGCAGTTCCCAGGAAGTGTGCTGCCCCTTGCGCAGTGAGCAAAGAGGGAGGGGGGAAGAGGAGCCTGCAGCGAAGGGTGAGGTTATGGTATGCAGAGGACTCCACTGAACCTGTGCTCAGAAGCTGTGCAACAAGCTGTCCTGGGAACACTGCCCTCACCCTGGTCATGGATGCTGCTTTTCCTGACCGCTGATCGATCTCCCTCTGCTGTCCTGGTCTTCACAGAGTCCTTGTCTGCCTTTCAGTTCAACAGCCATGATGGGACCTCTTCTTCCAGTCTCACCTGGCCTGGGCTAGACTAGCTTTCATTGTCGAGCATGTGCCCTGCTTCCTCTTGAAGACAAATCTACCTTCCAGTGAATTGTATTTGACTTCAGTGGTTTGCATCATGTGCTCTGCTTCCTGCTGTAACACTATATTCCATCAATCTATTTTATCAAAAAAAAGATACCGAGGAACAGAAAACGTCTAAGTTTGAAGTAGGCCATGGCCAATGAACCATCTCCGAGATACATCCCATGATGTCTGTGACTCCTCTCTTCTCATGAAATAGTTCCTGTTCCACCTGTGCTCTTTCACCCCCAGAAATCCCCTTCAGAGGAAGAGGAATGGTGGTTAGAGGCAGCCTGAAACAGAATTAGCAGGGTTGGAGAGGGAGAGGGAGACTGGCTTGTCCTTTTTAATATGTTGCTATAAAGTTACTTGTGCTTCCTATTGTTTGTTTTAGGAGTAAATGAGATAATAAAGTGTATACAGAGATAGAACTCCATTCATCTGAGGTCCTCGGTATCTTGGAAATGATGTTGTGGCTGCTTTGCAGACAAGCCAGTCTCTCTCCCTTGCTTTCCTTTAAGTGCTTTGCTTCTGGCACAAGTCATATGGAGAGCTCTACCTGACCTTAGCTGGGGACAGGAGCAAAATACATTGCCCAAGGCCACAGGGTGAATCCATAACACAATCGGAGCCCTTGGCTGTGAATCCCTGTTCCTCAGCCCTCCCCCTTCCATTCCTGACCTTGGTGGGAGCCTACAAGAAAGCTGAGGGACTTTTGACAAGGGCATGTAGTGATAGGACAAGGGGTAATGGCTTTAAACTGAAAGAGGGTGGATTTAGATTAGATATTGGGATATTAGTAAGACATTCTTTACTAGGAGGGTGGAAAGGCACTGGAACAGGCTGCCCAGAGAAGCTGAGAATGCCCCATCCCTGGAAATGTTCAAGGCCAGGTTGGATGGGGCTTTGAGCAACCTGGTGTAGTGGAAGGTGTCCCTGCCAATGGCAGGGAGGTTGGAACTAGATGATCTTTAAGGTCCCTTCCAGCCCAAACCATTCTGTGATTCTACCCAAAGAAGTGTCATTCGTTTCCCTTCTCCTTTATGTCCTTGGTTTTCCATAGCAGGGCTTGTGCATGCTGCAGAGAAATCCGTGAGTAGGCTGTCACACTGCAATCGATGATCTCAAGGGTGAGGAAATCCCTGAAGGATAGTGCTGTTATATTCTGGAAATCCGAGACCTAAGCGCATGTGGCACTGTGGTAACCTCACAGAGCAGTATCTTGTCTTCCCAGGAGAACCGATGCTTGCTTTTTCCAGGCTCCATTTCTACCATTATGTCCCTGTACCTTGAACAATTAATTTCTCTACTAACTTTTATGGCTAGTTCAGGCTCTTCTGTGTCAGAAATGTTAATCTCATGGAAATTAAACATTTCTGGTGGCTTACTAGCTGTCACAGTAGTCAAATGCCAGTCCTTGAACTCCCCACAGCCGTTAAGTTGTTCGGTCTTGGGGTGTTACCATTTACTGACAAAATTGGTGCAGTGTTTGTTCTGCGATGCCCTGCTGTGATTGTGAAGATCCAGCCTCACACAGTCAGACCTGCCTGTCAAAACAAGGACATCTCCTCAGCTGTGCACTTTGGGGAGGTCAGGGTAAAGGTATATGATGCTCCCAGCGTAGCTGTTCAGGGAGAGAAGAAAGCTAAGCTTTGTGTGCAGTTTTGGAGAAGAGTACTGCCTGCCCCATGCGACTGTTTTCCTTTAGAGGTTTGTGTCAAAGTTCTGCATTTTTAGCATTTTTCTTTTTGTAATATCCATTGAAGAAACTTCTTGCAGAAAGGCTGTCCTGGCAGAGTTGGGAGGATGTCTTTGGAAAGACAGTAATTCCTTTTCCAGTTGGAAGAAGCTGCAAAGCTGCCACGGTCTGGCTTTTTCTCTAGTGCAAAATAATCCTTTCTGAGCGATAGCTGTAGAAACTTGCTGTACTGACTGATGTGGATGCTTGAAAGCATGCACAGGCACTAGGAACCTGCAGCTACAAGAACATATATATACACAGATTGAGAGAGAGAGAGTTAAAATGCTAATTCAGTCTTTCTAGCAATACTAGGGGAAAAAAAAATTACAAATTTTAAGAGACTATCAAGGCAAGTATGTGTTCTTCTGAAGTCTCCCATACCAGGCATGGTGTTCTGTCCTGCACAAAGCCCAGAGCTGGTCATGAGAGGAATGCAATAGAGTGCTACGTGTGCTCCGTGATCTATAGCTGTGGTGATCATTGTTTTGAAAACCTGCTTGCTGGTCTTCAGGAGCAAAACCCCAAGTCCTTGACTCACAAAATTCTTCATAAAACACTTCTGCCAAAAAAAAAGTTTGGTTTGATCTGCAGTCTGAAATATTTGACTGGAACATCAAAGTGAGTTTGGAGAGGAAGGGTTAATTGGTAGAATTGGTGTTGCAATTTACCTGACTCTTTTCCATGTCAGAAATATCTCGAGTTGGATGTTGTAATCCAATTTCTAAATACCCATATTTCCCAAATAATTGGCATTTGGCTTCGTTTTTCATTGGATCCTTCTGAAAAGTCAGTATTTACCTAGGCAGTGACTGCTTATATCGGGTTGAATCCTGACAGTGCTCTTCTATAGACATTTATATGTCCTTATAGGGAATAGGGCTATGATCTAAAAGCTGTTCTGATCAGTATCAGTGTGCAAGAAATTCAAGTAAATGTCTTTTGGATGGTTATTGGAGTAAAACTAAGTGTTAACAGTAGCGCTCTTCCAAAGCATTAAATATCTTGTGTACAACTTCAACAACAATAATGACATCTTAGTTTGTCCTGTTGGTGCCTGTTGCCATAAACTGCTGCAGTTTAAGGGCCAAATCTAGCCACCACTGAAGCTGAAAGAGATTTTTTGGTTGGACTTGACCGGCCTTTATAGAAGCGAAGTTTGTCAGACACGCTAGTTGTACTATTACTCCTTTGAACAGACATTTTTAAAGGCTGAAGATATGGGTGAAATCTATCACTCACAGGGTGACTTCAAGATCTTCCCCCATCCCTGACTGTAGGAGAGAACAGCAGTTTTTCTGTACAACACGCAGGTGATTCTTTTAAAATCAGACACAGACTTACAGCCAAACTATTGAGACTGAGAGTTACGTGCCTGTTAGAATATTTCATGAAGAGAAGCTGCTCAGTGTGATGGTGAGACTAACCTGGGTTTGGAGGCATCAGGGTACGTCATTGGTGCCTGTGGGGACTCACAGGTCACGGAAGGGACTAACGAGCATTGAGTGACTCCATTTTCTGGTGTCCAGGAGGGTACTGATCTTGAGGGAGGAGAACAACCTAACATCAGAAAAAGAGGTCCCTTGTGATGTCTTGGATCAAACACCCAGAATTAATTAATTTCAGATCCAAGCCTTATATTGTGTCACTGCACAGAGGATGACTTCTATCCCACAACCACTTTGTGGAGACTCAGTCCCACCTCATGAGGGAAAAAATAAGCTTTTTGAGTTGTTTGTAAGCTTGCCCTGCATGCTGTTACCAGATATATGTGCATGCAAATGAAGCACTTACCTGTTTTCATGGCTTATAGTTGGTAAGCAAAGTAGTATGAGTCTTCTGCTATGTCCATTTGGCACAGGCTGCAACAGAGAAAGCAAGGCTGGGGGAGCTGGCATGACGTTGGGCAAAGCCTGCTAAGACAATGTGTTTGTGTCTATACACAGATAAGATCTTGCACTTAAGTAGCACTTCATATTCGAAGTGGTCACTGAAGAAATGATACACACGCAAGCTCCCTGTTGAAGTGGTGTTCTCTAAGGCACTGCTGACAAACCATTCAAGAGCAGTATCACCTGGTTTATCAGGTCAGGAAGTGACGAACACTTACTTCTTGCTTAAACATCCAAAGTGACTAAGTTCTGGAAGAATAAACAGTAGCTATTTGCCTGTCATCAAATCATTGGGAATAGGCCTTTTCCCAAGAGCAGCTACGAACTCTTTGGTGGTGACTCTAGTTTGGGCTGTACATGTTAAATCACATCCAGGACTTAGTCCCTAAAATAGTGCAATGCCCTAATGCTGTCCTTGCATGCTGCCTCACTGTTGAGTCAGACACCATTTCCTGAAGAGCTCAGGTTCTCCTGCAGGATCCCTGCTCAGTCCTGTTGTGCTCTGGGAAGGGCAAGTCATAGCCTGGAGTCAGATGGTTGCAAGCTGTGGCTTATGGTCTTTGTTCCTAAGACTACCAAAAGGATGATTTCTCATTAAAAACCAACCCTATGACTCTCCCTTCATCCCCTTGGCTTGCTTATACACTGCTGTACTGGTCAGGACCTGCCTCTGAGTAATCCCCTTGCTTTCTCTGAAGGGTGTCACCTTAAAAAGGGCAATGATACATGGTTTTGATACAGACACATGAAAAAATGCCCTTAAATAACCAGGGTGATTGTTTAAATCTTATTCCTTAAAGATGTAGTCTCCACAATTTTTGATGGCATCCCCCTTTCGCTCAGATGTTGCCATTAGGAAGAACACCCTCAGTGCATGCATCATGCAAACACCATCTATCTTTTTACTCAGTAAGGCCAAGAATCTAGAGCTTAACTGTTAATGGAAGATGATTAAACGGCTTGTGGGCTCGCTTCTGCTTAGGTGAAATAAAAACTCAGGTCTGGGCTTCCACTGTGCAAGTAGGACAGGACAACTGGAAAAGCTTTATTGTTCAATCAGTTTTCTCATCAGCTCTTGTAAGCTCGCTACAGACTCCTCTAAGCCGCACTCCTTAGCAACAACCATCGGACACTCATGACGGGCTGCTGACTCTTTCTGTCTCTTTAGATTGTGCCGCGCTGGGGTCCGATGGCGTCTGCAGTCCTGAGGTGGCAGGTGCAGGTGGGGCAGTGGGGGAGTGGAGGGCTTTGTCTGCAGAGTGGCGCTGGGGACTCTGGCAGAGCTGAGAGTGGTGGTGGGGAGGAGGGGGCCACAGGGCTGAAGTTCTTGCTGCCCGCTGCTCCCGCTGGCTCTGGAAGTGCGGGAGCAGCTGCCGGTGGAGGTGGACAGGTGGCACCGAGGCTGGGAGGTGCTTCAGCCCATCGCTTGGTGGACGCTGGCATGTCCCCTGCAGGCTGGCCACCTGGTCTTCTGCAGGGCTGCTCCTCATCCATCTCCAGGGCTTTCCGCTTGAGGCCAGCCCTCCTCCGGCACTTTTCCAGCAGGTGGGGATGCCCTCTGTTAAAGAGGGGGTTATAGTAGTAGAGGACCTAGAAGAAGCAAAGGAGAAGAGTCAGTTGCCGCCATCCCAAGCCTGGAAAAGCCCAAGCTACGAGAACCCAGACTCTGAATTGCACAAGACAAACATGGGTATTGGAAGGGACTCTCGGGGACGGCTGAAACCTCAAGCTGAGGCCGAAAGGTTACATGAAACGTTCTGTTCAGTCACCGCCACCCCTGGCAGCAAGAGCAGCGTAGGCTTTTCAAAAGCATAAGAAGTGCTTTCAAAAGCCAAATACCATGACTGTTCAGCAACTCCAGGGTGGGCACGAGCAGGGAGGTAACACTGGGGTCCTTAAGTGTATCCTCTTGGCATTCGGCAGGAAGGTTTCACGTTTGGTGCAGCAAGACACGTAGCAAAGACATTCAGAGCAATGAGGTTACACGGAGCCTGTCTTTCCGTGTAACGGGTTCAAACTAAGCAGGTATAACCAAACTGTATTTTATCCACGTTTCTACTAGTCAGAAAGACTAACTCAAACCTTCCTGAAAACGCCCCGAGGAGGAAACTAAAACCGGACCGCTCGCTGCCCTCCCCGCCCCCTCTATTGCGAGGCCTTATGCGATGCGAAGGTCCGTCCCTCCCCCAAGACCCCTGTGAGCGTTAGAGGATGTGCGGAGCGATGGCTCTACCTTGCTGTGAGCAGAAGCTGCTGCTTCTTCTGCCAGGAACTCAGGCAGGGAGGCAGATCTTTCGCCATCCCCTTGCATTTTGATGAATCCGTGATAGTTCATCTGGCGAAGGAAGCTCTTCATGCTCTGCCTGGTGTAAACCTGCAGAGGTCCTCCCCCGCCCAGCACCTCCTCTTTGAAGAGCTTCTCGTTGATGGCCACGTATTTTCCTCCCTTGCTCCACCAAATGGACCGAAACTGGTCACTTTCCACCATCATCCAAAGCTTCTGTGGAAAGCGGAGCGACAGGAGCCCACTGCCTTGGCCCACGCTCTTGCTGGAAGCAGGAGGGACTTGTTTGGTGTCATGTCCGTCACCCCCCGCTTGGACGTGCCACTCCTCCCCTACCACTTGCATGGCAGCGTCCCGGGGGGCACTTTCCCCCTGTCCTGGAGGGCCAGCACAAGTCATGTCTGCCCACTGCCCCAGCTCCTCTGGAGCAGGCAGGGATGGTGTTACTTGAGCAGACACCTCCCGCTCCATTGCTTTTGTGCCAAGCTTGCCTCGGTGGCCACCACCGTGGAGAGCCAGGCCTCGGTCCTGCCAGTCAGCAAGCAAAGGCCAACTGGCACTGGCTGGCTGTGGGTCCCAGCAGATATTCCGGCACGGCATTGTGATGCCCGTGCTGCATAGTGGTGACATCACAATGCGACGTCACGGTGACGTTTGAAAACGGTGGCCTGGCAGAAAGGAGCAGCCGGAGGAGCAGTTGCTGAAGAGCAACTTCTCTTGCTGCTTTTCACTGGCAGAGCCGCCGCTGGCGGGACTGCAGGGCCCCAAAGGCAACGAAGCTGTTGAAGGGCTGTGGGCAATGAGGGGACCGTGCCGTGTCCAGCTGCATCCAGGGGGGTCTGCAGCGAGGAGCGGGGACAGTGGCGGCGTTGGGCACCCCAGTGCTCTGTTCAGGCACTTTTTCAGCTGGCCACCTCTGACATGTGCAGAAACGTCCTCATGCTGCTTGTTGTCATTTCACTGGGATGGTGTCTGTTAAGGAAACACGATGCAAGGTGTTTAATCTGAGCAGTGGTGTAAACACAAAGAACAGCTGCAAGTATGGAGGAGGAGGCGTCCACTAGATAAAGGAGAAGGCAGTCCAAAGCACGGAGCAAGTGTCCGACAAAGAGGAGGAGGGACATTCATCCCATCCTCGGCTTTTTCAAGTGGTATTAAAATACTGAAGAAAACCACAGTAAGAAAACCTTTTCTTAGAAAGAATAGAATCATTTAGGTTGGAAAAGGCCCTTAAGATCAAGTGCAACCATTAAGCTAACACTGCCAAGCCCACCCTGCAGGGACAGTCGTGTCTCTGACCGCCACAGCTACAGGTCTTTTCAATCCCTCCAGGGATGGTGACTCAACCACTTCCCTGAGCAGCCTCTTCCAATGCCTGACAACCCTTTCAGTGAAAAAAATGTCCTAATGTCCTGTTTAAACCTCCTCTGGTGCAACATGAGGCCATTTCCTCTTGTCTTACTGCTTGTTACCTGGGAGACTGGCGGGCACCTCACTATATACCAGCTCCTTTCAGGTAGCTGTAGAGAGCGATAAGGTGTCTCTTGAGCTTCTTTTTTTCCAGGCTGAACAACCCTCGTTCCATCAGCTGCTCTGCATAGGACTTGTTCTCTAGACCCTTCACCATCTTCATTGCTCTATGGATGCACTCCAGCACTTCAGTGTCTGTCTTGGAGTGAGGGGCCCAAAACTCAATCTGAATGAAGGAAGGGAGGCAAACTATTAGGGAAAGGTGTGACAGGGCCAGCACCATCTTATATCTTTTCACTGTGGTAATGCAATGAAGAAGCGTCATCTCCAATACAATGAATCCTATTCCTGGCATCCACTACTCTCTAGGTGCCACTTCCTAGCACAGGACAGGAGTCAGGGCCAACCTGTTTCCTCTGAATCATTTCTGCCGTGGGGATGGACAGGAAGGCAGTATTTGCAGTGGACCTGCCCCATGTCCAACTACTACATGCTCCACGTTGAAGAAATGACCACATGCCATCTGCTTATCAAAGCAGTGCTGAAGGAAGCACCTACATTCTTAGTAGTCTTAGTGGAGAGGAACCACCTGTTCTTTGTTGTAATTAAGAAGCAGTCCAGTTGTCCAGAGAGTCTAGGTTTTTTTAATCAAAGGCTAATTTCTCCAAAGCATCTGTAGTTCAAGAAAATCTGTTAAATCTTTCTTCAAATGAGAAGATGCTATGCCAACAGCAACTGGTTAATATTTTAAATTGTGTGATCATTGACACTGTAAAGGTATATTGCAAAATTTTGGTTATTAAGACTGGGTGATAATATTTATACTAGCTAAGTAACAGCTATAAAATCTACAGTTAATGTTTCTGGCATAGATTGCACGTGCAGTACAAGTGGAAATGGTTTATTAAACAGCTGAACATGGGAAAATGTGTGGGGGGGTGTTGCACAAGAGGAATTAGAACATTAGAGCTGAAAAGCAACTAAAGCAACACTGAACTCCTAAGCCAGTGGAAAAATTGAAATATTGACATAATAATTGACATAGTTAACTTAAAAATACCATGTCAGTTGTTAACCATTTAGTGCCAAACAAAGGCATTTAGTTCTTGCCTAAGAAGCTGAACACTCCAGTGGTGATGGCTGTGGCTGAATAGAAGCAGCAGTGAAGTCCTGTACTAGAACATTTTCCAAATCAGTGCTTAGATAAGTTATTGAGGACCTGAGACTCAAGCATTTCATACAGGGCTTTTATAAAAATACTTTTAGATAACGTTTATACTGCACAGGACTAGACTTTTAAATGATATCTGACATAGGTAAAATGTTCATCTAAATTCTAGAAAGGCAAGTGTGAAACCAAGCCGTTAGGAAGGTTCACAAATTATACAGCTCTTATCTCCCTGAACAAGAGCTTCCAGAATAATTAGAGCATCAAGCCTGGAAAACGAGAAAAGAAGCCAAGGTTTAGGGAATGTTTTCCAGTATGTTTGGGTCATCACAAATTGAATATTCTCAAACGGAACTGTAACTTGGTCAGAAATGTGGTGTGAGTAGGTCTGGGTTTTGTAGTTTTGTAATGATAGCGAAAAGTACAGGTTAAAGACCACGGTCATTGCCATGAAAAGGTATATGGCCTTTTAGAAGGTACTTAAACAAAAGAGTGATTTTAATAGATCAATGTGAGGTTTTACGTCAGCAGAACTGAGAAAGCCTTGGAAAAAAATCTGCACTGCTAAGTGCATTTGCTGTTTACAAAATATTTCTAATCTTTGTGAGTGGGAGCAGTCAACATTGTACGTAATGATGAAGAGTAAAAAGAGAAAGTATTTGTGTTTCACAACTTTCCTATCACCGTGTAAAATAAAATATGTAAATTTATATATATTAAAAAAAGAAAATACATAAGGAAGTGAGCTAAACAAAGAATGTGGGTATATTCCTTTTTACTTAGTTTTAGGAGAGTGTGGGGTTTAGTATAAAATTATTTTAATTATTTTTATATATTATGCGTACTAGGGTACCTGGTGTGTACAGTTTAGATCTGTAATATGTTATCCACTGCGATATTTAGATTACAATCCTGCATTTGACTGAAATCTCTGAAGGTTGATGAAAAACCTGTAGGGAATGGAACTGCCCAGCCCATATTCTTTCTTCCCCTTTCTCTGAGGAACCCACCTCTTGCCTTTGATGGTGTAATAACTGCGCGTTTTGTCAAGTCCAGCGGAGTCCCAAGGGGAAGTTTTTAATTCAGATCCACAAAAGCCTGACCTTTGCCAGAGACTGCGTAAGTCACTTGTTGCTTGCAAGTCTGGTGAAGATGCGTGGTGATCACGGTAGCTGTTTCTGTGCTGTTAGGAGTGCACCAGAATGCAAGAACTGGGCAAAAGGTTTGCAGACTGTCGTGGTGAGTGGATGGGGCTGCTTGTAAGGATCACCCCAATGTGTCATCAAATATTAAATACTGTGGGAAATGGGTAGGAAGGATGGGTTACCTAGTGGAGGTGAGGGCAGGCATGCCTCTCCTGGAGGTCAGAGTAGACCTCTGGAAGGCGGTATGACTGGGGCAAATTTGTGAGCCATCCTGATGGAGGGCCAGAAGTAAAAGCCAGTCTGGTGCAAGGTTCAGGCAGAAGTTGCTTTAGCAACGCAGGGGCCTAGGCTATGTGTGGGCAGCATAATTTGTGTCTCCTGCTCCCCCTTTATGGCATGCATAGGTATCGACGCTTCTGTTACAGGTGTTCAGCTCCCTGTGAGGCTGGGGAAGTGTCTAGGTATGGAGCAGAAGAGTCCTGGGACAGGTGCTCTGTGGGCACTAGTAGAGGCAAAGCTTTGCTGTAAGGCTTCCTGCGGTTAGGGAGAGTTGTGTTGGTGGCTCCCATGTCCTCTTCTAACTTTGTGCCTGCCAATGTGGTACTTTGGGAGGAAGGCAAAGTTGCAGAGAAAAGAGAATGGGCAGCTGACTCATCTGTGTGTGTGGCCTTCACTAGCCATGCATAGCTTGCTGGAATGGTGTGAGACTTCTGTCCAGCTCCTGATGCTTACCCATTTTGAAGGCATCTGGGCTTGAGACCCTCAGATGTACAGCTTAATGCCCATGCCGTGGATGGGCTCTGTCCCACAGCAGGTTGGAAACAGTGCCTGGCAATAGGATTAATGAGTTTAGTCATTAAAGCCTGTTTTAGGAAAATTAAAACACGACTGCTTTTCCTGTCGGCCTCCTGGGCACAGCTGTGGAGCCCATCTCTGTGGCACAGAACAGCAAGTTCCCCTTCGCTGGGTGGTGTTGAAATTGTTGTGTTGTGTTTTTTGTACAAACACGTATTACCACAGTATCTGAACACCTGTGAGGAGTTGCTGCACCAGGATGTGGTCAGGTTCAGCGGCACACAAACTGATGAATATCACATTCTACCTCTTTAATTGCCACCCCACACAAATCTCTTTTTAGCAAATAAATCAAGGAGGGAGGTTGGTGCATGATTCATTAAACATAATGTTCAGTACAAGGAAGGCAGGAGTGGACAGGTGGAGACAGGACTTCCAAATGCTGTGGGAGCAGCTCTTTTTGCAGCAGCCTGGAGATGACCAAAGCTTTCTTTGAGGTTGGCAGTAGGTTTCCTGTTCCACGTTTTACTGAGTGATCTGAAGCAGAAAAGCCCGATGTTTTTGGAGTAGGTTTCACTGTAACCACCTTCCTCCCTACCCCAGCCTAGCCACCTCTGGTCTCCTTGTCCTTCCTGTCCACCTCCCTGCAACTGCTCCTGACTTAGTGTCACCTCGAGCTTCTGCTTTCTTGCCCAGCCCTGCTGCTACGTGCAGCCAAGCAAATGGGGACCCCAAGTTGGTAGGCTTGGGGAATGTAGCAGCTTGAGCCTTGCTCCGCATCATGCTTCACTTCTGGTTTTGGCTTACGTGACGTTGGAGACCTGCCTGTTGAAAAGAGAGAGGCTTCCTGTAGTTCCCAGCAAATTTCAGAGCTACCTGAAAATCACAAGGAGGACTTGTATGATTGTAGGAATGCGGGAATGAGAAATAAATGGAAATGTTTAACTTTGTTACTTAAATAAGCATTTACAAACAGGAGAAACTTGTCTTTGCTGATAGCAAGATGTCCATACATGAGCAATGAAACCTCACCAGGTCAACCTTTTGTTTGAATGTAGCTCAGTGGAGCAAGCAGCAGCTCTGCCTGCAGACATCCTGCCTTTCCCTTCCCTGTCTCCCTGTTCTCTTGAATGCAAAATGGGGATGATGGTGTCTGGCTACATTTGCATCAGCCAGCAGAGACCCAGGGATGAACAGTAGCCAGAAGAAACACGTGTAAAGCCTAAACTCACCTTTGCCATTCATACTGCTTCAAGCTTGTTTTTTTTCCCAAAGTGCGTTTTCAACCAGTCTTAAGCTGCTTGCAGCTTTTGTTTGTGTCGGGCAAATAACTACAGCTAAACGAATAAACCAGAAATTCAATATTTCATATGGAAATATTCAGAAAACCAGTGTGTGGTGGTGCTCTTCTCTGTAGTTAGCTGGTGAGAGCACTGCTAGGTGAGGCACAAGACCCATGTTCAACCCCCCCCCCCCCCTGTTTAGATGCAGAATCTGGATTTAGAAGTCTCCTCTGTCACAGAGTGGCCTCGTGAATGGACTGGGGGCCATTTTGTGATGTTTTTTTTCTGCCTTTCTAGCCGAGCTTCTTGTGGAGGTGGGTGCAGTCACCAGGGACCAATCTGAAAAATGCCTAGCCCATCTCTGGTGTGCTGGGACAGCTGTCACTGGGCAGTCGTGCCATTGCAAAATACTCTGTTCAACTGCACATACCTTACTCATAAGTAGATGTTCCTTTTCCTCTAATTACTTCTGCGCTACTGTTACTCCCAAGCATCTTGGAGTACTGTTAAGTAGTAATAATTACTGATACATGTGGGAGAAATCAAAGTTAATATGTAGCTCGTTAAGAGAGCTCCAGGAGGAGCACAGAAAGGGAGTTTTGTCTTGTATGGTGTGTAAAGCTCCCCTGGGTGTGTCTGAATGCAGAAGAGTTACACTCAGAAGAAAAGTGGTTTGGTTCCTGGGTATTGGACTCTGTTGGGTCAGCGAGCGGGAGAGCAGTACTTACAAGCTAAGCCTCTGTGGTTTGTTTTGTTTATGTATTTATTTTGGCTTGGTTTTGATCCAGAGGTCTTTGAAACCAAATGGAAGCTCCCAACTGATGTTGAGTCAAGCCCTTGGTCTGGCTATGGGTATGTGGAAATGAGCCGGAGTCGGCAAGATGGGCAGGATTACTCCAACCTACTTTGAGTACCATGTCACAGACCTCTTTCCTGTACTCTGAGTCTTGTGTCTCCCCATTATGCTGTGGCAGTGAAATGAAAAGCTGAGCGAGCTGCACCTCTGCACAACACAGTTGCATGGCAAAGGGTTTCTGGGTAAGAACCTAGCGGGATGCTTGTGCTTGCCAACTGGAGCTCTTGGTTTGCTGCAGCACTTGCAGTTTCCCTTCAGCAGCTCTCCTTTAGCCAGGATGGTGCCTGCAGGGAAAGAGGCTGCTTTGGGCAGAAGCAGAGGCCAGAAAAAATAGTATTTTGGCACCTGGATTTCTGTTGTAGGCCATGTCCTGTCAGTGTTTTGTTGCCCTCTAGCTACTAGCATAGTGAATTTAACTGTACACAGGTCAAGAGCAGGGCAAAGAATGCAGAAGCTGTTGGGGTTGTGGTACTGGGTACTGCACCTCGCAAGCGAGGCAGCCAAACCCGCCTGTAATTGTGATGTTCTGCAACTCTAGCTACTGTGTGCAGCTGCTTGGAAAAGGACATGTAGGAAAGGTTTCTTGCAGGGGCCTCTGGGATTGCTTAGTACATACCAGTTATATTTGCCCAGGTGTTGTGGCTGACCGTAAAAAGTGAGCGGAACAACATCAGAAAGCTCTTGCAGGTCTGCAGCAGTGCTGCTCGCCACAGTTACCATCCTGGTCTCCCCCTCTGTGCTTTCAGTGCCTCCTCTCCAAGGTGACCAGCACCCCAGCTGTCCTGCTCACATCGATTGTCCTTAACTTGAACTAGCTGGTTTCGAGCGAAGTCCTCATACAGAGAGGGCCATCGGTAGCTGTCTTATGGGTCAGCAGCTCAGTCCAAGACCAGGTTCCTTTAAAGGGCACAGCCTTGAAAATGGGGGCTTAAACACAAGTGATTGGCTTTGCAGCTGCAGTAGATGTTGGATCCCATAGGAAGCCTAGCATCTAAGTAGTCAACTAATGAGCTGTGATACTGCATTTGCTTTCAGTTGTGTCCTTGTAACTTAGTCTAAACTGAGCAGATGGTTTTTACACCAGCTGGAGTGGTCACCCCCTTCCTTTAGCTAGTTTTTAGCTCTTTTTGCTTTTTTCTTTAAGGATGACAAAGACCCTAGTCGTGTGATCTTCCACAACTGTGAAAGTGGCCTTGTGTGCTGCTTGGAACCTGAGTCTTCAGCACCACTTCTCAAGGCTGCTGTGCATGGTCTTCTGGTGCTCCCTCCTTCTGGAAGGTGTGTGAGTGTGCGTGTGTTGATCTGTGAGGGTAGCACGGGTGATGCACACGCAACTGTGGCTTCTTAAGGAGTAACTTCAGGACTTCCTGGCTGCACACTTGATCCTTCTCCTTTTGCCCTGCTCTAAGAGAACAACAGGCTCTGGTACCGCTGCCTGTGCATGGGATGTTCTTGCTGGGGCTTGCTCTCTAGCCCGTGGCATTAAAAATAGAAAGGATGTACCCTGTTATCCCTGTGCTGTGGCAAGAACACAGTTGTATCCATGTAGAATTATTGCAGTCTGTTTGTAAGACATGATATAACTGAAAAGTCTGGCACATTTCCCACAGCAAACATTGTTAATCCCCACTAGCTAGGATTAGTCACCACTTCTTACAAGCCTTGACACAAAACTAGCAAGATATTCAGTTAATCCGCACTTACAGGATAAATATTGCATCCTATGGGAAATTAGGCAGCATCTTCTTCCTCTCCTATTGTACAGTGATGCATTGTGTCTCTTACACCTGAAGGTGGAAGGGAAAAATGCAATAACATGTGATTGATGTTAGCAGACACCTGCTATCGCAATGCAGCTGGACCAGCAGGGAAATTTAGTACAAAATAGCTAGCTGAAACTAGGCAGCGAATATAAACAGCATCTTTGTGCTCTTCATGGCACTGGAGAGTTTTCCTGTTACACAACAACAAGTACTCGATGCCTCACAGCTGCAAGACTCTCCTAAGCATCCTCCCTTCCTTTTTACTCTAGTTTTTTTCCTGGTGTGATCTCAAGCTGTATCTGCAAGTAGTGTCACTGGAGTCGGTTGGTACATTTCCAATGCAACTGAAGTTGCTGACATGAAGGTGTTTGGGATCTGAACTTTTGCAGAGTCCAAAGTGCAGCTTCAGGTTTCCTTGTGGACAATGTCCAAATTACCAAGATCCCACTGAGTAGGTGACCTGAGATCCCATTTGTCTGGGAAAAATAGCTGAGTGGGTCTGGAAACACCAGGTTTCCAGCTGTTGGGCAGTTTACCTGGGGAAGCAGGCTTGAAGCAGAGCATCAAGAAAGTTCAGAGACTTCACTTCAGCAGCCCTGCCAGGGAGATTCTTCCAAGCCTGCACTGTGCAAGCGTCCAGTGAAACCAAGACCACCAGTGTTCATGTGCAGGGAAAGAAGGGACCTTCTGGCTGGGGAGCTCTTGATTTGTGAGGAGTTGTGCAAACTTCTGATTTCAGAGTGGTTTGATTCAAAACCTTTTTCTTTTTAAGATATTATTACTTTAAACAAGTATGTAGTCTCCAAAAATTCTTGATGGCATCCCCCTTTCGCTCAGATGTTGCCATTAGGAAGAACACCCTCAGTGCATGCATCATGCAAACCCCATCTATCTTTTTACTCAGTAAGGCCAAGAATCTAGAGCTTAACTGTTAATGGAAGATGATTAAACGGCTTGTGGGCTCGCTTCTGCTTAGGTGAAATAAAAACTCAGGTCTGGGCTTCCACTGTGCAAACAGGACAGGACAACTGGAAAAGCTTTATTGTTCAGTCAGTTTCTCATCAGCTCTTGTAAGCTCGCTACAGACTCCTCTAAGCCGCACTCCTTAGCAACAACCATCGGACACTCATGACGGGCTGCTGACTCTTTCTCTCTCTTTAGATTGTGCCGCGCTGGGGTCCGATGGCGTCTGCAGTCCTGAGGTGGCAGGTGCAGGTGGGGCAGTGGGGGACTGGAGGGCTTTGTCTGCAGAGTGGCGCTGGGGACTCTGGCAGAGCTGAGAGTGGTGGTGGGGAGGAGGGGGCCACAGGGCTGAAGTTCTTGCTGCCCGCTGCTCCCGCTGGCTCTGGAAGTGCGGGAGCAGCTGCCGGTGGAGGTGGACGGGTGGCACCGAGGCTGGGAGGTGCTTCAGCCCATCGCTTGGTGGACGCTGGCATGTCCCCTGCAGGCTGGCCACCTGGTCTTCTGCAGGGCTGCTCCTCATCCATCTCCAGGGCTTTCCGCTTGAGGCCAGCCCTCCTCCGGCACTTTTCCAGCAGGTGGGGATGCCCTCTGTTAAAGAGGGGGTTATAGTAGTAGAGGACCTAGAAGAAGCAAAGGAGAAGAGTCAGTTGCCGCCATCCCAAGCCTGGAAAAGCCCAAGCTATGAGAACCCAGACTCTGAATTGCACAAGACAAACATGGGTATTGGAAGGGACTCTCGGGGACGGCTGAAACCTCAAGCTGAGGCCGAAAGGTTACGTGAAACGTTCGAACAGTCACCGCCACCCCTGGCAGCAAGAGCAGCGTAGGCTTTTCAAAAGCATAAGAAGTGCTTTCAAAAGCCAAATACCATGACTGTTCAGCAACTCCAGGGTGGGCATGAGCAGGGAGGTAACACTGGGGTCCTTAAGTGTATCCTCTTGGCATTCGGCAGGAAGGTTTCACGTTTGGTGCAGCAAGACACGTAGCAAAGACATTCAGAGCAATGAGGTTACACGGAGCCTGTCTTAGCATGTAACGGGTTCAAACTAAGCAGGTATAACCAAACTGCATTTTATCCACGTTTCTACTAGTCAGAAAGACTAACTCAAACCTTCCTGAAAACGCCCCGAGGAGGAAACTAAAACCGGACCGCTCGCTGCCCTCCCCGCCCCCTCTATTGCGAGGCCTTATGTGATGCGAAGGTCTGTCCCTCCCCCAAGACCCCTGTGAGCGTTAGAGGATGTGCGGAGCGATGGCTCTACCTTGCTGTGAGCAGAAGCTGCTGCTTCTTCTGCCAGGAACTCAGGCAGGGAGGCAGATCTTTCGCCATCCCCTTGCATTTTGACGAATCCGTGGTAGTTCATCTGGCGAAGGAAGCTCTTCATGCTCTGCCTGGTGTAAACCTGCAGAGGTCCTCCCCCGCCCAGCACCTCCTCTTTGAAGAGCTTCTCGTTGATGGCCACGTATTTTCCTCCCTTGCTCCACCAAATGGACCGAAACTGGTCACTTTCCACCATCATCCAAAGCTTCTGTGGAAAGCGGAGCGACAGGAGCCCACTGCCTTGGCCCACGCTCTTGCTGGAAGCAGGAGGGACTTGTTTGGTGTCATGTCCGTCACCCCCCGCTTGGACGTGCCGCTCCTCCCCTACCACTTGCATGGCAGCGTCCCGGGGGGCACTTTCCCCCTGTCCTGGAGGGCCAGCACAAGTCACGTCTGCCCACTGCCCCAGCTCCTCTGGAGCAGGCAGGGATGGTGTTACTTGAGCAGACACCTCCCGCTCCATTGCTTTTGTGCCAAGCTTGCCTCGGTGGCCACCACCGTGGAGAGCCAGGCCTCGGTCCTGCCAGTCAGCAAGCAAAGGCCAACTGGCACTGGCTGGCTGTGGGTCCCAGCAGATATTCCGGCACGGCATTGTGATGCCCATGCTGCATAGTGGTGACATCACAATGCGACGTCACGGTGACGTTTGAAAACGGTGGCCTGGCAGAAAGGAGCAGCCGGAGGAGCAGTTGCTGAAGAGCAACTTCTCTTGCTGCTTTTCACTGGCAGAGCCGCCGCTGGCGGGACTGCAGGGCCCCGAAGGCAACGAAGCTGTTGAAGGGCGGTGGGCAATGAGGGGACCGTGCCGTGTCCAGCTGCATCCAGGGGGGTCTGCAGCGAGGAGCGGGGACGGCGGCGGCGTTGGGCACCCCAGTGCTCTGTTCAGGCACTTTTTCAGCTGGCCGCCTCTGACATGTGCAGAAACGTCCTCATACTGCTTGTTGTCATTTCACTGGGATGGTGTCTGTTAAGGAAACACGATGCAAGGTGTTTAATCTGCGCAGTGGTGTAAACACAAAGAACAGCTGCAAGTATGGAGGAGGAGGCGTCCACTAGATAAAGGAGAAGGCAGTCCAAAGCACGGAGCAAGTGTCCGACAAAGAGGAGGAGGGACATTCATCCCATCCTCGGCTTTTTCAAGTGGTATTAAAATACTGAAGAAAACCACAGTAAGAAAACCTTTTCTTAGAAAGAATAGAATCATTTAGGTTGGAAAAGGCCCTTAAGATCAAGTGCAACCATTAAGCTAACACTGCCAAGCCCACCCTGCAGGGACAGTCGTGTCTCTGACCGCCACAGCTACAGGTCTTTTCAATCCCTCCAGGGATGGTGACTCAACCACTTCCCTGAGCAGCCTCTTCCAATGCCTGACAACCCTTTCAGTGAAAAGAAATGTCCTAATGCCCTCTTCCAAGCCTGCACCGTGCAAGTGTCCAGAGAAACCAAGACCACCAGCGGACATGTGCAGGGAAAGAAGGCACCTTCTGGCTGGGGAGCTCTTGATTTGTGAGGAATTGTGCAAACTTCTGATTTCAGTGTGGTTCGATTCAAAACATTTTTTTTTATTTTAATATATTATTACTTTAAACAAGTATTCCCTTAGATACTTAACTCGCTCTCTGTTTTTGACTAACCTATTTTATCTTAGGTCATGGGATAAATAATTACATAAATGAATTGGTATTTCTTCACCTTGTTGATTTATGATCTCATTGAAGTGAGCCATGTTTTTAGGGATTTTTAAGTTTTAATTTTATTCCCAGTCAGCAAAGTGGAGCTGTAAGTCTTAAGCAAGTTGCTTTTGAAAAGACAAGAATCATGTTAGGAACTTTTTCTGTTTTGACAGTCTCTCTAGTCACTTATCCATATTACCATGTGACTTAAATTTCCTGAAATCTGGCAGTGAATTATGTTCTCCTTTTGCCTCTTCCCCAAAAAAATCCTCTGGTGACCATGTGTGTGACCAACCCTGACTCTCTAGCATCTTGTCTGAGTGGATGCTGCTGCCAGGCAAAGTCCAACATGGGTATCACAGCAAGCTGAGGTTTTCACATCTGGTGATGTTTTTGTCTTATCTTTTTCCTTCGCTTAGTGCTGTTGCTTGTCTGTCTAGGAAAAGTTAGGATTTGCTTCCATCCCATCATTAACAGTCTATAATAGTTCTACACATGATTTTGGAGTTACAGCAGTATAATTGTAGTAACACTGTGAGTCCAGCAGAAAAGCAGTGTTTTAACCTCTTGCTTCTACTGATCCTGGATGCAGCGAGCATGGTTGTCATGCTCAGTATCTATTTAGAAACTCTCCTACCTTTCATTTGGGTTTTTAAATACTTTATTATGTTTCCATCGTATATCTTCAAGACAGGTCAGTAACTGCAGGAAGAAAGCTCTCAGCTGGTCCTGCCTTTGCTGACACTGGAACCAGCTTGTCCCTGCAGTACTTTCTTGAGTAGTGTCCTGGCCCCCGTTCAGGGTGGCCAAGCAGAAAGGCATCCATTGCTGCCAGCACCTCATTGGTCAGGTCCAAAAGTTGTAGTTTCTGTGCTTTCCCCAGAGTGCATCTCTTGTGTGTAATAAACCACATCAGTAGGACTCTTAGAGAACTCTTAGAGAAAATACAGCACGCAGACTGCCCTTGTAAACTGACACTACCCTGCGGCTCCTGGGGGCAAGACCTGGTGGTTCTTTGGTGCCTGGAGATGATGGGGGGGCAGGTTACAGGCTGGTTGAGGTAAATTGCTGAGTCAGTTGGAAATTGCCAGCAGTATTTTTCTCCACTTCTCCCCTCATCTAGAATTTACATAAGAAAGTCATGTTACTGTTGTTTCCTCTCCTACATTCCCTGTCAGACAAGGTCATTTTTGAAGCCAATGACCGGTTAAGCTTTATTTCTGCAACCATGGAAAATTATTATCAAAGGGGACAAGCTTCAAAGTAGATGATTAACTGGCACATCCGATGACTAGTTACATTTTAACGGGCTCCTTTTGCACAACTCCCTTCAGCTGTAGCAAACTTTAACTCATATGGAAATGAGTTTCCCATGGGATGTAATGGGGTGACTGTGCCTTACAACATGGCTAATGCATCCAGTCCTGGCTGAATAAATAGATGGTAAGAGAAGGGACACAGCCCCCTCCTAACAGACTCCTAGCAGTTTTCCCTGAAAGCCCAGATGTCCCTGCTTTCAGTCCCTCGGTCTTTGTTGCTTCATTTTCTTTTGCCAGGATTATGAGAGGCGTAGTCTAAGTTGCACTGAGACAGGTTCAGCCTCTCATAGTCCTTCAGTGGTGAAAGCATCAAGGTGGATTAAAGCCAACCCCGTTGCTGTGTGAGTAGCTAAGAGCCAGGCCAGGTTTCTGTGAGATGTAATTCATCAAGGAGGGAAACACACAAAAGTACAACGGTGGCAGGAGGAGCAAAATAAGGTCTGGGTTACAGCAGCATGGCTTAAGTTGATCCTTCTACTACTGCATTTTGGAAGTGGTGTTTTCCTAAAAGAAAATGTGAGGCTGTACAGTGTTTTGGTGCAGAGCACATATCCAATATTTATAGTCTTCTTATCTGAATTAGCTGCAGGGTTTGAATGTCTTATTTTTAACGAAGGAAGAAGACGGCAGACAAACCAAAGGGGAGTACAGCTATGCAATGAAAACTCACAGAGAGAAAGATGCTGTCACAAGGGGAGGTTTTTAGTGAATTAATTTATTGCTTCATGTATATCATCAGTCTTTCCCTTATGGCTTCCCTTCGCTGTGGTTTGAAAGGTGCATTGAGGAACCTCAAGTCATCTTGCTCCAACCTGAAGTGTAGCAGACGTGATGTGCTTAAAGCTATTTGGAGCCAAACTGTTAGCTGCCAGCCACCAGCAGAGCCACCAATACCCGGAGCTCTGCCTCCCTGTGACCGTAGAGCATCTGGCACAAAAGTTTACCCCCTTGTTGAAAAACTCACCTAAGATGACTTTTTTCTGCACTGATCCCGCAGCACTGCAACTAGCCTGCTTATGGGTATCTAGTTGAGCCTCCTGTACCACTGGCACAGATGTGTCTAGACTGGCCGTGGCTGTCCCTGTTTGACTGCTGTCTAGTCCAGAGTCCATACAGTTACACAAGAAACAAGCAGAATTTGCTTTGCTGGTGGTGCTGGGGGAGCATGAGGCACAGAGGCTGGTATGCAGCCCCATCCCTGGCAGTGTTCTCCAGACTCAATTATCTTGTCTTCCCTGACTGACCCCTTCCAGCTCATGTACAGCTGGGGGATGAAGTTGGCCTTTGGTTTATTTACGGCAGCTTCATTTTTGTTCTGTTTTCCTTATTAGCAATGAGGAATGAATTCTGGTTTTGGCTTAATCAGAGTAATTGTGAGCAGGCTCATGCCTGTGCACCTGGAGGCTGTTTTTAAAAGCTGGCTGGTATCAGTGTTATGGTGTAAAGCTGATAAATCTTTAAAGAGAAGGTCACAGGGCTGCCTGCAGAGGCCTGACATTAGCTTCTACTGACAGTGATAGAAACTGGTGGTGTACGTCTCTGCGGTATCAAAGGAGGATATCTAAAATTCACCTCTGCTTGAAGGGCTAATCTCCTAAAGTCCTTCTGAATGGCTTCTGAGAGAGGCTTGAGCAGGGTAGGCATTCAAGTTTGTCCCACACGCTGTGTCTGCCGTCCCCTTCCCTGCAAATAGCTTTGAGTCAAAGCTTTGACAGTGTTGTATGCATAGCTCATTCAGAAAGCAAACTGGTGTGTCTCTGCTGGACAGCTGTTAATTGAGACTTGCAGCGCTGAAAACCTGCGGCAATCAAAAATCTGGTTAATAAGGGGTTTTTCCTTTTTTCTTTCTAACCACATGAATGGAAACTGAGGTTCTTACTTAGTGACATGATTGCCATTCCCAGGCCTTACAATGAAATTTGAATGTTTAGACGTGGGACCAGAGGAGGAGCCAGCACTAGCAAATACCTGGTTGCTAGCGATGTCCTTGTCCTGGTGGAGACAGGCTCAAGTGTGGGACCTCTGTGGTTACATGCCGGCTGGAAGTTCATCACCCTTGTTGGCTGCTCTTCCAATTCTCTGTTTGTGTGAAGTTGTCCGGGATGAAAACCTGGGGTTTGTGCCTTGTAAAACTTTTCAATTAAATGCAGGATGTTGGAAATAGTGAAACAGATGCCTGTCTCTAATAGCACCAGCAAGACAAGGTTTCAGGGAAGAATATCTCAGAATAAAACCAGCTGCTAGAGCTGGGAATAAAGCTGACAAGAAGAGGCCCTAGAGATCTTTTTTCAGGTCTGAAATAGAAGCCGCTGAAGTTTAGGGAGACATTAATTGGTTAACCATCCTTAGATCTACAGCAACACTGCTGTAACAGCAGCAGCACAGGCATTTGCTAACCTTTTTCTCTGTCACTCCCTTGGCATATGTTAGTCCCTGGTTTCCCTGCTCTCATCATCCTTCTGCCTTTTAAAATGCAGAATGTTCATATAAAGACATTTTTAATATAAACCCAGAATTGACTTTACATGACAAACATTACTGTCGAATTTAGGAGGATAGCCAAAAGGCTAACGGAACTGATGAACGATTGCGTACAAGCATTTTTCAGTGTCCGGTGATCTACTGCAACCTGGAGTGTTATTTTCACAGCAGTCTTTCCTGCATCTGAACAAGAGAGAGGGTTCATCAAGGTATGCAGGGGAGTGCCAGTGGGAGCAGTGGTGGCCTCACTCCCTAGCAGTCAGGTGCTTGGGTGGTTTTGAACTATGCTTTCCCACAATGATTATCCAGGTTCCTTCTTTTGTTGTTCCTGACTGGATGAAGGACTGCACTGTAACTGCTCCCTGCTGGGAGCAAGGACCTATTTGCAGTATAGCAAACGATTCCTTAATAGAAGACTAGATTTGGTGTATTCATGTGATACGCAATACCTTTGAGACCTCTTTGTCTAGCTTAGATAAGATATTACACAGCCCAAGACTGTGTAGAAAGCTGGCAGCAAGTGGTCCCAACTGGGAAGCATTTTCCCACAGAATTAGACAGGGCAAAAACTTGCTAAGCCTCAGAGACTGGAGCATTGCTCCTATTTTCCACAAAGCTGAGGCTGATTTGATGCACACTGAGGAGCTGAGTCAGAGCTGGACTTTGTAAACAGGTGTGAAGCCACTGCTGAATGGCTTTGCACCTGATTGCACCAGGAGGGGCTTGGCTCATTCTCCTATTTCTTCCTAGCTTGACTGAAAAGTTAAAAGTAGTGTTTGCTTTTGTAGTAGTAGTTTATACTGCAGACTGTTGGTAGAAAGTACCTAGGCACTGAAATTTTAGTGATAGATATGCAATTAACATGTTTGCATATTTTTTTGTGTTGTTTTGTTATGCTCGTGAGGTTTGTAAAGGACCAGGGGATCCCATAAGAAGGTACATAATATAAATCTGTATTATTATATACCTTCTATTGTCAGCCTCAAAGAAATCCCAAATGTACTTCTGTTCTATAAGGACAACAGCAAAGAATCAGCCCTCTAGGAAAACTCGAGAAAGCATTAAATAAACTTCTGATTTTGATAATGAAACTGCAAGGAGATAATTCATAAGTGTGATGGACATGCCCTACAGCCTGTGCCAGCAGGCCCCAGATACCAGCCATGCTGAGTGGGCCAGGCTGGTACCCCACTGGGTTTGGATGTTTCTGGTCTATGCTGAAGATCTGTCCTTACGGTGAGGAGGCAGTGGGGATGGAGGGCGCTAAGGAGGCTGGGATGCTGGAGGCTGCAAGAGGGATGCAAGCAAGTCAATAAAATCTGGAAGAGAAAAGCCAGTCCCAAGCAATAGGAAGCAAAGGCAAAAGCAGCAATATCTACCCAAGAAGCCTCATGGAGGCATTTTTGGCAGCATTTCTAGGAGGCCACTGATTCCAACTTAACACAGCTCTGATCACAACCTTTACCTGAGGCTTTTACAGGACAATGCAGCTTAGTGTTGCAATAAAATTGGGCTTTGAAATGCTCTGTGCAGCCTCTCTGTTGGCAGCCATATCATCCCAACCATTAACACTGGTCCATCGGCCTTCTAGAAACACTTAGTAGTCTGGGCACAGTCAGCCCAGTTCAAATACAAACCCAGAGTGTTGCAAGTTTAATAGCCATAGGTTCTTTCCTGGACCAGTGTGAACTGAACCTATGCTGGCATCAATGGGCTGTGCTGATTTGAACGAGTTCAGACCTGATAATAATGTTTTTTTGTTGTTGTTGATGTTTTTGAAAAAAAAAAAAACATTTTAGGAAATGCTGCTGCTAACATGGGAATCTATCTCCATCTTCAACATAAATGCATAGTTGACTTATATTAAATATACAAGTGACTAAATCGTATAGCAATAGCAGCATGCAATTATCAGCTCCTCTGTGCTCACTGTGCACTTCAGACTGGTGGCTCTGGGGGCTCATGGCTTAGCAGGGGCTACCCATGGGGCAGGAAAGCTCACACAAATGGGGTTTGGGAAACAGCAACCTTTTTCTCACAACTGAAATAGACTGCAGCACGGTGTTTGGGATGCAAGTTCATCTCACATGGCATCTGCTGAAGGTGTACAGCGCAGCTCTGGCTGTTTGGTTAATTATGATCCTAACTGTATTTTCTTTGTGGAGTGAGTGAGTCCTGGGTCTCAGGATCAAGCTCTAGGGTAATCAAGCTCTAGCATCACTGTCCCCACCACTGTCGCAGCCTGTGCTCATCCATTGTCTCAGTACAAGGGGAGAAGAGGCACTGGAGGTCTTGGCTTGGCTTACTCTTGGTCCATGAACAGATATCTCACAGCACCAGGCTTTGTTATGGTCCAGAGGCCGGTTCCTCATCCTCGCTGGCTGAACCCTGTTCAGAAGACTCAAAGTGCCTCCCACCCCTTGAAGGTGTTTTACATATGAGAGTTGACTCACCTGCACCCAAAGGCATGGATTGAAACCTGAGAATTTGTCTTGAAACACAAAACAAAAACAGTGAAGCAGTCGGTGGTGGTTTAAAGAGGTAGCTTTGAAGATAGGATTTTATCTTTAAAAAGGGTGTGTGTGGAAGAGGAAGCAAATGTCTGTGAAGGACAGCTGTAAGGAGAAGCCTGTAGCATTTATATTTGCAGTCCTTCCATTTTTTTTGCTTTGTTATTTGTCTGGAAGGTGATGGATAAATACACAAACCAAATAGTTGTTTGCTTTTAAAGTATTTTAATCTTTAGCTCGAAGGTTGGGAGAGCCCTGTATTGGCCTTAAGCCACATGTTTTGGTTTGGTTTTTCTTGGGGGGTGGCAGGGAAGAATAATTCCCCCCACCCCCCCCACCCCCCCCAGCCCCGAGGTGAGACTTATTGGAAAAATTCCTCCAAGATGAAACTCCTTTGGGCTTGGCATAGTTACACTGGGAATAAATGCCGTTCATGGTGTACAGGGTGTTGGGCAAAATATATAGCAGCCCCTTTGCAGTGATCTCTCTCTTATGTCTAGCCTACCACACAGGGATTTCACAAATATTGCAGAACATAACTCAGTGCTGAAGTGATCCAACAAAATTTATTTTACAAATCTTTAAAAGACAAGGGATAAAAAGAAGGGCAATGCACTTAGGAGTCTGAATGCTGAGTGTAGAGAGCAGGTGGTTTATCTCCACTGAACAAAGTTCTGCAACAAAACCTGTCTGCATCAGCACAAACAAGAGCAGAGGTACGAGAGCCCTCGATGCCTTGGCTAGCAGTCTCTGAAGTCCAGGGAGCATTTCCTTTTAACTTTCTCATGTCAAGCCCATCCTGGCTTGCTGTGAGTGCTGTAGGAATAGTTGGTTTAAAAGTCTTGTTTGCTAATGACCAGTGACGCTATTTTAGGTCATCTTGAGCCTTCTCTCCAAATCTGCTCCGTGATAAGAACAAAACAAAAATCTTGGTTTGGCATTGAACAGAACAGTTTTGCTCTTTTAAACAGCTGTTAGTGGGACAGCAGCTCCTTGTCCCATTCTCTGCTGGAAGCCGGGCTTGGTGTCGCTGTGGCCTCCAAGTCAAGACATGGGTAACAACCTGGCTGGAGGACCGGCTTGGTGCATGGTGGAAAGAAGCCCCCTTTTCCATTTGGAAGAAGGGTGGTACATCAATAACGGATTCGAGGCTCTCCCCTATCTTTTCATTGCTTTGTTGGGCAAGTGACGGTACTGGCAGGGTCATGTACCTTGTTTTCTGAGAGACACGCGTTCTGCCCTGGCTTCATTTCCATGATGCCAGCCAAATTCTTCTTATAGATCATGACAAGCTGGAAGTCAGTGAGTATCAAAACTCCTGTTAATATATAGAGTACTTTTATATGTTCCCATATCAACTTATCACCCAGTTAAAAGATAAGACACAAAAGAGCAACTCTGCCAAGGGAAGTGAGATGAGATTCCCATGCCACTGAATAAAATATTATCTTGTGTAAACCAGACCAAATGTGAGTCCTGAACCTCCATGTGAGTCCTGAACCTCCATGTTTAACCAAACTACAGCTGTTTCAAAGCATATCCAACAGCACTATGAAGTGCATTTTCTTTTTTTCGTTTCTCCTAGACAAAACACTTATTGTGGAAGTGAAGATGCGAAAACAAACAGGCCAGCCCATCAGTCTGCTGCTAGATCAAACCTGGTAGGAAGCCTGACTTCCAACTGGCTTGTTATGGTGGCCACAGGAGGTGAGACCAAAGCCCATCTCCCAAATTCCAGCTGTGCAACCAGATCCAGGAGGAGGCTGGTTCAGAGCAATTCCTCCCTGAACACACTTCTTTCTTCCATCAGGCAGTCATTTAACAGTTTCCAGACCCAAAAGCTATATCCACTGGACTTCTCTGTGAATTTGTCTTAGTTGGTGCAAAACCCAGTTCTGGCCTCTACAACAGCTAGTGGCATGTGGTTGCACAATCCCACCATGTGTGGAAACATACACTGTTAGTTAAGCTGCAGATACTGCTCCTTGTTGAGCAAACCACACCCCAAGACCTTGTTTATAACACGATGGGAGGGACCGCATTTGAAGTCTGTTTCATGGCAACTGAAATCATAATTAGCCCAGCTATCTTCATATGTTGCAAGATAATTTCTCTTCCGGAGGGGGTGGATGTTGAAGTATATGTAAATAGTCAATTAAAATGAAGGGCTCATTACGGGCTTGCTCTCTAGCTGCCATGTGGTAGACAAAGTTTGGTAATGTATATTCTCAAGATATTGCTGCAAATTAAAATATGAAAAGGTAAAGGGGTTTTGGAGAATGGTCTTCTGCTGCTTTCTGGTTCACACGTCATCCTTTTCATAGGGAAAAGAGTCACAACTGCAGGACTTCTCGAGCTGGGTGTGAACTAAGCCATTAGTTTAGTGCAGCAAAGGCAACTGCACGGTCGTTTGGTTCTCAAGCATGGCTGAGAGAAAAAGTGAGTGACAGTACAGCAACCTTTATGATATTAGCTATAATTATAGGCTGCTGTTCTTTGTCAGAACAGGAGGAAAAATCAAATATTTATTTTTGGGCATAAATGGAGAAGTAAGAGCCTTTTCTTGAGTGTGAGTGCAGAGGGTGGGTCTGGTCCTGCACTCTTTAACAGGCTGATCTGAAAGGTGTCAGCACCTGCTCCTGTCCTTTGACAGTAGATGCAAGAGACACAGTGATCATGTAGAAAGGTCCAGAGCGACAACACAAAGTGGCTGACTTTGGAGCTTTTTGTATTTTTAGCACTGCTGGTGGCTGCGATACCGACAGCAGAATAATCTGAGCTCCCTTCGAGTGAGAAATGATTCACACTCTGTAAAAATAAAGCTTGATGCAAACAGCTCTGTATCCTCTGAAATGAGGACTGCAGCTCTTGAACTTTTAAAAGGACCTTTCTTTCCAGTTCTTTAGGGAAGACTTCCAGGGTTTTAGTGTTAGTGTGAATTGTCTGTTTCTCCTGAATGGAATTTTCTGGAAGTGCTCTGTCTTGCTCTGGCCTGGCACCGAAGCTGAGCATTAGGAGGTTTTAAACATGGATCCAATCTGGCATCTTCAATACTGTCGTGAATTGTTCTCTGCCACTTCAGCCAGATGTTGGTTCCTTCAATGAAGAAGCCTGTAATAGTTAATGCTTCCCTCTGACCATTCCTCTGACGTGTAGTCAGAGAGCCAGTGTAAGCTTGTGATACCAGAGCATCTTGTCTCTAGCCATCTGCTCTGGGTGCTTTTTGAGGCAGAGAGGAGAGCTATTTCCAGACAAGTGGCACTTAGTTTCAGTGGGAGAATCTGGATCTTTAGCAAAATGTTTTACATAGACTTGAAATAAAGAAGGGGGAGGGAGCATGAGTGGGAAAAAATATTTTAGTAACACTTGTGGTTTACAAGGTCTTATAATATTTCAACAAATGACATGCACATACTGTACAAAGGCAGCTGTAGAAACAACCTTCAGAGAGCTGATACCTCTTTTAATTAATTAATTACTTGGGCTGTATAAAAGGGCATTCACAGATGCACTAGGTGCACATGATTTTAGCACAAAATACTGGTACTGAAGCTCCACACCTTTGAAAGTTGTTGGTCCTCTCTAAACCTTTTTCCTTGTAGCGTCACATCATACGCAAGGTCTCTCCTCTGAGGCTCCATCTGCACAGTGGGACTGAGGTGAAGGCCTGGCTTTTGCCCTGGGATCTGCTGGGGTGAGGTTGGATGAGGAATGCAGTTCTCACCCCGAGTTGTGCATCCTTGCACGGACACCCTGAGAAGAGTGGAGCAGCTCATTGCATTTCCACATGCAGGCAAATACGTGCTCCTGTAAAATCAAGGTCGCTTGCTCGTTCTGTGCCTGCCCCATAGTGCAGAGCTGCTTTGCATGTGTTCGTGTGCAAGGCAGATGAAATGACTCCGCTCCAGGAACTGAAATAATGATTCAACTAAAAGTTTAAACAGAAGTTGCAGGATGGCAAAAAAGCCTTGTGTGGACTTTCCACTGTTCCTACAACTACTTATGACCTTCCATACAGTCAGATAAGTGGCTTTATCAGACCTGAAGCAGGAATCCAGCTTGTTAACAGAATCACTTCGGTTGCAAGTGACATTTCTTTCCTTTCCTTTACAAGCTTGATTACCACATTTTAAATGGCGACATTTATTCTGAGAAGTGTTGACTGAGACTTTAGCCACATCATTGATTTACGCACCAGATACCATCAAATTGTATTTGCATTAAGGAATGAGCCATAAGCAAGGAACTGGAAACTGTGGCTTAAAAGGTGAATAGCCTCTGGATATCTAGGTTCAGATCTTGGGTCACAGTTTAAAGTGAGTATTAACGACTCCTAGAGTCTACAAGCGGATGTGGGTTTTTTGTTTGGTTGGTTGTTGTTGTTTTTTTCAATTCAGTTGACTAAACCAGTGCACAGTTGGCACTGTTGAAAACAAGATGGAGATGGGCTAGTAAGTCAGGTCAGACTTGGGGTGCATCTGCAGAGCAGCGTTATCTAAGGATAACTCAGATAAGAGGTTCAGTTCATCAATTGATTTATTAGATTTATTTGCTCATCTGGGACTTTGAGCAACCCGATCTAGTGAAAGATACTCTTGCCCATGGCAGGAGGGGTGGACTAGATGATCTTGCAGCCCAAAACATTCTATGATTTCTCTCCATTACAGGTACAGCTCCGTAAGGAGGACGATGCCAATGTATGGAAGCATATTTAGATTCTTCAGAACTGATTCAGTCCTTTCCAAAAATTGCAAACTGTCAGTTGATCATTAGAATGGATTATATTTCCTCTCTTGTCTCTCATTTAGAGAAAGGAAAGCTTAAAATATGCAAAAAGAGGAATAAGGAAAGCAGGGGAAAAAGCAACCTGTTACAGCTGTGTGCCTCAGGCAAACCTCATAGTGCTCCCAAATCACAGATCTTGTTCCAAAACATACAGACATGAGCATTTCTCAGTGAAATGGTTGTCTAGTTTGGGTGGCATGGGAAAGGCTGTAAAAAATGTCTATTTTCTTAGATATAACTTCAGAAATAGAAATCCAGTTTGAGGTAGTTGCCAGTTTTGGAGAACCGAAGCACAAGGAGCTAAACCTTAGGTAAGTTGCATGCAGTAGAGAATGGAGATGGATGCTGAAAAGTCCTGGGCAGGCTGTACCAGGAGTACAGTAATGTAATCTGTAACATAAAGTGTATGTTATGTAAACCTAACATTTACTGTAATGTAAAGTATAGCTGAGAGTATGTGATAGGTAGGGCAAGAACGTTTAGCAGCTTCTGGTGTGTTTACTCTGGAGAAATTGTAAAATGGATGTTAGGGAACCTGCTTCATGACTGCCATTTAGATTAGGAAGCCAAGCAGATAAGTATTGGTGTAGAAAATGCTGAAATGCCAAGACTGTCAGACGTTTAGGCAATGTTCTTCTGGGAGCCTACAGGACAAAGAAAACCAGCAGATACCCAGACACCTTATCAGAGACTTAGGAAAAACTGTTCAAGCTGAGCATATAGTTATCTGGGCTGTTTCAGTTCCACAAAGATTCCTTTAAAATGCAATTGCTTGGTTAAAATAATTTATTTAGTATTTTCAGCATGAACAGAAATCCGTGGCTTTTCTCATTCCCCAAATCAGTTCTGAGGTATTTACTTCCTCAAGGGCAGGTATTTTAGCACTGTTTTGGTTTCTCTGCCTCTTCTGCCTGTATGTAGACTGAGGGATGCTCCTGAGCATGTTAATTGAGGGGTACATCTGCAAGGAATTTCAGGACTCTGATCCTCTAAACAAGGCTCTCCCGGAGCAGCGATCATCGCCTGGCTCAAGTCAGTCCCGTCAGCTCAAAAATGGTAGTTAGGATTGGTGTTACTACAAGGAAGGTGAAAGATATTGTCTTTTCTTTCACTGTGCTGCCCAGTGAAAGCTGCTGCGTGAAGCTAGGAAAGCTTGCATGTCAATCATGGTAGTAAAGCGTGAGCGTTGCTCTAGGTTGAGCCTTGTAATCAGCTTGGAGGAAAATTATTAAAACTTCTTAAGTATGTTCTAAGGATAACGTAGTCCTTAAACCTCCCCACAAATGTGAAACTGCTGAAGGGGATCTCTTCTTAAAAAGCCCTATATTAAAATATTGCAATCAATAATTGTGTGAGTTGCAGAGTAAACACCAGACAAAGTATTGACACATCTTAGCAGTGTCTTAGATCCCAACCAGCCTTAGAAATGCCAGTCTTCTCCTCCTGTTGTCCAGAATAAGTCTGCATGTTGGGCAAGATGGTCCAGGTCAGTGGCGTTCTCCTGAGTGATCAGCTGATATTCTTGGAGTCTAAATAGCACAATATTTGGAACAAAATCTGGGCTGCTAAGTCAGATCTCATCGCATGTTTGGTACCCAAGCCACTGCCCAGCTCCGGCAGCCTACTGGGTGGGTCCTCCCTGTCCCCCCTGGGCAGAGCAGTGACTGCATCCAGCACTTTCTGCAGGATGCTGGTACAGGCATGGCTCAGTGCTCTGGGGTTGCACAGAGGGTAATCTAGGTGCAGGAGATTGAAACTGAAGAACCATCCAGGCTTGAACATTGCTTCTTCCCTGATGCTGATTAGGTGATTAGCATGTAAGGTAGTTATCTGATACAGTGGCAGTTAAAGTCGTATCTATGTGGTGCTTACATAACTGGCCAAAATAAAAAGCACCGTGACTTCACAGAGAGTATAAGCTGCTTTTGATAATGTGCTGACGTTGTGGTGACACAAACTGGCAGCGTGTTCTGAGGGAAGTCAGCCTGACTGCTGCTCAGCTTGGGCTCTTCTTTGTGATCACCCTTGCTGGGCTTGAGCTCTTGCTTTTCATTTCTTTGAGACTGTGTTGCTGGTATTGAGACACTGATATTTCAGATCCTTTCTTCATTTGGACTCCTTCATAATTTTTTTCATTGTCCATGGAAATTGGTCTGTTCTAACACTGTCCTGGTTAGATCTCATTTCGAGCTGATGTTCAAACACACTCTACTGCCATATGAGGCCAGCTAGTGAGTATTTGCCAAGCAGAAGCTGGGCAAGCCACAACGGGCTGGATTTGAATGAGTGAAGTAAAAATGGAAATTACAGGAACATAATTTTGAATATCTCAGTGAGTCACAATCCATTTGTTAGCAACAGGATGCCTTTTGGAGATGAAAAACTTGGGAAGAGTACGGGAGATATCACGTCACCTTTGCTCACACTGATAGACTGTCATCCTGCTGTGAGACTCCAAGAGACGTGTTGCCAGATGAGAGTTTTGCTGGCAGAGTTGACTTCAGAAGCCATGAAGGAATTATGTAGCCTGGGACTTGAAACACAAAGATCAGAGTACAGTTATGATCTGTTCTCTTTTTTTTTTAGATAGATCTGTGGTATTTAAAGAGAAAGAAGGATACTGTGTTCTCAGGTCTGGAAAAAGTTTTTACTTCAGTATTAATCTGAAAGTAGATGGGAAGAAGAGCCCTGTCCAAATGAAGGTGGCTTTGTGATTTATCCTTTAAAAATCATCTTTTCTTAACAGAGAGGCATAACATCTGTGTGACGATTAATCTCTGACTCTGGTTACTGCATGTCATTCATTAAAAAAATGGCTTAAAGTAAACATATAGTACTGCCTTGGACAGATTCTCTTTGGGAACGGTTTCATTTGAAGGCCCTGTTTCCCAGGCCCTTTTCAGTGATGACTTTATGGGAAATACCGTTTTAGAGGTGTTACCTGGCAGACATGATCTGTTATCGCTGCCTCCATATCGGCCTGCTGTGCAGGCGCTCTGAGAAGGCACAATCAGGACTCGGCCTGTTTCTGTGCCACTCGTTGCCGTGTTTGCTCTGCGCACGGTCTTCAGAGGAATTTCTCCATAGCCACCAAGGACCGTGACTTTTTAACGTGTGTGTGGTGCTCCCACCCATCCAGAGTATTTGCCTCTAGCAACTTTGTTAATAGTGAGACTTCTGGGAACGCGGAGAATTTTCAATGAGCTAATGAGGAAGGAAGACACTAACCCCCTAGGTCTGATCCTGTCATTTTTGCTCATGCTCATAGAGTTCTGTTGACTTGGAGGAACCAGGAGCGCAGGCATGACCAGGCCATGCTGCTGCTGATACTCCTCTTGGAGCAGATACTCCTCCTTTTTGCAATGCAAGAAAAAGACACTTAGTGAATTCTTTACAAGCTGGTTCATAGTCTCAGTTAAGCAATGCATGCATTATTCATTAGGTTTATTATGACAGTTCCTAGGGACTGCATAAGAGTAGGGCTTAATTATGGTGGGCATCAGAGCCCCTGCAGCCCGCCCAGGTTTTATAGAAGAGGAGGGCAGGCAAGGCAGGGAAAGCGCTGATTTCAAGGCACTGGGTTACAGATTGAGCCCTGTTCTCATTTAGCAACGTCTGTGCTTGAGCGCGGTGTGAAACAGCAGCCCGATGTCTGTGCTCTGTGCTGATGTGGGGGCTGCGGAGAGCAGCGCTATGGAGTGTGCAAGAACATGACACAAATGGAGAGCAGAAGACTGCTCTGTCCCATGTTCCCTGCCCCCTCCTTTTTTTTTTTCCTTCTTTTTTTTTTTCTCCTTTCATGCCTGTCCCCTTGTTCTGATCTAGCTTCTCTTTGTGTTGTCTCTGGAAATCAGCTGGAAGACCTTGGTGAAAAGGTTACATCCAGGCTGTGGTGACTTAGGAACCGAGGCCGGTCTCGGAGGCCAGACATGGATGTGAGATGGGTTGTTGGCTCCTGGGCTCACAGCCTTCCTGAGGGCCAGGGGAACTGGGGGGGCTGAGACCGTTACGGGGCTGTAGTACTGTTTGTAGCTGGGTAATTTTAATTTCCATAGAGTGAGCACTAAGGCATGGCAGCAGTGCCTGTGGGCCTCGTGTAGGGTAGGGGAGAGAAGCCCTAGTTTTGGGGAAGCCAGCCTGCTGGACCCAAGTGCAAATTTTTGACATACACGTACAAATCTCTGCTTGACTCTGCTCTCTAGGTGGTGTGAGTCTGGATGAGCAGTGAGGAGGAAGCATCCACCAGCTTTACAGGGTCTTCCTCACTCCGCGTAGTCCCATTCAAACAGGGCTGGGTGGTGACCTCCATAGTGCCATGCTGGGACGTGCTGCTTACAGAGCGGTACCGCTTGGCATGGCGCAAGCACCTGCAGGGTTGTAAGTGTCCAGGGGAGCTTATGTTCCCTTCATGGGACACAGGGACTGGCATGCCTTGGGACCTCATGCCTTGAGCACTTTGGAAATTCTTCTTTCGGTACCTCAAGGTGATCCTAACAGCAGGTGCAGGGTGACTGTAAGAGGCTCGTTTTGTAGAGTGCTGCTTGCTGCTGCGCTGGCTGCCGCCTGCCCAGGGGTTAGGCTGTCAGTGTGGTATCCACCCAGCCAAGCCTTCTTCTTCCTTCTGCTTTAGAGGCATCCAAGTTCAGTTCCCTCAGGCAGAGCCCATGGACTCAGAGGTGCAAGGGTACAATGGCTCTGAACTCTGTCCTGATTTTGACACTCCTCCCTTAAGTATATAAGGGCTTTTGATGTATAACCTAGGAATGTACCAGCTAGTGTTACTTGTAGCCAGATCTGTACGTTACAGCTCTTCAGGGATCTGTCCTTCATTTTTGTATTTTACAGAGCCCTCCAGGCTTCACACCTTTCTCACCCTGCTAGCTGTGATTTACTGTTTCTTCCTTAAAACAACCTTCTAGACCACGGAGGCACTGTGTGCTACAGCACATGCCTCTGGAAGTGCCACTGCTTCCCTGCTGTTCCTGCTGCAGAAACACCAAGAGGACCTCCCTGGGGGGTGCTCTGACCATTGCAGAGTGCACTCAGCTGCTGGGACGTGGCTGTGGGGATCCCTTCAGCAGCACAGGTTGCGTCAAGGTTGTATAGAGCATCCAGTGCTCTTGTGCAGGTATTGGAGTCAAGATAAGGGCGAGGGCTATCTTAACTACAGTTTTGCTGTCCTATGAACTCTACTGGAGTTTGGGAAGTTTGGCATCTCGGTATCCAGAAGGAGCTCAGCCCATTTTTTTAATGGCCTTTTCTTCTTTCAGTCTGCTGCTAGTACACTTGTAAACTAAAGAGAAAGGAATAAACTGGGAATGGCTCCAGTGGAGCCTATGGAAATGGGCAGATGCAAAGCTGGAGTCAAGAAAGTTGACTTTTGAGTCCAGTACTGGACTTTGAGGCTCATTTTCTTCTGGGAGGTTGGTGGGGGGTTTTGCCTCCATTTCTGCTGAGCTTCTACAGAAAAGATACCAATTTTCTTCCATTTTTATGGCACCACAATACTGTTCTAAATTGGAACAGAACATGCCAAGAAGTTATCTTTCCATGGAGAACTTGTTAAAATGCTTTTTATGAAAGTTTTCCCTATGGTTAGAGATCCTTCCAGGATTTTTATTTCGAAGGAGCACAGTAAGTTACTATGTGAGCCCCTCTGCAGCCTGTACCAGTGCCAGCCTGCCTGTCTGATGGTGGAAACCAGAGGGGCCAGCCAGCATGTCCCCTGAAGCACAGTGCCATCATGCTGGCTGCTTGCAGCCGACCACTGTGGAAGGTGACAGGGTGACACAATCATGTGACTCATTTTCCAAGCTGCTTCCTTTACGTTATGGAAACTGTTACTGAAGACTGAAAATTCAGCCCATAACAAAATAAATGGGTAATCATGCCTGGACAGCGTGGGTGAGCACATGTGCTTTAGCGAGCATGACTTTTAAAATTTTTTTTTTTATTCTATCTGTTTTTTAGATCTCTCATCTTGTGAACCTTTGGGAGGGTACAAGTGATTTGGGATCTGAAGGACACCTAATTCAATGCTACCCAAGATTCAATAGCTGCCTGTTGTTGGTACAGATCTAAAGGTGTGGCGCACATACTCAGAGAGATGGAACGTCGTGACGTGCTATGTATTTCAGCTGTCCAGGTAAGCAGCTCCCTCCAGTCCACACCACAAGCCCTTACACTTCAAGGTAACAAAACAAAACATCCGCATACATGATGGTGCTCTGTCAAAAAATCCTCCTCAAGAGTTGTTTGCACAGAAAACATTTGAGGGATTTGCAATGAAAATAAAGGGACAAAGACCTCTGAACCTAACTGGGAAGTCCAGCATGAAGGGAGGGAGCAGAGGTCACGCACATGGAAAGATGCATGTTCTCCTGCCTTGGAGAACAGCAAGTGTCACATCAGCTCTGTAACAGTGGAGCAGCGTTGCTCCTGAAGATCAGGCTGTCAAGAGCTGACTTTCTCAAACAGACCAATATCTTTTTCATGAAGTAAGCCAAACTCCTGCATGAGACCTTTTCTTCAGTTTCAGGGGAAAACCGAGCTATTTTGAAATGCTCTTTTGATTAGTGCTGTGTAATACAGCATCCTGCCTTAGCCAACATTCAGCATACCTAAGAATTAGGGACGGCACTGCACCCGGTGCTTCTGTAATTGTGAGGAGCTGTACTAGTTACTTGTATTATACAAAAAGAAAACTATAAATCCTTTTGATGTTATCAGTATCCCTTGCTGAATGTTTGTGTGTGGATAATTCGAGTTACAAAATATCTCCTTGCTTACAATTTCCTTATCAAAACTAGAGGGAATCGGAATTCTCTCCTGTGCAATTGTATGGGACCAGGTCAGCTGAACTTTCTTGCCAAGAGTTTTCTCTGATCAAATAAGAGATCTAACTGGCATTCATGTAGTGGGGTCTTTTTGTGTGTTTCTTTTTTGTTTGGTGTTTGGGTTTTTTGGCAATGCATTTAGATGATTTCATATAAACATACCGCTTTAAGACTGTCAGTGTTGTTTGGGACTCTTAGCTCTACATTGTCTCAGGCAGATGGCTGATAAGCCAGATGCCCCCGTGATTAAACTTTTTTTTATTCCTGGTTTGGCTGCTGGGTAGTTGAATACTGGTCATATATGTGAGGGTTTTGTATCTTTATTTCTTGGTCAGTGAATATGAGACTAACATTAGTGTCTCTAATATAAAGTTCTGTAAGGGTCTTAGAGTGGAAAATGCTGGATATGACCTCAGTGGTGATGCCACCAAGTTCTGGGGTGTTTTGGAGATGCCAGTGATACAGACTGGGATAGTGCAGATGTTTGCCACTCATTCCTTTGCCAGCTGCTACAGAACAGGAGCAGCAGAGCTTTTCTACAAAAAGAAAGCTCTCCTTTCAGGTCTCTGTAGAAAATACGGAGCATCCTCTTTCATTTTTGGAAGGAAATGAACTTAAACAAAGAACTGACTGTGCTGTGGCCTCTAGGCTGGTGGCCAGTGTCATTATCCTTTAAGGGCACATTACAGCAACCTTCAGTTCAGAGGTGTTGATTTGTATCTCTCTGGTGAGATGCCAGAATGGGGACAAGGCATGGATCCCTCTTCTGTTGCTCAGTGCTGCTGGAGCAGTCAGTGTCAATGGGAGAAATGTTTGTTCTGCTGTCATCCTGTCTTCTGGACGGGGATTTGGGAAGGACACAGTAAAGGTGACGTTGCAGGTAAATGCAAGCTATCAGACAGAAACAACTCTGAGACTGTAGGCTTTCCTGCCGCCAGATGTTACTAGATCCCACCCTCTGCTGCATGCTTTAGAGGAAGGCGCAATCTTCACAACAGGCCAGATTCACGGGCTTCTATTTGCACCATAATCATCTCTAGAAAGAAATTTCTTACGGATTAGCATATGCCCAGAAGCGTTCACAATGAATAGGCCTTACAGTTTTGTCTTCAGTGTACCGCAGACATTTGGTCATATCTTCAGCTGGTGAAAACTGGCATTGCTTTGTTGCCTTTCCAAGTCAATTTACAATGAGTGAAGATTGGTCTTTCTGTTCTCCTTCACATGAAGGTCATGCAACTTTTGTGGCTTTGTGCAATATGTTCTTTCTAAAGAGAAATGAATGTGCAGTTGTCTTTTATTTTGCAATGATCTTTTAAAGTACTCAGTTCAAAGATTGGGTGTGCTTTGACACACTTTCCACCCATTTCTTTCAAATTAATAATCCTCTGGTGCCTCTCACATGATCTGTTGGTCCTGTGAGGGTTTGAGCTTTGATGGTGGAGGAGTCTTTGAACAACAAGGGAGGACTGGAAAATCTGGGGAACTTCTGTTTTAGAGGCTTTGATATTGTGCTGGTACTCTATCCTACTGTTCGGTTGTTTCAATATTTCCAGTCTCAGAGATTCATTTCATAATAGACACAAGGATTCTCACTTGGCTTGTCTGTGATTTTCTTAGTTGCTTGAGGAAGACTGTAATAACTTGCTCACTAAGGCTGCCACTACCTTATATTCAGCAGGATCTAAAAGCAGGATTTCAAAGGAAATGTAGAAATCTGGAGGAGAACCAGCCCCCACTGAGGAAAGGTCTCACCCTAAAGCCTCAGTAAGAGAGCTGGGAGGCACGTATTTTTACATCCCTCTCCTTTCTTCTCTGTGATGATTAAAAGCATCGGCTGCTACTCACTGTGAGCAAAGGTTTAAGAATTTCTCTCACAGATAGTGGAGACATGAGTCGTTCTGCAGGCCTACCAAAATCAGGACTCAGCTTCCTGCACAGTCAGCCTTTGAATCAGATCCCCCAGTGTTGCAGGGAAGTGGGTTGTTAGCTGGGCATCCTCCAGACCCATCTCCAAAGGGATCCCAAAGATGAGAGCTCAGAGCACTCTAGGAAGCTGGAGGAGTCTCGAAGCATTTACAGGAACAAACTGACTTGAGAGTGTTTCAGGCACTGCAAGCAATGAGGAGGAGAAGTCCCCTTTGAAAGCCAGTTTAGGCTCCAAAGCCAGCAGAGGTTTGGAGGAACTCCTGCCTTTTCTGAGAAGAAAACCACAGAGTTTGAACTATGAATCCACAGCCACCCCCAAGCTATGGATAAAAGCAGAGTATCTTTAAAATCCAAGGCCAGCAAGTCTGGCGTGAGTGGTTAGGAGCAGGAAGCCTCCTACGAGACAGGAGCTCATCTGCTTTAAGAACATCAGGGTGTGTCACAGAGTAACGGAGCAAGATACCAGCACTTTCACAAGCAACACTAGGAGTCAGATCTGCTTTCTAATGTGTCCTTCTGGGCACTCTCCCATGTTGGGGGAGAGAGACCTTAGTTTATCAGCCCTTCCCCTACTAGGGGCACCAACAGAGACTTTCTGCTCTGTTTGACCCCCAGTGTTCTTAAAACTCATAGGAACTCGGTATGTTGGTGGCTGCTTCTTCCAATTCCAGTTGAAATTGGACAATGATTCCCAGAGGCAAGGAGGCACATGGTGTGACCGCACATATGGGTTGTCTCCCTTACGTACTGGGAGGAAACGGCTGCAGATCGGCTCTGTGGTGGAAGCTGATCTCCAGGAAGAATCACCTTTGAAGAGAAAGAAGTAACTGCCCTGTGACACAGAGTGCATCTGTCAGTGCTGTTTCACTTTGAGGCTGTCAGTAAATCATCTCAAAGGTCTTGTTTGCACTTGATGCTGCCTCAGAAATCCTGAGTCACTCTTTACCCGATTCACCCTGATACATCTGTTTACTCTATGGTTATATGATGGCTGTGAAAGTCCTTAAGTACAAAGAAAGTCGAAACTGGCTCCTTCCTAAAAATGTAGTCCTGCTGCTTTTATAATGAGAAAGCAGGTTGGATGTCACATTCCTTGATAAAACGCAACTGCGTGTCAGTCCCAGCATTTCTCAGGTGTTGAGACATAGCTTAGTTTTGCTGTCTGCTTGTGCTCAGGATCTCCTGGCTGTTGAAGTCCAGGAGTACCAACACAGATTTATACCTCTAAGATGTTAAGTACAAATTACATTTATGTCAGACAGAAGCATCTCAGACTAATCCTCTCAGTCTCTGACCTGGAAACAATTATAGGTCTGTATCAGTGTGGAAAAAAAAAAAAACAGCAACAAAAAACCCCAAACAATTTTCTTTCCCATTTTCAACGTTGAAGGGTGTTTGGGGCCATGTTCAGCTCAGCTCTGGCCTGTGTTTACTGCTGTCTATGTACATGCACGTCTGTGTCACTTCGGTCACTCTGTCTTTGCTGAGGGTTAAGGCTGTGTACACAGCTGTTTGCTGGGGTCATCTGAAGTGCATTTACATTTATTCTGCAGTAACTTGGTCATGAATTTAAGCTCTGAAGGGCACCAAGCAATTGTGCTTATCAGTAGGAGCCTTGGTGCTCACCTCTTGCTGATGGGCTCTTTCCTAAGTTATCTTCAACCTCAGTCGCTGCTGGCAGTCCTGAGATCTTAAAATCAGACAATTGTTTGAGCGTTCATTAAGCTCTAAATACTTAAACAGTGAAACCTTTATAAAAGCACCTCTGAAAGCTGAAGAAGAAAAATACAACTGCCTGTAATGAAACTTTCCTGCTGGTGGCTGTAAATCAGTAGGGTTTTAGTAGCTTTTGATGAGCATCTCAATGGGGCCTATCAATCTGACTGCATTTAAAGTTTCAGCCGTTGTTATAATACCCGAGTGATCACAAATCGTCTGATGACAGAGATAACTTGAAAAGATTTAGCAGAATATGAGTTTAGCTGAAATTGTGACCTGACAACCATGGTGTCTCTAACAACTGCCTTAAGTCACTAATGTGCCTCTATCCTGGATGCAGAGACTACGCTGATGCCATTCTGTCTTTTGTGGCAGCTCAGCTACTGGTGTCCCCATCTCTCCTACCTCCATTTTCTACCTGAGGCAATAGCATTCACTCCTGACCCAGGAGACATGGAGTATAAATTCAGATAAAGGAGAGAAACTAGAAAAGCTGTGTATGAGCCAATGCCATCAGAAATTTGGGCAGCCACAGCCACTTCCCGGTCATGTAATTCACTTTTCTCTAGCAATGGATGCAACATAGCTACTTAAGAGTCTCACCTCTTTATTTTTCTCCTGTTTCAAAGCTAATGGTAAAAAAAAAATAATTAAGGTATCCATGAACATCCTGTGGTTTAGGAACTTGGGGAAGCATAAATTGAGAGTTTTAGGCACTTATCTTCAACCAGCTATCCCAAAGGCCATTTGAGCTGTAAAGTCCATCCATCACTTTGGCTACTGACGCCAGTGCCACTGCCAGAGAAAGATCAGTCAGGCTGGATTATCAAAGTCAAACCCAGAGACGGCTCTTGTGGGAAGTCGTTGAGAAAGTCTCATGTCTTAATTCCTCATTGCGTAGGAAATAAAAAGGGGATTGTGCACGAGGGGTGGGAATGTTCTGTTTCTTATTATCTGAATGCGTGGTCTTGAAAGAGAGGGCAGAGCCCCTGTGCAAAAGATAAATCATATTAATGCAGTTTGTTTCCCCATTTTTGCCTTCCAGTACTGTCTTCTGGGAGCTGGAGTCCAGGAGCTTTGCACATGAACTCTTATATAGGGCTAGTAGTAAGGGCGGGTTGTTTTTTTTGTGATAAGAAAGAGCCAGCCTTGGGGAAAAGGAAAAAAACAGACCCTCAAAATGGAGTGAAAGCTATTTATTCATAAGAGAGTGACCAGCTTGACTTTAGAGGTGCAAAGGCAGGCCCAGACCTCTCTCCGCATTCAGCAGCATTGACTGTGCTCGGGGTGCTGGCTGCGCTGCTGGCTTCCAGAGTCACCACGGGGGCTGACGGATCGGCTGTGCCGTGGGCAATGGATGTGACCGATGGCATCTGTCCATGCTGGTAGGGGGATCCCCTCTGGGGAGCAAGCGGCCTGGCAGCTTAGCATGGGGTGCAGTGGGCTTGGGAGCTGCAGTTTCGGTAGGGAGGGAAGAGGAACGCCTGGAAGCGTCTTTGGGGCACCTGTGAGAGCAGAAGGCAGGGATTTGCACTGGTCTGTGACATGCACTGTGGTGTGATTCAGTCGCCGGCCCTGTCTCTTGGCTCAGTTCAGAACACAAAGCAACTCAGAAGCTTCCCCCCCCTCCCTGGAATCTGGGGCTTTTTGATAGGTATGTGCATCCCACAAGCAACTGTTTCTGTCAGGACATTTCATGGCTTTTGAGGGGAGTGTGTGTGAGAGGGGGAACCTAAGCAAAATGCACAGGTTTTGCTAACCAAAACCCAACTTTCCCTACACCTCTCTCTCTCCAGGTAAGATTTTTTCGGGGTTGGGTGTGGGTGTCTGTGTATACGTGATTCGCTTGGATTTTAGGAAAGAAAACCTACCTGGGAACCAAAACCTCCTTTACAAAAATATGATAAACCTTTTCCAGTTCCACAAAACATTTCTCAGAAGGCAGGAAACAATTTCTTGCCTCCCTCCATGTGGTTAAACAAGGCTGAGCAGTGAATGGGCAAGATGAAGCCTGATGGTGGTGAAGGGCCCTGGGGCTCACAGGCACAGGCTTTGAGCTGGCAAAAGCCAGCAAGCTCCTACCTACGCAGTGAACCAGGAACTGCAGCATTGGAAATGTGTCCCAGCGCCAGCTCAGTGAAGTCTGAGCAAGAAGGTACATATATCTGCCAAAGGCCAGGGTCCTAAATCTGTCTTCAGGGGGAACTTTGCACAGAAATCCACTGAAAACCAAGGAAGTAGCATGATTTTTGGACCCATGGGAGAAGGGTCAACACTATCCATGTCAATTAAGCAGGTAGGTGAATTTGAATAAAAGAATGGCGTAGCTCAAAATACATAGCTGTAGCTTGCCCTCCGTGGTCTGGTAGGGTATCTCAAGATACCCTCTAAAAAGCTGTTCAAGCTTCTCCGGTAGCGGACTTGTAGGAGCACTGACACAAGGCACAAGTGCAGTGCAGGTTACACACTCTCTCCTTCCTGCATAACTTCATCACTGGCTACTTTGCCTCTCATCAGATTTGATTAAAATCTCTCAAACTGCTTTAGAAATGGAAAGAATACTGCTATTAATTTTCATGGCTGCTTACAGTGGGCATGTTGCATTCAATAGTTCAACGGGTAGGTCAAGCTGCGGTGTTGTTTTAATGAAACCGTGAGACGTGCCGTGCAGAGAAAAGCAAGCTGGGTTCCGCTTCACGGCGACTCCCCCACTCTGGTGGGTCTTGCAGGAGCAGTTTGACTTGCATGCCCCGTGGACAGGACATCACGTCACAGTGAGCAACTTCCATAATTGCTACTGGTATTGGTTATCTTGGCAGAGAGGCCGAAGACTGAACACACTGCAGGGAATGAGCTCTGGGCTTGCTCTAGAAGAAACCTCTTTAGCTAAGGGTCAGGGCACATGGACAGGCAGCAGTAAAGAGGGAGCTATTATTTCTGGACAGACAGCTGACACTAAGGGTGCTTATTGCAGCATATTTATCTGTAATTTAAAATCTGGGTGTGTTTTCTATGCTTTAAAAAAAAAAAAGAAAAAAGCTGAAAGCAAGCAACAGGAAGAGGGTCTGAAATAAAAGGTTGCAAAAAATCAAATGAGCAGCTTCCAAGATCTGCATGTCCGGGTATTGCTCTGGGTGGAAGGTGGCTTGTTTTCCAAAATTAGCTCTTGGCTTATGCCCCAGTAACTAAGACCATGCATCTGTACTGGCTGTGGCCCAAGGCTTACCCTAACCTGTCCCTGACTGTAACTAGTAGCACATGCTTAGGGGAAGCATAAGAGAGAAACTGTCGTGTGATCCTTCCTCTGTTATTCTTCTGGAGAAACTGGCTGCTCATGGCTTGGATGGGTGTACTCTGTGCTGGGCAAAAAACTGGCTGGGTGGCTGAGCCTAAATATTGGTGGTGAATGTAGTCAAATCCAGTCAGCAACCAGTCACAAGTGGTGTTTCCCAGGGCTCAGTACTGGGGGCAGCTCTGTTTAATATCTTTGCCAGTGATCTGGACGAGGGGATTCGGTGCACCCTCAGTAAATTCACAGATGACACCAAGTTGGGCAGGAGTGTTGATCTGCTGGGGGGCAGGAGGCTCTGCAGAGGGGTCTGGATGGTCTGGATCGATGGGCTGAGGCCAACGGTGGGAGGGTCAGCAAGGCTGAGCGCTGGGTCCTGCACTGGGGGCACAACAACCCCCCACAGCGCTACAGGCTGGGGGCAGAGTGGCAGGGAAGCTGCCTGGTGGGAAAGGGTCTGGGGGCGCTGGTTGGTGGCTGGCTGAACAACGAGCCAGCAGTGTGCCCAGGTGGCCAACAAGGCCAAAGTGTCCTGGCTTGTATCCAAAACAGCATGGCCAGCAGGACAAGGGCAGCGATTGTGCCCCTGTCCTCGGCACCAGTGAGGTTGCACCTCGAATCCTGTGTTCTGTTGAGGGCCTCTTGCTTCAAAGGGGACATCAAGGTGCTGGAGCGTGTCCAGAGACGGGCAACAGAGCTGGGGAAGGGTCTGGAGCACAAATCTTATGAGAAGCAGCTGGAGGAACTGGGGTTGTTTAGTCCAGAGAAAAGTAGGCTCTGCGGGATCTTATTGCTCTACAGCTACCTGAAAGGAGGCTGCAGCGAGGTGACACTAGGTCTTTTCTCCCAAGTAACAAGCAATAAGACAAGAGGAAATGGCCTCACGTTGTGCCAGGGAAGGTTTAGACTGGATAGTAGGAAAAATTTCCTCACTGAGAGGGTGGTCAAGCATTGGAACAGGCTGCCCAGGGAAGTGGTTGAGTCACCATCCCTGGAGGTAATTAAAGACCTGTAGCTGTGGTGCTGAAGGACATGGTTTAGTGGTGGGCTTGGCTGTGCTGGGTTAACAATTTGACTTGATCTTAAGCATCTTTTCCAGCCTAAATGATTCTATATTGTATGATAACCTCTGGCCTGTAGTCCCATCTTTTGGCATCAGAATCTTGGTGATTTTTTGGTTGAGCTGGCAATTGCAGTGGTTCTAGGCTTGGTTTTGGGGGTTGTTTGGGTGGGTTTTGGTTTTGGGAGAAGTATTGAACACCCGTGCTTTAATCACCTTTCTGCCCTCTGTGTCTCTACAGAACTTGGTCACCTCCCCCTGCCATCCCTTCTGAGCTGAGGCATCTTCCCACCCCCTGCCACCCCTTTCCTGAGCAGAGGCATCTTCCCACACAGAGGCAGGAGCTGTGCAGTATGCCAAATCACTGGTCAGTCCGTTCTTCTTCTCCATGGGTTGTCTATCCTTTTCAAGAGAGGGTGATGAGGCGCACACCTCCCCAGCATCCCCACTCCCTGGAAAGGTCACCCACAGGGTCATTTTTTTATGGTGGCTATAAAAAAGGAAGGCTTCACCTTCCTTCTCTAGCCTTTCAGTAATACTTTTTGAGATCCTGCATGCCTTCATGACCATTCCTGAGCCTTGAACTGGCTTTTTTAAAGTACTTTCTGCAGCAGCCCCCAATAAAGTGACAGATGATTGTGAGAGCAGAAGGAAGCATAATGTGCTCACAAAGTAGAGAACTGCATGTGCAGGTAGACACTTCTTATTTTATACTTTGACAGTGTATTATTTGTGCTCTCATAGCATGGCCAGTGTCCCTTTGCTGCGCATCTGCTTGGTTGGCCTTGGAAGTGACCTGATTGCAGCAAGCAAGACAAGCAGAGCAGAGCATTTCCAAATTCTTGGTCATATTTGAAAACTCTCTGAATTACCGGCTGGTGTATGTGGATGCTGTGCTAGAGAGAAAGAGGAAACATTGGTTTGAGTTGTAGATTGCAAGTGTTTCAGAATGACCTTGCAATCCCCTGCATGTGGAGTTAGCCATGTCTCAGACACCGCTGCTGTTAAGTAACAGCAATGTAATCTGGTCCTGGGGTTATTCCGTGTACATACCCTGATCGTTTTGTGGTTTTGAATTTCCCCAAACCAGGTTTGTTTTTTTTTTTTTCTAAACTTAAGTAGTGAAGATTAAATCCCTCTTTGAGGCATTTTTATTCCTTTTTGTAGATGTTACTGTCTCATTGAGAAAACAAATTTGATTATGAAACACTCTGTTCCCATTTCTCGACTCTTCCCCTCTGTATCTGGAGACCTATGTCCCCTCCCCTTTTGCATATGTTTTGATATAAAGCTCTTGTTGTGCAGGACGTGTATACATAGGCATGTGCTACCTATAGACTGACTATAGAGCTTCTTCTGCTTTGCTGAGGACAGGTGAATTTAATCAGAGCTGCAATAAGGACTGGATTTCCAGTCCTTGCTTTTTTATTTATGTAAGTTGCTTTTATTTACCTAAGTACAAGCCCTCTTCCCGCTCTTGGAAATTTCCACTGACTCCATTCATTTCTTCTTCAGGATTTAACTTCATCTGTTCAGACCAGCCTTGCTGGTCAGGGTTATTCTATCCATTTTTATTCAAGAACAGGGTTAAGTTGGTAACTCTGAACTCTCGTCCCCAGGAAACAGGCTTTGACACGGTAAATAACAGACCATGGGGGTGACATATTTAGGTCTGTTGCTTGGATTGATGTCTCTCTCGTCTAGGGAGGTGAGCTAGTCTTTGTCAGAAAGTAATAAGGACAGAAGTGTAAATAGAAATGCATTAATTTAGCTATCTAGGCAATGTCTGTAGAGTTAAAATGATTGAAAACTTAAGGAGAATTGGGAAGATGGCAGCAGTACCTCCCTGGGCTTTACGCAAGAGGAGCTGTTGCATTTGGGGGAGAAGAGGAGGATGAAGTGCTGAGGTACTTGGGTAACGGCTCTGTTTCGCTTTGTCACGAAAAGAGGGATGGTATAAAGGGGAAGGCAGGGGACAGAACAGCTTTTATGTTTGGGCATGGGCTGGGAGAAATAACATGCTGTAACTATTGGAGCTGACACAGCAGAGGCCCATTTGGCCGGGAATATAGGGCAATAAATGCAGTCAGGTGATTGGAGGGTGTTGTGCGTAAGGCTGCCAGGTAGTTAAGCGAGAGCCGATCAGGAAATAATTATGGCTGATAAGAGGAGCTTGTAAGGAGGCCAGCAACTTCTGTGACCATGAAAGGTTTTAATGATTAACTATTATGGAAAGGCTAGAAGCACATTCTCCCCTGTCTTCGAAGTCACACCCCACTGCTCTCTCCCGCGTCATTAACTTCGGCGCTGCCCTGCTGGATGGCCGACTGCTGTGCCAGGGCGTCGCTGGTGAGCGTGAGCCAGCTTTAATGCAGGACGGTCTCTGGGATGTGAATGGAGAAGCCAGTTGCTTCCGAGACGGGCATAGGTAGCTAAGTGCTGGGTCTGCCCGGGTCTCTGCACCTCCTGGAGTTAAGTCCTGGGGGAATCCGTACCCGGGGACTCTGCAGGGGATTGCTGTCCCCTGTATATTGCAAATGAAACCCCACCCTGGCAGTAGGCTCATGTGTGGGTGGGTGACAGAAAGCTGTGTGGCTTGAAAAAGGGTTTGGGGAAAAGATGCAAGAGGGAGGAGAGAGGAAATCTCTTGCGCTTTGAGTAGGTGCAGCAGCACATGGCGCGGGTGCCTCAGGACGGGTACACCAACACACACACAGTGCAGCTCCCCAGGACTGGGCCTGGACACTGTGTCTGAACATCTCCTTTCTGTTTCCTTATGCAATGATGAAAACAGCAGACGTCAATAAATGCAGCTTTTGCCAACGCGATGTTGACAGTCTGTGGGTGTTTGCCTGCTGCAGGATTTACAGCTCGGTACAGCCCTAATCATTCGCCTTGCTCACTTGCTCTGGCTTCCGAGGCTCACACAAGAGAAGTGACCTACCACCATCAAAACTTCCGCTTCCCACAACTGGGAATAGTATTCCAGTCTGGTGGGATTCCATCTTCTCAACCACTTTGGCTCCATTTACAAGGTTCTGTACGCACAGGCTTGCACCTAAGTGGCCGTGCTGCGGGAAGATGAAGAGGCCACAGACCCTGCTAGGACTGTACGATGGATGGTGCTCAGCGTGCATGAGATGAGATTTGTATATTCTGGCTCTGTATGTTCCTAGGATTGGCCGAGGGGTGCAGGGGTGGTGACCACACAGCAAGCTGGCCTTGTCTGTAGTTGGGTCGGCCCTTTGCAACACACCACAAAGCGCCATCCTTTGCATGGTAGCTCGCTCTTCTTTCCGCTGCTCCGCCTGTACCAGTGAGGGCAGAGCTGTGCCCGGTGCTTGGCAGGCGCTGAACCAGCAGTCTCCAGATTCACTCCATGGAGGGAACTGGCCCGGAATTGGTATTGGATGTAGACAGTGGGAATGGCGCTGAAACAGTACTCTGGATCCTGAACAGACTTTCCTTTGCAACCTTACTGCATAGCTGTTATTATAGCGTTTGCTAATTGATTTTTCTTGATTAATGCTAGCTAATTGATTTTTATTAATTAAGTCACATTTAGTGACTTGTATGGTTAGGCACAGCTATAAACCTGTGCACAGGCCATCTGCAATGAGCACCAGTTTTTCCAGCTCAAGATTTGCCCCTGGCAGGACAAGGTGCTGCCAACCCTGTGGACCCCCTGTGCTGGACCCACAGTAAATGTGGTATTTACTGTGGTTATAAATACTATAAAAGCATGTAAAGGTGTGCCAACAGGCCGGGGGAGCGGGGGCAAATCCACAGGCTGTTGTTGGGACTGCCCACAGACTGCAGGTAACTCCTGTGTCAGTCTGTGTTGCTGTATGTGTTGGATAACCTTGGCCAAGATACAGATTCCATCATCATTTCTGAGAAAATTACGTCATTAATGTATCGTCTTTAATCAATAGGCCATGGCCCTGATTCAGCAAGACACTTAAGTACACGGCTAATATCCATCACAAAGTCTGGTACCTTGATAGGTTGGTTTTTGTTTTTTAGGAACCTGCTTTTTGTATTTGAGATTGAATTTGTGCTAAACTGAGGGGTTTGTGCCTGCAAAGAGCATCAGCTGTGGCTTGACCATGAGGTGCCATGTGCTCACAGTATAAATATGACCTCAAAGCTGTGAGATGCCATCATGTGGAGAACAAAAATCAAAGAAAGCCAAGAAAAGGGAGAGACTGTTACCAAGTGGTGCATTTGGCCTCTTGTGACCCACCTCACCTGCACGGAAGGTTGATGCAGAGATCACAGATGATGGAGTGGAAGGTGTGATTTTGGTAAAATTGCATTTGGCTGTTCTTAATGCTGGACGAGCACACAGTGCCCAGGAGGCAAGGGGAGAGAGAGGACTTGCTGATGAATGGGCAGAAAAGCAGTTGATGATCATACTAGGGGAAGCAGAAGCTCTGACTTACTTTCCATGTACAACTTAAATGAATCCTTACAAGTCCCTATTTGATTTCTTTTTTCTTAACAAACATTTATATTTAAAGAAATCTGTAATTTATTTTAAACTGTTTCTTTTTTTATTTGAAGGATGAGTTAGGAATAGTTGTGAAGCAATTGTTCATTCGGCTTGTAGCTGGGTTTCATTTATTTTTAATTCTGTTCAGCTTGGATAGCTTTTAATCAGTTTAATACTTAACATCTCATTTCACTAATTGTTATTTATTCCATTCAATTATGTATCTTACAAGCATTCATTTCCCCTTACAGATCTCCTATAATGACCCCTAGGAAGCCGAGGAAATGAAGGCAGAGAGTTTCAAACCACCTTGAGAACAGCTTCTAGTGACCACCTTGCATGTCAGGAGCCTGAGCCATAATAGCAAGAGGCAGGAAAACTGGGATCCTCCAGCCACTTAGATGCTTTTGAGAAATTACTTCTAAACTGTATTTAAGCACTGCAGTAAAGCCCAATTAAGTAAGTACTTAAGCAGAGGCTTAGTTTAAAGCACACAGCCAGTCTTGCCCCTGCTTGACAAACTATATGCTGTGAGTTCAGTTACTACTTGCTTGGGGAATGGCTGGAGCCATTTGCCTGCCGGGAAGATTTGCCGTAGGCATGTAGCAAGGAGGAAGAGTCTGAGCTTCAGGTGTTGAGCTGGTATCACCTGGAATTATTTGGTTGACTTGGATAGAGGTGGTATGATTTACGCATCCATCAGGGGTACTCAACAATGCTTTGGTCTTGTTTGTAATTGTAGCGCCAAGTGAAGAACTGTGGGGACTCACTGTCACCTCCCCACATGCAGGCAGCCACATCTGGCCGTGGGCTGTGTCTCTGTGTTACATTGCAGGGAGACAGAAATTTTCTCAAGCTACTGATTTTCTGGCAGAGCAGCAGCAAGGTTTGGTGGCTGAAAAGTGATGAACTCTGCACTGAGCTGTGGGGAGAGCCAGGGGCTCAGCGCCGGCACAGTCAGCCCCAGCACAGTGGTGGGTGCAGCCTTGTGAGCACAACCATACGGGTTTTGGATTCCAGCCATCAAGTAAGCACTTGGTCACACATCATGGACCACCTCTGTCCTCCCTTCAAACAATTTCCTTGCTGTGACCTGCTTTGGTCAGGGCCTGATCCTGACCTGAGAGGAGTCAATGGAGAGGTCAGCCCTGACTCTACCACAGACATTCAAGCCTTGGCCTCTCTCCTGAGCCTCTCCAAGGAGCTGCAGGGCTGACCACATTGCTGATGGCTGCCAAATACACTATTTTCCATTCCAGCCTCACAGCATCATTGTCCCTGCTCAGTAGTCCAGTCTCCCTGGTTACATGACAGCAAAGCTAGGACAGGCATGGCATGGTTTTGCCTTATGTTCATTGATCCTGGCTTAGTGCTCAGTGTTTAACATGACAAAAGGCTGTTTGCAAAGTCACAGCAATTAAATTCTCTAATGTTCCTATTTTTTAGAGGAGTTGTGTCTGTGGGATGTAAATGTATCACAAAAGTAGTCTGTTTAGCACTGTTGCTTTTTTAAAGGCAAAGCAGGCTTGTTGCAGCTCCAGGGGTGAGATCCACAAGATCCTCAGTGGGTGTGGTCCGAGCAAACCCCCAATAAACAGGGTTGGCCAGATCTTCATGGCAAGTTGGTGGCCATGTTGCATTCCTCTAGCAGAGCATGGCTAGTGAACACTTCTGAAATGGCAGAGATAACGACTGATATTTAGGAACAGGTCATAGGGTACTACCAGGAAGTCAGCCAGGAAGCTGTAAGATGCTTCTGTACTCCTACAACACAACAGCAACAAGCAGACCCCTGCCTGCATGGGCTGTTTAAACACATCTGTGGCTCCAGCAGGTTGTTCCACCCAGGTGTGGCTTGTCTTCAGTGCCCTTTGAAGCTGGGACTTGGGGGCTTTAAGCAGCTTTCCTTCTGCTCCCAGCCGTGACTGTCCAATTGCTGTGCTTGCAAAGACTAGAGAAAACATGAGACAGGGGGAGCTGGAGCTGGAGCAGTTGTGGAACAGCTTTGTCAGAGCTTGTCTTGAACTGAATCACTTTATGGTCCCAATCTGATCTGGATTGTGCTCATATGGGAACCACCCCCTGCTCAGCTTTCTACTGTCGTGGCACAAGGAAGAGAGATCTACTGAGCTCCAAACCCTCGTTCCTTTCCCAAAAAAACATTTTGTCTGGCAGTATGGACTGCTGTAAGGTTAGCACACCTAAGAGGTCTAAAGCAGAGCTCCCATCCTCTTGAGTTTTGTGGAGTCTCAGGATCTCTCTTTGGCTTGCATAAAACGAAATTAAAAAATCAAAAGCTGTCCTGCCCCAGGGCTGGCTGTTCTTGCAGTACCCTGTCACCCTGTGCTTCCTGGCACCCCCCGCACAGTGCTGGTGCAGCTGGGGCATTCTCGGTTCCTCTCTTGTGGGAAGGCTCAAAGGTGGTTTTGCAGCCGAGGAATATTTCCCTGGGGGAACTACACATGGGGAGCTACAGTCGTTTTGCTCTTAGCTGGAGCTAATGGCTGAGGTGAAACAAAGTGATTCAGAGTTTGGAGAATGATTCAGAGTCAGGCTCTGGGAGCAGCTTCCCTAACTCCACATTCAGCTAAATCCAAGGGCATTGCTCTGGCTTGAGACTCAAGTTGGCAGTTTTATCTCCCATTGGTTTGTCTCCTGAAGCAGTCAGATGTGGTGTGATGTATCTTGGGATAGGTGGTTTTGTTTAAATATAGAAGAATTTGTTTGTGTCCCAGTTCCTTGGTTTCTGTACACTATTTTGTTGCAATTTCAGTGGCCTTGGGATCAAGCATGTAATGATGATGGGTGAGGGGTCCCTCCACTGCTTCACACAAGTCTAGAAATATACCTTAGCTGATGGCTGCATTTAGAAGCTGAAGTCAATAGTCTGCTGCTTTTTATTTAGCCAAGCATCCCTGCCAAAGCACCAAACTGTAAAGAAAAGTGACCTTCCATGGGCTAGGGGGGAGGTCAGGCCACCAGGATGAAATTTGGACAATACTGGAAGGAATAAACGTGAAAGGCTCCAAGCCTTGCGTCGCACTGGAGATAGCTCATGTTGACCTTGCTGAGGGCTGTTTGGTGCTGTGTGCTGGGGGAGAGTGCCTGTGCCATAGCTGGCAGCAGCTGTCGGGCAGTTGTAAACTCAAAATTAAAAAAGCACCATAGAGCCAGGAGGGCTTTTTCAGCCCTCTAAGCATCCGTTCCTTCACAGTGTGGAGGCACAAGCCAAGACCAGCCAGGACGGGCTAATTCTGTAGTAAAGAGGAAACGCTTTGTCTTTGAGCCTGGCAGCATTCAAAGCTTTCGCAGTGCTGGAATTTGTCTTACAAATGGGGAAAAAGATTTCCCTGGATTAATATCCCACCAGACTTGGTTCAGCATACCTAGAGATCAGAATAGATCTGGTTGTTTTTATTTGGTTGAGAAATTAGAAGAGCCTGGCATGGCTGGACATGAAGTCATGCATTCACGGTGTTTATGAATTCTCTTGTGAATGTATGGAAAGCATGTGTATCATTTCAACTCCCAATGTTGGAAATAGTGCAAATAAATGACTGTGAGTCAGAAGAGGGTGAATCAGTATAAGTTAGTTCCACTGACAATCGTTTAAGAGCACAGACGTGACATGGGCGATTATTTGGCTAATTAGAGCAGACCTTTGAGCATTGAAATCCAGGGTTTTCAAAGGAGCCTGGCAGAATTAGGTGCCTAAGTCCCTCTGCTATCAGTAGGAGGTGGGTACATACTTAATGCTTAGCTTAACAGAACATCCAAGGCATTTTATTCAGATGTTAAGGAAGCAGCATTTCCCCTGAGTGAGTGGGCAGCATGTTCCTAGCAAGCGGGACAGAACGCCTCTAGACAGAGACCTACAGCCAGTACCAGCCCCTGCTAATGCCCACTTCAGTCATCCACTCAGGCTGGAGCTGAAACTTAGGATGCTCACAGGAGTGTGTGAGTGGGAAGAACCCTCTGGCCCTGCCGTGGATCTAAGGGTGGCAGCTCTGTCCCATAGTCCTTGCCAGCACTGCTTGGAGAGGGCGCCTACACGTCTGAGCAATAGCACTGCCCCGCATAAAACATGAGAGGGAAGGCTGTTAGTCCTATGTGCGAAGTCAGACAGTATTAAGATGGTTTCTGTTTGCTCCGCTGATGTGTGATGTGACTCTTGTTTATCCAGCAGTAAAGCTGCACATTTCTTAAAGGCAAGCTGCATGTCGGAGGTGTTCACCCAGACACTGATGCTTCCAGCAGAACGTGCTGCTGTGTCCCTGACTGCAGCTGCCACTGGAAATCTTTGCAGCCTGTTGATTTCTGCCCCCTCCCCTTTCTTTCCTCTGGCAGGCAGTCTATATGGACCGGTGCTGTGAGTGTCAGCCAGGCAAGAGTTAAATGCGGTCCCGGAGCTGTTGGCTTACCTTTGAAAGCACAGTGGGAGACATGTACCTCTGATCTTGTAAAAGAACCTGTTTTCTTGCTGGCAGTACAGCCTGCTCCAGTTAGAATACATGGGCTGAAACAGGGCCTGGAGTCAGTCTGTCCCCTGCTGCGGTGGTGGCACTGTCACTGCTTTTGTGGTAAGTAGGGCAATTTCAGTGCCAGTCACCTCTCTAAATACAGCCTTGCAAAGACATGCAAAGTCATTGATTTTTCTTTAGCCCCAGCGTGTTTTCCCTCCGTGAGATCATGGAGCTGGCAGGACAGCCCTGCCTGCAGAGGATTTGCTTCCACTTGGGCTCCAGCCAGGCAAGACAGGAATCCTAAGTGCTCGCTGCTTTGTGGCTCATCTGCAGCAGCAAAGCCCGACGCTTTCTCCCCCAGTTCACGCTCTCAGCACAGAGGTGGCCCAGGGGAATTGTTTGCTTTTTTTCCTGTTAAGTGGGTTTACCCAGGGCAGGCAAAGGAGGAATGGAAGCATCTTCATCAAATGAGTACAATGGTCAGGTCTTGAAGGCCTGGTAAAGGCTGCTGCACGAGACGGTGCAGACACACAAGTACTAGAGATGGGAGTGTTACCTGGGATGCTACACTCTCTGCCACCAAAGTGCCTTCATGTGGTGGGCCAGGAATTGAGGTTAGGGGGCTGAAGTGATGGAAGGCCACAGTAGAAGTGAACAGAAGGTTTGGGAACTTGTTCAGATTCCCAAATGGCAAGTCTTCCAGTGTTGCAGGTCTTCCCATGCTGCTTCTGTTCTTGGGAGCTTTTCAGACCCATAGTAACATCTGTGCAGGTAACAGCCCTTGATGAGATACTATTTGACAGACTTCCTAAGGTCATGCCTTCCTAAGGTACAACTCTAGCATCCTTTGGCAATAAATTATGCTGCAGGGAACTGTACTGTAGGAGAGCTCCACAGGCTGCCAGAGAGTGCCAGGAGCTTGTTGCTGAGAAGGAAATCTCAGCCTGACCTGAAATCCCTGCTCAGGGATCACTTGCTGCCTAAGTGAGTAGGTAGGACTCTAGTGACATCCTGGGATTATGTTACACAGAAAGTCATGCTACACATCTTCCAAACCCAAGACTTCTAGTTGCTACCAGGGAATGAAACCCAGGCCAAGCCAGTCTCCCTGACTCCGCTAGAAACCTATGCCCAGTTATGCCATCAAATTCCTCCATGGCTTACGGGTCCCGGCTTGGGAATTCAGTGGGTAGAATGGACCAAGCAGCTTATTTGAAATCCCTGCACACAACTCCATAATTAAGAACAAGAGAGATATTTGCTATTAATTAGCTTTCATTGACCCACTTTTGACCCTCCAAATGCTGTTGTGGTGCACTAGGTCTCTGAGAAGGCATGTCATTCTCTTTGGGGAGAGATTAATCTTCATTACTGTTTCTGCATTAGCTCTTTGTTAGTTTCTCATTAATGTTCTGGCAGATAGGCTGCTAACTGAGGAAGTAACATTCACACAGAACATTGTCAGGAAAATACAGTGCTTTCATGTGGTACAGTAATGGCCCAGGGCACTGCTGCCCAGGCATCATAGCACAGCCAGGCCATTGCGGATGGGCTGGTAGCAACAAATGATGGTCATGGATAGTGTGGCACGAGCAACAGGTCATGTTAAACCATGTTGCTTGGTTTTGTTCCTCTCTTCACCTAGAGTGGCATCTCCCTTGATTGTCTCGTCCACATGTAGCTTCAAATCACCCAAGTTTCTGGGTCCTGCTTTGGTTGAGTTCCCACTGCTCCCTGTTGCAGAACATCCCCTGCTTAGCTCTGCAGAAGGATGCAGCTGTAACACTGGGGACTAACTGAGGTCCACACCCAGGCTTTCTAAGGCCTTCCTGTTAATCAGGATACAACCCTGTGGTTTTTCACCTGAGATGAGAGGGGAGGAATCCAGTAGAGGCTACCTCACAGATATTTCACCAAAGTGGAGACCCTCCAGCAGGTAGCCTTAAAAATAAATTCCAACTGATACTTATCAGAAGAAAGGTCAGCACCAAAGAAATCATATTGTTTTGCTGCTCTGTGATCTCTCTGTCCCATCTAAATTAGGAAAGGGGCTTCAGTTGGTTTCCCTCGGCCGCACTCATATGGTGTTGCAAAAGTTTGCTTGGCTGTTTTCTGTGCCATGGTCTTGCTACAAGAACAGTGTTGCTAACAAGGAGTAATGGTATGGTGTTTGTGGTGAGTCCCAGCCACAGGTCACAGAGAGCTTCTGCTCCCCTAAAGGAGTGACCCCCACAACCCATTCTGCAGGGGGATAAAACAGATAATTTCTAGTGACTTGCTGCGAATTGGTGAATGAGTCAATGGCCAAGCCAAGAGGCCAGGTCTCCTGGCTCCCAGGACTGCCTGTTGTACTTGGCTCTGGGCTCTGGACTTTGGAGAGCAGAGCACATTGCTGGAGTCACCTGGAAGTGGTGTGACAGATGTAGGAGTGCAGCCTGCTGTTCTCTTGCAGCTACTTCAGGATCCCACAAATCATTATCTGGAAGTGATTCATTTCTTTGCAAGTGCCACGAATGAGATATGTGTCAGGGTTACAGCAGTCTGTCGCAACGTTACATTGAGTTTCATTGAAAGTGTAAGGTCCTGGTTCAAGGGATTGTCTCTTTTCAACAGCGCATTGCAGTAGCTGAAAGAACCTGCTAAATGCAGTCCTTGAAGGCTCCAAAATTCAAAGGGAAATAAAGAGAAATAAAAACATATTTGAAAAAAAAAAAAAGAATGAAAGAAACAAACCATTGTGTTTAGATTTCTTGCATATGCATTTGGAATGTTTGGTACTGTTAGTAATGTTGCTGGTAGAGGCTGCTGTGTGAATTTATGAATGGGCTGCCAGTGTCAGTGGCTGGCTAGATTAGGAAACACATGGTAGAACAGAACAGAACAGACCATTTAAGTCGGAAGGGACCTACAATGACCATCTAGTCCAGCTGCCTGACCAATTCAGAGCTGTGTCTCTGGGCATGGGCAAGTGCTTGCGTTTGGGACCTTTTATTCTGGGCAGCAAAGGCAGTGGTCAACAGCCCAGGCTAAGTACTCAAACACGAGGCTGTTTTCATTCAAGCACCAGAGTGAAATTAAGCCGTAGGATGACCATGGATCTTATTTATGTGCTTGGGAAGATGAAAGTCCTCAAAATACAGGCAATCCCTTCCTAAAGCACTTGTAGCTTGAAGAGTGTAACATCTCAACAGTAGTTAGACCTGGCTAATGTGGGAAAGATGGGAAGGAATTAGATGTGATGCTTTTAATGTGTCTCAGTGTCACTGGCAATTACTCACTTCTGTTGCAACAAGAACCTGGAAAGCTGGGAAGAAGCAGGTTACAAGAGAAATGTGGCAACTGTTTGGTCAGCTGGCCTGAGGAAGCTCAAAAATATGAGAAGTGCCTGTGTAAACGTGGGATGCATTGCCTGCAAGGGAACCTGGATGGAACTGAATCCAGTTTCAAGCTATTCCTCCTTTATTCACCAAAATTTTTGAAGTGCCCCGGAGCTTTGCAGTTGCTTTGTAAGGTTATTCTTGGTGCAAGTACTTGGGACTTCTCAGGGTGTGCAAACACAATCTTTAAATCTGTTGCTTGGATTCAAAGTTTCGATGTTTGGACACATCAGCTATGTGGTATGTTCCTAATCTTCAAGTGGATGAGGGTAGTTCTGATGGTCAGGTTGGAGAGGTAAATACTCACCACTGCATATTTCAATGTTACTTTGAACAAAGGGCTAAAAAATGTGATTTATAGTCTTAGCAAACATTCCTGCCAGGGAACATATTTGCTAGATTGTTGGTGAAAAGCTAGATCTAACGGGATGTGAACTCGTTCCAAGGTAATTTTGTTTACACATTTCAAATACATGATTGCAAATAATGTTGCTTTCTACTCTCTGTGCCCCAGTGGAAGCTGTGCACTAACTGGGGGAAAGGAATTTCCTGCCAGACTCAAACAAAACGTAACCTCTGTCTTAGCATGAGCTAAGGACTGGACTCATTCAGACTGGGGTTGGGAAGACAAGGCCTTTTGCCTATGGAAAAGGGAGCTTTTCCAGTGGTAGCATGCTGTCCAGGACTCTCAGTGGTGGTTTGAAATACTGCTGCCTTGTGAATTTTGGGGGAAACTTTGCTCAGCTGCAGTTCCCGTGGTGCTGTACTGGTTTGCCCCTTCCTTGGGGTTGGAGGCTGTGTTTGACAGATCTCTAGCTGTGCTGTATCACAGGGGACATTTCCTGGTGAGAGAGAGGCAAGCCACAATTTCCAAGAAATATCCTGGCCATCTTTCTGTATGCAAATAGTTTTTGGAGGGCAAAACTTTTTTTTTTTTTTTTTCATAAAACAACATAGTGAAAAATATCCCAACTGTACTTTTCCTGTTCAAGCCTACTATAAAGGAAAACCTGTGCTCACACCTACCTATTAGTAGCACTGTATTAATTCTGAAGCCATTGATCATCAAATATGGCCAATTTTGGTCATTGCAGGTGTTTTCCCATTAAAAGAGAGCCTTCACTCTAATCAGGTAACAGTCACAACATTAGGAAAATAAAAATAAAATTCTCTCAATGAGATGAAATACACAGTTGGGAGAGGTAGAAATAGCACTGGCAGATGAGATGCTGGAATAAGGACTTGTCAGCTGGGGGGTGTTGAGATCCAGGATATAGTTGTGGAATGAGGAGAGCTGCTACATCTGTTAGCTGCGGCAGTTGAAGATTAGGTAAAGGCAGCATATATCAGAAACGTCTAGACAAGGTGGAAAACTTATTACAAGTATTGGGGAGAAGGAAAAAAAAAAAAAAAGGAAGGAAGAAGAGGAACAAAAAGCCAGTAAATTGCATGATTATATGGTGCCTAAGCAAGGCAGGTTGAGATTATGTAATTCTCTGGGGAAACTACATGAAACAATTATATGTTCACTTAGGTGCATTATGTTAGGGTTTTTTTAATTAAAAAAAAAGGGGGGGGGGGTTGAATGCTCAAAAAAAGTGTGGAGGAGGGTAGTGAAGTGCTGAGCTGAAAACCTTTTTTTAAATCTTTATGTGTACTGCATAGTGAGGGAGAAAGCAGAGAAAAGGATGCATTTGACACGTGTCAGAGATATCAACAGCTCCAGTGACAATTCTAAGGAAATTAAATGGAAATTAAAGGGAAGTGCTTTAGAGCAGAAGTCCCAAAAGCACTTAAAAATATTGAACATCAGAAAAGCTCAGCATCTGTCAGCAGCAGGGGATCAGCTCCTTTCATGACCAGCTTGCTAAGCTTTGAGGGCCAAGCCTGCATCAGCTCTGAGACCCCAGGACTCAATCTGATGCACATCAAAAGCTGTGCCAGAGCGCAGGAGAACCTTGAGGGAAAACCAGCTCCTTCCAGCAGGCAGAAGCTCTTAAATTCCGGCATCATCTAGGGAAGAGGGAAAGGATTGGGAATCGGGCACTGATATATCAGCTTTGTGGATTGTCTAATTCTTCAGCTTAGCTGCTGAGAGGAGTTCATAAGATCATCATGATTTCATGGCGTTTGCTTCCCCATTGCCCCATCCCTGTTGCCAAACTGCCGCAGGTTGGGGTGAAGACTGGCCCCAGCCCCTGGCTATGCTCTTCACCCTCACCTCAAGGGGACTTTAAGGGGGGTCAGGCTTTTTGTTGCTGTCCTCAACTGCCTGCTCTCGGTGCACAGTGTGACTTCTGGAAGGAAGGGCAGCACAAGTGTGTTACAAAGCAACTGGAACCAAGACTTTGCAAGCATGGCTTGACTTCCTTATTTCAGTTTCTCATGGTCTTGCAAGGCTATGCAATACCCAGTGCTGGGTGTGCCCAGTGGTCTTCCACTAAAAATCAACAGGCACTTGGCTGTCGACACTTAGCTTAATGCTAACACCGTGTGGCCTCTTTCCTCAGGGCCATGCTTGCTTTCTTTTCTCTGCCTCACTCTCATTTCAATCTCTGCCCATCTGTTGGGTATTTTCATCCTTCTCAGTTCTACCAAGCCAGCGACAGCAGCAGGCGTGTGATACGACACCACTGTTACTTCTTTTGGACTCCCACTGCCTACGTGAGCCAGAACATCATGCAGCCCATGTAGCCTGACACAGAGAGGACCTACAGAGACGCGTACCAGCATCTAAGCAGGAGAACAGTGAGTGTGTTCTATAAGGAAGCAAGAGAAAAAAAGACACTAGCATGTTTTCATTTCCTCAGGAACACATCCCCCAAAAAACCCCACAAGATGGTGAGTCATCCACAGAGGGTATTGGCCTCTCTGAGTTGCAGCTGCTAATTTTTAATTCTATAATTTTATAGACAAATAAAATAAAAGAAGGAAAGAACGAGCAGATAGGATGCATAATATTGTCTATATGTAAGATTCTCCCTTTTCCAGCATGGAAGCATGAGATTGGCTGTTGGATCTCAGGTCTTTGACGTATTAGTTGGTCGTGCACAGGTGGGGTTTGTGCAAACACATCTACAGGCTTCAGGTATAGCTTTGTGAGATCATATAAGATCATATCATTGGTGAAAACAATGGAAAAAATTTTAAAATTATCTCTTTTTCTGTAAGTACTTTAACATTCATCAGTATCCTTTGACTGAAGCCCTATATAAAAAGTCCAGGGAATAAAAAACTGGGAGGAGTGGCTGATACACCAGAGAGTCATGCTGCCATCCAGAAGGACCTAGACAGGCTGGAGAAATGGGCCAACAGGAGCCTCATGCAGTTCAGCAAGGGGAAGTGCAAAGTCCTATCCTTGGGGAGGAACAACCCCAGGCACCAGTACAGGCTGGACACTGCCCAGCTGGAAGGCAGCTGTGCAGAGGAAGGACTTGAGGATCCTGGTGGACACCAAGTTCAACATGAAACAGCAACGTGCCCTCATGGCAAAGAAGAAATCTGGCATCCTGGGCTACATTAGACAGAACATTGCCAGCAGTGGAGGGAGGTGATCCTTCCCCTCCGCTCAGCACTGGTGAGAGATATCAGGGGTGCTCTGTCCTGTTCTGGACTCCCAGTAAAAAAGAAAAATGAACATGCTGGAATGAGTCAAAGGCAGGGTCAAGATTAAGGAGTTGAAGTATCTAGTGTATGAGGAGAGGCTGAGAAAGCTGGGGTTGTTTGGTCTGGAGCGGGGAGTGCTCAGAGGGGGATCCTGTCGGTGGACACAAACTGAAATTCAGGAAATTGCATTTAAACATAAGAAGAAACTCACTGTGAGTGTGGGCAAACATGGGAATAGGTTGCTCAGAGCGGTGGTAGAGTCTTTACCCTTGGAAATATTCACAGCCTGACTGGACATGATCCTTAGCAATCTGCTCTATGTGACCCAGCTCTGAGCAGCAGATTTGGGCCAGATGATCTGCAGAGTACCCTTCTGACCTCAGTGATTCTGTGATTTTATTCCCAGTTGTTACCGCTAAATGGATTATTCAGCTGTCAATAAATTGAGATGATCTAGTAAAGAACTGAAGTGATTCTGTCTTTAGCCTGAAGCTTCCACTGGGCTGCTATGGATTAGCTGAGTCAGACCACCAGTCTGTCAACTGGATAAACGTGCCTCTTCCATTTCTGCTGAGGTACTCCCTTTGGCACACACTGAACAGCAGAAAGTCAAGTGCTGCAGTGCAGAGTAAACCCAGAGAGAGTTTATGATCAGTAAGTCTAGATCATAATAAGACTAGATCATAAGTCTAGTTTTTGTTAGATGAATGGCAAATGGAAGAGTAGGGCTGACGCAAGAATTTTTCCATATATCAGGTCAGAACCTCTTCAGTTATCGGCCATCTTCTACTCTTAGGCTTGACTGGAGTGAGCACAGAAGCAATTTTTCAGGCTTTGTGCCATGAGATATAAGGAGTCAGTTGCAAACACAACAAGGGAAGTTGGCAAAAGGGTACCAATACTTCAAATACCAACTTAAGCTATCTTACTGAAGAAGGACGCAGTGTGGGAAGAATATTCAATTTGATTAGAGGTTGTATTGTTGATCTAATAGAAATCCTGCTTGTTTCTCCAATGGCTGGTACAGCTTGGAGGCTGGGATTTCAAGGTCTTACTCTGTTAGCGATAATGGGCGACTGGGACTGAGTTTTAATTCCTGGCACCTTCTTCAGGGTGCTAAGGGAAGTAGTTTCAAGGTATGAACTTAGTCCAGGGGTCTCAGGAAGGGAGAAGGCAAGGAAAGCTTAAAGGTCAGGCTGTAATCATGAAAACTAGTCTGGTGGAACTGCCTTAAGATACAGGCAAGTCAAGGACTCTGCAAAACTAAGAGCTCAGCGGCCAACTCCAGGCTGGCTGGGGCTAAACTGGTACTTTTATGTTTATGGACACCCTAATGGACAAGAATGGAAGCTACACAGCTTCTGCCTTGGAAGATCTTGCACTTCCTAGCCTAGGCCAGCCTGGAATGAACTGAGTGGCTGAAAACAAAATTCCATGTGCATGTGTTTTTCTAGGCTTTTCCGCTATCATACTTTCTGAAAGGCTACCTCTATTTCTTTCTGCTCTTTATTGAGGTATCCAAACTAGGGGCACAGGAGGAGCAGAGATGAGGGGTGGGTTTGGCAGTTGTGCTTCTAAAAATCTCCAAAGCAGACCTGTGAAAACATGAAGATTCTCAGTAAAATATCTATTTTTGGAAAGCCAGGGAAATCATGAAACTATAAGGTAGTGGAAAATAGTTCTGCAAGACCTTTGTCATCTTCCTCTCCTCTCCTTGTGGATAAGAGGATATGGATTTCTGAATGCTATTTAAAGTTGGAATGCAATGTCCCTATTCCCCTGCCCCCTCCAACTTAATTGAGTACAAACTGCTTTACTGACACTACTGTTTGAGAGCCAAGGACTGCCTTGTGGTTAAGACTGATTTGATCAATTGTCACTTTTTCAGTCCCAGCTCTGCCAGCAGCAGCCTGTGACACTGGCAAATACCATTTCCCTAGTATGGGAACGCACTTCTGTATGAATTTCCCTGGACTATTGTGTCATTAAAGCTAATCCTGTACTTTGAATATGGTACTGAATCAAGTTCTGCTTCTTCTCTTCATTGATTGTACACAGTGAATCAGGATGGCAGCATCTCATCCTGTCTGGCTTTTCTTTGTAGATTTAGGCTTTTAATTTCCATCTGAGGATACTGAATATTTCTAGGGGCTGCAGCACTAGGAGATGCTGGTACCCTCACAGCTGTGGCGATCAGGGTGTAAAAAGATGCCAGTATGCCATTGCTGTCTAACCTAGTGCTGTTAATTCTGATAGTGTGAACAGTGTGGTCAGAGAAAACCAGAGCAAGTGGTAAAGGCATTATCCAGTCTAGAAAGAAAATTGTGATGGTCAGGGATGATGGGAAGGGAGTGATTGAAGTTCTTCCTGCAAAACATCTCCTAGCCTACTCTTCTGTCTTGTTTGCAGCCTCAGTGGGGTGTCAGGCAGGACCTGGACGTTAATGAACGCAAGGAGGCTTGAATGTGGCAACTGTTAATTGCAGACAACTGTGGGAGTGATGATGCCAAGATTGTCACTGTAATGCCAAAAGGATCCAACTGGAGTGCTTAAAATTCAGTCATGCAGGATTGTATTTAAAGCCTGTTCTCACCTCTCATGGTGGCTCTACGCAAATCCTGCTGGATTATCATCACTCTTCAAAACCAGGCACACTTTTGAAGTTCCTAAATTCAGGTAGTATTTTAGAATTTTTTCCTGTCTAAATACTGGTTGTCTCTGGCTGGTCCCTTTGTGTGCTGGTGTCCCATCTTACATGAGGGTGTTGAAGATCCTCCACAGTGTGCCTAGACTCTGCTGCCCAGTGCGAAATGGCCTTGCAGGTCACATCGTCCCTGCTTGGCAGGGCAGGTGCAGGGAGCTGGTGGCAAAGCAAGACAAACTCTTCTGTTGCCAGGCATGGCTGGGAAAGCTCTGCCTTGTCTGTCTTGTGCTTTGAAATATTTCTTCAGGGCACCACTGATTCCAGAAAATGCTGTTCCCTTGGATGGGGGTAAATCAATATGCAAAAATCCCTCCCTACCAGCTGATACCAAATGTACTGTTTTTGTGTTTCTGTTGGCCTCAGTGCTTTATGTATAGTTTCTGCATAATATTTGCGTAAGGTACAATTGCACCAGTTGTCTCTTCCCTCAAAATGTTACCCTGCTTCTGCAAGAGCTGGTGCTGGGCAGTAGAAGACAGTAGACAGACCAGGGGGAAGCCTGGCACGGTGATTTCATAGGCCTCACATTGAGTTAATCCTCTGGGGACTTGAAGGAAAACATGAAGTGATGCCAAGACTTGAGGTCAAAGCGAAGCTCCAGCGATGAGTCCAGCCCCTACCTGAATCAAACCATGGTTTCCTTAGTCTGCCCTCTGGTAAACCTACACATGAGTCCAAACACTTTAAAAATTATTCAAGAAAAGGCAATACCCTGGAAGCGTGTGTCCAGTAAACACAGTGGTGGCAGAGGGAAAGGTCCACAGAGCACACTGGACCGCTCCTGGAGTAACCAGAGGCCATTACAAGTGCCCTTGTCCTTGCTCAAGTAGTTGTCACAGGAGGAGGAGATTGCTAAGTGTTTGTGAGGGTTAAAAGTGAAATGACAGTGAGGGCTGGACCCAGCCTCCCCTCTGCTTGAAGTACTGGGTTTGGGATAAGTGGATACCAAACCTCTCAACTGCTGCATCAGGAACAAAACGTTGGGTTTTTCCCCTATTAATTTAGCCAGACTGACCCATGACTTTCCATCAGGGTCACATTGCATTGGCAATCAAAGGATGCTACTAGTATCTGGAGCCACAACCTGCAAGCCTTCCCCTGCTAGCGTGCCTTTGCTCTGCTCTGAGGCAGTGAGGATCTCCCCAAAATACGCAGTCTTCTGGTGGCTGCTCATAGACAGGAAGGATCACACAAGGGCCCAGTCCTGGCATAGCTTTCAGCCCTTTGGGTGCAAAAGGTATCTCTTAAAAGGGAGTTAAGAGCCACATTTCTCTTTCTAGGGGAGTATTCAGAGAGCTAATTTTTAGGGCTTTTTTTTTCTTCAAAGCAAACCAAAACCCTAAGGTTAGATTTCTGGTGAAGAGCATCACAAAAATAATAGAGCCCATCAGAACACAGTTCTCATTTCGATTGTGGTTTTTCCTAGAAAACTGTTGAAAGTAAACAGCTCAAATGTACCTTTAAAGTACAAAAAATGCAGGCTTTGCACAAGGGTGCTCAGCAGGTGGTTTCCAGTTCAGTTTTCCAACTGAAAAATCTAAAAATTGCCTTTATATAAGATGTGGGCTTTTGGTGAATCAACCTTGTCCTGCCCAGACAGCTGGGTTAGGTCAGACTTTGAGGAAACCAGCCTTGCTATGGACAGCCACTGCTCCAGCACTGCTTAGGCCATTGCCTTCATCTTGCAAACCCTGGCTTTAGCTTCAGCTCCCTGGAGTTGTTCTGTACCCTTCTGCAGGGGCCCTGATGCAGGATGCTGTAAGAATGGGACTTGCTGCTGAGTGGTGCTTGTTAAGGCAAAGGGGTCGGGGGTTGTGTAGTTTGAGTTAACTCTGAGAGACACAGGAGGCTGAGTAATCAGCAGGGTAAGGGGAAATTTGGCAAGCTGCCTGGGAGGCTTCAGGGAAATTGGGAACAGCTGGGATACCCTGGCAGAGTGAAATACCTCCTGGAAGGGGTATTTCTCTCTTGGTACCTGAGCTGAGTGGAGCTTTGATTCAGGACAAGGTTTGGAGGTAAAGTGAGGAGTGAAGCATAAAGCAGTGGCTGGGAGAGAAGAAGGCTGGTTGTCCTTGGCTGGGGACTGGCGCTGGGAGAGCTGGTGGCAGGAGGGTCACAGTGAGGTGCGTTGCTGTGTTCACCAGCCCTGTTGTGCTAGCCTGCTGTCTGAAAAGGCACTCTAGTTTATCCAGAAAGTGGTGGGTTCCCTAGAAGAAGGGAGGCAGCTGACGTTGCTCAGCAGGAACGGGGCAAGGAGGGGCTGGAGCCAGGCAGCAGCTCTGCTGCACTGTCAGAAACGTGTGAATCTGTCTGTGTTGAGCGTCTATGTGTGTAATTATCTCTGCAAGGCAGATGCAAAATCAGTTGTGTCTCAACCACTTTGCTTTGGGGGGGCAGCCATCTGTAGGTGAGTAAGACTGCTGTCCTGGCAGGGTCTCTCTTTGGTGGGCGGCACTGCTGTGTTTTGGGAAGGGAAGGAGCTGAACGCATGTGCAGGCTTGACGATGAGGTGATATCCCAAACCCCACAGCACAGGTACCAGTACTAGCTCTAGTGCAGAAGCTGTGGGCTGCGAGGATGTTCTCTTCCCCCACTGCTGCCAGGTCTGTTCCCAAGTGGAAATGGGCTGTGCACAGAGTTCTTGTTGTGGCCTGGGGGCAGGAGGAAGAAATTATGTTTGCAGCTAGCTGGTGGCATGGGTACTCTGGAAGGGGATGAAGGAGGAGGTGGAAGTTGTGCTCATCACTGCAAGTTTGTGGGATCATAAGGAAACATGCAGTGCGGCATGGGGCCAACTTGTCCGTCTGCAAGGGGAATGATGTCTTTGCCATAACTTTGGTCTTTGGAGTTTTGGTTGGGGGGGAGCTGCTTCCTCGATCATACTTGGCTCCTGAAAGTTGTGTGCGAGTGACTTTGGTCTTGCAGAACTCCCTGAGCTTCTCTGACTCCTCTACCTCATGCTCAGGGCAAGAGCACGCTTGGAAGTGGGAAGCAGCCACTGGGAAGCAGAGGATCTGGCACTGAGTGGGTTCTTGTATCTGTGTGTGCTTCAATGCTCTGTCTTCAGTGTTAGGGCTGAAGGTGCGAGGTGGTCTCCAACATCCCATGTAGAGGGAAGGAGAACTACTGTTAACTAGGGTTCTTGAATTCTTTGAATTGCAGCTGACTTAGAGCTCAGAAGCTGCAGGGAATGATGCCGAGTGTGAGGAACAAGCCTTTAACTCACTGACCTACATTTCTGCTCTAACAGTGTCGCAGCATGACATGTTTTATTCCTTTAGTGGCCTGTGGCTGCTCAGTAGAGCAGAGGGCTGCTGGGGTGCTTTGTTCTGGTGCATTGTCCTGAGTCTCAGGAGGATCTTACGCAGGCTGGGAGCTGCTAGAGGCAGGGCAGAGAGGAGTGTGCTGGCAGTAGTGGGCATCGGCATCCTACAGGTGTCTCCTGAACCTGCAGAAAAAGGGATGGGGGAGGAGGGACTAGCAGCTGATTTGAACAAACGTGAAAATTTCCAGCAACTGTTTCTTGGCTTTCATGCCGGTGCTCATTTGCTGGGCTGCCATGTGTCACAGGGTCAGAGGGATGCTGAGACTTTTTTTAAAGTGTGGTGTGTGTGGGCCAAGTCAGAGGAGCGTGTGAATACACATGCAAAGTCAGCGCCCATGTACGTGGCTAGAAGACCTGAACCAGAGAAATCATCGTGTAATTTGTATTTCTGCATACAAGTAGATATTTCTGTAATTGAGGGGGACAGGACCTCCAGCATGAACACAGGAGAATCCAGTATGGCTGATCTGAAAAGAAAATGTGAAATATGAAGTTGTCTTAAGTGTCTCTAGTGCTGTATTTGTGCTCGCTGTTTTTTGAGGTAAAAAGGAGGCAACATGATACTTCTGTTACAAAAAACCCTGACACTTAAAAGCCAGAACTTTTAAGTGCATGTGCCAACCTGGAAGTGTTGAGACAATGGCAAAGTACTGAGATGCCAGCTGAAGAAGCAAGTGACTTTGACCCACCTCTCTTCTCCCAAGTAAATCTTTCTGAAACACTAGAGACCTTTCTACCTGTAAACGCTCAGCCCTTGCAGCTGGCCTTGCATGTCGCTGGGAAACAGTTTTTTAGCAGGTTTATCTGCTCCATGCTGGTTTCTCATGGAGACTGAAGGAATTCTTTCTAAACCTCAAAATGTCAGTTTTCATGGCTGGCCCAGAAGCTGGAGCTAAGTGATAAATGGGACAGATTTTTGTCTTGTAGTGTTTTTTTTCTAATGTTGCAAATAGTTTTGTCAGATTTGTTGGTTGGTTGGTTGGTTGGGTTTTTTTATAAGGACCAGACCGCTCAAATCTGAATTTGCGAACAGGTTTAGTCAAAAAGTAGTATTGGTAGTTGATGGAAATATAGCCAGAAGAAACTGGTTTCCTGGGTCTTGTTTTTAAAGTGACTGTTTAGCTTCTAGATGATGCTGTCAGTTTTCTGAAACTTGTGGCTTAACCAGAGCCACTTTGGACCGCGGAAGGTGTCCCTGTTAGCTGAGCTGCAGAAGCAGCAGCTGTCATTGGGACGCAGAAGGGGCTGGAAGCTTTAGAGAGGAAATGCAACCTCCTGCATTCATAGGTTTAGTTGTGTAGACTTTTTCTGCACCCCAAATATACTCCCTATTTCTACATAAAGAGCAAAGAGTAGACTGGTGTTCTCTGTAGCTGGGTTTCACGGCATCTGTTGTTCATCTGTAGCTTTGCTGAAATGATTGAGCGATGTGGAGCAGAATTCCCAGAAGCGAAGGGCAGTACCAAGTGGCTTGTGTGTGTGGATGCAGTTGGCATCTGCCACAAGGGCTAGGGATGCTCAGCAACGTCACGAGCACTGTGCTAGTAATGCAGGGCAAGGTGTCTCGGGCTGGCAGGAGGTTGTTGCAGTGGTGAGACTGGATATTAGTATCCTGACTGCAGAGGAATCCTGCTTGTCTGCTGACTGTTCATGGCATGGAAAGGATCAGTTCCTGAGATGCTTTTGAGGGATAGGGGGATGTCAGAGCTAGAGTGTTTTAACCTGCCTTTCCACTCCCCCCCCCCCCCCCCCCGCCCGTAAGCCCGTTGAGCGTCACACTATGCAAGAAAAGACATACTGAGAAGGAGAGGTTATTAAAACACATTTCAAAAATAGCTGAAAATAAAACATATTTGGATTTTAATGGCCAGATTTGTAGAACCTGATGCCTCTTCAGGCTATGGTGGAAGAACACAGCTGTCCTGTTCACCCACCAGTGTGGCAGGTACAGCTGCCTTGTGGTACCACCAGACTCTAGCCGTAGAGATGTCCTCTCCTGGGTCCCACAGAGCTGCACCAGGGCCAAGCTGTGATCACAGTAGAGGTGCTACAGCTTTACAGGGCCAATGCTGCAAGCTGAAGTGCTCAATGGTAAAAGTATCAGACTAGATTTCTCCACAATATCATCCTCACATAATCCTGGCTGCCTTGTTTTGGGGAGGGACAGCATAGTGTAGGGGCTGCGTAGGCTGTGGAGCAGGAATACTACAGCTGCAGGGTGAAACAGCCTCACTGCCCTCATCCATCTGGAGTTCACCTCACATTTCTCCTGAAACACACTGAGAACAGCCCTTGTTCCCTGTGGTCCTCACATCTTCCAGTCGAGAATTTGAAGAGCACTCCTCCACCTCTCCAGCAGGATGGATACCATGAGACTGACCTCACTTGAAGCCACTTCATCCCTTGCCAAAGCTGCTGCTGCTCGTGGGGTCACCTCAGCAGGTTGACACCTTCTCTTGAACTTCCGTGCTCCTGGATGACTTTTCTTGGAAGGATTTGAGCCTGTTGGCTGAGACAGGTGCATGACTGAATTGAACAGGCTGCTCTAACTCACACCAGAGATGTCCTCCTCCTTGGTTTGCAAAGGACACTGAGGGCTGGCTTACCAGCCCCCAGCTCCCACCTCTCTGCTTCCTCTGCAAGGGAGGAGAATCCATGCAAAGGGGAATGTGGCACCATTTTCGTCTCGCAAGAGACACCCAGCCTAGTCCAGCACAGTAAACTACAATTATTTTGTGGGTCAGGAGCCCACAGCCCTGTTATGTGCCACACAAAGATCCTTTAGAGTTAGCATAACTGAAAATGGGGGTGGATAACTTGGAAAAGTCACAAACTGTAGCATAGCACAGAACAGTGTGGACAATAACGAGGTGTTTTTGCATACTCATGTTTTTCCTGAAGATGGTAAGAGCTCTTCGAAGTGGATGCCAAGATGTGGTGCCCACTTGGCTCATGGCACAGCGGGGAAGGTTTTGTCTTTAAAAAGATGGTCAGACAGTCTCTGAGGATCACTTTGTTTTCTTTCCCAGACAGAGGTGCTGAGACCGGAGACTCAGTTAAATTAAACAAATCTTGAAAAACTTCCTCAGACTTGGTAAACCAAGCAGGTTTATCAATCAGTTACTCACCATTCTGATGAAGGAGCTATGAGCTCAATTGAAATACAAATAGCAAGTCTAATTCTCTAGCTTGAGGCATGTTGTGGGGGTGGTTTGGACTGTGCAGTGCTCTGAGTCAGGCATCAGATGTCCCCAATGAGCAGATAAGCCAGCTTCTGCATGTGAGCTGGTGTCACCACAGTGCCTTGGGCCACATGGTGCCATGGAGGTGCTGGTTGTGGTGTCTTTCATAGAGCTTTTCCATGGGGGAAAAACCAGTCTGCTAAATTAGAACGAGTGCATGCTTAGCCTGCATGAACCATCTGCGTTTAACCTCAGAGACATGATCCAAACCCATCAGAGGTGATAGAAGTTTCCCAGGGATTTGTGTGGGTGGTAGAGCTGGCTCCTTTTAACTGCAGGCTGGGACAAATGTTGGCTGAAGAAACCCTGATGGTGAAAGCTGGGCACTGCTGCCTCTCCAGGCTTTGCAAGGGTCTTTTTTGTTGTAGCTGTCTTCTGTAGCTGTAGAGTCCTTGCAGGCTGTCTTGGATGATGAGTTTTGTTCATCTGAGCAATCTTGACACCTCTGTCAGCAGTTTTTGTGAGATGGGCCTAGTGGCTTCTGTGCTTGCTGCCTCTGTCACAGAGGCTTTGATGTAAATTGAACAAAAAGGATGAAAATCCTGCTCCAAAGAGCTCTGAAGTGTGCAGTCCTGTCTCTTCCTTCAAGTACTGGTGGGCCATGTCCACTGCCTTCATCTGCCCAGGCTCCTGGGGGTCCTGGAGCCATAATCCCTTCCTGGCTGAGAGTGTGGGGTGAGTGCTGGTAGACTGACAGGGGTGTGAGGAAGGGATTTATCCACCCAGATGCCTTTCTTCCTGTGTTTTGCTGCAGTCATGGTCTCCCATGGTGACTTAGGTTTAAACACGTGGTGTTGAAAGTTACAGGAAATCTGTCTCCCATCCAGGCAGTCAGCTGTACAGTGTTTCTCTTAAATGTCCTTATAACATCTTCCATTAAAGAGATCAAGCCTAAATTACTATCTGTAAGTCAAATTCATTCCCAAAGAATTAGTCGGTGCTGATATTTTGGTCATCAACAGCCTTTTCTTGATGACTGTGCTGTGTCCTGGCGAGCTCCCCCCCCCCCCCAGCCCAGAGCCACTCTTGCAGTGGGCTCGGCTCAGCTCAGCGGGCTGCTGGCTCTCCAAGAACTGGAGCTGCGTGCTCAGCCACCACACTGATCCAGGCGCTTGCATTTGGCAGAGGCACAGCCTGTTTCTAAAATTGTCTCTGAGATAGTTCTGCATGGGTTTGTGTCTCCCAGACAGACGATCCGGGTGGTATTTTATATAGTGTCATTGTTTGTTTAACTAATGAAGTAGGAAAAATAAAGAGCTTGGATCCTTGGCTCTATGAAGCAGCTGTCAACAAGCAGCCCTGAGAGAGCAGAGGAGCAGGGACCTAGCAGCCAGGGCACTGAACTGGGGCTCCAAGGGATGGTTTTGATACTGGCTCAGTGTAGTCGTGGATGAAATGCAGAAAAGGATGCTGCAGCCCAAAAAGAGAAGGGAGGTGCTGGGAGCTGCATGCCTTTGCTGGCTCTGTCTCGGGGAGCAACTGCTGCAGTGGCGCACGGTGGAGGCCAGCTTTTGTCTGCTGCTGCCTGCCTGGAGTGAACATGACCCACTTCTGCAAATGTTTCCAGAGCCTTCCTTTTGGATGAACTTGTCCACACAAGGGTGGTTTCCTTCCCTCATGGCTTGTGCCTTACCACGTAGTGTGGGGCAGTTCCTTTAGTTGTTTTTATCTGTGCTGAGGAGGCTAGTGAGAAGCTCCTGCCTGGAGGAGCACTGCTGGAAAGCAGAAAGCACGAGGAAAACAATAAAATGTCTTCCTGCATCGCGCTTTAGTTTGCCATTTTGATTTCAGATGCAAGCTGCCATCATTTCCACATGGAGAAGCCACATGAAAAGCACCACTAAACAGTTCTCTGAGTTTCTCAACAAGAAACACAGCAGCTAAATGTATTTAATCTGTGGGTATTGTTCATCTTGGCTTTAATTTCCTGTTCTCAAAAGGTTTAGGAATTTAAACCCATGAATCATTACTGAAGCTGTTAATGCTTGGAGCCTTTTTCAGAAATGGAGATAAAGGAACTGATATTAATACCAGCTTAGCATGAGTTCAGCCAGAACAACTCTGTGAGAAGTTAACTGCCATCCCAGAGATATTACTTGGTTCTAACCGCGATGAAAGCCTCTAAGAAGCAGGTATGTGGATGAGGTCATTATCCCCCAGGTAAGCAGAATGCTTCCTTTTAAAATAAAAAAAAAAGTCTCTCTGGCAGGTTAGAGGCTGCATCATCCCCATCTTGAGACCTCTAGAGCACTGTACTGTTCCACTGTTTCTAAAATTGCCGCATGTATTCAAGCAGTGACTTTTTCAGAGTATAGTCTTAAGATTTCTCTGGGGCTGGAGGTCATGCACTTACACTGAATAAAAGATTGCAAGAAAATTTTTCTCAGTTCCATCTAGCTGGGCTTTCAGGTTCCTGCTTTTATACTTGCAAGATGTAAGCATCCTCCCTAAGTCCTGACCTTAACAGGCTCCCAGATAGCTCAGAAGAAAGGTCTGGCCATGAGATGCTTCAATGGAGGATGTGGCTTCCATTTCTCTGGAGACCGGACAGGATTTAGGGTAAATCAAGTTATTAATCATATTGCAAGAGCCTGGTTTGGCTGCAAGACCACGTCAGGCTTCGACTCCTCTGGGATTGAACTCTGAAGGTCAAGAGAGAAAGTCCAGTAGAGCTTATAGAAAGGTCCTAACTAATGATTGTAGTCAGAAATTAAATGAAAACTGTGTGGGCACTGGGTTCTATTTTCCTGTTGACTTGGTTTTAGTTCTGGAAAGTCATAGAAATAGAGAATTATTGAGATGGGAAGTGACTTCTGGAGGTCTTCTAGTCCAATCCCCTACTCGCAGCAGGGCCAGCTGCCTAGTTGGTAATGTTGGTGGATGTGACTGTGTGGAAGAAGCTGCCTCCTTCTTTCTTGTTTGATTTTTTTAACTTCAGGTAGCACAGGAGCAGTGAAACTACAAGGCAGCTGCAGGAAAACATTTGGAAGGAACAAACTCAATTCTCCTTAGCAGACTTGCTCTAATGATTTCTTTTTTCAGGATGGAAGAGAGGTGGCCTGGTTTCTGGCGTCTCCCTCAGGAAAGGGAAGGCCCTGATCTAGAGGAGGTGGTCCTGCTTTGTCTTGCTCCCTGTGCTGGTGGTGTGCTGGAGAGCTGCTGCTAATTGAGATGACGGATTGGTTTCTGTGTGTGTTCATGCTGTGACTGAGACTCCTTGCTGTCAAACAAATATATGGTGGAAGGAAGGGTGGGGAGTGGGGGCATGAAGCACAGCAGTGTGCTGTGGCAGTTCAGGAATGTGCTGGCTTGCAAAGGTGCTGGATGTCCAGGGATGCTGCACCAAGTCACTCTGTCCCAACACTGCTAGAGCTGCAGTAGTTTTGTGCCAAGCGTCACCTGTTTGGGAAGAACTGCGCTATTTGTTTATATACATGAAAATGTAGCTGAACCCTAATGAGAAATGGAGACATTCCTACAAATACAGCTGTAATTAACATTTCTCTCCTCTAAAACTAGTTTTAAAATGTGTTAGTCCTACAAAGCAAGATGCTAAAAAATGCACACCCCAAGAGCCTGCAGCTGCTAGTACCAAAAATGGTGGCTGAGTCTGAATACCTGATGGTATTCATTGCGATTGCTGCTGGTGTCCTTCCACCAAAGCACCTGTGAGCCCATTTTGGGCAGTTTGGATTCACTCTGAAGTGGCACAGCAAAGCCCTGTGGCATGCTTCTTCCAAAGAGCTGCTTATAAGGACAAGGCCTCTGTCCCCTTCTCTCCTCTGCTCTCCATCACCAATTAGCTCGAGTCTCTGAGGCTGCAGCCCGTGACCACGTCTCTTCCTTTCACAGAGTGCTCTGGAGCCACTCCTGCTCCTGGAACAATCACACTTGGAGCCAGAAAGCATCAGGCTCTGTCTGAGCCTCTGGGGCTGTCTCTCCATCTGTTTGTTTAATGACACGCAGCAGCCTCATCTCTGACTTTGCACCCTCAGGACAAAAATCCACTCTGATGTTCAGGCCAGCCAGCTGTTCTTCCAAGACAAGGCTGCGGCTGGTACACTGTAGGTCGGAGACCGTTTAAAATTCTTTTTCTGAATTGCTTTATGGCTCAAAATGTTGCTCTCAGATCTGCAGGATACACAGAAAGCTTGCACAAGTTTGCTTGCTTGTTTTCCACTGAAGGGATGGGTGAGCCTAAAAATCCAGATATGCTTACCTGATTGGGGAGGAGAACACCAGCTTGAAGACTGGGAGCTGAGGACTTTTATCTAGCACCAATGTGCAGCCTTGACCAAGCATCTTTGCACTCCTTTTCTCCCCGTGACTGCTGGCATAGCATGAACTGTTCAGATGCTTTGAGGTAGGACAGAGAAAGGAATGTTTGCGGAGTTGTTGCTGTTCTGAAAAACTGACTGTAGATTTGTGTTGCTGGGGGTGACAGTAGCAGTGATTTTTTAGAAGCTTATTGCACAGTTTTGTGAATCAGTGAGGGATAAAGACTTGCTGTCACTTACAAACCAGAACCACCAGGATCAGCAAGTATCTATGGTAAAATGCATCTTCCAAGGTAGTGTGGAGCTGCCTTGTATCCTGTGAACACTGTGTGGTTAATAGAGGAAAAATTAAAAAAACACCAACAACCAAACAGAAAACAAACAACCCCCCCCCCACCCCACCCCCCCCAATACAACTGAAAGAGAAGAGTAGCTTGAGATATACTACCTTGTAGTCTGTGCTTAGATGTATCCATGCCTGGGACAGAGAGGGAAGCAGGCAGTAGTGCCAAGTGGTGTCTGAAGGAAGGTGGGCCCCGAAATCACTGAGTGAGAGTAGCAAAACTTCAGAGAAGAGAGAACTTGGTAAAGCGCTGGCTTTAAAATCCTCCTTTGCTCTAACTGCTTGGTTCCTGTGGCCTTTTGTGTGAGAAAGTGGCATGGCTCCTCTCTATTCAGGAGCTCGGTGTCAGAAGGGAAGAGTCGCAGGGACTGGATCTCTTGGGGCTGCCCAGGTGGTACTAGCCCGAGTAGAAGACCCCTCAGCTCCCCCAGGGGTATGGTTTGGGTTTAGTGCCCCATGCAATAAGGGGAAACGTACTTCTGGGGTGGAATAAGGAAAATATTTGGCTTTCCTATAATCCATTTCTAGCTCTTTCCTTTTGTTTTGGAGGTGAAGATCATGTGTGGTAATTCCAGTTGGCTGCACCTCACATCACGTTTCATAAGTAGAGTGAAGATGTTACCCAAATAGTCTGGTTCTGTGTGTGAGCCCTTGTACAAAATGGGGTCCTGTTCTGCCATGTACGTCCAGGCCCAAGGCACTGTCAGCAAGATTTCTGAAGCAGGTGATAGGACCCCAAGGCTTTTTGCAACTTCCAGGGGGTATTGGCTCACCATGGGCCCAGAAGAAGATGCTTCGTGGCCTTAGAGAATGAGCACAGGGCTGGGAATGGCAGGGGGAGCTGCTGTACCTGCCATGCCATTGAGAAATTCAGACCAGCCAAATATCCACATCTGAACATCTGCAGTTTCTGGCAAAGGTAATGCCAGGCCGGATGAAATGCAAGCCCTGAATTACACAGACAGATGGAGCGGGGTAAGAGGGAGGCGTGGGTCAGAGGAAAGCAGCAGCTGATGCGTGCAGGCATCCTTCTCCAGGGTGAAGGAGCAGGAGCAATTTCCTTTTCGGAGCCAGCCGTTACCCAGCATGGTGCTGAGCACAGTGGGTACCGTTCATGCAAAGTCACCAACAGTGCATTAACAAAAGCCCTAATGAAGAATAGAGCAGGCTTATCATTCACTGAGGAGCTGCAGCTATGCCAAAAGAGCCATGTATGAAAAACAGAGATGGGAGCACGTGTCTGCATGCACCCACCCATGGAACTGAGGGACGTGTGCCCAGGGCAGCTGGCCTGCTTGGCGCGGGTATCTTGAGAAGCTTCAGTACAAAAGGTTCTCTTGATTTGCTTGAGCCTGTGTTCAGTCAAGGAACTTGATTTCAGTGAAGCAAGATCAAGCCCTCCTTAAACCAGAAGTTATTTTGAGAGTGATTTTTGAATGCTCGAGTTGATTCTGTTGAGTGGGAGCTGGTTTGTTGATTTCATTTTTTTTTTTTTAATGAAAGTGGATACATAACATAAGCTTGAACATCTTAAGATGCTTTCACTTAGGGCATCCATAATTGATGAAAGTCAAGGCTATTGAAATCTTTCCCCACTGGACCTTTGTGAAGGGACCTTAGAGCTCTGGAGAAAGCAGGATGGAAAGTGGGAGCACTTCCACTTCCATAGCACAGCAGCTTACGGAGTTTATCCACCAGCATACTGTGCAATCAGCCATTCAAATTCCTCCATTTGCATCCTAGTAATAGCAGAACAAGGCAATTTTCTCCATTATAAAAAAAATCTCCTTCTGCTCCACCTTATTCAGAGGTGTTCAGGAAATCTGGCTTTTCCCCCTTCTCTCCCCTGCTCCCTGAAAGCACTTTTCTTTCTCCAAAAGCAGCATGTTGCACCTTTCTCTTGCCCAGGCAGATGGATTTGGATGACTGCATATACTCAGGGTTATTGCTGCTACCTGCTATTTTAGCAGGAAAATCCCCCGCATACAGAAAAGAACAAAGCCCAAGGATTCCCAAGGTCTCTATTGATGCAGAAGGCACCGAGCAGAGCATGAAAGAGATAACAGAAGCGCAGCAAGATCCTCCTCCATCCCTCCCCCTTACTTGCCCTCTGATTCAAGGAGCAGAGACTGGTTTGTGAATGAGGAGCCGAAACTCGTTCAGACGGAACAAATAACCGATAAAGGCACACAATAGCGGCTGCTCGCAAGCTGAAGTCAGCAACGAAAAGGTAGCGGTTCTCAAGAGGGGGCTTATTTCCTGATGAGTCATTGGTGCATGACAGATGGAAGGAACTAATAAAATATTACAGACTTGCAGAGCTTTGATCTTCCTGCTTTTTCTTTTTCCCCTTCTTCCCAAGGGTGCAGGCTGTGTTGTTCAAATGAATAGGGTGGAAAGCTCGTTTGGAAAAGGCTCCCCCGGCAGCCATGGCTTGTGGAGGGAAGGTCAGGAGCCCTGATTCAGCACCATGTTTTGGTGCGTGCTGGATTTTAGCCCCAGCATGGTTTTGTAGCCTTTGGAGCACCTGTTCCCCTTATCATTCTGTTGATGCTGGTACGTCTTTCAGCCTGCTTGCAGGTCTGCTGGAGAAGGGGTGGGACAAGAACAGCCATTTTGCAGCTTTGCACTTACTTTGCAGGTTCTGGACTATGTGCAAGAAAGAGCGAAATGCATTTCTGGGTCAAATGCGCACATCTAATTTCTGTTCCAACTGCTGCAGCTCACAAGGACCCAGCAACCATGAGCTGGGACCCTTGGCAGGCACCAGGTCTTAATTTACTTTTCTTAATGTGACTAGTCTTTAGGGTGAACAGGAGTAAGTTTTGTCTCTGGGGCTGTGATGCAGAGAAATTTCTGTTCTTTATGGAGAAGTCAGTATAGTAAGAGCCCCAGCCCTGGGGCTTGAATGCAAAGAGCACAAGTATTGGCTGTGTGCAGTTGCCTCTGTGGACAGAGAGTGCTTTCCTTGATTTCAGGTTGTGTCTCTATTGTTGTCTGTCAGTCTGGCTGTCACTGCGCAAACGGAGGAGGGTTAGCAATTCACACAGGAATTGCTGCACAGGGTTGAACTGTGATTATTTTATTTTTCTCTCCCCTTAACAAGGGGTATTTGTTATTCAAGTCATCTGGTCTGGCTCTGTTCAGAATTTTTTCTTTCTTGAGCTCCTGCCTCGGTTCTGCCATGCTTACATGCCTCTTCTAAGCAGATGTCCCCTGTTCCACCTCACCATGGCAGTTCTGTCATGGCCACCACTCCATGCCACGCAGGCGTGCATCTCTTAGCCACTGACGAATCTCCAAGGCTTTGCAGCACCAGCTTTTGCCTTGGCCCCTCCTGCCAGCCCAGGTAGAAACCTGCCTCCACAGTGTATCCATGATTCCCTGTTGTTCACTCCTTGCTGTTTTGCTATAACAACCTCTGTTCATGAAATGATGGAGTTGGGATGCCTTGTCTGCTTGTGGGGTGTGTGGGGTTTGGCTCTGCAGGTTTCTCCCTTCCCTGTATTGCTGGTCAGTTTCCTTGTGCTGCCCTTGCTGCATTTACTCAGGCAATGCTCCTACTCTTACTCCCTTTGCTGTCCTCATCGTCTTCTACCCTGTTTGCCTGTGTTATTGCAATAATACCATGAGACCCTTGCACCATCAGCCCCAGGGGTTTCCTCTCTGAGGAAAGTTTGAATCAGCATTGTTGCCCCTTGCACAGGGAGGTAGGGAGGTGTTGGTGTAGCTCTGCATTTTAATTTCTGGTGGGGAGGTGAGGGGTCTGCCATTTGAGGGGGGCAAGGAACCCACACCATTGTGTTCAGCTGCTGTTATATTTTCTTTCGTGCAGTGTAGGGTTATCAAGGCGCATCTTCCTAGCACAAGGTAACCCTAACAGAGGGTTACCTCTCTGTTAAAGAAACACATAATGCTTCCAGTTTGCAGTGTTTCGGGTTGGGTTTTTTTTTTCCCCTAAATTGAAATATATGTGGCTTCTCACTGGGAAGTGTTGATCCAGAGCTATGTACAGAAAGAACCTGAGCCTGTTAGCAGAGGCAGGAAATGTAAGGAAATCGTACAAGTGTTGTGGCTTTTGTTCAAAGATTGTCACAGAACTTTGCAGAAATGCAAGGCTAGAAACAGGTAAGGGCAAAGGATTTGTTTAATTTTATGGTATAACATTGCAACTCAGGACCTCCGTGGGGCCTTTTTGTTCAAGAGACTGTGTTTCACTTTTTGTTTGTGAATTTATTACATTCCTTAGCTGGTCCCATGGGCACTTAATCTCCAATAGCTGGGGGGCTTTGGATTAGAGTGCAACAGCAAAGCTGCAGATGTGCAGCTATGTAGTAATCTTCAGCTGTGTTACAGATCTTGCTTGCCTGGCTTCATTTTAGCAGAAAGCCCGTGGTTCCTGCTTGTTTTTCATGTGACTGGCTTTCTAACCAGTTATACCCTTTGCCAAGCAGGAGGGAGGGAAGGAAAGGGTGGACTGCCCCTAGGTGGGTGCAGAAGTAATGTTCCTGGTCAGGAAGAGCAGACCCCAATGGGAGCAGGTGCTGGGCAGGGAGATGCCTGTGAGAGTCAAGACTAGTTTGTCTTTTTGGTTTGTGTTGCTTAACACTGAAAAAACTGAAAAATTATGAGTTAGTGATTCTTCTGTCCTTTAAATTTAAAGAACAAACTAGGCAGAGAGGCCTGTACAGATTGAACACTTAAAATAATATCTTGGGTTTTTTCAAGCTTGGTTTGCCAAAAAACTCTTAGTAAGACTTTTTGCACTGATCTTGGACAGGAAAACATTGCAAAATACCACATTCTCCTTGGATGATAACATTGTTTCCTGCCCCACTCTAATACCAGCCATGCCGTCCTTTTGCCTCAATTCCTGGGATTACTTTACTCAAATGTTTGCTTTCTCCACTGGGCTGGACTCTGACACTTCCTACTGGTTTTGGGGGATTGGCTGAAACTGCTCCAAGCCTAGAGGCAGCGCAGCCCAAATGCTTGCTTGCTTGTCTGGAGCTAATCTGTGTTCCCAGCTGATATCCTGACAAGCTCCCACCCCTTCACCTCCAGAGAGCCAGCTGGCGTATATAAATCCAACCAACTGGAATTATAATCGCCACATGGAAGTGACGAGATAAGTGCCAAAGCTGCATCTTTCGGTTATCCCCTGAGAGCATCACTGAGCTCTGGAGTTCAACTCATCACAGATAACATGGTCCCTTCTGCAGACAGATTGGCTTTGATTTTCATAAATTGGCTTTAATTCCCATAGACTGTCCAGAACACCCTGGTCTGAGAGTGGTAGCTCTGGTTGTGTTTGGAGCAGATGTACCTGCCTGGAGACCTGTTAGCTGTTTGCCTCATCCCTCAAACAGATACCTGATTTCTTGCCTTTATTTCCACCACAATGTTTCTTTTAGACCTACAAGATCCAAAATCCACTAGGTGAGTTGCAATGTGCTCTATGAGGAGGGTATTTTTTTGCATGAAAACAAAGCCCGTGGCAGACGGAAGGGTGGTGAACCTTCCTGAGCATGCTGTGGTGACCCTGCTGTCCCTGGTGGCCAGCTGGCCATTTTCACCAGGTGGTCGTGTGGAGCCTTAGCCTGGCTTTCCCAGTCCCAGTTGCTCTGACAGTCTTGTTGGTGGCTTCAGGCTTAAGTATTGGGCTGCAAAAGGCAAGAAGCCAAAGGACAAGCATTGCTGGGGGTTCCGCTGTGTCTTCACAGCGGGGGGGTGGGGTGGGGTGGGGGTGGGGAGCGGGTAGCTTGTCCCTCACCCCTCCCAGGCCTGTGGCAGGCAGGCTGTGGGCAGTAACCCAGCATCTCCTCCCAGCAAAGCAGGCAATGGCAAGAAACTGGTCAGACTTAAGCCACTGGCAAGAGGAAGAACTGCTCCTGTGTCCCTGCAGGCGAGGGCTGGGAGAGGTTTCTCCTCACAGGTTTCTGTCATATGGTGCACATCAGCTTGATATGCTGTTTACTGGCTCGTCCGCTCCAGAAATGTTACACACAGGGGAAAGCTCTTGGCCACTGCGAGGTTGGATTTTCCAGACTGTTCCCACCGGGGTTTTACTGCTTGCAACCTTTAGCATGTTTTTTGGTTTGGTTTGGGTTTTTTGCTTAAATCCAGGCCTATGCAACATTAATTAGCTGACAGTGGACATAAGCTTGCTTGATGCGTGACAGTTTTGATGGGGAAGTATAAGCAATGGAAGTGGTGAGTAGAGGTGCTCAGGAATAGTGGGTTTGGTCTGTGGAAAATTTCAGGAGTCTCTCTCTCCTCCTCCTCCACCCCCCACCCCCTCCCACCCCCAAACCTGGATACATACTCAGAATTTCCCAAAAGCCCCTCCACCCAACAACAACAGAAGAACTGCAGATCCCACGCCCCCCCCATCTTCACTTCAAATAAAAACCTTAACTCTATTTATACCCTTTATTTAAACAAAGATTTTTATAAATACCCAAAGTATTCCTAGTGACTCATGACTTCAAAAATGTCAAAATAGGCATTTCGAAACCTTTTCTTTCCATTCAATGTTTAACAAAAGTATTTCAGTGCATTTGTTGAAGTATGTTTTGTTTAAAATGGGAGATTCCTTTGCATATCTGTCTCTGGCACAACCACAGCAGGTTCTGGGGCCAGTTCAGCACGGGGGCTCCCAGCGACCTGCATGGCCCGGCTGGCTGGCAGCCCTGACCTGGATACAGGTAGACCAGGTTCCTGTGTCGACACAGAGATGGTTTTTCTCTTGCTTCATAAATCAGTGGACACAACGGGGTACAAAGTTAAGCAGAAAGAGCTTAGCAGCCAATGTAACTGTACAGGATTATATGTGCAGCTGCAGCGCTTGCGTTACCCTGCAAGGCCACCCAAGAACAGATGGAGAAGGGGACTGAAAGCTGTCTATGGCCTAGACCTTGGTCAGAGCTCAGGAATAACTGAGTGAACTGAGAAAAAGTCCAGAGCTGCACTGGCCTTCTCCTGTTCTTCTTCTGGCACAACTGAGCCAGTATAGGGGATGTCACTTGCACCTGCTGGAGTGTGGCAGATGGTGCTTTCCAGGGACTTTGCTGCTGCCCAGTTGGGCTTAGCACTAAAATCCCATCTTGGAGTGTCAAGAGTAAAGAGTAAGCAGATTCTTACCTGCCTACAGCACCAGTGTCCTGCTAGCTGGACTAGCAAGGCACTTCCCACCCAGCCTGGCTTTCTGCATAATCCCTGTCTTTAACTTGGTCTGAAGGTGATCAGTGCAGAAAGGATTAGAGACATTTCTGTAGCTACTCCAAAAGAACAGCAGATGTTCCCAGCAGTGGGAATCTCGTCTGCCCTGCATGGGAGCAGTGTTTGGTACAACCTCAGCCCTGTGTTGGTTGTATCTCCTGCCTGTAATTTACACAAGGAAATGGAGACAACGGCAGGCTTCTGAGAAATGCAAGTAGATTTGGGTCTAAAATGAGAAATACTAGAGAGGTGGCTAGTGTAAGCGGGCACTCACCCTGGGCTGTGCAGCATAGCCATATTTGCCACCTTTAATTTTAAGGTGCCCAACCCAAGCTCACTGTGGCTTATCCAAATCCCTGCTGGGAAGAGAGGCTGGGCCTCTTGCTGTATTATAAGTAGGGAACCAAACTGAAACAGCTTGGTGCTGTGTCCTGTTCCTGGGACCTGGTGGCTATGGTCTGGCCGGAGCATGGGGAGCGGGCCCAGGAGGGACAGAGTGCCCCAGAAGTGTTCACCTCTCCCATTATGATTGAAAATAAAGTTGTCTTATTCAGTCATGTAAGGGTAAACCCAGGGACTGTCCCCAGGGTTGCTTTTACCTCTCATACAATCTTTCCTGGTGTGTTTTTTTGTTTGTGCTTCCTTCTCAAGCCTGGGAGAAGCAGACACTCCTGAGGGCTAGGTGTCCCAGAGAACTACAGGTATGCCTCAGTCTCAAGCCTCTTCCAGCCTGGCTTCATTTGCTGAGCTCTTGCTCTGCTCGCAGCCTCTCAGCACGAGAGGTCTGCAGACCCCTGGCAGTCCCAACCGTGGTGAAAGCCAGCTTCTCTTGGTTTGCAGGTAGACCCCTTGCCACACATGCTGAGACTCATTTGCAGAGTACGTGGTGGATCAACTGTGGCAAATGAGATATTCTGGAGATAGTTTTCCAGAAGGCAAGGTGGGACCTTTATTGTAAGGGACCCCAGGCCTGTGGGTTCCCATTCCTGAGGTGAAATGGAAGGTGCCATGTGACCAGTCCTTTGCCTACAGCCATGGGGAGGGTATTGCCTAGCAGATAGCTTCCCACACTGCTTTCTCATCCCCTTTTCTGCCAGTCTTTCCTTTCTTGCCTTGAACGAGCCTTCCACAGCAGAGGCTTTGGGGGTGGCCCCTCAAGAAGTGGGGAGGACAGTATTCTGATGTGAGTGGCTGGTTTTCCTTCAGAGCGAAGAGGCAGCTGCCCTCAGATACCAGGATGCCCAGGAGATGTGTGATAGCCAGCTGAAAAGGGAGAAGCTGATCCCATGGAGGATACTTTGCCCTTTGAGCTTGATGTATGTCTATATCCATTTTTTTCAGATATATAAAACGTTCTGTCCGGTGGAATAGTTATATATTTTTTTCCTATAGTTTCACATAACGAATAGGCTGTTTCTATAGGTAGTTGTTTCCTAAAATCTAAGGATACATGGGTGAAGATGCAGCATGCTGATGCTTATACCTGCATTTTCCAAAGCAGATAACCAGAGCAGTTTCAGGGTGGTTGAACCACCATGGACCACAATAATTTTCAGAGCTACTGTGAAGTATCTGTAGAAAGCAATTTTCTACAATCAGCTACTGTATCCTGTATTTTTGGCTGAGTTCAGGAGCCTGTTATGTGGTGTTTGTCCCTCATCTTTTAATCACAGCCATCCAATGAAAAAGAGGAAAATTATGATTGTTTCAGAATAATTGACTGTGATTAAGTATCTGCTTCCTCTTGGGGGAAAGTAACTGTCTGGATCTGTGTGCGAAGTGCCAGGTCCCCATCTCCTCCTTAAAGAGTGTCCAGTTGAGGTGTGCGTTTGTATCAGCCCTCATGCTAGAATCTGGTCCATCCCCAAAGGGGATAAGAGCCCTGACAGTTTTCAGAGCCACTACCAGGAGATGCTGCTGCATCTATAAAAAAGCCCTCTGCTCTAAACCTCCCTGCGATGCAAAAAGAATGGTCTTTATTTGTCACAAGGAGCTGCAATGAGAGTGGATTAGTTAATGTTTCGACAACGTTTGGAATTATTTATAGCATTAAACTAATTTTCATACCACTCAGTAAATAGCTGTTATTTCTTTATGGCAGGCTGCATACGTGCGCTGTTACGGTGGTGTAGCTAAAGGGGCTTTTGATAGTTTATTCCCATTAGAACTTGGGCATACGCATTTCATGGGTGCTTTCAAAAATTTCTCCAGTCAGATCGTTAGCAGCAGGAGGAGAGATAAGATTGATAATATGAAATACAGTTTCTCCCCCCATTTCTCAAAGAAACTTGGTAAGAGGGAGAAAAGTGAGGTTTCAGGAGGGAGTAGAAGTGCTGTACCATCTAGCCAGGGTGTGCATAGGTTCCAGCTCTGTTCACTGTCTTCTGCCCTATTTCAGTCACACTTTAGCAGCCAGAGTTGCAAGGGTGAATTTTAGATGCTACAGCTAAGCTGGTTTCTTATTCCTGACAGCAGCGAACTGTTACATCCTCTCCCTGCTTCCAGCTGTGTCTTCCCATCTCTTCCCTGGCGCAGGTCCTGGTGCTTGGCAGACTTTGTGCTAGGAAGATGCACCTTGATAACCTGTCAGAAGCAAGTCTGCTGTATTTGGGGAGTCGCTTGCTTCAGTGCAGGGTCTGCTGAGTGCCAGAGCTATGGCAAAGAGGATAAATGGGGGAGCATGCATAAGGGAACCAGCTCCTTTTGGCACCAGTGATCCATTAGATCGGTTCAATCTGTACATCTGTCATTTACATTAGGACTAAAGATTTTTGATCTTCATACACATTTTCACTTGAGGAGAAAGATAGCTTTAGGACAGCCGAAGCTGAAAAAGTGCAAAATGAAGAGTTGATTCATTTACTCCCAGCACCTTTGGGACCACTCTTTCAGAGAAAAAGCTTCTGGAAGGAAGCTTTGACCCTCACTCCAGGTGAGGTGGAAGAAATTCAGTTCCTTGCGGAGTTCATGATGAAAGTGAGCAACAAAGGAGATGTTTTGCTGAGATCAAAACTGAGGAGCTGAGACGTGGGAAAGAGAGGGAAGGTGGTGATGCATCTTTGTATGGTTCTAGGCAGTCCTGGTACAGAGCTGCCTGGGGCACTGCAGGGACACAGCCCCGTAGCTAAGTGTCTGCTGGCTTTAGCTCTGATAATCTGTTCTGTCAGTCTCACGTTTCTTTTGATTATGACGGTTTGCCATTCCTGCTCATGCAGGGGGTGCTGGATGCTGGCAGAGCACTTGGTCTGGCTGCCGAACAGCTGGGAGCAGAGGGTAATCCCTGACATTGCTGGGAGGCTGGAAGAGTAGAAAAAGCCAAGGGAAGCTTGATGATGGGGTCAGAGCTGTTTACTTAACACAGCCCATTGGCATAACACTGTGAGTCCACAGTTCAGTAACAGATTCCCAAGACGATGAAAACTGAAAGCTCTAAGCATAACTATTAGGCACGAAAGGTGTTATTTCATAGTGTTATGATTGTTTATATTTGCATACACATATGCACAGCTGGGAGAACTTTTAACTCTCCTGGACTGGGGCCCAGAGAGGCTTTACTTCTTCATCTGCAGGGCAAGCTCTGGCTCCCTTGGAGCACCCGGTCTTTGTCCTGCCATCTCTGTATCTCTGTCCTGCGGGCTCTTGCCCTTGTCCTTTTGGGAACAGGCCCTCTCACCCTGCACAGTAACTGTCATGGGTCACTTCAACAAGCCTGGGTTATTCTCTGCATGGGAACAGCTGCCACAAATCTAGTGCAGGTAGGAACCTGAATGAGAACAGATGAGCCTTGACAGAGAAATGAGATATTGCATGCCTAAGAGCTGGGAAAAGTCAGTATCTCTGCTACATCCTGTAGTTGTCTGTTCCTATGCCTGGCTGATGAAGAGGAGAGCCGTCGTGTTACTTAGCTATGCAGAACGTGACAGAGACAGGGAGAAACTCCTCTGACACCCATCTGAACTCAAGGAATTTATCAATAATCTCCCACCTGCCTTGGAGAACAGATTAGGAGTATCTGCTGAAAACCCTAATTATCCCTTTTCCCTGCCAAATATTCTGTGGTTGTCAGCTCAACACAGGTTTGACATGGCAGACTTGGAGTCTGCATTTGCTGACCCTGCTATAAATGAGTAAATGCAAAGGACACAGTTACATTCTTGCTCCCTACAATAAACATCCCTATGACTCCAATTTTGCTTTAGCTACTGAGATTAAAGGCAGTGGATTAAGTGGAAGGGAGTGCAGGGGCTTTGAGGAAGACCTGTGGTTTTCCCTGATAGCCGAACAGGCTGGAGATGAACAGGCTGTGACTTGAGCTGGGGCCGTTTCACTTGGGTGTCCCTACACCAGAGGAAACCATCATTGTGGTCAGGTTTAAATAGCTTTTTGTTAGTTTTGATGGAAAGAAGGCAGGCAAACTATGCTCTTGGGCTGGTCTCTTCTAAATTGAGCCAAGATGCTGTCTTGAGAACAGTGACCCTGAGACTGCTATTTTCTTCTGCCCAAGGAGAAAGAGGATTTCCGTTTCAGTAGTAAGACGTATGTCCTTGTTTCCTACATACATCAAGTGCAAAACCCCGCAGCATCACAGTGCAGGGGCTGCCCTGCTTTTTTCTCAGGTATAAGCTTTTTTCCTAGTTGGTGTTTTTTGGTGTGTGGTGTGTTTTGTTTTGTGGTTTTTTTCCTTTTCTTTTTTTTTTTTTTTTAATTTCCCTACCTTCTTTCCTCTAACTCCAAATGCTTGTAAAATATATTAAATATATTTCCTGGAATGGCACGTTTCTGAGCATGATTCCTTCATTTCTTGTGTACAGGATTTTCTTCCAGGCTTTGTGAAGTCCTCTTTGTTAGAACAAAATGCAGAAGAGCCAGATGGTTTGGCTGGAGTCCAGTTACCTAAGAAACGTAGCACCAGGACCCTATCAGAAGCTATTTCCTCTAAAGATCATGCTCAGCCTGCTTTGTTCTAATAACCGGCTTAGAGTCAACATTGAGCTGTCAATACCTATTTTTTTCTCCCATAATTAATCTACAAGGTTCAGCCTGGAATAAATATAAATGACTTCATGGTTTGTTCCCCCCACCCCCACCCCCTTCATTCCTCAACATTTCTCCACATGACTCCTCCCTCAAAGGTGTGTTGAATCATGCTTTTTGTCCCAAGTAATACTGTAGTAGAAACTTTTCTGGTCTCTTGCTCTCCCTGGCCCAAAGCATCTGGGTTGTCTGTACATATGGGAGAGCTGGAGGAGCTTTAACACCTGCCTGGTCTCTAGTGGCTTGGGAGCTCCTGTAGCTTCTACAGTTTTTCTGCCCATTGGGAATCGATAGATGGGGGATGAGGTGTGTGCTGCGTAGGTGTTGGCCTGTGTATCTGCTGTGTGCTGAAGAGCAGAAATTTCTTATCTACATGATGTTTGCAACATGAAGCTGGGCAGCATGCTGTACGTTTATTTCCCAGGAAGAACTAAAACTCATACAGCTGCTGGGTCACTGCTGTGGAGGGATGTGGGTATTTTCAGTCATTCAGTGCACGTGAAATGGGTTGGGAGGACCTCTCAGAGGCCATCCTGCTCTGAAAGGTGGCACTGGCCACTTTACTGCAAGAAGCAGGTTCATCTGCTGAGAAGAGCTTTCATTTGTTTCTTTTTTTCCCTAGCATGTTTGAGGTAATGTTAAGTTTTCAATCTTGATTCAGACTTGAAACAAAATTGAGGTTTTCTTCAGCAGAAAATCTAAGGGAACATTTGAGTTCATGCAGTGGAGACATTCTTGCTTCAGATCAAATGCTTGTCATGTTCTTTGTCTTTCAGATTGAAGTAATCCATATTTTGAACCAGATTTTTTTATTTGGTTGTTTAGACTATGTTCACTTAAAATCAAATATAAAGTGGGGAAAAGAATAAAGTAATGTTGTGACATCCAGCCCCATCTCAGAGGGGAATGGCAGAGGGACAAAGAAACACACAGGATCATGATCCCATGTGACAGGCAAAAATTCATGCCACAGCCAGTACCTGCCTGGGTCCTTCTGACATGGAGGATATGATTTAGCAACTGCTTAGTATCATGCTCCAGGCTGAATGCTCGGGTGTATTGACTTTTTTGGTAGTGAGATAAGAGCTGATTTTTCTTTCTGAACAAGGCTCTGATTGTCAGTTGTATAGCTGGGTAGAAATCTGGCCCTGTTGACTTCTACAGTGTGACCTGGTCATTGGCAGAGCCTTAGGTCTAAGGCATCTTTCTCCCTTCGGAGTTTGTATGTCACCAATTTTTTTTTTTTTGTATGTCTATGATTAGTCTTGCACAATCGCTTCACTAAAGTAGTGTATCAAAATAATTGAGTGAAATTGGATGCTTCCTTTGCAGATGTAAAATTTATTGTCCGCTCGTGCCTTTGTGCTGAAGTTAGGATCTTGGGTTTTAAAAACCCTCCTTCTCCTGGCTATGTGGGAGTTTCCCCTAAAGATGTGGAATGTTTACTGCATACCAACAGCAAGACATTATGCAGACACGAGGCTCACAACACCTACAATTTCTAAACCGCATGTGGTCTGTGTGGATTTCCTTGTGCTGAATTCACATGGAAACACAAACACATGTGGCATTTTTGTTGCTTTTCTAGGAAATCACTGAGCACAGCCCTGCAAAATAATACTTCCTACTGTTAGATCCACGGCGTGTGGGGGAAGGTACTGCTTTTGTGTCCTGTGCTGTTGGAGCTGCATGCCAAGGCTCATGAGTCATTCACCCCGAGTGTCTGGCTTTCCAGGAAGGCAAATCTCAATTTTAGAACCTATCAGGGACTGAAGAGCGCTGTGGGGAAATAATAAAGGAAAGGTCATCGAATGTTATCAGAACTGGAGTTTTCCAATGGGGATCATGCCAGGAAGTGCATGATTAGAAATAGGAGAAACTGTGTTGTGTCAAGACAGCTGGAGTAAAGCCAGCAGGATATGAAGTGGCTTCAGCCTGCTGTAAAGAAGGGTGAAGTGAGCTGGCAAGGTGTAAGAAGAGCAGAGGTTGGAGAAAAAATGCAAGAAATTAATAGCTGTCTTCTTGCTATGTGTGCTCGATAGCACTGTACAGCTATCAGCTGTTCAGTCATCACTTGGGTGATGTGAAGGAAAGGGGCATCTCTCTTGACTCAGTTGCTGCCAGGTGAATATCAGCCTGTGTTGATGTTTCTCAGAGCTTTCTGACCTGCCGTCAGGATCTCTCAGGTTGGCACCCAGTGAGGTGGTGCTGCATGGTCCTTGAAGAAGTATGCAAGTGAAGGACAGGAGTGGCAAGACAGATCGTTGCTGCAGGAAGGCGTTCCCTCTGCACGGGTACCATCAGCCTTCTGCCTTTCTGATGAGGGAGATGTCTTCTCTTTCCCACTTAGGATCAATATGGCTGACAAAAAATATCAGTTCTCAGGGAATGCAAAAGTCCCTTGATTTCCTTGGCGCATATAGCAAGAACAAGGACACTTCACCTCAGTGCCCTACTCAAATTGTGATATAGCCTCGGTTGTTTTGTTTGATTACTTGCATAATTCTTTCTTTGGATATATTGAGCAAAATACATGTGCACTACCAGCAGCTGCAGGACTCCGCCCCAGGAATGGCTCCATTTCAGTGGTGAAATCACACTGGAATGTGCTTCTCATCTGAACGTTAACCCCACTTAACTTGGAGGGGGGATGGACAGACAAAAACAAAAACACCACCACCAAAACCACTCCAAGTTTGTCCGGTTTGAGAACAATTTACTAGCCTGTAACAGAGGGACTTAAGTGTTCTGTTTATGTCCCTGCTGACCCACCTCAACTGTTTAGCAGAGAGCTAGAAGGCTTAGCCGTATTACATTCATGTTGGTTTGGGAGACAAGACGTGAGTGGGAGAGAGACACGCAATTTATTTCCCTTTTCAAAAAATCCACTTCTGCAAAGCTACGTATACTTTGTGTGATTGACCTCTTGGTCATGTGAGCAGTCTAGTGTCTTTCACGGCCTTCGCTATGGCCTTTGCAACTTCAGCAGAGTTCTTCTAGTTGGGTCTCCTTTCCCTTGGGGCACCTTCAGCCTCCTTTGCTTAATGTTCACTTTTAGCCCTGGTATCGTGCCTCATATAACTGGCCTCTATCACTGCATGCACAGAGCGCCTTCTTCACAAGAAACCTAGAAAGCCTGGCTCATCCTCAGATGTCTTCCTACTTAAAACCAGGAGTATTGCTCTGCAGAGTTGGTACCTAGAGCACAGCTGCAAGCGTCGCCCTTAATGATTTCAATGTGTTAATGACTTGTACTGCAAGATGTTGTTAATATTTTCTTATTTTGACAGTGGCTATGAACAAGCAGTTGGCGCATGGTTTGTGATACCCCTAAATAGCTCCTGGCAAGGAACTGCACCCCTCTCAGTTCCTCTGGGGAAAGAATGCAATGTGACCAGATGCATCTCCGGGCTTGGTCACTCTTGTGTGTGGTAACGCAGGCTATTTGGGCATGAGTATTTCACTGGTAGAAGTGATACGAGTTACCAGGTGGGGTTGCTTTACATTTCTATTGCCAGGGAAGAACAGGAGAGATCATTTCCAAGAGACTCACCATGCCAAGAGGCCTACCGATTGTTTCAGTTCAGATTGTCACCTCTCCTGTGGTTACCTTTTACACTTTCGTCCCATTGCTGCTAAAAGCGCTGATAACTGTGAATTACTGAATCGGCACATTACTGGTTTTAAAATGTAAATTAAGGGTCTTTGAGTAAGTGGATCAGTTTCTCTACCTGCTTTGACTTGAGCTGCATTTTCCATCGCTTGCAGTGGTGACAAAGTACTGACACTGCTGATGGCTCTGCAATGTATCAGGACGAGTCCTTTTCAGTGAATGACTTCAGAAATCCTTGTTGCTTGTTTTGCTCATTGCATTTGGATTTTTTTCTGGCACTGTTATTCTGCAAACACTAGCTTTTAGGCATGTTGATGAAACTTTCATTCAGCATTTACATCTGATTTGAGAAAGGGCTTGAGACAAAGCTGAGGGACACCAAGTTGCTTGGTATGGCCACAAACAGTTGCTAGTATCCAAAAAGACACAAGGGTTGTTGGTGACATGCTAAGTTTTCACTGTAATCAGAAGAAAACCAGGAAGACCCTAATAAGGATATGAAAGAAGCAAAAAAACACACCTGAAATGGAGGCTTGAACTGGTGGCATAAATTTTTCCAGTGAGCTGTTAACTTCTTTGTTAACAAACTGGACTTGAGTCCTAAACAGGGCATGTAGTCTAACCTGTGGGAATCAGACACTTCACCGTTGGAAAGCCAACATCTTGTTAAAATGTACCATCTGATTAGGTGACAACTACAGGGAAATCCATTTAATTAGTTGGAAGGAGTCAGGATGTTTGATCTTCCAAGAAACAGAGACTTCCAGGGGCTGGTAAATATGAACTCAGGAGGGGGATTTTGTGAGGTGTTCACAATGCATCTGTTCACTCAAACTTGTAAAAAGTCATTACAGCATTCAGTTCTCTCACAAGTCTCTGAATGTAATGAGTTATTTCAGTTATCCAGCAAGTGCTTCAGGTTCACATCTCATGCGCAGTCAGCCTGTTTTCCCTATCCAGCTCCTTCGGTGGCCAGAGAACTCAGAAAGATGAACCAAAATCTGTCCAGAACTACCACAGCTCAGTGGGGAACCTGCACATCAGCTGTTGTTCACAGTAAGCTGGTAACACCAGGGTGGTCACAGGCTGTGTGTGGTATGATTTCAGGGAAGGAGGGTTCACTCTTCCTCTAATGATGCTGGTGGTTTTGGAGATCCATTTTCACAGCTGCAGCTGCTGTTTGGTTCCTGTGGAGATGGACAATTTGGCATTTTTTCCAAATTCCCCTCCTTTCTGCACCCAGCTCTCCTCTGTGTGTGTTGCCAGAGCAGCCAGCACCAGTTTAACGTTGCTGGCTGTGTTCTGCATGGTGTGAAAAGAGGGACTTCAGTCCACAGGAGCAGACTTCTAGCCTAAAGGTCATATGTGATTTCCACATACGCATCAATGTACAGATATGGCACAAAACCTGATTTCGAGAAGCCTGGGGCAAGGGTCAAACGTAGAAATATTTTATCACTTGTAAGCTACGGTTTTTAAGCCACCTCTCCTGCCCTCCCACAGAGTGCTTTAATGAGCACAATGTAGAAATATCTCTTCTTCTTTAACTCACATTATTAGAACTTTGATTCAGATTCAATGTTTTATTTATGAATTCAACCTTTGACATTTGAAGAGGGTAAATTCTCCCGCTGCCTATTTCATGGCACAGGATAATAGATTTTAGTGTCACAACAACAACAAAAAAAACAACCCAAAACCCAAACCAAACAACAAAACCCACCGGTATAGTGTATCCCTGACACTGTTATATGCAGAAGCTGTTGGATGAATGCGCAGAGGTTGGTGTGACTGGGGGTAGAGAGTGCCCTCCCAGTTCTCTGCCTGTCACAGAGCGATTTGAAATGTTCCCGCTTTCCTCTCCCATATAAAGTTAAGTATTTCCATGTTAAATATTCCCCCTTTGACTGGGAAGTAGCTCTGTGAGGATTTCTAGGAGGAAAGAGGGGCCAGCTAATAACAGCATTAAACCTGACCTTCTGCGTGTGCCTGAGTCTGTTTTCCCCAAAGTGGTGCATAAATTAACATTCTGGCAATAATACTGAGCCTGTTTAATTTTCTGTTTGACTAGAAACGCTGAGAAAATGTCATGATATTTGATTTTATCTTTGTCTATTTTTTGCTCCGGCTGAATGAAGCTTATTGGACTCTCAAGGCCCAAGTGCACACAGCGTGTCTGGGAGCACATAAAGGGGTACTGTCCCTCAGGCATGTGCTCCTCAGCCACGCAGGAAGTATTGGGTTTTATGTTTGAAGCCTGGCTGAGGTTCCCTAATGGCTGTTAATCCACTGGTTTCTTTGGCTACATCCTGTGCCAGCCCCGATCCCACCTCAGAAATCTTGAGGTTTCTGCTTGCTTCAGTTAAGTATTCAAAAATGTGTAGGAGCAGGAGGCTCCATACCAGACCGAGTACGCGAGAGTGGGATGGATTGAAGGAGCGGCTACAAAAGCTAAATTTTCCTTGCTGAAGTGCTGAAAAGTTTGAAGGTACTTTCAAGCACATGAAGGGGCAAGGCACTTGGAAGGTAGAGGAGCTCTAGCCTGAGCGGGCTTTAGTGTAAGAGGCAGCAGAAGAAGTTAAGAAAAGCTTAGGGGTGGGCTGAGCAGATCTGCTGCTGGTGGTTGTTGTAGCTTCACTGAAAGCTGTGGGAAATGAAGCCAGATGGAGACATGGCCTTGGGCATTGCTGATAGAAGGAATGGTTTCCCAGGAGAAAGGGTGAAAAACCTTAACCTGAAGAGATGGCCTGACACATCACTATGGTAATAAGTCCTAAAAATAAAAAGTTTGGGAAGGAAATGAACCCTTTACTCACAATCATCCTTCCCCCCCGAGTCCAGTGCTGCTCCAACAGCTGTGATCCCATGGAAAACCTGTCCCAACAAGGCATTTTTCCTTAGCTCTCTTTACAGTCTTGCAGCTATTCTCTCTGTGCTCATCTCATATATTCCCTTTCCCTGTGGCTTCAGGTAGTGTTAATTTCTCTGTATTTATTTTCTCAAAGTGCTGGAATAAGAAAAGGAACAGGTGTTGGCAGTATTTTTTTCCCCCTGGAGGTCCTGGGGGGTTGCCTGTGTGTGTGCCGCAGGGCTGGCAAGCACAGGGGCTGATGTGCAGAAGGTCACGCAGACCACGTGGCTGCAGGCCCGTGTTTGATGAAGGACGTGATACTTCAGTGATGGAGCAGCGGCACTGAAGGCAGCGTGATTTACCACTGCCCATGCAAGGAGCACGTGTTCAGAGGGCACACTGAGCACAAGAAGTTATATATTATTTCTTTTCCCCACCTACTGCTCCTTGCCAAGGGATCCCAAGCGCAACAGCCAAGCCCGGCTTGCTCATCTCCCCCAAAGGGAAATTGTGTCATTTCTAAAGAAAAGGGCCTTGCAAAGAGAAACAAGATGGGGCGGGAAGTGGGAGAAGAATATGGGGGCAGTGGGGAAAGGCGATCTGGGAACGAGTAAGGAGGCTGGCAGAGCAAGGGGAAGTTGAGCGAGGGGAATTTTCTAACAAAAAGCCTCCAGTTGGGTGCTTCTGGAGGAACATGTTGGTGTTGTCAGGGCACCCCTGCGCCATGATACCAGGTGAGAGTAGCAGCTGTGTAGATGTGGGGCTGGTTTGTGATTCCTAGGGGCAAATGTTGCAAAACTGTTCAGGACCTGTAGAGGAACCTGAAAAAGTATAGGACAACCTGTGGGGATATAGACTGGGCAGGCATAAATGTACGTGTCTGACACTTTAAGCGCACCTTCAGAGGGGACAGTCAAGCAGGGCAGAGGATCAGCTTACCTGAAAGTATTTCAGAAAGGCATTCACAGCCTATCTGGTCTCACTTCAGGAGGAACCCTGTGTCCTGTGTGGGTGCTTTGGCACAGACTGGGCTGGAGAGCTTGCCCCAGTGGGTGCTGTGGGGACACCCAGCCCTCTGGAACACACGTGTCCTGCATCGTGTTATTGCCGGCTGGGAGAGGGTTTGAAATCAACACAAGGTTCAGCTTATTAGAGACCAAACGCAGAGGTGATCATGCCAGCACATACTTTTCACTCCTGTAAATTTTAGGATACTTGCAGAACACTTACTTTTCTTAGCTGCAGTTGTTGGACTCGAATTTGAAACGTATGCAGGGAAGACTTTGGCCCATGTTAAATGCGATAAACACAAGATCCTTTGTTATAGTAAATCGATCAATCAAGTCTGCTGTGGTAGAGATCCCAGTGAGTCACCGGTGTCTCTTGGCCCCCGAGCAGGAGCTCTCAGCGATCCTGGGCCTCTCAGCCAACAGATGCAATATGGCCACCTCAGTTTCTCAATGTGATTTTCATGGGTTCTGCACATCTTGGGGCTTAATCCCAACATGGAAGCAGAATGGGACTGCTCAGAGATTGTTAATGTTTCAGTAAGACCTGCCAAAGAGGGAAAACAGTTGTGAGCTTGCTGGGTGAATGGCAGAAGCTGTTCTCAGCTCCCGTATCTTGGTGCTGTGCTGCTGTGTCTGCTGGCTGGCCAGTGCCTGTGAGCACCTCCATCCTTGCTGGAAAAGCCTTACCAGCATGGTTGTCTTTAGTCAGTTTGCAGCCACCGTCAAACTGTAGTAGCCAAGACCTCTGTGTCTCTGAAGAGAAGCTGGCTGAAGGGCACGTGGGTGAGAGGAACGCTTGCCAAACACAGGCCCTGACACCTGTCCCAAAGATTCGTTCCCCGTCCCTTGGAGAGGTACTGCGAGGTGTTACGATCCCACCCAAAATTTCCACTCAAGCTGCTGTAACAAAGCAAAGGTTTTGTCGAAGCCAGGGGCCCCTCGTGCCGTGTGGCAGCACCAGCTCGCTGCCTGGCGGCGGGTGGCGATGCGTTTGTGGCGGTGCGGCAATGGCGGGCGGTGCGGCGAGGCCCTCTAGGCCATGCCAAGGCAGCGCCTCTCTGTATGTCAGAAACAGTAACTCGCCTGGCCATATTTTGGAGGTTTTTTAAAACTGTAGGACTGATTAGATGCGGGTTTTGGATCAGGATTCTGAGGTTAAAAGCTGGTAATAATTGTACAAAATATATTATTTTGGTGGAACATGAAACTTGCTGAGGGCTTAAAAGCAAAGTCTGTGACTGCTGCCCTGGGGAGCAGGAACATGGACATGTGTAAATTGGGATGTGAGATTAGCGGCCTCTCCAAAACGGTCTTTTAGTAGCTGGGCTTCCCTTTGGCATTTTATTAACGCATCTGAGCCTGAACTCTTCACCATGCTGTTTCCTTGCTGCCAAGGAAACACAGGCATGTTTGGTGGCGGGGGGTCCCCTTTTGTGTCTCTGTCTACACAGGTATATGCTACTTAGCAGCCATCCTTACTGCTCCATCAGCATTTGTGGGGTTAAGACTCTGGCTGGCAGTGGCCATCCAGGCTGGGCAGAGCACATGGGGAAAGATAGCCCTGCTCCAAGGGGCTTGAGCTCTTACCAGGCGAGATGACCAGCGAGACATGATTTTTTTCCTTTTCTCTTCACAGAAATAAGGAGGATGGCTGGCTGAGAGCACGCAGGAGCGGCAGCGCTAGCAGCAGAAGAGGAAACCCACATCTCCCAAGCACCAGACCAGTAGCTCCTCCAGGGACTGCTGGTTTTGCTCTGGTTGCTGCGTGATGCTCAACTCTTCTGTCCTGAAGTGGAGCCTGTACTGGTGCCAGTGTAGCTAATGGAGAAAACCTCAGTGTTTTGGAGGTGAGCTGCTCAAGCATTCTTTTCTTCTCAATATTTCTTTCTAGGTAACTCTGGATATTCGTGACTCCTGGTCTGTGAGATTGAATTTCAGCTTTGAAAGATTGTTTGAAATCACCTATTTTTTCCTACAAATAACTGTGAAACTATTTTTACAATTAGGCACTGGGTGGTTCTGAGTGGTTATTAAGAATTACCTGCTACTACAAATAACACCTAGAAAATGAGTGAAATTCTGGCATTTTCCATACCTCTGCGTGTAATGTTGGTGGCATAATCAACCTGTTAGTTAAACCTTGTCAACCTCAGAAAAAGAATGTGAATTCAATTCAGTAATTTTATTTTTAGATGGGTTTCTGTTTTGTCTGGATCAAGCCTTGATGAAATTTGCACCGCTGCTGTCCCTGGTGCAGCAGAATTGGTAGCAGGTAGCCTGTGTGTGCAGACACGTCTCCCTGTTGGGTGTAAATGAAGGGAAGATTTCAACCCGCTTCTGCACCTGAGGGTACCGTTTTCACCCGGATGGTGCTAGCCACCCTGGCGCTGCTTCTCTCCTGCATTCTCCACTTTGTGTGGGTTTGGTAAAAGACTTTTCTCCACTGCTGGCTCAGAGTACTTTCGCTCATGGTGATTTTTGTATTGTTTGAGTGGTTATTCACCCACCATGTAAATATCTGCAAGTTTGAGTCAGGTTTGAAGCCTCTAGGAGGGGGCAGAGGGGTAAGACATACACCAGACCACAATCAACCCTGATCTAGATGTGTTGTTGGTGGTAACAGTGTTTAATATGACGTGGTATTGGGTAATTGTAAACAGCTTTTGTTTCATAGGGATGTCTCTGTCCCATATTAACACCCCCACCCTTGCCACAGACAATCAATGCCTTATGCTGAAAAACAGATGGGGACTCAGAATTTCTTTTTGACCGTGATGTGAAAACCCACAAGCATGAAGCAAAGATTTCCCCTCCACCATACACTACTAGCAGGTCCTAGGGTGCAGAGTTTCTGGAGGGTCATCTCTGCTCAGAGTGTTGAGAAGCAGATGGCTCAGCTTCATGGGCTGCACACACTGGGAGTGATGGTGGCTCAGTCATTTGTGACACTCAGTCCCTTGAGGTTGTTTTGCAAGAGTGTTATTAAGAAGATATTTCTGGAAGTTGTGTGTGAAACTGCTGAAAGATCATAGGAGTTGGACAAACCGAGGGATCTGAAACAGCAAAACCCTAAGGCTCTGGTTTAACATCAAGCCTGAGATGTGCCGCTACTAGCCCTTGCTGCAAGGTGTATTTGGGACATGCACTGTAGACAACGGTTGTACATAGTGAATCATGAGGGCCTGGCAAGATATGTAGGAGTGAGAAATCCATCCTGCATTTGGCAATGCAGTGTTACAGGCTCTGTGTGCTGGAGGGAATTCAGTAATAGTGAAAACACAGATAACAATGGTAGGAAGGAGCCTCTGTAGATCCATGTAAGTGCCGATGGTAGGGACCTCTTGCTGCTCAGGACTGATGCCGCTGAGAAGACAGTGGAGTCGGGGAACAAGGCCAGAAGCCCTGTGCCAAGGGGAAAGAGCAGATCTCTGAATTTGGGTACTGTATTTTTTGCCGGATAGCAATGAGCCTGGCCTTGAAGAGCCCACAGCAGCTAGCTGGAGGGAGCAGCGGGGAGGGAAGGTCTTGCATGGCCGTCATCTCTGGGGCTCTTTTGTGGCCTTGGTGTGCTTTGGTGATCACCACACCAAGGACTCAGCCTTGTGACTAGGAACTGAGGGTGTCTCACCAGCCCCTTCCCCAGAATGAGCTACCTGTCTGGCTCACAAATGCTCTACGTCACCTGCTAATGAAGCAGATGGCAGGGGAGGTGTAGGCAGAGATGCTAGTAGGAGTTCTTACTCAGGGCCACATCAACCAGCACTATCAGGATAATGTAACTGTGATGACCTGACATAGTGTTTGAGTAGCACCTAGCAGTGTGGAGACGTGATCCACATGCAGGCCTCCTACAGCAATGCACATAAATAACAGTGATTTAATGGGGAGCTATCGTGCTGAGTGGTCCAAGGGCCCCTTATTGCTGCAGATGAATGGAGTCTTCCAGATGACAATTCATAAATTCTGAGTTATTTACTGCATGCAACCTGTCCTAAGCAGTAAATCTTATTTTCATTTACCTGAAGTTAACTTCTTTTTACAAACAATAGCATTGCCCAGGAGCCTTTTGGAAGATGTATCAGTTTGTGAACTCGTGGCTAATGGACGGTTTGGATGGGTTCCAAGTCATCGGGAAATCGGTTGTGCCCATTCTGGCCGAGCTTGAAAAACTGTCAGTGTTTAGTAACACTATCCAGGGGCAAGTAGAAAGATGAAGAAACTGACAAGCAGGAAGGGAAGAAAATACCCTCTCCCATTGTGCATTACTTAGCTCTGGTCTGGGCTATGTGATCCATCCAGAGTGGTGCTGTGCTGGAAGTTGGAGGCATTATTGCCTAGTGCAGGACACCCTCCAACAGGGTGTAGTGAGCTGGGAAAACAAATGGGGCAAAATTAAATTTAATGTTTTAATGCCACAAGTTGGGAAGGGAAACTTCATGCTGAAGGACACAGAAGCATATTTTGCGCGTATATGTTGTATCTGCAGAAGAGCATCTTCCTTGACTACCAGATTGCTTTGGTCCTGTTAAAGTCAAGGGCAGTATTCCTGTGGACCGCAGTAGGAAAGGACAGTAACTTCTCTATACAAATAATTTTACCTGGAAGCTGGGTATTTCAGATTTAAAAGTTTAAAGGCCTGGTTCTTAGATCTTTTGTGCCAATAAATTGCTGTGAAACAAAAACAAGGCTTCTGTCTGTACTTGTGGTGCCTACAGATTGCAGACGAGTACTTTCTTTAAACTCTGTTCTCTGAAATAATACTCTTTGCAAGATCTGTTTCATTCTGTATGGGAAATGAAATTTGTTGTGAGCACAGCCGCTTTGCTTTAGGGAGCTAAATGGATTGAGTGTAGCTAATGGAGTCTTCTGACAACATCAAAAAGAGGTAAAGGAAGAAAGGCAAACCACTTGCATTTTGAACCCCTGTGGATAAAGCAGGACGTGATGAACCCATTTCATTCTCAATATGAATGCAGACTTAAAGCGTATTGCTTGATGCGTGTTTTTCTTTTTTTCTAAAAGCCAGTAGTGTGGGTTTTCTTTCTGCACTTGGGAAATGTGTGTCACAGATGAGCGATCCCACCAGATAATGTTGTCACTAGCACTTAGGTCAAACTAGACTCTCGCAGGTCATCTTGGCAGCAGTCCGTAGGTAGGGCTTTGCATGGTGGCTAATGAAGTGCTAAGTGCCCCTTTCGCAGACAGGCTGACAAAATGTAGTAAAAGGTACATTTGTACAGAAGCACGTCTTCTGCACCCCACAATCCCTCTGAGAGTTTGGGTAAGATTTGCTCAGTAGTTCTTACTGGGAAAAAATGGGTGCATGATGGCTTGAAGGTGGACATACTTGCCTCTTACTTGGAATTTCAGTGGCCTCATTCAGAATATGAGTCATAGGTCTTTTTCCTTTTATTGCTGGGAAGGGTCTAAGTTTGAACCTGGTTTTGCTTTATATTTGCAGGGATATGTGGGTTGCATACTCTAGGAGAGCACTTCCTTCCAGACGTCCAGTGATCTCATCTTTCTGAATCCCTGTTCTCTTCCTCATTCTTTGTGTACCATGTCTATACAGATTTCAAGTGCTTCAAACCCTCAGTGGTTTGCTGCTCAGGTTTTTATAGTCTTATATACCATAATCTTTTCAGTAGTTGCACTGAAACTTCTCTGTTTAAAGTGTAACCAAGTGTGGATTCAACCCAGAAACACATGAATAGACCCTGTATCTAGAAAGAGGCAATTTTTGGTACGTCACAAGCAGCAAAGTAGACTTGCATCAGTGGAGTTCCTCGTAATACAACTGCTAATGGGCCCGGTATATATTTAAGTAGATCAGAGACCAAATTAGGTAGATGTTAAGGATGTTAACAGAGATACCAAGGGTATGGTGAGCATGAAGAATGAATGATCTTGTCCAACTCTACCTAGAAACCCTGCTAGTTTGGGCTATTGTGTGGTGTGTCATGTCCCATGTAGCAGAATTTCTTGTCTAGCTTTGGAGGTGTAGCTGAAAGGGAAAACCTGAGCAAGTGTCTCTGAACTTACATAGCCTGTCCTCTGTTCTGGGAAAAATAAATGAGCTCCTCTAAGGAAGCTCTGAATGGGTAAGGTTGTGCACTCTGCTGGGTCCTCCACACCTCCTCCAAGGTGTAAAGGCACATCCTGGAGGTCTGCTTTGCCAGAGGAGAAAATTGTCACTGGGGCAGCCTCGCCCAAGTGATTTCCATCTGTCAGACAGTACAAATACATTTCCCCTCAGCTGACAATTTCTGAGAATTCATTAGTGCAGTCATTAGAGGGGATTTCTCCTCTTCGTGTGTGGTTTCGTAGCCATTGTTTCAAACGAGCTCAGCCCTGAGTCATTTAGGATTTCATCAGAGTATTTGTGTCCCAATGGCCTGGCGGGCCTGTGGGTGTTGTTCCTGGGGACAGGGCAGTGTAACTCTCTTCCCATGCTTATGCTGTTGTGTGTGCTAAAGTTGTGTCCTGAGGCCACGAACTCAGTTGAGACCCACCTCATTACCGGCAAGTGGTGAATTAGTGGGGTTTTTTCCACAATGATTTTAACAAGGAAGGATAATACAAAGGGGAATGTGGCATTTCCCCATTATAGATGGCAACAGTTAGGAGGATACCTCTCGTCAGAGGTGTGCTCAACTGTCTTAGTGGAAATAATTTGTATACTGATGGCATGGGTTGCACTGATAGAAAGTATTCGTACTGCTTCAGCTTGGTCTCCTTCCAGTGCAACAAAAGGTGCAGTAGCAGAGACAGCCTGAATGCAGTACAGGTGGGTGAGGTTGTGCTGTATGAGGTGAACCTCTATTGGAGGTGTGCGCTTTTTCATCTGAAGAGAAGATCCACAATGCCTTTCCTAACCCACACAGGAAGGTGAGGGCAGCACCATTGTCTGAACCCCCTTCTTACTTTCCCTGCTGGCTGATGAGTTTCACTAGGCTCAGTTTTCACACCAAAGTAAATTAAAGCTAAAGAAAACACAACAGCAGGGAGAAGTCCTGTCATCTCGCAGCACAGTTCCCCTGCAGTGAGATATTTTTGACAATTCTGTTTCTTTATTTCCTAATTAGAAATAATGATGTGTTTTTCGGGTCAAAAGACCTCCTTTGCTGTGAAATATTAGGCAGATTTTGACAGTGTAACTAAAAATAGGCATGTGCACACACGTGTGTATGCATGCACATGCACTAGCGGGAATAAACATGCAAAGTTCTTTGCTTAATTATGAACATACTTTCCTCGGGGAGGGGGCAGGGGGGAAGCGCCTTTGCCTCCAGTTAATTGTTTTTCAAATAAATAGAGAGAAGGAGTTTTCGGAAGAACAGATGGGCTGGAATGAGGAACAGAAATATTTTCAGTCAAAGAGGGGACGGATGATGTAATAAGCCACAGGAACAAAGTTCAGTTATTTTATGCTCTCATCCAGACCTCAGAGTGAAAATGCCTCTGTTGTTAATTTCATATTCATCTGCTTTTGAAGGCTGGCTCTGTCTTTAAATGCTATTATAATACACACGGAGCTAAACTGAGCAAATAGCAATTGAGCAATGATGGAAGAATATATTTGTCAGCACTGGAAGCGTTTGGGTACTGTTTGCACTGTGGATGGTAGGCCAGATATGCATTTGATTATTCTGGAGGGAAAAGGATGTACCTTGAATAACCTTAATGGAGGTCCTCAAAATTTTCATGACTGAAATGAAGTTGGCTTTTGAGGTCTGGCATTTGGGGCTCGATAGCTGCTCACAAATACTTCCAGAAGTATGGCTAGCTCTTATGCTGGTGACTAAGCTCTCTCCTGCTTGACTTACGTGCATAGCTCCTACTGGTGGGGGCTTGTAGATGTGCACGTCCCCACCTTGGGCTGTTAGGGGCCTCTTCATGCTTCTGTGGGCAAACCAGGGTGAAGCAGACATGATGCCTGCTCTGCAAGCTCAGCTACTTTGTTCATGTTGGTTGTTATCTTTGTACCCTTTGAGAGAACTGCTAATGAAATGCTTGTCATCCTGAGTTGCAGACTCTTCAGGTGAGTTTAAGGGTCAACAGACATGGGTTGCATCCCACCATGCAGAAGAGGGCCTTGTGTATGGCCGAGACAGAAGAAAGAGGAGGATAGAGTGATGGGGACCCTGAACAGGAACTCGGTGCACTTTGATTCCTCCAGCGATGAAGAATGACCGTGAGAGTTAAATGATGGTAGTTGGAGCTGTTGGTGATGAGCCTTTTGTGCTCAAGCTGGTCAGGCAGCAGCTCCTGAGGGAACCTGACAGCCTTCGCTTCTTTTATCTCAGAGCTATTGAGCTGGTGTGTAGCTCTTTGAAGCGTTAGTGTCCCAGAGCTTGCTCGGAGGAGCACTGTAGCAGTATTACAATGGAGAGAGGCTGGGTGAAATGCAGTAACTCTTGCGGTAGGTCTAAGCATTGAGATTTTGCCAGTCACTGATGGGGGCAGAGAAAAGCAGGGCAAGTGTGTGTGATAATCACCTGGTGTCTCTGACAAGCTGGTGGAGAAAATGAGGATAACAAATAGTGCAAAGGATGATAGAGAAGGCTGTGAAATGCGGGGTTCAGGGGTGGTCGCATACCTGCAGAAGCATTCTCTCTGCCTCTAAAAGCTACTTTTCAGGACTCAATTAACTTACATTTCAGTTGGAATAAAATTCATGCTGTTTGTTTCAGTATTGATCAAACTGGTCCCAGTTGCTTGTGTAGCACTATGCACTAGTCCTGGTTACGTTCTGGTTAACTCCCTTCAGAGACAGCAGCGTTGCCCACAAATCAAGCAGAACAATTTATTCGCTAAGAGAAGTCTAATGGATGGTTTGGACAGCCTCCAAAAGCACAGCTCTCCCTGTCTGAACAGCCTGAAATGTTTCAGCACTTGAGAACAAAATCCAGAGATGGGCACGGCTGAGAGCTGCACAGAAAGCTGATGGACCGGGGTTGCTTTTTCCTTTCTCTGCTTCCTCAGTGCCTCGGGGAGACTGGACTTCTAGGGTGGAGGATTGGGGAATCCAAATCCAGCCCAAATGCCATTACCCCAAACCCACAGCTTTACCTTCTAAACTTCAAGGGTTGAGGTCTAGAAAGCTTCTGAAAAGTACTGTGATTCCTTACAGGTGTAATGTGTTCTGGGTCCTTACATGGCTTTACTTAACATTTATTTGAATTAGCATGTTCTGAAGTCTGAAGTGACTGAGACATCTGAAAAAAATCAGAATGCAGGGCAATTTGAGACATAGCTAAAGGGAGTTGATTGGTACAGGGTGGTTTTAGCTGTGATTACAAAATATAGTTAAGCCCAGTAAAGATTAGCCTGAAAATGTACTTTTGGAGGGGTTTAGGGTGTAGCGGATCGCCCCCTACCAGCAGCTAAACACTCACCTGGCCACTTCCTTACCCCTCCCGCAGTGGGATGGGGAGAGGATTGGAAGAGCAAAAGTGAGAGAAACTCCTGGGTCAAGACAGTGTAATAAGTGAAGGAAAATAAGTGGGGGTGGAGAGGAAAGGACACAAGTCCTGCAAAGGCAGTCATTCACCACCTTCCATCAGCACACTGATGCCCAGCCCGTCTCTGAATGATGGCTACCTTTGGTCCCACCTGTGTCCCCTCCCAGCCTCTTGCCCACCCCCAGCCTACTTGCTGGAGGGGGAGAGTGAGAAACAAGGAAGGTCTTAACGCTCTGCAAGCACTGTGCAGCAGGAGCTAGAACACTGGTGTGTTATCAACACTAATGAAGTCACAAATCTAAACCACAGAACAATATGGGCTGCTAGGAAGAAAATTAACTCCTTCCCAGCCATGTTCCTGTGCACAGCATTTTGGAAGGGGGAGGTCTTTGTTAGGTGCACGTCTTTTGAAGTCAACAGGAGCTGGGGAGTGGAATCAAGAGGCTATGTAACACTTCCCAAAAGTGCAGTATGGAGACATTAATTCCAGCAGTAATTTTTGTTTGGTGATAATCACGCGTGATACATGGCACAAAACAGGAGATAGAAAACCAATACATTCGTTGATGAGTTAAGAGGATGGAATACGTTTGGGTGATGGCAAGTAGCCTTCACTTTTGAAGGCCACAGTGGCTGATGACTTCCAAGATGAGCATTTGCATTGCTCTTCTGCCTGGACAAAGAGGTGCTCAGCCAACAAGAGGATAATGTTTTGTAAGAGAAGTAAACCTGGTGTTTCCTAAGGTCCTGCAAGTTGGTTATCTCTTATGGAGCCCAATTTTCAGCTGGGAGGGTTGACTTAGGGAATGTCAATTTGAGAGGCTGTTTGTAGAGCATACACTGTCCCTTTCTGGCAACATTGCATGAGTTTGTCCAGATGACACATGCATTCTCAGGGGCACAGTACGGGAACGCGTTGGGCAGCAAGGTTCCTTCTGGGGCTGTGGTTCCTTCACATGCTGTTATTAGGAGAGGTTGTGTTGTGAGCAAGGAGAGTTTGAAAATTCACTTGGCCAAAAAGAATTTCTTCTGTGTCCACTCTGTGTCACAACCATCAGTCCATTGAGTTAGTGCTGGCTGGGGCTGGGGGGCACTAAGGATCGTGCACAGTTTTGTTAGAAAAATGCCAAATGGTACAAACTACTTCCAAACCAGAATACAGCAGTGATGGTTGCATGACATTGCAGTAGATAGTGTACCAAGTGGAGAAATCTTTACTGAGGAGTAAGGGCTCCTCAGAAGCCAGGATATGTCTGCTGCTCCATCCTTTGGCTGCAGATGGAAGAGACCCTTATGTGCTAAATGCAAGTTCCATAGAAGGAGACAGCATTGGCAGAAGCGCACATAAACAGAAAATAACATACAGGAGAAAAGGCAAGTATGTGGTATGAAGTCTTGAGTAGCTGCCAAAAAGCTAATCTATGTATTTAATCACTTGGAGGTATCCCAGAGCCTGTGTGGTAGGGTGAGGGTCCCTCAAGATGGAAACGTTACTGCCTATAAGTAATGTTCCTGTTTACTCCCACTGATGCTTTACGTAACAATCCTGCTCTGCCCCTGACTGCCTGTCAGATCTGAAATAACTTTCCTTCTGATGGATGTCTTCATGCTGGAGGGGAATTGTGGGGATTTATAGTATGAAAAGCAGCAACAGGAACAGGTATTCTCTCTGTGCTGTCTTCTAGAGGAGCACAGAAGCTTGAAGGTGGATGTTTCTTTACCTGAAGCAAGGATTATGAGGACAAGAGTCTTTTACATTGGGAGAGAGACTCTCTGATTAGTCAGATGCTTCCAGGAGTTTTTGCGTTAAAATACTAAGTCGAAGTCCTAACCTAATAATCTCGGCTGCTTTCTTTACATGGTGTTTTCTGACTTCCTTGCTATGTTGTATTTCCATTAAGTTGTGGAAAGCAAGGCTGTTTGTGCCTGGGAGAGGATGCAGAGGCGAGCGTCCAAGCATGTCCATAGTATTGAAGATGATTATATTCCAGCCACCTCCGATGTAAACCACAAATCAACCACTCATGTAGCAGCAGCAGCAAATGGAGGGATATTTAAATTGCCTTGAATAATTTAAAAAATAAAAGCCTTTTAAGTCCCTATCTGCAGCTAATGCTGTATATTTTCCCCCTTTTGTGAGAGGAAGTGGAAGGGGCAACACTGTTGGAGGAACACTATCGTTCAGTGCTCCAGGGACCCATCGTGTTGTGGGGTGGGACATGAAAATTGCAGCAGCATCTTAAAACAAGTGTCAGCAACCAAGTTCCCATCAGGAAAGCTGCTTTGAGCATGCAGCAAGATAATCTTCCAGGACTTGCTGAGGTCATGGCTCAGATCACGTTTAATGAACAGCAAAGTTTGTGGTAAAGAGGTAGGCTCAGATTCTTTTAAAATCTTCTACCTCGCTCTGAGATTTACCAGGACAAAACTCACCCTGAATCATTTTGAACCATCTCCCTTGACTCTTAAATAGAGGAAGAGAAGCAGCAGCTAAAACTTGACCTTGTTTAGAAGAACTCTAATTGCTTATGTCCTTTTTATGGACTGCTGCTGCCAACAGCTTTCTCTCACTTTGCGGTTGTGGGTCGCACTGCCTGCTGCTGCTGTGTGTTCAGCTGGGCAAATATCGCATGCCATATTCGATGAATATATTCCCTTGATCAGAAATCGGAATTTCTTTCAGCTGTGTTTATTTCTCTCTTCGTCTGCTCTGTCTCCGTCCATCCACCATACCCCCACCAGTAAGACCTACTGCTTGCTTTTTCTTGAGACTAACACGGTCTGAAAATGCAGTTGCTTTTCACTTTATGCATGTGACTAGACTTCTGAAAGTCCTGTTTTCACCTCCCTTCTTCATGTCTTCCCAGTAAGCTGTGTCAAGATGTGTCAAGGGATAAACCTGAGTTGTGTTCATCTATTCTGAAAAATCTGAGGTCTTGGCTACACTGTGAACACCTGCCCAAAATAGGACACTAAAGGCTGTTACGCCCACAAAATGCTTCCTCATCTGGACATAGCTGTGCTTTCTGCTGTCACAGTGTAAAGGAGGAAACATACCTTTGTGCAGACACAGATAATACAGCGCAACACAAGTTATCTTTGTTTTAAAAAAAAAAAGAGGGGGGACGGGGACGGACGGACTGATGGGAGAAGCTTGCTGGTATAACCATATCTACACATGGGATTGTTGCCAGCACAGCTCCATCAGTGAAGGATCACACCTCTTCATATCCCTGCCTTGCAGAGCTGGGCTGGCAGAAATGCCTGTGCGTACGTCACCAGCTGTTGCCTGATTTTTCTCTTTAAAAGGACTTTGCTGATGGGAAGCAGGGAGAGCAAGAGACCTGGCGTGAATTCCTCCGCTTCGCCCACAGAATAGCTCCTGTGGGAGAGGAGAAACTAATAAATGGGGTGTGAGTTTGAGATACGGTCCCCTGACAAAAATACACATCAGCTGAAATGGTGTGAATCCAGGCTGCTCTTGTCTCTCTGGTATTATCTCAGTTACATGATTCTCATTACGCCTGGAGCAGAGCCATGCAAGTTTGGTCCTCAGTGGGAGAAGAGAGACATTGTGTGGTCTCAGCTCTCTAGGGCAATCCTGATATTCATCCTTGCTTTGAAGCTGCATTGGCTGTTTCAAGCTTGCCAGTGGCCACCTGACTTCATTGAATTGAGCAGAATCAAAGAAATCACCTGCAAAATCACCCAGTGGCACAATTTCTCACTGAAAAGGTGTCTGGGCCTAAGATTGCTTTAGATATGCGTTAATTTTGTGTATTGTCTTCTAACGTATTTATGGTCATGCTGAGGTTGTCCTACACCAACTGTAGGATAAGGCCTTATCCTGCCCCAGGCAGCTCAGAGTCAGGAGCCACACTCAGTGGATCCTTGATATAGGATTGAAAGTATCAGCAAAGTAGTCTTGTTTCGCAGCTCCCTTCACCACATAGGCAAATCCATAGTGTTACCAAAGTCCCTCTTATGCTCTGTCAACATCCCACTTCTGACGTGGGCTGTTAGCTCTAGAGTGCCTGAGCCGGGAGGTGGTTGTCCATGCCATCTTCAAAGGAGACATTTTCCTGCTGGCATCAACCAGTTCAGCCCTGGAGCACCAGGATCCTGATGCCATTTGTTCCTGAGTGTGTCTTCTCGTTATCCACACCAATACCTAAACTTTTTATTTGATTCTGCCAAGATCCTGATCCCAGAGCAGCTTTGCTGCAGTCGTTTCCATAGTCAGACAATGCAACTCACAAAAAGTTGGTTGCATTACCTGGTTTCTTTGACACCAAAGTGTTCCCCAAATCCTCCTATTGCACTTAAGGTCTGGTCAAATGCTGTGTAAGGTCAGTGTGTTCAACTTGCACCTCAGGTTTTATTGCACAAGTTTTGTATTCACTTAACTCCAGTTTGGATGCCTGTAAAATTCTCAATATGCAAATGTCCTAAATTTGGCAAAATTGGACTGGAAATCTCACTAGAGTAGGCTTTTATGTGCTGTGCCTCTGACTTCCTTTCCAAATAATCTGTCTTCAAAATACTTTGTGGTAGTTCTCTTGGGATTTTTGCTTTTTCTGTTCTTGCTTTTCCCCAGAACAGGAGAAAAAAGGAGGAAAAAAAAATAAGGCTGGAAAATTACAAATGCAAATATAATTTGCGCACATGGATTTTTTTTCCAACCTTCTGCACAGGTTAGCTTCAGATCAAAGTTCAGGTCATTCCCCACTGCCTGAGGCTTTTTATTTTCCATGCTTGCAGCACAGAGGATGATGGAACTAATATGAAGTGATGCCAGTGCCTGTTTGGATGTTACTTGGATCCATAAAAATGCACTCAGTGTTTCCCAAGTATAAAAAGCCAAAAGAAACCATCTTGAGGTACCATGTGATGTTATTTGCTTTGACCCAGGATAACTAAAATGAAAGGTTTCTCTGAACGCAGGGTGTTCAAAACCATCCCACTATTTTACACGTATGTGTGAGGAAGGAAATGTTCTGTTTACAGGGGCTTCAGCTCGTGTGTTTGCCTCTGCGTGTCTGTGCCTAGACAGAATTTCCCGAGTGAAATGGGGTTGGTGGTTCTGGTCCAGCTTTTAAAGGTGGGAAAACAGAGAGCTCTTCTCCCAGAATACACAAATTGAACCTTTTGTTGGAAAGTTCGGAAGGCAGGGAAAGGGCTGGGGGGCTTCTTCCAGACAGACTCACTGGTCAAGTGACATGTCCCAGGTTAACTTTGAGGGGGGCTGTCAGAGCCCTGTGAGGTACTCTTACAGTCACTTGTTCAAACTGCGATGTGCGTACTTTGAATATAAAAATTAATCAGAGCTGCTGTTACTTCTAGCTCTTCATGGGACTGTTCTTGTCCGCAAGGCTTGGGAGTGCCTGTGTGGACTGAGGAAGCCACGACAGTCTGAGGCTGGACCGTGGGTACCAGTACCCATGAGCAGTGCTCAGCTGGATCGAAACCTCAGAGCTGCTCTGCGCTTCATCTTGCCTAAAACAGGAATAAGTCTACTTTTTTTTTTTTTTCTACCTGCTTTCTTTGGGACAGTGCTGTGAGATCCGTGGGTGAACAGCACTGCTCAGAATCAGCACTTTGTGCATTATTTTGTGATACCGGGCTGATCTGCTGGGGAGCTGTTAGCTGGTGGACATCTCAGAAGGCATCTGCACAGTTCTCAGCCTTGGGCTGGGGTTGACGGTGGTTGTCTATCCTATTTTCCCACCGTACCTGTTGGTTTGGGGGTAATGAGAGAAGTGGAAGGGTAAAATGCTGGGATGAGCACTGACTGTTGAGCATGGTCTCAGTTTCACCTATTTGGAGATCACAGTAGTGGCCGCTGGTATACCAGAGCGTTAACTGCCATCAGCATCCTGCCTAAGCCCCACTCATTCTCCTAACAGCACTTACGTGGGGATGCATCACTCAAGGTTCAGCTAGACAGAGAAAGAGAAATAACAATAGCAGAAGAACAGGAAGGATGCAGAACTGTGCTGTGAGAGGAGAAAAGGTCTCCATGAGCAAGATGGGCACTGATAGGACTGGTATGATTGTACACAGGAGCACATTGGACATCTATGAAACAGCCACATAGGTGGTGTGAGTTGAAACAGAAGAAAACCAGAGCATGTAGACTGCTACACAGCCTGGGATCCTAGTCCCAAGTGTGAACGCAGCTTCCATCTCTGATGTGTAAGAACAAGCCCCGCTCTTGTTGCACTGGCTGACTCCATCAGCTACGATCGAAGGCTCCCTCGGCTGTATTAACACAGCCAACACCTGCAAAAGTATGGTATCGTGCAGATACAGGTGGACACCTGTCCACAGAGGAACATCCATGTCTGTCTAGGTTGTCCAAGTTGCGGTCTCAACTGACAGAATATTCTTCCAGTTTAAGATTTGCATCTCTCATCCCTTGCACAGCCAGAGGAGGAACATCTCTCCTCACTGCAACCCTTCACAGGATTCCTGACCCTCTCCCACCCCCAGTGCTGCCCTACACATGGCTGGGTTTAATCTGGCGTTGCTTGTACATCCTGTTTTTCTCATGCAGGTGGATGGGAGGGGGCAAGGACGGATGCCTGAACTCTGAGTATTTCTGAGTGTCAATGTATAATCGTTCTGTGCTCAGGGGGGCTCACTGTACCTGTTGATGAAGCTTGGAACAATCTCAGCTCTGCCCTGATGCAAATAAAGGTGTCTAATCTAATTGCTGTTCCCTGCTGCAGGGATTACTTGTTCCCGGTGAGCTGGGACTCACATCTGATGACACTCGCCCTGTTTAATCCTGGGGATGTTATCCCTGCCACGGGAGGGGCTCCCCAGGCAGCCATCTGTGCTCTGCCTACTTTGACATTGTCTCTCCCCTTGCATCCCCCTGTGTCTGAATGAAGTCGGGAGGATTACAAGCAGGAGGAATATGGCTGCGGAATGGGAGGTCACTCTTACAGTGGTAGGAAGGTCTAGTTCAGTTGAGGTTTTGGCTTTTAAATGAAAGAGGCACTGGGCTGCTGTTTGGTACAGGAGCCATGAATTAGTGATTAGTAGCTTGCTGGCCCAAACTCGAGGCTTTGCCTATCTGATTTAGTACACCCCAAATTTCTCAGATATCTTGGTATGCACTGGAAGGATAGACCCTTGGGTTTGGGATTTTTTTCAGTTTATTTTATTTTATTCTTTTTATCCCAGGCTATGGGAGCTTTTGGGTTTAGACCTGGAGGGTCCTTGTTTGCAATTGCTACTTAGGATGCAAACAACAATCCTCGGGCATGCGCTTGCCACCCGCCCCTGTGGCTTAACAGCTACATCCAAACAGTGTCCTCTGCTGCCTGCGCACTAGGGCGTACTCTCAAGTGTTCGTTGCTTTATTTTACAACCACAATTTCTTCTAAACTTAGACGAGCACACAGTTTGTCAGGAACTGTTCCCATGCCAAGTTTCAGGTTTCAAAGTATTGCCATTTTTGAGCTATTCCCTGCTTCTTTCCTTCTGTGTGTCTCCCTTGCACTTGCACACAAAACTTTCTTTTTAGTGTAGAAAACTATATTTTTTCCACACGTTTGTAACTTAAAACATCTGAAGAGGTTTTGCTCCAAGTTTATATTTGAAAGAAATAATGAAAGCCAACGCTGGCAGAGAAAGCAGTGTGAAAAGTTGCAGCTCAGAAAATTCAGGAACGTTATGGGCATTTGCAGAGGAGGACTAAAATGGAAGTCCTTGCAGCCTGCCTTAGCAGGAACCCGGGTCCAATGTTCCGTAAGGTTGTAGCTGCTGTAGCACAGAGTAGTACTCCTGGTCGGGCAACTTCATGTGCTTTATAACACGACGAGGCAGTCCAGTTGTTTGTTGTAATCTAGCATCTTCAAAAGCACTGCAAAGGCTAAGCATTTATGTTTGAAGATCTAACTGGGAGGGCTGTGCTGTGAGTTTCTGGCCCATGAACAGTTACAAACATCTGGGTTTTCTTCGTACTAGTATTGTCAGGTCGGCAGCCTTGCACTCCGTCTGCCCTGGCAGAATCTTCCACCTTTCCCTGACATCATGGGGTTTATTTGCTGGATGTCCCCCTGAAGAAAATGGGTGTTGCATAGGCTGGGTCTACGTTGTCTAGAGGCTGTAGGCTCAGTTTAAGCCTGTGTTTCAGAGTGTTCTTAATCTACGTCTAGACGTAGCGTAGACATTCCTGTGTCTTCACTCTAGTTGAAGCATGGCGTTAGGTTTTGGTGACTGCGTGGCTGCTAGTCAAGGCAACGAGCCAGACTTTGATTTTAATCAGAAAGTGTAGCTTCTCCATGTCAATATCCCACGAGCCAGATGCTGCCACCTCCTGCAGATTTTCCTCTCCTCCCACCCTGTCCTCTGAAGCCCCCCAGCAGTTGTTTTATGAGTAATGACATGCACCTGGGTTTCAAAACACGCACTCTTGTGGATTTTGCTGGGGTCAAGCAGAGAGTTGCTCTTTCATCCACCACATAGTTGGGTTGGCTACATTGAAGAAAGTATGAGAACTGTAAGATAGGACTAGGAAACGGGTCTTGGACTAGGAAATACATCTTCTACTTGCTTTTTATGTAGCAGAAAGGGTTTTCAGCTCTAATCCATAATGCTGGGACCAGGGTGACAACTTGGCTCCATAGTAGAACCCAGCATATCACAGCTGTCATGTTCCTACGTTTACCTGGGTTTTATGTTTGGTTCTGGAAGTCTCAAACTTCACAAATTATTTTCTGTGGTACTGTTAGGGCTTGTGAATCTGGAGTTATGGATTCTTCGGCATGTACAAGGATTTGAGGGGCTACACAGTTGATCCTGGCTGTAATGCCAGCTATGATGAGATGTGGCCCTGAATCAAAGCCACAAGCTGGCCAGCCTCTTCTATGGGGACATCCTTACCTGTTTCCAGATCCAAATGTTGTGTCTGTCTTGAATCTTTGTGATCAGGTAAATTAAATTCTTAACCCCGAACAGTGCAGGAATTTGTAGAAAAGTAGAACTAGAGGAGCATCTAAACTGGTGTAGTTTAAGCTTATCTTTTTGTCTAAACAAACTTCAGCTGGGAAAGAGGTAGACTTTCTGGGATGAAATTGTAGGTTCACTGCCCTGAAAGGGATGATTCAACATTTCATCTTTAGGCCTGGCAGGATTCGTTTGGGTGCAACCTATCTATTATGCATGAGCATGAAAGATCTCATGTACTTTCCATAAAAATCTTCTTCAATTTGGGACTGTTTCAGACTTTTTGCCATTGAAGTATTTGTAAATTTTAAAAAAATCTGATGATTTTCTTTAAACCAGCCTTGTTTGGTGTGCTCCTCCGTTTTGTGCTGCTTTGAGTTGAGTTGTGCATGGGCACTGTATTTAAAAAAAAAAAAAAAAAAAGGGAAACTCCAAGGATATTATTGTTATCGCCATAGACAAATTCCTAGAAGCGGTGCCATGATGTAGTAAATGCTGTGTAAACCCAGAGTAACAAAATGTTCTTTCATTTACCACCTACCACAACACAAAGCTGTATTTTTGGGTGTGAATACTGTGATGTATCATACATACACAGCATGCTGCTTCTGCGGCAATCTGATGAAATGCTGCACGCTGTTATTTCTAAGCTTGCGTCTTTGGGACATTCCAGGTTAGATACAGGAGGTTTCTCTGTGGCTTAGTGTCCATAAACAGCCTCGTGCTCTTTGGCATCTCTGCCAATTGACATCTGCCTCTTGCTAATTACACACAGATTAAAAGGTGATCACCCAGCTACTTATCTTTGCAATACAGGTGGCGATGCCAGGCAGTGTGTTTTTAACATGCTGGCAGCCTCTCGTCCCACACCAGTCACCCTCGGTCACCATGCCCACCACACAGCTCTATTTCTACTCATTAAATATACTTAATAAATAAATAGCACCTTCTAAACGCGTAGGCGGTTTGTCTAGCACAGCACTGGTCCTTCCAAACACGCTCTGAAGTCAAAACTGTCTGTTCAGCTTGGCCAGGATTTATCATTAGAGCAGTATGGGCTAGAAAGCGTATTTGTGGCCGGCGTGCCAGCTTGCCTGAATAGCCCGCAGTGTAATCTCCCTCTTTCCTCGGTGGGAGGAGCTGCCAAAAATAGCAAGCCAAGAATTTGTCCATGTTATTTCTGGGATTGCACCAGGAATTGACATCAGGAGGAGAGAAGAGAAAAAGCAAGCAGTGTGAGAAGTTTAGGGTCCAGGGCTGTTTGGGTTTGCAGGCTGCCTCGGGGTGGTGTGGAAGGGTCTGGTAGCCACCATCTGCATGTGGGTGCTTCCATGGGCAGGGCTCTCCCCAGGCCCTGGATGGCTTGAATGAAGTGGCTTAAGCCTCTGCTGTCTGTTAGGGCAAACCTGCTTGGCCCAGCGCATTGGACTGAGCCAGGGACTCCGTTTTGTGGTCCCACGGAGCAATAATGTCCCCCACAACAGCCACGGGACTGTGCCAGGAGTGAAGTGTTAGTTCCTGCGGCCGAGAAAAGGCATGAATGAGCCCTAGCTGAATCAGCCTTCACAAAAGCCTATGAATTGAGCTGTGACTTCTCTGTGGAAAGGGCTGTTTGTGCTGTAGGAGACATCACTGCCCTGGACAGCTGGGTGGGATCCCAGGGACGGGGATGGAGATGCTGAGCATGTTTTTGTCACTGCTGCTGCATCCAGACCTGGGTGGCCCTTACGCCATGGGGTTATATCAAGACCAGTTTGAATGACCCTCCATGTAGAAAATTTTTGCTTATTGCTAGTTAGCAAAAGATTGGTCCTACCTAATGTCTTCTGTGCTGTCTGCCCCCTCCTTTCCCCTATTCCCTTTGTTTTCAGTATGTACTTTTGGGAACAGCAGTAATTAACATCCTAATCTGTGCCCACAGCAGTTCCCCTGTCAGCAGGGAAGTCACTCTGCACCAGCCTGGCACACACCGCCGCTTGCTCGGGAAAAGGGTAGGGGATGTATAGAAAGCTGAGGTTACCCTGTGCTGAATGATGAGACAACGGGGGGAAAGCAGGGTGTTCTTGTTGCATAAAGAAGTGAGAGGTGGTCAGGGCGAGAAGGGAGGAACTTGTGCTGACAGTGTAGGAACTTGAGCAGCAAATGAGCGGTAAGTCAGGCTTCGTTAATGTTGCTGCTGAAATAACCACTTTGTTAGCCCGAATGGATTCATACAAGTATGTCATATGCATCATGAAAGAGATCAGAGCCTCCTCTGTGTGCTAACGAAAGATCCATCTCGCTCCAACACAGGCTGTGGGCCAACTCTCTGGCCTGTGATGCAGCTAATTGGGCATCCGAGTCCTGGGTTCAGTGGCACTGGCCTCATAAGGGCCTATTTAGCTGCCTGACTTATCTCCAAATAGCCGTTTGTTCCCTGCCTGCAGTTGCATTCACCATTATCTTTACTTAATAGTGCATCATATTACAATGAAGAGGCTACTGAGTACAAGTCCTAAGGAATGAATAAATTTCTGTGTTGTCTGTTACGGGACAGAAGGCGAAAGAATTCAGTTTGCAGCTTTGGTCTACCCTTACTTCTCCAAAATTTGCCATGCTCTCAAAGTTGGTCCCTGTGCTGTATCAAGTGGCAGTTTGAACATCCTGTGGGGGGCCACCAAGATTTACCAGTGCAAAGAAAATAAGAAATGCATGTTCACATTTGACTATAATGATTAATGACTTACTGACACCCATTTTAGCAAAAGCCATGTTTGGAGCTCAACACTGCTGCTGCCATGGTGAGAGATCCATCCTGCTTCGCAGAGCTTAGAGTCTACCCATAAAAACCAGGTACTGATGGAGAAAGGGGAAAAGGTAAATGTAAAGGCTCCAAGAGGTAAAAGCACCTTCTCCATGTCCTGCCTATGCCAGAGAGCAGGGCTATGAGCATAGATCAGGTGCCTTTGTTTAGAGTTGTAAGTGAAAATATTCTAGGCGAAAACTGTCCTGTAGGTTGAGGATCTGGATAATGCCAGCTCCTCCTGAATTCTGCCTTTCACCATAGTTAGTTCTGCTAGAGTCAGACAAAGCAGCTACAGAGGGAACAGACCTCACTGTAATTAAGGAGATCAGCATCTGACGCTAATGCAGCAAAAATCAGTCCTGGCTGCAGCAGGTAACAGGAGCTGGGCATGATGGGTTTGCCTGCACGTTCTTCCTGAAAAAGTAACTTTCACCTGTCATCCCCTTTTTCTTTCCTCAATGAATCAGAAATCAGGAAAGCATCTTGGTTTAGCACTTGCAAAACAAAGCATTGGGTACTTTTTGTTTAAAGTAACGTTGCAGTTCAAAATGTACTTGATCTTTATTTCTAACTGTTTAGAATGACTTGAACAAAATATTTCATCCAAAAGGGGATTTTTTTGAAGAGAGCAGTCCTGGGTACCACTCTACTGATTGTCTGATCATTTTTAAGATCTGGAAATGGCAGCAAGCCTTTTCCAGGTAAAAAAGAGATACCTTAAAGGCACCAACCAGCACATTCAAGGGGAATACTGTTGTTTGGTTTTAGCTCCTCCTCTGGTTTGGTATTTAAAGGATAATGTAGAAATGTATGGACATTTCTACAACTTGGAATCAATGCAGTAGGTTTTAAAATTTCAAAGGATGGATTGTTGCAGTAGAAAAAAATTGTAATCATAAACCTATAACTGGGTCATCTGCCAATTAGAGGAATAAAAGAGTTGCAAGGCAGAACACACCCCACATATTAAACTCAGCAGGATTATTTGATTAGCGTATTGCTGTCATTCCCATTAATGGCACACAATTGAAGCTGCTGTAGGTGACCCGTCAAAATGTTTTCATAGTTTTTTAGATTCATGGGAACTTTTTTCTAAACTACACAATGGAACAGCTGCACCGTACAAAACACGGCATCTCGAGTCACAGCCTTGAAAAGCCACACTGTTTTTCTTTGGTGCAGGTGCAGTAAATGGTAGCTAGTCATTCCATAATTTGAAAGCTGCGGATGACCTATCAGTATGCAGGACCCCAAACTGTAAAGCCGGGTGGAGAGGAGAGAATGAGGGAAGCTGAGGGCAAGGAGGGAATTGGGCTGCACAGCTTTTGGGGATGTTTAAACTGGTGTGAGTGAACAGGACCCATCCAGCAAACAGAGATGTGCTTCCAAACCACTTTTATCGACAAAGGTATTTAAAGCCTGAATTCAGGGGGATGGCAGAGTGCTGAAAATGCTGATCAGGAGGGTTTAATCCAGTGTGAAAAGCGTGAGAAGTAGTTAAAGCAAAGGAATACCTTATGGAGCAAGCTGTGAGGTGACGGGGTTGAACCGCTGTGTTCATCGTGCTGACTCTCTTTATCCCTTTGGTTTGGTTTCATTATTATGCCTTCATGTGAAAACCCCTACAAATAAAATAGATAACAACAGCTCATGAAACTGTTGATCTGCCTGCCATAAAGGATTTCAGCTGTGGCCTGGAAAGATAAATATTATTGCAGTTTGGGTTTTTTTTCCCCAGTTCCAGATACTTTTCCTGAAGGATGTCAGAGTGGTGGCCAGCTGTAGTGCTTTTAATGTAGCAGACATAGGGAGATCTCTATACAGAGCATCATCAAAGCTCTGATTCAGACCTCCTTTTCCACTTGGTGCAGTTGAGAAGTGAGCTTGTAACACCCTTCAGTTAAAATCATATTGAACCCCTCTGAGATTCACGAGTGCAAGTTGCTGTTAGCCACCTGCAATGCAAGCACTACAGGTTTGATTAAAGGCAGCTCAGCAATCCTTTGGGCCTTCAGGAAAGCATCTTGCAATGGAAACTTTGTACAAAGTGAACAAGAGCAGTCAGTAATAACCAAATAAATACCTTCAGTACCTGCATTTGGGCTTAAAAATGCTGCTTGGGATGATTTTCCTCAAGAGAGCTCTGTTTTTCCAGCACAAGCCAGAATCTGCTTGTATGTCCAGACAGCTTGGCTAGTAGTGAGATGGAAACATTCTTATTTTCTTGTACTTTGAAGTCTAGCTATTGTACAGATAACTATTGTGTTGGAAACCCAAGGCTGGTGGTTCAATCCAAAAGGACAGAAGGGAAACCCAGTGTGTATTCTGTTCTTCCAGTGCTAGTGAAGGCCCTTGTTCTAGGAGATGGCATGGTTATATGGTTGGAAGAGCTTTTATCCAAACAGGCCAGAGCTGATTTTGTTCTACAAAGCTGAAATGGGGCCTCTGGAGAGGAAGATAAAACTCTGTATGCTTAGGCAGGGAGTTGCCAGAGGATTTTCTGGCTGGGGGCTCTCATCTTTCAACACAGCCTCACCTGGGCAAGGTAACTGGGAGATCAAGGACTACACAAGCCGACATTATCTCCACTACAGACCCATTTCAATTCTGGATAACGGTGGCCAGCTTGCTCTGTTGCAAATGCTTTAATAGGACTCTGTAAAGTCCTTAGATTTTGTCCCTGCCCTGTGGGGCCAAGCCTATTCAGCTAAAAAAACCACACAAAACAAACCTTTTCATCACTTCCCTGGACTATGTCCCCTTTGCATACCCACAAGTGATGTTGGTGGTTGAAACGTTTCCTCCTATCCTGATGCCCTCGCTCAAGACAAACTCCCTGTCTCCGTGGGAGTTTCCCAGTGTAAAAACTAATTAAGGACAGGACGATGCAGTGACGATATAAGCCATAACCTGTTTATTTTAGCCAGTATTTAGATTATGACTGAAGTGGGAAGCAGCGTGAGTTTCTGCAAGACAACACTCACATTTCTCACAGAGCATTGGAGATGGCATCAGTTCAAGGTGGGGCTGGTGATGGTGGAAGCCTTTGGAGTTGATGTTAGAGGAGAACAGACACGTAGAGCATCACGTCAACTCCTCGTTGTATGTGAAGACATAATGAGGGGTGTTAGAGATTAACCACAATGACGTATGCTCATAGGAAGCAGTGGGCCTGGCACTCTTTCCTCTGTACAGATAAAGGATCAGATAAAGACACTGTGCCAGACACAGCCTCAGTTAGAGGAAGAGCTTTTAGGCTGGTAAAGTCATTGAAATATATCAGATTGAAACACTTGTCCTCTCTCCTATCCCACAGTCATTCAGAACAACCTTACTTTGTTTGAGACCCTTTACAGGAATTACTGGGGAGGGTTCAAGGCTGCATTGCTCACACCATTTTCCTGTGTGCTCCTAGAGAAAGAGGATTGAAAGTCAAGAACCTTCCACGCTCCCATTCCTGTGGCTGAGTAATTCTTAGTGTAAGGCAAGATTTGTTTCAATCAGATGATAAGTAACGAAAAAGCTGTTTTTCCCAATTCCCCTTTTTTGTCTAAGTTTAGCCTTGTTTTTTAAAATCTGTTTTGTTAGTTTTACTTAAAAAACAAACAGAAACAAGTTGGAACCCAGAAGGGAAGCATAGATTCACGCGCACTCACACTATTTTATTTTCATCTTAATTTTTGACGTTGTGACTCTTCACCAGCACCTCTAAACACGGACCAGCTCTCAGGTGTGGGTGTTGCACTGCCCACAGAGGCTGACAGCTGCTGCTCTTGTTCATCATTATCAGCACAGTCGTGCCATTGCGTACCACTCAGCACTCGTTAATTTGAGACCAAGCTCACTGCATGTCCCAGCAGAAGCAGCAAACTGTTAGAGAAAAGAGATAACAAGGGGACAAAAAAAATGTATTTGGTAGCAGTAAAGAGCATGCAGGAAGATGCTAGTCATGCAAATCTCTTGTAATGTAAATGCTGCCTGCTCTCAGGTTAGCTTCAGTGTGAAAAGCGGCTCTAGAAGTATCATGTGTAACTTCAGGTGTAAAGCAAGTGAATGGCAGCAATGAAGCCCCTGTGTTGTTTTCCATGTGGGTAGTACCCCTTCAGGTGGGGGGCTCTATGGGAACAGTCATTTTAGGACCCCCCTCTCTGGCCTTCCTTGCAGTTATGTTTATCTCATCTCTAAACATTCCCTCTGTTACCCAGTGTATCTTTGATGAGCGTCCAAAGTTCATATCCGCTCTTGTGTTTAACCTTCTTGTTCAGCGGCTGAGGTCGGTGAGCTAATTACGTGCACACCAGCCTCTGAGCACGTAGACCAGGTCTTTTTCTTTTTACTGGGTGACTGATTAGCAGCAGTGGGCCAGCCCATAAAGGAAGGGGCAGCCGTTAGCACCAAGGAGTCAACAGGGCTATTCTTGCATCTTGCAAAACATGCTGGAGGGTTGGTGGGCAAAAGTGAGCACTGCGCCCAGCCTGTTGGGTTTTCCATAGGTTGCTGTACAGAAAACATACTCTGTAGCTGACTGAAAACATTTTCAAGGTGTTGTTAAGAGGTATGTGCCCATGTTTTATCCCGTGATCTGGCCCAGCTTTGCTATTGTTATGGAAGTGAAAGGTTGGGAAGCTGCTGCTGGAGTTTCCCTCAGCACAGGGAAGTCGCAGCCTTGAGGAATAAGTCCTCAAGGAGACGGTACAGCCGTCAGTGGGGTAGGACCCTGGGTGATGAAGTCTGTGTGTGTGAAGGAGGCATCACAGCTTTTCTGCCTCTTGAGGTGTTTCAGTGGACAGACAGCGTCATGCTGTGCAGGGTGGTTGTGATGTTCGTAGTGTCTTTGATATGTATCTGCAAGCAGTTCTCTTTTAAGGCACAAGACCCTTCATTAGCTTTGGAGCACTTAACTGGGAGGATGTGGAGTGTCAGGAAGCTGTAACCCTGGAACTGTTTGTCGTTGCCTTCTAATAGATGCAGCGCATGAATAGGATACACAGTGGTCAACACAGGGCAACGTGTAAGTGGGCCAGTGCTGGAGGCTTCGGAAAAGGGTATGTCCTAAGTTCTCCTCTTCACTGGGGACAAAGCATCTAATGTTCATAGCAGAGGCCAGTTCATAGATGTCTAATACAAAACATGGAGAGAGTATGGCTTGTCCTTTTAAAACAGACCACGGTGGGACCGGCCTCTCTGTGATCACAGCACGTGCCCAAGAGGCGCGTGGTGCCAGGTAGTGGGACTCGGGCAGAGGGACTGAAGAACCCCATTTCCCTCACTGCAGAGACTGCCCTGGGCAGGGTGCTCTCCCCTCCACCTTCATGCAGCCTCATGAGGCTTTTGTTTTGTCTGCAGTTTTGGGGTTTTGCTTCTTAAATACCTAAATAAAAGCATCTGTTTGGATTGCCTGAGCAGGATGTTACGCACACCAAAACCAGAAGGATTTTTCCCAGGGCTTCCAGACTTTGGTGGCCTTAGCACCCACTGAAACTTTGGGAAATGGAGCTTTACACATAGATGTCAAACTCTTTATCTCCACATTTTACATGGATATTTTGCTTTGCATTAATACTTCTCAGACACTATATTTTGTGCTAATGAGCTCCAATACTTATAAGGAGCAGAACAGAACTGAATAAAGTGCCAAAGGAATAATTATTTTCACACTTGAGCAGCAGACTGACAAAGACAAGTCCTGCTCAACCTAATAAGCTCCTGGAGCAAGGAGGTGTTTTGAGAAGTTGAGCTCCAAGAGGTTAAGAGTGTATTTCCGAGCTTCCTAGAGACTGACACCTATTTGAAATGCAAACCAGAGGGAAGCAGGAAAGCATTAGCAAATCAAAGTGTGTTCTTCACTTGGGGTAGCTTCTGTCTTCACAGGCAGATGGGTTATGGGCACCAGTCTGGTGCAATATAATTTTTTTTTTCTCCATGACTGGGAAAGAAAATAAAGCTAATGCTGTGGTTGATTAGAGAGCTCTTGCCTGGTCCAAACAGAAAAATACACCTTTTGCTGTTGGCACGTGACACTGTGAATATTTGCTTTGGCTAATAAACATGGAGAAGTTGTTAAATGATTTACCTGCTCTGTGTACCTAGTATTTGTTGCTAAGCTTTTCAATATTTAAACGCCCATCTCTCCAGCACACAGGTCTCTGCAGAGGTGGGGTGTGGAGGCTCCGTATAGTGTCTCCTACCAACCTTTTTGGTGAAAACTGGAACTGGGTGTGTAAAACATTCCAGAAGCAAGGATGGGCTCATGGACCATCAGCTCTACTCTGTAGGTAGCCATTGCATGCCCTTGGTGGGAACTGCACAGGGGGCATTGCTGGATTTGCCTGAACAGTCTTGCCGAGGGACTGCTGGTGGCATAGTGATTGTGCTGGCTGCAGGATGCACAGGGTGCCTTTGGGAAGACAATTTGTTCTGTTTGTAATCTAATTTTGGCTTTTTTTTTCCTTGCAAATAGTGTTAGGCTACCAATAAATTGCAGGGGTTTGCCCATGGATCTTAATAGCAACTTTGTTGGCAAGAGAAAACTGCTTTTAAATGTGTTTGTCCTAAGAACAAGCAAGTGAACAAAAATCCAGCCAGTTGTCATCTGTGGTTTTAAAGAGGACTCAAGGTGTGAGTCGTGTCATACGATTTTGGTGGTTTCTTATACAAAGCTTTTGGATTTTGATGAGCTTGGGGTTTTTACATTTGCTTGATTCCAGTGTCTGCAGCCATATTCCAACAGGGTGGCCTGAGAGCTGGATATGCAAGACAAGCTGCCCTGAATCACTGTCTCCAGTACAGGTTATCTTATTGTTATGATAGAGATTGTTGCTGGGTTTTGACCCTTCTAGGATTGATACGTAACCAGAGGTACCTTTTAATCCTCCCTGGAGGGGGGATTTTCCAAAATAATCACTTAATGGAGCCATATATAGCCAAGAACAAATTGGCCCTTACCCCAGGTTGATGCTTATGCATGACTTCACTGTAACGCTGTACAGCTTCTGGGCATGCTGGTGGGTACTTTGTGCCTTTGCAATCTCTTCTGCTTTAAAAGCTGAAATAGAGAAGAGCACAGAGTTTTCCTGGTCTTAAAACCCAAGACTTACATTCCGTATGCTCCAGTGCTATTTACTGATGCTGTCTATTAGCTCTTTGCTGGTGTGCCTGCAGCCCCAGAGCGTGCTCGTAGCACTGCTGGAAAACCCAAAGCAGGACAGAGGTGGTGTCTTCACCACCAGTTGACTACATCCCTGCAGTGCTGAAGGCTGTGTGGTGTCCTCTGTGTTCTCACAGGTGGATGCTCTCTTGCTCTGAACTCCTACCGGCATCCCAGAGCCAACCTGGGAACCAGGCTGGTCCCATTGGTGTAGAATCCTCTTTTAGGGCAAAACTCTTGCTGCTGACGTGGATATCTGTGTTAGCAGCAGAAATCTGTTCCTGAAAATCTGTAAACTGCAGTTCTTATGCTTATTACAGAAGGAAAAGTAGACTCCCTAGATGGCTGGTTTGCTGGCTGGAGCTTGAAGTGTTAATTTGTCTTTGCTTACCATGTTTAGCTATGCAGTGGCCCAGTAACAGCTATTCCAGACAAGTACCTGATGTTTATATGACACATGGGCAAGTGCAATGACAGACTGGCCATATAGGAATACACTGCATGGTGTGCTACAAGGGATAGATTTACTGAATAAAAGAAAGAAGAATTTAAATAACCTTTACTCTTCATATTCAGGAGTGGGAAGGGCTCGATTTGAAGTTCTGCACACCTGCAGAATGATCTTTTTTACCCCAGTAAAGGCTTGCTAGTGAGTTGAATTTTGTACGCAGATTCCAAATCAAACTATTTGTTGATGTCATGAAAATTATACTTTAAGCTGTGTCAAACCCTCAAAAATGTAACTAATTTCCTCTGTTCACTCAACACCCCTCACTCAGTAAACTGGGGCCAGAAACCAAATGGCAAACCAGCTTGTGACTATTTTTGCTTTTTGTATGAATGTTCTGTTTGAATGTTTTTTGGGGTTGAGTTGTTTGGGGCTTTTTTTACCTTTTCTGTAGCCTTTTTTATCTTTTCTGTGAACATTCCAAGAGCGGTGTTTCTGCTGGGTGATTTTCTCTAAGCAAATGAAATGTGTTTGCTCAAATTATCTCTGAATGTGAACTCTGCATCGCATGTTTCCTGTGATGCATTGCAAGCTGTTAGTACATAGCCACCAAAATGGGGAACACGTGCAGTACTGGAGCTTCTATAATTATTCAATACAGAACAAATTCCTAAATTTGACCGTGAGCTATCTGAAATTCACTGTTTTCAAGGTATTCACTGAAATAGACTTGTACAGTGCAGCAAAATTACAAGCAAATTCATTCAAAGATTTGATGAGATACGTTTGAACATTCAGTGGGAAAAACATAACTCATCTGGTAGATTCCAGGTAGAAAGTAATTCATGTTTTAGCTATTGTGGTGGCTGAGTCTTTGTATGGGAACATTTCATACCAATTTTAGTCCTCCAGTAGTGTATATATAGTATAATTTCAGAGTGCTTTGAGTTAAATAGGTCTGTGTGCCTTTTTTACAAGGATCTCTAGGAGCTTTACAAATACTGATTGTGGCTTACATTTTTCTTTCCACCTGGGAGGTGTGTGTAAGTGGTTGGGTTCACATGTACAACAAAAGATTTGTGATCATAGAGGGCATCTGATCTGCCTGACATCACACACAGTACCTCAAGGTCAAGCCAGACCCCAGTAATCTTACCTGCTGCTCAATCCCCTAACTTCATCTACGACCTCAGGCTTTCTTCACATGCACTGTCAGAAGGAAACATGTATGTGTATCCCATGTTTGCCAGTAAAAAAGGTTTCTAACATCTGTGGAAATGATGGGTAGGAATTTGAGACAGGTTTCAATGTGAGCTGGAACTCTGATCTTATTGATGTGTCAGCTCTTGAAAAAGTTGAAAACTTAGAGTAGAGAAGTTAGCAAACATTCAATTATCTCTTTTGGCCTCAAACCGGGCTGTGAGATCTTAACTTGGAAATACCATGAGAAGTCAAAATACAAGAGCAACAGGAAGAAAACGTAGATGGAAGGAAATACGGTTGGGCCTTATGCCTTAGAGCTTGATGTGATGTTCAGAGCAAAGTTCAGGCTAGCGGCTTTTCTGTCCAAGCTGGACCATGTGCCCATGGCTGGTCAGGACACCACTCGCCTGCATGATGTCTAGCTCGAAGCACCAGAGTGTGTTTTCCCCAGTTAATGGCCACTGCCTGCAGGAGCTGAGTGCTGAGCCCACCTGAGCTGCAAGAGCATCAAAGGGGACCCATGTTTGGTGTTCAGGCAAGGTCAGAACCGGGGGGGGGGGGGGGGCTAAGCCCCCCGTTATGGGCTGCCTTTGGTCTCCACCACATTGGCCAGGCACTCAGAGCGGGCTGGCTGTCCCTTACAAATTACAGGTCTTTGGTCTCCGGTGCTGTCAAAGCCAGCAACTGTCATCAGTACTGTGTTGATATTTCATAAATAAACAAAATTGGCAGAAATGGCTCTGCAAGCCATGTTGGCTCCTTGGAGGACAATTTCCCAGGTTCTTTGCTTACTATAAGCCTCGCTTTTGCCTAATGTACTAACTCTCAGAAGAGCTTGAGAAGAATTTTAATGTGCTAAAGCTGGAAAAGAAGTGACCATCTCATGGCAGGATTTGCCTTTCCCCTTTGGCCTCTGGTTCACTCTACACTTTCCTCTGGGTTTTGAATGTGCTCCCAAAGAAACATGCTTTGTCCCCTAGGGGAGCATCGCTCTTTGGTGTTTCCTTCTATGCATTATTAAGCTGCAAAAAGAGCTTTGCAGCTTTGAAATATGTTCTCATTAGCTGTAATTAAATCTTTAACTTCTTCAGGCTTGGATAAGGCACAAGCTCTGCTCATCCCAAAGTCTTTCTTCTCCTCTTTCTTTTTTTTAAAAATATTTTATTAGTCTCACACTTTGCTAATTACTGAACGCAATGATGTTTCCAAAGCAGCCACAAATAAAAGTATTTACTATTCAGTGAGGCATGTGTTAATCTGGCAAACTATTATATTGGCTACACAGTCTCTTATTTAATATGAATCACTCTGTAAAGTGCCTCAACAGCACAGCTTCTTATTCATTATTGCTTAATTTCATGATATCTGAGATGTGGGATTTCAGTTAACGGATAATTGAGATCATAAATCAAAATATTTTCAATGAGATTACATGAAACACAAGATGTTCAGGTTTGGAGCCTGAAATACCGTTGTCCCTCTCAGCAGCTCTCAGCAGGGATGGGTGAGGTCTGCAGGCATGTCCCTTTCTCTGTCTCGACTCCAACGCTGGATCTGCCAAGACAGGGCAAGTTTTTGGTGCGTGGTCCACTTTCTGTCTGATATACTTGCATCACCTCTAGTGGTGTAGGATTCCCAAGTGACGTTTCTCTGCTCTTGACACATCCGTTAGATGGGAAGATTTCTTGTTCCCAGTTTACCAGTAAGAACATGAGGCCAGTCACAGCATATGCACTCAACTTTTGGCAGCATGTGAACATCCAGCGATGTATATGAGACTTAGCTGGGTTTTCAGGTTCTATACTACATTGCCAAAACCATTCTCCAAGTGTCCTTAAGGTTTTACAGGAAATCTGGGAAGGAATAGAGATGTCGTAGACAGGTGGTCTCAACAACTGACCCATCTCTCTAACTCTTTTCCATGACAGGCACTGAAAATCAACCCACCTGGGATGACTAATTCCTTCCAAAAATCCTAATTATTGCTTTTGTTACTGAAAAGGACTCCTAGATAATGCTATATAAACCACTGATGCAGCAAGTATTTTAGAAGAGAGAAATTACTAGATGTACTGACAGGCACCTTCGTTCTGTCTTCCCCATTTAACGCTACTGACCTCCATAAGCCTCGGATCGATCACGCTACCAATTTTCTGACAAAAAATTAACTGATTCCTTTTTTTGAGAAAGTGGGAAAGAAAAGTTACCTTAAAAGATCACAAAGAGGACAGGAGTCCTCTTCATGTGGAACAAAGATGTTGTAAAACAAGAGTGTCCAGTTCTAAATTTTTCTAATGGAGATAAAACCTTCAGCAGAGTTTATATATTTTTCGCTAGATTCCTTTTGTTTCTTTTCTTTCTTGGCTTATTTGTAGCAGCCTTGAAAATAGTAGTTTCATATGGAAATGCTGATACAGCACTCGGCACCATAGCAGCAACCCGTATCTTCTCTGGTGTATTTTAGGTTGCCAGCAAGGCCTGGGTTACTGCTGGCCAAATCTCACCAGGCAAAATTATTGCTTTTTATAAGGTCAAACGTGTAGCTTCTTCCTACTGGAAAGCCTGAGGAAGGACAATGAGTGATTCATTGTAGGCACTCAAGACACACAGACCCCTCGTGTGCACGGTTGTGGGAATACATTAGTACACAGATTTCCTGTTCGTACAGTCCAAGTTATGTAGAAAATGCCTTTGACTCATCGCTGGAGGACAGAATGGGCTGTTTGTGACCAGCTTTCTCTTGTTTCCTATTATTTTTTGCTCTGCCCCTTCCAGGGTGTTGTTTGACTTTGTTATTCACCCTAGGGGTTGAGCTGGGAGGTTCACCAAAATCATGGACCATGTAGATTTAGAGCAGCTGAACCATTTAACCCAGGGGTGCAGCAAACTGTGGCTGTTATGGAACCTCCTGCAGCTTTGTCCAAGAGTCTCTGAGTTGCCCCATCTATCCAGATACTCAAAGTGGACAAATACACTCTCATTGCTAATCCTGTTTACTGACCCCATGCTCTGTGCCCCCAGATATCTGCACAAAATGCAGGGGGAGGATGGAAAGGCCATGGGATGGGAGAGGAGAAGCACGGGAGGATCAGTGGTAGAGGGTGTTCAAAGGGAAGAGCGTCCTGGGCAAATATTTCCTTGTGCTGTTAGACCCTTCAGGTCCACAGGTGCTCACACCTCTCTGATGGGATGGGGACACTATTTTATTTCAGCGAACACAGTCATTTTTCTAAGAGCTGAAAAAGTTGCTTGAAGCCTTCAAAGCGGTAGCGGTCTGATGTCAAAGTAATTTTGTGGATCCAGTGGTTTTCTCCAGGCTGTGGTCAATTTGGTGCAGCACTCATCAGTCCTTGGGTGCCTGTGGTTCTGCCCTATCATCCAAATCATCTTCATCTTCTGCCTGAATTCAAAAATTAGAAAGTGCCATTTTTCATTCCCAAAAGCTTCCAAACTGCTCCATAGCTGCTTTACATTTGGTCAGTGTTGGCTAAAGGCCTTGCTAAGAAGTTCATCCATAGGTAAGGGTGAGTAAAGAGGTTAGGCAATGCAGTGTAAGGTCCTTCTCGCTGTCTGGCCTGGATCACAAGACCCAGGGAGCTTCACTTACTTGTTGGACCCTCTCTTCATCTCTGCTTTGCCCTTCTAGAAGGGTTTTTCTTTCTTTTTTTTTTTTTTTTTTTTTTTTTTTTAAATGATTAAAATAGTTCTTAATACCATCATTTTGCTCAAAGTGTAGAAATAGACCGAAAATGCATTCCCCAACTGAACCGAAAAATGTTCAGGTCTCATGTCATTATTTTTTAACCAGGTCTGCATTAAAAGTTTTATGAGCTGCTCCAGTTTCGGAAGGTTTCCCGTAAATGAACTTTCCACCACTCTGTGACAGCAGTGTGTTGCCAACACATGGATAATATGGAAAAATGAAAGGAGGGGGGGGAAGCCCCCCCCCCCCCCCCCTTTCCTCCATCTGTTACAATACGGGACTGTGGCAGGAAACGAGGTTTTGCAGTTTTATAGGAGCAGAAGTGTGTTGTGTGTTTTGTTGTTTTTGTTTTTTTTTTTTTTAAAGCCGTGGAGTGTGTCATTTCAGAGCTGTCTCCAACAATCTGGAAGCAACCAAATTAAGGCATGGAAAAGACATTATGTAATTGCAAAAGACAAAAAACCCTCCCAACACTGAGGCCTTGTGGCAGAAGCCAGTCTCTGACCTCACCCTTCTCAGGATCTCTGGAGAACACTGTGTTCCTCTGGCCCCTTGCAAAAAATAGCCTCTGCCAGATTTCAGCAAACAATTCCGGCATTTCCTTCCCCTGCCTCTGGTCTGTGGGTGTTTTGGAGTCTCTCGCATGTGTGGGCAGGGATTCATTAGCTAAAATAAAAACCGTACTACAGAGCTGCATATTAGAGAAGGAGAAAAAGAAAGTTAGGGGGGGGGGGGAAGAAATTTAGGCAAGTGTAATAAGCCTGCGGCATCAGCTAGTTTGGACTCAATTCCAGTTTTGGAATTAATAAAGAGTAAGCCAGAAATAAAGGGGGTCTCTTGGGTCCTCTTGTCTCCCCTCCCGTCATCAGTCGTGGTCCCTGGTGCCTTGTCTTGCCCAGCAGCAGCCAAACCCCTGGGGTCTGAAGTGCTGCATTTGCAACTCCTGCCGGCACAGCTGAGCACGGGCCGAGTATTTGAAAGATCAAGGTCTTTGTTCTTTTTTAGCTTTTCCCAGTATAATCCCTACAGAGATGTAATCATTTGGTGTTGTTTTTACTCTGAATTCTCTTTAATTTCCTGCCTGTGGTTTTGGGGGTTTTGTGAGGTTTTATGGTTGTGGAGAAATTTTGCTGTTTACAGTGGCTGTCCTACATGCTCTAAAAACAGCATCCCATTTCTTCTAAGAAAAGTCCTCGTATGTCCTAATTTAAGTTACTGGGTCATCATTATTGCCACAGTGATACTGCTGAGGGAACACAAATAAATATCCTTGCCCACGGGCATCCTGCTGTCACTTTGGTCCCAGGTCTCTGGGGGCAGGAGAACCCTGTTCATCTTCAGGCTGCAGGTTGAAGACCCCAGATTTCACTGCTGGTATATCCAAAAGCAAGGGAAAGCTTCTCCATTTCCTAACCACAGAAGCCAGCGTGTTGCCCTCAGTTTTCCCTGCAAATGTGCTTGACTGTGGTTCGTGTCTGCCAGCTGGAGCTCAATACCTTCTTTACAAGCTTCTGCTTTTGGCAGGCAGGCTGCCAGGGGAGCCGGTGATAGATTTTCAATGGCTGGGTTGTTTATTTAGGATCATTGAACCTCAGAAGGCTCCCAGAAGCAAACAGAAGTTTTGGTTGGCCTGGTAGGGAACCCTACATCTGCCTGCTTGGGCTCTGCAACTATTGTTTTAGCATTAAGGAACGTTTGTGTTGCATGTTCTTTAGCTTAACAATTTGGCTGTTGTGGTGCAGGAAAGAGTTTTGTCCTGCTCCTGTCGGCAGCGATGCTTTCCTTGCTCATAAAGCTCTGCGCTGAGGAACGGGTTGGGGCCGGGATCTCAAAGGAGTCTGAAAGTTGGCTGTGGTCAGGATGCCACATTATATGTGTTAAGGTTCCTCTGCTGGGCTTGAGAGTGTGAAAGTTGCATCTATTACCTGAAAATGTAGAAATTCAGTGATATTAGGAGTGGAGAGGCTGGGGAATAAGGTGTAGAAAGACCTGGGCCTTCATGAAGGGTGTCGTCAAACCCACTCACTGTACTGCAGCAGGCACGGGGTTCCTCTTTCTGTGCCACAGCAGTGCACCCCTTCCCCTAAGCCCAAAGACGATGGAGAGATGCGCAGGCAAGTTCTCCACTGCAAATCCCGCTCCTGTAGCCAGCAAAGGGAGGTGAGCAGCTGCAGGGCTATGACAATGCTGCTGCCAGAGCCACAGCATCCAAGAAGCGTTCCTTTTGACTTGAGCTCAATTTCTGGGTAAAACAGGGATCCTAGGTTTTAAAAAAACCCACTAGCATATCGCTGGGATGGATGGCCAGGTGCAACAGCCCAGCGGCAGGGCTGTGCTTGGTACAGCTGGAGCAGGGCACCCACAGCCATGTCTTTCTGATACATCAGCTCACGGGCTCCTTTCTACAGCCACTTCCATGCTCCTTGGCAGGGCAGAAGGGCAATGAAGGGTGAGGTGAGGACTTCTTGCCTTCAAAGGGGCTTACAGCCATGCCCTTAAATGCCTCTGCATTGATCGGTCCTCCCTGGCACCAGCCTGCTGGCTGCACAGTTATCTGAGTGCTGGCCCTGCCACTTGCCCTGTAGGGAGAAGCTGCTGCTTGCTGGCAGCTTTTGCTTTTTCCCCTGTGGAAGAAACCATAAATCATTGATGAATCCTTTACCTAAATGATGCTGCAGCTCCTCCACCAAGGGAGCCAGGCTGCAACAACCCAGAGTCATTGGGGGGAGTAATTCCCATTCCCTTGTCCCTCGCCAGCGGCAGCAGAGCGTGCAGAAGCCCTGTGGGCTGGTGAATCGAACATGAAGCCCTGGGAGAGCGTTTTCTAAGCCCCACAGTGGTGCTGCCTCATTGCCTGCCTTCTGGAGGAGTATCTGACATCTTGGTGCTGGGGATTTTTTTCCTCCATTATGCCAGAACAAAGATAAATATATACATAGTGTGTTAACTGATAATAAAATTAATATATTAAATATATTATTAAACATATATTACACAGATATATCACTAATAATATAATGAATAAATACAAATAATTAAAGGTAAATAATAAAGCTGTTTGCCTCCCTTGCAAATAACTTTAAAATGTGGCAGGTCTCTGTAGTGCTGCGGAAAATGCAGCAGGAAAGGACAGCGACCTAACTGTGGTGAAAGTGTTGATGATCGCCAGGATCCTTCAGGCCACTTTGAAAAACCTCTGCTGAAATGGGGCAGAAACTCATTGATGGATGGATAGAGAGGGGCTGAGCTGGCTTGGGGGGTCAACGCTGGCTGCCCAGTCCCAACTGGCTCCTTGTGGTATTTTGTCTTGGTTAGAGGAATCAAGCTCACTTTGTAGGATGATTGGTAAGAGCTTTTGAGTCTCTTGAGGAATGACCATCATGTTTGCCGGGGTGAGGAGCTGGGGAAGGCGTCGAGTATCTCCAAAGCTTGTGGAAAGTGGTGGCTGGGGAAGCAGCAGAGATGCAGCTAGGAGAAGGGAGAAGAGCTGAATGTGGCCATTAGGCACTGGTGGGGGAGGGATATGACTAAGCTCCTGATGTCCTGGGGACCTCCTTCCATGATTGCTGAGGCTGACAAGTCTAGAAGGATCACACAGACATCAGAGAGCATTTATGAACCTGATCTCAACCTGGCCGTGCCTTGCCGGGGTTTCCACTGGGAAGAAGTTGGCTCTGTACACCTAATTCCGCCTCCTCGGATCCTGATGCCTTGTTAACTGCCTGCCTGATTTCTCAGGTAATGTTCCATTTGCACAATGTAATTTGATTTTGGAGAGGGGGCACAGAAAGCACTGCCAGCAGTTGTTACCCCCTTGACAAACAGCACTGTGTGAAGAGAGCCTTGAAATGCCAGCCCTGAGCCCTCTCTCTAAACGCAGCCGGCAGCGGGGTTTAAGCCATATCCCCAAGGAGACACTAGCTCAAGCATCACATCTTCCCCTCTGGAGGAGGTTTTGCCTTGCTGCTTGATAATGTTCCTTATGATAATTTGCCAGCAATTACTTCAGAGCTTTGTCTCCTCTTGTAAACAGTCTATCAAATTCCGAGTTGTCATTCAGTCTCTGGGCTGAAATAGCATGTGTGTGTCTGTGCAATCCTGAACGCACCTGGTTTAGGTTAAACAAAGCCTGGGGTGTGTTTTCTGCTGCACTGATGTGCCTGTGTGGCTCAGACCTGTGATTGTCCTTAAATGCTGCAGATTAGTGCTGACTGCTGCAGGGATTGCATTAGTGTCTGCTGGCTGGATATTAGGACAAATTTCTTCACTGAAAGAGTTGTCAGGCATTGGAACAGGCTGCTCAGGGAAGTGGTTGAGTTGCCATCCCTGGAGGGATTTAAAAGATGTGTAGATGGTGGCACAAAGCGTCATGGTTTAGTGCTGGACTGGGTAGTGTTAGGTTAACGATTGGACTCAATGATCTTAAAAGTCTTTTCCAGCCTAAACAATTCAGTGATTCTGTGGCTACTACCCAGATCTCTGTATATTGTTGTGTTCCTGCAGCACATCAAAATGTTCTCTCCAAACATTTTTGGAGCAAGAAACAGTTTTTTGGGGGAGAAGGAAAAAAAAAAGTATTATTTGCTGAAAACATATTTTTGTTTTGAAAGAAAAAGGCAAAAAGCATCTCAGACAGGTAACAGGAATGTAAAATACTCAGTGGAAAGTAAAATCCTTTTGATTTTCTCTTCTTCCCATCCACGTCTAACCCAGCCCCTCAGTATCTCCCATGCATAGCTATGGCACAGCCAGTCTAGAGTTGTTAAGGGAATTTCTTCCTTCTGAACTGAAGATGATCTGTATTGGAAGGAACAAACCTAATGCATTTTAGCTTGGCTAAAAAAAATGGATTATTGTTTTAAGTTGGGTTATTTGAAAGGGTTGAAACTACCCAAAATAATTTGCTTCTTTCAATAAGCAGTACTTTATGGTGGAAAGATCATAACTTATGTGTCTTATCTTTTTATCACCATTAAGTTTTTAATATATTACCAATTATCTCTGGATTAGTTGAAAAGTTCATCGTTATGTCTTTTCTCTCCAAATTAACATAAATTAATTACTCTTCCCGGAAAGGACTGTGGAGAGAATAAAAATGCCTTTTGGTAACTGGTCAGACTTGAACAAAAACCCAGAAGTGAGTGTATCTTTAAATGCAAAGAGACAAAGCAGCCCCCAGTATTAAATGCCAAACAATAAAGCCTTTAACATGTCTTTGGGATTTCGAGGGGACTGTACTGCTGACCTCTCATTCCTGCATATTTTCTGCTGGCAACGTGGCAGCCTTTTCCCTCTTATCTGCTCTTAGAAACCCATCCCATGAAATGGCAACTTGAGGACCAAAGTAAAAGCAGGCACTGAAGTGATGGCTTTGCTTGGGAGGGTGGAAGAAGCTCAGAGCTGGTGGTCGCTGGAGGTAAAAATGGTCCAAGGCAGTTAAGGCCGTGGACACATATCCTGGTCCTGGTCTGGCTGGACTGGCTAGACACATCGCAGCCACTCACCAGCAGTGATTTCTACAGCTCTCCTGGCAGAAGGGTTGTGAAGCCCCCAATGTGGCTGCTTTCTTCCCCGCAGGCTGGTTGGCTGGTAGCTGATGGGGCAGCTCTGGCATAGCCATGGTAGTAAACACATAGGGGATGTGGGAATGGCTTGATCTGGCCACCATTCATAAAAGAGACACTTATTCAGAGCCTGAATCCAACTGCAAATCCCTAGCTTGCTGCTGCAAGTAGCTCGTGAAGGTGTTCAGGCTCATGGGGAAGTTTAGGTGAGGTGGTTCCTGGTCCTGGTGGGACCTCATGATGAGGATGGGTGCGTGGTGGCTCCTTCTCACTCCAGCATGGACTGTGGTTGTTGCACACACACAGAGCTGCCACTGTGCTGTGTCTGTGTCATGTTGAAGGCATCACCCGTGGTATGAACCTTGGTATGCACCTCTGACAAATGTTCCAGCTCTGGAGCCAGAAGGCTTGGGCAGAGGAAAGGGGCCTCTGTCTCCTGACAGTCACATTGATTCTGTATGAGCCTGACAGTGGCTTGGATACAGAAGCCTTGCCCCTGCGGGAGGAGGAGGAGACTGCATTTAGAAGTGACTCGTGGGGACATGAGCACCCTCCTTGCATGGTGGCATGAGTGCAGAGGACCTCCTGGCTGCTGGCATGGGGGGCATTACTGATGGGTAGTGGTGGGGTGGCTGATTTTATGTATTAACAAAAGGGACATCTGACTAGTAAAACAGTAATTACCTTCAGATCTAGTAAGTGTAATTACTGAGTAATCCACCAGAGTATATAAGGAGGTACGAATATTTTTAGCCTGCAAGTGAGTTCTTCATAGTCCCCAGGTGCCATACTCCAAGTAAAGAGCACTTAGGCAGCACTGATGGCCTGTAGCTTTTAAGAAATTACTGTGATGCATCTTTAAAACTGGCAGCTTTATTAAAAAGGGAGGTGGGGGGATGCTATTATCTTAAAATAGCTAGGTTAAGAGGGAATACACATTTCAGGAGGGCCCCATTGGACTGCAAGGCTTGCAGGCTTGGTAGCTTGAGGTACAGCTTAGAGCCAGAGATGCTGAGAAATTTGTCTGGGCCATTTTGAGCTGAACGTGCTGCTGTTCTCTGATCCAGGCAGTGGGGCTGGGCTGGGCTCATCCAACGCTGAGATGGGCACTGCCCAGCTGTCCCATGTGTAGTCAGAGCAGGACAAGGAACCTTTGTCAAACACCTGGAGGATGCTAGAGCACAGAAACCAGTTGAGCTGGACCGGTACTTTAACCAGTACACATTTGCTGCTTGGCTGACGAGTGTGAAAAAGGAAAGGAAATTGTAATTTTCTGGTGGAGCAGATTTATTATTCCTTTTTTTTTTAAAAAAAATTAACTTCCAGGAAATCCCATTCATGTTTGCCATGTGGCCAGGGCATGTTTTCAAAGAACCGTTGCAGAGCAAGCAGCTCACCATTATGTTCAAGCATGATTTCAGAGCACCTGCCTGAGCTACTCCCATTGCCAAGCGCTAGATGAAGCCCTGGGAGACAGAGCCTTTGAGCCTGTGTCAGCTCTCATCAGCCTTTCTTTTAATACCTCTGCATAACAAACACCAATTACTATCATTTATGAGGGCAAAACAAAGGTCACACTGGCATCCTGACTTGTGCTTGGATGGTTTCAAGCTGCAGTTTGTTACTTATGTGACAAACATTATCTTTTGCTCCTACTAAGAACTTTGCTTTGCAAGTTCCCCTCCTCCACCCCCCACCCCCAGCCAAAAGTTTGTGCTTGGAGAATGTTTTCCTAAATTCAGGTGAGGGGTTTCAGAGCTGAGTGGCTATAGTTCACCTGAGCCAGCCAAGCACTCCCAGTCTTATCAGTGCCTTGCCAGCTGGGAGGGATGCTGATGGGATGGGTGCTTGAGTGGTTCCCGTTGTGACTGCAGAGCGATGGAGCTAGCAGTTTCTATTGCAAACACCTGTTTACCAGCAAGCCCAGTACGTACATGCTCACAGTGAAAGGTGTGCACTCCCCAAGTGCTCACAGAAAGCCTGTTTAAAAAAAAAAAAAAAAAAAAGGTGTAAAACCCACTCAGCTAGATTCATTTCCATATTTGCAGAAATTTCCGTGGGAATGCCTTTCACAGCACTCAGCCAGCTCGTGCTATGAATTAGCTGAGCCCTTCAACTGCCCCCGGCCTGCAGAGCAATGGTGTGCTGCCTCTTTCTTCCTTTTTTAGCAGACATTTCAAAAGGCAGTATCTTATTCCAGCCTCTTCAGACTGAAGTGGGAATGCAGGCCTCGAAACACCTGCTTCCCGCACCGGCAGCACTGAATGGCTGAGGAGCATGCAGCCACTGAGCCTTTGTTTTAGGGCTTTCTTTTAACTACAAGGAGTAATCGGAGTTGGCTGTTAAATGAATGAGTTTCGTTGGAAGACAAGCCTGGACACCTGAGGTCTTGCATTCCCGGCAGGGCTGGTGAGCACCAAAGGGCTTTTTCAACAGGCATCACTGGAAAGTTGCTATTATGTGCGAGCTTTACACTCAAACACCTTTGGACAATGAAGGCACCAGAGGACACTGCTGCTCCCAATTGTCAGCAGCAGAATAAATCCGTGCTTCCTGCAGTGTTTCCCTCCTCCGGCCGAGGGGCTGGTGCAGAGCAGAGAGCTTTGCAGAGGCACAAAAGGTCTCTCAGTAGAGCAGGGGTCAAACTGCGGGTTCCTCCTTTCAGAACAGCTCCTGATCTCTGATGCAGAGAGTCCTGCGAGACCCCCTTTCGGAAACGGAGAAAGAGTGACATTGTGTTGCAGAAGCGAAGAAGAGAGGGAGGAGGAGGGAATTCCGTTCCAGGCCCTGCTCCTGAAATGAACCTGGGCTGGGGTTTCGAAGCTCCCCGCAGCAGTTTTAGGCCCCCAGCTCCCAGTGGGACCGATGGGAACTCTTACCCTAAATCTCTGCCCTTCCTGGCTGTGCAGCATCTCTCAGAGGGGGATCCAGATACCTGCATCCTTCTAGCTGTGCACCCCATTTGGTCCCCCACGTGTGTCAGGGGGCGTCTGCTGGCCCTGGAGCTGTAGGGAGGCAGTGAGATGGGTTCTGGTACTGAAGGACACCTGCAATCACAGTAATTCAGGTGGACTGGTGATGCGTGTGTCAGCAGGAAGGGGCCGTCTCTTTGCAGAGCTGTGGGCTCCAGTGCCCACAGCCTTTCCCAGGACTTTGGTGAGGACCAGCAGAGATCTTTGGGATGAGCTATGCTGTGGTGCCGGTAGCATGCTCACTCTTTCCTCCAGTGGTCATAGGCTGCAAGTGGATTTGCTTCTGCAAAGCAGACGGAGGCTGCAGTGCCTAACTTCAAAGTTGCTGGGCTCCCTGCAGAACCCATGTCTGCCCTTGAAGGGTGCAATACAGTGCCCTTAAAAATAGGCCGGGAGTCTTACACTTGTCCTCGCTCAGTCCTGTCCCGTGGCAGTCATTGGTGGCCGGGTTGTTTTGTACAGTGGGCTCAGCTGGATGGCCAAAGGAGGGTGCGCAGGGCGACCTCATTGCCGTTTACGTGTTATCTTCATGAGCAGATACAATGGAGCCATAGAAATTCATGTGGAGAGTGACGTATTAATACTAAGGACTTGATGTCCCCGCTGTTCATGTTTTGGGATTTGCTTTGACTTGTTCTGTTTAGATCTTGGACCTGTTCGCTGATGGGCTGTATTTTTTATTTGTACCTGTAAGGAATCCTGTTCTCACAGCCTGAGTCCTCTGTGTGATGGGAGCCAAAGTGAAGAGTTTGGGAGTTCCAAACCGCACTTCTGATCCAAATCAAATCCTTCCGAGGACACTTTCTTGGGCTCTCTGCTGGGGGTAGGGTGATGCACCTTGTTTCTGCCAGTGTCTGCTGGGTGGCAAGTCTGGAAGAACTGATGGGATGTGCAAACCTTCTTCTACCCTGTACAACAGCACAGGCACCTAGGCTGGGTCTACCAGCAGCAGCTGGAGGGGCCCAGGCATCCAGCCCTCACCGAATTCGGGTGTCCGGTGGGTGCTTTGTTCCCCTGCATACTGTGAACATCCCAGCCCTGGGCCATCGAGGTCCAGCAAGCCAAGAGCCACTGTTGGCCAACGTATAAATGTACACAGCATCTGCATTCTGAGTCTCTTACTACCTTTTTTAAGGCAAATGTTTTCCCCAGAGGTTTCTGAACTCTTTGAATAGTGTAGGAATATGGCCATGCACGTGGTACTCTTCCTGTCCAAGCCCTGCAAAATCCCTGGCTGCATCACCCTGGCACAGGTGGGGTCTTCAATGGCCCTGGACCCCGGCTACTGTCACTTGTCCCTGTGGCTGAGGAAGCTCTTGCAAATCATGCCCCTTCTATTTTTCTACCTGTAGAAAGCATGTGGCAGCCCAGTTCTGAGAAACTAACGCAGGGGAGCCTGAATTTGGTCGTCACATTCCCCATCTGTTAAGTACATCCACACAATGGTATTTCAGTACGTGGCTTAAAACAATGATTTCCTTTTCTCTTATTGTTTCAAATCCTTTGGATTCCTCGTGCAGATTAGGGAGTGACCCTGTAGAGCTGAAACACAGCAGCAGAGCTTCTGGGGTAAATCGGATCTCGTCTCCCCGCAGAGCACCAGCAGCGGAAGAATAGCACTGTGCTGGCATTGCATATTTGCTCTGCAGCCAGGAGCCCGGGGAAAGAAAGGATCCAGCTTGTCCATATTGCATGGGTGCAGCCGTCACATTTTAAGGGGTGGAAGAAGGGAAGGGGAGACCCACCAGAAACTTGTTGAAAATCACCATCCATTTACAGCTTTTCTTTCTATGCAATAAACTCCTCTGCTTTCTGCTGTGCAGAAAACAGCATGTGGGGAATTCTGATGCCAGCAACACTTTTTACTGGAAACCAGGATGTTTCTGTAATGAGGAAAGAAACGTTCTTCAGCATGAAGTTATCAAACAACTTGACAAATTCAGATGCGCTAAATCACTCGGTGTAAACATCTGTCTGGCCTGCTTTTATGTGCCTACAGCAAGGGTGGCTTATCCACTTCTTGGCAAGATGCGACCTCTGTCCTCTGGTGCTATTTTTAGCTTGTATTTATTTGGAGGAGGATGTTACAATAATCTAATCAGGCCTCACTTGCCTTTAATTCCTCTTAAGACTCTTTTGGGGAGAGGGGCGGTAAAAACACTGCTGTGGCTAAGGCTATTGCAGCGTGCTAGGATGTGAAAGCTCCACGTATGGTTCCCTCCGAACATTGGAGCCGTTGGACCCTGCATCGTTAGTACTTGTCTTGGCTGCATTAGTGACTTGCTTTCTGATGTTAGGGAAAATTGCTTCGCTGCGCTGTTTCAAGTTTACGTTTTGTCCTTACGGACAAAGCTCTTTTGGGGCAAAATTGGTTGTTAGTGAGTTTTCCTGGCCCTTCTTTTGGGGTGTAGGGGGGGAGAAGCATGGCTGGGAGCTGTTGGAAAGCAGCAATATTCAAGTGTAATCCCATTGACCTCACTGAGAATGCTCACGTGTTTTAAATTAAGTGTGTCCTTAAATATTTTCAGGAATCGGAGCTGGGTTAGTTTAGGCTGAATATATTCAGAAATGCATATGCATTTGGGACCAGAAGGGAACTTGACTGTTTTAAACCCATTAAATGTAAAAGAACAAGATTGTGTGTTGGCTTAAGAGCTGGGAAACCAGTTTTGAAGTCACTATTCCCTATTGCTGAAAGGAACCCCGTGCAGCAGCTGCACAGTAGCATGGGAGGGGAGCAGAGCTCCTAAGGGCAAGGCAACCACCTCCCTTCATCCAGGCAGACCTGGGCACAAAGTGATGCTTGGTACAAACATCTGCTTGCTTTGCATTTCACTTCTCTGTGCAGTGATGCGCTGCTTAGGAAGGTAGTCCCACCTGTGGGAACTGCACCTTCCTGGCTTCTGTGCTCCCACCATGGGACTGCATCATGGAAATAGATTTGTAGTTTATACTAAAGGAAAACCTACAGACGGTTTTGAGAAAGTTGCCCGCACCAGGGTTTTTACCTGCATCTTTTCCCATCAAGGCATTTCTGTTTCATGAAAAGGTACTTAAAACCTTTAGCTGTTTCTTTTGTTTGGCATCAAAGCCAGCTTAGAGGAGACTTTTTTTTTTAATTTTAATAGCAGCCAGCTGCATTAGCATGGTCTTGAACCATATTCTTCCTTCTGCTTTGAATATGAAACGTATAGCAAGGGAACATTAGTTTTTTGTCTTGGCAATAAATAGTGTCTTAAGCTGCCAGTAATGGAACTTGCCCATTTACTTGGGAGAGAAAGTAAAAACAAGCACTAATGAAGAAAAGGAGCAAATCCAGCATTTCAGGTCCATGTTCCCTGTTCCCTATGAATAGGCATATACTGCTTGGAGCAGTTATGACAATGGACTGGAAATCCACCGGGTGTTGCTTGTGCAGGTATAAATCCTGCTGGCTGTGAGCCACTTCTCTCTTATCAGTTTCTCTGCTGCAGTGAAATGGTTCAAAATTCACTTCTGGGTCCTGAGGCAATGCCCATGTACTTGCTTTGGCTTTTGCATGTAACAGCAGAGCATGTGTTGGCATTTTTTTCTGTTTTAAAAAAGGGAGGAAGAGGAAGAAAAGAAGGTGAAGGATCACCTTACAAACCTGAATGAAATAAAATAAATGCTGTTTGGTTCTCCAGCCACAAGAGAGAGCTTGTCCAGTTGACAGAGCTAATGCCCTGTTCATGGGCTAGTTCTTTTTGAGCTCTTCAGTGCCCATGACCAACATCCCAGAGGCCATGGAGCCTATTTCTGAGCCATCCAGCATTGGGAAATGGGTGAATCCCCTAGGATTTGCTCTCTGGCATGAGCTCTCTGTGGCCCTTGGTCACACATTGCAGCACTTCTGGTTTTTGGCTGGTTCTTAAAGGATGTCCCGGTCAGGCTGAGCAGACACAGAGTCTGTGGTTTTCTCTCTTCCTGAGTTCAAGTTCTGTTAAGTGGGAGTGCAGGAAAGAAATGAGCCTTTGTAAACTGTTAGTTCACAACTGTTGCTGGGTCATGTATCTGTCCGCTCATCCCAGTGCCTGTCATCACACAGCTGCCACAACCCTCTATTTATCTTGCTCCTTCTCTTTCTTCCTCAATCATTTCCCCCCCTCCCCGCCCCGTAGTCTGCCTTGCTGCTGGTTTCTGCTCCGTTTTTTCTCTCCCTCTTGCTTTCTCCTTGTCTCTGTACTTTTTTCATGCCTTTACATTTGTTCACCACCTGCGTTCGACCAGGCTTGCAGCAAGAGCAGCTCGCTCCCTTCGAACCTCCTAGGGGTGTTTCTCATCGTCTGCAGGAGTGAAATGAGCCACAGCCACGGGACAAAACTGAACTTCGTTCCTGCGATCAGAGCACAGTGAAATTACTCAAAAGTCTATTTAGAAAACAAAATCCCAGCTCATCTTTCCTTTGAGTTTCAAAAGCCCAGCTCATCTTTCCTTTGAGTTTTTAATTCACCAACGTGAAGATCCAGCAGAGCTGGACACCCTGGAAGTCCCTGCACAGCCAGTCTTGGTGCACTGCAGTCCAGCTGGGGAGTGCAGATGGATGCTGGGGACACCAGTTTAGCAGTGCTGCTGAGCCCAGGGTCTGTTGGTGCTTCAGGGGCAATTTTGACACCCAGTCCTGCCTTCTTGGTGCTTAGAGTTGGAGTAGGTGATCTCCTGAGCTGCCTCCCTGCCCTTCATTTCAGATAAGCTGCTCTGCTGGGCTGTGGTACACCTGCAGAGTGCCCTGCCTGACAGCCAGCCTGGCAAACCCAAGAGGGATTGGGAGCACCCATTTCTGCCTGAGGTCTGTGTTTGCCCAGTTAGGACTTGCACAAGAGGAATCCTATGTGTGTGCATGAAGGAATGAACATAAAACCACCTTCTCACCCACCTTCCTGCATCTGCACCTCCCTACTTAGTGTTTCCAAAGCTATCTTTGCATCTGCTCACAGATGATCTCAGGAGTGATTTTGGGGGATGAACAGGCTTTGCTGCTTCTACATCAGCTTTAGTTTTCCCCGTGGCACCCTGAATTTCTTTAAACCTGAAGTTCCAGAAGTGCAAAACCGTGGCAGAAGACTGTTGAAACATGTACAAACTGGCAAGCAAAATATGCTGCATCTTACTGAGAGGGCCAAAGTCTTAGAATTATCCTTCTCTTATTTAAGGGCTCAAGTGTAAACTCAGAAACCTGACTTTAGTAACTCATGTCTCTTAGCTATTTTATTTATAAAGAGCGAAAGTTCTTCTGTGTCCTGCTAAATAACTTTTTAACTGGGAAGATATGAGGTGAGGTACATAACTGCTTCATAGTTGTAGTAGTGCACTTGGGATTAAGCTTTGAATTTTCCTAGATATTCAGATATCAAAGCTTTTGCCTTGAACATGCTTTGTTTGTAGGAAGATTTTAAACAAGGCAATGTGTAATTCCAATGGGATATTTGGTCAGAAGATAATCCTACAATTGTCCTTCAAGTGTGGATATATCATGGCTTATGTAGAGTTATGGAAAACTAGTCCTAATTGTAACCTGAGATTTTTATCTAAGACATGACAGTTTTTTGGAAGATGCACTCTGGAATGTCAGGTCATGACCTGCCATATTGTCAAAAGCCAAATACTGTATATAGCATACCATTCCTGTCTGCGGCTCACATCGGTTTTGGCCAACAGCTAGTCAAGGATGAGAAAGCATGGAGGAGAGCAGCTGAAGGCAAGGTGATTGTCTTCCTCATCCTGCTGCCGCCTGTGTTTGCCCAGCAGCATGTGAGCCTGCAGAGCTGCTGTTCTCTCTGACAGCCAGCCAAGATTTCTCTTTCAGGAGAAAACTCTTGATAGCCAACAGCTTCTAAGGTTTTTGGGGTGCCCCTGCCAGACCCTAATTGGTTGTTTTACTCAAATGCCTCTTCTTTTTTTGCTTCATGCAGTTGCTTGTTAAATATAAGAATCCGCTGGTCATCTGATATGGTCTTTGGAGATGAGAATATATCTTTTTATACGTAAAGATATAAATACACACAGACAAATAAATATGCTCCTTAGTGTTGTGCCGCCTTCTCTGTCTCAAAAGTCTTACATTGAGATACGTAGTGTAAGGAGCCATTAGAAACACCTGTGGACATCACCCATGGACATCTCTGTTGATTTTTCTTTAGCAACATATCTAATTCCCCTTATATTGAGCCTCCTCCAAAAGTACTAATGAAAATTGTCAATAATAGAAACCACTAACGCTCCTCAGCTCTTGCAGGGACTTGATGAGGTAAAGGACCTTCTTTTCCACATACCGCTTTGGTTTTAGCTCTATGTTTTCTGTTAAACATATGTGGTGTATTCCTAACATATGGGTGTTAAAAAAGAAGGAATTACCCCCAATGCCGCCTTATGAACATCATTATGATTCTTGTGACTTTTTGATGGTTGGTCTCCAGAGGGGGAGAAAGCGTGGGATTGCACAGTGGAAACCTTTCTAGCCCTCTCCTGTCCAGACTCCTCTCCCTGAAAGCCAACCTGTTCCTAAGCGATGAAACGAGGGAGGCCAAAACTGGGATAGGGCTGTGCAACGGTAACAAGGCAAAAAGTATAATTGTGTTTGCATATTAGAAACCATGGCCAAATATCTTGAAATATTGCCTAAAGCAATACTTAGGCTGCTCCCCTGCGCTTTGCCGGGCACATGGCTTGTCAGCTGGATTCAAGAGCAGGCAAGGAAATGTTGTGAGGTGGTGTGACAGCTGTAATTGTCACAGAGGGGGGAAACCCTGCAGAAAGCTCGTACAGTGTGTGTGTGGTCTCCTCAATGTGCTTTACTCTGTGTGTATGGGTGTACAAAATTCCACATACAAGTTGGTTTGAACTCCAGGGATCAGCTTAAAGATCTGTGATGAGCCAGGTTGTATTGAGAAGCAGGAAGAACTGATTCAGAAGGTGTCAGTGCAGGAAAAAAGTAATCCCAACGCATTTGTAATGATGGTGGCTTGGACTTTTACACTTAGTTTACCTTCTGAAGGAAGAATCTGGTTTCCACAAAAAAAAAACCATTTTCACTCCAAAAATTTATTTTTTACTGAAAACTGGAGAAGGGAATTTTGAGGCTGGGGCAAATGCTAGTCTCTGTGTCTTCCCGAGTACTAATGAGTGCCTCTGTAAAGTTTTATCACAAGTTGTGCATTTTTGTCCATGATCTGGACACTCTCCTTCCTCTTGTCTAGAAGTCAACTTCCCGCAATGCATTGCACTTTCTGCTGCAGGGCTTAGGTCCATACAACCCTCCACTTCATTGATAATTGCCATAATTTTCAAGCTAGCCGAGTTCTTGATTACATTAAAAGGGATGCCTATACTCAACTCAATAGATGTTAGCTATTTTGCTTCCAAGGGTAATTAGTCATGGATTTAAATAGAAGGAAATAATTGATGTACACATAGAGTGGAAGCACTTCTGTGCCATTATGGTCTGAAAACTCATGTTTATTTGTTCATTCTGTCTGAACTTGAAGGAGCTCTTTTGTTAGCATGGTAAAAGCAGTAGGCTTTTTGACATAAGATTTTTCTGTGTCTTATTAGAAGCTATTTTCTCATTTCTGGAAGAGTGGGTAAGAGCAAATTACTTGAATTTATCATACTTGGAAAAGGAAAACAAAGGGAGTTTTCTGAAGAGTTATAACGTATTTCTGACATGGTGGGGTTTACATTGGTATAACATGACAAATGTTTATTGAGATACACCTGCATATACATACTTTAGCAGAAACCTGTAGTTTGGAAAGGTTCTGATTCAGGATTTCCATCTGGAAGGTGCAAGACACACTGGTATCATCAGCCAAGAGCACAAGAAGGACTTTTGCTTTGTCTTTGTAAGTCCTTTTCGTCCACTGACCTTGTGGTTCCTGTTCCCTGTCTTCTCTTCTTCCAAATGACCTAGTGTGGTTAGTTGTGTGATGACATCATAAGGAGGAGCATCACCTGGCTCCTCAATCATCTTAAAATACAGTCTCATCCCTATTTTATGCCTCCCTTTGGTTATCTCTCAAGTCCCCGTCCCCCCCATTCCCTTGCAGCACTTGCTAGGTGCAGCACCTCGTGATTCATCTGTCCTCCAGGGAAGTCATCTTGATTATCTTCCCAGTTCTGTGTCCACCTTTTCACCTAGCTTTCCACGGTGAGTTCTTACAGGGAAAAAAACTTCCACATGCAGGATACAGACCGGTGTCATGTTGGTTGTTGGAGGACGGGTATCTTAGCTAAAGCAAAAAGTAACTGAAAAACTGGGCTAGGATACAGGAGCCAGAAGAGCTGAGCTAAGAACCCCTTGAGGAAAAATGGGACCCAATCCAGGTCTCCCACATTCTGTGCAAGAGCCTAAGCCACTGGCCACTAAAGAACAGAAAACCCTTTTATTTGCTGCTTCAGGTCATCAGATTTTGACTCAAATTCACCAGTTGCTGGATGACCTACACTGTATTTCTGCATTAGTTTTATGAGTAAGCGGTTAGGTGAAAAATATGATCTATGTGTAGATAAAGTGATAACATTAATTCTTACCGTGCCTTCAATCTGACAAGAGTTACATCTTGCTACTATACGTAGGAATTCCCATTGTTGCACATACAAATGATAGTGTGTTACTTATAAGCTCTCTTTCATGTCTCTTACTGGGCTAGAGAAATGCCTTCTCAGAAACCTGTGCTGTCAGCTAAGCTGACAAAGGTTTTATTTAACATGAGGCAGAACTAATATTCTTTAAAGAAAGCTGCCATGCCATTAATTGTCACTCTGGTCTGTGTCAGATGCTTGCAAGAAGCGTGCTTGGTTCCTCCACAAACACAACTGCATCTTTCACTCTTGAATAATGTGCTCCAGATGTTCCACCCTGTGAGAATTTCTTGTGCCCGCTGCAATGCCAAGAGAAAAATAAAGCAGTTCAATTTATTTAACCCAGATCTCAGACTGTCTGTCTGCATCATCTAACTCCATCAAGCTGATGGAGCACATGGAATGGATGGAAAACATGTGGTTCCTATAGACTCCGGCATTTTATGTTGATTAACAAATGTAACATTAGTTTACCCAAGGCCATAATGGGCATGAGCGTGTATTCATGGCAGGTTCTCTGTATCTTCCCCATACTGTACCATTAATACTCATGCTTTGCTACTCAGGCCCAGAGCCCTCAGAAAACTTTGCCAATCTTTCTCGTTCTGCTCATGGTATGAGCCTGAGGACTCTCTTACTTACTTTCTTTATAGGCCAGACACAGAAATAGTGCCTAAGTTGCCATTAAAATTTTAAATGGTCTGCGATCCTTTTCTGCTTAAGTATTTTGTGGATGGCGTTGGGACCTCTTGTGTTCTTGGCTGTAGCTCAAATACTTACTGTAGTGTTTCCAGGCAAGACTGGGGGCTTACAGGAGGGTTTTAAAGAAGCCCACTCACAGTGGGCTCCAAGCTGTCCTGCACGAACTGTCTTGGTAAGTGAAATGCCAGCACCACCTTCCCACCACTGAGGGGTGATGAGAACCATTCAAGTGGCATTGGAGGGAAGGGCAGGAGAACTAGGTGTGACACGGTGGGCTACAGAGCTCTGGTTCTTCCGGCTGAGCATACGGAAAGGGGTCAGGTCTCCTCTGTATTTAGCTCAAGAGCTTTCGATGGTTGTTTTCAAGGGGGAAGAAGTTTTGTTGTTGAGGTGTCTTGGGACATGACTTGCAGATACAGCATAGTGACAAACCACCCAAGTAACCTCACTCATGTTGTACGGGAAGCTCGTGCACTTGGCTTTGCCCTTACAGAAAATATATGTGGGAAATCCCAACCAGTCAGACTCTTGAGAGGGTATTTGTACAAGGGTGAAGGTTTTGTGTTGCTACAGGAATGAAGGTATTGATATGAGGATGTGTGCCTACATGAACACTATAGTCCTGCATAGGAGTGGAGAGCCATAAAGTTTGGCAAATAACTTAAAAGAATCTTTGATGGATTTCCAAAAGTCCTCCTGTCTCTGTGTTCAGAACTCATTCTTTAAAAGTTATGTAGATTTTGGGGAAGCCTGTGGTGCCTAACTCAGGCACAAGACTCCAGAGTCATACGAGTAAGAGAAATCAATATTATAATCAGTGGGACCTAGTGTGCTAGTTCAGTGAGTTAAGTCCGTATCTTACCCTGAAGCAAAAAGTGGTGCAAGCCCGTGGGAGCTGCGGTGTGCAGGTGGCACGTGCGGGGGGTGGTACCTGCACTGACAGCAGGGCTTCCTCAGGAGCGCCAAAGACAGGGCTTCAGAGCCAGAGAGCTGCACTGTCTTTACAAATGCAAATGGGAAAAATATACTTTTTTTTCAGTGGCCACACAGTTGGGAGGAATTATGTTTCTTAGTGAAAGCTGGAGCTCCACGTGTCGTTCGAAAATAGCAAGTGTACAACTGACCTATTTCCCACTGGTTTCCGCTAAGGTCCTGGCATTACCTGGTCCCTCCTGGACTGCACTATAGGATACAGGGTCCTGGTTCCATGGAGGTGCTGAAACTCAGCTTTTATAATGCCAGGCACCTCAGAGGTGATGGGGGCATGTGTTGCTACCACACTGACTGTTAGGCTCCCTTGCTAACTTCCTAAAGGGTTCTTTAAACAGAGCAATGTAAACTTCAGAGCAGAGCAGCTCTTACAGGACAGAGGAGAGGCCACCAAAGTAATTTCATCCTCCAACCTGAGAAAAAAGCTGTGCAGAAGATGGTATTTGGTTACCCATGCCCCCATGTGCGCCTCTGCCAGTGCCATATCTGTACAGGATCACATATGAGTGTTCTGGCATATCCACCTCCACACCATGGCTTTCTGAGGTTTGTTGAGTCTGGAGGACACTGATGTTCTCTAAGCCCTTTCAGAAATGTCTTACTTCCTTTGAGCTGTGTGTAAGATGCATAACCAAAGCAGCATGCAAGAACAATTATTAAATGTTGTTAATTAGGATGTGTGAAGATGGTCCCTCTCCCCTTCTCCTTTGAAGCCTGAAAGCCCAGAGGGAGCCTTTATTAAAGTCAACAAAGAAATCTCAAAGGAAAAATTTCCCTTCTTTAATGTGGTCATACACATCATCTCCTGCCTGGTGTGACCTGACATGTGAACGTGATTACAGACTGTGTCGCATCAGGGCAAGGCACACTGCGCCCCGAGCCGCGGTGGGGAGAGGAGAGGGACAGAGTCTGCACAGCTGGTTGAACACCCAGCTGCTTGGATCCTCTTGCTGCTGATGCCAAAAATGCAGCATCTGGAGCTTGCTTTTCATCGATCACATATTTTTTGTTAACTACCTTTGATTTAACGTGTTTTCTTTCCAAAGCAACCTCTGATAAAAGCAAGCTTCAGCACCCAGGGTAGCAGCTGGATATCCATCCTGGATTTTCCTGCTGGAGGGGTGGACATTGCAACTTCTTTACTCACCGGATAAATTTTGCTTGTGTGTTTACAACCAATCCAGAGTCTCACAGCAACCTGGTTACAGTGCTGCTGATGGGTTCAGGAAATGCCCTCAGAAAGACCGAAGACCCCACTGTACTTTGGGAGTTGGGGTAGCAAGCCAAACCTCGAGATTCAGCTTGGTTACATGGCAAGCACAGTATCACTTCCCACCCAAATTCTCAAATGGCATCCCTTTGTAGGCATAAATGCTTTGTCCTCTTTAATCCCAAATGACAAAGACAGGATTTGAGAAGTGCTGCTTCAGGACTTGCTTTTTCTCCCTAAACCTTCCCTCACCGGGACAGGTAGGGTGTGGTGGGGTCTGATCCATAGGATCAAAGACATGGGGATCCTGTGCTGAAGCTGTGTTTTCTGTTGGATGCAGGTGGTGAAGACTGGGCAAATATGTTGTGCTATACTTTTATTGTATGAAAATATGAGAAGGTGATGCTCTTTTCCCTTCTCAGAGCTGCTCTGTGGGCTGGTGAGAGCAAACGATGTGCTGTAGCTTCTCAGGGATGCTTTGATAATCATGGAGATAAACCAGAGAAGGTTCATTATAAAATTTGCGGAGTGGAGACTGTACCTGCATGAAGTCTTCAGGAACATCGCTGGTTGTTGCTATCAGAAATATTTTGTTCAAACAGAAACAGTGCAAAATGTGCTGTTCTTGTCAGCTTTGTGCTGTTCCTTTGGTTTGGTCTGACCGTGTTTTTTCTAGAGAATTTTCAAAAAAACCAGGATTTCTGCCCCTCCCCATTGTTGGTTTCCCACTGGGGCAGCATCCTCACTGGGCTTTTCTGTAGCCAATACTACCAACTGTGTGTCTCTCTCTGCATCCTAGAGTTGAGCTGTGAGCTTGGATTTTTCCAACCAAAAGTCTCCCTTCCTTTCTTTAAAACCAAAATAAATAAAGAGAGACATATGAAAACAAAACAATTTCCTAAGTGAAGCATCTAGCTGCTTTCTCCTAACACCCAGATAGCTTGGTATGTTCATCTGATCTTCTGCCTTGACTGCTGGGATGGCTGGCCACATCTGAAAGGAGGGGGTAAGCCAGCAGCCAGAGCCTGGATCTATGAGCGATGTTGGTGGCAAGGAGGCTTTGGCAGTGGATTCCTCTCTCACAGCTGCTTTTTTCCCCAGCTGGAGGTTCCAATTGTTGGGCAATGGCACATGAGCCTCCCCCCGAGCCCGGTGGAGCCCCGCAGGAGCCGGCTCCGCGCTGTGAGCAGACAATGCAATTAGCTGAGTTTCACAATGTGCTGCTTTGGGTGACCTTTCCAGGGAAAATAATTAGAGGGAGACCATGTCTGCTGTTGATAATTGGCTTCATTAGCTCTGAGGTTAATTTCAGGGATGTGCCCAGGAAGCAACAGAAGAGGCTCGGGGGAGGCTGCCCAGTTAATTACTTATGAAATCAAAAAGTCCATCAGCTTTGTTCTTGCGCATGCATGAGGGGGATGGGGGGTGGGATGGTGTGTTCGTGGGGCAGCATGGCCAGATTGGACCCTTCTCCTGCCATCACAGCGATGGTGGGGTCAGCCAGCCTCTCGGAGTGGGAAGTTTCCAACTCCTTGGTACAGACTTGCCCGACTATTAGGAAATTTGAAACTCAGGGTCTGGATCTGCAAAGACCCATTTGGTCACCCTAGCTGCAAGGCAGAGGACAGGGCTGTCCCCGGTGTAGGCTGCTGTTTCTCAGGGCTTGGGGGATGCAAAAAGAACATCCCTTTTGGGGACCTGTTCTTTCTGGTGGCACTGAGGGTCCAGAGGATGGGAGCAAGATGAGCAGAATGGGAAGAACCCTGGGCAGCAGAGCCACAAGCCCTCTTCATACTGCATCTGGTCTGGCATCACAAGCACAAGTGCCACTTTCTGTCTGTCACCATGGCTGTACCCACACTGCCCTGGGGGCTTCTCTACAGGGCTCTGTCCCTCTCTACAGGGGCAATTGGAGGCTGAACCTTGCATTTCCTGCTGGGAAGACAACATTCCTCATTGCACATGCAGTGCAACGTCTACCTTCGTGGAGTCTCTTTTCTTTTGTCAATCTACTTTGGTCTCACCAAAGTAATTAGGTGCTTGACCCACCAGCAGCCCTGTTGTTTGCAGCCATGCCATCTCCAGACTGGGAGTGATGGGAGCATGGGAAAGTAAGACAGAAGAGTGCTTTGCAAAATGGATTGGGATGAAACTCTCCTCCTAATCCGGATGGTGTCGGTATGCACCTGCCAGGCTTAGTGGGGCTGCTCAGTGCAGACCTACTTCAGACCCATCCTGGGAATGGACAGCTAAATAAACCCCCCCGCCTTTCCCCATGCTCGCCTGTCATTGCAATAAGCAAACTGTGGGCTCTTTTTTAGCTTTTTTGTGAACTTCCGAAGCTTTTGTTTCCATTTGTATCTGAATCTGCACAGGCTTTGACTTCCACTTACTGGTGCTATTCTGACTCTCAAACATGCACCACTTGATCACATCTGGGCACCTAGGGTGTCAGCCATCACTTGTGTGTGCGGTTTGGCAGGGCTTGCCAGAACCAGAACTGGGGAGAGGTGCAGCCTCAACCTGTTCCCTCACTATTGCCTGTGGTTCTCATGATAAAAACTTGTTATTGTCTGGTGGGACGTGATGGGGAGAGGGCAGCAGGGAGAGCAGGAGCACCAACCCATGCACAGCCCTCCTCACTCCTCTCCTAACAACTACGAGGGGGCCACAGCCAGAAACGGCAGCTCAAAGGGCATCCCAGAGGTACATACAGCATCTGAAGGACACTTGAGGTACATTACATTTGTGTGGCACGTCTTTGTGCTATGAACTAAAGAGATGTCAGACAGTTTTGTTTCCACTTCTTATTGAGAGCAACAACAGAGGCGAGCAAGAGGTCTTGGGTTTTTCAAGCAGGAGAGTCAAGCATAAAGAAAGCGGGAGAGGGAGCACTTGGGAATACATTCCCACAGCAAGCAGTTGTGCAGGAAAGAGGTGACCAGGTCAAAGGAAAAGCATATAAACAACCCAGAGAGAGAATCTTCTTGGCTGACAGTTTGTTTATATCTTGCAGAAAAGAGTTTAGCAAACCGTGTGCATCTCTAGCAAGCTACGACACAGAGTTCCCGTCCTTTCAAATGATAATGCAGGGAGACAACTCGCAGAAGTCACGTCTGTATTTCCTGTCCCGATTTTGGCATAGGAAATACTGTAGGTTGTACCCTAATAAAATGATCAAAGTTTTTTTGTTTGCTTGGTTTCCCTTTCCTTGAGCGCACAATTCCCTGGGAAAGCTCTCTGCAGTGTGGCATAGACAGCGGAAAGGTGGGAATTGTCTGGGATGTGTATGAGAGAAAGACCCTTCCTCTTGGCCTGGGTGAACCAATGCTTAAGCATGGCTGGACTCGGCAAGGCTTTGTGGATTAAGATTCCAAAATACACCATCTGATAAAGACTAGGGCTTTTAGGGGACCCAGCAGGACTTGGACATAGGTGTGCCAGACCATTCCAGTGGGTACTGGGCATTTTTGTGCTATCAAGGTTTGAGGAAAATCCAATTCGATGTCCTGGTTTGGGAGCTGCTGTTTTGTCCCTTAATCCCAAGTATTCAAATCTGTTCTCGGCACCCTGCTCCTCACTGAGCAGAAAATGCATCCACTGAGTGAACGAGAATACATTGTACCTTGATGGTATAAACATACTTTAAGAGTACGTTGGATCATCCCCAGTCTTCAAATTTTTCATTTGTGTTTGGAGTACAATTCTGCAGCCTTTATTGGTGATTGCAACTAAGCGAGTATATGTGATGTACTTCTCTGGGCCCTTTGCTGTGCACGTTTTACATGAGAACATTAGTTCAGTTTAATACTCACTAGGATGTTCTTCCCATTGTGAAAAGCATCACAGAAATTCAGTATGCTTGAGAGCAGTGAAGTCCTGTAAGATTTATTTGAAAAGCCTGTGCTCGATATCCAGTTGGTGTAAATCCGTCTACCTCCATGGAAATTGAAGCAGCTACGCTGATTTCCTTGAGCTGGCTGTTCCACAATAATCTGGTTACAGCTTATACTTCCATGATAGATATTCAGAAAAGATCTCAAAGTCATAAAAAAACCCAGTGTTGCTTTCTATTCCACGCTATAAGACCTTTTTTTTACCCCAAAAAGTTCTTAGAGTGAGACACACTCACTTGTTCGCAAACTGGTCCCAGTTTTTGCAACTGTGTCCCTGATAAACATTTTCTCAGCAGTTGAGAGGACTTGCACCCGAAGGGTGGTTTAATTATGGTTAATTTCTGCAGTTTGGAGGGTGAGTGGCTGGTGAGATCACATGGCATTGTTTCTGCTCTGTGAATCAAAGCCTTAAAGCTAGAGCTGAAGGACCAAGAAAAAAGTGTTAATAAGTAACAGGCTTCTAGGAAAAATCTTTGGAGAAATAAGTATTTGGTCAAAATTAAGGCGGTCTTGTGAAACTTCTAGACATTTTCACAAGTACCTGAATGCTTTTTAATTATCATCTTGGATTGTGAAGAGGCAGAAAGCTACCCCAGAACTTCTATTCATGATACTCTCTGTGAATCTCTTTTTAAGTTTTTCTGCTGGCAGGTATTTGTTCATTTGCAATTAGTACTTTGAACACATTCTTTTGTTGTAAATAACCCATTCGTTTGCTCCCCCGGAATTACATCTTCAGCTTTATAACCTCTCCACACAGATACAGCCTTAATTCAATGCTTGGCTTCAGGCTAGTGATATTTCTTTACCAGGAAAATATCTGGCAGCTCCTCCCCAGTGGATTTGAGAACTAGGCTGTATTGAAAATAAGGTTATACCTGGTCATTTCTCCCTACGCTGTCTTTAGAGTGAGCGTAAAGCTCACCGGTCCTTTATCCATGTCATTTATGGATTTCCATAGTGCCAAGGGAAGCACATAGCATATTGCAAAGGCAAATTATGCAGAATAAATCATATGGTGAGTGTGGCAGGTTTGCAGGCAACTGGCTTCAGGAAGATTTAAACCTGAAATGAGGTTTGATGATGAAGGAGGAATGATCACTTGTAAATGGATGGGAATATCCTCCATTTATTTGGAGAACTGTGAGACTCACCTAGCATACAGGAGCTCTTTATTTGTCCTTCCCTGATCCTGCCCCAAACTTCCCTCACTTTCTCACTTACCTCTCTTTCCTCCTTCCCTTCCACCGCTTTCCTGTTAGTGAAATCTGTGAAATCAAGTACATCGTCCAAGGACTCATTTTGAGGCAGAGCTGCTTATTTCTCTGGTCATGGGACATGGCTGGGTGCAGGGCGTTTGGAGCGAGCAGCTGTGGCCCTCACCAGCCCGCTGGTACATTTTCACCAGCTATGTTCAGAGCCATCTGTTTAACCCACAAGTCCCATCCCACTAAACTAGCCTTGTTGTGTGTCGATTTTCATTTCTGAGCAGAAGCGGGAAACCAGCCAAAGTGTGAAAACAAGAAATAATGAGAAGACCTGTCTGAGTTGAACTGAGGTTTGATTTGCACTGCAGTTTCGGGTCAGCTCTCTGTGTTTTTTTTCTAATTAACTCAGCAAATGGGTTTAGGTAAAGCACAGCCTGTGTTTGCTGGGTAAGACCAGTGAACAGAGAGCTCTCAAGCAGAGCAGAGTTGGCATTCGTTAAGGGTGAGCTCACCTTCGCAATGGGGTTTTACTGTGCTTGGCTGCAGCCTCAGAGAACCACCACAGTGCAAACACTCGCTAGGAGTAAACATCTGGAGGCCAGAGCCATTGCTTGGTCTGTCTGCAGAGCATCTTGCACAGAGAGGTCCCAATCCAGGCAAGAAGTGTGTAGCAAATAATAATAAAAAGAAGCAAAGTGATTTTTGGCAAACACAGCTAATTAGCCCATCATTCTTCTGTTCCCTGGAGATGATCTAACAGAGTTGTCTTCAAAATCCAGTGATTTTGTAAGTACGTAAATATTATTTTAGTCGTCTTTAAAATTACTTGCTCAAATGTCAAGAATGACATTAGTATGAGAGAGGCTATTCTTTGAATTATATTTCCTCTTTTCTTTTTCTGTCTCATAATTTTTAGAGCCACCTGCATAGATTATTTTCTAGCAACTTCGTGCTTTGTCATCAGGTAATCTTGTCACTAGTGATGGGAGGGATTATCTTTTCTTTTTTTTTTTTTTTTAATCACCTTTAATGTCACTTTCTTTTTCCAAGCTCTGAGCTGGAAGGTTCTGAAACCTTGTCATAACTCCAGAGCTCTGCACTTTCCTTGCCCAATCAGACAGTCATGGCTGAGTAGTTAGCACCTGGCCCTGAGGGTCAGGGCACCTCGACCTATTTCTAGGTCTTTCCTGTATCTACCATGTGACCCAGAATGAGTAACGCTCTGAAAAATGTGACCACAAATAGCAGTAATGAGAATTTCTTAATCCTCGGCTTGGCTTTGCAGAAAGCAGGGTTGCCTGCCCTGCAGTTACTGGTGACACCTCCCGTTTCATACTTTGGACCTACGCTAATGCCTGCTGTCTTGGAGATAGCACAGGGGATGGATGCTGGTATGCAAAGCATAGCTGCTTGCTGGGGAGCGTGTGGCACCAGGGCATCCTACCAGCATGCATTTAGGGGAGGCTGTTGAAGGACTCTGTGCTGGCTTTCATCCATTCCTGCTGTAAGACAGTAGGATATATGCAGGGGTTGACCTTAGGTTCACCAAACCAGCCTTGCCGTTGACCCCAAATCATCCCTTTTTCTGTGCAGAAGTGGAAAGTTTCCCGTGTTCAGTAGTGTTGAAGTTCTCCATCATGTCACTGGGGGGGCTGTCAGGTTTTTCTAACTGGTGTTCCCTGAGATCAGCACTTTCCCCCCAAGGATCCCTTGCCAGCTGGCACTTCATTTCTGCATAGCCTACATAGGATCTAAACATGTGCCTCACAAATACCAGAAGGACTGGAGATACCTTTCATTTCTCCTGATTGTGTCCCACATCCTCCTTGGCCCTTGGAAACATTGTTATTCCTTATAATAATTTACTTCCCAGAGGAAAATAAGTAATTCACAGTCACATAAAGACAATCTTGGCTCCTTGGAGCTCTCTGTTCAAGAATAATTTCTGTCCCAGAAGATCTTTCCGGAAGGTAGTAGATGGGTCCTTGCAGCTGGTGGGTTTCATTGAGGAAAACGATGGTAACCTCCTTCAGCTTTCCAGTACTCAAGGAACCTGCTCAGTATGCCCAAATGTTGAGCAGGTAATATTGAAGATGACCTTGTTTGACAGCACCTGCCATGAACAAAAGCCCATGACTGCCCAGCAGTTGTGTTTGGTCAGTGCTGCTGCTAAGGGAGGAGTTGCAAGAGAGGAACATTCATCTTCTGCCTGTGGCTTTGGGTGGCATTAAGAAAGCAGAAATCTTAAAAAAAAATGTAGTGAAACTTGCGCAGGGTTTTATGCAAGCCTCAGCTGCTCCACCACGGTTGTGAGAGAGCCTCAGCCAGTGGCATGGGCTTTCCCCAGCAGCTCTTCTCATCAGCCACTGAATGTCATGAGCAAATGAACGTCAAGGGCCTTCCCTGTGGACATTTTCATTCTCTACCATAACCACATGACAGAATGCTTGTCAGGCCAGGTTGCATGCAGTGACCATAACAGTAAAAGGCAGTCATTTAAAGAAGTACCTGAAACTTCTAAGTATATTATAGGAGGAACAAATGAGACAGAGGATGTAGAAGGCCCACAGGGTCAGTCATCTTGTAAAACCCCTGGAAAAGTTGTCTTGATTTCATGTAACGTCTGCTTTCACAATATGGCCTGTGGTTATTTAGCAAGTCAGCTGAAGCAGAATTTCAGGCTTCTGTCTCCTTCACGGGCACTAAACGTATCAACAGTCTATACAAGTGGTTTGTTTCCATTCTCCCATCATTTCTCATCGCCATGTACTGGTGCACAGAGGCGTTTGGACAAAGCAACTGAAAGTCATCTAATTTCCAGTTAAAGCTAAAGCACTGTAAAATGCTTTCAGCTTTTTGGAGGTGTTGAACATCAAGTTGTTTTCACGCCCCACTGCAAAGCAGCAGTGCTTCCTGCAGCCCCACCTCAACTCAGGGGTCTCCTCCAGGTCAGGCTGGGGTTAAAGCTATGACAGGGTCAGGGAGAGAAACTTAACCAAAGAGTGGAGGAAAATGCTGTGTTTCAGCTGTGGGATTATGGATACATCGGGTTTCCTAGGTGCTAATCAGACATACCTTCCTCACCTCTGTGATGTGCCTGGCCAAAGTGAGGAGGGAAAGGAGCGGAGGTGAAGCTGGAGGGGTGCTGCCTGCTCCTGCTCATTGCATTTCTCATTAGTGGGAACAAGGGGGTCTGGGAGTCCCAATCCTGGCTGAATTCACAAGAAGCACCTGGGGAAGGCTTGTTTGTAGTCACTAAAATCCAGGCACAACAAAAAAACAACCCAGCCACCCTGTCCCCAGTCAGCCCAAGAGGTGGGCAGGTGAAAATAAACCAGTCAAGCATGGGCTGGACACCAGCAGCATAGTGGGTCTTGCATAACAGCATGGAACTATGGAACTTGTGTCACGGAGCCAAAAGAAGGGGCACACTGAGGGTAGTTGTGGGGACACAGGATGGTGGGCAAAGCTCTGTGGAGGGCCGGGGAAGGTTTTACGAGGCTTCTTGGGAGAAGTGACCACACTGGAGAGCTTCAACAGTGGTGGTGACTTTTGCTCTACATCACAAGAAGAGCCACAAGAGGCAGAGCAGAAGGTGAGGAGGAGATAAGTATGTTTTTTCTGGCAGAGCAGTCTAAAGTTGGGAGATAAAGCACAAGGACTGTTTTGTCTGTGCCTTCATGCTTTCTCCTTATTGTGTCTCCCGGTGCCTCTTTCCTTGGGTCCTTTCTCTTTATCACTGTGTTTTGGAGGAGGAGAAGGGGACTAACTACTCTCTGCCTCTGGTGCAAGTAAGGAAAGGCAGCCTATGGGCTAGAAACACCTCTCCTGGAGATATTTTCCTTTTGGCAGAGAGTCCCAAAGTCAAAGGTGAGGCTTCAGGACAGAGTGGGTCCAGGAGCTATTCTTCAGTGGTCCTGTGTTGGAATCTTTGCCTGGGCTCTCCGATCCTTCCCCTCATTTCCCTCTCTGCCATGGTAGATCTTGGTGCCATCCTTTTCTTTCCAGCCCAATTCCTCCACACGCCACTTTCATGGTGGGATTCATTCGCTTCCCTCCTTGCCTCTGCTGTCTCCTGTTTTCCCAGCGTGCTTGGCCTCTGCCCTAGCAGCGCTCCCATGGTTCGTGCCCTGAAGCTTGATTTCTCCCTTAATCCACCACCAAGGCCTGCGCCGTGCCGCCCTCTCAAACAGCGTAGCGCTGGTGCTGTTTGCAGGGCAGCTTTTTTGGTAAAAAGTGGCCAGTCCTAGGTGGAAACCCAGATGTAGTGTAATTACTGCATCCCTTCCTCTCTCTGTCACTTCTCCCTGTCAAGCCAGCAGGCGTGTAGACCCCCAGTCTGCCGTGGATGTCAGTGGGTGTTGGCCCCATTAGTTGCAGGATATGTAGCCCTGGGAGGGATGTTGCCAGCAAGGGTGCACAGAAGGCAGAGGATGCAGAACTGTCCCCTCTGTCCCTCTCAGTTTCCTGAAAAGAGCTGAGGCTCAGGTGGGCTTTCACAGTCATCCAGGAGGGTCCTTCCTGCATAAGTTCAGGCCTTTGCACTAGAAATGGATCAGTGCATGGGTTGTACTCCCAGAAAGTCACCTCTAACACTCCAAACATCTTGACAACACAAAATAACTAGGAATTTCAAGAATTTCCCTATCTCCCCACTGCTGTGCTGCATGATGCTTTTTGCTGGATGCCAGTTTGGGGGGAGTGTTGCGTCTTTGAAGACAACATGGCCTTGTACAATCGCAAGCACCCAGACGGGGTGTTTGCTGCTGGATTTTCTGCTTTGACAATGCATTTTCTGGGGGAAAGAGCCACAAAATCAGGCTGTGAGGCAGCCATGGTGAACGATTGCTTCTTCAAAGGAGGCTGTTTTCCTTAGGAAGTGAGATGGGACCTCTCCCTACATGCAAACCATCTTTCAGGGCACATTAGGAGTTAATAGCTGTTAGATGGATGGAGTGAACTAGGGAAACGAAGCCAGTGCAATTAGTTGGTGTATGACTGGAGGGAATTAGTTAATTCAGGCTTTGATTGTGTCCTTTGAGAAGAAAACAAATGAGAAGACATGCCATTTAGAGGAGATGAGTTGTCTTAATCATTGACTTGACATTCCTGTTCTTTCTGTTGGACACCTTTTATCAGCAGATAGAGAGTACAGCTGAGGGTACCAGACAGGCACTGCGTTAGTGCTGGAGAAAAAGTCATGTCATCTTAGGTCATGGCTCACAAATTTCCCAGCAAAACTACACTGGTGTAACGAAACCTTGGTGTTTGGGGTAGCGCTGATGTGTAGATGCATTGCTTACTTTGGGGTATGAGTGATGCTACACAACTATGCTGCTTTAACCCGGTGGTTTCATTGTATTGGGACACTTGTGACGTTAAATTTATGGAGGTGGACGTGCCAGCAGGCGTATTGTGACTTAAATCACAGTATCTGCTGAAGGCAGCGTGTATTTTTTTCCCTTATGTATATATATATTTAAGTAGGCAGCAATTCTGCAGCGTTGCTCACATCAGCCCACCAGTCCTACCTACCTCATCGATAAATGAGTGTGACAAGTTCAGCTTCTGGGGGAAATCCAGTCAGTGCCTCTGCCCGTTGTTCCCCTGTGGTGTCCGAGATGGTCATGGGGAGCCTGTCTCTGAGATGGGTGTCAGACAGAGACATTTCAGCCATCTGTGGTCGGCAGGGTGGCTCAGCAGCAAAGGGCTGCTCTTTTCTGAGCTATAAAGCAAGGCCTTGCTCTGGCTAATCCTATGGATTTTAGCTAAGCTCACGGTGGCACAGATTTTTACCTGAGGAGAAATGTTGCATGTAAAAGTCATAAATACAGAAGCCACATCCAGCTGGAGGGGGGGCCAACCGCAGAGTGGTTTTAATCCGCTCGTACTGGGGACAATCCCAGTGGAGGGATTTTCTTGGTCCCTTTCCATGGTTCACCAGCTCAAAATAGAGGTGAGGAGCCCTGCTCCCACTTTTATTAGGAAAGGTGGTATTTGGAGGGGCTGGGAAGCAAGGTGTGAGAGGCAATTACACACCCCGAGCTTAGAGGCCAGCCGTGACTTTTATGATCTCATTTCCTCATCCACACACAAACGCTTGGCCAAAGCCCAATCTCTGCAAACAAGCTTTGGTCACCACTGGTTTTAATTAGCAGGAACAGTCCTGTGCAGTGTTCCCAATAAGCGAATGACAAAGTATCAGTCTCAGTCTCTGGCAGTTTTCTCTTCTTCATCCTGCCAGAGGGCTTTTTCTGAGCCCCAAACCAGTCCCTTGATCTCCGCTTCCAGGAAACCTTTATAAAATTCAGACCAGATTCTTGAGCAAGAACCAAATGTTTCAGCCAGAAAGATTTCTTTTTTTCCTTTTTTTTTTTTTTTCTTCATTTTATTTTTGGAAAGGGTGAATGGAGGATGATTAAATCTGAACAGAATCTGAACAGATGATATTTTCAATGGCACATTTAGCATTTATCTGAGAAGGCTCCGATGGGCATGGCGTTGCTGTTGTTTTCTTAAAAATATCAATCGGGCCAATGTGTTTAAACAAGTTCGGCTGTTACCTTCTTTCCTCATGTTTCACAAGTACAACCAGTGAGTCATGTGCAATATTTTTTATTTGTATTACAGCACAGCAGTGACAGCCCATTGTAGGAGGCACTGCAGAAAGTCCAGCAAGCAGTAGGCTTTGCTTTTAAAGAGCATCTTCAGCAAAACACCCAAAATGCTGGCTAAAACTGCCAGCCCCCTTTTCACGCAGCAGCGGGGAGGTGGCTACCCTCCCATGGCAAGTGCCATTGCGTGGCACTGACTTCTTGTAGGGCACGGTGGCCTTGTTGGTCAGGCCAAAGAGCGAGCTGAGCTTCTCTGAGCCAAAGGACAACCTGCTGCCACTCAGCGAGACCTCCCACAGTGCAGCCACGGCAGCCTCGCTGCTCTGACCTCTGCCGGGGTGCCCCAGTGGGTCACACACACAGGGGGTCCCGTCCTGCACCATACAGTTGGGTGAGCAAAGGAAGCCTGGCATACCTGCCAGTTATTAATTACCCTCATTAAAAAAAGTCTCGCAGTGTGTGGCACTGAGTGAGGGGAGTGTTTTAGTGTCTGTTCGTTTGTGCTCTCTGGCTGATGCAGTGTGTGCGCCGATCATCATGCGTGTCCCTGACCCAGTGCCTGGCATGACTGCCCAGAGATGCTTTTCTGCATTAAAGATGGTCTCTCTCCAGGCCTTAGTTAACTTCCCGATTAATGCAGCAGCATTAATTATTCATCAAACTGCCAGTGAGGCCATTAAGTTTCTCTCTCTTTGAAGATACCGGTACCTATTTCTATAACAAGAGCAAAGGAGGAGGCGGCAGATCTAATTGCAGGCGTGTAAAGTGAGGAAGGCTCTTGGTCCGCCGCTGCCTTCATACTGTGCCCGAAAAGCCTCTCTTTTATGGAGGTGTCAATAGCAATTTCATTCTTTTTTCAGAGGAACAAGTGCCTTTAACCATTTAAACCCTCTAAAACGAATGGCTTTTGTGCTTCAATTAAAGACACAATGCAGAGAAAAACAGGCCTGGCTGGCCACAGAGTGTCCCGTTGGGGAAGGTCCCGCCTGGGGCTGGAGGGGTCGTGGGTGCTGCTCTGCCCTCCTGACCCGCCGACCTCTCCCAGCTGGGACAAACCTGTCCCTGCTGAGCCAAGGCTGGACGCAGAGCTGCATGATTTGCTGTCTTAAGGCTGCATTTTGGGATACAGCTGTGGAGCAATGCCTCCCACCTACAGATGACACCCTGTCCCGTCCCACCAGCCGTGTACCAAAGCCCCCGTGTTGCCCCAGGAGCCCTGGGCAGCCAGTGTCTGACTCGGCATCAGGAGATGTTTGCCCTCTGCTTTGCTTTGCTCCGCTGGCTTTGTCCTGTGCAAAACTGCTTGTGAAAATGGCCTTCTGCAGCCCACAAGGGTCACCTTGTTGCAGAGCTTGAGCCCCTGCCCAGGCACGGTGGCTTGCTTTGTTGTTCAAAATACTCCAAGATCTCTGGGCTAAGTGTATGACAGCAGCATTAATAAATAATAAAAGACATCAATAGTTCTGGGGGATTTTATAGCCACTCCTATCTCGAGATCTCAAAACGTTTCACAAATGTTAATTTGTGGAGCCTTACAGATGCTCTTGCCAGATTGTATGAGAGTAGAAAAGAGAGTCGGGGCACGCAGGAGAGCAGGAACCAGATCACGGCCAGTCTGTCCTCTGGCCCCCCAAGGAATTAACCTTTTGGGCTGCAGCTCCGAGCAGCCTGCATTTGTGCAAGCATCCATGGATGCTGCTTTTTCTCCCTGATTTTGATACGCATGGCGCCATTTTGATTGGATAGAAAAGAAATTAGGGAGGCTGCTTCCTCACATTGAAACTGTTTCCAGCAACCTTTGGTATAAATAGCCCAGAGCAGCAGCAGTGATACCCACCTAGTAAGCACTGGCCTGCTTATATGCTGTGAAACATGTCTTTAAGGGAACGTGGTATCATTGTCATATAAGAGCATTACTTTGCCATTAAAATGCGATAGGATTGAATGATAAGAGAAGGAGATTGTCTGGTCCAGACAGTCTTGTCCTCCAGGTAAAGTTAAGCAAGCTTAATGGTTAAACAAGGACTTTTAATGAGGCTAGTTTGCTTTCACAGTCCTTTATTAGCAGGTGTGTTAAACCTGGTCTCAATTAGCTTATGGCTGGAGTGAACTCGAGGAGGTTTTGCTGGGCGGGCTGAAGCACCACAACAGAGCTGCAGGAAAGCTTGGAGGAAGACATGCTGTCTTCCTTTCTACATGCTTTCAAGGTGTGTGTTTGCTCGCCAGATTGAAATGTGTTTCTTGTGCCATTGCAGTGCCCTTAACTGGCTTGGCGCTCAGTTTGGTCTGAAGAGGAAAGCACATGACAGCAACAAAAACCTTAAGTAAGAAGAAGAAAGTCATCTTGCCTCAGTCTTTCAGGGCAAGGAATAAAGTCCTGCTGAACAGCAATATTAACAGAAAAGGGCTGAGATCCAAGTGGAGAAACCTTAGAGAGTCTGGTACGGATGGGAAGACATGAGCTGTCTGCTTAGAGACACACAGTGCCCAAAACCCAGAGCAGCTTTGGGTATGTGTGTGTGTTGCTGTATGGTCAGTGCTTATAAGGAATGAAGCAAATTACTTTGTATTTCCTAAATACTCAGTTCAATACTCAGTACCTGACCTCCAGGGAATCTGTTCAGCTGTGCTGTGACCAGCGTGGCTTGAGCTCAGGGGAAAGGAAGGATTGTGGCAGAAACAAGGGATCGGTGGTGTTTATTTCTGTTTATCCCATCTAAAGTGACTCCCTAGTCTTGGCACAACGCAGCAGGGAAGAGAAGGGATAAAGCAAGGCTCAAAATCCATCTTTCTTACTGACCTATCCTCAGTGAGCCCCATTCTGATAGCTAACCAGGACAAATTGTCCGCACTGGCAGTCTCTAGCCAGGAAGATCACATCACCTAGGTGAAGCTTTTTTCACCCACCAAAGATTTAGTTGTTCTTGGACCAAAGGCCAAAAAAAACCCCATAGAAACCTAGATCCTCTTTCTGTTTCTAGAAGCGAGGAGGGGAGGGAGCAGTTTCCACCGCAGCAGCCAAGTGCGTGACAACATGACAGCCTGTGGCCCTTCCCAGGGCTGCCTGGCTGCCATGCTAGGAGGTCAGCTAGCACCCAATTGCACCCGTTAATGGTCACAAAAAAGTAAGGGGATTAAAAATTCTATAAAACAGGCAATATGATGGTTAGTACTATATCAGAAGATTAAATCATTTCCCCAAGAAATACAGGAGTGCAATATCTGCACTTGTCTACCAGGCCATGAAGTAGTGAATCTGGTTTAGGAGCAATGTTGGAGGCAGTTTCTGAACCATGTTGAGATGTTCCCTATTGAACAGCAGCCCAAAGCAGCTACAGCTAACAGCAGAGGATTATGTGCCTCTGCGGAAAGGCTTCCCAAGTCCCTGCATAACAGGAGTAAAGGAGAACACAACTGGTTTGGGTTTCTTTCCTTTTTATCAGCCTTAGTTTATTTTAAGCCACTTTGATTGGAAGTGGATTCATTTGGCAAAGGTGCTGATGTTGGTTCAAGTGTGCAGAGTGGAAAGTTTCCTCGGGTGATGCTGGAGGCTGCAACATCCTAAGCTCTTGCTCCACTGTGAGCCACAGATGCAGTGCTGTTTCTGGGGTTTTAACGGCTTGGTTGGAAACCTGGAGAAGGCACAGCACAGAGCCACAGAAAGAGAGAGAGCTAGAGAAAACAGACATTGAGGTTGAGAGACCTGTTTAGTGAGGAAAAGAGAAATGAGAAGCGATTTGACTTCTGCGCCCGAGTACTTTCACAGAGAGAAAATGCCAGGTACCAAGTGGCTCCTCAGTCTCAGAAGGTAATTCAGCGTGAGCATCCCTGGCTGGTAAAATGAAGCAAAGAAAGTTCAACAGGGCTTGTTTTTTTGGCAGTGGGGACAGTGAGCCCTGGGGACAAATCACCCCCAGCAGAGGCTCTTTGTCTGAAATGCTGTTACAGTCTTTCTTTTGAGATAGGCCATAATCAACACAAGCCATTAATCTTAATACTGGGGTAATTACGCTTAATACAGGGTAACTGAGTGCAAATGAATAGGCTGGGATGTACGGGAAGTCAGATGGGATAATTCTTCCTGGCCTTCCAGTATACAAACAAGCTTTGTAGTCCTAATGCAAGCCCCAGAGGCTCGTTGTGTTTTACTGTGAAAAGATGTGGGTTTTATTAACAACCAGATACCCTTCCAGGCTGTTTTCACAGAAGTTGGAGGATGTTGCTGGGGCAGAAATGGTGCTGGGTTTTTTTAAAGTGTTAGCGAATCTGCTTTCCTTTCTGCACCCAGAAGTCTGCAGCGTGCAAAGAGGTCAAGTCCAAAGCTGCAGAAGAGCACTGCCTTTCCCCAAAAGTACCTGTGGGATGCACATCGTGGCGGATAGTTACAGAGGGTGCCTGTGTGGGGCAGGATGGGCAGTGCCGTACGTGCATTCAGCAGCTGCCACCCGATGAAAGGTCAGCCAGACCACTGCCATTTACAGCAGGAGCACACTGGAGCTGTGCAGAAAGATGTCTTCAGCAGAGGTGTCCCACGAGCAGGGAGGGAGGGGGAGGCAGTGCTGGGGGCAGAGGATGGGAAGCAGTCATCTCCGCAGTGTAAATGTCACTGCTCATCTCCTCTCTCCTCTGCCCCTGCACACACAGCCCTCCACAGCCCCGTGACAAAAACCTCTTGGCATTATCGAGAGAAATGCATTTCTTTCTGTCTGCTTTCAGTTTTGTGACTGTGTTGTTTCTGATTTTATAGACATATATATACTTTCTTAAATTTTTTTTTTGCATCGCCATTAGTTTCAGCCACATTAAGCCCTGCTGGGTGGCAGAAGGGAGAAAATGTGCGTATACTGTTCTTCCCAAATCTGGAGCACATACAGCCGGGTGGCAGTTCAGATTTGGCTTCTCATCTGAAAGCCGGAGCTGCATTTCTAACAATACAGCACCCACCCAGCATGAATTTGTAATGGATCATGCTTTGCCCTAGGTCTTTGGCTTATCCTTGGTTGACACTGAATTAAAGGACGTGATGTGTGGGACTCGGTAAATCCCTAACCTGCTGTCCCAGAGACAAGTATTACCAACCGTACCACGCTGACACATGAGATTAGTGGAAGAGGTGCCCTCAATGCCACAGGCAGAAATGGGTCAGCTCGGATTTGGAAAGCTCTCTACTTGAAGTGAGTAGCAAAACAGCCTGTAGAAATAAAAGACCAAAAATGCTGTGTTTTCTGCCTCAGATCCCCCCTGAGATCCACAGGCAGTGAGTCTTAAGTGGCTGAACATGACCATTTATGTGGTGGGTATTAGCTTTGTGAATGGCATTTTATTAGAAATAAAGAAATTAGGAAACAGTTCAGCTTAGCAGCCGCACCATTACCAAATATGAATCTCCTTGATACCAACAAAGTCCCTAAACTTATATTATTGTTTATCAGCCAAGAATCTGATGATTAAGGGCCTTATTGTGAACTTTTCAAATGCAATCTAAGTGTCCCCGCTGCTTCTAGTAACTGTGCGGCAGGAATGCAAATCACATATCTGTTCCCCTTTCCCTCTTCCCCTTGCCCTAATCAAATCCGTTATTCATGCTTTTTCTGACATACTAGGTTTTCTGGCTTGGTTCAGCAGTGACTAAGTAGCTTTACAGTAACAAAACAATGCTGTCTTTGTTCTGGAAAAGTGGAGAAATGAAGATGTATAATCTTGAGATAAGGAAGCTCACAAGTGAGAAGGAAGCTGGGCGCACGCACTGTTGTACTCTGACATTAGCTGGGTTGAATTTACAAATGCTGCTTAGAAAGAGAGCAAAGAAAGAAAAAAACCTCTGTTGTTGTTTTGGTTTACCAGCTCTTAAATGACCCAAAACCCACCAGAGCTGATGGTGTTTCTCTGGTTAAACTGATGATACTCACCCGCCTCTCATACATTGGCTTTATTTTCTCCATTGCACTCTCCCATGCTGCATATGCTCATCCTGCCAGTCAGGGTCATGAGGAGCCCTCATTGAGTTCTTCTTCCTGCAGAGCATCCCATCTTCAATTGGTATTTTGGACAGCAAATCATCCCCAAAGCTGTGCTTTACCTAGGACATCCTACTGTGCTTCTTCCATCGTGTTGGCTTCTCCAAAGACAGTCCAGCTAGGCAGTACATGCATGCAGTAATGAGACCTTAACTGTATATCTTCCTGGGTGTTTTTCAGTAAACCCTGTTAATTCACCACGCTTGTAGGAAGCAAAATTGAAATACGAAGTGTTATCCCTTCTGCGTAGATCCTCGGGGCAGGGTGGTGCAGCCTATGCACTTTCCACAGGCACTGGATGTCCCCACTCTGCCTGTACTTCTGGGCTGGCCACCACGTCTCTGGGAGCGTTTGAGGAGTGAGAGGTCTGCCATGAAGGTGTCACTGCTGCAAGGTGTGGATGAGATGAAGGGGGCAGGTACATACGAGCTGGGGACAAACCTCAGCTTCTCCCTTGAGCTGGTGGAGCCAAGTGTCAAGCTGGGGACAGCAGGGGAGTGAAGCTCTGTTTTACTTGCTGGTAACCTTGCGAAGCCTGTGCAGACATTCAGGGCATGCAGCGGGCAGGAAAGGGGAATGCAGAACAGGTGGAAACCAGATGTGAGTGTGGTTCATTTGAAAGTTTGTGCACAGACCTGTGGAGTATTGCTTTCTCTGCTCTTTCGAGCCCACCCCATGAACTACCCCACAGCACTAGTGGTACAATTAATTCCCTTGGGAAATTTGGCTTCTCTGACCATCTGATGGTATGCACAGTCTGCTCCGTGTCCAGTTGTGATTCTGTCCTGGCAGGGTGTGCTTTACCATGGCTGTGTGCTCTAGGTCTGCCTTTGAAAGGGGGAAGGGTCTCTGCCTTCCCAGAGAGCCCTGGACCCTGCTCTTGGGGAGAAACATCTATAGGGCAGCGAGCAGAGCAGAAAGCGGGTGCAGAGAGAGGTCACAGAGCTGGTGGGAAGCCAGAGGTACCTGGAGGAGACTATATAGGGTTGACAGCAGTCTGGAAGGCTCAGAGAAAGCCTAAAGGAAAGGACTTGTCTTTCAAGGCAAGAGTGGGAGCAAAGTTTGTTTTAATCCTCTTTTTAGTAGCTTTAACCTTTTTACCGGAGTTCTTTATTCCAGGAGTTCATTGCTAAGGTAAGTGCTAGAGCAGGAGGTAGTCCTGGAGGCTGCTGGTGGCACACATGCGCTGAGAAAGGGTATGGGTCAGTCCACCTCAGAGCTCTTGAGCTTTTGAAAACCCCTTGCCAGATTTATCCCTTCAGCCCGTTGCTGTGGCCTTCTCTGGCCAGCCAGGACTGGTTGCACCAACACCAAGCCAGCACAACTTCTTGGCCCAACCAGTGACCCCAGTGGAAAGCCAGCTCCAGTGGACTGGAAGTGTACAGTGTCCCAGCAGTGCTTTGCAGAGTCGGTCCCCAGCTTCTCAGCCTGGAGGGGTGTGTTGCTGCCGCAAATCCTGTTTCCCAGATTTTCCTTCATTGGTGGGAGCCTCATGAAACACGGGGCCACCTCTGCTCTTTCCCATGTCGTTGGGGTCCTTTGGGTACTGCAGGCCTGCTTTCTCGACCAGGGTGGTTTCCCTGCACATTCCCCATGGGAAGAGCCATCAGTGCGGTCGTGACACTGGAATTCATTACAAAGACAACTGTGACAACTGCAGGAAATAAACAGTGGGAGCAGATGGGCTTCTAGAGACCAGAAATCCCATTTCTCTATGAACATCCTCAATAATTAGACACACACAAAAACAAAGGAAGGAACTAAAAATGCCAAAGGCTTGGGGCAGCCTGTAGGCAGAGTTGCCTTAACACACGAGTGAGCCTTTTCTGGTGGCTGCAGCGTGGTGTGGACCTGCAGGAGCTGTACGTGAATCACCTGATATGCTCTTTGCTTCATTTTGCTGTTACTCGTTGAGCTGTTGCGTGAAGGTTTCCACACCGCCACCCCAAAGCACGGTTATCTTTCAGGGATTTGCGTTTCATCAACTCAGTAGCATGAACCACTTACCCGATTTAACAGGGACGTTTTGTTCTCTTTTAAGGGCACAGTTGTGAAAATACTCTCTTTGCTTCTTTGATATTGAGGCAGAGGCTAAACCCCATTCTCCTTCCCGCTGTCCCATTCCACCCTGCCTGTCTGTAAATCCTGTTGTTCTGTGCTGAAACACCTTGGCTGCAGTGAAAATTACATCCTGAAATAATATGGATCTTAGCAATATGTAGAAGACAGGAGAACTGGAGAAGGCTATGGGGAAGCAGTGGTCACCTAAGGCATGAGGTATTGCTCACAGCAGGCCCTCTGAGTCCAAACCTTGTACAATATGGCTGTCTTGGGCCAAACGGGCTGTGGATTTGTTGCCTGCCCTCCAGCTAAGGTCCTTACTCAGTCCAAAATAGCTGCTGCTCTTCCCCAGGGTTAATGCATAGCAGTCATGCTGAGGGAGAAGCCCAGCGTGGGCTGCTCTGGGAGAACTGCACCTTTGGGTCAGCATCAGCACAGTTAGTGCTACAGTCAGGAGGAGAGCAGCAAAAGCTGGTGCTCCACTAGACTGAGCTGGTGTCTTCTTCAAGAAGAGGGATCTCGAATGGTCCTAAGAGATGTCAGATGGGATGTGATGGTTCATAGAGGTAGAGGAGGACAATACTAGATCTAGGTGTGGGGTACAGATTGGACAAGTGCCTGTAAACAATGAGGTCCAGCTGCTCAGAGTAAACCATTTAGGAGACAGGTAGTTACAGCTGGTCAGGAAGTTTTTCCAGACAGTTTTTATTTTTTCTTAGAAGGAATATTAGAATTTGATACATAAATAATTACCATGGTAAGTTTTGTATTTTCCACAGCAATTTTGAGTTGTGCTGAAAAATGAAAAACTGAAAACATACAAACTTTTTTTTTTTTTTCATATGAAAGGCCTGAACATTCCCAGGATAGGGAGTCAATTTTTCAACCACTTCTACTGAAACTGGTGGTAACCTGCTTATTTCCTGAAGGTGACATTTGGTGTCTTCCACAAGGGCTAAGATGTACACCCTGCTTTGATTTGAGAGTGTCCTGTCCCAGGTTTGCTCCCTGGGAAGTGGCACATTGCCCTAAAATCCCCTTGAAATGTGCTCTAGCCACCACTCAGCCACAAACTCACACACGGTGCTTTAAACTGCCAGCGCAAATGAGAGTTGGTTTACAGAGTTCCTTGTCTGTAGCGCTAAACGGAAACACAGAGCTCCAAAATATGCAAAGATGCAAAATAATCCTGGCAGGGGGTAGTTAATCAGGCATTAAAACCCAGGACTGAGTCCAGGCAGAGATTAGACAGTTGCTCTTTAATCAAAGCAATTGAGCTCATGTGTGACTTCTAATAACACTCACTGCTTTTCAACCTGGAATTGGAGTTAGAAAAGCAAGGTTTTCCTGTAATTCCATGAATAGCATTATTATTATTTGTGCAATTATCTGGAAGCATTCTCTTTAACCACGGTCTGGGATCAGGTGCTGTCAACCACTTGTTCCTGCTAGAGCAGCAATAAAAGAGAAAGACGTTCTGTTTGGTTTGGTCTGTTGCATTGAAAAGGCCACAGCAAACCATTGCTTCTGAAGGCTAATGGCTTGCCAGGGCTTGCTACTGAAACTCCGCTGTGTTGGTCACTGTGAGGATGATGCTCTATCTTAGCTGACCATCTCTGGCAGCAGCCAGGTGCCTGAGCCTGAAAACCGCAGCACTTGAGCAATCTCGTTGTGTGCAATGCCCGGACTGTGCCGCGCTCACAGCCGGTCAGTGATTTGGTGGTTTGGTGTGTAAGCTGGGAGCTCAGGCCCAGAAAACCTGTCCCTCATCCTACAGGCTGCGGATCGTGCTTTACGTGGACTCTGAGGCTCCATCACAAAATATGGGTGTTGCTGTTGCATGGCTTTAGCCTCCAGGCACAGCAAAGCACTGGGCAGACCAAGAAGACCAAAACCGCGTTGAGAGCGTCGGTACTAAATACACAGCGGTCCCAGCAGCTGCCTCCTGCTGCATAATGGAGCTGTGCAGATGTGAGAGCACGGGATTAGCAGGACCCTGAGCTCCTCGCTGTCAGGATTTAAGGATGGATTTGAGCTGTGCAGTTCAAGCACAAGACAGCTGCCCTCGCGGTTGGTGCTTGGTTTCTCCTTGCCCTCCTGCACTGAATGCCAACTAGTTTCGCTTCTCACCGGGTGGCCTTTCTGCACGAGCACCTCTCTTCTAGCTCTGGCAAGGTCTCCCCTCACCAAGCAGAGCTGGTGCTTACTGGAGCTTGCTGGACCCTCATGGGTGCTTACTCGAGCAAAACTGTTTATGGCACTGGGAAGGTTGCCAGGTCTGCAATAAGTGTCACCAGGTTTGTACCTCCAGCTCTGTGTGGTCACTGAGAGAAATTGCAGCCCAGACTACTTGGGCTTTCCTAGGGCATGGACAGGGTGGGTTGTTACCAGCCAAGGAGACGTGGTGGTAGATAGGGGTTCATTTTTGGCAGTTCCCAAAGGTTTCATATGATGGGTTTTGTTCTGGGTGTGATAGCAGGTCGGGCAGTCACAGACTGGATTTGTTTCTCTCTGGTCTTGGAAACCTTCTTGTCAAAACCTGGTTGCAATCTACGCCTTTTGACTTCAACCCACTATATTGACATAACGATCCATTTGAGCAACAGCATTTGAATGAGCTTTGCCCATCAGTTGCTCCGTGATGCTTCGGGGAATGGAGAAATAGAGCAACTCCATTCATTTCCTCCAGGGGCTTAGAGGCTGCAGTGGCAGCTGTCTCAAGAGAGTAGATGTAAGTCCACCTACTTCCCAGTTCTTTACTAAACTTTACTAAACTCTGAATATATCGCTGCTTATTGAGCGTGACCTGTTTTCTCCCTAGTGGAAGGAGGTGTATTGGGGACATTTCTCTTTTTTCAGGATGAGAGAGGCTTTTCGTCATCCTAGCATTATGCAGCGGGAAGGAGTGCTTGTTGGAGGCACTGTCTGCAGATGGGTAGGGAGTAGCTCACTGGCTGTCCTGGCACCCTGCTCTTAAATTTGGCTAGTAATTTCCACCGCTTTCCAGCTAGATCATTGCTGCCTATTGTGGGCCATACAGAGTGCTAAGAAGAAATAAAGCACTCGGGAATTGGCCCAGGCACATGAAGCTGAATTGATCTTCATCTTAAAATTCACCAATAAATAAAAGGAGGCAAAAATATTTGCAAGGAAGCCACCTTGCTGCATTGCCGTGCTAAAAAGCTATGGAATTAGACATGCGTGCAGATAGATGAGAATGCTGCTGGGCAAAGCCAGGGAGATAGATCTCAGGTCATGCTCTGACACACTGCCTCTCTCTGTGGTGATGGGGGACAGAATCCACTCCTTGTTAATTGATGCTGCTTGTTGCCATCAGGACTGCAGGCCAACCAGAAAGCGTGCTGAAAACAGGCCAGCCATGAAAATGGCTGTTCTGGATTGATTTCTGCAGTGTTGGGAGGAAAACAAACAGGCTATAAAGGAAAAGATGAGCGGGAGCTGGGGCAATCGAAGGCAGCACGGGGGAGAGGCTGCTAAATAAAAGCAGGCTGGTGGTGATGTTTGCATCCAGCAATCCCTTCCAGAGTTCTGCCCTGCGCCCAGCGAGAAATCACTGCCTTCTCCATTAAGAGTTAACACCAGATCAGCGCAATCCCTATTTTTACCGTCTCCAAGGTTTCCTAGCAGCCTGCTTTGACTGGGTTATGCTGAAGGCCTGCCCTAATGTTTCTGCCTTTGGGGAAAAGAGGAATTCCTGTGCCTGCCCAGGAGCGGCAGGACATTCCCAGCGTGTCCTGCTTCGCTCACTGCCTTTTCCAATACTTCTGTCTGGTTGAAAGAAGAGCCCTTCCAAAATTTCCGAACAATTAAAACTCCTTGGAAGGCAGTCCTGGGTATTCTTTCAAGAAAGGAGGCTGAGCGCAAGCAAAGTTGGCAGTGCCGGTGCTGAACCATGCAGCAATGCTTGGAGCAGTTTGCCCTCCGATGGCCAGTTGGAGCTTGCAGCTCCTGCTCTCCACCGCTGCCGCGGAGGTTTTCCTTCAGCTCACATGGCTCCGGACTCTGGATGAGGGCATTGTGCTCCTGGCCTGCGTCGTGGGTCCTCCACCCAGAGGATTATCTGTCAGGAAGGGCGAGCAGGGGGCTTGCTGGAGCAAAGCTGTCATGGAGAGCGCCCAGCACCTTCTCCTTCTCCAGCAGCACGCTTCCTTGAAAGCAGTTTTGGCTTCTTGAGAACACTGTGAGCCTGCTCTGCGTTCCACCGTTTGGTCGCTTGTTTGTGGTTAGTTGAGACTCTTGTATAAGCTACAAAATACTCAGAGCTGCTACACTTTGGTGAGAGCATCTGACGAGCATTTTCAGGCTGAAGCACCATTAGGTACAAGCTCACTGGACATATCTTCTGCATGGCTCTCATTGTGACATCGCTTCTCCACTCTGGGGCCACATCTCTCACTGATCCCTTACGCTTGGCCAGCCCCACGTCAGGGTGTGCCTGTAACTGGGGTGAAGAGAGTAGATTGGCCTGGCATGGCCTGGGGACCTGTCAGCCACCCTGGACCCTGCTGGGCTGCTGTTTCGAGCACCTCTCCCTGCTCTGGGGAAGCCCACAGGCCATTCCTGTTGTCTCTTGGAACGCGCTCCACATCCCAGAGCAAAGCAGAGAGCCTGGGCCAAGGGACCAGCCAGAGCGGGCACTCCCCAGTAGTCAGCTTTTACCAGGGACAAGGAGGAACCAGTTTGGAGGAGGCATGTTTTTATCCTCCTCTCCCGAAGAGGAAACGGGATCAACAGAACCACAAAGAAAAAACACAATGAAAACAGAAAATCATTTTGCTTTTTGTCAGTGTTTTGCATGGTAAAACAAGAGGGTAATTACAAGCTCATGATTTCCACAGTCTTTGTTTTGATGTGCATTTATGTCCTGAGGCTCAGTGTTTCACAGTTAGGTAGAAGGCAAGAAGAGGTAGATAGGCTGGTTTCCCCTCCCCATCTTCAGTGACATCCTGATAACAACCAGGTACGAAGCTTTGTCTGCTCCTCTCCTTCATCCACCTATCAGAAAACTGTTCTCCCCTTTGAATTTGTGGGATTGTTGGGGGTTTTTCCCAGCACCTTTGGTAGATTTCCAGCCCCCAGCTATCCCTGCAGCCCCCAGCTACCCACAGTGGACTTTAGGCACTATGTGCATGACAGCGATTCTCACCCTGGTGACATAGGGTGTTCCCAGCCCCACTCTCCAGAAGACAAACCTCAAAAATGTGATCCCTGTTAACTGGCCGTTAGTGTCGAGTTGAATTTCTCAGTCTTTGAACGGCCGGCAGTTACCGTGCTGGGTCCATTGCAGCAAGTGTGGAAAGCCAGATGATTTTAATGACAGTGTATCCATTGAAGTCTCTGGTTTGTGGGAGGTTGTGATCATTTCCTCTTTCTCCCAGATGAAAGAAATGCAGACTAAGAGAAGTTCCTTGGCCATTGCTGGGTGGACACTTTGAATATCTCATTTAATTTACTAGATAATGATCACATTTATGGAACAGCTTGTTTCAATTTTCTCATTATCACTAACCGAGATGATAGCTTATTTAATCCACTTCTGCACCACTTCACAGACAATGAGAAATGTGGGAAGGAAAGTCCTTCAGGGGAGCACGTGGAGCCCTTGCATAAAGCAGGCTGGTACAGATGAACCTGCAGCAAGGAAGCCTCAGGTTGCTGATAAAGGTTACTAATAAGAAGCCATGTGAAAATGGGGAATTTTGCAGGGCGTCTGATGTCGTCCCTTCAGGGAGAGCCATCACAGGTTGTTACAGCTGGATTGCTGTAACACCAAGAACGGTGTCAGGATTGTCCTGGACACCCCATACTCCCAATGCTGCTGGAGCTGCAGTGGCTAAACCAGATGCCAAAGCTTTTTCTCCAAGGCAGTAAGAAGTCTGTGCTGACTGTCAAAAGGCTGATATATTGTCTGCCAAGAGGACTGAAGGAAATGATGAATGAGATCAGAGATGAATTTGCCTTAATACTAATATGTTATTTGTAAAAGCAGAGTGTTTCCGCTGATTCTGAAAGAAATTTAATCCTCTGCCGCTGAGAAGGAAATGGGTTTGTAAGTCTGAGGAATAGAGTGCATCATAATCCCAGAAGAAGTAGGCAGCAATTTCTGGCACCGGAGACTTGGCAGAATGTTAGGGTTGAAGTGGAAAAGGAGGAGCTTTAGCTAGTAGATTTCAGCAATGGTAAATGGGGTGAGGGACACCTGTGGTCTCTGGGCTGTTGCGACAGTTTTCCTACCTTTACCCATGTGATGCAGCATGGTATCTATATTATCTAGTGGTTTTACATGGAAGAGAGCAAGCTCTCATGCTGCTAAGCCTTCTCCTTCCCTGCATCAAAGTGCATGTAAAGACCTGCTATGGGAGAGGATGGGGTCCCAACTTCAAGGGCAGCCATGGAGGAGGATCACCTAAGGGCTGAAAGGGGACTCCCTCTGACTCCTTATTTGCCCAGTGTGACAGATGATGAACAAATTGACCAGCTGTCCAAGTCAGAGCAGAAAGGTTGCGACTGAAGCATTATATCCACATGCACACCTCCAAGAAACACCACCTTTTCTGAAGGTTTATGCAGATCCCCTAAAGTAAAATTATTCCTCTTATTTCAGTTGGCTTCTAAAGAAGGAGGTGCACAGAAGGGGCATGGAGTATTGAGATGCTCAGCTGTCTTTGATGGTCTCTCCCTAGGACCTTCTGGAAAGCTCAGATGAAAAGCCAGTTGTGCATTGCAGGGGGATTTGTTTTTTCAAGTGGAAATTACAAGACAAGGAGAAAGACTGTCTTTTCAAAAGCAAGCAACTCTTCAGATTCCAGTTGTAAATCAGACTGTTGGTCCTTCTTGCATCTATTATACAAAATATCTGCTTGACCTGTAGCTGTTCAGGAATCACTCTTGAAATACTCTATTAAGTACTAGCATCAGAGCTCTGTCTAAAAAGTCCTTTATGGTGGCATGTCCTGCTTTCAAATCCTACTCATTTTATGCCAATTGCTGACAAATTGTAATTTTCCAGTAAACCACTCAGAATAAGCTGATATAATAACTCTTTGAGAAGTCACCAAGAGTAAAATATGAAAAGCAGAGGCATTTGCTTTCGGAATTTGACCACTTTGAGTACTGCTTGGCTTCTAGACAGTTGGTACAAATTCTGTGTGTAGATGGTTGATTTTTAATCTCCAAATCACAGCGATGAGTTGAGCAGTTACCTATGGGATTGGCTCGGTTAGGATGGGAGTGCCTGGGTTGCAGTTTCTGTCCAGACTTAGGGCAATGACGTGCCCAGTCCCCACCAGCTTTGGTTGCAGCCAGATGCTGTATTCATTTAGGCACCTTTGATGTATCCAAGCTGTTACCCACTCATACTGCTCATTGCATTTCTACTCTCAGCCTTACAGAGGGCTGACTGCAAGTTGCGTGACGTGGAAGGGTGGCCAAGGTGCACTGATAATAAATGATACGGTCAGACATGCCTGGGGGTACCCCTGCTGCCTTTGGAAGCTGCCCAACTCCACACAGATCCAGGAAGGGAAGTGCCAGGAGGAGCTGCTGGCCAGACCACCTAGCTAACAAATAAATCCTCATCCGCGTTAGCCCTGCAGTCACACATCTGCTGTCCAATGGCAAGTGGGGGAAATTCTACAAAGTGAGCTTGTTCCAGGCAGCTTTAGTCTTATTAGTTTTTGGAGGAAACCCAGGAAAAGTTATATTGGAAAGCTGAAAGCTGTTATGGCAGGATAGCCGCTAAGTGACTTGGTATGTGCCCTTGGGGACCAGTTCTCCCAACTTTATGAAAAATGATATAATCTGATTCTCTAACTCTGTGTCATTGCAGGCCCAGTGTGGTGTTTTTTACAAAAGGATTGTGATGCTCAACAATTGCCATAGTATTTCTATTCTTTTTTGTGGGTAGAACAAAAAGGGAAATGGGAAAGAAAATGGTGAAAATGTAAAATCTGTTACTGACTTGCTTCTTCCTGGAGTCCAGCAAGTTGCTGGACACTGTAGATTTTTCAGTCCTTTCAGTTACTTCTATTAGGTAACTCCTAGTATCACTCATGGATGTTTAAATAGAGGAAAATGGGATTTTTCCTCTCTGCCAATTGATTCATTGTGATCAACACACAATCTTCAGGGCATCACCACCACCCGTGGGCCCCTCCCTCCTCTGCTCACCACCGCAGCTGCCTGGTGTGTCTGTTGAGCTGTTAACTTGGGACATGAGCTCCCACTGGAGCGGATGTTTGCTGACATCTTGTCTCAAGTCCGGAACAAGCAGAGGGAACAGTTGGAAGGAGATGTTGAAGCATGAGGGAGCAGCTGAGCTGGAACATGAGCTATGCTTTGAGGGAAAGAGGCAGGTAACCAGTTCTTACAGATAGCTCAACCCATAGGAGGGTTGGACCAGTTAGAAGCTGATGAATATCTTCCTCTTTCTTCCTCTTGTTTTGAAGGAGCAGGCTATGCTGCTTTTGACAAGCTATAAGCACCTCTAACCTTCAGGGAAGGCTTAGTTGTCTCTTTGGGCCAGGGCTGGCACTGGTGGAATGGCACCACATAGCTGGAAGTGAAGAGAGGATCTGAGCCACAGGTTTCTGTTACTCAAGGTGACTGCAGTATTGTCCCTCCACTCACCCGCAGTGGAAGTGTTCCACATCCCACTCCTCATTAGGAGGGACCTGCCAAAGCCTCCACATAGCTTTTATGTCTGCTCCGTACCTGTGAGCTTGGACTGAATCATCTCCCACTGCAGGTCCTGACAAAAAGTCAGTGTGATTCAGGAGAAGCCCAGGAACAAGGCAGCTGGGCTTGCTGGCTGGGAAGAGCTACCAGACAAAGGAGGCTTTCTTCTTGTCATCATGCTGCTGATCCTGGGCTGCTTACAAGCAATTATGGCTTAGAGCAAACAGGACATCTTGGACATGCTCTTAGGCTTAGGAAAGGGAAAAGAGTAAATAGAAACTGGGAGGAAAGGATGACAATAAGGACGGAAGGAGGAAAGCCATTTAAGCTAGGCAGGCTATTGCAGCTGCCTACACAAAACCCTCTTCCCATCATCCCTGTCACACAAAAGAGAGTCCAGTGCTCACCAGAAAACTAGTAAAAGGTGCACAGAGCAGCAAGCAGAGGTTGGAAAGCTTTGTCAAACACACTGTTGGGCAGTGTCAAACACAAATGTTTTCTGCTTCAGAAGATATTGCGTCGTGTTGGGAGAGCAGTGCTACACCTCGTCCTGTGCCATGGTGGAGCATCCTGGGGAGGAGAATAGCTGGGTTTCTTGGAGTAAGAAAGTATCTGAGCATGGTAGGCACTGTGGGCATTTTAGAGGGCTGTGGTCATCACCAGAAGGAATCTACTGTTGTGTTTGGTCAAAGGATGAACCAAGATGAAACCGTGGTGGCCTGAAGTGCGTGGCAGCTGCTTTGTCTCCAATGTGACATGAGTGGGGAAAAGGAGCTGTTAGCTAGCCTGCACCCTCTAAACATGACTATTCTGTTGTGTCCTTAGCAGATTAGGCAGCAAGGCTAACGATTAGTCCTTTGAAGTTCCTAGCCCTCTCCCCACGCCGGTGCCTTATGCTTGTGGCTGTTTGAGGCCAAACAGTGTCTCTGCATGTGCAAGGGGTTGTCATGCTGTCATGAGCTAGTTAGAACTGGCAGTGAATGCTTGATTTTACATTAGAACCCATTTTTTCCCCCCACGCCGACCGTACGTGTCTCTTCATGCCCAGGCTGTGTCTTGTTTCCGTTTGTTTCCAGTTACTACATCCCTCTCTGGCTGGACTCGCTTCCTCGCTGCCTGCTGAGCACGCATGAGATTTCAGTTGTGCCCAGAGCTGTGCAGACTTGTAGCGCTCCGTTCCCGAGGCCTCGCTCCGCTCTGCGCCAGCCAGGCTGGTCCCAGCTAAGGGACGCTGTGGGCTGAGCGAGTGCTGGCTGGCACCAAGCCGACCAGGCAGCCAGGCCACTGGCTCTGCTAGTAGGTGTGGTGTGATTAACAGCAAAGGTCTAAGAACAAATGAGTAATCTCCCTTTCAGTCCCAGCTCTTTCACCTTTCATTATTAAAAAAAAAAAAAAAACCAACAACAACAAACAAAAACACACACACACACACACACACAAAAAAAAAAAAACCACAAACCCAAAACCCAATAAAAATCCCTTTGCGCTCTGTCGCTGAGCTACGGAAGGCCACTAAATGGCCCTTTGTACTTCATTGCCACCATCTATCCCTACCAACAGCGTGGCCCCAACTGAACCTAGAGTGTGCCTGTGCTCATAGGTGTTGTGCATTAGGCAGCAGGGATGCCCTACATGTCAGCAGACATGGGCACAGCAGATGGAGGACCTTTCCCCATCCTCTGTAGGGTCTATGTGGCTTGTTTGGAGATGGACGGGAAACCCAAGGTAGAGATTGATGCTTAGTTCAAAACCCCTGAGCCTTAGCCAAGAGCTTTTAAACTTCTGGCCAGTCTTCCTCACCTGATCTGGAAAAGCAGTACAGCATGTGGCCAATGTTAAACAAGCGAGCAGTTTTTTTGCAAAGCCTGCTGACCAGCCTGAAAATCATTCCTTTTAAGCTGTCCCAACTTAGGAATACAAAAAGGAGAGAATTTAGTCCATTTAAATCATTTGGCATGTCATTTAAATCTTTCTGGAGCAAAGGCAAAGCTGTACAGCTCTTGTTAAAAGAAAGTGCTGTAAAAGTGCAAGGGCGTAGAGCCTTCAGGAAAAAACCCACCATTTTCAGATTGCCATGTTTGACAAGTTTTTATGTATTTGTCTTTCTCTTCCCCATTGATGTACTGGAGATAACTAACAAGCTGGTAAAGCTGATTATAATAGATCCAAAAATTTGAGTCAGAGAGATTCCCCGCAGCCCATATCCGACAGGTCTTGTCACTTGGATGCATTTGTAAAAAGCTGGTTTGTCTCTCCCCTTGACAGATGCTTTGATGAGCTAATCATCTCATTTCCGTGAAATGCACATCTGTAAAAACAAAAGGGGATGAGACTTGAACAAGTGACTAAGCCCTGTTCTTGTTTGCATTGTTTCATTACTATTATTTGAGTGAAGCTGGAATTCCTCCTGTGGAGCCTGCCGTGCCCTGCACCAGCTGACAGGTGACATGCACACATGCTATTTCAAGCAAATGACTTCTCTCTGAAATTCTGCTCACCAAAAAGTCCACAAGATGTGCCACTTACGATGTCTGATACCCCAGGACCAACTAGCCTTGGCTTGGCTGGCCACTCATCTCCTGAACGTGTTGCTCTGACTTAGGAGGCAGATAGGAAGGGCAAAGCCCCTAAAACCAAAAATAGGCGCTGGAGCAAAAAACACACAGGCCACAAGCAGCAAGGCGGTCTTTGCTGTGCTTGCCATGGGTGGAGCAAGTGCTAGCCAAGGGACAGGGGTCAAGAGCCTGCCAAAACCTTTCTGCCAGGGCCATCAGTTTTGGGGGGTCACCCGCTCCGGGAGGCGGTAGCTCTCCATGGGTGCTGGGTGCTTCCCTGCCTTTGTTATTGCCGAGCCAGTTTCCCATTATATTTTCAGCCTTGTGCTCAGCAGCCAGCGGGGTACAAAGATATACAACTTCTTTGGGCTTTTCTATACATCTTCTGTACTTTTTCTTTATGCTGTGGTAGATGAAGTGTCTAGGATTCCAGTTCCCATGGACTACAAAGGAGCTAAGGGCAGTTCAGTGACTCTGTTCCAATGCTGAAAGTCCTGACATCCATCCTTTGCATCAAGCCCTCCACCCCATATATTCATTCTGGACAGTGATCCAACAAAGAAATCTATATGATTTAACTAATCTGCCTTTGCTTTCCACCATTAGTTAATTTAGATGGAATCTGCTGCATGTTCTTTACCAGGCAGTTACATTTTAGTGTATTTTTGCCTTGCTTTCCTGGTTTTCTCTCTTAACAATGTGGTTGTGGGTTTAATTCCCTTGTTTCAGTGTTTTCTGGATTAACTTTGTAGCAAACTACATTGCAACTGTATCAACTAGGGGGAAAAAAAACTACCCATATGATTGTTTGCATCAGGAAATTTGGTTGTGTATTTTTTCTTCAGGTTTTTGCAGAGTAGAATTGTGACGGAGGAAGAGCAGATAAAATGGCCCTTGAGTGCAGGGAGGAATATGCCCAGCTACTGAGATGGGCAGGAGCCTTAAATACTGGTTGGGCTGTGAGTCCTCAGAAGTTTATTTCTTTTTTTCATTTCAAACTTGAATTTGGGAGAATGACACATGGTGTGGCCCTGCCTCCACCTGTCCAGAGCCATTTGTTTCAAAGCAAGAAGGTTTTTGCTCTGAAGTGGAAGTTTAAAGGGAAATTATCAGGTCCTTTCTAAACCAGTTTTGCATCTTTGTTACTGCTTTATCTGTAGTAATTTGAAATGCTGGGGGTGGAATGTTTTTTGGTGCAATGCCAAAAGAAAAGTGAAGTCCAACTTTAACCCTTGGGCTCCTCTTGTCATAGCTGTGTACCTTAGGATCATGTTATGTGGACAGTAAAATTTCTTTACGCTTCTCTGGCCAATGTGAAGGGCACTCAGAAGTGCGTATGTGTTTGATGGTGGATGCAGATCTCCGTGGGTGTTCATTTTTGCAGGGCCAAGGTCAGTGTGAAGGAGGAGCATGCTGGCAGAAGTTGATGGGGTGCAGTGTGTGGAGCTGTGGCCATTCTTTCCCTGCTCTGTCTTTGCAGAGAGCTGCGGTCCTGGTGCTTCAGGCTGTGTTTTCCTTTGGTGAGACTTGTGGCAAGCAGAGGAGCTCACGCTGCCCTTACCAAGGTGTTTCTTGAGTCAGAGTTGCAGGCTGGAAATTCGGCATTTATGCATTAGCCACAGTTCCCTGGAAAGGGGGTGCTGGTGTGGCACTGACCCAGCCCAGAAACGGGGGTGCACATACATGAGTTGCACTATGAGCAACCAACCTCGGTGAGGCTTCTGCCTCCACGTTCACAGATCAGCAGTGCAAGATAGTTTAGTGATTGCTTTTTCCATGGATGTAGTTCCTATTCTTCTTTTTCTTCTCCCCCCCCCCCCCCCCCCCCCCTCTTTATTTCTTCTTTTTTCTTAGTTAAATGTGTCAACACCAGTGCATGGAAACTGCACCATAGGCTAACGTTGCTGCCAAGCAAGGGTTAAAGCGTGGCCATTCCCCTCTTGCCTTTCCTTACTAACAGCTTTCAGATCTTGGCATCTATCAAAATAGATGCTGGAGCCAAAAACTAACAAAGGTGGAAATGATTGCTGCAGGGCAGGCCGCTGTTTCCTGTAATCTGGTCTCAGGCCAAGCAGATACAGCTCCAGCTGCAGCCCCTGCTTCTGCTGGAGATGTTTACGATGAGCTGCCATGGGACTCAAGGCTGGAGCAGCCCAGGGAATTGGCTGTGCAACCTGAAAACCAAACCAAACCAGGCAAGGACAGGTATCATACCTAAAAGTGTGGGTTTGGACAGAATATGCATTAGAAGGTGTTATGGGTAGGGGTTATAAAGGTGACCTGGCCCTTGGGAGCCAGCTTTGGCTTACAGAGCAGTACGGTGAGTAAAGGCAACTGGTTTAAGTCAAACATCTTGGCCACCCCATACGGTGGATAATGAGGGAAACAGCCCCTTTACTTTCCTGGGGCTCCAGTCAAATACAGTCACCTCCTCCCCTTCTCCCCAGCCAAAACCCACCAGCAGTCACAACAGCCAGTGGCTCAGCAGGGGCTGAGCAGGGACCTTGATTCGCCTGTAGTTCTTTTGTTGGTTTTATGGTCATGTAGAAACGTGGTGGCTTTACATGCCAGTCCAGTGGTGCCCCTTGGTAGAGGTGTGGCATGGAGGTGGGAGGAAAAGGTAGTAGTAGCAGGACTTTGGGGCTCACTGGCAGCTCTGGCATGGCTGAGCACTGGCGTAGATTGATGGCAGCTTCTTCTGGACGCTGGCATGGCATCATGGGTGCCTCCTGGCTGCTTGTTCTCTACCCTGTGCCTCTTTTCTGCTGAGACACAAAACTCTGGAGGAGCAAGCGTTTGGAGGACTACGTCTGAGTTGCTGAAGTGCAGGGAAAGGCAGTTATGATCCTTGAGGCATGTGGTGGGGCAGTGCTGGACTCCGGATCCCATTTGAGGACAGTGGAAGCTACACTGAAAGCCCAGCATGTTGGGAAACAGCCTGTAAATGAAAAGGGTGTGTGATTTCATAAGGCACATTGAGGCTTGTGGAGGAAGCTTACCTAAGTCAATTAGCAATATACATGTGCCTTGGTATGCATGAATCCTGCTGGCAGCGTCGAGGCTTTTAAAGCCAAATCTGATACAGTTTTGAGCACTTCTGGAAATAGGAAGGTATGCAAGTCTCCTTTGAAAGTGCTTCGCGCTGGAATATTAACTCAATTTTAAAAGGGTTGCCAACACACGTAGCTCCACCAGTAAAAATGGAGGTCAGGTTACACCAGTTATGTTGGTGATGAATGGTGTATAGACATCCATTAAATTTTAAATCAGGCTCATTTTGACTTATTTAAAGTTGATTAAGAAAAGGTTGGTGTTGAACCACAATAAGCCACTCTCAAATAAGGGAAGCAATACAAATTAATCAAGTAGGTAATAAGCTGGAGCTACAACACTCAGGTTGCACCTCTGCCTGTCCAATTTTCTATTGTTTCCTTTTGCATTTCAGACTTTCTATTACTTTCTCTGTGCCTGTGAAGTAATTTTAGATACCTGTTCTCTAATGTTTGGGTTTAGTTTCGTTTGGTTGTTTTTTTTTTCCTGTTGGACATTTACTGGAAATAGCATTTAACTTTTTACCCCCTAATGCTTGTGTTCAAATCCTTCTCCATGCAGGGGGGAAACAAGTGCGTTTCTTCTTCACTCCCATCACAGGTCTGTACCACAGTGTGCTCTCTGCTTGAGACTGCTTGGAAAGTACTGGAGGTTAGAAATTCAAGCTCTGTGCATACAGGTTTTTGCATTATAAGAAGAAAAAGTGAAGTGCTTCAATGTTCAGAGCACCTGAAGGGCAGGTAGGTACAAAACGTTGGTGTCCTTGCATCTGCGATGGGTTTGGTATGTGATCGAAGTTTTCTTACTGCTCTTGCCCTAATGCACTTAAGACCTCCCTGAGTTTGAAAAGTGCTTTGAGAACTTGAGATGCTCAGGTCTTTCTAGAAAGATAAAGCAGAAATTGCTATATTCACCTTCTCTTTCAGACCTTCTATTGTAACTGCCTTCTGTGAGCACCAAATTTATACGAAAAATTTATAAAGCATTAAAAAGTCATTGCAGTCTGTCTCCATTCCCCCACTGATTGCTGCAGCTTCTCAGTTTTGTACTCAGTTTCCATCACTTGGGAGACACATACATCATGCCAATAGGATCCATAAATATTCTTAATCCCATTTTGCTGGTAATTTTCTCTTGCTTTAATCTGAATGCAAATGGGATCCCAATTCACATGAGAAACTACTCTTCTGCCTGGCTGCATTGGTAGCAGTGCCGCCCCTCAAAATGAAGCACCCTACAGTTGTATTTTGAACATAAACCCACATTTATTTCATGTTTACATGATCTCTAGACTTTGAAATCCTTCAAGGGCACCCCAAAATGCACTCTCAATTTCTACCAGTTACCAGGCACTGGAGGGAATACTGGAAGCTGTTTGGGACGACAGCCGCAAGGCAGAGATCGGGATGTACTGGAGACTCATCTGGCAATGCCAAAAAAAGAAAGCACTGCATTTTAGGAGGGTTTCTCAAGTGCTCACCAGCACAGTAGGCGTGGGGTGGTGGGCTGTCACCGTTGTGACGGTTGAAGCAAGTGGGTTCAGCCAGAATTAATCCACAGCTCACAATTTTGAGAAGGGCTGTTGCCTCACCACATTATCCAAAGGTGTGTTCGATGCGTGGCAGTACATGTCACCCTCATTAAGCTTCGTAACGTCACACAGATCTGAAGCTGGTGATTTGCTTCTGGGACCACTGCCATGCCTCGGGGTGCCTGACGGGAGGATTATTTTTGTTCTTTGCAGAAGACACTGTTTTCCAAATGGATCATAAAAAGAAAAATGTGCTCGTAGGTGTTGAAAGAGCAAATGCTTTTGCATTTGACTGTGCTGTGCTTTTTCTAGTTTCTCCACTCTTTGGAAGCAAATGGGTGCTTTCATCCTAATTTTAAATTCTGGGTCCTTGCAGACTGGCCCAGTCCACATAATTACAGTGAGGACTGTGAATTTTGAGGGGAAGGCAACTGAAGTAGTGTACAGTGATTCACAAAACAGACCTGAGATACTGTCTGCTCCCTTAGCCAAGTTTTTGCTTTACATTTTCCTGGGTTTTTCCTTTTTTGTTTCTGGTTCATAAGCATTCATGCTTTCATACACCCCCAGAGTGTTTCTGAAGCTCCATTAGGGCAGTATCTGCACCTGGTTTGAGGTCCATTTCATCCTTTCTCATGGAGTTGACGGTAACCCACACTGCAGTTTTCCATGAGGCAATCTGCCATACCGTGTCCTGCCCATGGCTCTCATTACACGCTCTTTCTTTACTCCATGTTACCAGTGACCCTGTCTGGACCCATCTGTGCTTGCCCTGGAGGTAGCTTCTGGTGCATTTTTTCCCCATGTCTCTGGCTTTTAGCATGGGTTTCTCCAGGTCCTTCCTGAGAACTCCCTGGCACCTCTTTATATACTGATTTTGAAGGATTCTGCCCTGGTTTTCTGCACTATAATGTTTGGATCCACTTGGAGACTTCTTGTTTGTTAGCAGCTGTATGGCTGGCCCCGTCTTCTACACCAGCATGTCTCTCTTTAGCCACCGTTTGACTGTGCAGGTCTGTTGTGAAATCCTTTCCCTGACTCATCCTTTTGATCCTTTTTAACTGCCCACTCAATAAGCACGTTGTAGGCTGGGATGAGGGATTCACCCGGGCTTCAGCTGTGCTGGTGCCTTTCATCCACGCATCTCTGAAGCTTCTGGAGAGGAAATAGTTCCCACCATGGCCCCACAGAGAGTGGGCCATGAGTTCATTTCTCCTCTGGCTGCTGGTGAATTGTCCTGAATTTTCTGGACCAGAGAGGCCACTTCCTTCACGTGCTGGAAGGCACAAAATAGGACCTGGCCAGGCACCGTGCAGGTGGAGCTGGCGCTCCGTGAATGGCCAAAAGGAAATCAATCAGTAAGCACAGCCAACCCCTCTGGTGGCACAACTTCTGTCACTGGATGGGCAGGGTTATCAAATCTTACCTGCTGTTAAAACCGCATTAAAATGGAAACAGCAGCTTCAGATAATTTTGTCTCTGTCATTTCATTCGCCAACCATCTGAGCTCTGGTTGCAGGGTCTGTCTCTTTGGAGCAGCCTTCCTAGGTGGATGGATATTGTCTCTTTTCCTCATGAATTCTTCATGACAGTGTTGATCTCCTGACTTAAATTTTTTATGCAATTAAGGCAAGCAGTATCATCGAACTGTCTGCACAGGAAATGATGATCAGTGACAGCCTGAATGTATCACATCAGCAACTTCCTACAAGGCACTTGCTACCTCCACAGAAGTTATTTGCAGGTAGTTTTAATTACTCTTTGTCTTGCCCAGAGGGGAAAGTGTTGCTCAAAAACTAAAGAGGTCACTGGGCCTCTAGAGATTGCCTTGTGTTTCCATGTGGTCCTTGAAGGTCTTGTTTTCCCGGCCTGTAAAAGGAGGATGTTCTTACTGGATGGAGGTGGGAAGCACATTGAGATGTGCAGCGTGAGCTTGGTGGGGACCCAGCTGCAGGGAGAAAGAGGAACAGGCCCAGTGCCCTGCAGAGAACACAAACCACACGCGGCAGAGATTGAGCAGAGCTGTCACTCCTGGGCAGTACGATACAGTTGTGGTCCTCCTGGCTCCAAAGTGAAGTCAAAGGGCAATGGGACATTCAGACAGCCATCTCTAGGGGACAACGTGCTGCCTGCACAGAGGGCCGAGTGCTGCTGCTGTGTACAATGAGTACTGATGCTCAGCAAACTGCAGTTTCCAAAGTGGGCATTGATACCTGTCTCTGCCTTTTGGGGCTGGTCTGGGAGCAGGACTCTCCCAGCCTTCGTGCCAGGGGGAGGATGGCAGAGGTTCCACATGGGCACATGTCAGGGCGAGGAAATAAGTGACAGAGCAGCCTTGCAGAGAAATGTTATCACCGGTGGTTGTGATTGTGTGCATGTGTTGTTTTACTTAACCTCCAAACAATGTATTTGATTCCTTTTTTTCATTTTAAGTATTATTTGAGCCCAGCTTCAAAACGACCTCCTGAGGTAGCAGATCTGGCAATTCTTAGCAGAAAACAACTTCTGAGTAACAGCTAGAGCCTTATACTGAGGTTTTGAAACGTTGAAGCCATCACTTCATTTCCCCCGGTACCTGCATGCCTGGAGTACGTTCTCCTTATACCCCTTTGTCTGAACACTAGGAGAAGTGGCAGAGTTGTTAATTAAAACAGTGCCATGCACAGGGTTTGGAAAAGGAACAACAAATACGAAAGGCCTGTGAGCTATTTCCTCCTCTTCTCCTTCCCCTGCAATTTATTCTAATCCAGGTTTTCCATGTGATATCCCTTGCAAAAAAACCCAACCAACAAACAAACAAAAAAACGCCAAAACCAACCCACCTCCCCATTCAGACTTATTTTGGGAAGACGCTTGGGAACACCTTTTGCTTTGAACCTGAATCGTTGCTTTATTTCATAGATACGGAGGCAGCAGCAGGGACCCACACACACACTCCCTGGATCAGGCGTTGGCACTATGTGAATGTAACACAAAAAGACATGTCGGCAGTAATCCCTTGCCCTGGTATGGGGGTATGAGGGAGGCTCCCAGAAACACCTCTTTCTTCAGGTTCACAGCCCTGTTTGAGTCATTGATGGCCAGTGATGTTGCCTTTATCTAGGTCAGGCTAGAAAAGATGTAGAGCTAGTTACAGGTGAAGACTGAAGGTCACATCCCAGAATCCAGTGTAGTTGTCTCTTCCAGACAACAGTTCAGGACCCATTACCCAGCCCGGCATCCTTCAGAGCTCTGTCACCCCCAGAAAACCTCCTTTGTATCACCCACTTCTCTGCAACCTTCTTGCCACAGCTCTCCATCACTGAGGAAAACTGGTGTCCTTAGTGGCAGGGATGCTGCAAGGATAAGTACGTTGTCTGTAGTGATGTCATTAAAAAAAATTAATACGTTAAAAATGTTTCCTTCCTCTACAATAATGATAATCTTAATTTTTGAGCTTCCTGCAGTGGAACATTTTCTTAATTGAATTCCTAATTCATTGAATATCTCTAATAAGCATGAATGACAATTTCATCTTACTGGCTGCATTCTTTGAAGGGATGCTCTTTGGAGACTGATGCATGAAACAAAACCTTCTTTCCCCTCTCAGGCCAAGGTTTTAACTCCAGTCTTTGCTCAGCAGCCAGCATCAACCCGGGGCACTCTGCCTCTCCGGGGTATGTGCTGGGCTCCTCTCATTGTTGTCTACAGCTTGGAGGCAGTAACAGTCCTGCAGGCACCCTGGGTTCATCTCTGGTAATTGAGCTGGGCTTCCCCTGCTGAGGAGGCACTGGGGTGGACATCCCTGAAGGTGAAGGCTGCTCTTGCCCCAGAGCACCGGCACCAATCAGGAATCCCACGTGCTCTGCTTTGTTCAGCACTGAATGAAACGCTTTGCTACATGCTGGGCAATCTTACTGCATCCTTTTTAGACCTGCTTTTTTCCAAGGACCTGGGGAGCTGGAGTTCCTTAGCTGGCATATGATTAACCTGGAGCATGCTGTCACATTCTGGTGCATCTTCCTTATCCTTCCATTTCCAACACACAATTTTTTCCTTGTCCTCAATGTGGTAGGTCCTTTGTTGGAGATGAGCTCCTGCGTCTTGTTGCAGGATACAGGTACACCTCTGCAGGAGCTAAGCCACCACTGGGCTGCCTCTCAACTAGTTCAGCAAACGTTCTCCTGCCTGTATGAGCACAAACCCTGCAAACAACTTGCTTGAACCAGGCAATTTTGGCACCATTCCCTTGGCACATATCTCCTGATGCTGGCATGACTCCTGACGGAGGTATGCTCCACCATGCCCTCCATCCCAAGTGCATCTGAAGACAACCACATAGGTGTTTAGGTTGCACAGAGCTTTGCAGGGCTGGTAAAAATGTTTTTGGTGATGTTACAGTTCCCTTGTCACATTGGAAAAAAAGAGGAATGGAAAGAGAAAGAGGGGAAAGCAAGGGGAAGAGGATGGGAATCCTGCTGTCGCAGTTACCTAGCTTCAATGTAACTGGTAGCAGACAGACACGACTCCTTCTCCTTAGGGTTTTTTGAGCAAAGAGCCTCTCCCAGCAGCTAGTCGGTCTCTGCTGTATCCCAGTGAGTGTCGTTGGTTAGCTCTAGCCTTGAAGCATTGGCATTGTTGGTTCTTTGAGGCCCAGCTGAAATCCAGCAGCACTCCTGAAATGAAGATGTCCTGGCTGCTGCCTGGATAAAGCATGGCAGCAAGCTGAGCACATGAACCCGTGTCCTCAGATAGCTCGTCTGTTAAGGTAGCACTGCATTCTTAGAGTTAAATGGGTTCTCACAGCCAGAAGGTGACATCAGTGGAGTAAGGAGGTGGGCTCCATGTTTGCTACATGGAAAAAGGCACATCAGTTATGGGAAACAGTCTTTCGCATCTCAATTAGATGTGACACACACAAGTCTCATCTCTAGGACCATTTATTATCCTCTATATTTGTTATTTCTAGAGCCGCATTATTATTATTATTATTATTATTATTAATGTCAATATCAATATGATTATTATACCTCAGTGCTTCCCAAGATCTAAAGTATTTATTCAAGACCAACATAGGATGAATGGGCTATAAAGGGATTTAGGTTCCTTTGGGAGGAAAATCTCAGTCTGGCACGCACTGAGAAGCCAGCCCCATCTCTTCCCTTTGCAGCCAGGGCTGACTGTTTGCGCTTTGCCATCCAAAGCAAGCAGACGGTCCAGAGGCTGCAGGACGTTCTGGGATTGATTTCCAGAGTAAGCCCACATATTGCTGCTGGTTGTGCAGGAGCTAAATTGAGCACGTATATATGAAATAGCTGCAGCTTTGTCAGCTTGTTGCACCCACAAAAGCCACACTTACGACATGCAGAACTCCCCAGGCGATCTTGTGCCATGCTGGGTCGTTTCCTGTGGCAGAGGCTTTTTGCATGATTACTTCTTAATTGTGCTTTGTGCCCGTTGTTTTGTGACTTGCCAAGCAAGGCTATGGATGAAGCGTATTTGTTTGAAGTGTTATCCTTTAGATCTGGCAGAGAGATGACAAAGGGGGGGGGGGGGGGGGGGACGGGGGGGGGGACGACACACACCAATGGGAAATAATCCCCTCTTCACCGGAGGTCTGAATTCTTCTTCCCTCTTCTTCTCTGAAGGTCACTGCTGATCATGAGCCCAGTTACAACGCGGTTCCTGCAGAACATCTCTCCCTTGCTATCCAGCTTCATTACGGTTCCTATTTTCTCTTGCCTCCCAGGGCAACATTATACTGCACTTTCATTGCCACTCAAGAGGGAAGGGAGCCCTCCTAAGCAAACCTCTTGAGCAGGGAATAGTCCTGATAAAAAGCTGTTTATGTGCAATGAGAAGACACCGACCTTGAAATCACTCCACAGTCTTCCTCTCCAGTCCATTATAAACGTGACAGCAGGCAGGTGAAGACTGCTGGCTAGCAGAGAACATTTCCCTCCCCCCCCAAAAAAATAAAATTATCGAGCTGTTTAGAAGGAAAGCACCGATTATCTGCTCTCTCAGGAAAACTGCGAACAAGGAAAAGTGTAAAGCTATTCACACCAAGTCTACAGGGCCAAAGTGTGTGCAGTAACACCTTAAACTCCCAGGGCTCAACCATCGGCTGATAGGAGAAGTTGTACCAGGGGCTGTCAGGGCCATTTCACTATTCTGTGGTAATTTCACGGAAAATGAACTGTGCTGAAGATGCTTTTCCATTTGGGCTCACATAGGAATGTTCTCCAAAAACAGCAAACGTGCCCAATATTCTTAACTTAAAATGGCTGCTTAAAATGCAAGGAACAGTGTGGCTAATTAAGCCTCTGATCATTTAAAATTAGCTCATATGGCTTAGAGAATACAGCCCAATCCAATTAGCGCAAGAGTGCTTTGCTAGAGGCATATATAAAAAGAGGTCCTATGGAGGGGAAGAAAGATCTAGAGACTTTCCAACTCCCATCTACAGAATGAGACTGTGCCCTTTTGTGATAATTTCAATATTCTTCCTGTGACTGATTTGCAGCAGAGAAGAAACAGAGATAACAAACACCCATGGATCGTCTATGGCTTCAGTGTTGTATTTTCCCACTCTCCCATTTCCACTGGTCACCTGAATGGAGTGCAAGATATACCTTTTACTCAAAGCCAGAGAAGATCGAAAGCACTCAGTATGTTCTATATATATTCAGTCAGGAACTTAAATTAGGTTGTAGTGCAGTATTGTGGAGTGTGGCAGAGGAAGATTTTCCTCCCAGGGCGGCCCAAGTGATGGAGCAATTGGTAAGGGCTCTGTACTGTCACCTCTTGTCATCCTACACACTGGAGGGGATGGCTTGGTAACACCCAGCAGTGACATCCCACAGGCTGGGGGACACATTTAACTACATTCCCTATCAATTTGATGACTTCTCTTCATTTTTATTAGCAACACTGGTTTTGACTAAGGATAGAAACTTGTACTGATCATGCATCATTTAATTAAAGGGATGATGCAAACGTGTCTGAAATTTCCTGTGGACATTGACTTCTGGGAAGTTGTCCATATTTTGTTTGGACTCTGGCAAATTGATATCTGTCTAGTGCTTCCTTGGAACGATTTGGTTTGCTCTGAAAGCAATAGCTCATTTAAGGCCACTTAGTATATGCTCTAAAGCTGCGCTGCATCAAGGCTTCAGCTGATTTCAGCTCTCATTAAGGAAATGGACACATCCCTGTCTCTTTATACCAGAGGCCTCTCAATTTACTGATGTTTTTTGTGGCTGTGTGAAAGGACTCTGCCCAGAAAAGTGACCACTGCCCAAGCACCGTGTTTGTTCAGATAGGTCTAGCCATATCCTCAGACACGGCACGTGCCTTATCATTCTCAGCAGATGAGCCTGCTATTAAAAACTCCCAAACTATAGATTTTTTTATTATTTAGAGAAGCTGGACAGGTTCAGAGATGTGTGTGCTGATGTTTCAAACAGGACATTGTCATCAATGAGGAGCCTCCACAGTGTAAGTTCTTGTGCTGCTGGAGGATGTGGTTTGAAAAAAACCACGGTCACATAAAAGGACTGTATTGTCCTTTGGAAGTGGAATGAGTCGACTGCTTTTCTGGAGGCAAATTTATGGGGTTCACTTAGAGGCAAGCCCACATCATCAGTCTATACAGCAGTTGTGGAGCCTTCAGAGTGCCTGACAACTGTTGCAGAATTTGCATCTCTACACCTTAACCCAGAGCCCCAAAGTCTGTGCCATACACGTTGGGGGACAGCACAGGCACCCACAATTACCCCCATCAGTTAGTTATATTCCCTTGGTAATCAAACCTTTGGTGTTTCAGTGCATTCCTTGCTGCACTGAAGTCACTACTCTTCCATGACGTCTTCTCCTTTCTGTGTTGTTCAGGTAGTTGCACTGCCTTGATCGCAGCAATACCAGACCTCTTCAAGAAGTGCATCATCACAGAACTCACATTTATCTTCCGTGGCTCTCCCTTCTTCCTAGTCCCTGAGATGATAACAGAGGTGAGTGTTCTATTTTAACGTGTTCCTTTTTTTATCGCTGCTGATAAACAGGCGTCGGCAAAGGAGTAGCTTAGCACTTGAAATGTGATTCAGTTCTGAGATCTGGTGGGCACTCATTTTAGGGCCAGTGCTTAGGGAAGGTCGGACTCCTCCAGAAGTGAGGTTCAGTCCCATGTTTCCCAACCAACTGGCCTAATGCCAGGGAAATAGGCCATCCCAAGCTTCACTGTGGCCTCAGTGAACTGAGCGTATTTTAAGAAAATCCCAAGACCTGAAAACTGACATTGAGTAGAGGAAAATGAAGGGCAGGGTGGCTGCCCACCATACGACTGTGCAACCTGGCTGCCATCCAGGTCAGTGGGTGGCCCTGAAAAACACCCGGTAAAACTCAGATTTTCTGAAGAACGTGGGAAAGCATCTTACTCGGCTTATATCACCTAGGAATTAGAGGGGTGGGCTTCCTGGGTATTCATCTTGAGAGGGACGTGTCAGAGCATTATTCCACCCCACTGCGTTAGCCTGGGGAGCTGGCGGAGAGCGCTCTCTGAGCCAAAGGTATTACCCTAGTAATGCAAGTTGTATTACTCAAAGAGATTTAGGCTTGAAAATGTTGTGAAGGGCTAAAAATGTGCAGAGAGATGGTTACTGCAGCTCAGCCGTTTCCCTCTGACAACAGTCTGTAGGAGAAGCTGAGCAACCTTTTGCAGCTGTCAGAGGAATAAGTCTTTTATCTCAAAGGACTGATCCATAAAGAATTAATTGTCCAAGCCCTGTTCTCAGCCAGGTCATTTTTGTTACAAAATGTATATGTATTATCAACATCAGGACATCCCATAGACTTTCTAAAGGTATAAGAAAGCCCTAGATTATCATCCTCTCACATTAAAAAAAAAAAAGCCCAAAAAGAGTCAGTCATCTTAGTGCCACGGGCTGGATTCCTGATTTAAAAAAAAAAAAAAAAAAAAAAAAGAGAGAAAATGCACATTAAGAAAAAACAAATGTGTACAACTGAGAGATTTAGGAGGGTGTTCCAACCCCCTGCAGCCAGAGAAAGAGACTGTCATGACTCTTAACTCTGGTACTCTGGCTCAGACCCTAAATAGTTGAGGCCAAATTATTAATAGAGAAGGTGAGTGACAGATTCCAGATACACAAGTCAGGCTGCCTCCTGACATTTTCTGTCAGTAAAAATAAGTAGCCTTTCTTTACATCTAACAGAAATCTCTTCCCTGGCTCTCCTTGACGGTTCCCCCTCCTGTCTCCACCTCCAGAGATGTCTGAACAGTATAATTTCCTTTTATTTTTAGCCATCTTTCATAATTGAAAGTATCTCTGTGTCAAAGAGAAAACGTTTCCATGAATTCCTCAACAGGCACTTACTGAAAGCAATTGATGAAAATGAAATATTTAATGGGGTTTTACACCTGTGGACTTGGCAATACTGGTGCATCTCAAAAGCAAAATTTTAATGACATCAAGATGGATGGGCATGGGGCCATCATCTCACCAGCTTCACTGGTGCATCTCTTTGGGGTCGGGATCTGGCCTGAGGGGTGTATGAGTCAGTGGCAGGTGAGCTGCTCCTCACTCCAGAGCTTTCTGCTTTTCCCACTGAAGACCCAATACCGCTGCTTGGGGCAAAGCTGATGTTTCTCACTTCTCAGTAGTACTTAGGGTGGCTGCAGCGCTCTCCAGAGATCCAGCCACATCCACAGGCAGTATTCATCTCATCTAAGGTAAGGACCACCTGGGATCAGACCCAGGGTCCAGCTTGCCCCATTCCTTCTCTTGCAAAGTGGCCAGAGCAGATGCCTCTGGAAGACAACACAGGAGCTCCTCAAGTGATCTCCTGCATATGTGCTGCCCACCTGTATGAGTTTGTACTTGGGATCTTCCTGAGGCATTGTTTTTGCCTTTGCCTTTGTTAGTGTATGAAGGATTTTTCTTCCCTGGATTAGCTCACCTCTTCCCAGGCCAGTTCTGTGCTCCTGTTTCGATGCTCAAGCAGACAGATCCTGCTCCTGCTCAGTAGCTCAGCTGGACTTTGCCTTGGCCCGAAGGGCTGCAGCAAGAACGTATCAAAGCAAGTACAGGAGCAGAAACAGCCTCTCAACAGCACACAGTGAGGGAAGAGGTGATTCAGTTTAATGCAACTACTAAAACCAACCCCAAGGATCCAGGACTTTAATTGCATCCACTTTGCAAATCAAGCTTTCTCTAATCAAGCTCTCTTGTGACTCACCACTAGCCCAGAGCTGACTGCTGTGGAGGTAGAGAGGACAGACCTCAGCTCTCGTCTGCCCTTTCTCCCTTCCTCACCAGCTAATAACTCCCCCTTGCTGTGTGCCCCCTTCTCGGCTGCATCCCCTCTCCCTCCAAGTGTCACTGCTCTACCCCCTGCCACCTCCCACCGTGGGCAGTGTCTCACGCCTCTCACAGTGTCTTGGGGGAGAAGGGTGCAGAGAACCCTGTTGCATCCTCAAAATTAAGGAGGCAGAACCCCACCCCACCTTCTCAGTGCTGTCCCCAGGCATGGGTGTCAGCTTAAGGGTCTCTCTTGCTGCCTATGTCAGTCCCTCATGGTTTTCTGTTGTGAAAGCTGCAGAAGAAAGTTTTCAGCTTACCATGTCCATTTAGGAATGATAACATGGCTAGAATTTATGAATCATAACTAATTGTGTTGCCAGTACAGGGAGGATTATACAATGTGTGATCTAATAACCCCCGACTGTTTAATCACCTGTGGTAGGTTCTGAGCATGTTACACGACAGGTGACATACCTGACCTTTTAAGGTGAAGCCACAAAAGGTGTTTCTTTCATAGGTGTTTCCCTGCTCCACTTGGGTGGAGCATCCTTGCGAGTAGCAGGACCTCCTGGCCTGGCAGAAGCAGGTGGGAGTGTTGTCACACAAGTGTTGTCACATCTCAGAGGAGTTTCCCACTGGCATTCCTGCAGTGATTTCAACAGCAAGGGGAGGAAATGAGTCTGGATTTTGCATGAGGCTGTTGCTGCACGGGTGTCTGTAGGTGCCCAAAAGCCCTCATGGTCTCCACAGGAGGCTGGAAAGGTTCTGCCATCCCAGAGAAGACATCGCTGGGGCAGAGCTGTGGCTGTAACCTAGCCCTGCAGTGTGCCCTCGTATGAGTTGTGCGGGTTCGGAGCTAGCAAACTCATGCCGTTTGTGCACTGTTCACTCACTCCTGTCCACCGACCTCAAAGAAACACTTTTCCCCTATGAAGAGCTGCCTCCATAACGAAGATATGAACAATGAAGATAATGAAGATGGCCTTTGCCTGACAGTGACAGTCCCTTCCTGCTGCCGCCCCATCCTCAATAACCTCTGGGGTTAAGTTCAGCCTAACCAATACAAATATATCTGTCACATGAACATAATTGCATTTAATTGCTGAGATAAATTTAAAATAATTGCCCAGGTGACGTTCACCCTTCCAGGGGCGTTTGTGAATGAACAGGGGGTTTCTGGGCAACCCCAGGCTCTGCCCAGGTGCTGACGGTGACTTTCACAGACAGCCACAGCACAGTTCTCGCTCTTGAACATCTTCCCTGCAGCCCTTGGAGTGGTTTCAAGTGAAAAACAGAACGGTGACATATTAAACGTTGCCTCCCACGCAGTGTCTCTCTTCAGCCTCCGTTGTTGCTTGCTGTGGGTTCAGGAGTCTCTGGTGGATCAGCCTGCCCCCGAAAACGCATGTGTTTGCCAAAATAGAAGCATTTTTGCAGAAGGCAATGATTTGGCTGAACGTTTTGCCAGCATGCGTCTCTGGGTTTTGCAATTTGTTTCAGCATTTTGTGTTTGTATTTAATTCTGGATTTCATTTTCTTGTACGAGATACTACCACAACAAAATATTTTAATGTTTGCAAATACTTTTTTGGGGAGGGGTAGGGGAAAGACATTGATTTTCAAATACGTTTTGAAATGCCAGGATTCCCTACCAGGCAGTAGGGCCATTTTCCTGTCAGTTCACAGCACCAGCTCTGGTTACATAGAAGTTAATGCCACTGTGAGAGGACCTGAACATCTTTCCCACTAATATGCTTTACTTTCAGGATGGTGAATTATTTAAAATGCTTTCTATGGCTTTAGTCTCTCCCAAGTCACAATCTCATATTTCATTAATGTCAGTCTCATAATCGATTATTCCTTTTCTGGTAGCAGCTGGGATCTCCTGTCAAGGACCAAGGAGCAGTTGGTACCTTCCTAGGTGGTGATGGAGAGCAGGGTAGATGGGGTCTGGCTTGATGCACTAATCCAGCCAAAGCTAGGGACAACCGTGACCTGCACAACCCAGGGGGAGTTGGAAGAGAGCAAAGCCAGCAGCTGAGCAGAAAAATTACACAAGCAGGTGAAGTAGACCCTAGGGTTGGTGGACCTTAGAGAGCAAGCATGGGACAAAATAAGAAAAGGTATTTCAAGGCAGTGGGAAGCGTTTGTGTTTGATATGCCTCATATATGCTGTTTTCTGGCACCTGGGAAAACTGCTCAGTAGTAGCGCAAAAAGAGAGTGAAGAATAATGTCTCCAGTGGAAATTCCTGCAGCTCTTGGCTCAGCAGAGCATAATTGCTGGTGGCTGGAGCCTGCTTAGGACACTGGAGCTCACACCTCTGTGCTTGCAAGAAGTGGGATCTTGGGTGACCACAAGCATTAAGTTTGGAGTATCATTAAAATAGCAACACCTGCAGCAGCACAGAGTCCTGAACTCCCTGCTGAGGAGTTTCACTGTGCTGCTAACTTAGAGGGAAGATGTCACCTACTAAATCACCCAAACCACTTCCTGCAGCACCTGCTTTTTCCTCATGTCTCCTATCCAAATAGTGGCTAGACCCATGTAAAAAATGCTGTCTCTGCTGAAATAGCTGGGCTGGGCCTTGCTGGATCCACAGCACACATTGCCAGAGGGATGGCTGCAGGAGGAGTGATGTACGGAAGGTGTAACACCTGTGCCCGTGCTACAGGCAGAGCCAGAGCATGGCCCTGTTCCATACTGGAGCCTGCCAGGGTACGGCTCTTCATCACAGCCCTCAATGGAGTCAGGCAGCACACAGGCACTTGTGAAAAAAAGCTTGCAGGCTTTTCCGTGCGTGAGGATATTGCCGGCTATGAAATGTATTGGGAATGGTCATTTAGGATTGCTGCCCAAGCATCTTTGGGGCCAAAGTGGTACCAGCTTTCGGATCCTGGATGCATCAATCCAGGTGGGGATGGACAGCCACCGTGAACCCTGGTCCTGCACCAGAGGTCCCCTCTCCAAAGCAGCTTCTCCAGGAAGGGCATGGGTTTGGTCAGAACTTTCTCTCCTGAGCTGGGACCCGGTACGTTGGTGGTCCCTTGATTGCCATGGAGTTACATGCTCACAACTTACGTGCCAAAGACAAGAACCCCACAGTGATTCCCTCTGGTCATTATTTTCTCAACATATTGACTCTGCCAGGCAGTTAGTCAGCAACAGTGGGCACTATTGGTGGAGCCAGGAACCCTCTGCAGTGGAGGTCCTCCCTTGCTTTCCTTCCTGAAGAAGGAACCTGAGTGTCCCACTTGCTCCCTGGCCTGAAGAAGACCTGACACAGCAGATCTGTAAGCTGTGGGCATTTTGCACTCCCACACAGTTCCCCAGCACCTGGTCAAGCTGATTTGATGACTGTTGTTTCTGGACGTGGACTGGAAGGCAGGCAGAGACATCTCTTGGGCTGGCTGGAACATTCAGCAGGGAGGAAGGCTGTGGCCCTCCCAGCTGCCTGCTCGCTCCTCAGCTTTCTCTTTCTCAAGGGCTTCAGGAAGCTGAAGAGATTCAGAGATATGTTTTATTCCCTTTCTTGAAAGTGTGGCTAAAAATAAAGAGACTATTAAAACCAAGCCCAACCCATGAAACAGAGTGCGTAGGTGTGATGCTAACCAACACCTGGGGCTGTGGAGCGTCCTGGGGGAGCTGGCACCCATCTAGCAGGCATGTTCTCTCTTTCTCCTCATTCTTTCTTTGGCACCTTGTCAAAGAGTTCACGAGATAATAAATCTAAAGTCGTTCTGTTTGAAAATGACCTGTGTGTTGTTCCAGTTAGAAGAAGAAGAGAACAAGACGACAATGATTTTCATTTGTAAAACTGACCAGGACCCCCAGGCTGCTCCTGTGCTCTCTGCTTTTATTTCCTGGCTGAAGGTTTCTAGAGGTGGCTGGTAGAAAATTACAATGGCAGCTATTGCTTTGCGGTAGCAGAGCAGGATGTCTCTGAGGTTTGCCTTTGGCAGATGCGATAGACCAGCAGAAAACATGCAGTGCACAAGGGTGAGTTCCTGGACAGCCCTGGGTAGCAAAGGAGGAAGGTTTAATGGAAAGGAGCTCCTCCAAGCGGCATGAAACCATGGGACCTCAGCTCAAGACCTGAAAGGAAGGCTGTGCAATGTGGGCATGCCAGCCCCACAGCACATCCCTCGCTCGTACCCTCCCAGCTTGCGTGTAAGTAGGTCTTGTGTGTGTGACAGGCAGATGCAGGTCTCCCCTGAAGATGGGGGATTAGCAGGGCTCTTGCATACTGAGAAAAGTCGTAAAATGTGTGTCACGCTACCATAGTCCCCCCAGAAGACCTGTGCCTCCACCCTGCCATAGCAAAGGGGATTGGGGCAGGGTGGGCATTAACATGTTAATCCTTAGACAGCCTGAGGGCTTCAGCTACTGTGGATGAAGGGCTGTGGTGGACGAACATGGACTTAGTGTCATCTGTAATGCAGCAGAGATTGGCGTTTGGTACAAAGGGAATTTGCCACTGTTGGGTTCGGTAAATTGCTTGGTGATACCATGAACTTGGAGCTGCTCATATCCTCCCTTTGCATGGCCAGGAGGGTCTGTATGCAGCCTTAGGGGTGGGAGAGTTACCCTGTGATGCAAAACAGCCTAGGATTTGGTGGATTGAGGTAGCACAGGTGGGCGGTGCATGTACAAGATGAGTTTGATTATCTGCATTGGTCTGTAACAGCCTACACAGGTGCACCTCTCAGGCAGTGTCCCAGCTACTGCAGCAAGCTGAGAGGCAGTAATTCCCCTTCCCTCCCTGCCTTCTCCATCCACAATGCCTTTGGTAGGACTGGGAAATGGTAGGAAAGGAAGCATCCTCAGAGCAAGCCGTGCCAGAGAGCTGCAAAACTGGAAGGAGGGCTGCAAAAATCTGGTGGGAACCAAACGGGCTGTACTTCCAGTGGCAGCTTCTCAGAGATGGACTTCCAGGGACAGCCTGGCCAGTGCTGCCTGTGGACACCAGCAAAAGAAAAAGCCACGAACACTGCCTAGACCCCGCATGAACCTCCCCTGCCACTGTCCACCACCCCTGGTGACATAAGTGCACAGCTGGAAGCAGTTTATTCCCCACCAGCCCTTTCCTGCTTATCTGGAGCCAGCAGCAAGAGCAGGAGCCGCTCTCGTAGAGGGACCCTGCAAATCCTCTGATGGACACGCAGACCAAGCGCTGTTTCCCAGGGGGATCGGGAAGGATTGGATAATTAATCACAGCTTGTCTGGGGGTGGATGAGGAAGTCTGAATAAAGGTGTTAACGGCTCTTAAAGGCTTTCCTGGTTCGCAGAGGGTGCTGCCTCAAACAGATTATCTGGAAATATTATTAGCTGGGGTGGGAAAGGGGTTTGTTCCTTCTCTAGGCTCTTTGCAGCCACCCTAAATCTGCTTGAGCTGTGGAGACAGATTTTATTGTGTGGGGGGAGGTGGGGGAGAGGTGTTGGCTGTCAGTGGGTCAGCAATTAATTGGTTTATTCCTTTCTCACAGTTATTTTCTAACAAATGTCTGCTAAAACCCTAGTGCCCACTTTGTCCCAGCTCAGCAAACAAGAACCACAGGGATTTGCACTTGGGGAGACCCCAGGCCCTGAGATCAGCTTTCCAGGCACTGCCAGGAGGTCCCTTGTCCCCTGCCAAGCCTCTTTGCCTGTTGTCTCATCTTAGGAAGAGGATGTGATTAGTGTTTCCTGCCACGGGCTGTCAGCTGAGGAATGAGAACTGTGTGCCAAGAGGAGAAAAGAGCTGCCACAGATGGATGGTAAGTGAAAGCAGAGAGGTGCCCCCTCTTTGCTCCAAAGGAAACTTTCCTTCCAATGTCTCCGTGGCCCATTAGTTCAGACAAATGCTCTTGTTCAGCCCTCTACCTTCTCTCCTAGCAGAAGTGGCCCTCAGCCACGTGTTTCTGGGTAAGGGTGGGCTCTACTATGTCTTCTGCTGCCATCTGGAAAACCATTTCTCATGAAACCAACTTTATCAGAACAATGTTGCTGCCTACCCGTGGCTTTGTCACAATTCGAGTCCCTTTGCAAGTCAGAAACAGGGGGTGCCATCAAAGCAGAAACCTTGTGCCCTTCCAGCTCCAGCTCAGCACAGTTTCTGCCCCCCTGCCCCACTGCTGTAAATGAGCTGAAGTCAGCGGCGGGGCTGTGCTGGCACAGCTATGCCAGGCAGCAGGGTCTTGCTGGGAGCACCGCAGATGGCTCTCTTAAGGTAATAGCTCTGACAGTGCCTCTCGGGCTAGGGAATCACCTTTCGGAGCAGAGCAGGAATGGAGAAAGAACATGGCTTTGGCCTGAAGGATTTTGGTATTTGTAGCTTGACATCATTTTGGCTTGGAGTGAAAAGCAAATATTTTGAGCCCTAGAAGGGTGATGAAGCGGGGACTGTGAAAGTGCTGCTGCAGGGTAGTCCCCTCTCTGCTACGCCTGCCTGGCCTCCTCAAAGCCTGCTGGGCATGCGGAAAATCCCCTTCATGGAGATATTAATTTGAAATCACATTGTGCACAGGGAACATTCCCTGTTGCCGTGCTGCTACTTCTCTCCCAGCTCTTCCTAGATCTTTAATAGGCATTAGGCGCTCCGAGCAGGGTCCCACAGGCTGCTATCTTCATGGTTGTGTTGATTTCCAACAACTAAGTTAGCCCCAAAGAAAGCATAATGAAAGCAGCAGATTTCCAGGTCTCTCTTTTCCTTTACAGAAGCCTGTCCTTTTCAAACATGAAGCACAGCAAGTCCAAGCTGGATCCTCGTTCTCCTTGGGGATCAACCTGCCGTGATGATGAGAGAAACAGAGCAAGTCCCCAGCCCTCTCCAGAGGTAAACTGCAAAACCACAGGCTTCACCAAAGCCCTTCAAGCCAGCCCATCTCCCAGCAGAATCTCTGTCCCTTTTTCTCAATACAGGGCTGGAAATAATGACAGGTATGGAAAATCCATTACAAATAACTAAATAACCCTCCGCGCAGCGCTGCTGACTCCGTAAACGCTTCCCCAGCTGTTGGGAGACCGCAGGAGCACTCCCTGGAGTGAGCAGACGCAGGTGGTGCTGGCATGTGTCTGGAAACAGCCTGGTGTGGGGAGGAGGCTGAACTTTCTGGTTGTCTGGACCCTTCCCCTCTGCGGCAGGACTTCTCGCCAAGCCCTGTGGCCTCTCTGGGGTTTCCAGACAGCCTGACATCCGCCCCCGGGGAGTCCTGCTGGAGACCGGGGTTCTGGGCTCCGTGATTTGAAGGCAGTGGCAGCAGAGCAGGGAGATATCCTGTTTTCCTCGAGGCAGAAATGTAATTTTGCGTTAAAATTGTTTTTTTTCCTCCCAAAAGGTCCTTAAGCATTTGACAAGCTGTTAAGAGGTAGGGGGAGGATCTGGCTGGCCAGGCTGCGAGGTAGCGGTGGGCTAGAGGGGAAGGGAAGGGACCAGGCGCTGCCCAGCTGGGTGCTGGCGACCAGCACATTAACCATGGGAAGGGAGAGATCTTGGCCAAGGGCTCCAGCGAAACCCTGCCATCAGGTGCAACCCACCAGGGGCTTTTTACTGTCTGTCTGCTGGTACCTGAAGCAACACGTGTTGTTGAATAGCTCCCACATGCCCATGCTGAACCCAAGGGCTGTGTCCACACCCGACACAGCATGGTTTTTCCCCAAGGGTTCCTGGAGAGCATGGAGCAGGCAGGAACCAGGCGAGGGACTGGCTGTCTTTATGTAGACTCTTGTTACTGTGTTAAATAAACCAGAAAGCAAAGGGTCAGTGTTTCTGGTGTGTAGGCAAGCTCTTGCATGTTCCAGTGTCCCTTTCCTTCTTGAAGGACGTTTCTGGTAACGCATTTCTGGGGAAGGAAATCAGCCATGTGGTCAGCAGGGTGGCACACAGAGCTGTGAACTTGATCGTGCTAAGGGCAGAGAGACGCTCCAGGAGGACCAACTGGACAAGGGGCTTCTCACAGGCATCTCCTACCATATTCTTCCAGTGCTCCTCACTTCCCTGCAGACTTTAATTCTGCAAAGCAAGTTGGATTGTAGCCACTGGGACTGAATAGATGTACCTGGCTAGTCTTGTGTTGCCCATTACCATGTTAAATGGGCATAGTGGGCATGATGGAGAAGAGACCGACTACTCATTCTTGTCTTGAAGAGCCTTCTATTGGAAGTGAAGGACCAGGGTTCACACTACAGCTTATGTTTCACCAGTAACTTTTCCTACTGTTAAAATTGCATTGTCTCTCTTAATCATGCAAGGTTTATTTTCCCACACTGGAAAATGAATTCAACACTATTGGCAAAGCTGGGGGCTGGGAAGTTTTAATTACTGTTTGTACAGTGCTTTGGGGCTCTGGAGTGAATGGCGCTGGAGGCCTGGGAAGGGTTATATTATATATTGGCAGTTACTTATACTTTATTATAATATATATCTCAGGTCTGCAGTCCTATCAACAGCTCCTTCCTGATACCTAGATGCAGCGGGGCTTCCTACTCCAAGTAGTACAAATACCTCGCTCCTATAGTTGCTGACCACTGCTGAGCATCACTGCATGGTAAGAGGACCCACTAAGGTCCAGTGTCCACCTCCAGCCAAAATAAACTCAAGTAGCAAGTGCCTGTGAATACCCAGCTGCTATGCAGGGGAGAAGAGCCCCAGAGCTCTCTTCTCACAAGGCTTTTCGCATTAAAGCATCTCTTCCGTAGGTGACGCAGCCACATCCTGCATTAGCCTTCCTGTCCCCCCTCCTTGCTCAGAACACCACCTCCTTAATTATAATCCATCAAATTCCTCTCTCCTCTACCTGGAAAAAAATGGGATTTGAGGACAAGGAACAAATGTGAAGGTATAAGTCTCTTTTCATGGGAAAGGAAATCTATGCAGTGCCCTGCTGGGAACCCTGCTTTGCCTAAACCCCGGCATAATGCAATAAGAAGTTAAGGCTCTTAGTGGGCGAACAGTGCAAGAGTCCTGTTAAGCACATCTCAGGTCTTTGTGGTCAAGTGCCCTGTGTCGCACCCGGCACACCACGCTCTGCACAACAGGGCAATTGTGGCCCCACTGCTCTGGCATCCGCATCCCGCGCTTGCCCGGTGCAGGATCCAGAGAGGATGGGCTGTTCAACAGCCTCTCTCAGGTCAAAGCCAGTGCTTCAGAAAATGATTTTGTAGAGGACCGGAGTGTTTCAGTATCAGCAGTGTCCTGGAAAAAGCACCCGTTAGCTATCGATTAGCATGTGTGTGCACATCTGTACAGATGTGGGCGTGTGAAGTAATACGGTATCTAGGCTTATGATACCATCCACATGAAAATCAGTGAGGGACTGTGATGACTTTGACCTAAAATACGCTAATTTTTTTTTCCATTGCATTTGTGTCTTGGTGGCACACTTGGTTTTCTGACAGATCCTGCAGAAATATTCAGGTGATTACTGCGAGGGGCAAAACTGTAGTTACTTAAACTTTAACAAAGCTTCAAAAATACAAAAGCCTCCGCAGAAGCTGTGCTTTCCTTCTCTAGCCAGCTGTCACCCGGTGGTTCCTCCTGAACAGCGGCTCCCTGGAGCAGCGGGCAACCCCTCGCTGCCTGCGCCAGGCACAGCAGGCAGGGCAGGATAGGCCAGGCAAGGCCCCCAGGGTGAGGGCAAAGCCCATCTGACAGCACTGGAGTCCCCACCCAATGGGTGACAGTGCCAGCACTGCTTCCCATGTGTCCCCTCCAGCCTGGGGCGGATGGAAGGCAGGAAGAAGTCAGCTGAGCCTCTCTGCCCCTGATGCTGCTGCTCAAGGGGTTTCGTTTACTGCCACGTACATTAATTGCTTCTGTTTGGTGGCTGCTGGGGTGAGATCTGCAGCTTTCCCAGGGCGATTGGTTCTAGGTTCCATGGGTTACCACAGCCACGTCACCAAAATCAGGTGAGGAAACTGTCCGCTGGTCCTTTCAGCAGCACTAGAGCATGTCAGTGATGGAGGCCGCCCAGCCCCACAGCAGGGAAGCGCAGAAAGGCACGGGGCTGCTAACAGGCTGACTTGCATCCCTCCGGCGCTTCCCCACTGGCAAGCAGATGTCAGAGGAATGTGGTTTGCAACTGGTTTATTCACTCTGGGGTAACTCCTGGTCTTTCTCTTTTGGGATATTCTTCCATGCAGCCCACCTGACATCCAGCAGTGGCAAAGAAACAAACGCATGGACCCAGGTACTGCCTGCTGCTGGGTTTCTATTGCAAGCATCAGGAGTGGTAAAAAGAGTGCTGAGACCACAAATTTCAACTTTAATTTAAAACCCCCTTTTTAGGGATGGGGCCAGAGCTGGGCCCGCAAGGGAGAATCCCAGTTCCAAGCACTCCAAGGAAGTAAACAGACCTTTTAAAGACATTTAATGCTCAATAAAGCGGAGAGGGATTCAGCATGAAGCTGCAAAAACAATTCTGAGGAAGGAAGGCAGCTTGCCTGCTGCCCCCTGCCCCGGCGAACCCAAGGGGAGAGGGCATCCATTGCTGCCCATCGCTTCAGGTCAGCATCCCTGGGTGCTCAAAGGTTTCTTTGAACACGGTTCTGTTTAGGTTGGCTGTCGCTGATCCCAGCCTGCCTTTGGCACATGGACACTCTTAACCCCTCAGGGAGGGGTTGGCATTGCCAGCCGGAGTGGGAGAGTGCAAGCCCGCTGCACACTCTGCTCCGTGGCTGCCGAGGACACTGCCACGATTCATTCATGTCCCTGCTCAGGGCACAGATGGTAAACACGGCAGGGAAGCCAGGCCATGTCCCACCCCGGCTTGGCTGCCTGCCTCGAGGTCTCCATCGCCCAGAATTTGGAACTTGCCTCTTTTTCCATTGCCTCCGAGGAGCAATGGTGAATGTTTCAGTAACATTTGCTAAAAATAAAAATGTCAACAGAAATAGCCGTTTAATAACACAAGCCTGTGCATCCTTGGGCCCTGAGTGATCTTCAAGCTGGGAGGAGAAATACTGAAATAGCTCACAAGTTTGAAGATACTCTGAGAAACTCCCTTAGTGCACATGGGCCAGCTCTCACCAGCATCGCCTGGGGAAGGAGAGCTGTCTGAGGACTGTTTTCCCTAACTCCCTAGGCAAATAGTCAACCCCTCTCTAGAAACAGCCTGTCTGATGCTCTGTTTGATAGAAAAGGCTGTATCTGAGAAAAAGAAACACAACTTGTGCGACTGTGCTGAGATGCCTGTAGCGTGGCAGCATATGGACTGGTTACTGTTCCTTCACTTAACATTTTCTGTTATGGCTTTCACAGGGAAAGGAGTCAAAGGATGTAGGCATCCCATGTTGGGCAAGGCTTTGCTACGCAGGAATGCACAAATCTGGTCCAGTTCATAACAGCCTTAAATGTCAGGGAGTGGCTTTTGATGGAAAACTCAGGAGCTGTCTCAACAGCAACACTGTGCAGCAGCACAGGAGAGAAACCAGAGAGCAAGTATTTTGTGCAGCCTTTTGTGGAATGAGTGGTTGAGACAGAGTGTAAAGATAACAAAATTAACTCCTACTTGCAGTTCAGGCAATGTTAAACCCCTGCAATTCAGGCTTTTGGGAATGATCAGATTTGGCATCCTTGCTTGCCTTCCTCAGGCCCTAATCTGTCCCCATAAAAATCCCTGGCTGGATCCTGGAGAGGAACCAGCAACAGGGACAGGAGCTTCTCCCCACCAGCTGAGGGTGGATGGTGGATGCGAGTGGTTAAAGCACTAGTATAAGCTGCATTAACCCATCTTCTGTGCTCCATCTGTAGGTTTGCAGGTCTGACGGGTGCGCTACATGGTTAAAGAGAGCAGTGCTCAGTACAGGAACGGGGCATCTGAGGACATCAGGAGGACAGTGAAAGCCCTGTCCTGCAGCCTGAAGTCTCACAGCAAGTGTGCGTTAATAAGCCATGCCTACGCTTCCTCCAGGTATTTACAGTGTGCTTTTCCCCTGTTAGCTTTGAAAACCACAGCTCCATTTTGACATAGCAAGTCCTTTGCTTTTAGTGATGAATTTGGTACAGCAAGTGCATTTGGCTGGGAACATGTGTTGGTAAAACCCTACCTCATTTTGAGAAGTGAACAGGATTTCCCTCTAAAAATGATCTCTGTCTCCAGATGAACAGTTTCAGCCTGTCCTCTGGGAATCTCTCTGCTGCAGAGACGCTGGCTGGCTGGCATTGATGCTGGCTGCAGACGGGTGCCACCGAACCCATGGGAAATACAAAGGTGACAACATCAGCCCAGCCATCAAGGTCACCTCTCCTCTGAGCAGGCTGTCCCAGGGGAATGGAGGCAGGTAGGGATTCCTGGGTGCTTGGAAAGGGACCCGTGGAGGCTTTCCAGCATGCAGGGACCCCCAAAAAACCGTGAAAGGTGGCTGGTTCCTTACCCTCTCCTGGGGCAGAGCAACTCGTGCCACGCTGGTTCTTTGGCAAACGAGCTGAAACTGGCATAACTGCAAAATGGGGCCAACCGACAACCGGGATGAGCCTGGCTTGTGAGTCAAGATGGGCTGGAAAAGTAAACAAAAAAGCATTTTCAGCCCAGAGAAACAATGGGGAAATGAACTGGAAGCTGGGACCTCTGAATTCCTCCACCCTTCCCCAAAGAGAGCAGTGGGGTGTAGGGGGCAGTACCCAAAATCCAGCATTCCTTGTAACTCAGTTGTACCCTCTGAGAAACATCTTTTTGCCGTTCCATGTGCAGCTCCTGCTGGAGTGGCTTCCTCCTCTTTAGCTGGAGCCAGAGACAAAGGAAAGAATTGTTGGTAATGAGCTGTCTATGAAGAAATTCATCTTGATATTTGCATCACTAGTACAAGACAAGGCAGCACCACAACTTTCCTGCGGTGGTTAAGGACAGCACTCAGAGGAGGCTGGGGGCCTCCAGGTCCTGCAAGTGGTTAGAGAGTGTTTCAGCATTGCTCATTTGCAAGAGAAGAACCCAATTTGCATCGCTGGAAAAAACAGCCATGCAGAAAACCACAAGAACCTGTAGTTCTGGTCAGGCCTTTGGATTTTGACAGGGTTTTTTGAATACTCCTTCGCAATTAAAATTCCCACTGGGTTGTCTTGCTGTTTGCAAGGCCAGTTGGGACTGGGAAGGTGCAGGTAAGCTGGCAAGCGGGATTGCCCCGAAGCATCGAACTATGTTCCATTAGCCCACCTCAGCTGCAGGAACATGGTTAGCTGGCAGCACATCACCCCCCTGGTAAATTAGATACCACACAGTGGCTTAGTCACACCAGAGAAGTTAATGGCTCACAACTTGCTGAGACAAATTCCTCCCAGCTTTAATTAGCCATGAGATGCTGGAGTGCCTAAAGCTCTCTCCCTGCCCCTGCCCTTGTTTACTCTCAGTGCATCAATCCAGGCTGGACTCGGGTCTCCAAGTATTTGTAGTGAGCAAATAATGCTAAGTTTTGCCATTGTAGCTCTCTGCAATCAGCTGGAAAACACAGATTCGTAGCCTCAGTCTTTACAAAAACACGAGGATGGATACCTGGGTCCCCGAACTTCAGCAAGAGAGCCAGAGCTGCTCATCCAGGTTCTGCTCCGCTGTGCGCTGGCTCAGTGTCACCCCCAAAAAGAAATGACAGGAGAGGCTGCCAGCACCCTGAGGATGGAGCAGGGACCACATAGCAGGAGCTGCTAATATAAATGAAGGAGACCTTAATGCTTAAGACTTGATCCTGCCTTTACTGTGTGGTTTTCATACCGCGTCTTGTAAAATCAGTTGCAGGTCATGTGTGCTCATGTATGGTGCTTGGTTTTGCCAGCGTGTCCGTGACAAACAGAGCTGGCTTGTTGGGAGGCTGATGTGATTTTGACTACCTGAATAGTGACCCCTGGGTGTCCCTGCACAAGCTGGGTGCAGGAGTCGATCAGTCCTTCGGAGGGAGGCCCAAAGCCAGCACAGGCTGGAGGGCATCTGGTAAGGCTGGGGCTGATTTTTTTTTACGGTGAGTTTGAGATGAGATGTTTTCGTCCTGGATGGCTTGGGCAGATCTGTTTGGCAATTGAGCGTCTCTACTCAGTTTGTGATGTTTGAGAAAACTCTCCCCTTTCCACATCTCCTCCCCTCCCATCAATATTTCTCTTACTGATGTGATGACAGCCAAGGAACTGAGGTGTTTCCAAATGAGCCTACATAATTCTGATGGTGGCATGAAGGTTCCCAGTCCAGCCAGCTCACACTTGCCAGTGCTAGACTTGGCACTTCTTATCTGACAGCAGATACACTGGAAATCTTAAAAACAATCTGCATTTTAACCTTGATTGTGCTAAATAGCCTTCAGGATGCAGTGGTGCATGTTGCTGGTTGCAAAGAGCGCTGTTGGCTGTCGTTAATTATGTTTAATTTGCACTAACAAAGCACACAAAATCCATGTCCTATAAACTGTGCTAAAGGTAAGTGTGGCTTTTCTATAAAGATGTACAATTTAATTTAAAGATCTGAGGTCTGCTGACCCTCCAGCTTGTTGCACAACATTTCATACATATAAAAATGGATGCGAGAGGCAGTCCGGTTGGGTTTACCTGTTCATACTGGCAGCAGAGAGCTCCAGCTGCTCTGCGGGGATGGATGGGTTTGAACACGCATGGCACTAAGGCATGTGCTTAAAAACTTCCAGCTCATAAATACTCATTCTGTGTTCCAGAGGCACTCATCTGAACCTGACCGCAGTGAGCCGGATGCCAGATAAGGGTTACAGCGCTCATCTTCGTGTTGGCCGTAACAGCTGTGGCGTCGGTTGCCAGAAGCGCTGGGTGGCACGCAGCAGCTGCAGAGCCCTTGCCGGTGGCAGCACTGCCATGGCACTGGCAAAATGGCCCCGGTAATAGCAAGGGGACAACTTGGCTGTGTAGCAGGGGAGGGGAGGGGAAGAACCTGTTTGGCTCCAACAAATGATGCTGTTCTCCTCCAGCTAAAATGGAGCTTGAACTAATACTTTATTCCTCCCACCCAGGCTCAGAAAATGGGAGCCTCGGTTGCTGGGATGTTTTCCTTTGCCAAGCCTCTGCGTGGCTGCATTTCAGTGAAAAGCCCAGCCCCTGAGACATCTGTGTCAAGGACCTGATGCTTGGCTGAGCACATATATTTAAGCCAACACAAGCAAGTGAAGGGGGGGAGGAATCCCACAACATGTTCTTGTGGATTTCTGACTATGTTACAGCGGTGTGAAGGGAAGAGGGGCAGGAGCAAGAGGAGAGGACAAGAAGGTGACCCTGCTGGCAGGAAAGCAAAGGCCTGACCCTGTTAACACGGTTCATCGTGGTGATGTGCTCTGTCAGACCCTCCAGCCAGCATTAGGTCCAGCACCTTTGTGGATGGTGCTGCCCGGGTCCTCTTGCCCAGACAGGCGCTGTGTGACAAGCAAGCTTTGCTGGCCACATGTCGCACCTTAGAAAGGCATTTGCTGGTTTTGGCATTGGTTGTGATGCTCAGGAATTGAGAGGGTTTTCTCTTCTGCAGTTGTCAGAGTGGCTGAAAGGCAGAAGTTCTGTAGTACCTGGCATTTTGTCTCCCGTCTATCTCCGGGCTGGAAGACTGAGAAGCCAAAAAGGGAGTAGAGGATTGCCTTTACCCCTTCTCCCAGCATGGGTTAGGAGAAGCAAAAGGATAAATCAGGGGACATTTCAGCACTTACCTCCTGTTTTTACAGAAATCACTATACATTACAAGTGCCTTTGCACATTTTATAGCACTTTAAAAGGCCAATGTAGCTAATCTGGAAGTTGGCTTGTTCAGAGAAGCACAAAACATGTTCAGCCATAAAAATCCCTCATTTGATGCCAAGTTATTACATTTTCAAGTGTCTGAAAGGCAATCACTATTATGCATCCAAAGAGTTCAGATGACTCCCCCCAGCTCCTTGTGGTTGGTGAGAACAAAAACACCAGCGCAGCATCTTGCAAAGTGGTGTTGTGTTGTTGCCATATGGTACAGATGTTTCGGTAGCAAAGGCAGCCTCCATCTACGGCCTCACCTTCGGAAGAGGAGCAGTGTGCTTTTGTGCAGTTGGAAAAAACACATAGCCTAACTGAAAAGGACAGAGATAAGCAAGACAATGCCAAAAGGTCAGAGAAGTCATGGTCCTGGAGCAACTGGCATACCTCTAACGAGGAAATGTGGTTCATGGGGGTTTTGTGTTGCAGAACTGTTGTCCCAAATCCCTGCGAACTAGTGAGGGGTTGGGTATTCATAGGGTTTCGCTCTTCTTTCTGGTTCTTATTCCTACAAAATGTGTGGGACTTTGTTACCTTTGGAAAAGCTGCTTCTCTGCCTAGTTTAACCAGGATGTTCAGAATTTATCGGTGGTACCCGTAAGACATGTGTACACGTGTGCACAAATACTCAGTGTGGTCACATAAACCCTCTTCCCGTAGGAAACCAGGATAAAAATGTGGTCTCTCCAAGTGCCTGACTCAATGCTCGGTCTTTAATAGCCGTTCCCATGTCCCTGTCCTTTCTTCACTTGGGCATTTGATGTGTTTGATTGCTGGAGGGATGAGGAGGAAGATAAGTGTTGGTGTTAATAATGGTAAGGGATGCTGGTTGTCTCCAAAGCTCTTGCTCTGCCCGGATTCAGGTGATGACTGGGTTACCTTGGCCCCTCTTCTGCTGCAAAGAACAGCTTGGTCAAGCCTAAGTATGTCATCCTCTTCAAAAAAGGTCCCAGCGATGGGAAGAAAGCCATCTTCAAACAGGGAAGGGGGTCGGACGTGCTGAGTGTGCAGGTCCAGCCAAGGGTGCAGCCAAGAGCTGGCCCACGTGCTGGTGGCAGCCTGCTCAGCTGGTGCAGAGGACAGCCGTGACCTGGCAGTAGCAGCTGGTGTGTTTACTGACTGTAGCCTACTTAACGGGAAGGCTGAAATCTGTTGCAGGAGCAAGAAGCCAGGAGCATTGGATGCTGGTGGAAGAAGGAGCATGATTCAGCCACCTGAAGGCATCTCCCTGTAGGAGAATTACCTTCTCTATAAAGCAGCAGGCATTGCTCTTAAGTGTTATCAAGCTTAAATCGGTTCCCTAGGTGACATCCTGGTAAGTGGATTTCCCAATTAAGCACATCGCGATTAAGTGGGATGTACTGTAATTACAGTGCTCAGTGCTAGGAGCAAATCAGATCCATTTGCAGCAGAAGGGCCAGATCGAAGCTCTTCCCCAGTCTGGAGTGGGTTGTACCAAAGCATTTCTGTAAGCGTGAAGGTGGGCAGGCAGGAGATAGGATTTTGCAGCCACCCCCATCATGCCAGTCAGCATGTTCCCTACAGAAGGAAGATGCTGGAGAAGCCCTGGTGCCACGTCTTTAAACCCTCTGATACAGGAGCAAATTCCTTTTGAGGATGCGCTCCCCTGTCTCCTGCTAGTCCACAACCCGCTGGATGAAGCCTTTGCTCCTGCCAGAGAAAATATCCCTTAGCAGAGGTGGCTGTGTGGATGCTGCGCAGGGAAACAGTAGCTCTTTCCATGGAGGCAGAGGCTGTCAGATGGTGCTGCCACCTGCCAGGCAGACATCACAGCCCTTCAGAGCCAAATCCCCTTCGCCAGCCCAAGAGAGGTGGTTTTCCTTGCACGGCTCCTTCTCCCCAGAGGATCCCAGAGGGATCTCTGGCTTCCTCTACAAAGCTGCGTGTGTGTCCCCAGCACAAAACCTCATGGTCCTGGAGTCAGACTGGGGCTACATAAGCCCATTCCTCTAATATTTTGTGGTTCCCAACTGCTGTTGGGACATCATGGGGGAAAAGAAAGAAGATGCTCCTTTGTTCATTGTTTGTTAGCGAAAGGAAGAAGAACCGAGTGTTTACTGCCTTGGATTGCTCGCAGTATTTTTAGGTGGATGAGATGAAGTCTGATTAGAGACCTTCTGGGAATGAACTGGTCAAGGTAACACTGAAATGCTGGAGATGGGACCTAAAGTGTAGATGCAGTGCAAAGGGAGGTGAAATCTGTGCCAGGAGGAGTGTGTGGTGCAGGAACATGGCCACTTTGGAACTGGAGGAGGACACTAGACCTGAACATGGACACTCAGACCAGGCCAGCCTCCAGATTAGAGCCTGTTTTACTACTCACCATGTTTACCCAGCTGTCCCAGGATCCTTAATTCCCCCCTGGCTAGGCAGTGACATAAGTGTGATGCAGCACGCTTTCCCTCCGGGCTCTCGGTCCCCTAGGTCATGCTGGCTGGTGCACGTCTTTGGTGGCTGGGGGGCTTCTAGGGGTCTTGTGCCTACAAGCCAGATGACCAAAAAGCTCTTACACCTACCACACCTGTGTTCTTCGCCAGGGTTAAAGGGTGGGGGGCAGAAGCCTATCTAGCTCCCAGAGGGGAGACCTTATATTTTGGGGTGACATATTACATGATTTTTGGCTGCAGAAGGAATCTTACAGTAGGATAACAGGGGAAGCCGATGACTGCTCCTACCTTTGAGATGGTTAATTGGCTCTGTCCCACGTGGACATGGATTGATTCGAACTCCCACTTGCTGGGCTGACCCCCAGCGCCCACAGAAGGCACAGTGCAGCTGGCCTACGCCACCGCGGCCCCTCAAACCCCTTGCTGATGCCTTCTCACCTCCCACTGTGGCTGTCCCTCTCCCAGCTCAGCAGCATCCCTCCTCCCTCCAGCCAAGCTGTGGCATCCCGCAATGCTCGTATCCATCCCTCCAGCTGTGCAGCCAGAGGTGCGCAGCAGCCCGTGTGCAGTGGCTCTGCTGCTGTTCCACCCCGAATCCTTGCTCTGCTGCTTCTTCCATACTGCTGGTTTTGCAGTGCCACCCACTGGCAGAGGCTCCCCAGAAAACCTCCTTTGCAGCTTTTCTCTGCCACAGGTGATGCTCCAAAGATGAAATATTAGAAGGATGGCTCTGCTGGGTGTAATTCACGGAGCACGTCACATGGGTGCTGGTGCAGGACATCTGGAAACCTTCTGGCATCCTTTCCAGCATATCTCAGTGTATGCTGAGCCCAAGCTGCAGGGTCACTGGGTTGGCAGAGTCCCGGGTGTCAGCTCAGAGTGCGATGAAGGCAACTCACCGGCTTGCTCCTATGGGCCCTCCAGCCCTGCGTCCTGCCTGCAGCAGGCCAGATTGGTTTATGTAGGTTCTGTGGTCGTGCTTTCCCATGCAGGATGAAATACAAACTCCTGCCTGATATCAAACCCCATGTACAACCATTCCAGTTGGGAGCATGCTCCCAGGGATGCAGGCCAGGGTACTTGTGTGTGAGAGGAAGCTTTGGGATCACTTTATGGAACCGTCAGCCTGGTCTACCTGAATTTGCCTTGTGCCTTCTAACCACATGTATACTCTTGCCTCTGTCTCCAGTTTAATGGCCAGTGTGAGCCCAGCTGAGAAGCAGGAGGAGAGATGGCAAAGAAGACCGCGATGCACTTCTCGGAGTTGGTTCGCAGAGAGCTGGCGTGCACAGGAGACGGCTGCCGGGCTGGTGCCCTGTCGAGGCAGCCCAGCTCAGCTCACTGCCTGGATGCGACCGCCGTGTCAATGCAGCAGCAGCACAGATGGACTGCCAGGAGCTTTCTCCCCAGCCTCCTAATAGGCAGTGAGTGCTTGTTTAAAATAAAGCCTGACAAATGGCATGTTGGGGGCGTCAAGTCCTGGAGCACTGTCTTCCGAAAAGTATGAAAAGGCACTGGAAGGGAGCCTGGCACAGCCTTCCAGATGACAGTAATTAAAGGCTTTTGCACTCAGGCGCTGGGAGCTGCTCCTCTTGCAAATTTGTCTTGATTGAAGAGGAAGAGAATGATTAGGCTGAAGGGGACTGATGGGGGTGGCAGGCGAAAACATGGAGGTAAGTCTCTATTTGTCTTCTGGTTTGTTGGGTTTTTTTCGTTCTTCCTCTCTCCCAAACAGTGTCCAGGTGGGTGGAGGGAGCAGCACTCCAGCTCCGCACGCCCTGGGCTGGCTCTGCCTGAGCTGCTTAGGGGGTGTTCAGCTGCAAAGGAGTCCTGCCTCAGAGCATCACCCAGTGCTTCGTGCAGCTGACCCTCTTCTGGAAAGCTCTCTGGGCTCGGTGGCACCAGGGTCACCCATCCCTTTACAGAGCTGGCAAAGAGGTTAACCCCTGACCTGGGCTATACCCCTAGCTCCCTATAGGGGCTATACCCCTATAACCTCTATTAACCCCAGGAGTGAACAGCTCTTTCCCTTATTTTAATTATAAAGGGACCGTTGATAGCTTGTTCAATCCAAGTTTTACTGTGTTATTTACTTTAAAGCCATGGTTTTGATGAAGTTGTCTGAATATATTTGAGTTCAGGGCTAAGCCCTGCATCAGCATGAGCAGTTACTGCAGTGTAGCTGACAGCATTACAGAACCACGCTCCCTTCCCTTCCTAAGACTTTGTCCCTTTCAGACCTGTGAGCACCAAAGGCATTCTGGCTCTGGCTGCCCTAGATGGGGTCCTCCTTGGAGCAGTTTGTCTTGAAGTATGTGGGGAAGTCACCATGGTGTGAGCTTGGATGCCACCTCCAAACCCAGCCAGCTGCTCCACAGTGCAGGGCCAAGGAACCAGTCCAAAATTCGACCGAGAGCCTCTTGCCCCCAAGTCCAGGCCATTAATAGTCAGGTAAAGCAATTTAGCTCAAGTTATGGCAGGATAAAGCATCTCTTTTTTTCCTGGTGTGAAGGACAGCTAAATAAATGGTCTGTATTCAAGCAACTGTAAAAACTCCAGTTCAGAGCTTCTGGGCAGCCATCCGCACTCAAGGAAGCTGCTGGACCAGCCCGCAAACGGATCCCCTTGTCTGGGTCCAGTCCTGCAACTGCTATACCCAGTGGCCAATCTCCCTGTTTGGGAAGATGGGGAAGCAGGCCCAGTGCCTTGCATTTGGTGCTCATTAATATTTGGACGAGATAAGCGGTGTGCTTAATCTAGTGCAGCAATTGTGTTTGTTATAGAGCAATAACTCCGCAGGGTTACCATGAAATTCGATGTGGCTTATGAAAAATGCAGGCTGTTGTGGAGGCTGGGCTGCAAACCGCTGGAAGGAAAAAACCCTGTTGCGTCGAGGTGAAACCCATGTTTGAATGAAAATCCTGATATGACCGAAGGAGGGACATACAATGGTGCTTTACCTGCCAACTCAGGTGAGACACGGTGCCTGGCCATCGCTGTGTGCTGTGGCCGAGCCCCTTCCTGGTGGCAGGGTGGGAGATGCTTTGCCTGGCCAGGCTCTGGCTGCTGCAGTGGCACTCAGCCACCCTAAATCCTCTCTGGCTTTTCAGAGGGGAAGCTGCTTGCTGAAGGGAGCAGGGTAGGTGAAGGAGGAAAAAACAAATAATTTCCTTCCAGCTCCTGCTGGCAGCGGGGGCGGTTACTATGTGAGCAAGGCTTGCAGCACTGGTTCATTCAGCGGTAGTGTCTGTGTACCTGGACCCCCATGCACGGCAGGCTTGGTGCTCTTGAGGTCAGCTTGAAAACCCGCTTGAGCCCATGGATGGTCCCTAAGCTTTGCATCCAGCCTTAAATACCCTACAAAACATTTGCAAAATGTCTGGTGCAGCCAGATCTGGCAGCATTGCAGCTGTGAGCAGCCAGCTGCTAGAGGAGCAGCTAGATGTTGTGGGGACAATGACACCCCAAGTCCATACAGGCAGGTGGGATCAAACTGGCCCTGGGGGGTGGTGGGTCGTTCGAGTGGTGCCAGATGCTCCTCTGAGCAGCGTGTGCTGCTCGCAGCAGTGACACCAGGTTGCCTGCAAACATGCAGCACTTGAAGAGCAGGATCACACCCCAGGCTAGTTTTTCCTTCAGAAGGTGGAAAGGAAGAGAGTGCACTTTTTCCTCCAAACCAGAAGTAAAGCTGGATTCCCTTTCCCCCCCAAAGCATCCAGGTTCGATCCTGACCCTACTCTGCATTACCAAGGCAGCAGCACCATCTCACTGCTCCCTCCCATTATCCCTATTTAAACCACCCTGAATCCCAGTCACAGTCAGGCTGGCCAGTGGGTTCAGCTGATTGTGCTCTGGAACAGCACAATAAAACCTCCAGAAAATTATTCTTTATTTCCACGTGCTCCCCCACAGCTGCCTGCAAGCCCTGTGCCATGCTTGGCTGTGAGAGGTTCCCAGGGGCTCACAGGGTTGGGCTGCACAGGGGGGGGAAAGCGAGGTCCTTAACTCCCCCGGTGCCAAAAGGCACCTTCGTGGCCTGGCCCTGCTGCTCATCTCTCCGGGTTATGCACTGGTGTGACTCAACAGCAGATGACAGAGGTTAGGAAAAGGCCTGGGATGGCTGGGATGTCGTTGCCATGGAAATCATGCAGTGTCTGGAATAGCAAGAACAAGAGCAACTCAAAAAGTAATGATCTGCCACATTGATTAAGGGGGAGTCGGAGGGATTTTGTTTGGGGAAAGCCTCGTGCTTCAAGTAATATGAATCCATATGCCACGGCTCGCTGTTCGCCTCCCCCTGAAGGGCTCTGTCAACAGGAAATAATCTGATTTGTTTTGACCAGGGGTTTCTCCGGGGAGTACCGACGCAGTGCCTGCCCATCAGCTGTGCTGCACAGCTCTGCCATCGCAGGATGAAAGGCACCAAGTCAATGCAATATTCATTCACTTCCTCTTCCCTCCTTCATTCATTTCTTCATCCATTCATCTGCTTCATTCACATTTCCCCAGCGCTTTAATGAGCAGTGCTTAGCCTCTGTAGTCCTGCAGAGCCTTCCCCTGGTACGCTCGTTGCTGCAGATGGCTGTCTTCAGGCTTATTTATTTTGCAGGGCAAAGCTCGGCGTGGCTGGAGCGGGGTCGTGTTGTGCCCAGCTGGCACTTGGATCTGCACACCCTGCGCAAATCCCCCCAGGTATTGCTATTCCAGCTTTCACGTCTCGATTTCTCTTTGTTGTGATTCCCGTCTCATCCAGGTCCTGTCCTCTTCACGGGGGAGCCCGTCACGGTGCCGTGCCCGTGCCCATCGCAGCTGTCCCGGGGGCAGAGGGAGCCAAGCGTGAAATGGGCATCCCTGGAGGGCTGGTGCCAGCCGCTTGCTGCGGAGCCAGAGCCACAAGCATAAACCTCCTCGGGGCTGTGTCACCGTCACCTGTCCCCACCATGCCGGTGCCCTTTGCGGTGCTTGAGGAGTGCGGGGTGATTTCTTTTTTTCTCTGCCTGGCGTCCTGCTCTCAGAAACCGTTTCAGCAGGGGCGGGTGGGTGAAAGCCCCCATGTGAGCCCCCGCTTAGACCAGGGGAGCAGAGCCGTGGGCCAGCAGTTGCAGGGCGAGGGGCCAGACCCCCAGCGTCAGTAGCCTGGGCAGCGGGGGGGTCACAAGCCACACGCATAGGCAGGAGGCACGCGTACCCGGCAAACGCGAGCCCCTGGTTTTAGGGATTTTCATCAGATGAACATGGCTTATCCCTCCCATCACCCAGTTTGGGGCACTGGAGGGGTACAGCTGGGGGGAACAAGCATGTCTGTATTTCAATGCCCCTTTTTGACCACCCCAGAGCAGATTTGGGTGGGTTTTTTTCCCCACCAATATGCAGACAGTTCTCTTGAAGAAAATAAAATGCCTGGAGAGTGGCTGGGTAGAAATCCAAGAAAGATTAAAAAGAGAAAAATTATTTTCCTGCCCATGATCTCATAGTGGAAAACAATCCTTTCCTCCCCCCGCCTGAAACCCACTTTTGCTGCGTGTGCGAGAGAGATGTACTCCTCGCTCTCCAAATAGCTAAATGCATTTCTGAACCAAAGGAAGCAAACAGAAAACATCCGTTCTTTGTATAATGGAGAAAGCTTTCTCTTTTGTTCCCTGTTTTTTATCAAGTATCTGCTGCCATTATTGTTACTCACTGGGTTATTACCTCCGAGTGGCTACTTCCACCAGTGTGAGCTGGTTTATTGTTTGCTCAGAGCAATTATGGATTGGGATAATTCCTGCCATGTTGTTTCATTGCGGAAGGATCTGCTGTGCTCTGTGCCCAAGGTAACTTGAGGTGATCTGTGCTGCTGAGTTACCCATCAAGTTAATTAGGAGCGGGTGGCTGGTGCCCCACCATGTGCTGGGACAGAAGGGTCAGCGGAGGCTGAACCCAGGCGTCTTTCTCAGTGTGAGAGGTTTTCAAAGGGAAGTTTGTTCAGTGGAGCAGAGACCAGGGGCGTGTTTATTTCTAGGACTAGTTCATCTTTATTGACTGATGGACAAAACCTTGGCCAATGTGTCCTCCCTCCGAGGGTGTGGGACCCCGATGCTGTTTGTATGTAGAGGACAGGAGAGTCCCTGCAGGAGGACTTGCAGTCTTGGTGGAAGATGCTCACTGTCTTGTCCATTGCTGATGTCCAGGAGGTCATTTGGTTTCTCATCCTGTGCTGCAAAGACAAGAGGAGGAAAGTGTTCCTCGGTCCACATAGGATTTCCCCTTACGAATTGCCTCATCTTGCTGATTGGGGAGGGGAAATAACATCAAAATGCTTCTCTGACGTTTGAAATTGAGACCTTCTGCTGGGCCTCGAGCATCTGCAGAGATCAGAGCCCCAGTGCCGTCGTGCTGCCTCTTTGAACCAGGGGTGGGTTTCACCCCAGGCAGGAATATACACCTGGCTTCATGGCAGAGGGCTCAGCCTGCAGGTTGCAAAAGTACCGAGTTATTTTTACTCCTTTGATACTTGATCTACTATCAAAATAACTTATTTTTTTCTCTTTTGCTTCCTAGGAATCCCAAACAAACCTGCCACAGGCAATAACATTCATTGATGAGGCACTGCCAAACCCCACCAGTTGTCCATGCACACATGGGGTCACGTCATCCCTTGCACAGCCCTGCGACTGCCGCCTTGCTTGGTGCAGCGTTTCTTCCAAAGCTTTGTCCTGCAGCAGGAGCTGTGTGGGTTTTGCAGTCCGGATGCTCAGGTTGGTAACAATGTGTTTATACATGCACTTGCTAAGAAATAAATACAAAAGCGTGACACTTTTAAGCGCTTGCTAGGGCTGTGACAAACACATTTTTCCCACAATTAGTAACCTGTGGATTAGGAAGCCATGATTTTTATTTATTTTTAATAGCATACAATGAGGACAGATTAGCATGAAACAATAATGCCATCACATGCTCTCAAAATCCTTCAGGCCAAGACTCCATCCAAGTTCAGCACATGTAGCAATGAGCTTTTCTGAGGAGGCTTGATGGTAAGAAAAGTTTTTTCTTGCTACCTTAGAAACTATAACTAGCAGGGTTGCATTTCTGGGGTTGTATGTAGACGTAAAACATCACAAAACAGCATTGTTCAGTTATTTACTCCATTATTAAGCTTGGCCCTCCATTCCCACAGAAACCTCAGGGTGTCTGGACTGCACCTGACACAGAGACGTCCTGCTGGAGCCACTTACCAGAGCTCCTCTTGGGTTTGATCCTAAGCCCATACCCTGGGCTAGGTCAATATTTCTGCATTTCCCAGTAGTTTCTTGTGCAGAGCATGGCTTCATGCTTGCTTTGCTATTCAAACCTGTCCCATCTGAACTCTCGTATATCCCTTTGCAAGCAATTGATGATTCAGACTGATCTGAATGGACACAAAGGCTTCACCCCTTTCCTACACTCCCAGGCTGGACCCTGGATATGTAATTTTGAGGGTGCAGGAGCCAGGAGACAGTAGGAAACCACCTCTCTCCTGCTCCTCTCTGCTCTGTCACTGGTTCAGCTGAGGCTTTCAGGGTCTGGAAATCCATCCTAAAGTTTCACAGCAATCTTTCTGGTGTCCTCCCTTGTCAGGCTGAGTCCCCAGAGCAAAGGGAAACAGTGGTAGTTCGCAGAGTGCATTGCCCTCTGCATCATGGTGATGGCATCCAGGGACCTGGAGGACAGGTCACAGGGAGGCAGAGAGCAGGCAGGACCAGGCACAGCTCCTGAGTCATGATGCTGTCCCTGCTGCCTTCTTTTCCCATCAGCAGTGTGAGACAGGCTCTCCTTTCCTGCTCAAACAATTGCTTGGATCAAAGTTTCGCAGCTACTCTTGCCATCCCAGAGTGCACTAAGGTATGGGTCATCCATGCTAATTTTCTCATAGGTAACTCGGTGTCTGAGTGGATCATTAGAGTCCAGGATGACTTGGGAGACACGTGGAAGCCAACATCTACCTGCCAGCTGCAGATGGGGTCCATCCACTTCAAGGCAGTAACATCTCAGGTCCAGACAGGCACCCAGGAGTGCATCCTGGCAGGTGACTCCATCAGATGGTAAGAGATCAGAACTCTCCAGAGACTTTTCCTACACAAGGTTGCTGTCTTACATCCCTATTCCCTCATATTTTTGGCCCTTGGCCTGCCTGCTCAGCCTCTTTCTTTTGCCCCCAGCTCCCGAAGCAGCCCTGGGGGACAGCACGCTGTGTGCAGGTACCTCCTCACTGCCCATCTGCATTCCTGAAAGCAGTCCTACCAGGACCCGACGGCACTTGTAAATATTTTGTGAGGAAATACCCTGTTTAAACGTAGGGTGACACTAACTCCACCTTCTTTGTGTTCCCCCACATTCCCCAGCTCCGCTCACCAGCGCCGGCCCCTGAGACAGCTCTGCTGAAAGCAAATATGTCAGTCTTGACTGCACAGGGAATATTTTAAGGTTCTGAAAACAAAGTTTATTATAGCAAAGCTGCCAAAACTGTAACCACTGCCATGCTAAAATATCCTCTGCCTCCTACATTTGTAACGTGGGAGTCTTTTATATCCTCTTTACTGCTGCTGAACCATACATTTGTATTGGCAGCAGATGTATATAGACTGGGACCTATTTCAGTGTCATGCAAAAGAGCTTTTAGGTTAAAAGATATATTACAGCTTACTGGAAAGCTTGAAATTAACTGCACAATGATGCCGCATGAAGATAAAGAACCAGCAATTTTATTGAATTGCAATTTTATCCATATGGGCTGAAGGTTTGAACTGTGTTAACATCTCCAAAGGTCTCCCTTTGCCAAATTAACTATTGCATTTGGGGCAACTGGTTGGAGACAGAAAAAAGAGACCTGGTTTAACTGTTTCCCGAAAAGCACTGCCTCCTTCTCCACTGTATCAGAGTAACCCAAAAAGAAGGCAGCTGAAGCAGAGCCCCTGCTCTGTGCTGGCCAGCGCGAGGGCTGCAGGGAGGGCATCGCTCTCAGCACCGTGGCAGGAAAGGCTCGGCCAGTGCCTGCAAGCTCAGCTGCGGTTATTGTTAATACCAAGCCCATAAATGTGAGTACTTCAGTGGTCAAATTCCTCTGCGGTGCTGACAGACCTCTTACAGGCGGCACCAAGGGTGTCCTCGGATGGCCTAGGATTTCCTTGGGTATCTGGCAGTGGCAGGCAAAGAGTTAACAATGGAAAAATATGTATAGGTTTAGGGGAAGGATTTTTTTCTAATATATGTTTTTTGCTTCACATCTGAGCTCTTGGCACAGCATCCCCCGCCTCTAATCACACCTTATAACTGCAGTTTAAATCAAAACCCGCAAGGCTGGACCAGTTGGATCCAGTTTCTATTAAGCCATTTGATCTGCGACTGAGCAGACTTGCTGTCACCAAGCCAGTCCCCTGCCTGCGCCTCTACATAATGAGGCTCCCGCGGCAGCCGCTGCTCCCCGCTCAGCACAGGGAAACCATGAAATGCCGGGTCAGGATACATCCCCCCCGCACTGCCCCCCCCCCCCAAGCAGCTGGATGGTGAAGCATGGCCAGCCACTGCCCCAGTGCAGGCAGGAGGCTCTTGCTGGACACCTTAAAAGCTCTGGCCATTTAATAGGTTAAAAAAATAATAATAATAAAAAAATTTTAAAATTTCCAAGTTAAAGCAAAATCCTCTTTTTGTTCCTCACTGTAATTTGTTCAGACATTAAATCCTCAAAGATATTGGTTAGGGGTTTTGCTGTTATGTGCACTACACAGCCATGGATGGGTATGTGGCTGCCTTTAATAAGAGATGAGCTCTCATCCTCTCCGTGGCGCATCGCTTCCTCAACAGACCGTGAGCTGGAGCCACAGCTGATAAAACCACACGGGCCCCGTTTTGCTCTCTGCTGATATTAGTAAGGGAGCTGATAGACTTCAAAAAAAAGTCACTGTTTATTCCTTAAATCACCATTCCCACTGATGCACACATCGGCAGTAGGAAGGAAATGGTCTCAGACACAATCTCAGCTGCCCCTGTCCTGTCAATCACTGCTCCTGGGATTTGTGTACGCAGGGCAGGGGGACGGAGGGAAGCGGTGGCTCAGCATCCAGGACTGCACCACCAGGCTTCTGCTTTAGCTCCTTTTTGCAGCCATTTTGAACACTGGATAAAGCAGGAAAAATAGCATGCAGTCATATAAATCCAAGCCAGTGTCCTAAGTCAGATGTGTTTGAAAGCAGAACTGCAGCTGTGACAGGCAAGGAGTGTATTCGCTAGCATTTCCTGCTCTTTTAAACTGATCTTTTAAAAAGCACTGGTATGAATGGGAAATTTGCTTGGGTCAAACTGTTGAGGACTTACTCTATTAGTGGTATTTTTTTCCTTTCCCTTCATGTGTCAATGAACCGCACGAGATGGCTGCAGACTCTGAACTCTGAATCCCCATTCATGGACTCTGAGCTCCTGAGGTTGATTTTACCACTTCAGTAATAGGGAAAATTATGTGAACTGGTGACAGAAGCAAGTTAAATATGAGTGGAGAGAAATACAGCTCCAGAGCCAGGTTACTGCTTCAGACAAGGCTGCAGCAGGCGACAGTGCCCTGCTCTCCCAGCAGAGACGGCTGCAGTGAAATAACCCAAGAGGTCCTGGATAAAATGAATTGAGTTAATTAATTAAGCAGCTGTGGCATGGCTATTTTCTCTGCATGCTCTGGCTCTTAGTCCTCCTCTCCAAGGGGAGAAAGTGTCATTGAACCCATTTAATGGCAATGCTGGTTCTCCAAAACAGAGGTTGTCACCCTTGGTGTCCCACCAGCTCTGAGATACTCATTGCAGGTGCGTGAGCCTCAGCCAGGACTGAGGACTTTTAGACCTTGTGGCAACACTTTCTAGATGCAGAGAATCGAGAGAAGGAAATATTCTGGAGAGTTTCGATGTTACTGCCTGCAGAGGGGTGGCGTTGCCTTCCTTTCGCCTGCTGTGAGCCTGGGATGGGGACACGGTGCTGGGTGGCACCTGTGAGGGGAGGGCGGGCTGGGTGCACACAACGTGCTTCAGACTCTCAAAACTGATGTAAACTCAGAGCTTCACTCTCCTTCTTTTACGTGCAGCCTGGAAGTCACTGAGTTGTGGATCAGCCACGTAGCTGATGGAAATGCTGCTGCTGGCCCATGGATGGAGGGTTTGGGGTGGGTTTTTTTTTTTCTAGCCAACCCATTCAGGAAAGAATAAGCTTTTATTTTCTTAGCCATCACTTTTTGCAGCATGTGTCAAGCTAACAATGGCTGGGTATTCCTACGAGGCTGTAAAATAAGCTCATTCATCCTTTCTCTCTATTTGTTGTAGGGAGAACAAAACAAAAAAAAAGGGGGGGGGGGGGGGGGGGGGAAGAAAAATTCTACTGAGCTACTGTTTGCTTTCCAGACGGAGCCTGTGGTATGGCGCCAGTGGCCAAGCACTGCTCTGGGTCAAACATGAAGGCGACACGCCGTTTGTTCCCTCAGCCTCATGGCTGCAGAGCGAGGGAGAAGGCAGGAATGTCAGTGGGAGCCTCTTGTGGGCTCCTCCTGGCCAAGGGGAGCCTCCCTCCCGCCACCTTTGCCACAGCTCTGTAATTTCCAGCCGAATCATGTTAACCACGGACTGTGCATGGAGCAGGGCTGGGGTTTCAGTCCATGGCCACCCTCCCATTGAGTCAGGGCTGGATCACCCCCCCACATCAAGCGCAAAGGGCCACGGTGCTGCTGGAGATGCGGTGGTGGTGGTGGTGGGAGCTCAACCTGCATCAGCAGTGGGGAGGGACGGGGGATGCTGTCACTTGGCATGTGATGGTGTCCTGATGTTTCATGCACTGAGATACAGTAGGGGTTGGGGGGGTAGATAACAATCTGACATCTATGTCTCTGGAAAGACAGACAGTGAACAAGTTGCCTGACTCCCTGGGAAAGGGCTTGGTGGAGGAGTTTGGGTGCTACTCCAAAACTCCCTGCTGGTGACAGGAGACTGGTGAGGGCAAAATCTCCAGTGTGGCTGTGGGACAAGGACAGCAGCACTGTAAACAGCTTTACCTGCCAGGAGCAAAGTGCTAGAGGAAGTATATCCAAGCATTTGGAAAATCTTTTGGGATTTTCTGGGAAAAGTGTGGTTGAGTACGTGGCCATCCTGGAGAGCCACAGGAGCAGCAGCTGAGTACCTGCAGCTGCAGGTAGAGGTGGCCGTGCACTGACATGAGACCTGATGCACTTATGGCCCAAATTTCCAGCGCTCGTGAGCAACCGCTGAAATCCTGATGGCCAGTCTTAGCTGAAAAGCAGACCTCACCAAAAATCAGGTGAACTCATGGGCATTCGGACTGAGGCACTTAAAACAGGGGCGTCTTGTCACTTGTTAGATGTCTGCTCAGCTACCAGCTCTGCCTGTGTCGCTTCCCGCTAGAGACTGTGCTGATGGGCTTGAAATTTCTAGGGGGAAAGGAAGTTGTGGGTGTTTAAAATAAAGGCAAAAGCCTGGAGAAGAAATGGTCTTGAGAGGAATTGGGCTAGACTGGATTGGACTGGAGGAGCAGTATTAATCTTCACCTGGTGATTTTCCCCCTTTCCATGGAGAGTCCAAGAAACACCAGCTCCCATTGGCGCTGCAGCTGTCTTGAAGGTCTTGAGATGTCAGACATCAAACCCCACCCCACTTCTTTCCAGGTTTGAGGAGATGCTTTATTTTGACTAATCTGGGCTAACCCATGGGCTTTGCCACCAGGCAGGTCTGGCTGGAGCTGCTCGGCCTGGAGATGAAGTCCAAAAGCAGGAATCACACCTGGGGAGAAGGAAGACTCACGGGAATGGGTTAGGAAGGGAAGGAATGGAGCAGACATTCTTCCCATCTTTCCAGCAGGTTTAGGGCCTATTCTTTGGTTTTACTGGCCCAAAAGCAGAGCAACCACCCATCCTGCTGAATTCCTCCCAAATTCTCCCGTCGCAGCATGACCAGTATGAATGCCAGCAGCTGGAAGACTGAAATAGCAACTACCATTGCTTAGGCCCCACTGATTTGTCCTGTGGTTTTTCCATGTCCTTTAATCTCCAGTAAATAATCCCTCGCTTCCTTGTGGTCTTTCTAATTCCATGCTCTGTGCCGGCGCTTCCTGTAAACAGCGGGGCTGGTGGCCCGTGCGTGGCCACCGCCGTGTAATTGAGGCTCTCCCCAGCTGTGCAAAGGGCATGTGACAGGGCTGTTTTTCAGGCTGGATGTGGCTGTGTCCAAGGGCTAGGTGATGGAAATGCCTGCTTCTCCTCTCCATCCAGCCGAGAGAAGTCAGGGCTGGCTGTGAGGAGGCTGGCGAATAATACAGGTGCAAAACCAGCACGTGTGAGAGCATCAGGTCCTGGCACCTGAAGAATTGTGCCGTCTGGCCTCCAGCAATCATCATTAGGCCAGGTCTTGGAAGAAAATTTGGACTAAATTATGGACGATGAGGTCCCTCCAGCACATTTGCACTGGTGCTTGCTCTTCTGTGCAGTAGCCACGTCCATGCAGAAGCCATGACCAGACCTTGCTGAGCCCTTAACTGCCACATCTCTGGTCTAAGCTTTTGAGTGGAGTCCCAAAATCAAAGAAAGAGATGAAGGGCCTGTACTGAAGGAAGGCCCTTCCTGACGTTTGTTGCCACACAGGCTTGATCCTTTGCACTCTTGTAGGTAAAAGGCCTCCAGATCCTCTGACAGCAAGGAGAAGGCATTTTTCCAACCAAAACATCTTCAGCTGCTTTATGAGTCCAGTAGCTGTAGGATTTGGGTATCAGATACCCATCCTCAAGTCTAAGGGAATTTATTTTCCCCAGGTGAGTTTGTGTTAAAACAATGGGGGATCAACGAGGGTTGTGGCAAGAGCTGGGCGGCACTTTTAAGGTGGCACAGCTTTTCCTCCTGCCTGAAAGTTCATCTCTCTGGGTTTCTGTTGACCAGCGGATCCCTCCACAGATACCTGAGTGTCCAACAAACCATTTCTGCAGGAACATCTTTGCTCCCAAGTTACCTTGGCCTCTCACTTGTAGTTATCCTGGTCATCCCTGTGCATGGGGCACTTGCACATGCCTGGCTGGAAGATGATGGTGTGAGTGTGCTTGCAGAGGTGGTTCTGGAGACGGTTGGGTGCAATCCTGTCAGCCCTGCCAATATCTGCAACTTGCAACATTAATGCTTGCGTGTTTACACGGCCGTAGGAGGGGTCCTGTAACGAGACCCTTCACACGTGCTCCTTCCCACCATAGCTGCTTCTATCTATGATTTCTATCTCCAGGTTTCGATCCATTGGCTATGTCAAGTAAGTCCCAATTTATTTATTTTCTTTTCATAAGCTCCCCACAGCCAACCGTGACAGCCAAGGGAAAACTGCTCAGCCTTTCAGCATTAACGTCTCAATTATCAGAGCACTGACATCTTCCATATGAGGGCTGCACACGTGCGTGTTGGTACTCCTCAAAGTATTTCGGGAGCTGAAGCGTAAGCAGGGACTCAGTTTGACGTTGTGTTGGGAGCACTGATAAAAATTCTGGGAGGGAAAGGCCAACCTCAATTTGTGTCTGTCATCTTGTTTAGGATGGGATAGTCAATAGCAAATATGTAGTAGAGCTAAGTTTTTCCATTAAATGCTAATGACCCCTTTGCATCTTGCTGTGGTGCTTGTATTACAGGGGATTGTGTGCATCCTGCAGCTGGCTGAGGCACTGAGACACGAGCAGTAGGTGTCCTGCTCCACATGCTCCGGTGTTGACTAAGGGAAGCTGGGATGGCTGATGCGAGGAAGCAGGTGGGAAATTTGGGGTTCTGGCTGCCCACACAGCTCCAGGATGACTGAATGTTGGCAGGAGCTATCCTAGAGCATCCCATGGAGATCAGATGGGGGAAGATAGTTTCCTCACCACTCAGAGGACAGGGAATTGTTGGCTTTTTTCATGACCACCCTTCCCTTACAAAGCAGATGCCGCACTACCACCAGGCTGAGCTGTTGGCTGAAACACAGCCTTATGCAAAATCAGACTAAAACAAAACTTCTACAAGCTGTTAGGTGGTTCCCTGAGCCCTCTTGAAAGCATTCACAGGTGGGGATGAAATTATCCCATTCTGTATGTATGTCATGGACATCCCTGGCTTCAGGCTGACCGTGTGCCTCCACCACTCCATTTTTTCCAACAGTGGGGATGTGAGAAGCCTCAAGAGGGGCAGAAAGGCTTTGCCTGGGCAGCAGTAGGAGCCCTGGAGACCTGAGGCCAATAATCCCTGCCTGGAGCTGGTCCCTTTGGCTCCAGGCACTGCTGAGTTTGCTAGTGGAGAAAACCACTGCGTTGGATCAAACCACTGTTAAAGAAGACTTCACAAAAGTGAATAGCTAGTGGTCAAGAAGAGCTGCCAGACTCCTGCTTTCTCAGTAACTAATAAAAGTGCTTTTTAACACAATTAATGTGAAGCCTTGCTAAAGACTGAAGGAAACTGGAATTGAGACATTTGTATTTTGACAGACTCAGTGGAAAACTTCTGTTCAGACCGGTAGGAATGAAACCAATAAATTTCTGAAGAAACTTTCTGAATTCAGCCTTCAAGATAATAGATAGGCTGTTCTGACTGCGGATAAATAAACTCTGTTTTTATAAGTGTTTAAAGACCTTCGGGATGACGAAGTGGAACATACTTCAAGTCTCCAAAGATGGGAAGTGGCTTCTGAGTCAAATGCCCTCCCGTGCCAGGGCTCATATTTTAGACTGCGATCACTCTTTTGTGACTTGTTGACAGGTTTTTTGTTGTACTTTGAAGAAAAAAAGGGAAAACGTCCCAGGCTGAAAATAGCAGTGAAACATTCCCCAACTGGCCAACCTGTTCTTCAAGAAAACTTCCCAGGGAACATAAAGCCCCAGCAGCAGCCCCGAAAATGCCAGCTAAGAAACGGCAGGTCAAGTGATAATTGGGGTGAAAAACACTATTTCGAGTGACAACAGCCCCTGCCTGAGCATTGCTAATCCTTCCTCTTGTGGTGAAGGTGATGACCTGAGGAAGGAAGGTTTGGTTCCCACCAGGAAGTGCTTATAGGGTAGACTCTCAAGACGGGAAAGGTGGGAGCAACTCACTCCTGTTTTGCCTCCCTCTCTTGTGAGGAACATCCTTACTTGCGGTTCCTACCCTCACTGGCAGTGGCTGCAGCCATCCCAGAGGCAGATGGTGAAAAAGCTGGACCACAGCTCATGGCCATCTGGAAAAGAAGGGCAGGTCTCTGCATCTGTGCAAGCCTGGGGCTTAATTCTGCCAACAAAACCAAAAGTGATGCAACCCAGAACCATGTGCGGCGAGCAACACTGAAGCATTAGCACTAAGCTTTGCTTGCTTTGTTCTCCTGCGTATCTACTGCCTGATGTGGACTGTTGGGTGCGTTGGACAGAGGCCAGCAGGATGTGCTTTATTTGAACTGAATATAAAGTCATGTTTCTGGAGGGAAAAAAAGATGAGTCACATATACAGGGTGAAGCCCAAACCAGGCTGATGGGCTCTGAATGGATGTGAGTGCCTGCAGTGGCACGTGGCCAAAGGATAGTCCTGGCACAGGGGCGGCAGCGATGTGCCTTGAGGTCAAGCATCAGTGCGACGACCAAGTCACTGAGGCTCAGAAAAGAGGCACCAGAACATTCCAAGGGCTGGCTCAAGGAGCTCCATCTCTCTGGTTTCTCAAAAAGAAAAGGAAGGGATAGCGGATCAGAGCCTGTGATGTACAAAGGCGACAGAAATGGGGGAGTAATGGGAGGCAAAGCCCTACAAGATAGCTGGAAATGGGCACCCAAGGAATCCAGCCTGTGAAAAAGGCTCCATTATTTAAAAGTCAATTTTAAATTGACTTTTTATTAATCAGGGAAGTAACTTAGCAAGGCTTGTGCTGATCCTCTGCTGCTGAGAATGTTTTGATCAAGACTTGATTCGCAAAGCAGATGCTCTCATTCGTGTGGAAATAAATTCATGTCTGAACTACCCCAGGGAGGAGCCTGGATGGCTGCAGCAACCCACCCTGCCATCGCAACTGGATTAGGGAAAGGCAGGTTGTCCTTGCCAAGGAGCCAAGGGGGAGCAGCGAAGGGTCTGGAGGAGGTGCTGAGGCTTTGACTAGTGTGCGGAAGATTGCCCAGGACATGAAGACGCAGCAGCGTCCCTCCAACTCGGCACGTGGGCCGCCCTGTGCCTCTGCTGCTGCCTCAGCAGCACCTCTCGGGCTCTGGCTGCTGGTGGGAGGGCAGAGGGGGTCTTTTTCCTACCGGGGGGGGGGGGGGGGGAAAGAAGTCTGCTTGCAATTAAGCAGCTCACACTCTGCCTGGCTGTGGGAAACGTGTGCTCCTGCCACCAGAGACACCACAGTTGCTACAGCAACTGCAAAGCACTGAGATGCACCAGCACCCTCCCTCTGCCACCCTCCACCACCCCCCCACCCCACCCCTGATCAGGCGGAGCAGGGAAGGTGATGATGAGGAGACAGCCAGCTCGTAGGGATGACCCTCGGCACTCAGGGACAGGGCTGCCACTTGCTCTGCTCCTGTCCTGCCATGGCCGGTGCCCCAGCACCGCTGCACTCCCGTCGGTCCTGCTGAGTGCTTGGACTCCAGGTGGGAGCTGTCAGGGTGGGGATGTGATGCTGGGGATGCTGTGGGGACCACCGCACCCCACAGAGCAGGGGGCAGTGGCAGGCTCAAACCGAGCTGTGCCTGCAAGCACCTGCCATCTCATTACTATTTAAGTCTGTGGTTCCCAGCACTGTGCCATCCTGCCTTGGTAAAAGCACATGGTTTCCCCTGGTGCTCCTCTCTTAAATATTTAATGGTGGGAGGAAGAGCTGCTTTAAGAAACAGTTCAGTGCTTCCATCCAAACAGAAGGTTGATTCAGGTGGCCGAAGCAGACATGAAAAACCTTGAGCTGCAGTTTTTCAGGATCCTTCTGCTATTGAAGCGGTGGCAGCGTGATGATGCAGGGGAGAGGGGAAGGAAAGGCGTTTCAGATGCCGGGACAAAGTAAGGACTCCTGGGGGTCTGTTCTGCATCCTCTTCCTGACTCTGTGCCACTGTGGCTTGGTTTCTCACACTAAAAAAAACCTCAAAGAGGCTTCAGGTTTGGAGCTTTAGTGGAAAATGCTTGAAGATCACCTACCCCCAGATCTTAGCCAGCCATTCTGTCCTCCCCACCACCTCTGGATGCATCAGGTTTGCCAAGTGCCAAGGGTATAACACAGATATAAAGGCATCCACCTGCCAGAGACTTCCTAAGGATTTGTTGGAGTTCACAAAGTGGTTTGAAAAGCCTGGATCAAATCACTGTGGAAGGAAATGTGTTCTAATGCCAGCCAAATCATAAATCAGGCCATCCTTAATACAAATGACTGCTTGAGATGAGGATGATCAGGGAGAGAGCTGTGCTGCTTCGTTCAGCAGTCCCATGTCCCAATGCACCCACTCCTATGGGGACCAGCTCAGTTATTGACAGTATTCAGAGCAAACCTGTGTCTACCCAGATGCCCTGCACCTGTGCATCAGGGGGTAGGATGCCAGCAGGGCTAATGGACGTGTTGCTACAGCCCATGTTGTCTTATCTTCCTATTAAAGCCCATTTCCCTGCAGGGTGGCTGGTGGCAGGCTGAAATCTGTGGCCTTAAGCACCATTTCCAGAACAGGCTGGGCACAAGCACTATTTAAACCAGTAAAATGTCCCAGGCACGATATACATGGTGGTCTGCACCAGGCTGGGGCTCAGAGAAACAAAGCCAAAAAACATATACAAAGTGGTGTTAAAATGCAAGTTTTCTTAGTGGAAACTGTGAACTCCGCAACAAAGCTGTTTGCCAGTCCCAGCCCCTTGCCATGCAGCTGTAGTGCAATTAGGTTTTCATTTGAATTATGTGCAAATGAGGGTGCCAGTCATTTCTCAGCACTGACTTTGTGAAAGGGCAGTGCTTCTGGGCTGCTCAATAATTTATGTCCTTAATATCAGAGGACAGCATCTGTGGAACTTCCTATTGCTGCCACCCAGGATAAGAAGCAACCTTCCAGGACAGATGGGCTGATTGCAGTGAGCCCTGAGAGCATGCATGGAGCGCACCAAGAGGCATTCGCATTAGCGGTTTTGATGGAGATCTGATTTCTTAATTAGCACAACCTTCTGTAAAGATCCCAGTACAAAACCATGGCTAAAATCAACCAGCAGAGGCTGCACCCTAAAAATCAAGCAGCAGATGCAGCTGGGCAGATTTCTGAGCATCTAAAAGCAGGAAAAGAAATAGCACAAGATCTGCTTGGTACTGCAGAGGGGAGGATTTCACTGCTGCCGAGCAAAGCGTGCAGCTATCCGCATGCCAGGAAAGCCGAGACGGCCCGGTGGATGAGGCAGGTAATCTGGCCAAAGGAAAGCATGGGGGGGTGCAGGGGAGCACCACCAGCTTGCAGAAATTAGAACTGATTTACCATCCTATCGATTTCTGGGTACTGGTCAGGGAAGGGAGATTTTTAACCAAATGCTTAGAAACATAATGGTAGCTTCCAGCTAGGCTGGTGTTCATGCATTGCGCTGCTCTTCTGCCATCTCCAGCAGGCAAGCGGCTCCCGTGCTCACAACCATACCTGGTAAGACATGTAAGACAAAGTGCTGGGCGCAGCAGGTATGATGCCCATACTGGACCAGGTCTCACGCATTTTCCTTGGCAGCAGTCTGGTCGCCTGCCCAAGACTCCACCCGAGCTCCTTCTGTTCCGAGGGGTAAAAAACTCCTGAGGCTTTGGTGATGGAGCCGTAAGAGCGAGTCCAGCCATGTCGGGCCACATCCTGCCCTGCTGAAATCCATGAGGGAGCCACTATATTGACACAATCAGCTGTTCCTTAGAAAAATATTAAACTTGGGCAAGCAGCTTAGTAAACGCCTGAACTGCTAGAAACTGGTAAAGTGCCAAAAGGACGGTTTCTTTTTACTCTTTCCCTAAATATTTACTCCCAGCAGGGACAGCGGCAGCAGCCACGGGTGGAGGGGTCTCTGCACTGCCCTGGGCAGCTTGGTAACTGCTAGCAGAGCGTTGCGTATCGCTGGAAATCCTGCAAGGGATGTCTTTGTCCCAGGAGGTGTTCTGAAACCCATCTCCTAATGCAAGTCAAAGGAGAATGCCAGCACATTAGCTCCCCTTCTTGCTTCTGTATCTTCTATGTTAACAATGGAAGTTTTGGAAGCCACCAGCTGGGATATTGGTCAAAAACCTCAAGCCACCTCACCCAAGAGAATAACCCACACCTGAACTGAAATGAATGTGCCTTGCCATCTGTGCCTCTTTGGGCTGGGGTCCGAAAGCTCAAGCCTTTCCCACGCAGAAAGTTTCTGGTCCTGGAAAGCACTGACCCCCACTCCAGGGCCCCCCTCGGCCACCACCCCCACACACATGTTCATTAAGCAACAGAGGGTTAATGTGCTTCATTTACTGAAGCTGTCGATATTGTGTGAGCATTATTTTAATGGCTGCTTCATTTATTGCAGTGCCCATTGGGCAATTAGCAAACCCTTCCCCACTGTATGTGAGCTTCCAGCACGGGATCTCACTTTAGCTGAGAAAAGTATAACCCTGAGCATGACCTCCCACATCCAGGGCTGCTGCTCGGGTCGGGGTCCCTGTAAGCATCTTTCCCCCAGCCATCGCTGCGGCTATGGGCAGCGTACCCGCTGTGCCCAGCTGCATGGACAGCTGGTCCAGGCGTCATTTTAAATGGGTGCAAAGCCCTAGCGCAGCCCAGGGCAGAAGGGGTGGCACTTGCAAACATCTCTGAAACTGTGCTTACCTTATCAGCTTAATTGTAGGTATTTTTCTGTCCCCATTCCCACTGCCCTGGGGAATTGCCCTGTGCCAGCTCTACCCCAACGAATGTCACTGCTTGACACCAGAGCTTTGGGTGATGCCCGTAACTGAAGTGCTGCCACTTCAGAGCCACAGCCCTGGATGCTCCAGCATATTGCCCTCCTGGGGAAAAGGCGATGGATGCCGTAGGAGACACACGTGTTGGAGCCACCAACGCCTGCCATCGTTCCTTCTCCCAGTGCTGGAGCCTTCCACCTTCGGCATCACCACTATGCCTGACCCACAACTCCTCAAATCCAGGCAGGGTCTTGCTGTGGGACCAAGCTCCCGTTGCTCCATCCATTCCCAAGCTCCCTGAAGTGAGCCTGAAACTCCTCTCATCCCAAGGCTGCACCACTTGTTGCTTTCTCAATGCATTTCAGGTCCCTGATGATTTAAAATTGTGTTTATTTTATTTATTTCAGCTTCAAATGGACTTGAGGAGGACACCAAGCTAGACAAGAGTCCTCAGGCCAGGACACACTTGCCGAGGTAGAGACAGGCAACTATTCAGCTCCTGCAATGAGGCCAGCGAGGCGGTTTGTCCCCACATCCACCCAGGCAATGCAAAGTGGGAATGAAACCATTCCCTAGGAGTAACCCAAAAACAAACGAAAAGTGGGTCTGCATGGAAAGCCCCCAGGGTGAAGCAAAATAAGGAGCCATCGCCTGTGTGTATCAACACATAAAATACACTGGCACGTAGCCCACCTCTAACAGGGGATCCCTCCATTTTTAACATCTCAAGTTGCAGCCAGACATTCAAATGCTGGGACATTTTCTTGGGAAATGTCTGGAGCTGGGCCACAGCACAACGCAGTGCTGGGAGGGCTACGGAGCTTAATCAACCTGCTCAGCATTCTTGCTTGCTTCGATCCACATGCCGTACAGGCTTACAATGCTTTTATTGTACAGAAAACAAAGCTCTTGTGCTTGAATGTAGCAGCTACAGTATCACGGTCTTGCCTTAACTGGAGGCTCCTCAAGTGATTTAAGTCATCCCTGTCTCTGGTGATAAAGAGTTGCCAGGGTTAAGAGAGATCTTCCTCTTTTTTTAATCTTTTTCTATCCTTCCGCTTAATTTGCAGCCAGAAAAAAAAGAGGTGTTTACACGCAGGGCCTAGTTATTAATATCTTTTGGGGATAGCAGCCCTGGTTGTATTTCCAGCATGAAACCAATCGCAATTTTTCAAGGTTTTTGGTGGTGTGCTTGGCTGCTGATCCTGTCTCCGACCCCGATCCTGTCTCGGACAGAGATTGTCCCTCCCTGCTTGCCCAGCTTCTCCAGGGCGCCGGGGCTGCCTTGGATGGTGGATTTTAGAGTCCCCAGTTGATCTGGCCCCACACAATGCAGCCCCGTCCATCAGCGGTGGATTTCCAGCCTCCAGGAGGAGGTTTGCTGACATACCTTGCTGATGAAAAACACCTCGGCCGCTGCTGCATCTCATCGGTGCAGGGCTTGGGACATGCAGCCCTCTTTTACGCGGGGTCATTAATTCACTCCCACCAGTGAAGCACTTTGAAGATGAGATGTGCTACGTGAGTGCTAAGAATTATGGGGTTTATGTCTGTTGGCTAGAGGTGCAGGAGGTAAAGGCAGAGCTGGGGGCCCTCACACGCTGCCTGCTGCCCTGTCTCCGGCAGCATGGACAGCCCTTTCCTAAAGGTTTGGAAAGGGTTTGCATGCATGCTCTTTCTGAAACCCCCAAACCAGGCTGCCAGCCAGGGTTTCAGCCCTGCTCAGAGGAAGTGCAGGGTGCAGCATCTGGCAGGATCAGGCCCTGCTTATCTCCTTCCCCCTCCCCATCTCTGCTTGAGCAATAACCTACTTTCTTGCTTTGCAGAAAAAACATCTTGGATTACATTGCTGCAAATGAAAGGTTTCCGTCATGGTATCAGATGAGCTGCAGGTAAGCAGCAAGTTTAATGTCAGCTTTTTTGGCAGCTTCTTTATTCCCCCTCCGCTTTGCACAAACAAGCCATCTTTGTGTGGAAGTTCGTTTTCCTTTTTAGCCACAGCATTTGTCATCATGGCTTCCCAGTAATCCTCTCTGTGCAGATAAAGGAGAGCTGGCAGCCAAACTGGATCCCTCACCTCGACCAGCCTGCTGCCCGCTCCAAAACCGGCGGCCAGCTCTCCCCTCCGTCACAGCCCCCCAGCACTGAGGAGAAGGGCCGGAGCTGTGCCCGCATGACAGATCCTAAATCCCAGAGTGACACTCAATCAGCCTTAACTACATCTTAATCAGCCCCATGCAATTAAGACGCAGGCATCAAAACCCCAGAGCCAGGAGGTTCTGGGATGGCATAGTGCCTTTCTGCTTTCATTAGGAAAATCAGGGGCATCCTCCACCAAACTCCAGACTGGGATACAGGGAGGGAAAAAAACTTCCAATCACTTTGGCTGCCTCCGTCCTTTATGTGTTCATTCTATTTTTGGCCTTGCAAGGCTCTCAGACCAACATATCTAAACACTGTATCACTTTATATTAAAAAAACCACAACGAACCCCCCACAAAACCCTTTGGATCAAAGCCTGACATGGGCCAGGCTGTGCACCCTGTGGGTTGCCAGAATGGGACCCTGCTGAGGATCACCCTGCTCCAGTTTAACCAGCGAGGGCAGGAGAAGGGGCTGGCTGTGCCAGGCGCAGCAGCACCCACCTTCACAGCCCCACGCCCAGCTGATTCCCTTTGGTGCCCGCTGGTTTGGAAGACTTTGACTTGCAGCCTCGTTAACTGCCTCATTTCTGCTAATTTACACTATCCCACCCCCAGCGGCATCACAAAACTCTCCAGTGCTGTGAAGGTGGCGTGAGCTGAAATGCCTTGGCTGCGGAGCTAAATAGCATCAGGGCTCGTTTTACTGCTTAGAAACCTTTAAGGAATCAAGCAGGCTGGTGAATAATCCATTTTAAAAAATCGTAACAGAGGTGCTGGGTAACTGGATACAACGCTGGCCTAAATTTATACATCAAGTGACAAACCCTAATGAAAAAACAAAATCCAAGGGCCCTGCCTGGCGCAGGCTGGGTGCGGTAGGGTTTGAACCCTGGTAAGCAGACACTGGGTGCAGGAGCAGCTCGCTCCGTACCCTCTTGTACCTGCGCAGAAATGGTGCATGTGTGCAGACAACCTGCACAGGCATCACATTTTTTTTTTTCCCCAGCCTGTGGCTTTTAAACCTCAGCAGCGCTGAAACGTGCCGTGGGCTCGCAGAGGACACGTGCAGCCTGCGGGGTGAAGCACAGCCCCAAGAGCTCTCCAAACAGCTGGGGCTCCGTGTCCTTCTTGTAATAAATTCCTCCCAGACGGTGTTCCAGGGGATTGCTAGGATTTGAGGAGAGAGGAGGCTGGCTGGAAGCGAGACAGGCTCCAGGTTTATCCTTGAAAGCCCCCGTGCTGCAGAGCCCGGGGCTGCGTTTGGCAGCCTGCCCGGGGGAGATGACGGTGGAGGCTGAAGGCTGCCTCGTGCAGTACAAGCTCACCAATCCTCTCACCAGCCAGCTAAACTGGAGAGAAATCTCCCTATTAACAGCGCACAAAGCAGGGCCAAAATCTGAACACCTTCCTGGGCAAGGAGGTAAAGCAAAAGCTCAAAGCAACTTAAAATTTCCTGCGCTCCTAGTTAGAAAGTGGCTGCGTTGGAGCTCTCCCGTAACGTGCCCGGCTTGCCTGATGGGAGAGGGGGTGCTGAGCAAGGCTGTGCTGGGCTTTTCAGCACGATGGATGCAAAAATCAGGTCAAAAATAACCCCATCCCAACGTCAGCAGCAGAGCTGAGAGGAACCAGAAGTCCTGAGCTGTTTCGAAGTCGCGTTAAATAATAAAGCAGAGAAATGAATAAATTAGCTCAGCATCTATTTAGGTCAGCCCTCTCCATTTCTCCCAGCCGCCTCCATGTGCCTCCTCCCCACGGCGCTCAGCTGCTCCACGCATGCTGTGCCTGTGGACCTGCTCGCTCCTTCCGAACAGCCAGGCTCTCGGGGAGTGCAGGTTAAGCAGGTGTCCCATCGGCTGCACACTTCATCCCAGCCTTGGGAAGCGGCAGGCATGCTTCCTGTTCCATTACTGGGGCAAAAAGTATTCTGGAAAATCCTATTGAAGCAATAAGCGTGGGCTGAGCGCATGTAGCTGCTCCCTTCCTGGCATTATCCTCTACACACAGCCCTGCACAGAGCCGCAGGGTCCTGCTCAGTGGGCTCGCAGCTGCCCAGGAGCCGTGTCCCTGTGCTCTGCCTACTCATCCGCTGCCAGCCCAGCGCAGCCTCTGGGTAGCCCTGGCCATCATCCAGCTTTATTCCATCCCCAGCTTGCAGCCATGGCAGCACCCCCACTTTTGCAGCCCATCCTTCCCCACCTTGCCGGTGCCCCAGGCTTGGCTTTGTGATTGCATTCATCCTTGGCTGATTTGGAGACAGCCAGCCAGATGGACCAGGCGGATCGACACAGAGGGGAATCAGCTTTTAAACCCCTAAGCTCCCCTCAAATCGTTCAAATGCCTCCAGAAAAATGCAACTACCATGCACTCCTCTATCTTTATTTACAGGTTTCCCAAGCCTGAAATGCCCTCTTTGATGTCCAGAGCATCTTGTGGGGTTCAGCTATCAGCAAGATGGATAAACACTCACCAAGAAGGAATTTATCTGCATCAAGGGCTGCTCCATCTCAGCCCAGCTCCTGCATTGCCAAAACTTAAAGGAAACACACTCGAGCTAGTCCCCCCTGACCCTGCAGGTAGCTGAAGAAGGCCTCCAGTGACAAACCCAGCCAGAAGAAGCATGCAGGGTGTAGGCAATGGAAAATGAGATGTTACTAAGTTTGGCCAAGCTTAGCTGGCTCCTCACAGGTCCCAGCCTGTGAGTCACCGGTACGTGGGCCACCAGCACGGCCTCCCCTCTGGAGGAAGGAGCGGAGGTGGAAAAATAACAAGAGGAAACCAGTTGTTAGTAGTGCCAGCTCTGGGGAGAGTGGTAGGAGGTGGCAGGCCTGGAGAGAAAGGTCAGGGCTGCATTGCCGGCTGCTGCCTGATTTTTCCTCCTGCCTTCATGGTGGAAAGCTGCTTATAGGAACATGCTCATGAAGGATGGGCAGAAGGTCTGGGCTGATCTGAGGGATGGTCTCCAAGGGGGAGCGAAAGCCTCCGAGGGCAGCCAGGAGCGACGGAGCTTTTGTTCACGGTCTGGGCTCACCCCTCTTTTGGTTGTACCTCTGATGTCTGCTGTGGGCTGAGCTTGATCGCCCCATTGAAAGCAACTTTTGGCCCAGTGCAAACATTGCAAAAGAAGATAACGCTTTGCAGATGTACTTGGAACAAACGCATCCATCTCCCCACTGTGGCTAAACACTAGTGCAAACCAGTGTTCCCAGTCCCTGCCCCACCACAGCACTGATGCCCATGTGCAGCTAACCCTGAGACTCTCTTGCTCTTGCACTGGTCCTTGGTGACAGTGGTGGCAGGGGGAGATTCAGACAACTAGATCATGAGCCAGTGACCCTGTTCCTTGTCCAAAGCCAATGCAATGAAACTTTTGCTGGGGAAAATAAAAGACTGCAGCTTTCCAGCCTCTTCCAGTGCCCCAGCTCTCCTACCTAGGGCTAGCTGGAGTGCACCCAGCAGAGCACACAAGCCTCAGCTACCCTTCCCATGTCCCTGACATCAGCCCAGGAGCACTCACAGGGCTGCACCACGCTGCTCCCCATCCCGTAGGGATACCCAAAGCTGCGAATCGGGATTTCTGGTCCCCTTTGCCTTGCAAGAGTTCCTGCTCTCTTGAACCCTCCGGTCTGATGATCACCACCAGTTGCCACTGGTTTTTCTTACATCCTACTGCAAGCGCAGAGAGCCAGCCGTCTCCCTGCTGGCAGACCAGCGCTTTCTGTAAGTGAAACAGTATTTCTTCATGTCTGTAAGGAAATTGTAACAGACGTCAGGGCAAAAAAGCCACAGCCAGGTAGGATGTCAGGTCAAGGGGGAAACTGCTGTGTGTCTTGCTGTTATTCGTTGGAGATGTCCCTTCTCTCTGGCTGGGACCAGTGCTCCCACTTTGAGTCCAGAACGGGATCTGTTATGCTCAGGCTCCCCCTAGTGCCTCCACACGCTGGTGTCCCTGCTTCTCCAGGTGGCTTCTGTGCAGGCGCATCGGCCGTTTGTCCCTGGGCACTGTCCATCACCCTCACTCCCCTCTGGCATCATTAGCTCGGGCTTACAGCACAGCCAAGCCCTGTTTACCCACAAGCTGGGAACAGCCCTAACACTGCCCAAAAGCCACCGCCTCCCGCCAGGGACCTCTCGGGCCGTCAGCTGCCTCGGCCCTGCCTCCGCTCGCTGAGGGAAAGGAAGGTGACAAAGATGGCCATACCCAACAAGATGCAACCCTGCACACTGCAGCTCCGCTTTGATGGTGTCTGCGGACCGTGGGGCAGGAAGGGTGATGGGTGGCAAGAGCCTGAGCTGCCCTGGGAGCAGCCCAGGCTGGGGGTGGGCACCTTGCCTGTGAGCCAGCTGGGACAGCCAAAAGCATCACTGCGCTCTCCCCCACTGCCTGATACCTCTCCACGAAGGAGCAGCTTTTAGGGACACCCCATAGTCCCTGTCAAGCAAAGTCAGCTGCGCTCCTTCTAATCAACACCCAAAACTGCTGTCACGGATTTTGTCCAGCCTGCGGGACACTGCGTAGTAGAGGCTGCCTGCATGCCGGGGCACTGGAGAGCTACGCTGTTGTGCTGTGTCCAGCATCCTCCATGAACACAGCCTTTCCTCATCTTCTTCCTGTGGAAACAGGGAGGAAATTTCCCAATATCTTGGGAAACAACCAGCCTGAACCTCAGTTCCAAACCTTTCTTGTAAAACTCAGCCTGACTCAGCCCTGGCATCAGCACTGCACTGGACAACCAACAGCCCTGCAAGCACCTCTGTTTCAGAAAGCACCGTGCAGAGGTGAAGGCAGCCTTATTTTCTTGCTTAACGAGGAGGTGGTTTGGTATAACCATGAATCAAGGCGGTTGCTGTAGCTGTATAGGACAGCACACTTGGCTGGGTGTCCTGGCAGGGTTGGTGCTACGCTGGGTGAGGAGAGATACAGAGCAGGAGGAGTGTGGGGTCCCACAGCTGTTTCCCAGTACCAGGGAGGTGGCAGCAGGCCACTTGTGCTCCCAGCTGCCAAAAAAGCCCTCCCAAGCAGCCTCCTGACACTGCCCCCTCAAGAAATGCACTGGAGCATCAGTCCCCAGCCACTGCTGGTCTGTGAGCAAGCAGTGCCCAGGGGAGGCACCCCAGGCACCCCATGCTTTGCTCACCTTTCAGCATGGGCTGTGATAGCTGCCTGAGCCCTGATACATGTTGGGAGAAGCTTCTCACATGTAACATCTTCCTTAAATGTACATACCAGAATACATAATACAGAACACCTCCAAAATATTGCACCAGATGTCAACAAAACCCTGCCCATATCCTTTTTTGGGGTGGATCGCAGTGGTTCCCTAGAAATTAGTGATGTTTTCCTGGATTTATACCCATGGAGCACTTGGCCTGGGCACTGAGCTTCTCCAGGTCACTGACATTACTAAATGGTGGCAGCTACGGTAATTCATTATCCCAAGTCAAAATGTCAGCTCACAGGGAGGGAGGAGGCAAGATTAGTCGAGTCTGCTGAAATGTGGCGTCAGCATGAAAACGGTGACAAACCCAACAGAGATCAATCGGCATAAACGTGTGTGAGGCAAGGACATTGACTGAGATAACAGTTGCCAAAGATACTGTGAGATTTTTATTTTAACCTATGATTTTTTCATAGTTGTTTTGCAGCTGGAGTAATTACCATCCTATTTAATGAGCACAGCTCCTTTAATAGAGGACACTTGGGCTAACATGCACTAATTAAGTCTGTAATCACTAAAAGTATGATTCAAGGTTTTGAACTGGCCAATTGTTCTCCGTAATACCCTAATTACAGATACTGCAGTTCATCAGAGCACAGGAGAAATTCAAGGGGTCTTGATCATCCAGTAGTGTACATGGGTCTTGATCCTGTGTCGGAGCATCCTTTTTACCCGATGTTTTCAGTGGTTTATAAACTACTCTGAATATATTACACTCAGCCCCATGAACTGAATGCACTTCCACAGCTTTATTATAATAAATTGTCTTACAGGTCTTGCATACCACCTGGGCATTAAGCACAGCTTTTCTAATCCCCACCGGTCTGAATGCTTCTCTCACGTGGACCCAGCAGCAGCTGTGAAAGACTTCTAGGGAGCTTCGATGGCATTAATTGCAGTGAGATACTGAAAGAACTTGAAAAAAGATAACTGAAACCATATATATAAATCCTTGTTTCTTCCTATGAATGAAGGCTCAGAAATGAGTGAAAAAGAACAAGAGTTTTCATAATCTAATGGCCAAGATAAGGGAACCTAAAAGTCGATTTCTTTCTGCCTTCTGCAATGCAGGGAGGCAAACATACCTCTGGGGGTCAGTTTTATCTTCCGCTGAGCTCTGCTCTTTTGGTTATCAGAGAAGTCAGGCTTTCTTTTTGCTGTTGGCTGTGATTAGCTGGCCACAGTGATGGCCAAATATTTTAAGACTACAGATCACTACAGTGGAAAGAATTTTTAAAAAACAGTATTTAAAAAGTCAGAAGTTTGCATATCAAGAAGGATTTTTTGGAGAACCTCGTATTCCAGCTGCAAAATGCCAGTAAAAGAGTATTGCTATTTTCATTGATTTTTACACTGATAAAAACAGCTGCCCAGAAAGAAAAAAAGAAAAAAAAAAGCCAAATACATTTTGCAACTTAGGTCTTGCTGGAAATAAGAAAAATACTGAAATTAAATTGCATTAACTTTCTTTATCCTATTTTCATTTCAGATTCATCAGTGTTATTTGTCTATCAAGGGCTATTTTTCGTGTTGCATTTTTGTAATATGAAGAGCTTGTTCACAGGTATCTGAACTTAAGGCAGAGTAGCTTATTGCTCTGCAAGCAATGTCACTGCAAAAAAGTGTCTGGTTCTCTCTCCCATGTACTGGTCCAGGGGCTTTGGTCTCTGGGCTATTTTTTCCTGTCTGGGTTATTTTAGGCAAATCACTTGTGCCTCTCATCTTAAAATAAAGGCAATGCTATACAAAGATGGCAGTATTTTTCCGTTGTACCACAATGCAGAAAAGCGTGAGCCTTTTTTTGCTCATTTTTCAAAGGTTCCCATTTGAAAGCACAGCAATCCTGGACGGAAACGCTGCGGTTTGTACAAAGAGACATCGCAATGAGCTTGGGTGAGCTTGCCCTTTGGTTTGCCTTTTTCCTTTCGTACTTCGCTGTGGGAGATGCCTCAATCCATAACCACAAACGCCTCTCTGTGGCACCACGGCTGGCGTCCGCAGCGGCACAGCCAGCACCGGGGCTCCCCCATGGCTGCATCACAAACCTTCCTGCGTTCGGGTACCAGGAGCTACCAAGAGACTTAATTCCATCCCTCAGGTGTTGGCAGCCCGATCCGCTCGCCTCCGGGCTGCCCACACCAGCAAGGCCTGCTCTTGCTGTCACGGAAGGAAAACGGCCCAAGTGCCCTGGGTTAGTTGGCACCTTTGCGAAGCAGCTGCGCTGTGGGCAGACGCGGCTTCATTTGCTCGCCTTCGTCACCACTTCAGTGTCTGGCAGATACTGAGGTACCCGAGCCTTGGCCTGTGTTTTCGCAGGAGACGCGACCCCCGCGGGGCAGCCCGGGCCGGGCCGCTCGGACACCGCTCGGAGCCGCCCGCACCCCGCCGTGGCTCTGCCGCAGCCGCAGGCGCGCCGGGCCCCGGGTTCGGCCGGCGTCGGGGCTGGGGCCGCGGCACAGCCCGGAGGGCTCACGGCCAGGGCTGGAACGCGAATGGCGCCGCCGCGGCCTCCCTGCACCCCGCGGCCCGGCGCGGAGCCAACACCCGCCCTGCGCCTCCACCGCCCCAGCGCACGCACGGCGGGGACACGCCGATCCCGGTCCCGGGGGCGCGGGCCGAGGCCGCTCGCCAGCCGCGACCAGGCAGGGCCAGCACGCGCACCGGTGGCCGCGGGCCTCGGCACCACCCGCCTGCGCCGCAGGGCCCCGGGGTGGGCCGTGCCGCCGGGGGACCCGTATCGCTGAGGGACCCAGGTCCGCCACGTCGCTGCGGCCCGGGGGCGGCGGGGCCTGGCTGCTGCGTGTGTCCCCGCCTCGCACGGGGGCCGGGGCCGGCACGGACGGGCGGGGCGGGAAGGGGAGCTGGGCGGCTGCCGGGCGGAACCTTCGCGCTGGCGGCGGCTGTTGCACCACGGAGCGGCGCGGGGTTCCGGTCCGTGGGCCCCATTTCCCAGCAGCCCGCGCGGTGCGCCCTTCTCTTCCGGCCCGGCGACAGCGGTGAGTGGGGTTCTGCGGAATCCGGCTCCATCGGCGCCCCGAGGACGGTGGTGGGCGGTTCCCCGGGCCGAGCCCGAGCCGGTCCCACCGGGCTGGGAAGGGACGAGGCCGAGTGGGGAGGCGGGGGCCGGGCGGGAGGCCCGGGGCCGGCGGGAGGCCCGGGGCCGGTAGCGCGGCCGGCCGTGGCGGGCGGGCCGGCCCACCGTGGCTGAGGCGTGTTTCTTTCTTCCTGCAGGTGCGACCATGGCCAAGTCCAAGAACCACACCACGCACAATCAGTGTAAGCCGGGCGCGGGGCCGGGCCGGCTGCAGCGCCGGGAGCGGGGGGCCGGGGGCTGCGCCCCGCGGGGAGGTTTTAACCAGCTGCTTTGAGCTGCTCGGTTACGGCAGCCCAGACGTCTTTTATTCTTTTGCAGTGAGAGAACCGGGGGAAGGAGGTACTGGTACGCAGAGACTGAATGGGGTGCTTAATGAAAAGAGCGTTTCACAAGAGTTGGGAGATATTTTGGCTCAGTATGAAAATAATCTGTAACCAGAAAAAACCCCAAAATTTTGTATGTTTGAACTAAGCACGTTACTGAATGACGTTCAGCCTGTCATACTGTGCCATCGAAAGGTGACCACGGTGATAGAATAGTTCTTGTGCAGGGTGTTGTCATCGATGCTCTAAGTAGCAGATTTTGCGAGTAGATTGTGCTTGGTCTTGCACAGTGAACGATTGTGCCTTTAACACTAAACACAAGTGCTTGAATTTCTTCATGACTAGAATAACTTTTACTGAGCTGCGGGTGTTGCCACTGGTATATTGTTAGGTAGTGAGAAGCTGGAAATCCTTGAATTTAGAAACTCAAACAGTGTGAATGAGCCAAGAGCACAGTGTGCAGCGGAATTGAGAACAGAAGTTCATCTGTAATTTGCATTTAGTTTGGATCAGAAGGGTCAGAAAATGTTGTGTTTTGCACCCTTTTGATAGGGTCAGCTGGACTTGAAAAGAATCTAATGCTGCTGTTTAATACTAGCAGAAATAGTAATTTGAATTTTCTTGTTCTCCATATAGCCCGTAAGTGGCACAGAAATGGCATCAAGAAACCCAGATCCCATAGATACGAATCTCTCAAAGGGGTGAGTATTTCTATTGATATTCTTGGGCTGTTAGGCCATTGAGGCTTAACCATGAAACAGTCCAGTACTTGTTTTATTTTGACTGATGTATTTTTTGCAGACAAAGGCTTGTGTTTCAGATGGTCAGAACCACTGTGGGTTTCTGGTTTTATCTTTTGCTTACCTGACGTGCAGCTGTGGTACTTCTGACCCACACTAAATCCACCGTTGTATGTCTGTAAAACTGTTTTTTAGTTACTGGCCAATTTTGTCTCTGTCCTGCTCAGGTGGGTGTCAGTAACTGCTGCTTCCAATAAATAAACACCTGTCAGTTCAATAGTTCTCCCTTCTGAGTCCTGCTGTGTCTTCTACTTCTCTGTACCTTTCAATGTTATTTTACTTATGTACTAATACAGAGAATTTCACTCAGAAGATGAGAGGAATTGGCATTTCTCTACAACATGTATGAAAATGACAGTATTTTTCTTTTTCTGAGGTGAGGCAAGTGATAAGACAGGATCTTTTTCCACACTTGGAAGTGAAAACAGGGTATTTTGGATTTGGGGAGGGCTGTGATTCTGTTTGCTTTGTAGATGTGACTATCAGCTTTTTGGATGTGATGTGAAAACTTCTGTATTGCATGGTTCAGTCCTGCCCCCTTCTGCAGATAGTCTGGTAGTCTCAGAGTTTGTCTCCTTGCACTGAGCGTGCGTGAGTTAAAATGACAAAACCCTGACACTCATGTGCCAGTTAAAATGCTGCTTACAGTACAACAGCAAATGTTTTTCTGGCCAACAGTAGCAGATAGTTCTGAGAATTGGTCCTAGCTGTGGCAGGATGCATTAGCCAGCTGTCAGCTGATAAAATTGGGAAGCTACTCTTCTGTGCTGGTACTTTTTTCCTTTTAATGTAAAAAGGAAAGGCCTGTGGAAGTGGCACTGGTCTTTGCCCAACAATTCCATGTATATTTGCTCACCTGCCAAGGTTGGTTTGTGGTACTTCAGATCCAGAAGGTATTGTGACATGAAAATGAAATTTGTCTTGTTTACAGTTGTACTCAACTTGTTCTGTTCTTTCTGTATGTCAGTTGCTGGGGTGTTTGGTTTGTTTATGAAAATCAAGGAAAATAGCTAGTTAAAGGATAGTTACAGGTGGCTAAAATAATTTTGCTGATGTAATAAATTTTAAAAAATGAGAATTAATCACAGCCAACATTTAGGAATAATTGAACAGTCTGAAGATACATATGTTTTTACATATATCCCTTCTACAACACAGCTTTTTTTTTTTTTTCCTTATGTTTATAGGTTGATCCCAAATTTCTGAGGAACATGCGATTTGCAAAGAAACACAACAAAAAGGGGCTGAAGAAGATGCAGGCCAACAATGCCAAGCAGGCTGCTCAACAGAAAAAGGACTGACGTGGTTTAAGATAAAGAACCAGTTTTCCTGTTGGCATGCATGTTACAGCATTTTTGTAAAAATAAAATTGGATGTAACAAAGTCTTCACCCTCCAAATTTGAGGAGACCCCTCCAGAAGCCTTGTTTGCATTGTTTTGGATGCCAGTTGTGCGTCAAGCCTGTGTGTAGTGACCAGTTGTGTATTTTTGTTCCCTGGCAGATCATGCCAGCCGGAGCTCTGGAGAAGTTTTGTGTGGATAGCGTCAGCCTCCACATGTAGAAAGTGAAACAGGTGCTCACTCCTTGGTGCTGTTCTGCTGCGATCGTTGGTGCAGGTCATGAGCGTTCAGTAGTTCAAAGTCTCTTGAAATTGTGAAATGGTTATGGAGTGAAGCTCTCAAATTTAAACAAGAAACAACTTGTTTCTTCATGTTCAAATTGGAGCCAGTGTTGCCTAGGCTTTTGGGTGACAGCGTTCAATACAGGTTACGTTATTTTTGACACTGGCGTGCATGTTCAGAGTTCTCAAATACCATGATTTTTATGGTAGTTCCTAGTGTTGTTACAGCAGGGTGACATCTCCAAGGGCTGTTACATGTCTGCTGTGTTGCTGTCTGGGTAAGGTGATTCTAGCTAGGGAGATGTGAGAAATGGGAAGGTAACAGTGCTAGCTGTGGTCTTGGAAATCATAGCAATTAGTGTTAGATTGGTGTGTTGTGTTCTGAAATATGTGAAAGTACTGACGTGGAGCTACCATGGGAATGGGTAAAGTTTCAGGACTATATAAAATAAGTGTATTTTTCACAGTTACTGTATTTTAGTGGATGTCTTTCATTCCAGTAACAAAAAAAGTACCTGTCTGATGAAATGCACTGACTGGTGAGATTGGGGGAGTAACATTCAAAAGCCCAAGAGGTGCTGTGGCAGGGGTTTGTTACTGCTGTGCTTCTGTAGATCAGGAGGGGGCTTCACTCCAGATCCCACCAGCCAGCAAAGCTGGTTCAGGAGGTCCTTTTTTTATTCCTGAAGTGAGCCACCTGTTGAGATGCAAGAACTCTTCCTGAAATTGCAACTCCCATGCTCGTCCACCTGATGGTGGTGTAAATCCACAAATCAACACAAGGGCTGGAAGTTTGCGAGTATCTTCTGACTTTGATGTAGAGCAGCAAAACACCTGCTAGATTGGGATGTTTCGGTTGAATTTTTTTTTTATTAAAGTAATTGATTTTTTAAATTAGTTTAGCCAGTTACCAAAATGCAGTTTTATTTTGAAACATGGTAAATACTTTGATTTCTTTGTGGCTTGAATTCAAAATTCTTTTCCTAGTTCCTGGTTTTTAATTGGTTTTGACTGAAAAATACCACCTAACCCTAAAACCAAGCAATGTAGATTTACTAACATAAAGCTCAGGAGTCAAAGGCTTTTAAAATCTGAGGGACATCTGCAACCCTCAGCTGTCTGGTTTCTGCTGTGTGCGTCTTTGGGACTGTTGTGGAGGTTGATGTTTGTCAGCCAAAAACTCAAGTAATTGCTGTGTGAGAGCAGTGTGCCGCACTGGGGACAGCGTACAGCCACAGCATTCATACCACCAGGTAGACAAGGCAAAAACGTGGTCTCCCAGCTGCCTTCATTTATGCCTGAAAGCCAACTGGTGAGAGGTTCCTGGTGGTAATCCTCCCTGGAGAGCTGGGTGGGTTTTGTGGGTATGGGGTGTTGGGTTTTTTTGTGGAGTTTGTTGTTTGGTGGGGTTGTTGGGGGTTTTTTGGCAAGTGGTAGGTCACCCAGAGGCAGACACACAGAGCTTAAATCCCACTGGCCTCAGTGGTACCTGAGTGCCTGTGGGTGTCGGAGGTCTCAGCTGTGTGGCTAGTGCCTGCCCTGCTTGAGTGAGTTGTTACAAAGGCAGGTGTGTGTAGTGGTGGTTCAGGTTAGTGTGCACTTCACATCCTCAGCCACTGGCCTGGAGCTGCCCTGCAGCCCTTGCCAGAGCTGACAGCAACACCCAGCGTGGGGAGAGGTCCTCTTGGGTCGCTAGTGGTGTTGGAGGAGATGGTGGCAGAAATCCAGCTGTGTAAATGAAGGTCAGTCTGCTGCACATATGTGTTGTGACAAGAAGAGTGAAAGAAAAAGCCTCTGGACAGAGCACATCATGTTTGTCAGGCTACATCTTCGCCTGCATGTCTGCAGATCTCCAACCTGGTTGTGTTTTGTTTTGTTTTGTTTTTTAAGTACTGTGTTTTACATCTCTAGCACTAAGACTTTCCTATCTAAGAAAGGAGATTTCCTCTTAAACACCTGCTGGTATCTTCCCCACAGTGCTTGTGTTGTGAGTAGCTCACCCCCAGGATGCAGCTTAAGGGAAGAGGGAAGGAGAGGGGCAAGGGTCAGGCTGAGAAAGGGATGTTGGTATGTTAACAAGCAGGGAGGAAGATACGGGCTTCCTGTAGCTCCAGGCGGCTCCCCCAAGCCTGCCTTCAGAAGCGGCGTTTTTATCTCGCTGCCCTTCATGCTGCCCTTCAGCAGGACAGCTTCCCAAATATGGGCTCGCTGACTTTCTGACCAAAATAGCAGCTGCGTGACAAAATGCAGCACAGAGGAACGTAACCTTAATCCAGGCATCATTGTGTAGCAAGAGACAGGAATTTTGTAAGCGTCCACAGCAGCTTGGTGTCAGGTTTGTTGTCTGCTCCCTGCGTGCATGGTGGTCCCACAGGACACTGGCCCCAGATATCAGTTGATCACCTATTGCATTTTCTAAGCCCATGACAGCTCAGTCCATGACTTTCCTTGTCGAGGTTGCCCCAGCCAAGAAGGGAAGGCTGCAAAGGGGAGTCTGCTGATGTGGCCTCGTGGTGGCTCCTCATCCTCTTTTGCTTGTCTTGTGTAATCATTTAAGTTCTGTTGGTCAAGCTGAAGATCCTTTTTGGGAGGATTACACATACAGAGCCCAGGAGACTGAACTGGCAGCTGTGGCCCGCTTGAAATTATTCCCGTTACACAGACCTCTGTCATCTTTGACATTTAAGAACTCCAAAACTCTTATGATAAGTCCTCGGTATCCTGCAGGAGGCCAATGAGCTTGAGAGCATCTCTCTGCTCACCTACTGCTGTATATCAGGTTCTACATGTCGTGCTTGCTGCTGCTGTACGTCATACTTGCTGCGGATTAGTTCTCCCCTTTGCAGTTGAGGACTCCAGTATCAAGTTCTTGTTTGGCTCCTTTTTTCCCTCTGATTTTTAAAAAAAAAAAGGAGCAAAGGGTGTGTAACCAAATACTGAATCAGCTCATTTAGCAAAGGTGAGCTGTCACGCAAAAGCCCAGAGCACAGAACTGGGGAGCAGAAATCAAAGCACTACGAATTGCTCTGATGGGGCAGAGTATTCACCGGGGGCATCGATGTTCACAGTGAAAATGAAAAGTAGGGCTGGATACGTGTTGCTCTGTCCCCCTTTACCGCCTTTCAGTAGCGTGCCTAAGAAAAAAGCAGCGAAGAGAACTTGAGTTCAGCTTTGCCCGAGTTTTAAGGCTGTCACAGGTGTTTCTACAGACCAGGGCCTTTGGTGCAGTGAAGTGTTTGCCTGAAGTACCTTGGCTCGTGGTATGACTGTAGGCGAGATGCAAAGTTTTCTTAGGGAGATGTGTACAAAGTTTCTCAGATCTTCCTGCAGTCACTTAGTTCACACAGCAGAGTTTTACTGGGGGCTGAAGAGAGCCCTCAAACACGCTGGGAAATCCGCAAACCACGGCAGAAATTAGATGTACTGCCAGTGAAAGCAAGCAGATCAGTTGGCCTGAGAACTGTGGCTGCGTCTGGTGGCCTGGGCTGCTGTCACCTGCCAGCACAGCTCCTGGCTCAGCTGGGGGGTTAGAGCACACAGGTCTAGGGACTGTTTTAAAGAGCGGTAAATGGCTCTTTGCCTGATTTAAAAGAAAATTGTTCCAATTACCTCGGGGTTTTTTCACTCCCAGTCAGTGCATGTGGACATGTCATGTTCTTAAAGGCTTCAGACACCAAAAGTTCACTACATATGCAGGGAAAACTGCAAATTTATTTGGAGTTGAAGAGATACACGGACTCCCGGGTGGTTTTCATTCAGCATTAGCACATCTCCAGGCACAGTGGAGGCTTCAGCCAGGCTGATGCTGGTTGGTTACTGATTTTTCAGCCATCTAACCCACTCGCCAGCATGTCATGTCACGTTGCATTCCCAGTGCAGTTGTTCCCATGTTTTAGCCAACAGTGAAATCCACCCGCAGCGCTCGGCCCTGTGGCATTTGCTGCCTTACTCTGGGAGGACAGTCAGTGTGTTAAGGCAAATTGGTCTCGCAGCGGTTTTTCTGACTTGGTGCAGAGCATGCTGATCTGCTGGCACCTCTGCTCTGAGGACTGAAAAAGCCCAAGTAGCACCAGCGTGTCTGCCCTTCTAGGGCCAAGCTTCAGCTGCTACAAGGTCTTTGTCCTCCCTCTCCAGCCTCTGCTGTCCCTCTTTTACGCTCAGAAAAGAGTGGGCAGGCAGCGAGGTCGTGGCTTGCTGTTGCACCAAGGGGAGAGAGGCAAGGCTGCTTCTTGCAGCCATCCTTTTCCCTGGGGTCGCAGCAGAGTCCAAGCCTCGTGACTGAAGGGAGGGAGTTGACCTTGTTCAGTGGGCCACAGCCCATGAGCAAGCAGTGGAGAGTATCTTGGAGATGTCTGTGTTGATGCTGTCGGTGGTGGCTGCCGAGATGTGATGCGAGAGTGCGGGTGTGGGGTGGCTGTGGGGAGAGCCGGCGTCACCTTGGCTCGCGGCTGAAGTCTGGGTATTTGCAACTCTGTGGAGATTTCCAGGCCTGGCGTAGTAAAACATTTCAGCTGTGTCCTCAGAAGCAGGTCTCAGTGGGACATGGCTTCTGCTGCTACACTGGGAAGGTGGAAAATGATAGGTTTTGATCTCCAGGCTAAGGATTCATTGGAAATGGAAGATGGTAACACTCAGGAGCGCTTCCTGTCACAGGGTCGTTTGATCCAACACGTTTCTGTGTCGCTTGTGGTGCACCTATAGTTCTCCTGGATCAGCAGGAGCTATGGCATTGGGGGCTTGGGACCCTCGGGGAGACCCCTCTGAGCAGGTCTGCCAGATGTTTGCAAAATTTCTGGGTTTTAAAGAAAATCAGCTGCTCTAGCTGACAGGGGTTTGTTTCCTTAGTTTCTCTGATGTTACAAGCCCTGGTTGAGCAGAACGTTCAGTGCTCATTGTTCCGAGGAAAGACACAGCTGTGTCCTTCCAACCAGCCAACAACCCCTCTCACGCCTGTTTTCACCTCAAGCTCATTTGGTTTGAATTACAATATTTTGTTATTGCTGCAAATGAGGGTGTGTATCACATCAAATACAGCTGCTCGAGGTATTGTTTCTGCAAAGAGGGAAATAAAAAAAGCTGGGTTTGGGAGGAGAGGCAGAGGGGTGCTGCAGCGGGCGCTGCCGTGGCGGTGTGCTTGCCCAGGGTTGAGGGCATCACTGGGGCTTGCACCGACACCATCTCAAGCCTTGCCCTGCCAATGTTTGTTTTGCTTGGGTAAATGTTTGATTTTAGCAACATGACTGCGATGCACAAGCTGTGCTGGGGCTGTAATTCAATGGGAGGAGGCAGCTGTGTGCAGGGAGAGCTGCTAATGCCACAGGAATGCCACACTTCCTTGGGACGAGAAAAGATGGCACCTGGGGCCCTTGGTGACAGCACGGCTTGTCCTCCTCAGCCCTGCTGTCACGCTCTGTCTGGGGGCCAAGACGCAAAGCGGCGTTGTACCTTGCTAAGGGCCTGTGTGGCCCAAACAAACGTGGCTTCTGAGGGGAAAATCGGGCGTTTCTGGTATTGCAGCGAGGCTCCCGCCCAGGGCTGCTGGAGGACCATGAGGTGCCATGGGGCTGCCACCTGCCACCAGGCTGGGTGAGATGGGAGGGAGGCACCCAGTCCGGCTTAGGAATGGCTTTTTATTCATGCTTCCAGAGGGAAGTGAGCTGGTCTTTCTGTGTGCGCCACAGGCTGGCAATCTGGATGGCGGGGAGGAGGAAGGGCTGTCCCTTTGGGACAGCTGGGGCAAAGAGCAGGGAGGAGAGGGACTGTCCCTCACCTGTGGATTCCAGTGATGGTATAAGTGGTTGTTAATTCACATTTTGCCGCTAAAATGCTGCCAATGCTCCAGTTAAACCAGCAGGCACCAGTGCTGGCTCCTTAGCCTGCCCACCATAGTAGGGGTGAGGAGATGCTGCATGGCAGCTCCCCGCTGAGCACCCTTGGCACCACTGGCCGGGCTTTGCTGCTGGGCTGGCAGTGAAATACCTTCTGGGGGGCTTAAAGCTCCAGGTGTGGCGTCACCTCACCAGGCGCCGCTTGTGAGCACTCGATGCAGCCCCGTCAGCTGTGAGTACGCGACCAGGGTGAAGCTCTCACTGAACCTCCAAGAACGACCATCTGAGGCACTCGGTGTTAACGTGTTTTATTTTCCCAGCGGCCACCCTTCTCAGCACTCAGTCTTCATGCCGGTAGCCAGGGGACTTAGCCAAGGAGATGAGGTGCAGAGCCGGCAGGGTTTAGAAGGTTGGGGCTGTCAATCTGGGCTCAGTTTTATTCAACTCCTTTCATAAACTCCAGGAACTCTGCCAAGGGGAAGACATTGGAAGCAAAGGGAGTGAGGTGGGACTGAAGTGCCCTTGCAACTGCCAAGTGTGCTCTTGGCAGCTTTCTCCAGCCCTGTCTCCATTTCCATCCCCCTGATGCATGAGAGGTGGAGGGGGGATGGCTACGGCCCCTCTGACTGTGGCGAGGACTCCTCGTGACTCCCGACAGAAACGTCAAAGGAGCCCAGCGTCACCCTCGGCCTCTACCAAAATGCCGGAGGTGAGAGCCCAGGGAGGGACACAGCCAGCAGCTCGGCTCAGAAATGGTCAGGGGGTCATTTCAGCAGCATCACATTCGAAGATACAGCCCTTCAGAGATGGTGCTTGCGCTTAGGGGACGGGAGGGAATGGGCAGGTCCCTGGTGAAAAGCAGCGTTGCCTCAGTGCGGGCTGGCTTTCGCAGCATGGGGCCAGGTAAGGCAGCCCCAGGTGCTTGCTGCCATCTCACGAGCATAAGAACCCCCCTCCCCGTGCAAACACCAGCTGCAGCCAGGCGTATTGCCCAGCACTGCCTGCATGAGCTCAGGCCTGTCCAAGAAGGTAGCCAGGACCACGGGAGCTGCCCAGGCAACACTCAAGGGCTCGCGACCAAACTGCATGCCAGGAGTCCTACCGTCATAGTCAATCCTGCCGTCGTTGTTTTTATCCCCATCTTTCATCAGTTCTTCTATGTCATCCTCGGTGATGGTCTCTCCCGTTGCCTGCAGCATGATCTTCAGCTCCTCGAGGTCGATGTAGCCGTCAGCATTTCTGTGCGAGGACAGAAGATCTCAGGAGCGGAGCGACACGCCAGGCAGGGGGAGCGGGGGCGGTTGCATGGCTCCCACCACCCTGCCACGCGGCAGTCGCAGCTCTTACTTATCAAACATCCGGAAGAGATCTGAGAGTTCCTCTTCAGTTTTTCCTTTGCTGTCGTCTTTCATACACCGGACCATCATAACAAGGAACTCATCAAAGTCTACAGTGCCACTGCCTGCAGGCAGAGTGAACATCATCAGCTGGCGCTACAGTGGGTGGATGGGCAATGCCAAGCCAGAGACCACACTTCCCTTTAGTAACCAAGGACCAAAGCTCAGGAGAGCAGCCCTGCAGCGAGAGGCAGCTTTCAGGACACTGGAGTAAGTGACCGAGGCCCTGCACTGATTTTGTCACTGAATTTTTACCTTCTGCGGTCATTCTGCCAAGGCAAAATGAACAAACAGTCCTACTGGAAGCGCTGATCAATGGAAATTCCTGCTATGGAGATACCTGTCCATCTCGTCTAGGTCTTAATAATAGAAGTTCCACAAGGCAGGTATTCATGCAGTGTGGTTTTGCACCAGCAGTACAGTACTGTTGTTTTCAATGGCACCGCTGTTGTCCCTTTTTGCCTAATACTTAACTGTTTTTTTATTTTCCAGTTAGCATGGTGTTTCTGCCCAACTTGCACACAGTGGATTTTATTATGTGTGATTGCTGGCACACTGATTTAATCAGTATTGACATTCGTGCATTTGTGTGTGTGTATGCGCTTGCGTAGTGAAAGACTTTCCTGGTGATAGAATCCTGTAATTGTGGCATTTTCGAAATGGCAGTTGCTACATTCAGCCTACACTTTGTTTTTACATGGATCTGTGCAATTTCAGGGTACCCCCCACCACCAGTTCAAGCAATCTGATCAATACAGGAGTAATATTCTTTTCTAGTTTCTTTTTGTCTGGAAATTTCCTAAAGGAACCACACTGAAGTTTGGTGGGTGTTTAGTGTCCTTCAAAATCACAGTGCTGCAGGCTGCTCCCCACTGGCTGTGACTGTCCCCAGCATGGATCCTGCCAGTGCTGCACAGATGCTGAGTGCTGCAGATCCACACCATGCCCACCATGCCTGCAGGTCTGGGGATGGTGCTTGGGAGAGTGGAAGGAACCCAGATCTCTCACCATCCTCATCCACCTCGTCTATCATCTCCTGTAGCTCCTCAGGGGTGGGGTTCTGCCCCAGCATCCGCATCACCTTCCCCAGCTCCTTGGTGCTGATGCAACCGTCCTCTGCCCCCAGCACGAAGATGTCAAACGCAGCCTTGAACTCTAAGGAGAGAGGGGAGAGGAGATGGGGGGGGGGGGGGGGGGGGGCTTGCTCTGCACCTTGCCCCTGCAGGCAGGTGGCCCCGGGGCAGGGGTCTCATCCCAGGCACAGCTCCCCTGGCCATGCACCCCCAGCACTGCCCGGGCATGGCACGGTGGGGATACCCGGGCACACGCACAGAAACTGCCTGGCTTGAAATACCAGTGGATCAAAATCCTTGTGGTCATGCCCTGCTTTGGCCAGGCTGGCCGAAGAATTTTCCGGGGTGTAACGGCTGAGGCAGGCTGGGCTGCTGGCTGGGGATCTGGTCTTTAGGCTGTGGTGTCAGGTTAAAGGTGCACCTACCATTTTTTTGCTCTTCTGTCAGCTGTTCAACCTGCAAGGAAAACACAGAGACCAAGTCATTTTTCTTCATCAGTGTCAGTAACTGTTAAAGGGACACGTTACTTATTCAACAGTTTTTGCAAATGTCAGCCAAGCCTCGCAACAGCCGCCTTCATGGACTACAGGGTGTATGACCAGGGTGGTTTTGACACCACAACTTTTTGTGGTCTTAAAAGATTCTTCCCCTTAAAAAAAATTATTCCCAGCTTCTTTGAAGGGAGCATTATTTCTCTAGGGCGGCAGCGTCTGATACACAGGAGAAGCAGCCTTTGCACAAGGAGGGGAGACCAAGTGGGAAAAGCATCTGCCTCTGCCCTCCATTTGCGGAGCGTTTTTGTTGCCGGCAGGCTTTGTGGCAGGACGGCTGTGCTGCTGAGGGCTGCTCCCACCTGGGCTGGGCCAGGTCAGAGGTGGGATGTGCTGGGGAGGGGGAGGCGGACAAGACCACCCCTAGTAGTTGTTTTTCAGCCCTAGAATCAGGAAACGCCTTGCACTGCACAGAACATTTAGAGCTGCTCTACTGCTGCCCGAGTCGGTGTTTATTGCCAAGGTTTCTGCCTCCGAAGGGAGCTGCTGGTCCCTTCAGCCTGGTCGGGGCACCTCCCTGAAGAACAAGCCTGTGGAGCCATCAGGTATTAGCTGAAATGGGCTGGCGGATTGTTCCCGTATCCTACCCTAATTCATTCCCCACAGATGATCAGTGGGAGCTTCTTAGTAGTTAGCATGAATTAATTAATCAATGAGGAGAGCAAAGAGGGATCCATCAGCTCTGTCATGCCTCTAAGTGCATTTCTCTCTTTGGCTTCATTCTTGCATGCAGGTACTGCTGCTGTGAAATTGCTGACCCCACCACCGTGTCCAACTGCCCCCGTGGTAGCATCCGTGAAAACATTGACTCTTCCTTCCCACGCTGGTCAGCAGCCTCTCTGGAGTCAGCCAGGTATGACCCCCTGCCGGACCACCCCTGGCCCCCGCAGAGGGTGACTGACCCCACTAACATCTCCTCACTGTTGTCCCCCGCAAGCAGTCCCCAGCACCCATCCCCCCCCGTGTTTTGGTTGGGGCAGTACCCTGCAGCCCAGGGTGGTGGCACCTGTCTTTGAGGGAAGGTAGGTGCTTTTGACCCAAAAAGCAACAGTTTTGCAAAAGCTGGCTGGAAATCCTTCCCATTTGCAGCAGGAGGCTCCCCTCTGCTCTGCCCTGTGAGGTTGTAGCTGGAGTGCCGTGTCCAGTTCTGGGCTCCTCAGTTCAGGAGAGACTGGGAACTGCTGGAGGGGCGCCAGCACAGGGCTATGGAGATGGTGAGGGGACTGGAGCATCTCCCTTAGGAGGACAGGCTGAGAGGGCTGGGGCTGTTCAGCCCGGAGGAGAGAAGGCTGAGAGGGGACCTTATCAATGCCTACAGATATCTCCAGGACCAGTGTCAGGAGGACGGGGCCAGGCTCTTTTCAGTGCTGCCCAGCAGAAGGACAAGGGGCAACGGGCACAAACTGCAACACAAGGAGTTCCTTCTGAACACGGTGGAAGAACTTCTTTACTTTGAGGTTGTCACAGCACCGGCACAGGCTGCCCGGGGAGGCTGCGGGGTCTCCTCTTCTGGAGACATTCAAACCCCGCCTGGCCGTGACCCTGAGCGGCCGGCTCCTGGGGGAGCTGCTTTAGCAGGGCCTGGGGCTGGATGGTCTCCAGAGGTCCCTGCCAGCCCTGACCCGTCTGTGATTCCACGATTCTGTGAAAGTGCTTTTTCATAGTGGGACAAAGCCTGTGGGAAGTGGGTAGAGAGCCTTGGCTGCTCCCCACACGCCAGGAGGTGAAGCCTTCCAAGGCAGGGAGCACGGAGGCCGGCAGCAGGACTGCCGTGGCAGGAGGAGACCCAAGCCCCTGCAGCCCTGGTGCTGCTGAAGGCAGGCTGGCCGCTGGTAGCCCTTCGGGGCTGTCATTTGGGCAGAGAGCCACGAGGCTCCCTCGGGCGCGGGCCACGGCCACTGTCTAGCCGCTGGGGTAACATGACCCTCTTGGCGCATTCACTATTTATAAGCTTGGGCGAGAGAGGTGCTGGAGATAAAGATGAGCTCCCCGATTGTTCCCAGGCTTTGGTATTTATCCTTGCAGCCCTTTATCTGGACACTTGTCCCTGGCACTGTTCTCAGCGGTGCTTAACAGAATCTAAAAATGTTCCCAAAATAGCACACCCTTATCTAGGCATGAATGGGCAAGATGAAAATCTGTTGGGTTCCCTGGCTGTATGTAGGGAATTTGGCATAAACATAGTATTAATATGTGCCATCAGCATACAGCAAATTAATAAAATACTCACTTCTGAAACTTCCTCGACTACAGAATGGATAGATGTGGAGCTATGCTGTATGCAAATCAAATGCATTTGCAACTATAGAGTGAGGCTTGTCTTACAGAGGTGTCTGTTGAGCTGTTTATCGTGCCCTCTGGACTCGGGTGCTGTTTGTGGCTTTATTCCTCTTTTCCCTCCATGTCATTGCAGGGACAGGTTTCTCGGGCTGCGGTGCGAGAAGCCAAGCACAAAGCTCACAGCACTGCGCCAGCTGCCGTGATACCAGATCTGCTGTATTTTGCTTTTATCAGCTCCTCTCTTCATCCCATGTTTCCATCTGAAGTCAGACAAGGGAAGCTGAAGTTCTTGAATATTTTTTTTTTCCAGGTAAATGTTTTCTTACAGTTAAAATCTTGGGGTGTAGATCCACAAAAAAGCTTCGTCCCAGCTGGTGCCTGGCTTGGACTTGCTTTGCCTCTGTAACGGAGCTGGTGGTTTAGGGCCAGGACTCAAGCTCCACATTTACCAGCGTGCCCCCACCTTCCAACCAGCAACAACATCCTTATGGGACATCGGATCTGTTGTGTGGCCCAGTCCCCTGGGCAAGGACTCTGCATTTGGGGTAAGTTTTTGGTAGTTTTGGGTTGTTCTCTATTGCTGCAGTTCCTTTTTCTCGGCTAAATTCCTCCATGTTCTAGCTCTGCTAAAGCTCACAGGCTTCAGTTAGAGATGACCTTCACCTGTGGATTTTTGCCCATTTCTGGGGCAGAGGTTTGGAGGGAGGCTGGAGCTTGTGGGTGGGGAACCCTTTTTGTGGGGGGCTCTCCACCCATGCTGCAGCCGCACTGCCCCAGCTGACGGACGGACCCTTTTGGCTGTGAGCATCCCTGGCTTGCAGAGAACTTCAGCCTTGCTCCCTAATTACGGGCGTGAGGTGCCCGAACAGTAAGGAGAGGACCTGTGCCTTGAGTCACAGAGAACATTTTTGATTAAAAAGCTTAATTAGAGAAGCCTTGATTTTCCTTGATTTTACAGGTCACATTTTCCTCCCATTTGGAGGTGTTGGTCGGGGGACTCAGCATTTCATTGTACAGCCTTTCCTGAGCCTTCACGCTACCGGGACTGCTAGGGGATTTCCATTTCACAAGCGTCAAGGCTGACCAAAGGACAGAAGAGGTGTGAGCATTCTTTTTTCCTCTTCAATTACATATCAAGCACTACCTTTCTTCCCTCTAAAAACCTTGGAATTAAAATAAGACTTGTATGATGTATATTTTGTGCCCCTGGTTAAAATCAAACCTGATCAACTATATATTAACAAAAATTAATCGCCAAAAAGCTCTTATTTTAATTCCAGTTATGGAAAGGACACAGCAGCGATCCACACAATCCAAAATCTATTTTCATCCTTATTCCACGTGCATATCGCTGTCAGTCTGCGTTACAAAATAATGCAGTGTTCTTATTACAGACCAAATAGTTTGGGTTTACACGGTGAGTGCAGTGTGCAGCTGTGTAAGTTAAAATAGCTGTTAGGATGCTCTGCGTTCCCTGAGAGCATAGCTGACATTCTGCATTTCTGCACAGCAGATAACAGGAGCAGGAGAGCAGAGGAGGATGTTTCAAAATAACTCACAAAAGCCAATGATTTTTTAAAAAATCTCCCAGGAAAATATTCAGTTAAGGGGGGAAACGGTGGCAATGGCAGAATTATGAAGCACCAGAAAGAAGAGTTAATTTCTATTAACTCATAGAAATAATGTTCATTTCACGGGAAACACTCACTGCTCTGCTTTGTCTGGGCTAAAACCAGCAGCCACCTCTTGCACTTTCACACTTTTGTTGAGATTTATAACTTCACTTAAAGGCCATCTCCCTGCCTTACAGTGGAGAACCAAGGGAGTCATTGCAAATAATTTAGCAGCACAGTTGAGAGTTTCACGCTTACAAGAAGAGTGTGAAACCTTCGGAGCCGTCAGTGGGAAAGGTCTGTGAAAGGATGATGATGACTAAAAGTTGCCACTCGGTAATTATTTATTTGCTTTTCTCCATTGAATTAACTCCATCACAGCTTTGGGAAATCTACTATAAAACCTTTCAACACCCCCACTCCTCCCCAAAAAAAAACCAACGTCGCCCCAAAGGGAGGCACTTACCGCTGCCTTATAAATGTCATCCATGGCTGGAGAGGGTGGGTGAGGGGCCGGGGGATGTCAGGGTCACGCTCTGCTGGCGCTGCCCCCCGAGCCTGGCTGATATAGGGGGCCGCCCACCCCAGGGGATGTGACCAGCCCACCAACAGCCCCACACGCATTCCCCTGTCCCACCCCCATCCCCGCAGGAATGCCTGGCCTGCGTGCCTTGGGATGGGGACACTGCCGAGCCCCAGGCTGGCATGTCCGGGGCCAGCCCCAGCCACTGCGGGGCAGCTGGAGGTTTCCTCGTGACCTTGATGTGGGAATGAGCGAGCCCTTGCAGCTGGGTTTTGGCAGGACCCTTGCTGATATATCACAGTATTTGGCTGTCCTGACTGGACATGTGCCACCGTGTCACCTCCACCTCCCATGTGTTGTGTCCCCCCACCCCACCCCCCCCACCCCCCAGGGAAGCTGCATTACAAAGATTATACTGTGCCTAATTAACTTGGGTAATACGGGAAAGGCATGCCTCCCAAAATATCCCTGTCCAGCAACAAGTGTCCCCTGGAAGCAGTGGGAACAGGGGGTGTTGGGGCCTCCCTGTCCCCTCTGCCTGCTGTCCCCAAACCCACGAGGGACACGCAGCAGGGGCCGATGCCCTCGGAGGAGCCGATGCTGTTTGCGTGTGGGTGCTGAGGACCAGGGGATGCAGCCTGGATGCTGCAGCAAGGAGAAGCTTGGAGGCAGCTGGAGCTTTGCCTCTGCTTTCTGCATTTAGCTGGGGCTGCAAAATGAGGGGCATGGCTGCTAACCGTGCTGGATCTCAGAAATGATTCCCAGTCCTTTAGGAAGCCAGGACTTGCTTCCTCCAACCAGCAAGCCGATCCGTACCCACTGCAAATGGGGAAAATCTACACTCCCGGATTTATCCCACCACGGTGGAGAGCAAAACACACCAAAGGCCTCCAAGTGATGACCAGCATTTTCTCATTGCAGGGAAAAGCGTTTTAATCGACAGCAACCAAAGCAAAACATCTTTGTGGTGATTCAGGACTCCCTCTTGTGTCCAAAGGAACTACAGATGGCTCCGGTGTCCAGGGTGATGAAGTCTCGCCTCCAACTAGCTCATATTGGCATTAGTTAACACAACTGAAAATACTATGCGTGCAGCTGTTAGGTTTCATCTCTTCTAAAAAGCCCTTCTCCCTTTAGTAGTAATCACATTGCATGACAAAACCAGCTGTCCCTCCGTAACGCCTAGTCCAAGTGGCGTTAACCAGTGACCGGGTGATGTCAGCAAGGTGAGGATGCAGGTGAGTGCAGAGCTGTGTCCCCACACCACATCCTCCCAGGTTCTGCAGTGCCGCAAGATTAACTTGCCGCTGAGCCTGCTAGGAGCTGTGGTCCTGTGGGTGCCCGCTGGCCGTGATGTACCCAGGTTTCTGGGCTCTGCCTCTTCTCAGCATGGGGATGGAAGGTGTAATAAAAAGGAAAATAGTTGCATTTAGGGAATTAATTTTTGAGTCATGTTAGTCTTCAGAATCGGAACATATTTTGGTTGCCTTGAACATAGAAAAGGCAGCAAAAGCTGCAAAGGGAAGTACTGTTTTGTTAAAGGGCACTGAAGCCTGTCCTTAGGTGAGGGCACAGGTTGCGACGAGGGACCTGCTGTCCCCCACCACCAAACCATCACCCAAACCCTCCTGGGCACCCCCAGGGAGACTTCCCCAATGGAGTGCTGCCCCAAGGCAAAGCCCAGCCTGAGCTGCTTTCCCCCCCTTGGGACTGATTCCCTGCGGAGCTGGCAGGGCGGCCGGTGCTGGCCTTGGGCACTGCCAGGCACCATGGCAGAGGGTGAGGAATCATGCCTGGCCCCGTCCCTCTGCCCCGGGAGGTGACAGCTCTGAGTCATCCCCCTGAAAACAGCCCCTGAGGTGCATCAGAATACATCTAGGGCCAACGCAGGGTGGGAGCAGGAGTCTAACATTGCCTTCAAAGGGTGGCAGCTGCACTTCCCAGGCAGCCGAGATGAAATCCAGGTCGGGATGTGGAAGAAGGGTCTCTGTCTGCTTAGAGAGGGGCAATCTGGGCCACTGCCACCATGCAGACTGGCATGGGAAAGCCACACTTCTGCAAATACACGACAGGAATGGAGACTTACAAAACACAGGTATGCCTAGAAGGGAAGGATGAAATCCATCTGGCAGCGAGAGGTGATGTTCCTCCTGGGGAGGGAGGTGCAGGCAAGTGGTGTCACGCCAACCCCTGCCTCCCTGCTTGCTGCTTGGAGCCAAAGCTTCCAGCATCCCCTGGCTCTCCGAAGAGGGTGAGTTACAAAAGAAACTGGGGTTTTGTAGAGAAACCCAGAGCCTCTGTTGTGCAAAGCACAGGGGGAGGTTGCTGCAGCAGGTATGGGGTGTGCTGTGGAAAACCATCCGCTCCTACTGCTTCTCTGGCATCCCCATGTGAGACCCACGGCAGAGATGGAGCGCGGCTATCTATAGCCTGAGGAAGGCTGCCAGCACAAGTGCCCTTAATCTGAGCACGTGGCCGGCTCAGCGACACGCTGGCTGTCACTGTGGTTGGGTACAGCACATTAGCTTGGGCTTCAGCTGCATCCTGACACGCCATTGCACTTGTTAGTACCAATCCAAGGTACCAAGACAAGAGAAAGGTTTTCCTCCAAAATCTCAGTTCAGGTTTTCCTTGCCAAGCAGCTGTAACCCACTGCAAAACAAGCAGAGTCATCCTGCAAGTCACATATAAAGAAATATAAAGCAGAAGCCCAACTAAATTGCAACTTTATTTGAGGCTAGGGTGTTTGCAGGGCTCCTGGGGCAGTCTGTCATGGATCCCAATTACAGAAAAATGCTCCAGCATCCCCCTTCCCTGTGTGGGGTGCTCAGCCCTGAGTGGGGCCCTCAGCCCTGAGTGGGGCCAGACCCACCAACTAATTTATTGCTACCTAAATCCTCCTTGGAGGATTTTAGCTGTATGAGCCCCCATTTGGCCCCTGCCCCAGCTGCATTGCTCCTGTCAACATCTTCTACAGAAGCCAGGACGGGGCTGTGACAGCTCGGCACCCGCAGGCAGAAGCTGCTTTAGGAAGAGGAGAAGGGCACCTATCAAAACCAACAGACGTGCAAGTGCTGCAAACTGTTATTTAATTAAAGAGATGGGACATTCAGAGGAAGCTTAATTAAAGTTCCTCTCTGAAACCACTTATTATCTCATTGAGAGGCTGAGCTCAGCAGCAGCTCCTGCTGATGCTGGGACAGCACCAGAAAATCCCTCTCGGGCTGCCTGTACTATATGTGTTTTCTCCTTGTACACATCATCCTTGGGTAAGTTCTGACCAAAGGAAAGCTTTATGCAATGAAAATAAAATCACAGTGGGTTTCCTCGGCTCCATTTGCAGAGCTGTGTTTGCTGATGTGCTGCCCTGGTCCTGGCTGCCCCTGCCAGACACCAGCACGGCCCCTGGTAGCACCACAGATCCCTTCTGCTGTCCAGAGGACTTTGAAAGTCACCTGGCATCCACACCCAGGCCATTTGGCACTTCGGCTACTATGAATGGTGCTACACTGGAGCTAACTGCACCCTCCCCTAGGCAGCATATGGAAATACAGGGAGAGGTTACCTTCGTTTTGCTGGAAGGTGCTTTTTTACCCAAAGCTCCTGGGACTCCCCCCAGGGCAACTCGGGTTCATGGGGAAAAGGCCGCGCAGGATCTGCTCGCTGTCTTTAAGCTTCTCCAAAGCTGTTACAGATTTGTCTGTTACAAATTGCTGGCAAGGTCCCTTCAGCTTACGCAGATCCGAAGTGCTTCCCTGTGCTCCGTGGGGCAGAGCGCGGGGGTAAGGACAGGTTGTAATGTGGGTGGTCACCCCAGCCAGCCCCCTGCGGGCTCACCCGCCAGGCCCAGGGCCAGGGCCACCCAGCTCTGGCCTAGGGTGCCCCACACCAGTTTCCCAAGTCCTGAACAGCACATGGTGGCCACAGGTCACAGGTCTCCACCAAGAGCTGCTGCAGCGGGAAGCGCTGCCCTGGGCCACCGCCAGCACTGCCCCCAGATGCAGCTGCTCCTCAGCGCAGCCACACTGCTGCTGGGCAGGGTGGCCCTCGGCAGTTCAACCTCAAATGCCCCGTGTCAGCATCCACCTGCGTTGGACCTTCCTGCATCGCCAGGTCCCCAGCGCGTTGCACACACCAGCCTGTAGCTGCTTGGACAGGCCTGAACCTCCCTGAGCTGCCTGCATTGCAGGCACCGCACAGCCTAGTGCTGTACAGCATGGTAGTGCCCAGCACCGTTAGCCAGCGCAGCACTGCACATACGCTGCACTGCATGGCTCAGTATTGCAGGAAAGAGTGCCGTGTTGCATTTGCACAGCCCCGTGCAGCACGGCATTGCACTGCGTTGCACAGCCCGCACAGTGCAGCACAGCTTTGTACAGCATTGCACAGCCCACGCAGCGCAGCACGGCATTGCAAAGGCCTGCGCAGCGCAGCAGGCGTTGCACAGCGCAACACGACGTTGCAGCACAGCCCCGCGCGGCGCAGCACGGCGTTGCAGCACAGCCCGCGCAGCACAGCGTTGCACGGCGCAGCGTTGCACGGCGCAGCTCGGCGTTGCACAGCCCCCCGTCGCACCAGGCGGCCCCAAGCGCCCCGCGACAGCCCGCACGCATGCGCACCCCAACGCACCAAGCCCGGCCTCGACGGGCCGCAGCCCCGCCCCCAGCGCAAGCCCCGCCCCTGCCGCCGGCGGCTGCCAATACAGAGGCGGCGGGCGGGGTGGGCCGCACCCTGAGGGGGGGGCTGAGCCAAGATGGCGGCGGGGGGAGCGCGGGCCGGTCTGGGGGCCGGGGCGTGCGGCGGCGGCGGCGGCAGCCGGAGGGGAGCCGTGACGGCGTGAGCGCGGCGGCGGCGGCGGCGGCGGCGGCTGGTCCCCTGCGCTTCTCGCGGCGTCATGGAAGCGGCGGCGGGGGGCGAGGACGGCGAGGAGCCCCCGCGAGGGGCCCGAGTCCTGGGTTCCGAGCTGGTGGAGACCTACACGGTGCGGGGTCGGGAGGAGGCGGGGGAGCGGCGGAGTCCGTGCGGGGGCGAGTGCGGGGGCCGTGCGGGCCGTGCCGGGCGGCGGGGGGGGAGCGGGCCCGCCTCGCCGCCGCCTCAGGCAGCCGGCGGGGTGCCGGGGGGAGCGGGCTGGGGCCGGGCTTGGCGCCACCGCCGGGGAAGCCGAGCGGCAGCTCCCGGCCCGGTGCCGTGCCCGGAGCGAGAACAATTCGGCAGAAGTTTCCGAGCGGCTCCTGCCCCCGGGGAGGGCTGCGGGAGCGGGGCGGGGGGCCCCGGCGGCTGGCTCGGCCCTGAGCCCCGCGCAGCCCGCGCCCTCCGGCAGGGCTGGTGCTTCCGCGGGGCTGAGCGTGCGGGCGCGCTGGTGCTGCCCGTACCTGTCCACGCGTGTGTCTCCGTGCGTGTGCGTGGTTATGGAAAATCGTTACCGAGCAGACATGGCTTTTAAAGCTGGGCTGACTAGTGTGGGAAGGCTTTCCTTCTGATGAAAACACGGTAAAAATCTCTCTTGTAAAGCTAATCTTATTTCCAGAGGAAACCACATGATTTTGTATAGATAGTTTTTCTCTTCCCCTACGAAAATAAAAAAGGGGGAAAGACTGTTAGCACAGCAGCGTTTTTGTTTGGGGAAGGAATGAAATTTTTGATGTGTAACTTGTTTTTTAAGTGGTTGCATTCTACTGAGACTTAATTGGCCTGTTTTTCAGGAAGACGCTCATTATAAAACAAATCTCTGCATAATTGCAGGCAGAAAACATCTTAAGCACACCACCCTTTAGTTATGTAACTAAAATTTTTCTGCTCCTACCTTATTTTAGTGTGATTTGATTTATATTATTTTTGCAGAATGCACAGAATGGCATCAGGTTTCTTCCTGCTGTAGGAACCTAAAAGAGAAAGGGGAGCAATGGTCTATATAGGCAGTATTTGTAAAGTTGTGTAATAGTTACAAGAAATACTTAAGATTGCTGCTTTTGAAAAGGTATCCAGAGAAAACAGAGCCTTTAATAGGACAGAGCATTTACACAGCTGTAGTACGTGGAGGGCCTAACTTCAGTTGATAACCCTTGATACGTCATTGTGTGGGAATGGCTGTCAAGCGGTGAGTTTTATGCATATTTGCAGGCAAAAGTGTAATGAGCATTCAGTGAAGGAGTTGGTTAGGAGCTTAAAACAAATTCTTGAAAATTGCTTCAGCTCTTTCTGTTATGGTAGTTACATCATGCGTACACATGGAAACAATACTGCTGCTGTTGAGCTGTTATCGCTGCGTGTGCGAGGATGTGGTTCATCCTCCAAGCAAGTTTGTTTCACAGTCCTCGGTCAGCCGAGAGGCATGGTGGCACAGTGACTGGAAACTTCCACTTCAGGTGTGAACCAAGGCTCAGTGGTGTTAATGTTGGTGTTGAGAATTTTTTTAGTAGTGCTTTGCAATGCAGCAAATGAGAAATTCAAGTGAATTTAGTTGAGGAAATGTCAAAATGTTACTTGCCCCCTTATTCCACTGGAGGTTATGGACACAAGAGGTGAAATGTTAGATACTTTGCTGTTTCAGCCTGCAAACTAGTACGGTAGAGCCAGCCTTTGGAAATACCATTGATGTGCGCGATTGAGCTAACAACTCCAACAGGAATCATCACGGTTTTGAAAGTACCTTCATAATTACACAGAACTGTGGGCCTCCCCAATACGTTTTACAGGATTTAACCTCACAACTGTTAAATGGATGTCATTAAAACAAGTCTCCTTCTATTGAGATTTTCTTCACTTCTACTCGGGTGTATAACTTTGCTGTAAGTAGTGTTCAGCAGATATCTGATGGGGATTTTAAGCTGCTGCAGCCAAGCCCAAGGAAGCTTCTTTTTTCAAGGCCAGATTTCTTCTTTAATGATTATGGTTCCAGGAACACCATGCTATTTTAATGCCATTTTTCTTGGGAGCTTTAAAAGTAGCATGTTTGAAGGGCAGGATTTACAAGTATGAGGTCTTTGATTCTTCTGCTGCATTTTTGAAGGAGTTCTGCCATTAAGCTTACCTGTGTGTAAACCTCCAAAACCTGTTAATGGGACTGTTAGCCTGCAGCCAGTTTGTATGAAGTGGACCCAAGCCATTAAAAAGGTAGGAATAGATCTTTAAATGAAAATAAACAAAATTATTCACAAGGTGAAATGTTTCACGAAAATTAGCATTTGTGTTTAGTATTCAAAATTAGATCAGTGGCACTTAAGGCTGTGATAAAGACCTGTATCAGAGCAGAAGTGAAGAAGTTAATCTCAATAGGAGGAGACTTGTTTTAATGACATCCATTTAACAGTTGTGAGGTTAAATCCTGTAAAACGTGTTGGGGAGGCCCACAGTTCTGTGTAATTTTGAAGGTACTCTCAAAAATGTGATGATTCTTGTTGGAGTTGTTAGCGTGGAAGGCAAAGTATGGATAAATTCAGCAGGAAAAAATACTGCACTTGTTGATGTTTTTTCTGTTGAGTTAGAAAAGTATGAGCATTTTTACTAGGTATTTCTCCTGCATGTGCTGCTCCAGCTGGATGCTGACTGAAGACTGGCTGATTGCTAGAAGGCCTCAAGGCTGCCAGTGCTTCACTTGTTTCCTGCTATGCATTTGTTTGGCCTAAAATTGCCTTCCTGCTTTTCCTGTCTTCTGCAGCTGTTTTTCATATAAATACTACCTTTGATATTTAAGGAAAATACTGTGGCTTCCTTGAATGGGTGTAAACTGTGACTATGTAGTGAGGCAGGGAGGAGATGCGGTTTCATCACTGCTCTGGAATTTGGGACCTACTGGCTGCAGACACACCTGTGTCCCAGTCTTCCTCTGGGCAGCACTGCTGGTCATCCGTTGGGTGTCTTTTTCTTTACAGTACTGAAGTATGTGAAATTGGATGAAAGATGCTGTAGAACTGTGAGATAGAGATGTATAGGGAGTAAACAAAAGGCAGTCTGGAATCACCGCTGTTCATTTAACAGCTGGTTTAAAAATTAAGTATCTTAAAATTTTAGTAAATATTTCACCTTAAATATTTAGGGGGATGAAGGCATGCTGCTTGGAGGTGTCAGCACCTTACTGGGAAGAGTTTGTAGCGGCTGGTTAGAAAATAATGAAAATGTACAGTGCTGCAGATACACTAAACACTTTTAACAAAGCAGAACTTAGCCAAAACAACAGGTTTATAGAAGAACATACAAAATTTGTTACACAGAACGGTTTGGTAGAGACACAAGGAGAGGGAAAACCTGTGAATGTAAATACTTTTGCATTGCAGCTCAATAGAAGTGCAGGTTATGGCATAAATATGGATGGAGATTTCACATGGTATATTTATGTCTGGGAGACAGTGCAGTGTGAGAGAATTTAATCATTTATCCATGTGTGCCTTCTAGCAGTTGGCTTGACAGGTTGGCAGTCCTTGAAGATCTTAAACTGTCAGCTTTGTCATATTAGTGCACTCAAAATTAATTGAAGATTAACTTAGATATCTGACTTTTTTAGAAACTTAGGAGGGGGGTGTGGTCTAAAATTATTTCTGTATTGAAACAAGTCTTTGGAGCACATAAGCATATTGCATTTGTATTTCTTCTTAAAGATAATGACAGCTTGTGGATTGATTTGAAATTAGTTGCTGTCATTCTGCATACTGATGCTGTTTGAGGGGTGAATATACACTGCTAGCTCTGGCTGTGTTCAATGTGGGGAATGCTATGGCTTTTTATAAACTTAATTTGAGGAATTGTATCAGTGCAGGTAAACCCTCGCTTTAACAGGTAGTTTCCTGACCAGACTGTCTGGCTCCGTGATGTGTTTCTAGAAGTGGTCAGTGATTGCCATTTCAGAAAAAGGATATGAAACCTTTATTATGTTTACTCTGTATTGTGTACAGAGAGGAGAGGCATTCCTTCCTCATCTCACGAGATGTGAAGTTCGCTGTGTTTTTAATGTCTGATCTGAGGTTTTATGCATTGTGTACTCAATTGGCATTGCATTTAGCTATACTGTTTGAGCTGTTGTGATTTAGCACAGTTAGCTTTTAAAAAAACTAGTCTTTTTATTATGGCTTGTAAATGTAGTACTACTTCAGTTCTAACTTTAGTCTTCTGGTTTCTTTGAGTCTCCTTGCTTTCCTCGGGGCTATAAGGTACTTTTGAATACTCAGGTTATTCCTGTTTTAGTTTTTCACTGGCACAGCTAATAGTCTTGATCTGCTGTTTCCCAACACAAACAACATGACAGGAAAGCAGGCGCAGGCCTTAATTGAGACTGTAATTTTGTGTAGTCCTTCATCTGTGTTTTCAGTACTCGTCCGAACACTGATGTGTCACTTGCTGTACGCACTAGTCAGACTTCTTTATTCAGTCCTCTGTAGGACTTGGGTTTTGTTCAGCAAGCCGGTGTCAGCTGCTTACAAAAATATAGCTGGTATATAGTTAATCTTTTTTAATGCAAGTGGTATTGTATTTAGTGTTTGGTGTTCTGCTGGTCTGTATTAACAGTAAATGAAAACTGGCCTTTTATGTAACAAATTGAAACTGTTGATGTTTTTTTTTCTCAAGTGGATTTAGCAACTAGGAGTGCATCATTCTTATAGCAGCTATGAGTCAGGTCTGTGTGATCTGTGGTAGTAAGCAAGTTCTCAACTGTATTAAATGTTTTCAGGATTTGATTATGAATTGGTATTTTCCCCAAGGAATATAGCTAGATTGGATAACACACTTTATTTAATTTCTTATTTTCAAGTAGCTGTAGAACTGGTTTTGCTGAGCCTTGTTTACTACTTTGTGTTTTATTTCTATACCTTTATAGTTTCTTTGGGGTGGCTTGCTTGTGGCATATCCAAAGGTAGATTGTGAGCTTCCTGCAGAACCAGTACTGTTCAATCTGGAAAGCTGGCTACAATGACAGTCTTCAATTGTTTGGTACCTGCATGGCTAAAAATACTTAGTTTTGTGTAAAGAAATATTGGGTTACTTTAGATAGTTGTTGTGATTCTTTGGGGACAATTGTAACTCTCAGGAAGCGTCTTGTGTGCTCTACCCTAAAATGAATAAAATAGTTAACATCCAACCAGCCAAAGGATTTCTCTAGATTTCTGAAGGGTTAAGCTCCAGATTTCTGCTTAACTGTGAAGTGACAGAAGGATGCTTACCTTTTGCCTGTAGTAGAACTTTGTAGATTGAAGAAGGGATATTGCTGTGTCAGGCTTGTTGTGGATAGCTGTGATACCAACCGAGCTAGCAGAAATCTTCAGAAAAAGAAGTTGCTTAGAGATCTTGTTTATTAACCTTGAGGTTGCAAAAATTAAAGCCATTGCTTTACATTAAGAGGCATTTGCATGTTTGTGTGGAGCAGCCTCATGAATGAGACTAGGCATCCTACATTAGCAAAATTACTTCAGAGTTTGGATTAGCTTTTATTTAACTATGATACTGAATGTAGAATCACCTTACAGTGCTACATTAACCAGCATGTCTCACTGTCAGCTTCTCTTTAAGACAAATGCTTTGCACTTCCCTTACTTTAATTTCTTCCTTTCAGGTATACATTATTCAGGTCAGTGTTGGCAATCATCAGTGGACAGTCAAACATCGTTACAGTGATTTCCATGACCTGCATGAAAAGGTAAGGGTATTAAAACTGTGGCCTCCGTCTCTTAAAAAGCATTGTATAGTTTGTGTGGTTCTGTCACGTGGTATGTAAATTCTCAATAAAAGTGAGAATATCTGCCAGATACCATCTGAACTGCAGACTAAATCCTTTTTGCATGAACTATATTACTTGCCCCCATGACATTCCCCTCTTGAACAGGGGGAGGTTGGGCTGGACAGCTTTTAGTCTTGGACAGAAGCAGTTTGTATCAAAGAGTGAAGTTCAGGCTAGAGTCATTACATTTTTTTGCCAAGAGAGAATGGTTATGATCAGCTGATCTGGTAACCAAAAGCTGGATTGGAGCAAAGACTCTCTTCTGGGTAAAGTGGATGACAAAACTGTCCTTACATTAGCATTGGGTAGTTCCTAACCAGTGTTGATTAAAAACAGCAAGTGAAAATGAGGGAAAGTCCACCATATTCAAGATCGGGCTGCTTTCTCAAAACCACAGTGGTTATTCTGTTGTTTTATCACCTTAGTTACATTCTACCCTGTGAGTGATTTTCTGAGAAAACACTATTACTTTTAATGATAAAACATTAAAATACCTAATATTTTGCAGTCAATAGCTAAATTTACTGAACTAGTTTTATTTTTGGATCTTACCAGGATCAAGCAACACGCTCTTAATGTGTTCTATTACATCTTTTGTGTGAGTTCAGATGGTGAGTCAGGTAGTAACTCTGGTCTCTTGTTTTTCAGCTTGTTTCAGAAAAGAAAATAGATAAAAATCTCTTACCTCCTAAGAAGATTATTGGAAAAAATTCCAAAAGCCTGGTGGAGAAAAGGCAAAAGGAATTAGAGGTCTACCTGCAAACTCTGCTAGTCAAGTTCCCGGTTACTGCTCCAAAAGTTTTGTCACACTTCCTACACTTTCATTTATATGTAAGTTACGGTTTTAGCCTATGAATGGGGGCCCGAGTGTCTTTCCCTGGTTCTCTGACTTTGAGAGAATTGTATGGAATGTTCAGAAAATAGCTGAAACTGCTTTTTTCTAGCATTTTACACAATATAACAAAGCATATTTTAAAGATTTTTTTTGACACCACTTTTTATTGCAGTAGGTAATGTGCTGGGAAGTAGTTGTGGGTAGGGATGCTAAAGAGAAGGAAGTAAGTGCTGGCAGGATAGTTGGAAGCTGTGAATAAATCTGAAGCTGAATTGGTTGTTAGGCTGAAGCAACATTGCATAATTGATCCACACACCCCCTACTTAGTGGTTAATGGTTGGAGTTGTGGTTCACACTGAAACAGTTTCCAGTAGCTCAAATGAAGAAAAACAGTGCTTCTCTGAGAAGCGCACTCGCTGATGGAGTGGCCTCTGGAGAAACAGCTCCAGCCAGCAGACAGAATGTTACGGTAAAGGATGTTTGAAGAAAGAAGCAATGTCTTGCTTTCATGTTCAGATTGCAATTTGTTTGTTCATCTCTTGTGTATAATTAGGCTTTTTTTCAGTATGGCATCATGTTGTGAGGGGGAGAATGGATTTTATAAAGAGGAAAATGCACTGGAGAACTTGGTGGAAAGGAGGAGCAGTAAATTGTGTTGGGGTGGGATGTGCTGAGATGGCCCTTCATGATTTCACGTAAAGACTTCAGAAATGAGTCACAAGTGGTCCATTAGGTGTGTTAATTAAGGTTTAGCAACAAAGAAAAAACTGGTTTAGTTATGTTACATGAACATAATTATACTGATGCGACTTTAGAGTTTGACTTAGATAAACAGTAGAAGGTTTACTTCAGAGTGTTGCTATTGCCCTGCAGATTTGAGTGAGAAGCACTAGGTTATTACAGTCAAGGCCTCTAAAATGGATTAGAGGTTTTAAATATATTAAAAATATGTGTGATACTGTTAGGGACAATTCTGTTCAGATGGAGCAAACTTCCTGATAATCAGGAAACTGCATAATTTTTCTCTTCTCTATCTAGTCTGTCTTGTAAATGATGTCTGTTGCATTGGTGTTTCAGTGCTGTAACTTGAACAAAGGTTTTCATGCAGGCAGAAATTCTTCCTAGTCCCTCTTGTTTTTCAGCTAGACTATTGTTTTCCTCTTGCTGTAATGCTCATGCTTTTTTACTTTTCCAAAGAACTGGTGTTATTTGGATATGAATGCTTCCCTGCTTCTGTACTGTACTTGTGTATTAAGAGCAAAGTTGTTGTTTAATCTGCATTTCTTTGCTTTAGGGGTGCCTGGGTTGAGGTGTGAACTCAATTGTTTTTGCTTTGAACTTTAGAGTACTTTTAAATATTTACCAAAAAAAAATATGTTATTCAGCAGAAAAGCTAAATATTTACCACAGCATTTCTACTGGAAAATGACCTTCCTGCAGAACTTTGATCTTTTAAAATATCTGTTGCCAGACAGCCCATGTGCATGCTTGAACCATTATGATCCCTGATACTGCCTCATTAGCTTATGTAAGAAGGCTGCAATACTTTTTGTCTATTCTTATTTGTAGTATTTCCAGTAGGGATTTTTTAATTTTATTTCTCAGCTGAGTAGAAAGAACTGCCATAAATACCCTAAAACCACTTCAGAGCCTTTACATGTCACAGGCAAGAGCCAGGTACTGTTAGTGAAGAGAAGCAGTTGCATGTGACAGCAATGTAGAACATTATTGTTACTTGTGACATCAAATAGGATGTCTGCAGGGATATGAGGGTGCTTGTATTGTTGTACCCTTACACTTTGTCATCTTAGAAGGTCTGGTTTGTTAACTTGGTTACAGATAGACGCTTTTGCAAGGGAAGTATTGAATTTCCCACAAACTGCTGTTCAGACACCTGCAAACAATGGACTTCTGTGGGTGTGATGCATATAAGTAGTCAGAGCTCAGACAGAGGTCTCTTGTAGATCTGACAGAGAAATAGAGTTGCTTTTTTTGCCTGCTAGTCACTGAACAGTCCAAGTCATCATCTTGTTTCAATTATAAATGTAGAAAAAATTTCTGCTGTGTCCCACATGACAAAAGGGATACAGAGTATAGTTTTCAATTTTAAGTCTGTGCATGACAGATGGGTGTAATTGGTTTATTCAAATGTGAGTCAGAATTGTTGAGTTTTGTTTGAAATGCAGCTTCTAGCTTGTTGTTCTCAAAACTGTGGTATGGAGGCTTTGTTCATCCTTAGTGAGTGGGGTTTCAGTTATACCAAGAATGTGCTTTTCTAAAATGCTTGCCTCATCAGATGAGCTGAACTGTGCTGCAGATGTCCTGTGGATTTATTCCCTTGTTATGAATCATGAGGGATTTGTTGGCAAACTAAACTCATCAATTATTCATTTGGTGATGATCCATAATATTTGTTTATCCTTTGCAGCTACCTTAAAATGAGATGTGTGTGTCTAGGGGAAGCTTCACTATTACAAATAGTTTTATTTTGTTCTTTCTGTGGGCCTTTGAGAGCAAACTGTTAGAAATGCTTGGAACTATTTCTGGGCTTTCACAGAGCGTTTGCTTTTTGTGGAGGTAAGTATGCCCAGATGGGAGATACTTGTACTGACCTTTGTGCATCTTTCCATTTAGAAAGAACGAATCCCTGGGCTGAAAGTTTTCAGCCTTTTTCTTTCCTCCTGGAGCTGTCAGTGCCCATAATGAAGGTTGAGCAGCTCGTTAGGTCCAGGAGGGTGGAGAAGGTGGGTGGTGGGGAAAAGGGGCTTTTGAATTACTTGGCAGGCAAGCATCATAAGGTTGAAGTCCAGAAGACTAATTACTATACTTATCTCTTCTCTGTAGACCTGTTAATCTAAAGTTTTATGTATATTGTGATATTCCAAAGAAATGTTCAGTGCTTGATGCGTTAGGTTAATCTTAATTTTAAAAATTAAAGAACACTATACTGTAATAGTTTCTTCAAGACCAAGCTTTCTTTCAAGTTGGACTAGTAATAGTTGTTCTAGTTGGCTGTTGCCCCTTTCTAATATATGCAGGATGTGATTATTTGAACGTAGTTCAGTATCTTCCATCTTGGTAGTGAAAATCATATGACATTAAATAATTTCAGGTTATTTTTGTGAAGTATTTTCAAGTTACAATGAAATCCATAAGACATAATCACTGTTGCTTTGCTTAAAAAAAAGTCCATGTGGTCCATGGAACCATAAGTATGTAAATAATACTGGATTACAACGGTTTATTCTTTGCAGGAGATCAATGGGATCACTGCTGCATTGGCTGAAGAGCTCTTCCACAAAGGTAAAGGACTTGCAAGAATTTAACTGGGAACAGTTTCTTCTATGTGCATGCGTTCATATACCTGTGATATTAATCTCCAGACAGTGAGATCTGAATCTTCTGTACCAGACTTTCTTTCCTTTCTTTCTTTTCACCACCTTCTTGCTGTTTGCACTTGGATTCACCCTGCATTTTGGGGGAGCTGTAACAGTAGTGCAGCTGCTTTTGGAAACAAAACAGGGAAATTGGTGATTGTAGATTTTGAAAAGGGCCTACTTGTCTGTGCCCTTAAAGGGCAGGATGTAGTTACTGGTGAGCAGAAGCTTGTTAAGCTTTCTGTCTTGGTATGTAAGGAAGTTTGTTTTGTCAGTGACCCTCGATATATTGAGTGTTAAATGCAGGAGACCACTTTACATATCTAAATAAATATTGTTCTTCCACCTAGTCAGTTAATTAAGGATGTGTGTTTCTGAGGCCGGCAGATAAAATTGAAATGTACTTTACGTAACTGCAGCAGCTCTAACTGGTCCATTAACAACAGGAGGCATGTGGAATGTGATTAACCCATGCTAATTTTGTTTAGAAGGACATGCTAGATGTTAGTGTATAATTCCAGTTGATGTGATAGGTGAAGCGTGTTTCAGCGTGCCATGTCAGATTGTTCTGTCACAAAATCAACTTTAGGTGAAGCCATTTCAGAGGGTCCACTCATTGTAACACTTTAGGAAGCTCCTGAAGAAATCTTTTCTTGACTTTCTTGTCTGCAGTCTCACTGATACCAGAATCATTGACGTCTGACTGCTGTATATTAGTGTAGCCTTCCAGTAACGTGCAGCTGGACTCTTGGACTTACTCCCACTGAAGCCAAAGGGAATTTTACTCCTCAGAGCATTTTGGAGAACTCTGCTTATGACAGCTGATGCTCTCTTGTCTGTGAAGTCAAACTGATGTCCCTAAAAGGAAGAGGAGAAATATACTAATTCTATATGTGCATGTTCTGACTGCTTGTGGTGCCATCAGAGAGGTTTTTGGATGCTGTTTCCTACTGTTCTTAGAATGAAATAGAATTGTAAAAATATCAGATAATGCATCTCATTCTAGGAGTTTGCATTGGTATTAGTTTGAAAGTCCTCATAATCTCAAAGAAAACGTACTTGCTTCAGTTCTGCATTTAGGCAGCGTAGCAAAAGATGTAAGGTCTGTTTTTTAGATGGCAGGTGCTGCATTTTCTGAAGAGAATAAGTACTGCCATAGAACTTAGGGATATCTTGGAAAAAGTTTAGTAACTCTTACATTATGTAAATGGATCCTGTATTACATTATGTAACAGGATCCAATCCTGTTAAGACTGAGGGAAATTTGCCATTGCTTGCATTAGGAGATTCAGCCTTGTATGGTGAGTGTCCATTTGAACACCTAGGTTATCCTGGTATAAAAAAAATAATTCAGCCATTCTGGTTTAAAGTGACAAAGGATGGTTATTTGGTATCTCAGTCATGAGCTTAGAGTAAAATGACAAACATTTAGTCTCTTAACATTACATCTTCCATGTACCGTTTATTCTTTTGTAACCGTAGCAGCATTGCATTTGACACCATCATATTCTTTTTCAGGAGAGCAGTTGTTAATGGCTGGAGAAGTCTTCACCATCAGACCCTTGCAGTTATATGCTGTCACTCAACAGTTGCTACAGGGGAAACCTACATGTGCTAATGGAGACGCCAAAACAGATCTAGGTCATATTCTAGATTTCACTTGTAGACTCAAGTATTTAAAGGTGAGCTATGCTTGCACAGATGAGAGATGTTGTTTCTACCAGGCTGACATGATTCTTTGCATGCTTTTGGAGTCTGGTTTGAATGTACTAGAATTTTACTGATAGTAAACACCTGTGAGCATTTAGAAGTCAATGTTAAACTGGTGTTTATTTCGCCAACCTTCAGTACACATAGTTCTCTCAAAGATGTTGATACTCCTGTGTGATATGGTCGTTTCAGCAGTGCTGTCTGTAGAGATGCAGCCACAGAATCTTACTGGGTGTTAGCAGGAGATAGATAAATGTTATTCTTTTCAACTGTGCATTCTTTGTGGACATTATGGGTAGGCCGGTGTATATGTATAGAATCATTTGGGTGGGAAAAGACTTTTGAGATAATGAAGTCCAACTATTAACCCAAGACTGCCAGGTCCATCACTACACCATGTCACTAAGAACTGCATCTGTGTTCTTTAAACTCTTCCAGGGATGGTGATTCCACTTACCTCCCTGGGCAGCCTGTTCCAATGCTTGACCACCCTTTCAGTGAGGAAATTTTTCCTACTATCCAATCTATCTTGGTGTAACTTGAGGCCATTCCCTCTTGTCCTGGCACTTGTTATCTGGGAGAAGAGACCTACCCCCACCTGCCTACAACCTCCTTTCAGGTAGTTGTAGAGAGCGATAAGATCCCTCCAAGTTTCCTCTTCCCTAGACTAAACTAACCCAGTTCCCTCAGCTGCTTTTCATAAGATGTCTTCTCTAGACCCTTCACCAGCCCTGTTGCCTGTCTCTGGACACACTCCAGCACCTCTGTGTCCCCCTTGAAGTGAGGGGGCCAAAACTGAACACAAGATTCGAGGTGCGGCCTCACCAGTGTACTCACAGAGTACAGGGGGATGATCACTGCCCTTGTCCCGCTGGCCACACAGTTTTTGCTACAAGCCAGGATGCTTTTGGCCGCCTTGGCCACCTGGGCGTGTTCAGCCAGCCATCAGCCAGCGCCCCCAGACCCTTTCCCACCAGGCAGCTTCCCCGCCACTCTGCCCCCAGCCTGTAGTGCTGTGGGGGGGTTGTTGTGACCCAACTGCAGGACCTGCCACTTCTCTTGTTGAACCTGTGCAAATTCAAATAATGCATGTGTATATAAATCCTTCCCCCTTTCTCGCTGCTGACTGTATCTGAAAATTTTTACGAAATCTTAAAAACCTCAGTTTCATAGATGAGATGGCCCTGATTTTCTAGCTAAAATACAATTTCCGAATAAATGAAAAATGATGTCAGAACAGATCATATTTGTCTGGAGCCAGTTTGGTTTTTTCCTCCCAAACAAGTGAATTGGAAAGACTTTTTCCTGAGTAACTTTTGTAACATTGCTTGCTACAGCTCAAAAGCTTTTTAGCCCCTTTATTTACATGAAGAGTTTCCTTCTGTGTGGTGTGCTTAAAGGGGAAGTAAGTAGTGGATCAGGGGAAGCTTCACCGGAGGACTTAGGAAGTTGTGAAAGCAAAACCACAGCTGTACTGATACTTCTGTGGATCTTCAGTTGCCTTTACCATCCTCTGGATGCTGGAGAAGAGCATATTGTTTAGAAAAATACCCATCTTCAGAATTTCTGGCCCTTCTGAATGCTTGTGAGTGGGCATCTCAGCAAACATAAATGAAACCACCTGTCTTTTTATGCTACCAGCATGCTGAGGCCAGAATCCAGTCACCGTATGGAAATGTTAGATCCAGTGTATTAGATGTGTACCAGTGTCTAATGTTTTCTTCAAACCTGTCTTGTCAGTGCCTTGAACTTCATCCTCTGTAGTGGAACTGAGGACAGTTCTGTCTTGGAGGATCCAGATGTGTCAGGGAAGTTGTTTTTAGTGAATGCAGCTCTGGTTTGGTCAGCTGAGAATGAAGCCTGAGTCAGTCCTGCCTATAGTATCTTTTTTGCATGCTCCATGTGCTATAATATACAAGCACAAGGTGGCAGCTGAAGTTCAGTGCTTAAGAGTTCAGTGCACTTAATTGGAGCAACTAAAACATATTTTTTCCTGAAGAGTTAATCTGCAAGTTTCATCAATCATTCCATACTTGAAAAATTGATTGGAACTTTGTCTTTCCAAGCTGCTGTATTTGTGCTATTGTCTGTGTAAGACTATCTGAAATGTGGACCAGCTGGATTATGTGCACTAACTCTGTTCTTAAATGTTGATTACTAGGTCACTGGAACAGGGGGACCTTTTGGAACCAGTAACATTCAGGAGCATCTCTTGCCCTTTGATCTGTCAATTTTCAAATCGCTTCATCAAATAGAGGTATGACTGAGATAATGCGTATCATTTTATGGAGGCTTTGTGAATGTCAGGTCTGCTGCATATCTCCCAGAACTGGTAATTGTATGCTTTGATTTTGTGCTGGAATTGGGGCATGCAGTGTTTACAGGGACTGTTCCATTTGGGAAAAAATGTTTTCTTTTTTTTTCCACAAGTCTTGGAAATAAGGATGCCAAATATAAATGTTTAGAATAGCTTGCACTGTGTGTGCGCCTTCAAAAAGACTGAGATTTCCAGCATAGATGCGAAACCTAAAACCAGGGTGATTTTCCATTGCCTTGAAGATCTAACAAATGGGTTATAATGGGATCTCCTATTACAAAGCACTTTCTGTTTGGAAAGCACTAAATATTTGTGAAAATGTCCTGACATTAATTTTGCTTGTGAAAGTACATTTTTGTAGTGCTTCTTGTTTGATAATTTGCAGAATTTTTTCATTGGTTTGCTTTCACTGTGAGTAACAGGGTTTCTAGTAGAAGTTGTCCAGTGAGTATTGTACAAAATACTTTCCTGACCACTTCAGATCTTTCTGGAGGGAGAATATTCCAATTTTGTTTTGCAGTCTATACTTGCTATCCACTTTTGGTGGATGCCATGCCTTTTCTAGTGCATGAATGCTATGGCCTCGTTGATCTGCGAGTCTGAGTTGGTTGAGAACTGAAGTGGATTTCTGAAGTCAGTGATTTATTGACATTTTAATGAGAGAAAGAAACTATAGTGGGCTGGAGAGTGGGAGAGTCTAACATACTGCAGAGGGGATACTGCAGAATAGTATAAACTTTTCCTTTCCTCTGACAGTGGATAGTTTCAGGTGTAACTTCGCTTAATGGGGGGTGGGGGAAGGTTATTGGTCTTCAAGACTCTGTAATTGTATGTTCATTAAATGTTTTGGCTTGACTGGTACCAGACTGACATTTTCATCTAGTAGTAAACACTGTCCAAAAATTAAGTAGTAATCTGGAAAGAATTTTTTCCTTTGGCAGGAGCTCTGTGTCTGTTTGGTGCCATTTCTCTGATACACCAGCAAATATGCTGGTTGTCATTGCACAATGTGTGTGACCATTGTGGGAACCTGGTTTCTTGACAGAGGCTGTAGCAGACCTTTGGCTTTGTTCCAAATTGGGCTACAGAAAAAAAGACTTTGTAATCTTCAACTTAGTGTAATTAGCTCACTAGTGTATTAAATGCTTAGATTAGTATCCTCACTTCCTAGGCATTTCTTTTTTCTTATTTACAATAAAGAACATATGATACCAAAATAAACATGTCTGCAGGTAGAGCCATAGCTTGGGATACCTCTCCTTTTGATAACAGTAAAATACTGTGCCCTATTAAACTGACTGGGTAGTGTCACCTTGAAGAATACATGGGGCAGGTAGAAAGTCAGTGGAGAAGCAGCTTTGTTCAAACAGATGTTTGAATTTCACTTTTGTGTAGTCATGTCTCAATTTTTTGCTTTAGCTTTACCAAATGTAGGTATTTCTGACCTGATAATCTCAGGAGATTTTTAAGGGAGTACTGTAACTATTTTGAAAATTGGTAGAGAATCTGCTATTGAAGCTTTTTGCTGCCTCTTCCATGGCTCATTTTTGTCTGGTTTATCATTTCTGACTTTAATATTATTTTTTTAATAGATCAGTCATTGTGGGGGGAAGCTTATCAAAGGACTGACTTCATCAAAACATGCTCTGGCCACAATGAGCATTCGATTTTCAGCAACATCGATGAAGGTAAGAGTTTCTACTTCTGGTGGGTGTTCAAAGCATATGCAAAAATAACATGCATATTGTAGAAATAACCATTTGGAGTCCATGTAGTTCTCTGTACTGCCTATTGCAGGTCCTGCTTTTAAAACCGTGGATTTGAAAGGATTCTTTAACCTTTCAGAATCTCAACTTCAAGTGGAGGAAGTGTTTATATATGTCCCTTCACAGGGACATTTCTGATGCTTTTATTGGAATGTATGTTTCTGTTTTTCATCCAGAACTGAACGCATAAGTCTTTTTTTCTCTGGGCTTTGGTTTGGCAAGGAGTATCCAGTAGCATAATTTTCACAGTCCCTTTATTGTTTCTCCACATCCTCCAATTTGAATCAGCTGCTAGTGTTGGAACTCCCTCCCAATAGATCTAAAATAATTCTGACCCAGTCAGCTCACATCTTAAGATTTTACAACTTCAATCTAGGTGATTATAAAACTTAAATCTTCCTTACTTAAGTTTGTTTGCCTTGCTTTCAAAACTATTACCTTTCGCTGAAGACTTAAGCATAGTATTTTAGTGTGCTTGTCTTAAATAGGAAATCCTGGTGCCTGAGGCCTCAGAGTTTGATCAGTGGGAGCCAGAGGGTGCATCTTCAAGTTGTCCAGTGACAGCAGTTATTCCAACCTGGAGAACCTTAACAACTTTGGATATGAGTCACAATAGCATCTCTCAAATTGATGATTCAGTGGTAAGAAATATTTTTTCATTTGTGGAAAAAGTATGACTGATCTCCAGTGACACGTTACACAGCAGAGATTTTGCATTTGCTTTATATATCTCTTTTCTGAAATACTCAGTTGCACATACTTTATGTTGATTAGCTACCCAAGTTAATGCTTAGGAGATTTTTCTTTTACTACTTGGATATTTTCTTTGCTAAAGAAGAAACGTTTGTCATTCTATGCTCTGTAAGAAACACTTACATGAACACTTTGAAACGTGCTGTTACTGTTTGCATTGGCCTTAGTTAATGGGGCTAAACTGGGAGCAACTTACTTGTCTTCAGTGAGAAACCAGGTTTCAAATTAAAATTTAACCACACTCCTCAGAGTAATCTGGTTTTCTTAAGAACAAGATTAAATTCTGTTGTACTATGTCACTTGGAATGCTTTTTTAATGCCAAAAACCAAGAAGAGGGACTGTGCATTCGATGATACCTTTCCTTTGCTTGTTGGTCAGTTGATAGTGAAGCAAGTATGGCCCAATTTATAAGCTAAATGCATTTGAGATGCGCATTTTTTCTTCTCTTCTAGAAATTGACTCCGAAGATTGAATTCCTGGATTTGAGTCACAATGGGGTGTCTCTGGTAGAAAATTTACAGGCAAGTGATGCTTTTGAAGGTGTTTCTGTTGTTTTTTTTAAACAGACTGCCTGAGACCTTGGAACACATATTCTTTTGCTTCAGAGTTTTGTTGATTATTTTCCTTCTGGAAAATAGTTTAAGCCCAAAAAGCTTGTCCTTCATAACGTCAAGTACTCTTAGTGGTTCATTTCTTACTTTGGATATTTTCATTTCTTTGCCAATGCTGACGTACAGCATTAGTCCTTAACTCAGTTCATTCACTGTCAGCTGTATCTGTGGGTTGGTAAAAATGCAGTTGAGGAAGTTCCTTTTATATAAGCTTGAACCTGTATAATGACCAATTTCATGTTTTTCATGCTAGGCAGTGTCCAGCATGAAAACGCTGTTGCACAAAAAAAGAGCAAGCCATAACGAAATGTCTTTTGTATTGTTTAATTTTAGTGGATTGGTGTATGACATAGATTTTCTGTGCTTTTGTAGCATCTTTACAACCTTGTTCACTTGGACTTATCCTACAACAAGCTTACATCACTGGAAGGTGTTCACACAAAACTGGGTAACATCAAAACTCTAAATTTAGCAGGCAATCAGCTGGAAAGTCTGTGTGGTCTTAACAAACTGTATTCGTTAGTCAACTTGGATCTGAGCAACAACAAAATAGAACAGGTAACTTGATTTTGTTGTTGATTTGTGCTTTTGATCACAAGCTGTTTCTTTTACTGGGTGAAACTGCAAATAAAGGTGGCTGTAGCAATTTGTTTTCTAGTTATCACATGTAATTTATGTAAGAAAGACTCAAGTCTGTATGTTCGTTTTCATTTAGCCAAACTCTAGCAATCCTCTTATTCAAAAACTTTCAGATTGATGAAGTAAAAAACATAGGAAACCTCCCATGCTTAGAAAAGGTGGTCTTGTCCAGCAATCCATTGAGCATCATCCCTGACTACCGGACCAAAGTACTTGCTCAGTTTGGGGACAGGGCCTCAGAGGTAAGCCACAGTGCGCTTCTTCCTTTAGAGCTGGCATTTGAAAAAATCTTTTTTTAAACCCTGGTGAGGAAAGTAGAGCGAATGTTCTAAAAACCTGATGAGTTTTTAGTGTGTGTTGGAGAAGACCTTTAGAAAATGAAACTATATTAACATTTGACAGTGCTGCTGGATGTAAATGGAAGTTTACCCTGTCTTCATTGCATAACGGTATGTTAATATTGAAACAGAGTTGTGCTAGAAGGGTGTTAAGCTTACCAAGCATTTCTGAGTTTGCATTAAACTCACAGCATGTTAATGCAGTGTCTGTGATAATTGTTTTTGTGTGATGGTTACAAAGGTGCATATAGTTTGCATTAAGCTAAGTTAATATTTAATTACATTCACGAAAATAAATTGCAGAGCTGCCTTGTTTTCAATATTTTTAGTTGTTTTAACATTTTTTTAGGTCTGTTTGGATAACACTGTTACCACAGAAAAGGAACTAGACACTGTGGAAGTACTAAAAGCTATTCAAAAAGCAAAGGAGGTTAAATACAAACTGAGCAACTCTGATAAAAAGGTGAGTTTGGTGCAGTGAGAGGAGTAGGATGTGCTGCATACGAAAACAATTTCTATGAATTTGATCTAGTGGAATTGATTAAACTTTCCTTAGCATTAAAGATTTTACACTTTCTTTGTGCTTTAATGTGGTATGAACTTTTAATGTTGTCTCTTTCCTATTTAGTTTTCAGTGTAATTTCAGTAATTATCTGACCTTCCTTTTTGTGCTGGCTTGGGAGAGAGGAAGTGGGAGGAAAAGATAAGATGACTTACTTGTGTACACAATGAATATGCAGTTGACCTTAACAGACATATTTTAAATATGATACAACTATTGCAGAAGTGTGACTGTACTGCTTGTGTTGCAGAGTACTGAAATGACTTTCCCAAACTTTATTCTTGTGAGTATTTAGCAGTGGGAAAGAATCAGAAATTGGAATCCTTCTTGCCATCTCTTGTGTGTGCTGTGCAGTTGGTTAGTCTTGTTTTGGTAATAAACTTAAATCAGGACCTATTCTGACCCTATAGTGTAGAAAACCTGTTTTCACTTTCTTGTTTGTGAAACTCACTGCTGGTTTGGTCAATACAGTGACTAGTTAGTGATCAGAGTGACCTTCTAATAGATTCTTAGTGGAATTCCACTTAATGTGAAAATAGAAACTTCAGAGGATGTTGCCTCCCTGCCAAAAAAAATAAGCTGGCACTAACTTTCCTTGTACTAAAATTGAGAAAGCTTGTAGACGTTTTAGTTCAGGATCTAATGCGTCCTGTGTATTTAGGTTTTTTCTTTAATCACTGCATACTTTCTTTATTAGATCAGTGAGGACTCCAGGCTCACTGCTGCCAGCTCCAAATCAAACTGTTCTTCTCTTACTGTTCGTCCTTCCTCTCCCTCTCTGCCTCGTCCTGTCAGCTCCAGCCAAGGTAATCATGTATGTATCGTGCTGCTGGGCTGAGCCTCTTGGTTCTGCTTTTCTAAGCTGCATTGATATACATGAGTATTCTGTGCATGGATATAGGATTTACCAAGACAAAGCAGAAAGACCTGGTAGTATTGATTGGCTTAGGAAGTGGAGTTGTATGTATGTGAATCAGCAAAACTGACCTGTGGTTCACTGTAGTCTTAACTGTAGTGGAAGTCTGGGAACAGGACTTCTTTTTACTGCATCATCCTGCAGAAATCACCAGCAGAGGATTATGTATCTTTTCCTAGATTAGATACATGCATTAATAGAAAACTATGGCATATATAGACATGCTTTTAAAATTGCTTCTCTGTCTCCTTTTGGTCTGCAAAATGTGAGCTCAAGCAGCATATGTGCCATTATTGTTACTTTGTTAAGAGCTGCATTTCTGTCAAACAAGGAAGAAGATAGAAAAAGGAGATGAATACAAGAATTGTGGGATTAGCATTCTGGCTGAGCCTGCGATTGTAGCACAGCTGTTGTGCTTTACAGCACCTACTAACCTTAGGTGAAAATTTTTACTGTGTGTTTCAAAGAAGTGTGCCTGTTGCATTAGGAACTTGGAAGAATGGTTTTCATCTTTTGCCAGGAGTGTGTAAGACTGATTTATGTGAACATTCATTTGTGACTGGGAAGAAAAGAGAAAGATACTTTTTTGTTTGGCTTTTGCCTGAGTGAAAACTTCAAGTGCAGTAGAATATGAATAGTGGGAGAAGACCATTTAAAAGAGCGGGGATTATATTCTCAATAATTCATGGTTTAACAGTTTACTCTTAACAAGTCAGTGGATTGGGGAGAAAAAACATGCTTGAAATAACTGAACTTTGAAAAAAGTCCATTGCTGTAATTTCTGCAAAATCACTATAAGTTTCTTAGTTCACTCTAAAAATGAAATTATTCTGACAGCTTTTGATTAAAGGACAGACAACTCGGATACAGATTTACTTGCTGTTTATGTACTTCATTTGCCCTTGAAGCCCTTTCTAGATCATTTTTCATCTGCAGATAAAATGCCAGTTTTCCTAAAATGAAATCAGTGCTTGCTTTAAAGCATTAAACATTTAAATTACAGGATTGAGACAGTTTGTATAATAACCTGGAGTTTTATACAGAACTAGCTGTAAAAATACATGCTAGCAATCACTGTGACTGTTGAACAGTTACTTGTCAATAGTCTTTTTCTATTACAGTAAATGTTTAGGAATAAATAAGTTTTGAGAGAAAAAAAACCCTAGATATTTCTTTCTGAAGTACTTGACAGTTTTAAAGAGACTGGTATAAGATTCAAGGTTTATTTACTGTAGTCCTTTCCTCTAAGTTTCCTTTAGTAGAATCTTGAGGAAGGGTTTTATCAATAGTAAGCAAATGAGGACTAAGGCAGGCTGTTTCTCAGCTTTAACAATAGAAATTATTTGCTATGTATCTAGCTATCAAGAGTTGTCTTCAAAATACTTATTTTGAGAAATCTTTTTAAAAAAATGGAAATATGCTAGGCAATTAGTTTCACTGTTAGACTTTAAATCATGAATAATGGAATTAATTTCCTGATATGCTATTTCTATGAATTGTTTTCTCTGCAGCTTTTCTAGACACCATCTGTTTCCGTAACACATTATTCATATTCAATGTTGCTGGCAAATGGCTTGTGGAAAAAGATTAAATATTTATATAGGAAACAAAACCCCCCAAAATAATGCTGTCATGTTCTGTTTTTCCTGTCAATTTATTTCCTCCTTGCTAACACAGTATTTTAAGTGATAAATACCTCTTATGTTTCCTCTGACTATGAGGTGGTTTGATGTAATCTGCTAAAATTACTATCAATCCAGAAAGATACATGCAGGAGTTCTTATACTCAAACCAGGAACATATCTACACTGTAACTCTGCACATTTATATACTTGAGCTGGCTCAGTGGTAACACTGAAAATTGATGTGCTCTGTTGTGTCAGTGAGATGCTGTGAATCTCAAACAAGGAAGAAGTCAAATGTCCCTGAGAGTGTTGGCTTATACGCACTCGTGATGTAAGTTTTTACTCATGATTCAGCCTTGAACCCTTCTAAAGGGTTCTGAATAGGGTGAGATAATTGTCTTGAGTGGCATTTGAGGGATCAGACCTTCTGAGTCTGGTTGAAGATTTTATACAGATATACTCATTCCCTTGAAGCCTACAGATGTTTGAGAGAATGGTACAAAGAGTGCTCGGCTGTGTTGCCGGCCTGGCAATGTTTTGGTAAAAGCAATGGTTAGTATTAATAAAACTGACTAGCAGTGTTAAAACTAAACCATGTGAAGAATTCTTACACCAGGTGTTGAGATTGAAATTGTTAGCTTGAAAAATGAGCTTTAGCAGTCTTTAATGCAACTTTCCGTGCAGTTAAAGATACTTCTGTAATTAGACTAAAATTCTGCTTGCTTTTGTTTTGCCCTGGCTATTACCTTCAGCTTTCTTTAGTGATGTATAATCAGATCTTGATTATACAGTTTTAATCCTACTTGTTTGGCAGAAAGTATTAGATGTTCATTTTGATTTTACTTCAGTGATTTTAAGAGCTGGTTATATTTGTTCTAGGAATAATTTGTGAAGAAACAGTCCTAGCCAGCAGTTTTTTGCAATCCAGTGGTTCGACTCCTACAGACCATACAGTTCCCCAGAGATGCTTTGAAATACCAGACTCCAGATGTAAAAATCAGGTAACTGCATCCTTCTGCTTTTATTTTATGGTATTTTTTAAAAGGTGGTTTTGCAAGCTTATTTCCAATATTAAACTTCTGTTGTTACAGTAATCCATAACAAAATGGTTTTGATTCTTGCAGCTATTATAGTGGAAAAGGAGGTAGTCCGAGATTTGAGTCAAGGGGTTGGTCCACCTTGTAATTAAATGCATAATCCAGATTTACCAGAGTTGCAGAGAATTGTTGTCACTGTCATGACTTTGAGATGTTTACCCAGTATTAGTATTGCATCATTTGATACCCACTTAAATACTGAGTGTAAGACTTGTATCTTTATTACAATATCAGTTTTTGGAAGGCAATTCTTTTTACTAGTAGAGCGGAAGAACCTTCTCCCTGTTAATAGGTAATGGCCTTCATTTGTCTTCAAAGTCCTGCTGTTTGATAACTTCTGTATTGTGATTTCATTTGTTGCACTGGAAACCCTTCATATGCATGGCTTCAAGGAATGAGACAGCAAGACTTGGGGGAGTCTCTTCCTTTTCTACCAGTGTAATTGGTCTTGTCAAGTTCCTTTACTTTTTTGCGTCACTTTACAGTATTACAGTAAATATTTGTAGTGTGCTGAAGTGTCTATGGGTCACAAGTTGGATCTATGCTCAACTCGGAAGCAGAGCTCGTCTTTTTCCTGCCTTAATTGAATGCCCAACTGTAAGCAGATAGTATTTTGGGATTGTCAGGTAGCTGTTCAGCTGCCCATGAGTACAACAGTCAGGACTCAGCAGTGAGTTGGCCAGCTTTAAAGAGGGGGAGCCACCACTGAGCTTGCTTTTCATGTTTGCTGAAGCCTGACAAAGCTGTAAGTAGGTGACAGCTTCGTGATGGTGCTTTCTCCTTAGGCACCTGCCTCTCTCTTGGATTCATGCAAAGAGTATGGAAGTGGTCATCATATGTGGTAAGCTGGACGCATAAGTTCTGTTTTAAATCCTTGTTAGCTTTTGGGTAATAGGTGGATGTTGCATTTTTAAACTTCGCCTTTAGGGCAGAACATGCTCATTGTATGCTGCCTCTGGGGGTTTTTTGAACCAAGATCAGTTTCATGGTGTAAATTGTTTTTAACCTTTGACCCCTGTAATGCAGTTGGTAGTTTCAAAATCAGTGATAGCTGTACTATAAAGTCTTCTAAATTGTAATGATATGCTTATTGTGGATGGGAAATGGAAGATGAGTTAAACATCTTAGGTTCTTACTTTCTGTAGAATTACATGCTACCAGCCTTTAAAATCAATGGCTGCGTGCAGTATGAAGATGTTTTACAAAATCACACTGACTTAATTGTAGTAACAAATGTAAACGTTGCTGTTCAGAGAAGCAGCACCATGAATTGTAGGTAACTATGACTTCTTTAACTCAAGCTTGTACTTACTGTGGCTTATCTCTTTTGAAGTTTGGATCATTCAGAGGAAGAACACTGTGCAGTGCTTGACCCCTGTAACACCGTCATCTTGCCTTTTAATTGTATGTCATACACTGCCACAAACGAAGATTTTATCCAGCACCTTTCTGCCTTGATAGTGCAGACTGTACAGAGATCACCTCCCTCCTTTACAGAGAACAAAGGAAGTCCTCTGTCTGATTCCAGAACCACAGACAAAGAAGATGGATATTTTGAAATGGGACTTCATGAAGGAGATCAGACTTTTGAATTCAGCACTACTTCAGATACTCGGTCATCTGACAACATAGCAGTGGAGAGTGTTGACATAGTCAAAATTCTCTGGAGTTTTTCTATTCACATTCACAAAGGACTCAGGCAGTTTGCTTCCTGTTTGGTTTTGACTGATGATATGCTAGCTGTGTTTGAGATTCCTCATCAGGAATTGAGAGGAAATTGCCAGCACATCCCTTCTGTTTTGAAATTAATGCTGTGTTTTCCATATACTGATCTAACAGAATTTGGCTTTCTCCTGCCAGAAATCTGTTTAACACTGAAGCTGAAAAGCAGTGACAACTGCTTGTTTATTGTTTCAGACTCCCAGAATCTTCAAGACTTTTATTCCTGTTTACACACGTGTTGCTCTCAGCACTACACATCAGTGTTACCAAGCTCCACATTGTACTGTGGAAAAGCAAACCTTCAAGAGTTTCTCTGTCAGCTTATGGAATTGAATTGCATTTCAGCAGAAGATGTTGAAGTAAAAGGTTGTTTCCCCACTTATCTTGTTTATGGGACTAAAACCAATGTTCAGAAAATCTTAGATCAACCAGAGCCAGCTGGCAATAACAAAGAATGGTCAAAAAACGTTTTGTGTTCTGTACTTTATTCTTCAGTGTATAAATCTTCTGACCAGGGTCCCTGTGTGGTCCATCCATGTTGGATATTTCTAACACCCCAGCATTTGTACATAGTAAAGGTGGATTTTGGTTTACTGCCAGGTAAATGGGTAGGCACAGAAGAGTTGGGAAGTGTATTTAAGCTGAATAGGATTCCGTTAGCATCACTTGTGTTGTATCCGACTCATGGTTCCATCCAGCAGAAGGGTTCATTTTTGGATGGACATGTGCTGCAGTTCCTTGTTGGATACAGATTTGTTACAGCGGTGTTTGTTCTACCTCATGAGAAATTCCACTTCCTAAGAATCTACAGTCTTTTAAGAACACTCCTGCAGGATGTTAAGACTATTATTATTTTCAAAGCTTCAAGCAAATCAGATGCTGTAAGAAATCACGTTGTGGAGGCAAACAGACATGGTCAGTCAGCAAGGTAACAATTCCCATAAACTGTCTGTTGCACAGTGTGGAAGTTAACTGTGGCCGAGCCAGTGTGTTTGCAGTGCTCACTATAATTGTTTTTGGCCCGTAGTATTGAAGTACTTTTTCATTCTGCTAGTTTGTAGTATGTGTGAGTGGTTATCCTGGACTGAACCTGTCCGCCGCCTTGTTTCTATTTCATTGTTGCAACATAAAGCGTATTTTCTTAGGAAGGAGACTTCCTATTTTGTGTGCTTGCAGGCTGAGGTCATGGCAGATTGACAGCTTTGATCAAGATAATAATTTAAATTGTTAAGAATAGAAGTTGCCCATTTCTAATTTCTGAATGGAATATAAAGTATTAATTCTTGTAGGGGAAGAGACGTGTATTTCCTTAAATTTTGATGTGTTTTCTGGATCTCTTCTAGCTTTTGCAGGCCTCATCTGACGCTGTCATCCTTATATCCATCTGAATTTCTTATGCAGAAGATAACAGAAGACAACCAGATTCCTGTTCACCTTCATGTTTCTGTGTCTCTGCAGTACGTGGCTGGGCTGAAAGGAAATGCTCTAGTTGAGTTCTTCCATGGCAACATTGCAGAGGTATTGTGCCTAGCCCAGGTGTATAAAAAGATGCCTTGTGGCCCTTCAGTACTAGTCAGCATTTTAAAAAGAACTTTCCTGATCAAAATTACAAATAAGATTTAGGTGTTGTGAAATGTGGAAGTGTTTTGGTCAAAAAAACCTGTTTGCATTGCTCTGATTTGGGTTCTTCACTGCAGTGATTGGGATCCTGCCAGGTGTGTTTTGCCTCCAGGATCCTTGACACAGAACAGAAGAATACATTAGTGTGTGTCTTGAAGATACGATTAATTCAAGACTGTTCCTCTTTTTCTTTAGAGTGGCAAAAGTAAACAAAACTGGAGTGGAATTATTTTGTGATGGTATCTATGTAGCTAAATCAAATGTGTTCTGAGTGCTCTGTGTGGTATGTGTGCATGAATATAACGCATGTGTGTGGCTGTAGGTACTCCTACATGAAACATGAGCAGATAAGCCTAATTTCTGAGCAGATTTATAATTTCTGGGGAGCATCGAATTTAAAACTACAAATCTTACCTTAAATTCATGTTGTGGCTTTGAGTGGTAAGTCATTGTGGTCCAAGTACAAATGTCAATTGAAAAGCTTATAGAGAAACAGACCTTTTTCTGTTCCCTTACCTCACTTTGAAATCTTACAAGTAATCAGAAGTTAAGTTGTGTTTCTGTCTTTACACTGTGAGAAGCTGATAAAGCATGTGACTCATCTGAGGAGTAACAGTAAGCTCATCAAGCTAGAAGCTGGGAAGATGGCTAATTGGAATGGCAGTGGCAAGCTGTGCTTCTGCCCTCCCTTGATGGTCTTTGAATCCAACCCCTCAGCAGTGACTGAAGGCTCGGTAGACCTGATGAGGCTTGGGAGGGCAGTGCTCTTCTGTTGATTAAAATTTATCTGCAGCATCTGTTCTAGAAAGTATTTCTTGTTGTGCAAGAGATGTTTTTCTTTTTTCTAGTTTTGGTCAGAAAACAAGGAATAACTGGAATGCGAAAGAAAAATAATTTTCTTAGGGGAACACAAGACGTTTTCAGTGAACTGCTATTGTGTTTACCTCAAACCTGCTGTATTTAGCAGCTTTGAGTTGAACTTCTGCTCTTTGACTACAGCGTGTTCAGATGCTTCTGATTTTGAAATTGTTTTTCTAGTGGTCTAAGTTGCCTCTAAGATGATGAAACTATATGAAATATCTAAGTGTGCAAGTGATTTATAAAATACATTTTACATTTTAGGTGGAAAATGAAGAGTTGAGACATCTCATGTGGTCCTCAGTTTTGTTTTACAAGACTCCCAATGTGGAAGTGATGGCTTGCGTGCTTCTCTCAACAAAAGCTATTTACTTTCTGTTGGATGATTCTTTCATTCATGCTGATGAGCACCAGTCAGGTGAGATAGCTATTCTGATCCCTTGATAATGTTACCAACTTAATCCCTGTTTGTGTGTTCAGTTTAAGTACCAGTTTTGGCCAATACTCTTACTTGAATGTCCTAGTTGAGGGAGGGAGTGGCAGTTTGCTGTATGCAAAGCACTTGCTGTGAGGCTTTTATGTTCAAAAAAACAAGTTCTTGAGTCATGGCTGCTTCTCAAACAAGACCCATGTGCTGTTGTATCCATTGCTTTCTCAGATGTCATTTCATAGTCCGTAGCATCACCTGGGCAGCTAAAGGCCCTTTCATTGCTCTTCATTTACCATTTTGGTTATAAAACTAATCGTATGCATTCAGTTCACACAAAAGTGGTTTGTTAGTGAATCTGCTGACTTAAATCTGTGATATGATGGCTACTTCAAGATATGCTGCTAACAAGGACATGTAGTTGAGTGTGTTGCTTGAGAAATTATTAGCCACTATTCTCGCTTTCTTCCTAATTTCTTCCTTCAAATAGTATATAGGTGTAAGATTTTAGTATAAAAATATGCGTATAGAAAGAAGGATAGTATTTTCTTTTGGCTTTGTATATCCTTTTTTCACAGATTTTTGGGACAAAGACAACTCAGATTGTGAAAATAGTTCTTTCCACCTCTCTTGCTGCTTTGTGCTAAAACTCAATGACCTGCAGTCAGTAAATGTTGGCTTGTTTGACCAATACTTCCGAATTACTGGTGAGTACATCTTGTGCTTTGTTTTTCCAGTTCTGTTTGGTCTGTTTAGTCTTGTCTTAGGTGGACTCACGTCTTAATTTTATTAGTGAAATGGAAGAGTGTATTATTTCATTGCTGCTTTTTTAAAAAATAAATGAAGGTAACGTAACAGTGGTGCTGTACCAGTAGGCTGATAATACTGTCTTGCAACAGTAATTGAAGTAACTGGGAAGCTGAATACCAATGAATTAATTGGTCCCACAAGTGCTTTTAAAAATTCTCCTGTCTTAACAACACATCAAAAGGGAAATCTAAAGACTTTCTTGTTGTTCTGAGGCTTTGGCTTGCAATGAAGAGTAAAATTGAGGAACCGCACATGTTGCAAACTGTGTACTTGATTATTGACTTTTTGGATGGAAAATGAGGTCTTAAAATTTTATGAAAGGTAATGGTGTCAACCTAAAATGGAATGGAAATAACGTGGGTAAAGTTCTTGGCTGGTGCTTTGCCTCAGTCCCACTACATGAGCACCATACATTGCTGTGTTCTAAAATGTCTTCTAATTTTGTTGAGACCTCAGTGAGGGTGGGGAATCTCTCCTGTGGAAATGATTTAAAGTGACCTTACACAGAACAAATTCACAAAGCTGAGGGCAGGTTTTTCTGTAAGAGAAATTGTAATAAGGTGATAATAAGGTTGAACCCCCCTGCAGCAATAGCTAAACAGTTAAATCCTAAGTGTACATCACTTTATATTTATTTTTTGAGGAACTTGTAGTGGTTTCTGTTAATCTTTTTCCAAAGATTTGAAAACTTTGAGTAATGATGCATGTTTTAAGGAGGAATAATCCTTGCAAGAGGTCTTTCCTGATGACAGCTGCATGTTGGTTGAAGAAGTTATAACACCACATACAGATTTGAGTGATTTGTATTCTGTCTTCTCTTCAGGACACTCTGCAGATCATATAGTCACCTGCCTGACAAGAGACAGTTACAACACTCACACTTTCATACAGCAGCTTATGGCAGTTCTGTCATTGCTTGCACGCACGCCTTCACCTGAACCGGTAGATAAAGACTTCTACTCTGAATTTGGGAGTAAAAACACAGGTGAGTGGTCTTTTCTATGTGTCATGAGTTATCTTGTGCATCATACTTAGGGCATCATCTAGAGTATACTGATTAAAAACTCTTTTGAGTGAAACGTCTGCATCAGTTGTTTCCTATTTGATACTTTACCAAACTCCCTGACTGTAATTACCTTACATGTCTTAGCTGAACAGAGTTGTTAAATATCAAGTCTTGCACATGTGAAGTTAGCGATGGCTTCTTGAGTCAGCAGAAACAGCATTTCCTATACGGTATTTTGGGGTGTGTACTAGTGTAGCTCCCACTGCGGGTTTCAGCCTAATGTATAGAGTTTTGGAAGTCATCAAAAAATAGTGAAGGTAACAAAGTCTGAAGGGTCACATTTTTTCCTCGCTTGGTCAAATAAGAGTCCTGTCATTCTGTGAGAATGTAGTGAAGTGAAAACTAGACTTCAGGTGTGTTAGGTTCAGTTCCACTATCAGGTGAAACTTTTTTGCATAGAATTCTGAAGCCAGTTGAAGGCACAAAATAAAATGGCATTTTTCTGAAGAACAATTGTTAACTGTTTTAAGGAGAAGCTGTGTAAGCCCAGAAAGTGCAAGGTTTAATGAGAAATCATATCTTTTATTGGACCAATTGATGTATGTGAAAAAAGCAGATGTGCTTCCTTCAAGCTTTGCTGTGTTGTATTTCAGCACTTACAGTAATATGAGACTGCAGTGTTACCTCCTGCCGCTGCAGAACATAGCATGGAGCAGAGGATTGTGCTCATCCAGTAGGAATATAAAAGCAATTCATGTAGAGTCTTCTGTTTCTACTTTTTTTGTTGTTTTAATTTTTGCCTTTTCTCTCAGCTTAAAAGAAGCGGGGATTTTATTTTTGTTCAGTGATCTGATAATGCTTTCAGTGAGTTCAGAACTGAGGAGTGGGAAAAGGAGGCAGAGGAGCTCAGCTAGTAGGGAGGTGGATAATCTCTGGTATGAGAATCCAGCTGTGTTTCCTTTAACCTCTTCTGCCATCGCCCTCAACTAGATAAGTGGTTAGAAATCAGCACAAAAGTATGTTGGTAATGCAGAAGAGACTCCAGTAGAGATCTACAATAAAAAAAATTATTCCAATATTGTGTAAGTGCAACCGTATATGAATAGATACAAATCTTTTAATTCCTCCAGCTGCAGCCGACTGTCAAAAGTTGTCACTTATCCTAATACATTAAGAAAGTATTGTACTAAATAGAAGTGTAATGTATGTTTCTTGCAGGAAGAATGGAGAATTATGAACTGATTCACTCTAGCAGAGTAAAATTTATTTACCCAAATGAAGAGGAAATTGGGGACCTTGCTTTTCTAGTGGCAGAGAAGATGGATGGTTTGACAAATCTTCAGTCCCTCAACATCCTTCTGTATGTGTTGGCATTTCAAGTAAATAATGTTGAAGGATCTGCCCAAAACACTAGTTCACTTCAACCGAAAACACTTATATTAACCAGCTCTGATTTGTTCCTCTTTGATGAAGATTATATCAGTTACCCACTACCCGAATTTGCTAAGGAACCACCAAAGAGAGATAAGTACCAGCTTGCAGATGGAAGACGAATCCGGGATTTAGATAGAGTACTTATGGGTTATCAGACATATCCACAGGCCCTTACGTTTGTGTTTGATGATGTTCAGAATGAGGATCTGATGCAGAATTTGACACTAGATCACTTTGGAGAAACTAATAGTGCCCCAAAGGGAAATGCCAAACAAGAAGGCAGCAGGAGTAGAGAGATCCAGTGGTACATTTTTATCCCAAGTGCAGAAAGCAGGGAGAAACTAATTTCATTGCTTGCAAGACAGTGGGAGATCCTGTGTGGTAGGGAACTGCCTTTGGAACTCACTGGGTAGTTCCTGCACAGCTAAGTCATTTCAGTGTCTATCATAAGGTAAAGCACAGCATTTAAATAGATAGCACCTGTCATGTTCTGTTTTTTTAATAAGGAGCTGACCTGGACCCTTGCTTCCTAGTACTGTGAACACTTAATAGTACATAGAAATATTCTGAAGTGTTAACTGGGGACTGAACTTCTTGTAAAGTCTATTTTTTATGCAATAGTATATAGTAAAAAACCCCACCATGAGACATCCTGGGAAACTGTATGGAAAAATTAAGGAGTCAACACGAGATACACTGTCGTCTAGGGCTGTTAAGGTTTCCGCTATTTTTCTGTATATATCAGTCTTGCTGTTCTATACAAATTCTAATATGTAAATAAGGGTAAATGCTTGTGTATGGTCAAGTGCAATGTTCTTTGTACAAGAAGTATTTTGGGTATGCTGCTAATGCTTATTATTTAATGATCTTAGTTTTACATACATTTTTGTTTGAGGCCAAATGTAATTATTTGCTGCCAGTCATGAACTTTAGCAGTAAAATTTGAGCCACAAGCAGGTGACAGATTTTCATAAAGAACGGCCTGTTAAAGGTCCACTCTGTATCATCTTGAAAATGGAAGTACCCAACGTGGGTATATGAGCATTTTGTCAGCAAATAATGAATTTGTATCTCTGAACACAAAGTCTTTCTTTTGCCTATCTTGTCAATACAAATAAAGTGTAATTTGACAGTTTTCTTTTGGCCTTGTCTTTCTTCAGGTTTGTCTTGTGTTTGCAGGATACCATATGGCAGTTCAGCAGCACATACTGCATTCCTAGAATATATTGTAAAGTATGAAATGTGCAGCAAGATGAAAGAAGAACATAGTTTACCCTGCTGTAGCAAGTTTGTACTGGTCCAGAAATAGAGCTGAGTCATGGAAACTGAAGATCTGCAGCTTCTAAACAGAATTTTAGGAGCATTTATTTCAAGTACTTTTACTTCTCCATCAGATATTAGGAATTTGCTTTGCAAGCTTTCATCTTTAACTTGAATATTACTGTGCCCAACAAGTTTTAGCCTACACCATAGCAGTAAAATCCCTACTCACTATTATGAAGACAGATACCAGTACTTTGAAAAAGTGTTCTATGCCCCCTGGGATTAAGAAGGGAAGAACAGTTTTGATACATGTGTCAGCTGGTGTTGCTTAAAACTGATGCTCCTTAAAAAACACAGAAACATTTAGGTTGGAAGAGACCCCTGGAGGTCCAGCAGTCAAGCTCAAAACAAAGCAAACTTCAAACAGGTTGCTCAGGGCCTGGTCCAAACAAGTTTTGAGTTTTCTCCAAGAATGGCAAGTCCACAGTGGCACTGGGAATTTTCTGGTTCCTTGGAGTGTTTTTGCATGCTGATGGGGAGCTTGACTGTGCTTTTTCAGGCTCCAGTTAACCAGGAATGCTGCAGTTGGTGCAAGGATGACAAAGGCAGCAAAATCCAGTTCCATCCAGGCAGGATGCAGTGGAGTTCCCTAAGCAACTGAAGCGGTGAGGAGTTACTTGAGTGTTGCTCTGCTCACGGTTTAGCAGAGGAAACCTAGCCCCTCTCAAGCTTAGAGTGAACTGAGCAGTTAAGGTAGGTCCTGTAGACTCTTGGGGGAAGACTTAAATTTTCCCTGTACTTCAGAGTTTTTCTGTTCCCTGAAATCTCAAAGGTACTTAACATTCATTAAAGCTTAATTGTTATTGGGTAGAAACCCCACTAATTGCTAAAATAAAAGTCCCAGGAATAGTATAATTGAAAGGTTAAGTTTTCATTACTACTTTCTGAAGTAACTGTGTTAATCACTTCATTGTAATTCCTGTAGGTAACACTTCAGAGGAACCTGTGGCAACTGGAGTAGTCCGATATGCAAACATTTGAGAACTTACCTGATGAACAGATCATTTACAAATGGTCTATGGTTTAAGTGAATGCAAAGGGAATCTGTAATAACTTCTTTGGAACTGCCTGGGATTTGAGCCAACTTGAACAGATATAACCCCTAGTATAAAAGGCAGAGATAATTGTCTTTGTTTCCGGGTAAGTCAGCCCTGCTTCTGTCTTATTTGTAAGGCTTGTCCTGGGGGATGCCTTGAGCTTGAGACAGGCCTGAGTTCTGTTTCTTAGCATCCTTCATAAAGTCCAACTGTTCAAATGTATTTCAGTACACTAGTGCATATCACAGAAACTTGTGTTAGAACAAGCAAAGATAATCCCCTGCTCGTTACATAGTTTGAGCAGTCAAGGTCTCTTTTCAGATTTTATTGCAGCAAGAACACAGCTGTGATTAAACTTGAAATTCTTCTACAGCTGTTTAAAACATTACATCTGTCCCTTTGGATCAGATTATTAATACAGAAAACAGGTATAATTCTTCCTTGAGATCTTGGTAAACGCTGATCATATTTTAAGATTTACAATATGTTCGGTAACTCATTAGATACTACAGTATTTTTTGATTCTTCCATTTAAGCATCTCATCTGTGGTGCTATCAGAATTGTTTATTTTCAAGGCATTTTTTCAGTATATAATCTTTTATACTCTAAGTAAAGCATGGGCTGTGTGAAGCACCTTCCCTGATGCTTTTTAGCTCTTTTTCATTTTTACCTGGAAAAAACCTCCATCCATACCCAAAACAAGACATGCCCCTCTCCTGTGCCACCAGATGGCTGATCCCCTGCTCTTTTGCCTGTGTTAAAACCTGCTGGAGTTACAGTGCTTTGTGGGTGCAAATGTCTGTTCATTTAAGTGCAGTGTTGAGCTGAAAATTTTTATTCACTGTCATTCCTCAGCACCAACCTGTTGTCTTTATTGTCTATTTCTAGTGTAATCTTTTTATTTCTAAATACAGCGATTTACTTAAATTAGTTTTCCTTGAAAAAGCACAATCCATCTTGAACTTTATGAATTGGCAGATTGCTTCATTTCATAAAGATTTCTCAAAGCTTTCCACAATTATTTTCTACAGAAGGTGCTGTGAAATTATTTTTGTAACCATTTGTGGTCACATAAAACAGTCTTGATTTTTTCCTCTCTCTTTGCAAGGGTGCTACAAAGCCCTGCATGTGTATTTCTTTAGTAATCAGACTGGTCAGGGCTGGCAGGGACCTCTGGAGACCATCCAGCCCCAGGCCCTGCTAAAGCAGCTCCCCCAGGAGCCGGCTGCTCAGGGTCACGGCCAGGCGCGGTTTGAATGTCTCCAGAAGAGGAGACCCCGCAGCCTCCCTGGGCAGCCTGTGCCGGTGCTGTGACATCCTCAAAGTAAAGAAGTTCTTCCATCGTGTTCAGAAGGAGCTCCTTGTGTTGCAGTTTGTGCCCGTTGCCCCTTGTCCTTCTGCTGGGCAGCACTGAAAAGAGCCTGGCCCCGTCCTCCTGACACTGGTCCTGGAGATATCTGTAGGCATTGATAAGGTCCCTCTCAGCCTTCTCTCCTGCAGGCTGAACAGCCCCAGCCCTCTCAGCCTGTCCTCCTAAGGGAGATGCTCCGGTCCCCTTGCCATCTCCATAGCCCTGTGCTGGCCCCTCTACAGCAGTTCCCAGTCTCTCCTGAACTGAGGAGCCCAGAACTGGACGCGGTACTCCAGGTACAACCTCACAGGGCAGAGCAGAGGGGGAGGATCACCTCCCTCGACCTGCTGGCCACACTCCTCCTAATGTGCCCCAGGATCCCACTGGCCACCTTGGCCCCAAGGGCACACTGCTGGCTTCTGGCTGATCTGCTGTCCACCAAGAACGCCCAGGTCCTTTTCCACAGAGCAGCCTCCCAGCAGGTCAGCCCCAGCCTGTACTGGTGTGTGGGGCTGTTCCTCCCCAGGTACAGGACCTTACACTTGCCTTTATTAGTTTCCTCTCTGCTCAATTCTCCAGTCTGTCCAGGTCTTGCTGAATGGCAGCACAGCCTTCTGGTTCATCAGCCACTCCCTCCAGTTTTATATCATCTGCAAACTTGCTGAGGGTACACTCAATCCCTTCATAATTCTTTATACTCAGATCTTTTATAGCTTCCAACCTTTGTTTGGCACTGAAACAGTATCTGAATAGCTATAAAGCTATGACCAGATGCATGTGTAGGCAGGTGGGGAGACCTTTTTCAGGAAAGTTATCTTCTAAACCATCTTAGACTCCCATTGTCTGGCTTTGCAGCTTATGTAGATGTGTGCCACCCTAACGACCCATGCAGTTACGTATGTTCAGTGTCATCTGCTGAGGTTCTGGTTGAAGGTTTTAAAATCTCCCTTGTATTACAATTGAAAAATTGTAAATGAATCTCATTAGGAAGGAAAGTGAATGAGATGCTGACCCGAGCTAAACTGTGTTTTCTTTGCAAGAAGTAGTGACGGTGTGACCTACATCCTGTCTGTCCTGTGTCCATACCCGTGCTGCTTTTACAGCACTCTGTGATCTGCCTGGCTGTAGATGTACTGAACAGCGAGGTATTTACATCAGCCCCTTTGACTTGTCTTCCTGTTCTTGTCAGCTTTAATAAACAGTTGGTTTTGTCTTTGGTTGGGGTTTTTTTGGTTGTTTTTTTGTTTTGTTTTTTTTTTTCAAAAAAACCCTGAAGTAGCACAAAATGCTGCTGCTTCTTTCTTGATTGTCTCTAATAAAGAAGTTTAGTTCTGTGGTATTAATCTTTAAGCATACCACGTATTAAGTGGAGAAGCAAGAACGCAAGGAAAAGCATGAAGTAGTGGTTCAGAGCAGATAGACTACAAACTTCTGTTTCCTGCTGTCTTCCTGATAACGAAGGGCATTTAGTAACTTAGCTAAAAATTGATGTGGAAAAAGGGGGGAGATAAAACTCCAACAACAGACCAAGAAGGTGGTGAAGAAAGACTGTGGCCAACGCAGGAGAAAACCCACCCGAATAGGTGTATAAAGAGTAATAGCTAGTGTCGGTAAGCTGGGCACTATAAGCCCTCATGCTTCAAACTTTAAGGCCTCTCAGAGGGATGACAAGAACTCTCAGCATCTCTAAAGTTGTTGCAAATGCTGATAGTGGGATCATCTCGGTCACGCTTTTCTCAGGCAGGCACTTCAGTGCAATCCTTAGCAAACAGCTATAGCTTTAGTCAAGTATGTTATAGACTGTTTCTATCCCTTGCAGATAATATGTGAAGCATAAACAGCACCACCATGGGAAAACACACTGCCTCTTTGGTCATGCTGATGTCAGCAGGTGCTGAGTTTCAGTAGCTCAGCCTGTTTGTTCAACCAGTTTTACTCAGACTTCTGATTCATGTGGAATATCTGTGGGGAATTTCGTGCCTGACACTCTCAGTACAATCCCAGAGTACTGCTTAATAGATGGGAAAGGTACAAAAGTAAAACCAAGAGATGGGAATATGTAGCTGGCTTTCACTGCAGGAGCATGTGTAAAGGAACTGGGAGTGAATAGCAATAAATAGACCAGAACTTAACAGCGTTTATGTTCTGACATTTGTACTGCTGCCCTTCGAGGTTTTGAACTAACAGGATATAAGCAGCTGGAATGATTTCTCCCTGAATCGCATCACAACATTGCGCTCAGGCAGCTCTGTCTGCTTGGAATTGGACCATTGCATGTGTGCATGTGAGAGAGACTCCTGTTTGCCGTGTGATCCTTCCAGGGTTTTTTGTGTTTTTATAAGCAAGCTTTAACATCCCTGTTTCTTCCAACTTGCCAAAAGAAAGAAATCAAAAAAATTAGGTTTGTGTCCTAGCCTCTTCACCCAGAGCCTCAGGGGTGTGTTCAGTAAGTATGGCACAGCTGGCTCTCTTCCTACACACAAGCACTTCTGGCTTGGTCAGTTTAATCTTTTGCTAGTACCTCTTCAGACTCGCAGCCTTCTCACTGACAACTCACAGCAAGGAGACTTTATGTTCTTTCCCAGTTTTCCCAGAAGAGTGGAGAGAGAGTCTGTTTCTCTCTGTGGATGTAACCAAATGGTTGGCTTTCACAGAAGCTGTATGGCAAGGTAAACTGGATGGTAAAGTATTTGTCCTGGCTCTGTACTTTCTGTAAAGATTGCTTAAACAAAAGATTTCAATAGCAGGAAGTTGCCCAAGCTAGCCAGGGCTGCACAAACATCAGAGAGAAGGGCTGGTGACCCAGCATTTTAAAATGCAGCATGTGACACAGGCAGGGAGGCTGGAAGAGTTTGTAGCTATATCCTTTGCCTTTACTCAGGCAGCTTTTCTTCCCATGGGACAGATTTCGCCAGCAGTTTCTCAGCTCTGAACAGGAATGTGTTCACCAAAAAAACCCCTGCCAGATCGTAGACAAGTTACTTTAGAGGACCCAACCTTTCATCAATGCATAAAGCAAAAGACTGAGTGAGGAAAAAATCCTGAGCACTGCTGCTTGCCAACAGTCTGCTGGTGGTTTGGGAAACGGAGACCGCAAGGTAAATTCTTATTGTTTTGTAGAAATCGTCTGTGTCAGGGCCAGAAGTTGAAGATGATGCTTTTGAGACCCACATCTGACTGCAGCTGCTAAACCAGCCACCTTCTGCCGTGTGGGCAGGAGACGCTTGACTGATAAGTCAGCCTCCATGCTTTCCAAAACAAACAAAACCCACGTGCTAAACCTCACACATAAACACATGGGCCAACAGTTGACAACTCCTACTGTGTATTTTGAAATGGGATTTGCACAATCCTGTTTCAATGAAGCCTTGACTAGGATGTGAATGAAACCCCTCTACCCTGCCTGCACAGGGCCATTTGCATGCTCTGTCACCAAATCCTTACAAGTCTTTTCTATAAATTTTCCCTTTGATGAAAGGGCTTTTTCCTCCAGTTTTCCTGTCTCATGTATTCCTTTAATTGCTAGTGACATAGCAAGTCCTGTGGCTTTGTTCTTACTACTGGGTATTTTCTCTGTAAATTCTGGACAGTTTAGAAGCAATCAGATGTTGAGCTTTCTGACAGATCTTGGGATCTTGTTTTGTGGGGCTTTGAGGGTTTGAAATGCTTTGTGCAGACACGTATGTATATGAGGTGGTCTCGTATAGAAATGAGTGAGGGAACTTTACTGACAGTTTTGAAGGGTGTTGGACAAAATCATGGAATAAAAAAATTGATCCAATTAAAGGCATTTTGCTTCTAAGGCATAAGCTTTTTATTGATGTCATCCATGACAAAATCCATCTATCTGCCTAGGAGGAATTCATCTATCAGAAGAGAACAGGAACAGTGTAAGTGAAGCAGTTTTTTGTGTTTATTTTGCCCCATTTTGCTCCCTGTGCTCTTTCCATGCTGGTGGTGCCATCTTTGGTGACACTGCCAACTGGGCTGCCACACACAAGCATGCTGGCATCTTTTTGCTTTGCACTAAGCGTTATTAATGGCTCTTGGCCACCCTTTAATTTGGAGGTTTTTGATGCTTCATGCTCTTACTAATTTCCAGAATCACACAGATCCAAAGTTGATGCAGGTTTTGGTGTTACACATCCAGCAGCAGTGATCGGCAAAGCAAGTTTCCATTCTCTCAGGGCAGTTAATACACAGTGGCTGAAACATGCTGCCTATGCTGCTTGATCAGGAAAGGAGCATCTGATGATAGGTGACCTTTTGATTTTCAGTTTATGCTCTGCTGCTGTACAATGGCACCACTCAGTGTTTGCATTTTTAGCCTATATATTTCTGTTGTATTGCTTGCCTTTAAACGAAGTATGGTCAGATAAGGAAGCTGGCTTTGAACCTTTTGAAGTTGCTGTGAATCTGATTTATTTAATTCAGAGAGGAATTTCACCAAGCCTTTCTCTCCCCTTCCTAGTTTCCTTGCAGTAGGTCAGATGATGATAAGCAGGAGTGCAGCAGTGGAAAGCCTTCGAATCAGTCTTTGTGTGTCCTTTTTCCCCTGTACCATTTTCACTGTTGAGCCATTTAGAAAAGGGCCTGAAGGTTGATTGAAGATGCCCATGCTTCTTCAGGTGCCTCAGGGTAAGCTGTTTTCACCCTAAAAGCTTATCAGCTCCCCGTGGTTGCCCAGTACTGGCAGCTTAATCCCCATGCCGTATAGCCAGCTCTTGGAAAATCCATCAACAAGCAGTCAGCATCCTTCTAGGCTGCCTGTGCTAGCTGTGTATGCCTAACAGGTGACATGGAGCAGAGAAGCAGTCTCATTCTTCTGTTTACATGGTCAATCTATTACCATGACTGTAGGTAAAGCAAGCATGGTACAGATTCCATACTAATATCCCTCTGCAAGAATGTCCCCACCATCCATGTGCGACTTTGACATCACCTCTCCCTCGTTCCACAGATCTGCAGGGTACCAAATGGTTTCTGGAGCTGCGTGAACCCTCTGAGCTGGACAGAGTTGCCATCTCTTGGGCAGCAGTAGTCCTAGAACAGGACAAGGGGGCTGAGTCGTCAGATAGAGCTGTGGGCTGGTACTTCTCTGCATGGGTTGCAGTGGATGGTTGTGTGCCTTATCTGCTTCCTGTTAGCGCAGGATATAAAGTAGTGCTGGCTGTTCATCATGCTGGCTGTCTCTGTAGGATGGAGGAAGAGGTAAAGCACAATTAACGGCACTAGTAAGTACAGCAGTTCTTATATACTTTATATGTTAGCATGTGTATCTTTGTGTGTATGCAGAGGGCAAAAAAATATTAATGGTCCCAACTATTCATGTAAACACAAGAATAACTTCCTATCCTGGTTTGTTTAGGCACCTTCGTGTACTGTTAATGGCTCAAAAATTAAAAGATATTGCTCAGTAGGATTTGTTACTAAAAGAAATGGTCCTTCAACTGCTCAGTACAGCGGGTTCTCTTAGCAGCATAGGGAGACAAAGCCCATGTAAAATCTGTCAATAATCAATTATTGGTTGTTTGTAATGTTTAAAAGGAGAAAATAAATTGCAGACCATACCTCAGGGTAGCATGTATTTTTTCTAATTCCATTTTGGGACTCTCCTATTCTGAGTGGTATGAAAGTGCGCCTTGGATTGATCAGACTGTCAGCAGTGTTTGGAAAATTATGTATTTTGCCATTGCTGCCATAGCACCTGCAAAACGTGATGCTTTTGTTGCTGAGAAATTCAAACATTTTAAATAAATATCAAAGCCTACCCAAAGTGCTCGATTGGTTGATAAGTGTGCTTACATTGTTGCTCTGAAGCACAGCATGTCGCTCACATTGCTTTGTTCGTGCATGCTTTGGGACAGGCAGGTAGGCAATGGTCAGGTCTACCTTCTGTTTGAGGTGGTGTGGACATAGTAACATCAGTGGTAAAAGGAAATTACCTTACCCTTCATCAGTTCATGGTATTTGTTTGCCCATTGGATTTGCCTTCAGTTAAGCATACAGTTAACCTCTTTTCATTCCAATTAGTTGAAAACTAAGGATTTCCTTCCTTCTGTTTTGAACTGATATGTAAGAGGAAATCCGTAGGTGTTCCTGTTTTGAGTAAACCTTATACTAAGGAGTTCTGCTTGTGCATTTAAAAAAAGAATTGAAAGAAAGAAAAAGGTGGTATTGGTTCAGACGTAATACTAGAAGTAGCAGATCCACTTCTGAAGGCTTCGCAGCCAAAGAGTACAGTGCAAAAATGCTTTCTCCCGGTTTACTTTTAACCTCTGGTTTGTCTTGGATCTGATTCTTAGTAGGCAGTCTTATCTTACAGAAATTGCAGCCTCTATCGCCACCCCTTTGTGGAAAGAGTCCTGCCTGTAAAAGCATGAAAATGCATCCTCGTGGGTTGCTGTTTTTCTTCTTAGCAGCATGCTTCACTCCCACAGCTGACTGCCAGAGTCAGAAGGTAAGTCTGTGAGCCTTTGTTTAAATGTTTATTGAATGGTTCTTCATATTTGGACGGTTGCATGTTATGAAATAGTCTTCCCCAAAACTCCTGTTTTCATTTACATTTAGTTAGATGCAGAATAGCATCCATAATTAAACTTCAGGACTCTAAGGCATCTTCTTTGCTTATGTGGGTATGTGTGTAGTCCAAACTGAGGAACTAAAAGTAAGGTTGAAAGGAGCTGCTTGAGTTTTAGATCAGGTTAAATTTGTATTTAAGTTCAGCACTGAATGCAAAAGTAGCAGTATGAAAGGAATACATTCGGCGCCTTTGTCTTCCACTATTTTCAGTACATGTGATGGCAGCTTAGCATCTGGCAGGACAGGTCCATAAGTTTCCCAGAGGAATTTTCTAAAAAAAATGGTTTAAATCTCCTCAAACTGTTGCTTTGCAACAGGGTAAATACCTTTGTTTCAAGTACGTTTCCCAGCAGCTCCCCAGTGAAGAGTGTGGAATACTTCTCATTTTGTCTCAGGTTTCTTGATTTGCTTTTGATTCCTTTATCTCTGTTCTTGTGTTTAGCAGCAGCAGCTAGAAGAATGTGTGATGCCTGTGTAGATCTGTACTCTAGGCTCAATGGTGAGGCAGCACATTTTCGGTAGGCTCGAACTCATTTATTTGTACTATATTGTCTTCTGCCATCGCCCTTCTTGCGTCCTGCTTTGGAGGAATAAACTGTCCTACAAAGTCAGAAAATGTGTGGGGCATTTGGAAATCCTATTCCCCGGGGACCCGAGTGATGGAAGAGTTGTCTTGTCTTGAATGACAGAGGGGCCCAGTGGGGAGCGGACAGACTTGTGCTAAGGAAGGTGCGTGTCAGCCTGGAAAGACTTAATTTAGGAACAGCCACAGCACTGAAAAGATGCTTCAGTGTCAGAACTTTGGGTGGAAGCTTTTGTCTAGACCCTTTCATAAAAGGGCCACAAGCGACGAATAAGCATACAAATAAGCTAAGAGCTTCATGAACCTGTAGGCTTGTAGGATCATTGAGGTGACCTGAGCACGAACCTGAAGTGGCTCTGCTGGTGAGTTTTGTTTGCCTGGAGTCATGGGCTCCAGCCAGATGGGTTCCAGTATAGTAGTGTGATCAGAGGCGTGGGCTCACATCTTCAGCTGGTATAAGTGGAAATTTCAGTTTCTTCACTTTGAGATGCTGTGTTGATTTCTGTAATCACTGAGATGTCAGGCTTGGCATGAAACAGTTAAAATATCAGGTAATGAGTACTTGCTCACGGAGAAGTGAAATGTTTTGAATCACCTCTGCAGCACTTTATTTAATCCAGGAAAAATAATTCCCTTTTAAGAGTTTTTTTCCCCAAGAGGTTCCCTCTTTTTGGAAAGAGAATAAACATTTGAAAGGTTACAATGGGAGGTAAGGAAAAATAAGGGTCTAATGAAATCTTCTCTATTTAGGCCATTGAATCTGATTCCAGTAGAGGTGCTGTGGTTCCACAAAAGGCCTCCACTGGTTTGCAGGAGCCTGGTAGGGGCCATCAAGAGAGATTTTGTGCTAGCTGTTTTTCAGTGATGTTACCTCGGGTCTCTGGTTTGATGGCTCAAACAGGACAGCAGATCTGTTAGCCTGACTTGGGTTGTGTATTCCTCCTGCAATGGGCTGGGGAAGATGCAGCAGATGTCAGAACCATGAAAGTTTTTCTGCTGGGAGGAGGCCAGTCCCAGGCTGTGCTAGAGGAGGAATGGAGGCAGGTGGGAAATGAGGGGAACGTTCTCTGCATCCTCCTGCCTTCAGCGCTCTGCAGCTGAGGTGGTGTGCAGCACCCAGGGCAACAGCTTCTTGTGTTAAGTGATCTCTGAGGTCGATTGTTCATCCTCATGTTGAAAAGTGTCTTCCATGGACAAATGCAAAGGGTTTGTGTCCGGGAGCCACCGGTCTGTTCAGATGAAGTGTTACTGAGAACTTCTTGGGAAGGTACATGACTATAATGACTCCAGCATGTGTCTACAGCTCTGTTTTGTAAAGGGCAAATGCACTGGAAACTCGGTGATTCATTAGATAATGTCTGTTTCCAGAACTGACTCCCAGGATTGTTGGAGCCAAACACTGACGTCCAAATGTGTTTTTCTTTCTTCCTTGAGATTTTGCCATGCAGAAGGATTTGTGTTATGATTTAGGAGGAAAAGATAAAGGGTGAAAATGAGGGGAATTAAACTAGCCCTTCAAAGAAAACCTCCCCAGCTTATTCTCTTGAGGTGGAATAAGATAAATATGAGCACTTGAGAAGTAAGGGACCTTTGTGTCAGAGTGAGGGGGAAGGAGACACTGCAGCGTCCAGAAGCTCAGATACGTCTCAGCTAAGCAGAGGGAGCAGTGGCTGCTCTTGCACGTGCAGGGAGAGAGCCCAGCCCAGCCCTGGCGAGGCAGAGCTCGGTGTGGATGGACAGAGGCACCCTGGCTCTTAACTTCTTTCAGTCTTAACTTTTTTCAGCTACAGCTAGATGTCTTCTGCTTTCAAAGTGTCCTTTAATTCTGGGGCTGCTTGAGAGTGCCAGTCCTCCTTTTCTGTTGCTTTGTTCCCAAAGTGTGATACAGTCCAGGCTCTCAACATCACCTGATCAGAACAGGGACCGTTTTCACCCCCTTTCCTTGACAGATGTAGCCACCATGCATCTCACTGACTCTTGGCCCACCAGGCATCACAGGGGCAAGCATTCCCTCTTGCTGCTTCCCCTCCAGTGGCTTCTAACTTGGAAACAGTGGTTACAGATGAGCCCAAGGGAGCAGTGCATCATTGTTTTCCATGAGGTTGTGCCCCAGGAGCCACCTCTGACTCAAACTCCCGTGTATTTTTCATCCTTTCCAGAATTCGAGTATCCAAACTGTTGAATTTCATGTCCCTTGATTCCCTCTTCTGCTTTCCTAAGAAGCAAAACACTTCAGAAAATGACTGCTTCATCAGTTCTGTCACCCAAATAAGAAGGGAAATATTTTTTTTTAATTATTTTCCACACAGATGTTTTCTTCCTCTTTCCTCCTGCTTCTGGCTGCTGACACAAGTGTGTTTCCTTATAAAAAGGGGAAGATCTTACTGGATAGCTGCCTAAAGTTCATGAAGTGTCCTAGGAAGGTAGGGTCGGGGGGGATTCCACAGTAACTGTCTTGTCTTAGAGACCTGCAAGTAATTAAAGATGCCAAATGGGAGGAGTGACAGCCCTTCTCTCCCGGTGTCCATCTCCATTTAGAAATGGAGACATATTGATGAAAGAAAGAGAAGAAAAATAGAGTAATGAGTGAATAATGGTGTCTTCCTCCACCACCATGACAGAGAATACATTTAAAGGCCCAGCTGTGTCTGACAGCCAACTCCTGACGTCTGAAAGTAAAGCTGAAGTAGAAGATTGGAGTTTCAGTTTAGTGTTTTGTGCTCTACTGTTTGTGTGGTCTTTTTCATACAGATAGGGTAGCTCAGACACCTGATAAAGGTTTGTTGGGTAATTCTGACAATGTTAAGATCATAACTCATGGGAAGGCATCCACCTCTGTGTTTCTTCCTTGGGCATCTTCCCTTTCCTCTTTCTGAGGTGTTGTGTCAGTGAAGGTTAAAGCTGGGATTTGATGGGACTAGAAAGGCAGGAGATGTACTGTTCTGTCAGAACCATGTGCCTGGCTTCAGCTGGCTCATTTCAAAAGCCCAGCTTTGATCTGTAGACCTAATTTTTACTTGAATCAACTGGTTGGATGGACTTCTTCCCTACCCCATCAATGGCATTGCTGTGTTTTGCTCCATGAAAAAGGAGACGTCTCCTCTAACTGCACTGTGTGCCCGTGGGGTGGATACATAAGGAACAGCAAAACTGACCACTGTCCCGGTGGATAAAATTAGTAAAGCTGGTGCTCACAGGACGTGGATAGGTGGATTTGGTGGACCTCAGATTGGTTTTGTGCCATTTATAAAGCAAGGGAGTCCTTGACATGACAAGTTCCTTGGGGATTCTGCCACCAAAGGAAGTGAAGCTGACTGTACGGTAAGAAAAGCCCCAGAGGCACAACTAGAAGTTAATATCCTTGTGGATGGCAACCACAGACACAGCAATCACTTTCTTCATTGGGCAGCATTCTTGCATGGATGGGTGCAGAAGGTGAATCCATGAAGATGGGAAAAAGCTCAAAAACTCCAAGCAGAGGGAAGGGGGGTGTGAGTCAGGAAACCATTCCAGGGAGATGTCTCTGTGGACCTGGGACTTGAGGGTTATCTCTCAGGAGGTTTTCCTGACAGGGTCTGCTGGCTATCATCTGGGAGGGCCTTCCTGAGCTGTTGATAACTGATGGGAAGCCATGAGCTTCCTCCCTTGCCTTGAGGCAAATGTATACATTTGGGCTTAAGTTCGTAGGAAGCAAAGCTGAGATTACTGATGGGATCCGAAATGCTGCTGCATTAACGGCATTGTTCAGGATTGGCTTAAAAATTCCCAGATCAAGGCCTCCTCCCAAAATTTGATCTAATGTTTTTGTTTTTAGAAAATACAGTGCCTGTAGAGGCACAGTTGTGGTGACCTGTGTGCGTTTTTTTCCACCCAGTGACCTTTTAGGGCAAACATAGCTTGTGCCTCCCAGCTTTTCTCTGCCATCATCGGTGAAAAACATTCTCTCTTTTTAAAAGGAGCATGAGGTTTCCATGCAGTTGCTTGACTCCAGGTGCTCAGAAGTTCAAGGAAACACTTTTGGGGTAAAATTGTGAGCTTTAATGACAAGTTTGCATATAGTGATGATTATTTGCTCTGAGGCTGTGCTTTTTTTGTCTGCTCTGGCTGTGTTTCTTTTGGAGATGCAGGGTTGGTGGGTACAGGGGTACAGAAAAGCTCTGTGAGGAAACCTGAACCGTGAAGTTATTCTGGTTAGATGGAAGGGCTTGTGCTGAATTTATCACCAACCATGTGAATTATCCAAGTCTTCTACCTGATCTTCTTGCTAATGTTCATGGAGCCCTTCTCAGCTAGGGTGAAAACATCAAGAGCCATCCAAGCAGACAGAGAGCTGCAGAGCACCTTTCCTTTTAATCCACCACCACCCGAGCTGCCCCTGCACCTTCTCAAAGACAGCTTCCCTGAGAAATACTTGTGTTAGCAGCTCCTGGGTTCTGGGAAATAGACTGAACTAATGCATTTGGTTCTTCAGACCCCTGGAACAGCAATGAAACCACCAGTGAACTGGATCGCATCAACGGCATGGAAAAGAGAAACGCTGTGTTGCATTTTTATTCAGTGTCTTCTGGCAAGGGTTATTAATTTAGGGCTTGTCCTTACATACCACTACCATGTGTTTGTAAAAGATCAGCTTAAATTAACAGTGTACTGTTATGATTGTTCTAGAAATGGTTAGAATTTTTGCTGAGGCATAGGGGGAAGATAAGATAGCTGTGGTCTGCCCTATTGCCTTCTAGCTGAGATGCAAGCAAAGTAGCATGCAGCAGCATGACATGATGGTTTAGTCCATATGTGTCGTACACCTCCCAGCAGCTGCACTGGTCACTGCCCTCCCCAGTGGTATCTAAAGAATGGTGCAACGTTGATAAAGATGTTAAAGGTTGGCAAGATGAGTGGCTAGGGTAACAATTTAATTTTTGGCTTATTTCCATTCTGTTTTTTCTTTTCAAGTTAAAATCCATGCGATGCAATATCAAGACGATGTTTACCTTGAATACAGCATGTACTGCTTGTGCTGCAGCGCCTAAAATGTTATGTCCAAGAGGCTGGTTAAAGACCACCCAAGGATTAGGAGTGAGGGACTGCAGGTAAGGCCTATTTCCTAACTATGTTAAGGTTTTGATGCAGCCTTGCTATGCAAGGAGTAGTGTGTATGCCTTCAGGAAAATGCACGTGGGTTTTGAGCTCTAAAGGTCCAAGGAGTTTGGTTTTCAGATGTGTGAAAATGGATTTATGGCCCCTATTACTGTTGCTTTAGTATCCTTCCAAATCCCAAGGACTTTTTGCTGGGCATAAGGTTCTGTATACACAGAACAAATTACATGATAAATTACTTCTAACTTGCCCTAAACAGCCTGAGTTTGCTAATCCTGCTGTAGCAACTTAATAGAGGTCTGTCTAGCATAGAAACCCGTTTAAGATGCAGAATTTTGTAGTGGATTAGTAAGAAAATAATGTAATGACAGTTCCCTTTGTATATCCTCCCAGCCTCCAGCAATAATCATCTGAACTTTTTACCTTCCTAGTTCACTTTATGACAATTGCTTGTTCATGTGTTCCTTGCTCTTACTCTGTCGAGTATGGCTCTAATAGGAAAAGGGTAGAGGAAAACTGAATTAACCAGGAAGTTTTTGAAAATGAAACACTATAGATTATTGTTTGCATATCTATTCAGCAGTGAATGTTAACTGTTAATATATAGCTCCATTGTCTACTGTTTTCTGTGATTCACTATTCTGTCGAAATACTTCAAAAATAGCTGTGGCAGTTTTGCAGTTTGTAGCAGTTTTTGCACAGACACACGTAGGAGTCAGATTGAAGCCAAAGCAGCAGTGCTATTGAGACAATTTCCAAGTTCCTTTGGGGAAGGATGTTGTGCCAAAAATAAAATGAAGTGTAAGAATAATGTGAGTGTATGCAGCTTTTCTGGATGTTATCTGCTCTTGTGGTCGTTGTTGGACAGACCCAAGAATAGTTCTGTACTTCATACGTGCAGAACAAGAGGCACTGCCACCAAGGGATGTAGAGGTGATGGATGAAGGGTTGAAAAGAAGATGCTTCTTTGGGGGATTTAAGATGTTTGTCCAAGATTGAATAGAGAATCTGTGAATAACACAGCTGTTATATCCAAATTTCCAGCATCTCAATCTAGAATCTTTCGTGCAAGACAGAAAGGGACAAGTCCTGCATGGAGATTCTTTTTCTTTCGAGGTTATTTTAGGTGCAAAGCCAAGTGTTGAGTCACCCAGGAGTTCCTAACTTTGTTTCAATGCTGTCAACCCGCAACCCTCCAGCATCCAAGGGTTCTGTCCTGATGTCCTCAGGCTGCCGAAGGTCCTGTCTCATGTCCAGCTGCTGACAGATTTCACATAACCAATTAAATCAGTGGGCATCCTTAGAGAAGACATTAACCCAAGTGCAAACTCTTGTGTGCGTGTGTGGCAGAGGGAATGAGTGCCCTTCCTTCCATTCAGAGTTCAGTGCGCTGCAGCCTGCTTGCTTAGAAACCCTCCAACAGGCATGTGGTATATTTGTGTTGTAATAATGAATTTTGGGTTATTCTTTTTAAGATACACTGTCAAATTAGGAGAAAATACCCTTTCCCAGCCAGGGTGCCATCACATGTGTAAGAAGGAAATAGAGGAGAAAAAGTGTTGTCCAGGATTCTGGGGTACAGAGTGCTATGGTAAGTTTTTCATCTTTTTATAACGCTGTCTAGCTGTTGAATAAGTCAAACCAGTTTTAGTAGCAGGCATTAAATATGCATTGAGGTGATTAATCTTAATTATTCTTTGAACACTCACAAGGCCTCCCGTTATCTGTCTGGGAGGTTCAGAATATAATGGGGAAGGAATCTCTCCTTCAGATTAATTGAATCCTCTTACATTTAACACATAACATAACCTCCTTTGATGGAACTTCCTTTTGTCTCTTCTTTAAAAATAAGCTTTTGGGAAGGGATGTTTTTGTTCCTCTTTAAGAAAGTTTCCAAAGGAAGAGGAAGATATTTCTTTCTGATGTCCCTCTAGTCTGCAGTGTGTGTGCCATGTGTCCTCCTGTATAGTCTGGAGTTAGTCAGCCATTCAGCCACAGAAAATACTTAGCAATTCCAACCCAAGGTGAAAATAACTGTCCCAAAGCTCCCACTTTGTCCCAGGTTTATGCCAAGTACATAAGAATTTGGTTTTTCTTGTCTCAAAAATCCCAAAGTAAGACCTGCTAAGCTAAACGCTTCTCGTATGATTGACTGATTGCTGGGGTATGGAAAGGCACTCTGTAGTCCTGCAGAAAATGGGAGGATGTTTGGGTGCTTGAGCCTGTTCTCACACGAAGTGGTTTGAATAAGCAACTAACTTGGTCAGAGGAATCACGTGCCTAAAATGATCAGAAATAGTCTCCAGAATTTAGAGGTACCCCACTCCAAAGTTGTGTGGACCATGTTTTTCTGAGCACATTTGCAGCTTTTCGTGAAGTCAAGAGGGAGCTAAAAATGCTCAGTGTCTTTGCAAAGCAGGCTGCTGTCTGTCCTGAGCTTCAGAACTGCCCTCAGATGTTTGATACCGCCTTTCACTGATGCTAGCAGCAGTGGTTCAACCTCAAAACATGTTTCAGTGCTGTCACTGAAATGTAGTTAGTTATGGCCCATTGGGACTTTGCCTTAGACTTTTATTAAAAGGCTTTTCTTAGATAGCAGCTGAATTGCTCCTTGGTGCCACTCCCTGCCAGATTGACCAGCTCTGGGCTGGTGTTAGGTGTGTTGGATAATCAGACAGGGACTTCGCTGGTGAAGAGGCCATTGCTTTTGCACAACTGCAATGTTTGGGGGAAGAGGGGATGGGGATAACGTGCTGGTGGTTCAGTCTAATCTTACCTGGTCTGTCTCTTGCCTGCTAGAGTGTCCGGGTGGATCTCAAAATCCCTGCAATGGCCATGGGACATGCTTGGATGGTATACAGCAAAATGGGACCTGCATCTGCAAGGTCAGTGCATGATTTATTCTGAGGGTGATGTGCTTTTGTCAGAGGGAGTTGTATAGCATCGGTGCAGATGCTCTGGATGAAGGCTGCCCTTCTGCCTGGAAGGACATTAGCAGCTTCTGTCATTCCAGCATCATTGTGGTTTTCCTGGAGGCTCAGTGTGGTCTACAGTAGCACTAAGATACTCTTTGTGAGAGTATGGAGTTGGATCTCTAGGGAGAAATGAAGACAGAATTGCCTGAATTTAACCCTCTGATCAGTAGAAACAATCAGTGTCTTTCTTGTCTGTGGCTGCAGGAAGCCCTGAGATACTTGCCTCTTAATGAGCTGCACCTTTTCCAGACTTGAATGATATATTTCCCAAATGAACTGGTCCCACGCCTTGGCAGGCAGATCCACCCTCTCTCAGGAAAAGCAGGAGAGGTCAGAAATAGAATTTAGGACAGATGTTTATTTTTTTTCTTTACAGCTCCAGACTTAGTACAACAAAAGTATAAACAATTCCTGCACATTTGAGTCATATAGATCAGTGATTCTAAAATGTTTACCTTAATTAATGTGTGAAACTTGAAACTTTCTCTTATGAACTCATGTTGTTACAGTATCCTTAATTATGTAATTGTGAGCTAAAATCCTACTTCTTGGTCCCTTCTTTAGGAAAAGTTGATTTTGGATTTAACTCAAAGTCACCTTATATCAATTAAAATATATGCTGAAGGTCCCCACGCCCTCTAAAATCAATGTCAGAAGTCCTGTTGGCATTAGTGAATTCCGTATTCCCTTTTCAGAGGTATCAGAAGCCAGCTGGTATGTTCCTGTCTGTGATCAGGATGTTGCTTACTCAATGCCTGCCAGAGTTTTGCTGGCACTTTGCACGCCCTCTGTGTGTCGGCTCACACTGTGATCTTTGCCACGGGGGCTGGTTAATACTGCTATTATTAATAGCACTGAATATAGCACTGAACATAGCAGTTTTCTTCACTGTATTGCTTCAGCTGTCACGGAAAATAAGAAACAGGGAGAGACTTTAAACTGTAACAATGTGTGGAACAGTGCAATGATACGGAAAAAATAACACCTGGGACATTTTGGGGCCCTTCTAGGAGCAGTACAGTGGTTTTGCCTGCCAGAATTGTCGAGATGAAAATCGTTTTGGCCCAGACTGTCAGTCAGGTAAGAATGACTGATTCAAGTGAAACCTCCACAAAAATAACTGAAAGCAAGGAAGGAGGAGGGGGTGGTTGAGTGAGGAAGGGTGCTGGAGAGGAGGAGCGTTCAATAGCAGGTGTCTTGGCGTTTTGTCTTTGTGCCCTTCACTGTTCCATTAGACAAATGATTCTGTCTTTCACTCGGATCAGTCCATTTTTCCTATTGTAAATCTCTCTCCCCTTACCAGGACTATCCCAGTTTCCTCTCTTTTTAGCCAGGCTGTTACCTACATCCCTGAAGCAACCCACACTCACTTCCCAGTTTTTCCACACTGCTCCACTTGTCTCCCAGCTTCTTCCTTGTTGCCCTCTCTACAGAATTAATACACACAGTGCTGCTTCTCATGTATGGCATTTTTGGAAGCGATTTATGACCAGTGCAGCCTGGCTGTTAAAGGAGCCCTTTTTTGTCCAGCTCCTGGTTCCCTTGTATCCACACAGGTGAGATAGGTGTGATCTTGCTGGTTGTGCTCACACAATGACACCAGTGCTGGGCTTGCAGATGTGGTAGGCTCTGGTTCCTTCCACGCTGGCTTCAGGAGACTTAGACAAGTGGGAAGTTAAAACACGTGGCTGAAAAGCTGCTCTAGATCTTGCATTCAAGGCTGCTCTTGCAGGGTAGTACTTTGTCTTCTTGAGCCCAGGACATGCGGTTTGCCCTCTGTAAGCTTTGAGTGGCATGACCAATTTTTAAAAGGAGCTACATTTGCTGTGGGTTGTTGGTGGGAAATGAGGGTGCCAAGTCCCAGGGCAGTTGGCCAGCGTATGCCTGAATCCTTATGTACTGCCTTGTAGCTGAATGTCAGGTTTGCTTGGACTTCCTTTGCAGTGTGTGACTGCGTGCACGGGGAATGCAACAGCGGCGTCACTGGCAATGGAAGCTGTACGTGCTATGGAGGCTACACTGGCCCCAGGTGTGACCAAGGTAAATAAATTGATAGCTGTAGAGGGCCTGTTAGTACTAAACTATGATACGGGCTTGGATGCTTGTGTCCCAAAAGGAGCTGGGGAGCAACGAATAGCTTGGGAATGCAGAGGGAAGATGATCTGAGCGCTGCAGATCTAGACAGAGGGTCTGGTGCCCACTCCATGGCTGTGGCAGAGATGTACCATCTCTATGTGCCTCTGTTCTTTCTCTGGAAACCAGACAGGTCCTTTCTTCTCTCTAAGCCTTGTGGGACTCGACTACCCAGGCTGCCAGTGATTTAAAACTGTCTGCACCGCTTATATCCCCTGGCTTTTGCGCCCACTTGGGGGCCTCGGGAAACCACATTTGCCTTCATTTCCAGATATTTCATAAGGTAAGTTGTATCTTCTGGCAGTGCCCTGCATGCTCAAAGGGAAACTGTCTTTGCTGTGTGATTCCAGAGCTTCCCCTTTGCAAAGGTGTGACATGCGAGGCCAACAGCGAATGTGTGGTAAGGGATGGGACAGCGATGTGTGACTGCAAGCTGGGCTACAGAAAAAGTGGGAGCACTTGCCAAGGTGAGAAACTTCTCTGTGACCCTAAATAGTCCTCTGTTTGGAAAAATCTTATTGCACTGGTATCTCTGGATGAATTTGATCACTGTGAATACAATGCAGAGGCTTAAGAACCTGTTTTTTAGGTACCCCTTTAAGGTTAAGGGCTAAGTTTTTGGGTCTCTTCTCACTTGGTCCTGAAAGCAAGAAATTAATTAAGTGTTGCAGGTTCCATCCAGCACTCACTTGTAGGTATGTACTAAATAACTGTGACAATGGGATATTGGTGAGTCCGTACCAGTCTAAATAGTAAGGTATGTAACTGAAGGATTTCTTCACTGATTTCAGATTTAAGTGTGTGAATTGGTTTTGTTAAAAGAAAGTCAATTAGATATGCATGTGATTAGCTAGCTGTGGATACCTCTGTTTTCATTGGCTTTTTGCAGTTTTTGCTGACCCAGCTGCAGTTTTATATATCCTCAGATATGATGGAAATTCAGAAGTAAATCCAAGCATCCTCTGTCACTCACACTTCCGTTACTGAAGTAACATGAAGAATGTGTCATCCAAACTCCTCAGATTAAAAACCCCAAAACATCTGCTGTCTGAAATTATTTTATTTTCTGGGAAATTTTAAAAGTTTAGTAGTATAAATTCCTTATAGTCCATTCTTTCCAGGCCTTTTGCATTCTGCTGTGCTGCAGTAAGTCTGTTTTGAAAAGAGGGATTTGGTTACTCTCACCTCTCATCTCTTTAACCGCAGCTCAGGATCCTTGTGCTGCTTCTCCATGCTCCCCCTTCGCCGTATGTAAGGTTCTTGGACCACAAAAGAATCAATGTACCTGTAAAGAAGGATTTCAAGGAGATGGGAAGATTTGCCAGCCCATAAACCCTTGTGTTGACAGCAATGGAGGCTGCCCAGAAAACTCCACCATTTGCGTTTACAGACGTCCAGGAGAGGTAAGGGCAGTAACGGCATGTCAGCAACCTGTAAGGGTCTGAAAAATGGCAGGGTGAGAAGTTCTTCAAATGAGTGTTGGTCAAATCTGCTGTCCTCACCTTAGATTTTGCAAAGGGGAACCAGACATGTCTTTTGTAAGGTAACTTCTTTTGTAAAAGATGCTGACTGCAGTTCTATAATCACTGTGTTGCCTTCCCTTAGGCATCTTGTGTTTGCAAGCCTGGGATGCGTAGGAGAACTCCTTCATCTGAGTGTTCTGTATTTCCCAACGATTGTCGGCAGTATTTTTGTGATGTGACTTCCACGTGTGAGCTTGATTCCCAGGGGAATCCTAGGTAAGCCAGGTTAAAGAAGCTTATTCTGCAGCTGGAATGGAAACTCAGTTTGGATGAGCTGAATTTTGAAGAAACTGTGAGCTAACTGAGGAGAATGGGCTAGAGCCACCGTTTGAGAAGAGCCTGTTTGTAACAAGTGCATTGAAAGCAAAGAGTTTTACATCAGTCATTGTAAATTTTGTCATGTCACAAGACACTTTAAATCTAGGGCAGCAGCCTTCTGTGGTGTGAACTGGAGACCTAGTTCCCCAAGTTAGTGGTGGCAGTGGGGTATTATCAGCTAGTAATCAGTTATTAAAAGGGAGATGTGTGACTTGTTTGCTCCCATTTGCCCTCACATGATTCTGAGGGCTAAGTCTTTATCTCTCCTCCCACTCAGACCTGTAAGCAAGAAATGCTTCCGGATTGACAGGGAAGGGGGAAGTTGAGGGAAGAAACACCAGACCTCATTTAGTCCTCTGAAGCAAATCACCTAGAAGTTGATACCCCTTAGATGGGAAATATTGCCAGGTCTAGGATCATTTTTGCATAATGGCCTCCCAAACACCAGAGAAAGCTTCATCGAGGATTTTGTGTGTTACCAAGAAAAGGTGGAGCTTCCCTGAGAGACTGAAGAGGGCAAGAGCAGTCCCACCTCCTTGAGCCTTCCTTCTCCAGTGCTGCTAAAACTGTTAGCATCCACCTGCTCACTGTGTGCTTCAGGCCAGAACTGAAACACAGCCGCTTCCCTTTCTGAAGATACGCTAGCAAAGTGCAGGACGCGGCGTTCAGCACAGTCCCTGCCTTAGTGTGTCTGTTCCCCAGCAGCTGGCAGTCAGCCCTCTGACACTGGAGTAACGTCAGATCCCTCCCCTGTGTTGCATGTCTTTGCATCCCTGAAACAGAAATAGCAGAGACGATACTTCTTGGACAAAACCCAAACGGGAAAAAACATGGTTATCAGCCAGTGATCTTAAGTAGTCTCTGAGTAATGACTATAAATCCGTGTGAATCAGGACAAAGATTTTCACATGTAGATAAGCTTTTCTGGAAAAGTCATTAGCCTGACTGGGGCCCTCATTAAGTCTTAAGAGAAACCGTAGCTAACTGATGTGCTTGAGCTGGCACTTCTCACTGAAGCTGAGGGGTCACATTGGAGCTGTTTGCTAGATTTTCACATAGGCTGTGCTTTTTAGGGATTACCTCAAATTGTCTGATGCTGAATATCTAGTTAGAAAGGTGTGGATAATTATATCGTGGCTATCTGTACCCTGAACTTTAGAGCAGACAATCCTTATGTTGATTGTATCTGAGAAAGCATCTTCATCCTCTTCGAGTAGGTCCAAATTCGCTTGCACTCCAGAAGTGTGCATATTTTTTCCTGTCACTTAGTTTAGGCAGAAGTTACTAAGCTCTTACCTACACCTTAAAGCTGAGATTTGTCTTTCAAGTGTAGATACCGACATGTTCTACTCATATTTGTTGAGTATGTTGGGAACTGTTTTATGATGGTTTGTTGTGTTTCATTCTTGTCTCTTAGCTGTGTGTGTAAAGAAGGGGAGATTGGAGATGGGAGAAGTTGCTATAAAGATCTCTTCAGTGAGATAAATCGGTATAATTCACGAGGAAGGTTTGCTAGGAACTTAAACGTCGCCAGGAAGATGTTTGGTAAATGTCTTTTGAATTTTTGGGGGGAATGGGACAAATGTGGGGGCAAGAGTGTGTCAGAAAAGGCTCGAAGCCTTTCAGTGTAATAGAACTATTTTTCAGTGTTTGACTCCAGGGAGATGATATGGCAGCCTTCCAGTACCTAAAGGGGGCCTACAAGAAAGCTGGAGGGGACATTGTACAAGGGCATGTAGTGATAGGACAAGAGGTAATGGCTTTAAACTGAAAGAGGGTGGATTTAGATCAGATGAAAGGAAGGAATTCTTTACTGTGAGGGTGGGGAGACACTGGCACAGAGCAGCTGTGGGTGCCCCATCCCTGGCAGTGCCCAAGCCCAGGCTGGACGGGGCTGGAAGCAACCTGGGCTGGTGGAAGTTGTCCCTGCCCGCTGCAAGGGGGTTGGAAAAGGTGGTCTTTAAGGTCCCTTCCAGCCCAAACCAGCCTATGATTCTGTGATTCTACAAAATTAAACACGTCACATCTCCGAACTCAGATTACCAGTTCTGGATTGTCAGTTGAGGAGACTGTTAAAGAGAGTACTGTGGCCGAGTGTATTAGGTATTTGACAGTCCTGGTGAAGGATGTACCATATCTGCACAAGAAGGAAAACGTGCCTTGGAAGTGTGATTCAAACCTGTTTGTATCAAACCACCAGTGTGCCTCCACCTGCGAGTATCTGTATTGAAGGCTCAGCACTCTTTCAAGTGTCGTTGGTTCTTCTAGCGGTGATGCTTGAGGCTGGTGTGCCATGGGTCCTCTACTTAGTAGAACATCTACTAAGCCCTTAAATGGCCTTCTTGCCAGCATGCACGTGTAAGTGGCAATTATGGAGATGAAAAGGCCTTATTCTATGCACCATGGTAATTTCTGAGTGAGCAGTTGCTTTGCAAAGGTAGCAGACTGGTTTAGAACCCAGGTACTGCAGGTGCGGGGAGTGATATCCACAAAGGTTAATTTTTGCCTCACTGTAATACAAGGAAAGAATAAGAACCCTTTAGCTCCCATCAAAGCATGTTTATGTTAGATACCTTCTCCAACTCATCTTCTACACAGTCTTCTCTACCTCTGCTAACTTGATGGAGCATAGAGATAGGGCTCAAAGCTCAGCTTAGCTTTTGTGAATACCCCTCCCTGCTACGTATCACTGTTGCCAACACTTGTTTTTTGCATATGTTTTCCATAATGATTTGTGCTATTGGCAACCGCATGACTATCTCTGGGATCCTAACTCCTATGCAGTGGGACTTAAGAGCTAATGACCTTTGTTGATGGGCCATTGATGATCGAGTGAGGACTGACAACTGTGGGTTCATAGCAGCTTCTCAAGAAGTATTTAGTCTTGATAAATCCTGTTTACACCCAGAAACTAGTTGTTTCAAGGAGAAGACAGAGGACACTTGGCCCAAGAACAAGGTAGTAAGCATGTGGGAGGAAAATTATTATGAATATTCTGCAAATGTCAGCAGTGATTCAAAGTAGACCCAAGTCACCAGCGATCCTTCAGAAATCTTGTGGGCAAGTGCTTAAAACTGATAGCAGCCAAGCTGGGCTGTGACAGAAATACAAAACTCCTCCTTATTCCTTGTAAACAAGTACTAGTTACCTGCATCAGGCCAAAAATGTGTAGATTGGATTGTGCTGTTAACAAGAGGAATAATTATTGCTGGAGTTAAACCGTATGCCAAGTAACTACTTCACGTTGCCACTCTTTTTACAGCTTCTGGTTGCTCCACACTGCTGGCTAAATACGGGCCTTTCACTGTCTTTGTACCATCCCTTCTTCCGGTTCATGACAAAATGGAATTTAACGTAAGTTTTTTTGGTTTTAGCACAATTGGTCTTAGGATTCTTTCCTGCCTGAGTTCTGCAGCCTGTAAAAAACTGATGGGCACACGAGAGAGGAACTTTGAAAGGCAGTATTTATAGAAGCAATCTCTTGGGAAGACTTTTCATTGTCTGGTTAAGTTACAGTTTCATAGAGGATGTTGTATCCCTTGCATTATTTTTAAAATCTCTGTCTCTCTTTTCAATATTGACAGAGTTTGTCTGTTTTTAATGTCAGGAAGTGTAAGTTTCTCTACCCAGTCTTCATTTAAAGCTCTAACCTCCTGGTTGTGACTATTCTCAAAACTTGAGGTGGCTTTTCACTGCTTGAGGGTGGGGTTTTCAAAAGGGGCTGAGATTTGCATCAAAGTATTGGATTTTGGGCCTGTGGCCATGGTGTCAGTTTCTTGAGAAGAGCTTATTTTATTAATGGGGACAGCGAGTGTGGCAGGGCTGGGGAAAACTGCTATGGAAACCCAGACAAAGGTCTGAGAATTCTAAGCTTCAGCAAGTAGGTCCTGCAGGTCATATTGGGGTTTTTTATTTATTTATTAGTTAAATTGTATTCTTTTGCAGTGGTTTTTGCACAGTTAAGCCCACAGCCAGGCTATCCATCATTAAGATGAGAAGGTACATAAGCTGTTTTCCCAGGACAGAGCTAAAATTCAGCACACGAGCTACAACCGGAGCTCATGCAGTAGGGATTTTAATTGCTTGCTAGGCAAGGTGCCTGTTGTGTTTCAGGTGGCAGCTAACTTGCAGCTAGCAGTTGGTTATGAGAAGGTAAATGCCTTAAAAATAATCCATACAGACCAACCCCGTTTGAACATTACATTTCCAATGTCTTAAAAAACTGCTAGTGATGGAAAGCACAGAAAAGAAAGGAAGAAACTAAATGTGTATTCAACAGCTTAGACCACCTACATGGTCCAGCATAACCAAAGATACTGTATGGGGAGCTTCAGCAAGTTTTATTATCTGGAGCATGCAAAGATAGTTTTTATATTGTCCAAGTCCAGTAGGTTTCTGTCTAGGGGTTTCCTCTGAAGTAGGTCACTTGCAGGTTAATCAGTCTGCCTGTGTTTGAACGTATACACAGAAGCAAAAGACTTGCCACAGCGCTGCTCCAGTGAACCAAAATGAAGAGGGGAAGCTCAGTCTTGTATGCTAAGAATTCCTCTATGTGTTAGCTGGGAGAAAGGTAATGTTATGGCTCTTTCAGTGAATGAGGTTCTTGAAAGAACATGTCCTTTATCTTCTTTGTGTGGTCTTTATTCCCCAAAGGATACCACTGCTGAGCATTTGTGCAGAATGCACATCGTTCCTGGTCTGCATCTGATAGAAGACATGGTAAAAGCCAAGACTCTGTGGACCTTGTCAGGACATCAGCTAACATTCAGTAGCCAGGTAAAGGATCTCCTGAACTGAAGTCTTGGAGCGTTGCTTTCATGTAGGACAGACTGGAGGTTGAGCAGGGTTTCCTTGGTGCACTTTCTTAACCAGAAAACCTTTTTCTCTAATCAGCCTGCCTGCGATCAGAACAACAAGATCCTTTGTGGAGTCCAAAGCAAGGTGATTTAAGACCAGACACCCCAAGCAACCACTTCTCCTGTCCTGCAGACAACCAGTTAGTCAGAATCTGACTTGTGAATGGTCTTTCCTTGGTCTGTATGTGTATTCCAGAGAAGAGACCTTTTCCCTACACTGCTAGCAGCTGCAATATCTATGTGGAAGAGGCAGCAAAGTCTCTCTTCAGATGAATGCCTCTCCTTGGAGATGGTGTATTTGGACACAGCCACATGCTGAATATTTTCTCTTCCAGTTTCCCTTTTCCCCTCTTTCTATTTTATTTTTCTTAGTCGTCCCCGCAAAGGGTTTTTCATCATTATGTTTTGATATGGAAGGCTTTTTATCCCTTTTCCCTTTTCCGATTGACTCGTATTTTCCAGCATCCACTGTTCTCTCTCCATCCTGCACTTTTCCTGCATGCATGCTCACAGCTGGCCAAGGGAGAGCCATATGTTTCCTCTCTGAGGATCCAGCCTTGGCCCTGAGGTCTAGGTTGTAATACATGCACCCTGCATGCATCAAAAGGACAAAGCACTGTTTAGAGCCAGGGAATCCGAACTGAGCTTGTCGATGCTCCTTTTAAACTTCTCTCCTGTTTGTTTGCTCAGGAGTCTTTTGATCTGGGAAGTCTGCCCTCCCCTTCCTTTGTTTCAGCCAGAATCCTCGGTGATGTGAACTGAAGTTCAGGGCAGGGAGTTCAAGAGATGCATGTGGTGAAATAAAAAGCACAGGGAAGCTGCGGTTGCCTGAACTTGGATTATGGCTGCAGCACCAGTATCTTGAGCTGCTTAGTTTGCAGGTTACCATTGGAACACCTCCATACACCCAGCTTCGGTGCATGGTTGTGTACGGTATGGAAGGACCAGATACGTGCCTTATAATTCAGTGAGCCTGACTGGTTTGGCTTTGTTACGAAGACTCCTTGTTGGTGTTATTAACCAATAAAAGTTGCAATCAAAGCTCTAGTTACAGAATTGCCTCCAAACTCTGTACTGCATTGCCCAGGAGGCACTGTGCCTCTCTCCTTGTATTTGGCAGACAGATGCAGCAGCAACTTGATGGTCAGGGCACCCTTTTGTGATCCCGAGCTGGGATCAAGCACCGTTCATACTCAGGCGAACTTAATTCTAGAGCTGATTGTCCTGGATTAGGTCTTTCTGTAGTAAAACTTAAAAGCCCCCCCCTCCAGGATCAAAACGTTACCCAAATTCAAGTAGAGGCGGGATGTTTATTTTACACCCAGGCCACCCCTTAAATTTACTTTCTCCAGAGTAACTCTGGTTGTGCCTTCATCCTGCTGACCCATAGGCAGAGAACACTGAAGGGAGCAATGATTTATAGCTCTGTAATGATAGCGCAGATATACCACAAGAAAGTAACCCATTATTATTATTATTATCCAGACGTACATCAAATCATTTCGATATCAAGACCTGCCAGGGGAACTGTACAATGTTTTGCAAGCGAACCTACCAGCAGCCAATGGCATCATGCATGTGGTTAACACCCTAAGGAAGAAAACCAGCGCTGACAACCTCAGAAACCCACAGGTACACAGACATTTGTATTTCTTCTGTTTTATGGGACAGTGGAATAAACACTTCAAAAAAATCTGTTTTCATCATTAAATTTCTGAATCGGTGAGGCTTTTTATTTAAAGGGAAAAGGTTATTTATTTTGTTTCTAGCTCCTGATAAAGCCTGTTAGGCACCATTATGTCAGTGTACCATTAAAAGTAGCTAACAGCATCACATAAACCTGATACAGACATCACAGTGATGCTTTTACAGTGCTTGGATGCACAGAGAATTCTGCTTTTATGAGGAAGATCACTGCCTTCATAGCAGATGAGCTCTTTTTCAGTTGTATCTTGCAGAAAATGTATCTTGCAGGATAAATATCGAAAAAAGCTTTTTTCACATATAAATCAAATGAAGATTTTCTTTAATTGGTCTGTGCTGCATTTTGAAATTGTAATCAAAAATGTGTATTTACAGTAAAAATATTTAAAATGAGGACAAATAATCATTAGACTTTTGCATTTTGAAGTAATGTCTTGAATTTAAGACACTGGGGAGGGGCTTCAGGTTCAAGTTCCGCTAAGCGCTTTTCCCTGTTAGCTGAGAGAAGTTTTTGCTACATCTACTGCATAGATATGCCTGAGCTTTTTTATATTGTTTATATATGCAGAAAGCAGGCCCTGTTACCTCCTACCTCCTTGCAAGTTACTGAGAGAATGACACAAACTCTTGGATTTGGTAGGATTTTGGTAATAGTTTACACTGTTGTAATTAATCTATAAAAATAGTCAGACTGTGTAATATCATGGGTTTATTTTGTGTGTTTAAAAAACAGCTGGAATGTTGTGTTGAGTGTTAGTAGCACATTGGCTGAAGTGCCCTGAGGATAGTGTATAAATTGTACACGTTCTGGGTTTTCATATGGATTAAATTGCGCCCAGTACTGATGTTTGTCTGCCGTCACTTAAGATACTCTCAGTCTTACGACCTCCATGAGGATGTTTGCCAAAAAGGAGAGTCTGAGGTCCAGAGGAGCTGCAGCTCTGTGTTTGTGTACTCAGGTACCTGCGGAGAAGGATTTGCAGCTACTTTGGGATGGTAGGACAGTAAGAGAGCTCCCTGCAGAGCATGTCTTTCTCTGGACTTCTGACACTCCCTCGTGATGTTGGCTTTGCAATGAGGGCTAGTGATCACGTCAGCCATTTTTGGCATCAAAAGCCTTTGTACTCGTGTCCCTTGGAAATAACGTTCTGTGCCTTTGTGTGTTCTACGGGAAGCACCTTCTGCCAAAAAGCGTGCAGATTCCAGCAAATAAAGGTCAAACTAGTCCCTTCACAAGTTTTGATTCTTGAAGGGACATTCCTCCTTTTACCTTTGTCTTCATGGGCAATGTGGCAAAAAGGAAGGCATCTATTTCCCCTGTGTTTTCACAAATATGTGTATGTATTGTATTTTCTCAGTGGTGGGGCTCATTTGCAGGCGGCAGAGTGAACTCTTGTCCTCAAAGCAAAGGGACACTTGAGGTGACAGAGCAGCTCCACTGCCTACCAGAACTGATTTGTATATCACTGGAAATAGCATGTCTCTAGTTTTACTGATAGTGAGCAATTGCCTCTTCATTTAATGTGATCTGCAGATGGGATTAGGGAAGCAGAAGGGTGCTCAGGTGCATGGTACCTTGGAAAATGTGGTTTGTTGTGCATAGGAAGGGCTTTGTGCCTAGGTTGCTGCAGGCTCAGTCCTTGCTAGGTCAACTGGTCAATATAGAGGGTTTGAAGACCTAGAGGATGATGGTTTCCTGTAGACCTTTACATCCAAATCACAAACATAAACTGGCCAAGGGCATTCCAGTATGTGCTCAGACCTTGCTTCAGCCCCAGGCATTTTACTCTTCTTTGTATCTTCTTGCAGAAAACCATTGGTGAGATCCTTGCGTCAATGGAGATCTTCAGTAGATTTGAAACTATACTGGAGGTGAGCATGTCTGCATCTGCCCCAGGAAGATGTGGCATTGCTGCTGTTGAAAACCCCACTACTGTTTTTGTGGAAATTTTTGAATAACATTTAAACGCATCTCAGTGCTTTGGCTTGCTTTCTGTATGCTTTTTTCTGTGTAATTTCTTATTTTGTGTATTTTACATAAGCAAATTAATGGAAAAGATTGGAGCTTTCACATCTACAGGGGATCTGGCACAAGCAGCAAGCATACACGCCTCTTTTCCATCTGCTTCCCCACCTCCCTTTCCCCTCTCCCCTGGAGAGTTTGTTCTCCAAAGCATGTTTAGTTCTTGACCACTCTCCGAACAAAGAGTGAAGGTTTCATGACCGCCCATGCCAAGCTAGATTGTAGCGACCTGTTTTGGAGGGGCTAAATAAAAGCAGTTTTCAGGTTATAAACCCTTGAGGCTGCTGCCCAGGGTTCATTGCATTAGTATTTTCACCAGGGACAGACTGATTTTCCTTTCTCTCCATCAGAGTCATCTGAATCTGCTCTAGCATTGCTCACAACAGTCTTGGCCTGCCTGTTTTCAGCTCTGTGGCTGTTAGTTGTTTACAAATCTCACTAACTGCAGTTGTGATTATAGACCTGATTTTCTTTTTCTTCTCTTCAGGCAAAAAGATACGGTTTTAGTCTGTGTATGTATACTTTTGTGTTTAAAGCACGCAGGGAGCATTAGCCCAGCACCCCCTCGTTCAAACTGGCTGTATTCACACCAGTGCCTTCATTGTCTAAGCTATGTTTTTGTGGCATTTATGCCTTTGTTATATTACTTACCTATCCTTGGTGTCCAGTTGCCTCTTGTATACATTCACCTTTCAATAGCTCGGTCTCTAGTGGGTTGCTTAGTTTCCACTCCCTTCCTGATAGACCCCCCCTTCGCCAACTCGTGTTAGATCCACGATGAAATCTTTTCTTGGTTTTGCAGAACTGCGGCCTGCCTGCAATACTGGATGGACCAGGCCCCTTTACTGTATTTGTACCCAGTAATGATGGTGTGGATAAGTTGAGAGATGGAAGGCTTATTTACCTTTTCACAGAGGTGAGAGCTCATAGTACTTGAAGCCATCCTGAGCGGACTGTGTTGCACTAGGCTGTGCTGGAATGGCTTGTGCAGCGTATCTGATCGTTGCTTGAAGTTGTTCTTCCTGGGGATGGCTGAACCATGTCTTTGTTTCTGTAAGGCTTTGAGAAAGAAGTGAATGCTGATGGAATCTGAAATGAGAACTATGGTTAACCAGATTGGTTAAATCTGATGTTTGGCTTTCTTTCCTCACCCCAGCTTTGGGTAGGGGAAAATGAAGGAACTTACTTGCCAAGTGATTTCACTGTTACAATACATTAGCACTGTCAGTCATTGGTTAAAAGAAAATACAGTTGCCTCCTCTTACTCCTGAGCAGTGACACGTTATCCAATTCTTATGTTCTCTTCTTTCCTTAGGGCATAAATAAGCTTCAGGAACTTGTGAAACATCATATCTACGCTTCAGCAGCGGTAAGGCAGGCAGCTCTAATTCCACATGATTGGGGTCCTTCGAGCCAGCACGTTGTCAACTGTGTTGTTTGGCATAGAGGTCGGAGGGTTGATGACTTCAGCTGCTGCTTCTTGGACTCTCCTGGAGGAGCAGAAATGTGATTCAGGATCTGATTAGGCAAAAAGATTACCATGGAAGTGGTTGTTGAAAGGGACAGCTTGTGCTCTTCCATCACGAAACTTGAGTTTCCTGGGAGTGATGGTTCCTCTTAGTTGGATGGCCTTTACAGTGGAAATATTGTCTGGCAGTTTGCTGCAGGCAAATGCTCTTTGTTATCACTTTAATTTGTTAAACGATTAATTAAGAGTTTACCTTAATTATGAACTCTCCAGCCTACAGTTTCCCTAAAACACTAATAGCAGCAATACAAAAGCTATAGCCAAGCGAAGAATTGGTCCAAACTTCCTTCTGCTTTTCCTCAATCCTTGGGCTTCACCAGTGGCTAAAGTTAGAGATGGAGAACTGGTGCAAGTGAGCCTGTGCTCTGACCCAGTACTGCCAATTTTGCACCAGCATTGCTGTGTACTATAATGGCAGGGTAAATAAAATCAATACAGTGCACCAGCAAGACGTTTTCCCTTATATAATAAACAAGATAAATGTTTAAAGTTAGACACAAAACCTGCGGAGGAAGTGAATACTCAAGTATTATGGTATAATGTCATGTCCTTCATTAAGAAATATCAATATTATTCCCATTCTTTACTGAGAAGGAAATGTCAGTCCTTGTGATTTTCTTAATGCCAACAGAGAAAATGAGCAGCACTTTGACAAAACGTAGTCAATGAATACAACATGGTGACAAGCTGAGCTACTTTTTAGTAACCTGATGGACACAAAAGTAGCAATTATCTTGGTTCTTTTCTTACAACTTCTCAAATCAATTACATTTCTCAATACAGTATCTGCAGCTTACATTTTTGCTGCCTTTAGAAATAAGCTTTAAGTCAAAATGTATTTCCTATTATGCTTCTGGCCAAGCTTTCATCATTTATTGACCATGTCCTGCAAAAATCCCCTTATTATTCTGACCTTGCGTGTAGCTGTGTTACTGAAAGACACTATTCGTGCCTTTCCAGCACTGTGGCCACCAGCACTGTGTTTGTGGTATTGCAGACAATTCAAAGTCTTGGTTTTCCTTATGTCCGATTGTTTGTGGTTAAGGTATTTACATGAAATGTAAATGTTGAAGTCACGTCTGCTTTAGAATGTTTTTTAAGTGGTGGGAACCATGGAAGGATTTTGTAAGCTCTACTGAAATGATCTTGCTTTTTTGTGATACTGTCTCCTTGTGTTTTTACAGGTGACTGTAGAGAAACTGATAATGATGCCACACATTGTTACTATGTCTAACCAGATAGTTACCATCAACATCAGCGCAGATGTAAGTATGAATCAAAACCCTTTTGGGCAAACCCTCCTGTGCAAGGAGAAAGTCTGGATGTGGTTCTGAACAATGTGGTTTCAACCCATCTCTGCTTCCTCCTCTACTTAAAGAACTAGACTTAAATGAGATCATTGAATTGGTTTGCTTCTTATCCAACCTGTGACTCCACGAAGTGGCTTGACCATTTGTGTGGTTGTACTTGATGTTGTGTGCTGTCTGTTTTCTGTGTTGGTTTTATGTAGTTGATACAATGTAATGGGCTAAAGTGCAGATAAATTATTTGTGTTTCTGCATCAGGGAAGAATTCTGATGGATGAGTCAGGGATCCCCTTAAACATGCGAGACATTGTGGCATCAAATGGTATTATTCATACTTTGGATGGCATCTTCATCCCTCCTTCAATAATTCCCATTTTGCCTCACAGATGCAATGAAGAGCAACATAAAATTGTGACAGTAAGTGAGCTTCTTCCGTTCTCACGCTAACGGTTGCTGTAGACCCCACACTTACCCGGAGGGACAAAAGTCTGTGTAAATTGCATTTGGAAAATGTGTTCTCTTTGAGTGGTCCCTTGATGTGAATTTAGGCAGTATCAGCACCACCAATGTTTCTTCTGCTAGCACTTGGCACTGCTCCCCTGGCAACCAGCAGATGTTTCTTGCAGATTCTTCTTTCCTTGCACCCATCTTGCCTTTGATTCAGAAATACACTTGCCGTATATGATCTTCACACCATAACCCAGCTGACAATGGTTTGTTCCCGTCGCTGTTAGCATTGGTGTCCTGTCGTCTGGACGGGAAGCAGTCATTCAGGAGCAGGAGCTACAAATGCGGTGCGGTATTCTCACCTGAGCAGTTTTGAATGCCTTAATTTAGGTGCTTATTCCCCAGTTTGATCATTGGTAGCTAACTGAAGGAAGAAGATGAGGCTCTGAATAGGCAAGAGGTACCTGATTTGGAGAGACACAGTTAAGCCCAAGTGGCCAGAGGGCCCACACAGCTCACTGATGTAGTGAGGCGTGCTGCATGGGTGCCCAGAGTGTTTTCCAGCATAGCTGTGGAGCAGCTGTGTGGCTGATAGACTCACAGGGTGAAGACAGACCCCATCTTGCAGTCAGGTGCAAGTATCTCCTTGAGACAAAGGAGTCATTTTATTTAAGTGATAAACTTACCCCATTTCAGAGCACGGAAACTCCTCCCTAGAAATGTTTCTGATACATGTTGTGATGTTTTGGATATATACTGGGAGTGGTAGCTCTGTAGTGTTCTTGGCATGGGGAATGGGTTCCTTTAGGAAGATTAAGTTTCCCCCTCTTGTTTTCTTAACAGGGCTCTTGTGTAGACTGTGAGGCCCTCAACAACAGCATTTGCCCACCTGGCAGCAGAGAAATGGTAAATATTTTTGATTGTTTTGGTAATTTCTTCTTTGCATGATGACATACACTGATATAAGGTTTCTAACCCAAGCCACTTCTAAATAAATGGAGAGCAGGAAAGGCAGCCAGTAGAGAGGTTTGTTGGAGGATATATTCCCCCCACATATCCCTGCTCTGTGATCCCGGACTGTCACCCGCTAACTGCTCTGTGCTGTTTCTTATTCTGAAGTCTGGTTGCTGAATCAATGGAGAGAGCTGTGAGACAGTCTGGGCTAAACGAAATTGTAGGCTTGCAGCTCGCTCTTAGTGCTTCTGCTCTGCTTAAGGCAGAGTTTTCCTGCTCACGTGCTGAGTCTGCTAGCTCCTCCAAACTGCTAGAACCCAGCCTGATCCCACCAGTACCATCCAGTATTACCATATCACAGCAGTACTGTATCACAGCCTGTGTCACGGCCAGAGAATCACAGCAAGCTTCCTGTGCTGCAGAGGGTGAGAAATAATTTGTTCTTGGCCTATGCTCCCTGTTGCTTCGGAGATAAGCAGAGCTAGCTGAAGGTGAAGTAAGGAGGAGTCTGGGGGCTGGTGTTTGAGTTGTCCCATGCTGAGTTTAGCAGAACAGCAAGTTCCAGGAAATCCCCATGTAAAGGCCAGGCCCAAGCTCTTTGTGAAAGCCAGAGAGGTGTTCACCACTGTTGACTGTTGGGCGTCATCTCAGAGACCTGACTTTCAGAAGAACTTGCTGATGTCTCAGCATGAACGTCTGAGGTAGAGCTCTGCAAAATCACTAGTCACTCATTTTCCTCTCTGATTGAGGCAGGTGAAGCCAGAATCATCTGGAGCCCAATTCTGCCTGTGTCTAACTCCATGACACATCACTGAGCATTGTTCCAAAATTACTTGCAGTTCTTTTCCTCCCCCTGCTCTCTCTTCCCTCTGTCTCACCTCCCTGTCTATCTCACCTTCCTCCCTTTTTTCCATTCCCTCCCTCCCTCTCTCATTCTCTCTCACTCCCCTCTGCCCCACTCTCCCTCCCTCCTTCTCCCCTCTCTCTTTCCTCCCCTCTTTCTTCCCCTCTATTTCTCCACTCCGCCCTTTTCTCCCTTTTGTCTCCTCTCCTTCCCTTCCTCTCTCTGTCCCCCTACCCTCTCCCCCTACTCTCTCCCACAGCATACTAATTTTAGAAAAAAAGGGCAGCACCTTGGCTCAGACCTGGGGACTGCTGGGAGCAACAGGAAGCCACCATGTGCCTTCTTTCGTGATAGGCATGCCGTAACAGTATCTTGTTCACCTTGGCTCCTCCGTGAACTTCCTCAGCTCAGAGATAGGCATAGTTGCTCTGTGCAGCAAAAAGAGCAAAGGGCAAGGTTACAGTGCTGACGAGTTGTTGTGTTTGTACAGGAACCAACGCTCTTCCCAAAAGAATGTGTCTATATCCATGATCCACAAGGCCTGAACGTCCTGAAGAAGGGGTGCGCCAGGTACTGCAATCAAACTGTCATGGTGAGTGTGATGGAAGACCACGCTCCCTTTGAAAGGAGCGCAGCTTTGCTCTTCCTCATTCATCAAGAAGAGCTCTGACTCCTTGAGCTGAGAGAGGGCTGGATGGGAGCAAAAGCAAAGCTGTCCCACGCAAGGGCTGTCCCCAGGACCATCACATAAACTGGCTACCTGCGTTTGCTTTGGCAAACAGAAAGAACACAGGGTACCAGCCTGCTGCGAATGCTAGAAGACAGCTCAGTTAAACCCGAGTACAATAATAAATAAAATCAAGGATGCCAGTTGCAACCATCCAGCCTGGAGGAAGCCGTGAGTCAAACGGTGCGGTGTTAGCTCTGGCATGTTTTCTCTGAGAGTGCCCTGGTTTTAGCATTTCTCCCAAAGGAAACCGAGGGAAAGTGCTGTGAGCTGTGAAGTGATCGCATCCTGTTTAGGAAACATTGTCAGACGGTTCAGGAAAGTCACTTTTAGCAAGCTGATGGACCTTATGCTTGTGTCTGCAGCTCCTGAGCTCTCACAGTGCTGACTATATGAAATGATTTGTGGGTGTCTCATTAAATACTGCTGATTGTTTGTCTTGTGATTGTTCTTCCACTGGTCATTCATGATGAGGCGTGTGATCCAGGGCTGATACATCCCTCCAAAGAATGCAATCCTCAGCAAAGATCAAGTAGGAGTGAGTGGGCCAACACTGTTGAACAAATAAAAAATATGGACCCTACTCGTTGAAGCCAGAGACAGCAGAAAACAGTGATTTATTATGAGAATAGGTTGTGAGCAGAAAGAGGGGGTTTGCTGGAAATTAATCTAAGTGCCAGAGCTGTTAGAAACGCAGATGCCAAATGAGATGGTCCATTTCAGTTCATGGCAGAGAGGAGAACCAGGATTTCAGAATTATGAGGCAGGATTACTCCAGGCAATTCTTGTGAAGTCACGTCATACCTTTGCAATTTTGCTTTTGTTTCAGAAACCTGGGTGCTGCAAAGGATTCTTTGGTCCAGACTGCATGCCGTGCCCAGGGGGATTTTCCAGTCCATGCTATGGCCGGGGAAATGTAAGTATGAAAGATCCTGCTGCGTTGCAATGTGCAGCTGAGACAGTGTGGTTAGAGAGTGTAGCTGTAGACAACTGTAATTCAGTTTGTGCTCCAGAGCTAAGCCCATAGCAGTGGCAGCAGAAGATCCAGGGAGAATGGCATGTACTCGGTGTGTTTTAGATCTTGAGCTCTAGTGTGAATCATGTCATGACTGCTGGGGACAGCTCTGCTTATGTGAGACACTGTATTACTACCACCACTCTTCAAAGTCCTGGGTTTTATTGCAAGTCTCAAAGTACCTTTGATAGCTACCAACACCTCAGCTTTGCCTTGGTTCCGTGAGTTTCCATCCCTTTGTTTTCCTTCTAGTGCAGTGATGGCATACAAGGGAATGGCAACTGTAACTGCTTTGAAGGTTTCAAAGGAATAGCCTGCCACATCTGTTCAAACCCGAACAAGCATGGCGAGAACTGTGACGAAGGTTGGTAATTCTGATGGAGGGACTAGAGGAAAATGCAGGGCAAGGACAGAGTGCAGGGTCACGTATCCCAGATTCCCTTCTGGCAAAACCAGCATCACGAAAGAAGTGACGGAAATGTCATCGTGGTTGTCCCTTCAAACAACAGTGGAGAAAACACAGCTGTTTTGACAGTGGTGACTGGGGTCTTGGAAACATCAGCCAAATCTAGGTGTGGGGCTTTGATTTAGATCTGTCCTGCTAGGAAAGAAAAGACAGTTGACAAGGACCTTGAGCTTGATAGCCTAAACTTGAACCTGTCCTTACAGCTTATAGAAAACATGGACCCAGGCAGTCACAGGGAGTGTTCCCTCACCAGGTTTCGGGTTATGGTGGATGTCTCTCGGCAGACATCCCTCTGTCAAGAACAAATGGGATGAGCATTTGGTTCACAAAAGGTTGTGAAGGAAAGTTGGGAATCTAAAAAATGCCTCGCTGTGCTGGATTCTGGACTTTTTGTAGTTACTGATCTTACTCCATGTACTTGTCAGATTGTGGCTGTGTCCATGGTGTCTGTGACAACAGGCCTGGCAGCGGTGGTGTGTGTCAGTCCTGGTCCTGTAAGGAAGGCTATACCGGCAAGTTCTGTGACAAGACGTCCAAGAACTGTGGCCCGAGCGGACTGTCCCAGTACTGCCACCAGAACGCTGTCTGCAGCCTCAATGACACAACAAGGTCAGTCTTTTTGGCGTGCCCGTTCAGGTGGGCACATCCTCATTGTACAGGCACACAGCAGCTGTGAATTGTGTATGTCTGTCTGCGTTCTTCTTGCACGGGATAGATTAACGCAGCCAACCTGCTAGAAATCAAAGCTAGGTTCTTGCTTGCTTGAGGGGCTCAAACTGCCTTTTTGCTCTCTGCTGGCTTGCAGAAGGGGCTGCTCTATCTGTGTCCCTTTTGTGCTTATACTTTAAGGTGCATCTGCATGGATGGGTACGAAGGTGATGGGTTTTCCTGCCAACCCATCGACCTGTGCGGTCAGCCAGAACGAGGAGGCTGTTCAAAGAATGTAAGTGGGGCCAGACGGTAACAGTATGGAGAAGCAGCTCCTGTCCATCAGAGCAGGAATCCAGGACTCCTGGGACTGTTACAGATTTTGTGTGCTAACTTTCCCTGTCTGTAAGATAAGGTGAAATAACAGGAACCTTGACACACTTGTCATAAGGATGTCAATCATTTGGGTTGGTGCCAAAATGCAGCACCCCAAGGAGAGTTGGGCTGGTTTGCACCAGATGTTTGGGCAGCCACGGAGATGAGCGGTACAGACAATTTTTGGGTTGTATTGATCTTCCCGAGTTCTTGTAATGTGTGTTGGTTTCTCTGTTGCTGTGTTTAGGCTGTAGCTTAACTGTGAGCTCCAGCTTGTATTTCCAGTAGCCATCAACACTACATTATTATCCTTAGTAAAAAACTCTGGTGCTTTATAATGGAAACGACTGCCAAATGGTCAGACCTCATTATAATTTAAACATCTTAGTGGCAGGAACACATTGGGCTGTGTAGAAGGAAATAGGACGGCACTGGATACAAAGTAGGTCTTTCCTGAGAGAGATCTGGCTCCCATCATTGATTCCATTGAACATTTCCAGGCAGGAGATTGTGTGAAGAGAATTCCTCTTCAGGGAAAATCTCTTCTATAATGCAAGAGCTTTACAGGATGGTAGGGAATGCCCTGGGAGTTCTGAGCCATCCTAGACACAAGTATCTGCCTCGCTGAAAACACAGAATGTTTCCAGAATCACTATATTATGAAGCTGCCTGACTTTTCTGGAGAAGATGCTTCCACCCCCATCCCCAGCGCTGGAGTCAGAGTTGGTCACTCATAAGTTCTCCACAGTCTGATGAAGGATATTTGCTGCTGTATTTGCATTGTGCTTCTATTTTGCGCTATTTGCATTGCATTTGCATACCTTCTGCTGAGTGTCATTTTTTTCCTCTCCCTTCTCTTGGAGGCTGCGTGCACCAGTACGGGCCCCGGCACTGCCACCTGCCAGTGCAACACAGGCTGGACTGGGGACGGGAAAGCCTGCGTGGCTATAGACAACTGCGTGCTGGAGAGCAGAGGGAACTGTCACATCAATGCTGACTGCGTTTATATTGGCCCTGGCCAGGTATGATCATGCTAAGCAGGCTGATGGTGGACTTCACATTTACTAAGCTGCTCTGAGATGGCCCTGGCTTGCCAGCTGTGGAAATCAGGCTGGTCAGCTGCAAAGGCTGCGTGGCTGCTGCCAGAAACACCGGTGGCAGCTAAACCCACACAGCGTACTTGCATGTGGTGAGACGCAGTGATGTGTTTGAGGCTGCTGCTCTACTCTCAGAATTTTTTGCAACAAAGGGAGGAGACTGCGCTCCATAACACATCTTGGTATAAGGCATCAGTTGCTGTGTCCCTCTTGTTCCCAGATCACAGCATTGTCTCTGGGTGATGCTAAAATATACAGAAAAGCGTGTCTGTGGAGGGAGCTGGGCCGGGAGTCAGGCATCTTGAGATAGGAGGAAGGCGTGCAGGAGAGGTGGCTTCTCAGGGTGCTGCTTCTCAAGGTGCTTCTTCCCACTGAGCAAGGAGAGCATTGGACAATGTGCTGAGAAAAGGAGCCAAATCTTTAGCAGGTTTTAGTGAGATGAGATGTGCCAGTGCTCTCCTAGCTATCCTGAAAGCAGGAACTTTGGAGTTAACCCCTCCTCTCTTTCTGCCATTCACAAAGTCTATGTCATTCCCTTTGAAAAGCTGAAATAGAGATGGAAACCATCACCTTCAAGTGACCACACACAGAGCCAAGCAGCGCAGGGGTTCACTGTGCTTGAGTAACCAGGCAGTGTGCGGGCTGTGATAGAGGGTGGTGCTCTGCTATCTCTAAGGAAATATCTCCACATTTCCAGGTCTCAAAAGACCGGGAAGAAAACTTGGGAAAATAAATTAAGAATAGGTTTTGCTGCCTTAGACCTTTCCTGGGTAGCAAACGAGGATGCTCTGATAGGTCTGTAAAATTGAAATGTCTCTTGCTTGCAGAGCAAGTGCGTCTGCAAGAGGGGTTATGCTGGTGACGGCTACAACTGCGATGCAATCAACCCATGCCTCATGGACAACGGTGGCTGCCATGACTTGGTGAGTAGCTGAAGAGCCGTCCCAAGGCTGGCGTGGCAGTGGAGGTTCCTCTGCTCCCTGACAGAGGTTTTGCAGCCATGGCATCGAGAGAATTGCAGGGTTTTATGTTATGTCATCTTACTGGCATGCCACTGAGGTGTGATAAAGGTGGATCCTCTTGATTTTTGTGAGTTCACACAACCAGAGCTATCACATAGGCTTAGCTGCATGAGGTATAAATCCAATGTCACCATAAAGGCAACAGGAGGAAGGTGCCTGCCTGTGTGTGTTCCCATAGCCCCGGCCACGGAAGGCCAGAATTCAATTCGCAGATAGGTGTAACACTGCATAACCTGTGTTTCTGCTCTCTCATTTCTCCTTTCCTCGTATTTGCAGGCTACGTGTGTGCCTCTTGGGGGAGGAGAGAGAGCCTGTGCTTGCCCTGAAGGCTACGTTGGGGATGGCATGACATGCTACGGGGACATTCTAAAAGTGAGTAAAAAGCAAGTATCTGAGGTCTTCTTGAGATTGGAGAGAAGTGGCTCTGCTCTCACATTCCTTTCTCTGTTACCTGAGTTGCCTCCTCCTCTCAGCCACCAGCCTGACAGCACGAGTATGTCCCAAGGCGACAGGGACAGAACTGATGCCAAGGCCAATTATTGCCAATGAAACCATTGGCAGTGGTTTCTAAGCTGCTTCAGCCCTGTCTGTCCTGTGCAATAAGTCATCTTTTCTTTGTTGTTTGGAAGGTTTTTCAGGTCAGAGCTGCTAGGCTCATTTTCTGTCATTAGAAATATCAAAGGCCGTTGTGGATTCAATCCCTGTCCCTGGTAAACATGAGCAATTGCAGAAGAGTTGAAAAGAGTTTGGGGTTTGGGGATTTTTTTTTTTTTTAATGCCTGAAGCTTGGGTTTAGGAGTACCCATCCCTCCCCACGATACGTGGTGCCGGTACTGGCTGTGGGGTGAGGGGCATGTCTAAGTCATTATTGCCAGCTTTGATATCGCATAGGGCTCCTTTCCCACACCCTGGGTCTCCAGCCCTGCAGCCTCCGTGCTCAGCAGGGGTAACCCTTCTGTTGTTTCTATTTGGAAGGAGCTGGCCAGGAATTCCCACTTCGCGGGCTTCTACAACTGGATTAAGGTAAGAACAGCCATGGGATGCCTGCACAAGTTCTGAAGAAGTGAAGCCTGTGTGAACACTGCTGTTAGAGGAAAAGCAGCTCCATTTATCTTTTTCATTAGAGAAACACAAAACAGTGAAGGAGGAATCATTACAGAGCAGGCATGTAGAAAAGCTCTGAAGTTTGTGATAGTGTGAGGGTCATGAGTGTGTTTTGGGAGGCCTTGTTTCCAGCACAGGAGGAAGCTGGAGCTGTGCTACACTTAATTTTGATGATTGTATCATCTGTAACTCCTGGCCATCATAAAATAGTACAGAAGGGAAAGAAAAAGAGGTAGCATTGTAATAGCTATTTTTCAGAAGAACGTGCTTTGAGAAGTCAGACTCCTCGTTCCTTTTCTTGTTACTGCTTCCCGGTCTCCAGTGTGGCAGTAACAGAGATGTTCCACAGACACCAGCAGGTCTGTGGGAGCATGCTATGATGTACGGCAGCTAATTGAGCTTTAGCTTACCTGTCCTGCTGCGTACCTTGCTTTTGCCAGGAATAATCTTGGTCCCTGCCCCAAACCTGATGCTGTGGGTTCAGGAGGGATTTATGGATATGACTGAAGGGGGTTTGAAGATTAATCGAAGCGCGAAAGTAGGGCTTAAAGCAGCAGGTTTTCCCTTGGCAAACGGGTGTCACCTGTCTTGCCTGCACCACCTGTGGCATTCATTGATTGCCAACAGCACTTACCTGCCGTGCCCAGGAGAGCCTGCTGTGCTGCCCAGCATATGCCGTCTTTCTGCACATCCCTTTCATGCGACTGCAAGAGCAGGATGGCTGTTGGTTATGTGCTGTGGTATAGATGTGACAGTGTCACGTCTTACTTGTTCATTTTTGTGCTTTGGACAACAGAAATCACTCTTCAGCATCCCAGCAGGAACCAATGTCACTGTCCTGGTGCCATCGGAGGAAGCTATCAAAAACTTGAGCCAGACTGAAAAAGATTTCTGGTTGACGCCCTACATGCTGCCATTTTTAGTCAGGTACGAGGAGACTCCTGCTTTTGCTTTACTATGCCAAACAGTAACAAAGCCATGAACTGGATTTCTGCTGATACAAGACCAACAAAGAGTCATCTTAAGATAAACATAGAAGCAAGATTAAATATCTAGCAGGCAAAGAATTTCTTAGGTCTTTAAAACATAACGGACCACAGGCAATGGGAGGTGGGTTTGTTTTCCATGTGTTTGCAAAGAGAGATTTTCCCAGTCATGTAGATGCAGATGGCATCAGGACAAGTAATTCCCTCCATCATTCTCTCCACACGCTTAACTACTTCATGTGAGAGACGTGAATGTTGGGTGGTATGGTCTTGTCTCTCTGTTATTGCAAACAGCGCCCTAATCTTTTCTTTACCTGTCTTTGTTCCCTTCAGGGCCCACTTTCTTGAAGGTGTCTTCACTGGTGAAAAGCTCAAAAAGTATGACAGGCCAGAATTACCCACCCTCAACCCACAGACCAAATGGCAGATAAACACCAGGAGCGGTGTAAGGGTTTCTTACATAATGCACATGTACCAGTATCAAACTAAACTGCTCGGGAGCTGCTGTATCCAGTGGGGAGGCTGGATGGGACACTGGTGCCCTCATACTCAGACATCTTTCAAAAATTGTACCCGGATCCATCATGTGCAACCTTGAACAGTGTATTTCTCTGGAACTTGCTTGACAGTTTCTAATCCTTTTACTTCTCCTGATACTTTTGCAGGTGTTAACGATCCAGAATGTGAGTATAGTCATCAGCGACATCCCTGCCAGCAACGGTATTATTCATGTCCTCAGTAAGGTACGTCAGTACGTGCAGTACTGGGAAATGCTGCAGCTGTAGCAGCAGGTTTGTGTGGCAGCATCTGTGATGGGGCCAAGGAGGAATACATGTGTGGACCGTTAGGGATATGATGGCAAAGATATATTTGGTTATCACAAGGTCCTGACAGATGTTTCCTGTGCAGCAGTGTTTAATGTTTAAAATACTTGTCTCCAGGACAAGCGAGAGGGAAGTTCCTCTTCTCTTGGCTGACAGAAGAAGAGTTAAAGCTATTGCAGAATTGTGTAAAATGAGGCCTTTTCTAACTGCCTTTCTTGCAAGCAGGGCAAGAGTCTAGTGATTTCTCCCAGAGCCACTTGCCCAAACTTGCTTATGAACGCGTTGTTTCCACAGGTTTTGTTGCCACCTGCAGGAGATATCCCACCAAGTCCTCCAGGTCTGCAGAAACAGCTTGATTCAGTTGCCTCATTCAGCACATTCAAGGAGTTGCTACAGGTAAGCAGTTGAGGTGAGCAACGTTGTGGTTGTCAGAACTGTCTTTTGAGTAAATGCCCACCTTACCCTGTACTGATGGACCAAAATTTGGACTGCCTGGTGAGAAAAGGGAGACTGCTTGTTTTCTGCCATTCGTGAGGGATCTTTTGGGAAAGCTCTTTTGAGCAGCCCAGGAGTTAAATACTTACAGTTAGTTTACAGTGGAAGCCAGCCTGTCTGCTGCAAGCACATTCATGCTTGTACAGGGCAGAGACACCTAGAGGAAAAGGAAGGCTTGCTCGTCATTGGGAAGCTGCACTTATGTCAGCGCAGGAGGAGGAGCAAGCAATTAGATGTGTGTGACTGAGTAGAAGCCCTGTATCCCATTTTCAAGCGTTTCCTCTAGCGCTCTTGCCTTTGTAGTTGATTTCATGTGTGGTTTGGAAACGTGATTACTAATGTTCCTGTTTGGACATTTTGTAGCAATACCAACTCATTGGAAAGATCGAGTCCTCTGAAGAATATACCATTTTTGTTCCTGGAAATAATTCCATTGAGGAGTACTGCCATGCTGCCAATGTGACGCAGTTGGTAAGGTCGCTGCTTGCTTACAGTTTGCATATGTATTGCAGTAAATGCAGGGACATGTACGCTGTCAGATCATAAACTTGAGTTTAGTAGATTTGAGCGTGGAAAGGGAAAGCATATCTGGTGCTAAAAGTTGGGAGAAATGTGGCAGGGAGAAATGAGAGAGTTTCCTGGCGTGTTGCAGTGGGATCTGAAAAGAACATTTGGACCTCAAATGCAAATTTATGGGTAGATTTGTATGTGGGTAGATGGTACAGTGTGTTCGCCTTCCTGGCTGGCTGTGGCAATTTTCAACCTTTGGAAACATTCCAAAAAGCATTTATGGCTTCATCCAGTAACAGAGTCATCAGGTGTGATCAGTCATCTGTGAAGGGAGTTAACTAGGTTCTGTGGGCTTAGTTAGCCATTACAGATGCTTAAGAACTCTTCTTATGCCATACCTCTGACTGAATTGTAGCCTAAGAAATCAAAAGAGTCCTAACATTTGGGGTTTTTTGTGGATTTAGGACAACGAGACAGTGCAGTACCATGTTGTACTGGGAGAGAAGCTCTTGCCCACGGACTTGAGAAGCGGAATTCATAAGAACAGCATGTTAGGGCTCTCCTACTGGCTCATGTTTTATCAAAACAGCACCCAGGTAAGGAAGGAAGACCATTCTGCCATTTGAGGATCTGGCTTGACCTATCACTTTCTAAGGCTGGTGGCTGGATACACCTATTTCTGTTTTGCACACGCTTACAAGTTTACCTGCTGTGATTGACAGCTGTTAGGCATTCCACGCAACAGGAGTTGAAGGTTATCGCATCAGCCATTTTCTTCTCCTTTGCAGAAGTTCATCAATAATATTCCTTTGGATGGAAAATTTCTTGAGACTAAGAATGGCATGCTGATTGGGGTTTCACAGGTCCTCCAGATACAGAAGAACCGCTGCACCGCCAATACCACCACCATACAAAAGGTAATGATGATTACCAAGGAGCTGACCCCCGTTTCACAGGGTTTCTCCACCTGCTGAACCAAACTGATGAATAGCAGACACCCTACCTTGCCTCTTCCACAGGGATGAGACAGTAGCTTGTGGTCTAACCCCAGATGAGCCCCACGTGAAATGGGGCATCACGGAGAGCTGGTACCCCCTAGCCTCAGCCTGTACTTCCAGTGCAGCAGATCTGCAGCTCGTGTGCAGATCACGTTCAGTTCCGTTGCTGGGGTGTTCCCACAGTGCCAACCAGGGGGCAGGCAGACACTCGGACTCCCAAATACTCAGCAGTAGAAGGAAAATCCAGCCCAGTTCTTGCATGGCATGACCACAAAGCATTCCTAGAAAATGCTGTGGTCTGCCTGGGAGTCATGGCCAAAGTCCAGTCCGCATGTATCCTGTAGCTCTTGGCCATCTGAAGATTGCAGGGTCAGACTGAGGTATGATTAGAAAAAAAAGTATTTGCAGCCTTGCATGAAGGAACTCCAGGCCTACAGAAAGCCCTACCTCATCTCAGAGACTCGGGAAAAGTATAGCATGTGATCTCTTGTGGTTTGTTTTGTGGTGCAGTCTCTGGAGTGCAGAAATAAGACCTTGTGTACACCACTGGAGTGCAGGAGTAAGACCTTGTGCGAAGCCTTTGATAGCAGCCAGGACCTGAGCATCATGCATCATGATTTTTCTTCTTTTGGTGTTTGGAGCCACGGAGATAAATACATCTTTGTCTTTGTCCCAGCCAGCAGCCTGTACAGCACCATTTGTAATTCAAGATTAGTGTCTTGGTGTGACGTGGGTTAGAGGGCACACATGTGACTTGTCCTCTTCTCTGTGCCCTAGTCAAGATGCGGGAAATGTGAGAAGGGGATCAAGTGTCCTGGTGGATCAGTTCTTGTGGTGAGTCTTTGATTCATGTGACATCTCACAGAGAGTTTGCAGATAGTGCTTTGATGTCCTTTTATTGCTCTATAGATGTCATCTCGATACCTGAAAAAATGCGCCCTTGAGTCCTCCGTGGCTCGTTCATTAGCAAGGTGCGTAAGAGAAAGCAGAAACCAAGGGAGGCTTGCACAGGAAAAACACCAACATGAACCATGAGGCTTCTTACAGAGCTGGCACCAGCCTTTCCCTGAATTTCAGGAGCTCTTTAGAGCATACAGTGCGGGGAGTTTCCCCCCCTTATCAGGGAAGAAGAGGTGGTTTTTTTCATCTTTTACTCTTTTGACATTATCACCAGGGAAAGCCAGTTTAGGGGTGCCAATAGCTATTTCCCAGCCTGGACTGTTGATTTGTTCACACAGATGGGCTGGTTGTGCCTGCAGCTTGTCTGTGAGTGAGTGACAAATGTTTCCAGAGCGGAAAACAACTAAGCATTTCATCTCCATGCAGGCTATGAATTGCCTAGCAGAGACATCTGGCTTCTTAGGCTTTATTACTATACTGTATGCCAAAAATTTTCCAATTACTTTTTTTCAGGATTCATACTGACATACATACCATGCATTTGGCAGGTAACAAAACAGGCTTTGTGTGGTGACCTCACATCTAGAAATGCTTCACTGGTCTCGGCTCTCAATACTCCATATTTTTAGGGCTGTTCCTGAAGCATAAAAAGCATTATTCCTGTGTTAGGCAAGAACACTGCCATATGCTCCACAACGTACAATGTTTGTCTAAATATTGTAATATCTTCTATCTTTTCCTGTGTTAATTTTAACTGCAGGAATTGCCAGGAAGCAAGAATCTCGCCCGCTGTGAATTACGCTCTGAGGGTACAAGAATACTTGGCTGCCATTTCACCTGTGCAAAAGTCTCTCTGGTAAGAAAAACATTTGCCTCTGATTCATTTTGACAACAGCAAGATGGGTATTAGAAATCCACCATGGAAACACAGCCTGTGCTGGAGTCCTGGCTGCATTTGTGCCATTGTGTAGCAGAGAGTGGGCTTGTCCTGAGAGGCACTCTCCATCCCGGAGATAGCGGGCACTGGAGAAAAACCAAACCTGCAGAAACGTCTGCACAGCGATGGATTGCGGTCTGCTGCTTTGGCATTGTTGCTTTGGGTTTTGTCCTGCAGAGGAAGAGGAGTTGAATGTTTGTAGTCTGGTTTCCTAAGGAAATGAGGCAAGAATGATGGTATTTTCCCTGTGCATGTGCCTTCCCGAATAACTGATGACTAATTGGAGCTGAACCAACGGGAGGAGCAGAAGGTCTCACGGCTATTACAGCTCCTACCAGTTCTGTGAAAATGTGTGGCTGGGAGGAAATGCTTGAAAAGGAAATGGTGAAAGAAAGACTTGTGTGAATTTGAGCTCTTACTGATACTGAAGCACTTAGTGGGAATGAGAGACTGAGGAAAAGGGAGAGAGGGAGCTGGACGTACAGTACTCACACGTAGAGCGTCAGCTTCTGCGTCCCTTCATTAGACAATGTTTCTCTTCATCCGTACTGTCCACCTTGGTCCCATCATGGTTTCCTCCCTCCATCGGTAGATGGAGAAAGAAGTGAGAACAATTAAATCAGGCTTCTGAACCGATACATCTTCTGGGAGAGCCTCTCTCTGCCCAGCAGAGTACCTTACTGGTGGGACGCACTAGGGACACAGGCGGGAGGTCGGCTGTGTGGGCACAGGACTGAACATTTACGTTACCAAATGGCCAGTGTTGCTCGAGGGCAGTGTGGACCTTTGTATGAAGCTCTGGGCAACAAAGCTCCCCATTTTAGGGGGTTTACTCCATCCCAGCTGTGCACACCTGGCCCTTTCATGCATTGCCAGGTGTTATGGCTATCGCATGGTCAAAGGAGTAGAGTAGCTTCCACAAGAAAGCTGCACGAGATGGCTCACCCCAGCTTGTTCTTGTTGGTTTTCCAGAGGTCCGTCTGCTGCCCTGGCTACTACGGACACATGTGTGAGATGTGCCCAGGGAAGCCAGGCCAGTGGTGCTCTGGGAACGGGGAATGCCAGGACGGCATCGAGGGCAGTGGAGAGTGCCGATGTCTGGAGGGGTTCCATGGCACCGCCTGTGAGATGTGTGAAGTGGGACGATACGGAGCTGACTGCAAATCAGGTGACACTGGTGGCTACCACAGCTTGTCCCTCCCTTGCAAGGGGAAAAAGTGGTCACATCTCAGCCCGTGGGAGGGAAGCGACGACCCAAGACCTCTGAGATAGGAGAATAGCTGACACGCCACTGAGAGAGGGACGGCGGGAGTGAGTGCTTGTGATCAGCCAGAGGGGTGGCCCCATTTTTCATCCTTAAATTAAGGCACGTTGACTGTGCTACGCTGCTCATCCTGCTGCCACCCAAACTACAGAAAGTAGAGGCATGTGGTCTGGTCCTGGGCTTTTTGGCCTGGTAGTGGGGGAATGGGAGCTGATACTCTCGTGATATTTTCCTTATGGCAGTTTGATGCGTTGGATTGGGAACAGAGCAGCCAGCAAAGTGGCAGCAGAACTGCTTGTGAGACTTGGTTGGTTTGACAGTGATGAGTGTTTATATTTCCCCTGCAGAATGTGCCTGTGACAATGGCATATGTAACGATGGACTGCAAGGGGACGGGAGCTGCGAGTGTTTCCCAGGGTGGAAGGGCCCTACCTGCCAAGAAAGTAAGTGAGTGTGAAGGGGCCTGTGCTGTAATACTGCCTTTTTGGCAGAGAAATCTGTGTGATCCTCTTTAGTTGCCAGAGCAATTCTGTGTTAGCCGAGTGAGGTGACCACAGTCACAGTGAGGTGACCGCAGTGAGGCTGTTTGCAGGGTCCTTTACTCTAGACAGCAGAAATGGCCCCAGCAAGTGAAAATACCAAGTCACATTTGTGTTTTCTCTTGCAGGAATCAAGATTGACTTATGCAATAACACTTGCCATCAAATGGCCAAGTAAGTACAGACAAGGAGCTGGGTCGTTCTGAGCAAGCCGTGTGTGTTTGTATGCGTTTTACACAGAGGTGATTCGGTGTTTAGGGCTTCGCAGATGGCTGGGAGAAGGTACTCGTTAAAGATCATGACTGTCAGTTCCATTCTGGGAGCTCTGGTGCTTAGCCGCATCCAGTTTCCCCAAGGATTTTGTCTGAGCATAAATTCTTTCCAAATTCCTTCTGCTTGTGTGGGTGGGAGAAAGCAGAGACTCCGAGGTCTGGCCTTGTTCAAGCCCAGTCTGGCTGTATTCATGGGGCACATCAACCGGTATTTACAAGCCCTTTCTGGCTTGCCTGCCCTTGCCAAGGAATTAAATATGCTGATGGGCTGTGATAACTCCCTCTTGGTGCCTTCTCCATCCATCATCTGGTCTTCTATTTTGTGCTACCGGGACCCAGCCATCTCCGTTGTACCGTGCAGAAGCACGTGGGCATGGCGAAGGTGCACTGTGTGAGGTGTGAAGCCTGTGCCGGGGGGCCAGCTCCCTGGCCAGCGTGACTTGAGTATTTGGTGCGGTAAAGAAATGGATGGCAGCTACAGGCATCTTCCTCCTGTGGTCATTGTGGTCTCTGATTTGCATATGCCAGGCTCATATAGTGTTTCCCAGTGGCCAAGCAAATCAGGAGGTGTCATCTGTGATTGTTTATCCCTTTCTTGTTTCAGCTGCCTCAATAGTTCTGCAGATTCCCCACCTATGTGCTTCTGCTCTGCTGGATACACAGGGAATGGGACCCACTGCACAGGTACAGGCAGCAAGTGTGGGCAAGATTCAAGGCTTGAAACACCTGCTGAAAGTTCGGGGGGAGGGTTGTTTGTGAAATAAATGGCATGGTATTGCTAGGGGAAAGATCATTCAAACCTTTTTCCTCTCAGCTATCCACCATGAACTCTGCCATGCTTTGGCAGAGAATTTTTCCAGTCTGGAACTTAGTATGGGATGCTTTTCATGTTGCTAGAGCCTGTGAGAGAGGAATAAAAAGGCAGGCAAGAGTAGCAGGGCAGTTCTTACTGCTTGTGGAGCGAGATGCACGTGAAGGGGTTCTATTAGTTCTGAGATCACAGCAATGGTGGCAAAGATAAAGCAATTTTGGCCATGAATCCTTGGAATACCGATGCTTCAATTTGCTAGAATTTTGTGCCCCTCCTGTTTGTTGGCTATGCCAAAATCAGGTAGAAGCAGTGCAGCAGTTACACCAAAATGAGGTAGGATTTGGGGATACTGCTCTAGAGCTACATACAAACCTGGTCTACGTCAAAAGCAAATGGACCACAAAAACCCACTCAGAGTGATAGACCTGTAACGGTCAAAACACTGGCAGACATCACAGTTTCTTTTCAGTATTGCCGTTGCTTGAAAAGGAGTGAGGAGGGGGGAAGAAAAATAATATTTACATTGTACAGGAGAATATTTTTTTTTTCTCATCTACCATTCATCCTCAGTGAGCAAATGCTGTGACAGAAAGACTTCTCAGACCAGTTTGGGGGTTACTTGAGCTCAGCATGACTTTAGGATTGGCCTCTCTCAGGTCCGGGAGAGGCCCCATGCCTTTAAAGGACCTACAGTTTCATTGAGAAACAAAGGGACTTTAATAAGACGTTGTGATTTTGTTAAGATGGTCATTCTGGCACAGTTCATCTTTCCTAAATGCTCGGAGCTGATTCTGCTTCTCTTGTCCGTGGTCACAGAAATAGATCCATGCGTTAGCGACCACGGTGGCTGCTCCATACATGCTGTGTGTACTAAAGTGTCCCCAGGAGAGAGAACCTGTGTTTGTAAGGAAGGCTACGCTGGAGATGGGACGCTCTGCATGGGTGAGTGCTCAGCGCATGTTTTGGCGATAGCAGTGAAGCAAAAGGGAATTTCAGACTAAAAGCATTAAAATTTCAGGTCCAAGTATTGAGCAACCCAATTCTCCTTTCGCTTTGTTCATGCAGTGGTTATTTCAAAGCAAGTAATTGCTGGTTGATCTTGATTCAACTGTCTTTTTGCTTTCTGTTGAGGTGTATGCACACATATGTGTACATGCATGCATATGTACCTGTGGGTAGCTGCTCAGCGTTCTCCCGAGTCATGATTAGTGAAGTGGTCACCACTGTCCCAGCACAGCGCCACACAAAACTGGGCAGAGAGCCCATGCTGCCCTTGGAACCTGTCTCACTAGATGGCCTCAGACCAGTGTTTTGGTCTCAAACCGAAAGAGCCCTGAGAGGTTTCTTGCCCTGATGCATGTCATCAAGAGGTCCAGAGACAGAGGGTAAGAATAGTCTCCCACAGAGATGCTCTGGGATAACGATGGAGATGTGGGAGTGTCCAGTCCTTTCAGATCCTTGAAAGCACACCCAGGCAGGTGTGGGATTTTCTCTGGGCAGATTTATCACAACTCAAGAGACCCGCATGTGGCAGGAGTAGAACTTGCGGTCGTACCCTATTCCTCTGCCATCACGAGTCACTTTTCCACCAAAATGTTTGCCAAACTGGGAAGGTCCTCCCTGTTTGTTTCCTGATACCTCTTTGGGTCACCAGTTCCCAGCTAACTTAAGAAGCCCCCAGCAATAATGTGGCCTTATTTTTTTGCTGCAGAAATTGATCTCTGTCTCGAAAGCAACGGGGGCTGCCACAGCAATGCAGAGTGCGTTAAAACAGGCCCAAGGAAGGTGAGTATTTAAGAAGGATGTCGGGGCAAGGTTATTATGGAGGTCATCACAGCTGTGTAATTTGCTTAGAGACAATCCTTTCCACTGCAGTGCGCTGCTTTGTGCTTATTACCTTCCACGTAAAACATTTGCCTGGAAGGGCATGAAAAGATTACTGTTTCCTTGAAAGCAGATGCCTTCTGTTGGCCAGAGGCTGGAGACAATCGCAAGTTCTATTTGTTGTTGACACAAGCACGGTTATTCATGATGCAGCAATGGGTGCTACACCACATGCACTCCACCCGGCTCAGCTGTTGTGTGTTTCCTTTATCGGTTGGAGTTTCAGCCTGAGCTTCTGTCTGTTCTGCCTTCAGGTTGCCTGCAACTGCCTGCCTGGTTACCGTGGGGATGGTGTGAGCCAGTGCAACCCCATAAACCTGTGTGAACAGGTATGTCTGCATTTTGCTGTTACCAGAGGTGAAGGCCACTGCCTTGAAGCATTCCTTTCTCCTAACAGTTAAGAGCAAGAAGAGGGTTAGCCTGCTTGTTTAGAGGGGGCTGTCTTGCCTGTTCACCTACCAAAGGGATTTCATGGTGTGTTTGGTTTCCATTGCCTCTCGCAATGACCTGCAAGCATGTGAGCCACCTGGCACTCTCTGTTGTGGGAGAAGCAGTGTGGAAACCGTGACAGGGCTGGAGGCATGTGGGCTTGTTTCTCTGCATCCATTTTGTGTAGGACATACTAAAAAGCTTAAGAGTAATCTGTGCCCACGGCATCGCTGCCCTGTCAAAATGTCTCTCTGAATCATGGGGTTTGTCATCACTCTGTGTTCCAAAGTGAGGTCTGAAAGTCTTTTTTCTTGGGAGGATTTGGTGCTGAAAAGCCCTTGAGGATTTGGGTGAGGTTTAATCTAAGGCACTAAACAGATGGGAGGAATGGCTTCCTTTCCACTGGACAGGATGCAGTTAGCAGCTTCCACATGTAAGTAGCCGTTCAAATTGTTGGTGATGCACCTCCACGCAAGCCTTTTGCTTTCCTTGCTAGAACAACGGGGGCTGTAGTCCGTTTGGGCTCTGCAAGTACACGGGCCCTGGCACTCGAAACTGCTCCTGCTCTTGGCACAGTATTGGAGATGGCTTCATCTGCCGTGGCAAAGTGTATCAGGTGAGAAGCATGACAGCGTCTTTTGTGCTTGGGCCCCTGCCCTGCAGCAAACCGCTCCCTCCCCTCGAGTGTAAGTTGCAGGTTAGCAGATCTGTAGTATCACATTGACGTGTGGTGTAGGAGTGGAGACAGGTACTTTGAGGCAAACTGTCCGTACATTGTAGGTGTATTTGGTGTGCCGGCTGTGGGAGAGAATCACAGTAAAGCAGCTTTGCTCCAAAGGCAGTCATAATGTGAACACTCAGCTGCTCTGGCCATACCTCTGGGGTGCTATTTTCTTAATGTTATAAGCAAATGGGGATAATTTTTTTTTCCCCCCAAGGGAGCTCACTTCTCCCGGTTTGTGGGATCAGGGCAGGTGTTCCCTGTGGCCGTGTCAGGACTTGGGAGCCAGTCTGGAGGGCAGCAGTCTGTCTCCAGCTCTGTTGACAGTACGGCAGCTGTCCTTGGGCAAGCTGGTGACCTTTTCTGGTAGTGGCAAATAAAAGCTACAATCCCCACATCAGAGCTGGGAGAAAAAATGACTGTCCTGTGCTTCTGCTCTTACTGAAAGTTAGTGTGGAGAGGAGAGGACATTTGCCCTGCCAAGCCCATGCCTGCCCCTCTGTACAGCATCCCAGAACTGGTAGTGGCAGCACAGTGAAGTTAAAGTGGAGGTTTCGTGAAGCGCTCGAGCTCTCCCACGAGCACGGGGCAGTTACACCTATGAGACCGCTGCTGCAGATGCAGCCAGCTTTCAGCTCTCTGTCTGCTCCATTCTGCATCCACACCTGCAGTGGGAACGGTCTAAGCAGAGGTCAGTCTGCTTTGTAACCTCCCCATCATCTGTGCCTGCAGTGCTGGCAAGGGAGGGAGGGAAAGGTCACTGTGGTGTGTCAGGAGAACTGGTGTCTCATTGGGGTGGGACAGATACCTGGAGCAGGAGGAGTAGGTCACTGCGCTGGCTGGTGGGGAGCAAGTGGAAGGGACTCTGCTGACACCAACTGTTTCTCTTTGTTTAAGGAGCTCGGAAGGATCGAAGATGCATCCATGTTCTTTAAGATGATACTGGTTGGTGACAAACAGCTTTGTCCTTGTCTCTGTGTATTAAATCCCACGTAGGGTTTTCTGCAAAGGGTCTCGCTAACTGGAACCACGTTTTCTGTTTCCCTTCCCACAAATGCTCTTCTACCACAGGCAGAAAACATCAAGGAGCTCAGCGGGGTAGGGCCTTTCACTGTCTTTGTCCCACGCACAGATTTCATAGGAAACACCACAATGGTAAGTGTCCTCCCATCCCAAGTGCCCCCTGCCTCCGCAAGGCAAAGTGCCCCCAGCATTACCTCACTCTTTTTCTGTGTCTGCAGTTTGAGGAGTGGAGGAGCAGGGGTCTCCTCCGGGACCTGCTTCGCTACCACATGGTGGGTTGCCAGAAATTGCTGTCTGATGACCTGGAAGCCCTGGAGTCTGTTACATCTTTATCTGGCCACAAACTAAAGATCACAGTGAAAGAGGTAGTTCTCTGCCACAGTTCCCTTCCCTGCCCCCCCTTGTCACGATGTCACTTTCTCTGTCATTTGAAGTCCACTGTGGTTGTGACAAGTGACTTGCCTAGGGCCCACAGATGCCTCACAGGGCCATGCCGTGGGTGTGAATACCTCATCGCATCCCTCCTCTCTCAGAATAGCATCTATCTCAATGAGGAAGCCGAAGTGGTGGTGAGTGACATCATCGGCGTGAATGGGGTCATTCATTTCATCAACAAGATCCTCATTCCAAGCGACCTGGCGGACCGTAACATTTCCTCAAAGATCTCACGGGTAAGGCTGAAGCCGTCACTGTGCCCTGATAACTGCTGTGGTGAGGACAGGGCTAGGATCTTTTTCCCAGCAGCTCTGATAGCGCTGTCCCTGAGAAGCCCTCAGCCCAAGGCCACGTGGGATGCTCTTCCTCCATGTTTCCATCTGCGTAGGGATTGTCTGAAGGCACGGATTTAGCTTGTGAAGGTGACAGCATTTGTGGCGTAGCCGTATGTGGGACAGAAGGACCCTTATCCTTCACTAGGGAGCAACAGCACTGGATGTGGGCAGGGGGATCACGTCCCATGCCAAGCATCACACTCCTTTTCCAGCGCAGAGCAGATTGCAGCATGAGAGTGCCAACGTCTCCCTGGTACTCCTCAAACACGCGCTAGGAGCTTATAGATGCTGTGTTTTACAGAAGATAACACGTTTTCTGTACAGTGCAAGAAAGCGCTGAAATTCATCCCAGCTCCTGCCGTAGCAGCGTCTACCCAGGATGAATCAGAAATGTGGCAGGTGCTGAATGCTGCCAAATCCATCAGCATGATGATGACGGAGATAAACTTGTGTTTAGCTACTGTAGTTGTTAACAGTCTGGTTTCTCCCCTGCATTGCTGCTCCAGGTCCTGGAGGGGGACCTCTTGGTGACAGTTGTTTGCTTTCTTTTCTCTGCAGCAAAATATCACGGAAGTGGCAGAGGCCTTTGGGTACAGCATTTATAGCAGGCTGCTGCAGGTGAGTGACCCGACTCCTGCTGCTCTGTGGGGAGGTGGTGTGTACATGTGCACGTTCAATTTTGGCTTGTGGCTTTTTCTTTGTATCCCCTCTTATCTTGGACAGGATGCGGAGCTGCTGCCGCTGGTTAATGACCCCCTGCACAGACCCTTCACCATGCTGTGGCCCACAGATGCTGCATTTAATGCCCTCTCGGAGAAAAGGCAGAAGTGGCTGTACCGCAGAGAGCTTCGGGACGTGCTGGCCTCCTACCTCAAAGCACACATGATCAGAGACACAAAGGTAAATGTGACAACAAACAGGCTCGTACATCCCACGGCCACATGTGGTGCCACTGCCTGCCTATGGTTAGGCCAGAGCAGCCCCGTCAAATATTTTGCTGCTGTAGAACATGCAGCATATTAGTTTTCTTGAGAAGACCCAAAGCTCTTTGAGCATTTGAGGAAACTGCTGCTTCATCGTGAACCTCTGGCGCAGCGTGGCTGAGCTGCAGCTTCTGTCATCGGCTTCTTGGGGAGGCCACATCACTGCCAGAGTGTCAGTGCGGGGCTTACAAACGGGCTCCTGCCTGCAGGGGTGACGGACAAGGGAAGGGTCCAGCTGGGCAAAACAAGGTCCTGCTAATGCACACTGGTCTCTCACTGTTCAGAAACCTGGGACTAACCCACCATAGTTATGCTGACCCCCCTCCACTGGCTTCATGTGCTGACACATCACACTCCCTCTCAGTGTGGCTGCTGACCCCTGTCCTCACCGGGCAGCACCCTGTCAGAAGTATGAACTGCCAGGTTTGCTGCCAGGTTTGCCCCTCTCTCCCTTCACGTTCTTCTTTTTCCCTTTAGATTGTTGCTGGCAACGTGCCCCAAGTCGAATCCACACGGACCATGCACGGCTCCACCGTCTCGTTCAGCTGCAGCAAAACGCACGTGGTGAGTGACGGCGATGCTGGGCTCGGCTTTCCACTAAATGTCCCTGGGCATTAGCCACGGGGCAACTGACGCTCCGTGTTGGTCACTGGCGGGAAGCGAACGCAGAGCTGGGGTGCTCGCAGCTGGGACACCCCCTTCCCCTGGCTACAGCTGAGCCTGCAGAGAGGCTCAGGGCTCTGTGGCCAGCTGGCAGGACAGTGCAGAGCCACGTGGTACCTGCACGTGCGCTTCATGATGACCAGGTTGCAAAACCAACCGCATGGTGTCATGACCTTTACAGAGCAAATGTTGCGAGGGCAGAGGCCATTTTTTAGGAGAGATGGCCAAGAAAAGTGGCGATCAGGAAGAGTGGTCAAGGACATGAGCACAGAGATTTTGGAGAGTTTTTGAGGTGATTGAGAAGCCGTGGCAGCCAGAAAAGGCAACCTTTGGGTGGTGCAGCCAGGATTTAGGATATGCCAGGACCACAGACTGCTTTCTTCCTCTGGTAGGGGGAGCTTCTGGTGGGGAACGGCGATGCCACCATCATCCAGAGGCACATGGAATTCAACGGGGGCATTGCTTATGGCATTGATAGGCTGTTGGAGCCACCGGATCTGGGATCTCGGTGTGACGAGTTCATCTTTGTTGAGCTGCAGGTGAGCACTTGGGATGAGGCCAGTGAGGACCTGTGCCACCTCCTGAGCCCCATGCCTGGGAAGAGGGATGTCAGGAGGGCTTGCTGCTCTTCCTCAGCAAAGCTCCGAGCAGCTGAAAGAGGCAGAAGCACGTACTGAGTTGTTGTGAGGTTTCTTTCTCCCCTCCACAGGGATCTACAGAGAGCTGCGGACTCTGTGGCTTCGAGCCACCCTGCCCTGATGGCTCCATTCAACGGGTAAAGCTCACAGCTTTGTCACCAAGGAGGCCCGTTACGGGGCTGATGACAATATGTTTTAGCAGCAAAATGAAGGCATACCGGCCCGGGGGCGTCCCTCAGCTCGGTCACGTTGCCCATGCCTTGCCCCAGGTCACGCAGTCCCATAAGGCTGGAGCTGGGCCGAGTAACATGGGGTCAGGGGCTCCAGTGGTCTTTGGTCCATCCCTATATGGGTGACAGTGGCTGCAGGGGTCCCTGCGGACGCACTAGGGGCTTCTCTGGGTGCTTTATAGTCAAGTTGCTCAGCCTGGCTGCTGGAGATGAACCAGGGATCAGACAGATCCCTTAGGGGCAGTGGTTGTACCCCACTCCCACTGCATCGCCCATTGTCTTTGCCGGGCTTCTGGCATGTCCGTGAGGTACATCTGTGGCCCCTCTGTCACCAGCCCCACTGCACGTTAGGAAGCCTCTGTTACTTGTCATAAAGCTGAATGAGCGACGCAAGAAAAATCAAGGCGAGGCATCAGTGACCAATGTGGCAAACTCTGTATTTTGCCTGTTTCCTCGCAGGGGGAAACCAGGCGCTGCTACTATTATGGAAACCAGCTGCTGAGAAACACTTTTCTGTTTCACCGCAACTCCCTGTTGCGGCCGTCCTGGCCACCCTCCCCGTGGGACCCCTTCAGAAGACACTTCTCTTCCAGGGGGCCTCTGAAACGAGGCTGCAGGAGGAGCTGCGTTTCCACCCAGTGGGTCCCTCAGTGCTGTGCGAACCACTATGGCCGTGACTGTCGGGGTAAGGAACCGCACGACCCGTTCCTGCCCCGGACCTTTCTCTTGTGGGAAGGTGGCGTAACTGGTTCAGCACAGGCATCTGGGGTCCATCAACGTGCTTCCCTGGGGAACACTGGTCAAAACCTCAGGCTGGGAGCCCCAGTCTTGTGGAGCCTGCAGGGGAACGATCCCCCGGGAGTGCACATGGATGGTATCGTAACAGGGAATTCCCCTTCCATGGAGAACCACTTGTCTGCACGGAGAGCCCTGGGCACAGGGCTGCTGGGGGTGGCTGTCACACATGTCACTCACCCCTCGACGTTCCCAATGCTCCTCCGTTCCCTGGTATCTCTGCTTTGTGCATGGGCAGGTTTCACACCCTTGGATGAGTCTGCTGCCGGGTTAGCATGGGGCAGGCCGGCACAGACTCAGCCTGCTGCAGCAGAGGGTCTTCCCAGGCTGGAAGCTATGCCAGATTTGTCCCTCTTGCCCCTGTTCCTAAGGTTTATTGTCACGAGACGTCCCCAGCACTCACTCCCCAGACTGCCGAGCAAGCACTGGTCACCCCTGGGCACCGGGTCACTTTGTCACCGCAGCCTCACTTTTGCCCCATTTGCAGCGTGCCCAGGAGGGCTGGAGGCACCCTGCAGTAACCGTGGTACCTGCGATGACAAAATCGGTGGCTCGGGGAGATGCAACTGCAGCCAGGCTTTCATCGGGACCAGCTGTGAGCTGTGCGCGCCGGGCAGATACGGGCCAGACTGCCGAGGTAAGGGGGAGGCTGTGGGGCGGCAGCGATGCAGGGGGTCTGTGCAGAGGTGGCTGCGGCACATGGTGCTACTTGGAGAGGGAGGAGGTGCTGGGCTGACCTCTGCAGCGTAGAGCACGGGAATCAGTGCTGCCACCTCGGTCCCCACAATGCTTGGGTCAGGGCTCGGGGGCTGGGGACATCCCTTCCTGGGCTTTTGGTTGGACAGCCGGTAATCCAGCTGTAGTTTGAGAAGCCTGGGTGGCACGTGCCAGGAGCTGTGGCCAGCGCAGCCATGCTGCTGACGGCCTCACCTCTGTGCCAGGGCCACGGGGTCAGAGACCCCTTGTTTGTCAAGTACAGCTGAGAGCCCCAGTCTGGCAGAAAGTATTAAGATGTATTTTGAGCTGTGGGGAAAATCTGTATGTTGTGATGAACCCTATTCAGAAAGAGCGTCTCCTGGGACGTGCTCAGCAGGGACCTGTGCCCCTGTGAGGCAAAGGGAAGGAAAAGGCAATCCCCCATCCCCCCATCCCAAGCTGGATTTTACGAGGTCTTCAGGAATGTTTTTGATGCCTGTGTGTTTGCAGGGACTCGGAGTGGAAAACACATCTCTAGAAATGCCGAGAGGAGGGGAACGACAGGGGTTTGTGGGTGCAGAGGGGCTTCCCCTCCTTCACGAAGGGTGCATGTCGCAGGGCGGGGGGGCAGGGCTGGCAGTGACAGGAAGGGATGTGCGTACCGCTGCGCCTGCCTTCCCGGAGTGCCCACACAAGCCACGTTTCTGCTGTGTGGTTGGTTGTCCCATGGCCTGAGCGTGGCCTTTCACTGCCACCAAGGCAGATGCTGTGACAGTGTTTTTATCCATTCCTCACAGAGTGTAACTGTACCGAGAACGGCGTGTGCAACGGAGGACTGCATGGCGATGGCTTCTGCTTCTGTGCCGAGGGCTGGACTGGAGACCGCTGCGAAATCCCACTAGGTGAGGGATGCCAAGCCCCACCGCCCGCTGTTCCCTGGGACCGAGCGCCATAAGGCTGCTTTCCCAATAGCTGGATTGTTCAAGCAGCTGCTCAGAAATACCTCCAAAAAGGAGTTCTCAGTTGTGGGGCTCATCCTGAGATCTGGCCCGTGCTGATGGATTTCACAAGGGTTCGGGCGATCAGGAGGAGGAAAGCTGTATTTGGTCATGAACAAGTCCCTGAGCTCAGAGGTGCTCCAAGAAGAGGGTGAGGTGAAGGCCTGAGGTGTGTGTGATGGAGTAACGGTCCTCTGCGTTTGGGCAAGGCATCTGCAGAAAAGCACAGGGGGAGAGAGGGGGGAGCGTGGGGCAGGTGGCCTGGGGCAGAGGCTGGTGATGGCAGCTGTGCCCATGTTGCAGCCCTGGGATCTTTCTGAGCTGTGTGCATTCTGGTTTCAGTGATGACGCCCACCTGCTCTCCACCATGCCACCCCCATGCCACCTGCCGCTCCAGCAACCTCTGCGAATGCAACCTACACTATGAAGGAGACGGGAGAATGTGCTCAGGTAGGGGGGCCACGAGGGGCTGGGGTGGCCGGGTGGTGAGCGGAGGGGAAAGCAGACAACACAGCAAGGCAACAGGTGACCATCTCCCGCTGCCATATTGGCGTGACAGCTGGCAGGACAGACAGACAGACCCCCAGGACACTGTGTATTTCCATTAACCTAACACTTGTATCCCTGCAGTGATTGACATGTGCAGCCAGGACAACGGGGGGTGCGCCAGGCACGCACAGTGCACACAGGTTGGTGTGAATGTCTCCTGTGCCTGTGCGCCCGGGTACGGAGGTGATGGCTACGTCTGCGACCCCATAGACAGGTGTGCGGATGGTAGGAATGGGGACTGCAGCCAGCACGCCAACTGCATCAGCACCGGACCGGTGAGTACGTCCCCTAGGTCCAGGGAGACCCGCATGCCTGGGAGAACAGCACAGGTGGCTGCTGGGGGATGCTTCAGGCTGCTGGAGGACAGCAATGTGACAGTGTTCCCTGTTGCTGCAGTGCCCTGGCCTGGCCCTCCTCTCCGGTCCCCTCAGCTGCTGCAGTCACCCTGCGGGTCGCTACTGCCAGGCAGGGGCCGTGCCTTCCGTCTGCTGCCTGGCTGTGGGGATGGGCCTGATGAGGCCATTTTTTTCCCATTCGTCTGTCTAAGGGCATAAGCTGTCAGCTGTGGCGTTTTTGGACTGTTTGGGGTCTCCGGGCTGGTCCTTCAGGGACAATGCTGGCCGTTTTTACAGTGGAACCAGAATATGGGACTGGGGGCTTGATGTAGCACAAGAATCATGAGCCACATACCTCGAAGCTCAGTTGTCTTTCAAACAGCACGTGACAAGGATTCAATGTGACATTTTTTGGTTTGTTTGCAGTTAGACAGAGGCCGCGCAGCCTTTTGTAACTCTGTCATAGTCCCGGCATGCTGTAGAGGCGTTCTGAAGGCTCATCCCCATCTTCACAGGGATACAAGGACCCCCCCAGCTGGCACCTGCATGTTGGCACTCACACAAATGCCATTCTTCCTTTGTGCTGCAGAATGAGCGGCGCTGTGAGTGTAAGCGGGGCTACATTGGCGACGGGATCCAGTGCCTTGAAGAGGCCGTGCCCCCCACAGACCGGTGTCTGGAAGACAACGGGCAGTGCCATCGGGAGGCCATTTGCACCGACCTGCATTTTCATGGTGAGTGTCCTCAAGCCCGTAGTGCCAGGGATGACGTTCCATGGAGAGGTCACACTCCCTCATCCTTCACCTTCTGGCTGGGGCACCCCTCGGGAGAGCTGGAGGGTGGGAAGATCAAGAGGCCGGGGACTCACCTCTGTAGCTTGGTCTGGTTTTCACGTTCCCCTTTTCCCCTACGTGTCATACGGGGAGGACAAGCCATCCTTGTCTGCTCCTGCGTGATGTGTGAGATGGCCTCTGGGGGGTTACACTGCCAGTAAGCACTGACTCCCCGGTGGAAGGTGAGAAGCTCGGAGGAAGCCACGCTGTGTCCCACCTTGCCCTCACTGGAGCATTGTCCACATCCCACCCTCCCATGCAGCAGAGCACCGGCAGCGCCGTCTGTGCTCACGCAGGGACAACCGCCCCAGGGAGGCTGCTCACTCTCTATACTGTACTGATGCTCCCTGGCCATGGTATTTTGCAGATAAGACTATGGGCGTATTTCATCTGCAGTCACCCCGAAAAAAGTATGACTTCACTTACGAGCAGGCTCAGAAGGCCTGTGCCGCAGAAGGTGCTTCCCTGGCCACTTTCCAGCAGCTCTCGGCAGCACAGCAGGTCAGGACAGGGATGCAGAGGTCGGGCAGGGGCTGGCTCCATCGCCTCGTGGGATGGTGACATGCAGTGCTTCTCCCTGGGCTCAGTCCAGCAGTAGCAAGTCCGTGACATGTGGGTGGGTGACTTTTCATCCCCTGGGCCAGGCCCTGGCAGTGCCCAGCCCTTTAGGTGATGGGGGGATGTCGGGTAGGGCTGCACGATGGGAGTGTGCGTCAGGGCAGAAAAGCTGGCCCAGAGATACTATTTTTAATGTAATCATTCATTTTCCTCTGCTAGATGGGATTCCATCTGTGTTTGGTGGGTTGGCTGGACAATGGCACAGCCGGGTACCCCACAGCCTACCCCAACCCCAGCTGTGGGGCTAACCGAGTGGGCATCGTGGACTACGGCTTCCGAAGCAACCTGAGCGAGACCTGGGATGCATTCTGCTATCGGGAGAAGGGTGAGTGGCACGAGCATATTTCCTGGGGACGGTTCTGTCAGGCATAAGTGACATGTCAGGGCAGCAGGCAGAGAACTGCCCTTAGAGCATGAGGCGTGGGCGGGCGGGCAGGCACATCCCCCTCGCCATGCCTGTGTCAGGAGGGAACATGCTGCGGGGTATCCAGAAGTCGATGGAGAGGTGATCAGTGTTGGCAGCACCGGCGAGTTAAGTCGCATCTTGGCGTTCCTGTGCAGATCTGATTTGCACCTGCCGTGACGGGTTCGTGGGAGATGGGTATTGGTGCAGTGGCAAACTCCCTGACGTGCTCGCAGACCACGCTCGCTTCTCCACCTTCTATTCCGTAAGTGATGCCCTCCTGGTTCTTCAGTATGTCAGCAGCCAGCAACAGGGTGGAGGGAGGGATCAGCCGTAACAGGGAGAAGGGCACGCATGGCTGAGAGAACAAACACAGAGGCATTTTCTTTCCAGGGCTGGGGAAGGTAACAGCACTGAGCTGCTGGCAATGTGCTGATGGGGAGGATCTCCCATCTTTTCCAGATGTTGCTCGATTTTGCCAATGACACAGAAGAAGGACTGGATTTTTTCACCTATTTGTCTGACGACTCCGCTCCCAAAACTCTCTTTGTCCCTCTGAATTCTGGCTTCGCAGACAATGAAGTAAGCAAGCAGGGATGAGCGGCCACTCGAGGGCACATGGGATGAACTATCGGAGCCCCAGAGGAGATCAGGAGTCCGCCAAAGCTGGCATGACGGCGATGTGAAATAGCGTGGGGAAGGAGGAGGAAGTTAGGTCAGAGGGGACTTCTTGTGGCGCCTAGTCCTACCCCTCACCCAGAAGAGCCATTTAGATCGGGTTGCTCAGAGCTTTCTCCAGTTGAGCTTTCACTGTTTCTGAGGACAGCGGTCCCCCTTCTCTGCACAGTATTTCTGTGCCATGTTGCCCATGAAATGAGTTGCCTTGTGGCCATGGAGAATGCCTGGGCTTAGGCCAGGTGGGGGCTGCGTACAGCAGGAGGGAAGGGCTGAGAGCCAGCTCAGCTGTTTCTCTTCCCTGCTCCCTGGTGCTTTTTCAGACACTGACAGGAGAAGAACTGAAGCTCCATGTGTCATCCAGCAATGTCATCCTCTTCAGCTTCAACCTCACAACGGGCACCATCATTCCATCCCAGTCAGGATATGACCTCCACGTGTCGGACCTCCCAGTGGGCAACAGTACAGAGCACTCAGTAGGTTTAACCTCAGCGGAGGTCAAAGAAACACCCACAGGGTTTCACCAGAGCTCTTTTGGGACAGGGAACAATGAAGAGGCTTTCTGGTTGGGTGACATCATCTCTGTCCTGTGCTGTAGAATGCCAAGGGGATCAATGACACGATGATTGTGGAGTGGGACATCATAGCTTTCAACGGCATCATTCATGCGATTGCAGAGCCACTGAGGATCCCACCACCCATCATTCATCTTGGTCAGGTGAACGTCTGAGGGCATGAATGGGGAAGGAAGGTGCTGAAACAGGTGGTGCTAGGCCTGGGGGATGGGGACAGGGCGACCAAGTCATCCTGAAGGACTGGCCTCAGCCTCTCTGCTTTCCTGGCATGGCTTGTGTTGGCTGGGCTGCCCACGGTCACACCGGGGAGCCGCAGCAGGACGGCTGTGCAGGAGCTCCCATCGTGCTGCCAGTTAGTGCCATTCTGGCTCAGACTGGAGGACGCTGCTCTTTTTTGACGCAGGTGAACGGTGTGGCACGGGCGTCGGGCTCCGTGGCCACGGGGACACTGTCCGCACTGTGCTTTGCAGTGGTGCTAGCCGCCAGCGCCGGTGCCGCCTACTACTGTGTGAGGCGGCGGCGGGAGGAGCAGTTCGGGTATTTTCAGGTCAGTATGGGCTCGGGAGCAGGCCGCGGGGGCAGCGGCCGCGCTGGAGGGATGGCGGGGGGGGGGGGCAGCTGGGGGGAGTCCGGGGGAGCACGGAGCAGCGGGGGCATGCCCTGAGGGGCGCTGGTGCGGTGGCAGGGGGTGGCCACGTGTGGGAGCGGTGCTGGCGGCAGTGGTGGTTGTTCAGGGGAGCTCCGGGGGGGGGGGGGGGGGCGATGCGGCAGGTGTGCTGAGGGGGGAGGGGGCGCTGAGGGCGGAGGGGGCTCCGCCGGCGCAGCAGGGGGCGGCCGAGGGCCAGGCGCAGCCCGGGTGAGCGAGACCGAGGGAAGGGTGGGAGGGACCGCCCAGCGCTCGAGGCCCCGCCCCTCCCCGCAGGCGGACCTCCGCGCGGACGAGGAGGAGGAGCAGGAGGCGGGGCAAGAGCAGCCACCGCCCGCCCCGCCCCGCCCCCAGCGCCCGCTGGTCGCCATCCCCAACCCGCTGTACGGCGCCCACGCGCCCGACTACGAGCCGCTGCACGTGAGCACTGCCCCGCCCCCCCGCCCCGCCCCCCGCCCCGCCCCCCCGCTCTCTCCCGCTCACCCCGCTCTCTCCCGCAGGACTCGCTCCTGGCAGACGCCGGCCCCGCCACCCGCCGCCGCCCGCAGTGAGGCGCCGCGCCCGGCCCCCGGCGCGCCCCGGGGGCGCAGACAAATAAAGAGCTCAGCGCCACCGGCCGTGCCCGCGCCTGCCCCCGCCGGTACCTGCCGCCGCCAGCACCCCGGCAGGCCGGGCCCCCCTCCTGTACCCTTGCGCTGCCCGCCGTCAGTCCGAGTCACACCGGCCCCAGCAGCCCTTTCGCCCCGTCCAGCCTCCCGCCCCAGCCTGCTCCGGCCCGGTTCTAGACGCCGTTCCCAGCTGTGCCCCGGGCTCCTTCCTGGCCCTGCGCCCAGAGCTGCACCCCGAGGGCAGGCAGGAAGAGGGATGAGCAGCACCCCCACAGTGAGGTGGTTAGTCCAGTTAGTTACACATGCTGCAGACTTTTATTCAACCTTCACACTACACGCAGCACTAAGACATCAAATGCCACATGCACGTACTACAACTACTTGATTAGAGCAGCTACATTAACAACAGTTGTTCAGGCCACTGAGTAGAGAGCAAGGCATTTTGAAAGTCTGCGACAGGCTGGCACATAGCACAAAGATGAGGCGGTGACACACAGGTGACAGACTGATGGGCCAGCCTGGCACACTGCCAGGGAGGAACATGCGGGAGAAAAGACCTCTGTGTGTGTGTGCTCATGTGTGTGTCTCACGGAGAGATGCTGACACTTACATACTGTACTTCCACACCTTTCTCTGAGGAGTTTCCTGGCAGAACATTCCAACTTGGCTCCTCTCCCTCAGCTGCCCCACAATACTGACAGCACAGCTCACACAGCAATTGCTGCAGCCCTGGGCTCGCGAGCAACCACTGCCTGCCCCCACGCTGATCCTCCAGCCCCCCTGCAAAACCGGCAGCCCTTACCGGCCACACAGACACGCTGTGCATCCCGAAGACCCAGCACACACACGTTGCAGTTGCTCACCCACTTCCTTGCCAGCTCACTGCCAGAGCACAAGAAGTGTGTCCATTCTCTGTTCCCTCTTTCCCTTCAACAGCACTAGCCCCTGCGAGCAAGCTGGCACCGTTGCCCTCTGCAAAGGGTGCAGCAGTGAAGGGAGGAGGGGGCAGACTGATGCAACCAACATCTCCAGAGCCTGCACCAAGCACTTTGCCGTCAACTGTTCCCTGTCTCCAGTGACAGCAGTGACAGTCATCTGCATGCTTTGGGGACCACACATTCCTCCACGGGCACCTCTTACCACTTCATCCCCTAGCCATGGGCTTCCCACACACCCAGCTTTCCAACAGTGTGATATTCTCCCATTTCCCGGGCCACCAGAGTGGCACAAACTCTTACCAACCCTCACCCACATAACTGCCCCTCCCCAACACCCTGCCTGTCCCTCGGTGCACTCTGAAGCCTGGCCAAAACCCGCATGACCCCAAGCTGGGTGAAGAACCTACTTTGTCCACCTCACATCTTAATGTAGCTCTGACCTGCCTGGGCCTCCAGGCTGCCACCCTTGCCCCCTGTCCTGTATGCTCTGGCATCGCTATTACCACCTGTCCCTCAGGAGCCACCGCAGTGCTCTGCATGGCCACGTTCCCCTTTCTGACCCCCCCACACCCAGCAGCACTTCATACTCGCCCCGGTCCCAACATCTTCACCAGCCCTGCCATACACCTTAGGCCATGTCTTGGCAAACAGGTGGGAGGCCACCACCTCTACTGGCAGCCGTGCACCTTCCCCGACAGCCTGAACACTGCCCTCTTCAAGTTCCAACAGCTCATACTGCATCAGCTGGCAAAATACCCATGTCCCATGGCACCAAACCCAAAAATACTGACAGTGTGTGGCACTAAGCTCACTTAAGCAGGCATGTCACCAAACGCTTGTTTTTAGACCTTCTGACCTACTCCCACACATCTCTCACTCAGGACTCGCACATCCTGCGTGTTTAACTGTTACCTGCCAGAGTCACCAGCTGGACAGCCCAGTCTGGCAGAGAGCGGGATGGAGCCAAGGGCTGCTGGTACCAGTTCTGGATGGGTAACACTGTCACTGGTTTGTCATACGTGATGCAGTCACTGATGCACTTTGCGGGTTGCCCAGTCAGCAACCCCGTCCCTTCAGTGCCCGCCTGCAGAATCCTCATGCCGTAGCACCCGGGGATTGATATCCCTGCAGCTATAGACCTGCCACACCTTGTCACAGCCCGCGTGGGAGGCTGCATCGCACCCTCCAAGCACCAGAGACCCGGGGCTCCATTTCTGAGCCAGTTCCCTTGGCACAGAGCAGGGAGTAGCAGCTTCCCCACTGCCAGCACTGGATCTCCATCTCACCTACTCCTACAGAGGACTCTCTGTGGCTCCTTTATGGTGCACAACAAGCACCCGCCCTCTGTCCAGCCTGCAAAGCACCTCAGGGAAAGGGATGGAGCCAGTGAAGGGGAAAAAAATAAAACACACCATCTACACACATACTTAAGTGTCAAACGCCCTTTAGTGGTAGACAGAGGTGCCGCTGGCCGAGCAGCCCGGCCCCACGTACAGACTAGCACTGTGCTGTTGCCCGAGTACCTGGCCCTTCACCGGATATGCACCATCTCCTCCAGGAAGGGGGTTTTCATGCAGCCTGTGCAGAGCTGATCCATCCAGAGCGGAGCCTCGTGCTGCAGAGGGGTGCGCCGGGGATAGAAGGTGAAATTCACATCATAGTTCAGCAGGCAGCTGATGGATGCCATGTAGATGTCAGAGAACCGCACCAGCCGCCGAGAGAAGTACGTGGGGTTGTGGAAGGTGCGGAAGATGCTTCCAAACTGGGGGTTGAACAGGTTCTTCGTCAGCGACCTGAGGAAAGAGAGAGTGCTCTGAAGATAAAAGGCCATGGTCGCAGAGTCTTCCCCCTCCAATCCCTTAGCCCAGGCCACCCCACTCCCAGGAAACATTTTGCTATCACCATCCCACACAGGCTGTGATGCAGACCAGTCCCCATGCAGTGAGACTGTGATGAACTTTCAGTGCACTCCTACAGGAGTAAGTCAGATGCGGTGTTACTGTAGCTGTTACCGACAGGGAGGACAGGGACCCTCCTGCAGTGCCAGGAGCTGCAGTAGCAGCCGGCCCATCAGCTCCTCCCAGTGCAGGGCGACACCTCCCCTTCCCCACCTTGCCTTCAAAACCAGTCTGACCTCCCAGGTGCTGGACTGCACTGCTGCTTCCCCCCGCCCCAGACAAGCAACGCCAGGGAGGACCACAGGCCAACAGCTGCAGCACCACTGTCCCCCAAAGCAGGTCACAAAACAGACCCAGTGCAGTCCTGGGAGCCCCTGAGAGACCTCATGAGTGACGGGGACAATACTCACCTGATCTCCTGACGTTCCTTCATCCACTCCAGCAACACTTGCTTCGACTCCGCATCCTGATACATCTGCAAAGACAACAGCAGAAAGCACCATGTTGCATCAGTCCTGCCAGGCCACATCTCAGCTCTCCCAGTTTCCACTGTAACTCCCAGACCCATGAGCCCACTGCACCAGGAGGATGAGATATTTTTGCGAACACAGGCAAGGTGGTACATCCCCCAATTCCCATGCTAAGTCCAAAATGCTGGCTCTGAAGGCAGCATATTACCCATCCCACTCAGACAGGAGCTGTTTACCTGCATTCTCTCTAGCAGCCCTGTCAGAGCCTGCTGCCAGGTCAGGGAGTGCATGTACTGCTCTGTGTTTATGATCCGAATCTCCGTCTCCAGTTCAGGAACGATGGCTCCAGTCCTCCAGCCGTGACGCAGCATGAGGTCCTAGAGGTCAGGGTGAGAAAACAACAAAGAATTCAACATAAAGACTGAAACCCAAGCACAACCCTGTTTCCTAGAAGAGTGGTCTGTTCCCATTATAGATTCTCAGGGGACAGGCGTCCATGGCCCATGCCAGGTCATACCAGTAACAGCCATCTCCTGGCCAATCAGCTGCATGAAGCACCTAGAAATGTGGGATCCAGACAAGCTGCTCTCAAATTCAGAGGCCAGCAGATGTTCTTTACCCACAGAAAGTACTTCAGGAGCCCTTTCTCCACTGGTTCCTTCTGCCCAACAGCAGACTGGAGATGCTTATGTGTCATATGTATGCCCCGAAAGCCACAGCCTGCACAGAGCACCCAGCACAGCATAGCGGAGACCTGAGCACATACATCAGGGCCTTGCCTTATACTCCAACACCGCTGCAACCACAACAATCCCACAGGGTTGCTCCCACCTCACTGGAGAGCAAAGACCTTATCACTTACCGCAAGGTCACTGTACAGATGGTCGCCAAAGTACAGCACTTTGGATCCACGCCAGCCTGTCAGCCTCAAGAAATCAAAGAGGTTACCCTGCAAGTCAAAGGAGCACAGAGAGCAACACGGTTACAGGCTGAATGCCTCCATCCTCACTGTACGGTACTGGGCAGTCACCCCAGCAGCGGTCTCAGTGCAACTGGACGTGCCACCTTACCACATGCAGATGGGAGCACTCTCGTGAAATGCCAGCCTGCTCACTCCCCCCGCCATCTAAACCCAGAGGTTTCTGTCATTCCACACTTTATTTCACTTTCTTCCCATGTGACAACACCCCTTGTACATCCCTCAGTTTTTCTTAGGCTACAGAAAAAGGCAGAAACTCTTCCAAACCCAATAGGCAATTCAGGGGAAGTTCTGTGCTCTAGGGCACAGCAAGTCAAGAGGACTACATGGACTAAAAAGGCAACGAAAGGAGGCCATGTAGAGGCCAAAAGTGAAAGACACCTAAATTAGAAAAGTCTGAGTGATGGACAGAAAGAACCCCAGGTGTTCTGGGTTTAGAAGTTGTTGGGCTCAGGCAATAATGACTTCACCTCGCAGGGTGCATCAGAGGCAAGGTGAGCACCATCATGCAAGGCTCACTGAGTCAGGAGCACTTGAGGCTGTTCTCACATCGCTGACCACCATCCCAACACAAGACTAACACCACCCATGCGTTCACAGGAATTGCTCCACCAAGCCGAAAAGCCAGGCAGCTTGGGCAGACTCACAGCTAAGTAAAACAAACCAACCCCCAAAGCACCAGCTAAAGCACAGCACAGAGCAGCTTTCAAGGCTTTCCAAACACCCATCTGCACACAGAGGAGATGTCAGTGACCCCCCTTCCATCTCCACACAAGTTTTCCACATGAGTCACAACAAAAACAAAACCCACTAGGAAAGGAAAAGGCCCCATCAACGCCAGCAGTCGAGACTGTGCCAGCACAAGCAATCAATGCAAACCTGCAAGGCACTAAGCAGCAACCTCTCCACCCAGTCTCCAGTGCCAGGGAAGAGCTAGCATGCCTACCCAACAGCACCAGCCTGGACAGAAAACCCCCAAACACAAGCCACACCCCACAGCGGCCTGCAGCCCTGCATCTGGCCACTGGCAACACACTGTATGCACTGCAAAGGGTACCCAGAACCAGGGTGCTGGGCCTCCTGTTGCTCCAGCGTCACTGAGGCTATCACTGGAGCTGTGCAGGCTGGCCTCTGCATTTCTTGCACATGACGTTGCTGCTGCTCGCTTGACCGTTGCTCAGGAAGCCACTGGCAGAGCAGGGAAATGGACCACAGCCCTGGGTGGAGGATGGTCCTTTTGCTGTGCTCTCGTCAGCTCGAACAGCAGTGGGCCTGACAACCTGACAGCCAGGAAACTTGTGCTCAGACCTCTACTGAGCCACAGACCTGTTAGGTGACCTCCAGGAGCTGGCTGTCCTCCTCCTGACATCGCAGACTAGGGGAGCGATGGGAGTACATACATGTCACAACCAGAAAACCCCACATCTATCAGAAAGGACTACAGGGCCATCCCTTGAACTTCCCAGTCCCCAGTGCAAAACACCAATTTGTCCCATTTGTATGAGATACCCACAGCACAACCACAACACAGCTGTGCTTCAGGGGACAGGAACAGCTCAGAGGCCTCTAACAACATCACCAGCACAGCAAGGTCCATGGCCACTAACACTTGCCAGAAAGAAGCATACTGTGGCACTCTAAGAAACCAAAAGTGCTGGGGACAGAGTGGCTACAGCCAGGATACACGCTCTGTGACGTTCCAAGAACCACAGATGGGCCACAACCTCAAAGCAGTCAGATGAACATCGTAGTGGTGGGGGGAATGAAGAGAAGCCCCAAACTCTACCCCATCTCTCCTTCCTCCTTCACCTTTTCCCTTCCTCAATGCACCATTCACTTGGGTGAGCAACCTGTGGCCACAAGACACAGGTGGTCAAGAGCAGGATTTAATTCAGCAACAAACCCCACGGCTGAGGTGCACCTTTACTCCTGGGGGAGCTGCTAACCCACTGGGAAAGTTTGCCCATGGGACAGAGACTTTGTATGAGCTCTATTTGCATGTTCCCAGCTCGTAGCTCTTGGCAGAGGATGGGATGCTAGCAGAGCACTTTGACAGACCCACCAGACAGGCCAGAGGCTACTCAACAACATGACCTACTTTTCTATTACCGGTCAGGTCCCAGCTACTTGACCGCTGTCTCACTAACAGTTTCTTCCCGTGGGATTGGACAGCTCACACAACCAAGAACAAACTGTCCTAAAGCCGGAGGCAACGTTTTCTCAGGGGACAGACTCGCTACAAGAACACCCCAAGGCAGCAAGTTCACCAGAGTAATGGCCCATCCTTTGGACATGCTGGTCCTTCAGGAAGGGGAGAGAGCCAGGAGCCAGGCTTTGTGCCCTGTTTGATCGCCCTTGTTACTCTGTTACCTCCTCCAGCCTTATGGAGGACAGTTTGGAGTGAGGTGTGGAAGATCTTGGCATACACATCAATTGCAGAGAGGTCTGCCTTCTTACCCTCAACTATCTCAATCTTGGGGAACCCCTCTGTCACGAGTGAGTGTGAAACAGGACAAGACTTTCAGGACCAGGACATCAAAAGAGCCAAGGGAAAACTGCACTATCGGCCACACTGGACAATGTCAAAACAGAGATCCTAGGGTGAAGGTTTCATTGTACAGTGGGGCAGGGGGCATTCACTGACCCCTGCTGCACATACAGAGGATGTTTTCCTACCACTTCTTCTCAGGAACTCAGCCTGGCAGAGATAACTCAGCACAAGTCCTCCTGGGCAGAAAGGCAAGCACCCAACACCCTGAGTTAACTGGCCTCACTTTGCCTTTTTGCCCCTTATCCCTGTCTTTCCACCTCTAATGCCAAGCCCAGTTGAGCTGGGTGGAATACATCGCTTTTGTTACACGCCTTTCTACACCATGGCCTTCACAGAACTGGGTAGGAAACTGTTTCAGAGCTGCAGACAAGTTTTCCTACCAGTCAGCTCTGCTGTACCTTATTTCAGCTCTGCTTCCTGCAACTGTGAAAAGCTGCGATTGCCAGGAGAGCAGCCTTTCCTACACTACGGCATGAAGCACCTCTCACCACTCTCAGAAGCTGGTTTATCGCACACTGACAGGCAACGCAGGCCTTGGCAGGGCTTTCCAGTACAGCAAAAGACCCTTTATGCTAATGCTTACATCCCAGCAGAAGCTGAAAGACTTTTCAGAGGCACGCAAATCACAACGCTATTGTTCCACAGCATGTCAAGAGAGCAGGCTGGAAGCATTTGGAGGGACAGTGTCCTACCGGGCCAGCAAGAGCTCTCTGCATGTGGACAGAGAGCATCTCTCACTGCCACCAGCCACTGCAGCACACAGATCTTTGAGCGTGCCTTCTTACAAATGCCCTCTATCACGGGTGCTCTTTTCAAGGACTTTATTTTTTGCTTTTCAAACATCAGACATCCACAAGTGACCTACAGAAGCACCCATTATTTCCCCCCACCCTGGCTAAGAAGATTCTCCTGTTTTCCAGTGACTTCCAGGCTTTTCCAAAACTGCAGATGTCTTGTAAGTCCCTACCATTTCAGACTCTTGCTTCGTACCCCTTATGCATCCACACACTTTACCTCTTTGTAGATCTTTCCTTTCTCCAGCTGGTTTATTTTGTCCCACTGCAGTGAGCCTTTATCATCCAGTTTTCGAAAAGGTCTGGAAAAAAAACCAGGGGAGACATCAACTTCTTTTGATTTTTGGCGACTGTTACCCAGCAACCACAACAATTGAATCAGAAAACTTGTTTACCTATGTAACAACTCGTAATAAAAAGCCCTACACATGAAGCGACCTTCTGCACTATTTTCTCAGGGAAAGTGAGAGAGAGAAATATCTTTTCAAAATGCTTCCATTCACTGTAACCATTTCATGCCAGTATCCCTAACAACTCTTCTCGCTTTTCAGATACAGAGAAAAAGGAAAAAAAAATATATTAACATGACTCCCTCTGAAATGCTATGGCTAAGAAGGCCTTGCCATTTAACATTTTGTGTCCTGTTCCAGTCTGGCTATGCCCCAGCCCAACAGAGTGTGGAATGTCTTAATAGGATAAAGCAGTCTGCAGAGTGGATGGAAAGCAGCCTCTGTGTTGATGGTGTCCGCAGCCGACCCAAGCTGGCTCCCGTTGTTCCCGAGGGCTTGACTCATTACCTTCCACTTGGACAGATGAAGCAAAACAAGGCTTAAGTTACTTGACCCCCATGAACATTCCTGCTCAATAGGAACATTGCTCCCTCTTGGGATAGAAGTTCCAAACTGTGAGTTCCCAGATCAAAAGCCTTGGTATGAAGCTGCTCCTGCTGCCAGCAGAGCACAGTCTTATCCAGAAGTATCGTATGATTCTGAGCTGCCACAGGGCAGAAAGAGTCCAGCCTCCCACCATGAACTCTACAGCCTACCTGGGGCTGTACCTACCTAGAGGGCTTTTCAACCAAACGTGGTTTCCAGGGCACACCCGCATTTTCCCTTGCGGCAGACACTTCCAGTTCACTACAGCTCGCCATCAGGAGTTCCCCTCACCTTGGATGTATGTGCCCTGTCACTCCACTGGCCCAATACACGAGTGGACGTTAGGCACCATGCAGCCATAAGATTTATCTCCTAGAGGGCCAGGTCATCACAGCTCCAGACTACATTTGTAAGACACTTCCAACCCACGACGTAAACCTTTACCAGGTCAGCACAGCTTATAAAGCCGTTTTGTAGGTTTACTCCTGTTTATGCTAATGGCCTGGAAAATGGGGGAAGAAAAGAAACAGAGAGGAAAGAACAGACCTCTCTCTTAAGGGCAGTAAGTTCTGGTCAGTCCTAAGTTGAGACAACAAAGCAGACATAAGTTCCCAGAGCAAAGAATCCAAAGAGCAAAGCGAGGACGGCAGCTTGCCTATCAGCTAGTCCCTTGGCAGCTCCTAACTGACCACAAAACCCAGCCACCACGTACGAAGGCTTCCAGAGCTGCCGATTACCAACCAGTATGTATCCAGTAACTTAACAACAAAACAAACAAAAAACCCAAACCACACAGATATTTGCTGTGGGGAACAGGAAAAGGGAAGGTTTTGGCATACTCTCAAGAGACCTAAAGCCAAGAAATGGCCAGTTCTCATACATACCATTCCACTCCTCTTTTCTTTCTGAAGATTTAAGTATATTATTACCCCTAAAAATCTAAGTTAAGCTCAGACCATGACAAAACTTATGAAGCTTAAAGACAGTCAATTTTAGAAACATGCCTTCCGCGTGGCAGTACCCATTCTATCCACTTATTCCCTGACCAGTCAGTTTTCATCTCCTCAGAGAGTATCTGAGAAGACAGCAGAAGGCTGGATGCCTGCTGGACCTCGATTATGCTTAGAAAACCACTACTTTTCTGGAAGGTAAAAGAAGCTGTTTGCTCTAGGGAAGGAGGCCCAAAACCTCAGGCCCACATGCAGCAGCGCAGCATTGCCCCAGGACACGTACTTCCGTCGATCAGTGAAGAAGTTGGGCTTGTCAGCTTGCACAATGACCATGTCAAATAAATCCCGCCAGTTCTTGCCAACCATATGTTTCATTCCTTTGTCCCTAAAGAAAAAAGAACAGAAAAGTTAACAGAGCCAGTACTCTTTTTTTTTTCACCCAACACACTGCATCTTTACAGCAGTCTGTCATAAATTTACTCTCATTCCAGTAACAAAGAAGCAGCATAGAGATCTGTGAATCCTCCAAGGCTGTCCTCATGGCATGGAGTATTGATGTAGCACTTTGACTGTTTCAAGCTGTCCCACCCCTTCTCCTGTACCATGGTAAGTGCTGAGAAGTCTGTGATGCAGCAAAAGCTGCTGGAGGTGATCCAAAGTGGCAGCTCGGGAATACTGTGCCCTTACACAGCTTTGTACCTTCTTCAAAAAGTGAGAGTCGATGTAAAGAGTGCTGCGGGGTGCAACATTCACCACAACCGGTTCCCAAAGAGCACTGTCGTGACTGTTGCCACAAAACCCTCTAGCGCACAACTTTCCAATGGTCACAGCAGAGACCGCAGTGCACAGCTCTTACTGTGCTGAGGTGACCCATCAGTGTGCAATAATGGTACTTACACAAAGCTAAAGGGACTGTTTGTAATGAGGAAGAGTTTCTTCTTGTGGTTCACCAGTCGGTTTAGCACAGCATAGATTTCATCCCCATGCAGAATATACTGTTCTATATTGGAATAAAACAGACATCATAAATCAAAAAGTTTTGGCGTAAGTCATGACCACATTTCTTTACAAACAAACAAACCTAGCCCCTCTACCACAAAGGGATGCAAAAAGCCTGAGTTAGATCCACCTCAGCAGGCAGATAGTGAACCATCGTGGTGACAAAATGGCCTTCCTCATCCTCAGTCATTGCATCTAGAGGAAAAAGACTGAGGAACAGAAAATGCTAGCAAAAAAAAGAGGGCTGAAAGCAAACCCTCACAAGGGCCAGTCACAGCCACTCCAGACCATGTTGCTGCCAGGAGCTTGCTTTCCCCTGAATGACCAGGAAGCCTTCCCAGATGGCACCTTTGCATGTTCACATCATGCCAAGGACCGCCATCCCTCACTTACGAGCTGAAGGAAACAGAAACACAACCAATGAAGTAGATGTTTCCTCCATTAAAATAGATCCTTCACCTGACCCTAAATATCATTTGGTTCTTAATGCCACTCTACCCCTCAGCTGCCTTTAGGCAAGGCACGATCAAGTTCTGTGTCCCCCGGACTCCTGTGACTGTGTGTGGGGCCTACACAGTTGTCTTACACAGACTGCCACATAGTACGAGACACATCAAAATGGATCTGGCACCAGAGCTCCATTTAACTCACCCAGATCTTTTTCAATCCATTTGTACATCACTCCTTTCACATGTACATCTCTAATAGCATCCTAAAGAAAAGGGCAGAGAAAAAAAATTTCAATTTTATGCATGGCATTCCTGTTTCCCAGCATGCAAACCTACTGTCACCACGGAGGAACAAACCAGTAATGATGCATCCCCGCTTCTTGCTGAATGAACAAAAGCTGCATTAATGCTCAAGAGAACGAGAACAGGCTCACCAACATGCCAAAAGGAACACCACAGTGGCTAGCTCAGCTGATGCAGTACAAGGGGAAAAACCTCAAAACCTATCTGTGAAAGCACCATTTCCTTCCTGCTACTGGAAACCAGCACATGTCAACACACTGTTATCAAGGCAATCACGACTGCAACTCCAAAACCATCAACTGCCCCAAAACTGTACTGGCCCAGACACTAGCTGGCTTTTCTTCCTCCCTATGCCTGTGGAAGCTCTGCCAAACGTGACCCAAAGGATGGGAGCATGGCCAAGGTGAACAGCAGCAGAGGTGAGCATCTGTAATTCCAAAACGCTCCCCACAAGCCAAGGAGGGCTACAGCTCCCAGCTCCGGATAGCCAGTGGGTACAGGCAGAGCAGAAGCTTCCACTAGGAGGCTGAGGGCTTTTTGCAAAAACAGAGATGCTGACTTTTCAGGAGGAAGGCAAGTTAAAACAGATTATTTTCAAGGGCATCCAAATATCCTCTATTTTCCAGGCCAGAGGCCAAGATGCAACACATTTTTGGACACACCCAGTTGAGATTCGTCCCAAGTCTCCATCCAATGAGATATGCCAGATACACAAAGACATTGCCAGAGCAGCAATACATTTTGCTTGTTTTAACAGTACCGTTTTCATCCCTGACAATTTAGATAGGTAAAGAAATGCTGCCTTTCCCCAGGACCCTTAAATCCCTGTTACACTACATGTGCTCCTTCAGGAGTTGCCCTTTCAGACTGGACTCCCACACTCACCACTGACGTTGCTACAGTGACACTTGCACACAACTCCCCACAGTCACCTGGTCTCACAGCAGTGCTGCTGAGACCTGCTTATCACCCCAAAATCGCTGCCTTCAAAATGGGGAGAGAACCAGAATTTACAACTTAGATGGGAGATGACAAAGGAGGAGGTGTCACCTCTTCAAAACAGAGTTTCAGGAGTCTCCTTCCACCATGTGGATTTGAATGGTAAAAAGGCAGAGGTCACATCTCATTCACCAAGAGACTGCCTTATTGAAAAGAAACTGAACAAAAAGCAAAAGCACTAACAAGGTTCCTGCAGATAAAACTGTGGTAGCCTGGGGAGGTGTCAAACAGGGCTCAAAAACTCAAAAACTATGAGAAAGCAGGGTAAAGAGGTTCTTACTCTCCAATACGAAGCAACCAAACTGGTGTGACCAGACTACTTGGTTTACAAGTCAGCTTCAAACTTTACCGTTGCCTCAGGGTCTGCCCTTTTGACTCAGCGCAGTGTCTGTATCACTCAACCTGCTCCCAAACACAAGGAGCTGCAATCAGAATTACTACTAAGAATTACAGAAGAGTGTCAGGTTTAGACATGTCTTAGCCCCCTGTTAGCCTGTGTTGCAATAACAGTCGGGGCTATGCAAGTCCTCTCGGACACCTGTCTGTGTAAGCACAAAAAGATCTCTGTGCTTATGTCTGCAAACCACCTCTTTCCACTTGCACTCACGTACTGTCAAGGGGAAAGTTTTGCAAAAATGTTATCCTCATCGTACAGAAAAAAGCAAGAACTCTTGCGGTGAGAACACAGGACAGCCTCCAACTTTCCAGTATAGATTTCAGGCACTGGCACAGATTTTCTGTCATAGCTTTCTTCCCTGCCTACCTCAGCCACTCCTCAGGAATTACCCATCCCTCAGCAATGGATGTGAAGACAAATGCCAGGATTAGCACTCAGGAATTTGAGGGTTTGAGCACACCATTTGCCCTGTATTGAGTATATATTAGGTGGTGGCGACCACCCACGTGCTTTCAAGAATTCAATTAGGAACGTGCCCATTTAGACCTCAAAAGAAGGTCCAGAAGACACTCTTGATAAAAGGCCTCAGGAGTCAGCTGCATCCCCTCTTCCCAACTTCCCCACCCCAAGAGCAAACCCAACAACAACTAACACCCTAGAAACATGTTAAGGTCTTGTGGGAAACTGGCTGGCATGCTCCTATCCGGCACTAACAGAAGGTCAGAACGTAAGCTGTAATCTCTGGCTGCAGCAAAGCTGACAAGGATCCTTATCACAAAAGCAGCAGCACCGGCGTGGTGCTCCACTTCCCTCACAAGACGACTGAACAACATATGTATGGGCTGCTACCAGTGGATGAGCGTAAGTTTCCCATGAGGTACAAATCAAAAACCTCTCTCCATGGAAAAAGGCGTGCAATAAGGCTTGGCTACCAAGGAAGACGCATCATCTGTCAACAGAGGTCACCCAGGGCAGCAATATCAAGCACTTACATCTTGCCTGCAGCATTAACTAAACTGTCAAACAGTACTCCCTAACAATGTTGATAATCCCAAGCAGCCATTTCAAATGCTGGGAGTGAAGCTGGAGGGCATAGGTAGCAGCACCTTGGAGTAACTGGCTCTTTAAAGCTAGTCACCCACTGGAAAACATCCCCAAAGGATCAGACGACTATGTAGCTGCAAAGGGAAGGGGTGGATTCTAAGAGCAGGCAAGGACAGGTGCTTCACAACAACTGCTGTATAAAGCAAACTGTTTGGTACGTGGTCAGACCAAGCCTCTTTGAAAAATGAGACATTAACATGAAAACATAGAGCTTAGAAGTTTGCAGTAGCAGAAAACATTTACACGAGCTTTGTGACATATTTCCCATGGAAGGACCTTCAACCTAACCAGTCTAGGCACTCCTGCAAGAGATAACATACAGCAACACCAGCTCTGTAGTACAGACAGAAAACTAACATGTTCTGAAAACACAGCTTTGAATATTCCCTGGTAATTTAATCTAAAGGGGCAACAATGCTGTCATATTAGGCTACTCATTAACAGCCCCTTAGGTTTGGGTACTGCAGAGCTCACCAGTGCTACCAAGCCAAAGGGCTCACAATTCTGATGAGATAGGAGCTATGGGGCAGCTGACATTTTACTTACAGATATATCCTTGTAAAGATGCACCTGGTCAAACTCAATACCATGAGTTATGAAGTAATCGATGACCGAAGAGAGCAGTGTCATTTCAGGAAGAGAAAAAATGTCCATAAACTGCTTAAGTGATGGACCCTGGAAAACAAAAAATGAAAAAGACACATTAAACAAAAAATACTTAAAATAATAATGCAAAGCCAAACAAACTCACTCACATCACCCAGCACCGTCTGCAAGGCATTCCAGGCTAACAACAAAAGAACCCAACAAAACACTCATGTGGGAAGTCCCAGCCACCCAGCAAGCAGCCCTCTCTTCTCAACCAAAACACTAACCTAATGCGTTAACACTTAACAAGAGAGGCTTCTGCTTCACAGAAATCGTTAAACAAACCCAGAATTATAAACAACATCAGATGAAGGTGCAGGAAGTAGGGAGTAAAATAATAACTTTAAAAATACACTAACTTTTATTACAAACCCATGCCCTCTGCTTCCCACCTGGCCTCTTGGTGTTAAAAGAGGTGCCAACAGACAGCACCCTGCTACAGAAGCAGCTGTGGCCCTTGCTGGAGATGCCCCATTGCTCATCTAAACCAGGCTGCAACACTGGACACACGGGCACCAAAGCTGCTCTAACCTCAGCCTAGCGAGGTTCCACACAGCCACACAAGAATCGCTCCAACAAGCAGTTTGCCAGTGCCTGTCTGGCCTTGAGTCACTACGGAAAACCCAGAGCAGGCACAAAGGAAAAGAACTTCAGCCCGCCCAGCGGTCAAGTGGAAATGGGCAATTAAATCCCGACCCAGCAAAACTCACCTTGCATTAGGCAAGGCTGCAGCTCTCCCATATATTTGCTATTTCTATTGCCTATCAATCACAAACCTATCAGCAGGTTAACAGCCAACTTTGGCTCCAGAGAGGAATTCCAAGTAAAATAAAGACTGTTTATTCAGTCTGTACCACCTGTGCAGAGGACTATGGTGAGTCTCACTGGTAAGCTGAAGCTGGAATCAATCTTTTCATCTTGCATCGCTCAAGTGCCAGAAGCCAAGGGGACATTTAGTAAGCCCTTGTGTATGAAAAGCAGTTCAGGAGGTGCACAGACCTCTCAGTGAACCTGGTCACCAGAGGTGCCAAGGCAATCCAGTCGTGCCATGCCTGTCCATGTGAGCTTTGAGCAACCCATGACTGAAGCCACAAAACTGCAACACTCTAGGATAATACTGGTCCACATCAGAAGGCAATTATTATAGCTATGTGAAAGAGAGACATGAAAGCACCCCCCAGAAGATCACACAAGGTACACATCGTGGAAGCTGACAGAGGGCACACGCTGTCTAATGACCAACACATGCCCCTCTCGTGTCAGGATGTAATAACGGGGTAACATTTCCCGTTTAGGCCGGTCTTGGAAGGGTAGAACAAGAGATGCACTCTCTGCAGCGCCATCTAAAGGCAATATTGGGACAGCACAAATTGGGGTCAAGAAAAACGGTGCAAAAAGGGCAAAGGAATAACAAATGGCATTTTTCTTGAGGTCTATTACCAAAATATACTGCAATCAAAAGCTATATCAGTGTGCTGAGGGTTACAAAATTTCCACCCAGCCAGCGTAGGACAACTAGACCTACAGCCATAGTAACACAAAGGACCCCCTCTGGTTTGGGCCACATACTGCACATGGCGGTGCTGCTTAGTGATACTGAGTCCTTTCAACAGACTTTGTCCGTTTTGATGCGACAGGAATATTTCTCCAACTAGTAAAATCAAAATTTCCTGCAAACAGCCTCCACCTTTTTTTCCTGCTCAGGGATTCTGGGAAAGAAGCAAGAGGGACAAAGACAGGCAGTTCCTACTGAAATCACTAGATGTGGGACTTAACAGAGTGCAGCACATCAACGACCTGTCCCACCTTTCAAGACCTTAAGCATAGAGGAGACAGTGAAATGTTCAGTGTTAACAGCAAACACTTACCTTGTCAACTCTGGTTTAATTTTTGTGCCTTGTGTCATTATCCTACAAGGCAAGTCCAGCTTCCCCCCCATTCCCTTTAGTAGCCTTGACTTCCTTGCAGCAGACACAGCGACCAAGTCAGGATGAAAACTGGACAATCGTTTTAGAATGCTACATACGCTTTTTCCACAACATCCTAGAGTTCTCCATTCTTCATTACAGGCCATCACTAGTTCTGCCAGCAAAAGCCACACTAGCTGCATCGCCTAACCCCTGTCAAGATCTGTGCCTACCTATTGCAGGCGTTGGGATGCCGATAGCTGTCCACGCACTCCTTCCAACAGAGGATCAAGAAAACTCTTAAGGGAGAGTATTTATATACTTCAGCTACATCAGTCCCACTTGTCTTACACCTTGTTGCCTGGAATCACCCCCTGGCAGACCTTCCTCTTACCCACACAGGTAGCAACATCAGCATGACAGACTAAGGACAAGATTAAAGATCCCTGCTACAGCCTCATTCCACACCAACCGCACTGCACCGGCTCACACCAGCAGTCATCTAAACCCAGATGCCTTCCCACTAATACGATTGTGGCACAGGCTGAGCAGACATTGCTGTATGCAAATGCCATTAGTTGTATACACTTTCATTCTCTTTGGGATCCACCTGTTAGTTTACGAAGTTCATTATACTACTAGGAGAGGAGATTTACCTCTTGGCAATGAATAACTTGCTATCCTTACTTCTGTGGCCAAATGTTATACGGAATTTTTCAATACTAACTACAGGAAATAAGAAAATATCTGGTACATACAAAGCAGCAAAGAATGGCACCTTGGCACGAGCACCTGGCCCTACAAAAGGCCACAATTCAAAGCAGATTTCATACTTAAAATTATTTTAAAAGAAAGGTGAAATCATCTCAGGTTTGCCAGGAGTGAGGAGAGTTGCACAGTGGGAGGCGAATGGAGTGCAGTTTACAGAGAGAGCAAATTCTAAGCAGAAACATCCTATTTCAAAGCTAGAAACAACACTGAGCTATAAACAGTATGTACTTATGCAGAAAGCAACCGCTCAGATAAAATTGTTCCCAAGAGAGACAGAGAAATCAAAAAGTGACCTTCCTGGAGACTTCACACAGCAGACTCAAAGGGATATTAGCAGAGGAAGCTTGCCCTAAGGCAACAGAACTAACAAAGGGCAAGAAACAAAGCAGTTCTGGAGGGAAAGGGATGTGAATGGCCCTGCTTGCCCACTGCACCGCACTAGGCACTTGAGGAAGAAAAATGTCTCCTAATTTCCTCTAGTTCAGACAACTCAAGGATTTCTACAGCTCCTATGGACAGACCTTCAGTAATTTACTGTGACAGTAAACTTTTCTGCCTAAAAAATCCCCAGTACTCATGGATGCCGACCCTATGAATAACATCCACTAAGTAGGTCTGAAGAGGCATGGAGGAAGATCCCTTTCATGAAGGAAAAAACCCTTACCCAACACCAAAGAAAAGGCATTGCAAGCACCCTGCTGCTACACACACGTACCCCCTCTCCTGCACAACTCACTGCAAACACCATCACTGCAGACTGCTTAGGTAGTAGCTTAGGAGCTAGATTTGGCCAAGGCACAAGCAGGGACCATCTCCCTGTCAGTCTCCAGAGCCATTCAGATATAGGCCAATAGCCCTGGGGTGTTTAGGAATGCTTAACAGATGGCTTTCACATGCTAAACTGCTAAATAACCTCTGGGGCAAATTCCCACTAGAACAAAAACACACACTGCAGCTCACTAGGGACTGAGCCTTTCCCAGTCCAAGGGAGGCTGGAGTCATTTACAAGCTCATACAATTCATTCTGTTTTCCCAGCTGTTAAAAGAGCTGCTGCATCATAGCAGTAAAGGGCTTACAATACCTTGCCATAGAAGTCACTCATCTGGTACAGGGGGATGTGCTGCGTACCACCGTAGAGTTCGATCACCTCTTCGTCAGGCACTGGTTTGAGCCCTCTAGATGCAAACCAGAAATAGTTTGTCAACAATCACCAGTCTGCACAGAGCTACAGAAACTGCAGAGAAAGGAGGTGGGACAAACAGGTTCCTCTCTAAAATTCACACGTTCCTCTTGCACAAAAGAAACAGCCGGAGAGCCTGACAGCTCCATGGTTTCTTAAGATTCACATAAAACCTTTCCCGACACATTCTCCAGACACCTTGTTTGCTCGTTCAAGTTAATTGAGGAGCTTTATCCACATTCCAGCTGAGAGTTCAGACAGCGGCTTCTCTCTGCATGCTGTCAGCCTGCTGACAGGACTGTCCCAGCAAATCGACCCCCCCACCCCCCACCCCCGGCCCTGAGTTGGCAGCACTGGGTAACTGTCAGTTTGGAGAGATTGCTTCCACGAGGTATACCACCATGAAATGCAAAGGTGTAGGAAAAGAGCTTTCTGAAAATAAGGTTTCCTTCTTACTCGGTTTTTCTAAGCAAGACAAGTTCTTCACTAAGACCTTTCAACAGAGGTCACTGGTTTTCCCCAAAACACTATAATCACAGGTATGGCTATGAGCTGTACCCTTCACAAGCACCAAGTTAGCTGACTGCTGCAGGTTTTGCCTCTTGCACAATTTTTGATGGCTGTTTACTCAAGCAGTCAGGAACTTTCTCTTTCTCCTTTCCTATTCAGTCATGGTACAGCCTCTAAGAAGTTAAAAGTTGCCTCAGTTGCGCTCAAAAAGCAAAGGACAGTTTAGGAAAAGGATACTCCAAGAAGGATAGTTACAAAAGGACAGTAGGAGGAAAAAAAAAGGTTTAAATGTGTTTTCACTAAGAATCTCTTTATGAAGCTGAAGTGAAATATGGGGCTGTACTAGCCCCCTCTGCCCTCTCCACTCCCCTCCACCCCCCAAAAACCTAACCGATTCAAAGAAGCCAATTCTCTCTGATTATGCAACTCCCTTCTTAATATTCTTTGAGTGTTTACTGCAACTGAAAGCTTAACAGTAAAAGGGCATAGTTCAAGAAAAAAACACACATTGGCTTCCATGCTCAGGAAATAGAACATGGATTTACAGGAGCTTTGCTACCGATATCTATGAATAGACGCTTCTACTGCTTCTTACACACCAACCCCACTCCACATTGGGGCAAGGTTTTCTCCAGTCTCACAACTTTTTGGAGACAAGTCTACTCTGCACTGCTTTAGCCACTCACTTCAAAGCATGCCCAGCTCTCTTTGCACAGCAACAGAAGAAAAGGAAAAATAGGACAACCTAGGCCTTAAACTGAGCCTAGATTCCGATGCATCATTACTTCATTGATATGTCTGCGCTGCTTTAAGATTTTGTTTGCACATCCAGACCACCCTCCTCTTAGCTTTGTGACAAGGCACAGCAGATGACTGCTGGGATACACTCCTGCCTGGAGAAGACAGGGCCATATGTGGACCACATATGGAGTGGTGCTTTCCTAAGTGGTGCTTTCCTAGTCACAGTTTGCTCACAGACATTAACCCAGGCGTGCTGTAGCTGCAACTCAGACATCACGCAGAGTACGTGATCAGATGTGTTATTAACCATTACAAAAAGCTCCAGGTCTTCCCACCCACACTTGGCTTGAAATGCTTGAGAAAAAAACCTCCCTGCAATTATATGCCAAGTAAGCATCTGAAGCAAGTGCAAACAGGATAAGCCAGATGAGACTGTGCTCTGCTCAAACCCGCCCCCCCCCCCCCCATTTGCCACAAATATACACTCAGATTTAGCAATCCACTTTCGCATATATGAGCATTTAGAAAATAATTTTCAAAACTGACAGACCTATACGCTGTTCCTAGCTGGACATAATGGAAAGCATCGATCTTCATGAGAAGACTCTGTGATAAGACATAGATATTTACTGTTAGAATTGAGTAGGTTTACACTGAAACCTTATGTAAGTTTCAAGTTTGACACAAATGACATTAAGAAAATAAAATCCAACATAAACATCCCACATTATGTACTTTAAGCTGCACTTAACTCTCCAGCCACTTTTACACAGGCTCACTCATACCGTGACTTTTTATTGGCCTCTCCAGTAAAAGACTGTCTTTCTATGAGCCAAAATATCACTGTCTCTTACACTCCAAAGTTTGTGGACAGGGATGCAGTTAAAAAACTGAGAGAACAAAGTTTCTGTAACTCAGACAGTCTCTTCTTATCTCCTTTTCAAAATCACATACATTCCAAAGGAGCTTTGTGTGCACAAGAGATCCATTTCTTGTCACATTCACGTTAAGCAGAACAAAGTGGGCAAGTTTTGGTTTAGAGTGCAGCTGCACCCAGTCATTTTCTTCACACAAGAGCTCTCCCCTCCACCACTTTTTACTCTCCCCAACAGACATTTAAGGAGGGATGTTTAAGAGCACATAAGACTGGTAAAAGAGCTTTCTTTGCATTTATTTTTTTATCAGACTCCCCTATTCATCAGTCATCCCTTCTCCATCCATCATTCTGACGCCATAACACAAATCATCGGGGCATGGAAAGCAGCCTCACGCTAAACCCATATCGCTCTGCAACTTGAATAAGGACAGAGCATCAAATTATTTGTACTGTTTCTACCATAGTGCAAGGTAATTCATTACACAGAGCACTCACAACCTTCAGGCACCTTCTTTTACCACAATACCATATTGCTGCAACTTGCTACACCGTGGGCAGACCTCCCACTAGTTTGTGAGGAGTGCAGGCAAATATGTTGAAAGATTTACTTAAGATAGGCACTACCCAGGTTTTTGCGTGTTTTGCAAACTCTGCTCCTGAGAAAAGAAGAGTTCTCATCCTCTACTCACTCAAGGGGTGCTCTGCTTGGTGAGGCTCTGTGTTTCTGTGATATATCAGCCAGAGATTTAAACAGGAAAAAAAACCACTTAAGTTGTCATAGATTTACTCCTCACTTTACAAAGTCAGAGGCATGAGCAGTCTGCTGCCATGCCATCACCACAGGTAGGACAAAAGACATGGGAAAACTCTATATCGTTTTTTTTCTTCATTTTCTTTTCTTCCCACTGCTGGAGAACAGCGCATACACTCCAGCTTGTACTGCCTGCTTCCCTGAATGTGCTCAAAGCTCAGCATAAGAAAAGCTACTACAGTGAAGCGACTTTCTCTTCTGTGCTTACACCTGACTGCTTGGCTGCAGCAGCCAGCATGACATCACTGGGCATCAGGCTTTCAGGGAATCAGTCCAGAGTACTGAAAAGGGTTAAAGCTAACGCTTGCACTTTGCTTGCCCGTGCTTCTAAGAAGCATGCATTTTAAGTAGCTTGGATCTCTTTCCAGGCAGTCCTATTATTTGGGGTGGGGGTGGGGAAGGCTTCCTAAAGCATTCTCCTGACAAGTCGTTTCTATTATTAGTGTTAGACATAATGCCTCTGCTCCTGGCAAGTACTCATAGATGCAGGATTGAGGTTTGTTGTTTAAACTTCATGAAAGACAGAAATGATCACACAAACAAGGCTACGTTTTCTATTAATTAGCTTGTAGAATTAACTGACTTTTAAATTGGCAAGGCTGTTTACCAGATCTTAGCCAGGATGTCCCATTCTGCTAAAAGCTATGCAAACACAAAAGACATCTCTCCCTTGGAAGGTTTATAAGCAAGAAGAAGCCACACAATGAAAAGCACAGCCACCTGGACTCACTGACAGTTTGGTGATCAATGTTATTGCATGCAATGACAGAAAGTATTTCCACTAAAAGCATAACGCAATGGAAGACAAAGCCCAGGAGACTGGACTTTGTACAGCTTACCTTTTGTACATCATAGTGAAGTCCCCGTATGGCAAACCCTGGAATGTAATCATACTTCCCAAGCCCTTCTGGATACTGGGAAGACAAACAGTGACATCGTTAGAGGCATAAGCATTGGGTTACCAACAAAATTATTTCTCCTGTTGAGCTGGATTACTTTTACTCATAGTCTTAACCCAGGAGTAAACCAACCAAGGAACAGATGCACTGGCATGTTGCCCCTTCAGTGAAGAAGACGGATGAATGGAGGAAGACATAAAGGATCAGGATCCCCAAACTAGTTTCTCTCATGTAAGGGACACTAGTGAAAATGTAAGAGATCCGCTCAGGCAGTGAGGACACATCTAGTATGCTCTAGTCAATGCATATATTTGGCAAAGCAACAACACTGCAGAGTCCCTCTAAAAAGAAAGACATGATGAGAAGAAAATGCACAGACCAGTCACCTACTGTAATCAGGGTGCCCATTATGGGGCATTCTATACAGTGTCATCTATACTGACTTGCACATGTCAAGTCCTGTACGGTTTCAGTGTTGGCCCACGGTTCATGTTTATCCACCATGTGTACCTCAAACCAGCAATTCTGTAGGCATCATTTCCATAGTTAAGTAAAACAGACCAGACCTTTCTAGACTAAGGTTCCTGCTACATATTTATAAAACCTCAGGAATATAGAGCACAGTAAGTTGTCTCAAAGGAAACCGATTCCATGCACAGACAAAACTTTCTGCAATCAAAGATCATGAGACACAGAATTTATCTCAATAGAACAAGTAATAGACACATGCGCAGAATGCCATTTTGCAAGCAGTCTGGGGCATCCCAACAAAAGCAGCAAGCTTAATTGAGTGGAAATTCTTAGCACATCGTTACCTTGAATTGCTCTATTAGTATGTCTCTGGCGGTGTTGAAAATCATAGAGTGTAGTAAATTAGAATACTGTGCCAATGTGTAATCGTAGTCAAAGCCGTATATCTCCACGTCTCCCAGGCTGATCTCATTGTTAGCGTAGATAGCGGCCGGGTTGAGGAGATTGCAGACTCCTGGTGGAAGGAGGTCTAAGAGAAGGGAAAGGGGAGAGGTTAGAGAAACTGAGAGAATCACTGAAATGTCAACTTTTTGTTCTGGACCTGGCAGCAGCTGGAAGTACCACACAGCAGCAGCAAAGGAGCACAGTGCTGCTGTCGAAGGCTCCTGCCATTAACTCGCTCAAATAATCCTCCCCGTGAAAAAAACACACTGTGAAAGCGCTGGCTGCCTCTGTTGATGGTGCTAACCACCTCCACAGCAAGACTGACCTTTTGTGTCAGGAAGATGCAAAACAATGTCCTGGGGTCTCTGGCCTACATGAAGCAAAGCAGACCAGATTCCGAAGTGTCCGATTTCTAGCTCACAGCAGCTGCAGTTCAGGCAGGCTCAGCAATGGGAAAGGTAGCTGCAATGTATCACCAGAAAAACACCCGCTCCTCACAAAACTTGCTGGAGACAAACAGGTTAACTCTCTTCTTTAAAAAGTCTAGATGACTTCAAATTAGGAATTTTGAGGTTTGTCTTTTGGCATTTTTTGTTTCTCACAGAAGCAGCCAGACTTCACAGAGCAATCCTGCAGGTACTGTTTGGGCTTTTTTTTATTATTATTAATGGGCTGGATAAAACAATGTTTTGTACAAACACCAACAAAATGTAAAAAAAAACCCCACACTAAGCTACGTTCCTGGAGCACGTAATGCTGATAGCAACAAGTTCTCTGCTTTCCTCTGATAAACAGCTGTGGAAACCTCAGACGTTGCGTGTGGTTTGTCACTTCAAAACAGGGCTACTCTTCAAGATGCTTGTGAACAACATTGTGCTCCCCAGAGCACTGGGAAAACGGAGGTTAAGTCACCTGGAAGCTGAACTACCTGTACGCCTTTTTTTCAGAGCTAGTCTAGAGAGCAGAGAGCTTTAGCTGCAGTACAGTGGGAGAGACAGGAACAGATCCTCCCCAGGCTTCCTGCCCCACAAGAGCTGCCCATTGCAAGATGAGAAAGAGCAACAAAAATAGTTCCCTGTAGTACATTGCCTAGTCACATCCACACTGGGAGACAGAGAGGGGAAGGAGATGTTTCCTCCCTTCTCAAAGACGGGTAATTTTCCCTCTGAATTATAGGAAAAATGTAGACATTTTCCAGATCCTACACAGCATCTGCAGGTAGGATTTTTATTTTTCCCTTCCTACCTTAACTTTTGGCTTTTAGCAAGAACCCTTGTGCCGGTTCTTTAGTGCTTCCTTGCTATACAACCAAGTTTCATCTGAAACTAGAACAAAAAAAAAGCATTATTAGAAAGAGACACCAGCCATTCCCAATAAAGACTCTGTCTGGAATGATTACAGAATTTAGGTTAAAGTCCAAAGTACATTTTCAAGCACTAATCCAAAAAGGTGACCAAAGAAACAGGATCCAGATATATAATAATAGTTATTTTTCAGAGGAGATGCATTACAAAACATACCCATCCCTCTCTCCTAACTGACTTGACTTTGGTCTTCAGATGCAATTCACCAGATCAACTACAGAGGAATTACTACAAAAGCAAGCAGTATTTTAAGGCAGAAGGGCTGACTCACTGGCTACGCAGCAGGAACAAGAGCTCTCTTTCAGTGACTCTGCTGGAGGCAAAGTTTCTGGAAGAGGCTGAAGACAGCGGACACAATCAGAGTACTTCCCACTGGGATTTTTAAAAGACTGGAAACATAAATAGGGTTCAGATGATCACAACTTTCATCTTCTCATCATAAATGCTCCTTGCACCATAAACAAACAGAGCTCCGCTTCCTGCCCTCACCTCCAGATAACTTGTGGGAAGATCTTTTTCTAAGCATACTCTGGGATTTGCAGGGTGTTATTTTTCTTCCTCACAAGGAAACTGACACAACCATAATCACATCACGGTGCAAATACCCAGAGTTTTCCTCTTCTAATGAAAGCACTATTTGCAACCCACTTGCTGCTACTGTATCCCTACAGAGAGGTCAAGCTCTTCCAACATTCACCATCTGCAAACATTTATGACAACACATTTTGATAGACTGAGAGCAGCACAAAATATTGTTGCCTGAATCTCATCTCTCCTTTCCTAGGAGACATGAGACCCATCTAGATTCAACAACATATGCCAGCCACAACTTTTGCAAAACTACAGTCAGGAAAAGCTAAGGGAGCAGTACGATTTTGTAACAAGGAAAGGGTAGCCTAAGATTTGCCAAGCACATGAAGTGAGTCTTATCTGTGATCAGAAGCATAAGCAGAAACTGCCACAGTATGATTTATGATGTATATTTAGACCCACTGGATGAAGCAATATTCCTCCCTGCCAGCCTCAAACGTGCAGAGCCTCTCCACTGTTCGCTGACAGTCTCCTGCCCAGACCATTTCACCCCACTCAGATATTTTTGTCACTAACTTACACAGCATGTTCTCTCTTAACTTCGTAAGAGCCAAAAAAGGCTGCGTATGCTAGCCAAAACACTTTATCACCATTGCCTCACACACAGTGTGTTCCCTACGCACACCTGCCGGAGCACCCCACACCTTGCTGTGCTTCCTATCCACACATCACGGTCACCAGACCAACGCAGAGCAGCTTGCTGACAGCTTGCTCTTTCCACGCCGCCATCCTCCATCTTAAATTTACAGTAGTTTCAAAGTCACTGATCTGCTAGAGAGGAGGAAAAAACTCTGGGTTTCAGTCCAGGGACTCATGCTGCACATTTGGCTCAGTGTAAATGTCCATTTGCAGCACCCTCCTCAATAAAGCGGCAGGCGTCCATCTCCTCTTTAAGTTCACACAGTCTCTCCGCAGGCTCAAACTAGGGCAGGGAAGAGACAGAAGCTGGGAACACATGCAAGATCAGTTTCTATACCAGAGCCCAACCATGCCTGCCTTCCTGAGCCAGGTTTTAAGAAGTTTGGGGGTTTGTTTGGTTGGTTTGCTCTGCTTTTTTTTTTTTCTCTCTGCCTGGGATCTTTGCCTCAGTTTGCATGGCAATTGTCAGGTCATAACAAACCGATGACAACTCCAGAAGCCCACAGAGATGCCATTTTTCAAGAATGATAGCTTTCGGTTTTTCCTCTGCCAAGACACCGTAACAGATTGCTGGACAGATACAATAAATTACAGTAAGAAAAAACCCAAAATTAAATCCATTTTTGCTTATTAAAAAAATATAATCCCAACTATTCTTTCCATCTGGGTCCTAACTGGAAAAGGGAGATGATACCAAAAGTTAGTCACTGTCTACTCAGCACTTCACCCAGGAAGTATGATCTAAGGGAGAACCACCATGCGTACATCTGAGGACAGTAGGAAAAAAACCTGCTCTTGCAATAGATAGAAACCCCTGGAATCTGCACACTTGCACAATTTGCTCCGGTTTGCAACTCTGATGGTTTTAAGGGAAGTGTCTGCATATCCATGGTACACGATGAAACTCAGCAACAAAGGCAGACCACAAGAAAGCGTGTTTGATCTCATGCATTTTTTACACGTGGGTGTAAATACAAGGTGAACACACATTGCCTTCACTTTAAGGGCCCTGAACAGCTGCTTAAAACCAGAATATCTTCATGACAGCACAAGCGTCTCTTCCCAGGCAATAGCCCACATTGTTAGAAAGCAATAACACTCTATTTCCAACATGACAGCAGAGACGGAAACAAAAGCAGGTAATTAACTGTGAGCAATGGTTAGAGATGCCAAGACACCATATGGCCCTTTCTGATGTGAAAAAGCTCCAGTGCCAAGCACGTCCCATGCTTTTCTGAGCTCTCAGGGGTACCAACAGCATCATGCAGGAAACACTCCATTTCTCTCAGCCTCAGATGCAGCATGTTAGCGAAGAATAATACACACACACAAAAAAAAAGGCAACTCACACCCACCTCTCACACCCTTTGTACTCCCAGAGGTCTAGCACAGCAGACATCGCACTAATTTCTTTGTAAGACTAGCAAGAAAAGGAATGATACTGAAAAGCAGATGGCCACCATCCTCCACATTCTTCATGAATCAAGAAGTTCCCTTTGCTCACACTGACTTGCTTTCTAAAGACAAACTGCCAGTTTTCCTCCCTTCCGAGTACCTCTTTATCCTTTTTTAAGTGTTGTTTTGTACCATTTCCCGCAAAGCCCTCCAACCCGCTGAAGACGCCTCTACCAAGAGGGTAGGGAGAGGGAAATACTACTTAAAAGAACATTAAATCACAGAGGAACCATATTAATAGAGTGTTGAAAATTACTCTGGAGCATACTCTTGAATTTATGCCATTATGCCTAAATATTTTGGCATTTCTCACCAAAAGTGAATGAACACCAAGCAAAAGTAGTATTAAAAAATATTGCTTCATGCCAACATTACATTTTTTATATACACAAAGGCACTAGACAAATGCTGCTATAGGAGTTCTTTACAAGAAAAAGTGTTTACATTTAGGGAAAGCAGGATTGGGAAGTTAACATAACTGGTCACACCTCCAGTTCTGGTTGCTAATTGTCATTCCCAGTCCCAGCTCAATCCATAGGTGCCACAACCCGCGAGACATGCACACTCCCTAAGCAATTTGCAGGGCATTTATTATCATAGCACTAGACCAGTTTACTAGTTTGACAAGGAGTGAGTGCTTCAATCTTTGTGCCTGCTTGAAATTAGCAACACAAACAGAACCAAAATGTGCTGAACTGTAAAAAACACCTCTGCACCACACCAAAATCACTAATGCAATGATCACACAGGGGTGTCATCTCTCCCACTTCCACATGTAATGGGCACATGTCGCTGACTGCAGTTTACATTATTTAGATGCAAAGGTATCTCTGGATCTACACGACCTAAAAAGAGTAAGGACTACCTCCGAGCTACACTCTCAGTATTACCAATGCTTAATCAAGTTCTTGCTGTCTGCAAACTTGTCTCTATCCTCAGTAATTCTCACATTTAACCATGATCAAGCTTGTCATGCAGAGGCAATAAGTTATTTTAAAGTTTCCTTAGGAAAGCTGTTTTGTAGCCACGTTTACAAGTTTGAAAGATCTAGGAAAAAACATATACACTTGCTTACAGCCAAATCCTCACTCACTTGCCCGTTCCACTGAGTTTCAGGATTGGATGCTTCCTAGAGTGCAAGACTTCAAGCACTGCTTACTGAGAAAGCGTATCAGCCTTCCTTGACACTTCAGATATCATCAAATCAGAATACAACAAGTCTTGCTCGACACCACCCTTCTGACAAATGCGATTATAGTTTTCTTTTTGGCAGAGAAGGAAAAAAACCCTAATAAAAGCACATTAGGTGGAAGTAGTAGCCTCAAACTCTTACAGGTAATGAAATTTGGTCCTAAGAGTCAGTGTTGCAAAAGACAGGGGGAATAATGAAGAGCATGGCTTCTCCTGAGTCAACATGAACGGTAGGTTTTACCTCAGCAGCACCTTTTGTATAGCTATGTTGTGCTGTTGTTTGTATCACCACACTCAAGCCTGGCAGAACACAGACATGTTTCTATAAAGTTGAGAACTTCTGGTGCCTGGGCTCTGGCCACCAAACCTGTACCACTGCTGAGCTTTACTGCACAGAAGCTCTTGTCCTACACATCCTGCCCTGTCCAACCTGCTCAGCATTTATCACTGCAATCCCCTCTGCACAAAAATGAAACGTTGCTCTACAAATCAGGTCCTAAGCACAAGCTGGTTTGAAGACACATCGTAAGTTCTCCTGGCAGAGATCTCTGCAAAACCAATAGTGGTAACTGACAATATAGGACAAAGGACTTCCTAAAGGTGGAGCTTCAGATCAGGAAGGAGAAGGTGGCACCACAGGAGCCTTCTCAAACTCAGTGCTGATAAGTATTGAGATGTGATGATTTTTTCAAATCCATAACCAAACCATAGACTTTCACTTTTACATCTGAGTTTGAAATCAAGAACAAAGGAACAGGCTGATGCCACGTTTTGCACGTCTCAGTGTAGTCGTCAAAGCAACAATTAAAAACCAACATGGACCAAATCTGTTTATGCCTCTTCTTGACAGGACTTGAATAACAGCACAGTCTTGAAATTTTGGTTTGGGCAACTATTCTTTAAACAAACGAGGGCTGCCTTATTCAACATGTCTAATAGTTACCTGAAGGTCTGTAAAGAGTCTGCTCTGTAACACATGGGCTACTTCACCCAGCTTCATTTGACCTTTAGTCCTGCTCATTAGTTCTCCACCTCAAGTAATTAATAACTGTATCTTTTGCATCCCAACAAAGTGCAACTGTGTGAACACAAACTTCATAATCTGCCACACAGTAAACTGAGAATTTTCCCAAGAGATGATGATGCAGCCTATTAACAAATTCGCATTTATGGTTTCAATACTGTTACGGAAAAGAAAAAGAGTGCCTTATTAACGTCCGAACACCATGACAAGTCTTGCAAGCTGGAACTTCTTTCAAGCAGTGGTGCTAAAACCACAACTCAGTCTTGGAGCAGGGACTTAACATGAAGCTACTGTCCTCTGTCAGCACCTTGTACTGCCTTCGACAGCTCAGGCAAAGGAGCTCACATCCTGCAAAAGCTGGAATGCAAGGATTCAGTGGCCAGTTCCTTTACATTTCTGCATCATGAAGGACTTTCGATTTTTATGTCAAATCTCGTCTACTGGAAGGTGGGGAGGAAGACATGACAGCACTTGTCAGTCTCAGAACAGTGAGACGGTTCTTCCAGATGCCTATGGCTGGCTGCCATCCTTCTTCAAACCCTTAGAGAAACGAAAGGTAACTGAGAGCTATTTAACAGCAGACACAAAGTCACACTTCCTAGCTCTCCACAGTGCTTACCTTCAGCATTCCAAGATTCCAAGGAAAGTTTCCTGCCCTTCTGCCATGAAAGCTTTTCTTATTTTTTTCACATTTTTAGGCGAGTTTAGTACAGTGAAGGTCTGCTGCTGCCAAAAAGGCCACAGCCCTGTTTTACACATGGACAGATGTGGCTGGTGGCATGAGTTTTCCCCTTGCTTAGCAAGATTTCAGTGTACCCAACCAAGCCAGTAATTTCTTGGTCTAAGGACCAAAAACACACATGCATGCACATGAGTAAAAGGTGTTTTGCATCTGTAACACAAACTAAGCTCAGGATCAGGAGACATCCTAGCAGCTACAGCATCAGCCTTCTCCATGCTCACCCTTCTGCCAACCTTGAGTTACAAGCTGGACCCTGGTCTCCTCACCATCTCAGTCAGCATCACTAAACAGTGATGCTGTCCTAGTCTAACCTCGTTTCCACATGGCAAATTAGAGACAAATGCAACAAGCCCTTTATTTAGCCCATTTGCCACGATGACACTCGTGTCAGGGAGGCCAGTCATCAAGAACCCCACTCTGCACGTCCTGCAACGCTGAGACCAGGGATCTTCCCAGAGGGAAGCCCAGGACGGGGAGAGGATGATCAGGGCCGTGTTTCGGTAGAAATAACAGTCCCCGAGGGCCCGGCGGCGGCGGCAGGCATTGCCAGGGAGAGGGCTTCCAGCCCGGCGGCTGCACAGCGACGGGCACGTCCCCAGTCCCGCAGCGTGGGGAAGGCGCCGAGATGCAAAGGGGGAGGAGGGAGAAAAAACAAGGAGAGAGGCCGAGCGCGGCGGGACGTGGCAGCCGGCGGCCGAGGCAGCCCTTACCGTAGACCAGCTTCTTCATCTCGTGGTACCTGGCCCACAAGTAGGTCTTGGTGTCGGCGCCCTCGGCCGGGAGGGGCTGGCTGCCCGCGGCGGGGCCAGGCTCGGCGCCGCGCCGGGCTCTGCCGGCGGCCGGCGGGTGCTGCTCCTTGGGCTGCCCGTGCCCGCCGTCCCCGGGGCACTGGCTGGCTTTAGGGCGGCAGCTCTGGCAGGAGACGGCCACGGCGAGGAGCCGGGGGGCCGCGCCGCCGCCCCTCCTCAGCGCCGCCATGCCCAGCGCAGCCATGGTCCCGCCGCAGCCTCGGGCAGCCCGCGCTCGGCCGGGGCTGGCCCCGCTGCTCCGCTACGCGCCCCGCCGCCCCGGCCCGCGGCGGCACCCGCCGGCCGGCCAATCCCCGCCGCCCCGTGTGCGAGGGGGCCGGGCGCGCCTCGGCGAGGGAGCCGGGGGGCGGCGCTCAGCGCCCGCCCGCGGAGGGGGGCGGAGGGGCGGCGGGGACCGGGCGGGCTCCCCTGGCCGCGCTCCGGCCCCTCGGGCGGGGGGCGATGGGGAGAGGGGCGGGGAGGGGGCGGTGGTTCCTCACTGCGGCCCCGCCCCGGCCTCGGTCCCGCTCCGCCCTGGCCAATCAGGCGAGGCGAGCCGCCCCGAGCGCTGTCACGTGAGCGCCGAGACGACCTTCCCGTTCGGTTGCCGGGGGGGCCGGGCGGCCCGCGCTGGAGGTGAGGGGCGCGGGGGCGCGGCGCTGATTGGCTGCGTGGGGGCCGGGCCGGGGGCGGCCGAGGGCTGCCATGGTGGCGGGGGCGAAGCCGGGCTTGGTTTGACCCCCGCTCCGGGGCGGCTGGGGCTGCGGCACCGCGCCGGGCCGGGCTGGGCTGCCGGGGGCGGTTTGGCCGCGGGGCGCCGAGGGCCGCTGTGCGCCCCGTCCCGTCCCGTCGCTCACACGCCCTCCCCCCGTTTCCTTCCCCGCCGAGCTGAGGGCGCCGGGCCCGGCCATGCTGGTCAGCAGGAGGGTGAAGCGCCTCTTGCAGCTGGTGCCCGGGAAGCGGCGCTTCGGCGTTTACCGGTTCCTGCCCTTCTTCTTCCTGCTGGGGGGAGCCATGGAGTGGTTCATGATCAACGTCCGCATCGGCAAGGAGACCTTCTGTAAGTGAGGGCCCGCGGGGCGGCAGGAGGCCCCCGCGGCGCTGCCTGTGCGCGGGGGGCACACCGGGGCTCACCGGGGGCTGCAAGGGGCACGGCCACGGCCAGCCCCGGGCCCTCCCGCGGGCCTGGCACCCCCGCTCTGCCCCCCCCGGCGGAACACACCGGGCAGAAGCCAACAAAAAAACGCAGCTGGGTTTCGAATACTAAATTAAAATTATTATATTTTTTTTTACACTGAAAAAACTCGCCAGGGTTGTCAAGAGTGTCGGTGTAGGTCAGTCCGAATGTGACCGTGTCAATTAGAAAGCGGGAAAACGAGTCGCAGGAACTTGGCTCATGGCGCTGTTTCCAGCAGTTAAAGCCTTCAGTTTTAATGTGGCATTCCTCCCTTTGAGGAACCGTGCTAGAAATGTTTCTGTACTTGGGGGAAAAGGATCGGCCCTACCATATGTTTCATGGGAAATCTAGCTGAGTCTCCTGGAGAATAAACCGGTTTGATACAGTTTTCGTAGCTGACAAACTCACTGCAAACAGAACTGCTGCTCTGCCGGCTTCTGAAGGCTGGGGTTTGTGGGGTGGTTCAGTTGATTCCCGAAGCATACCTGCAGGGCAATAAAGTCCAGTTAGAAGCTAAAGCACAACATCTGTGTAGCAGCTATGATATTTCAGCTTGAGACTTATCTCAAAAAAATAACTGCTATGCCTAAATGATACTATGTTGCAGTAATAATTGTGCGGTTTAGCCTTATTGCTGCTCCATGGTCCGTGCGAAATGACAACACACAACTGATAACCTTTTTTTTTCCTGACAGATTTCATTTGGTGATAGATATTTAGGAGTGATCGGGGGGCCTCGGGCAGGAAGAACAACTAGGAAGTCTATGAGGGTGGTTACATTCCTGTTTTCTTTATTAAAAAAATAAAGCTAAAATACTGAAGCCCTGCTGGCAGTCCCCAGGCATTGACTTTGTGCCTCTCATTTAATTTCCCTTCCGCTTCAGCTAGTTTAGGCATTTGTACTTTTAATCACCCTCATGGGAATGTAGACAAGGAATTGACTTGGAGACTTAGTTTTCCTATAAAAACATTTCATCAGGACTGATGTGAAGAACTTTAGCCTGGATGGGAGGGCGAACATGAGCTATTTTTAAATAGTAACAAGGATTTGTGTTGGCTTGAATTTTCAGTTGCCTGTCAGTCAGTGTCTGCAAGAGAAAACTGGAAAAGTTTAAAAAGAAATGAAAGGCTTCAGGCATTTAATAGTGTCTTGCACTTGGAAAATGCTAATATATAAAAAAAAATTTTTTCTGGCAGATGATGTTTACCGTAGGAAACGATCTGAAAGACAGTACGAGGCAAGGATGGAAAAAAATGAATTTTAGCAGAAATGTTTCAAGGGACAGGTCCTGAATGCTTCAATTGTATTAATACCAAAGAAGCGTTACTGCCACGTGGACTGTAGGAGAAGATTTTGTCTCTGCAAGATAAACTGTAATCTGCAAGTCTGTGTAATACACTCTCAGATGGTTTTGGAAGTTTTATTCTTCTTCAATCTACTTCCTATCCTTAATATTTTGTATTTAAGCCAAATACAGTAGCACGAAGCTCATTGTGTTCAGGCCTCTGCCACTTATTTAATGTTTGTTTAGTACTTCTAAATAAACTACACAGAGTAAACAGTCTGGCTACTGCTTTTCTTTGCTTGATGAGACACCATTGTTGCAACAAGACCAAGGGGAAAGAAATGTTACATATTGCATACATAGTATCTCAGCGCATTAGAAATAATAGTTTCCTTTGTAATGAGAGAATGTACGCTGGCATCTGATTTGTTTTCTTCCCGATGTGGCACAATTTAAACTAGGTAAAAAGAGGACATACTTACTGCTCAGTGTTTACTCAGCCCACACTGTTTGGAAAGTCATCTGTGCATTCAGGCTCCAGTGCCTGCAAGTGCTGTAATACTCATTGCTACTCTAACAATGAATTGACCTGAGGGCATTGGGGGAAAAAAGTCCCATGTGTACAGGCGCAAGTTCAGAGGAACATGCAATGGCAGTCCCAGCAAACCCGAATTCTGTTTGCAGGACTCCTGTCTCCCCAAAGAAGAAAAAAAAGGAGAGAGCCAACTGCTGTACCCTGCACAGCCTTCACTCCCTAACACAGTGACACTAGCTCTTAGGTGCACGGGAACAAGTCATGACTGTGCACTAGGATGACTGCTGCAATATAATCAGTGAGCATCCTATATTAATGCATTTTTTTTTATTTCTGATGGTATGTGTATATCCCAAGGGTTCCACAAAGAAGCTGATTCTTAAGATCAGCCTAAAACCAAACCCAAGGCAGTTTGTATATTTAACGTGCATTCCTGTGCTAATTTCCAGCAGCCTTTTCCCACAGAATTAAGTTTTCATCAACTAAAGAGATGATGGCTGTTTTGAAGATGTTACAGTGCAGGTACTCAAACTTGCAAGTAGAGGGTAACTGCTGTACTTCGTGTTGTGTCTTCCAAGGAAGGACTTGATCTGGAGGACTAGCACTACTTGTGTTTTCAGGAGACAAGAAAAACTGTCAGAGAATTAATGATGTCACCGTGCTGCTGTGTATTTTGACAGCAAATTAATTACTTGGAAAAATCTTCCATTTCAGGAGTAATAAGAACCTAGATTTTAACTTTGGTTCCAAGGTAGAGCCCAAGTTCAAAGACTCCTGCACAAGCTTCTTTTTCCAGTCACAGAGTGTTGCACTGAAGTAAATCCTGACTGTAGCAATACATTAAAGAATAAAGCATCAACAAAAAGCTGGATTCTGAGAACTGCTGAGCTTTAGCTCTACCTGCCTTTACTTCTTGAGCCTTCCGGATCTCTTGTGCTTGGCTTCTATAGAACAAGTAAGTTTTTCAGTATCTTTGGTTTTTTTAAGAGCGAGCTTGTGCCCTAGTTACTTCTCAGTACTTGGGAGCCTGGTGTGAAAATCGCCTGTGGCTTGGCTTCAGCACTCCTGTAACAGCAGCAAGTGTGTTTCACAGACCTTAGTGAATCGAGGTCCATTTTTTTCACTTCAGATCTCTTGCTCATTTTGCAGCAGTGTTTCCCATTTGCAGCAGAGAGTACCAGGCATCTCTGGAAGATATTTGTCTTGGGTGTCTCCAGCTAGGTAAACATAGAGCGAGACAGGCTGCAGTTGCTCACAAGAAGTCTGGTGTCAGGGAGTTGTATGTCACTGTTCTTTGTGACCAGCGCAGGAATAAAATCCTTCTCCAAGCTGGCATTGTATCATTTCAGGCAACACAGATCTGTTACGACAGATGAGACTTGACATTTAGAAATCTGAACTGTGTGTATTTTTCATTCCACAGTGTGTTTGCTAGTGCTGATCCTTTGTTATTCCATGATTTTGCCAGTCTCTCACTAATGCTGGAAGTAAGACTAGCTGTAAGGCCCCAGTGCCCAGCCATTCCAGTACTGAGCACACTGGGTGATCTAGTATCAATTTTTATTTACACCCAATCTTCAGTGGCCAAGGTCTTCATTTGGTTTCTCAGTTTTACCCCTGCTGACTCCTAGTTCTGTGCTTTTTGCCTTCCCCAGCGATCTCTTTCCCACCATCTTTCTGGCACTCGTGTCCCCATTTCCTCCCCATCCTCCCCTATCTGTCTGCTGCGGTGGTGGGCAATGGGAGGAAGCAAGAACTCTCCCTCGGCTCGGAGCTCAGGCCAGCACTGGAAACACGCCGCCACTGCTGCTATGCACTGGGAGCAAGCCAGGAACACAGCTTTCGTTTTAAATGCTGCTGAGCCCCTGCCAGCTCTAGGGTTGAGCGCGTCCGTTCCTTCTTCAGGGAGTTCATCTGCTGTCAGCCCAGAACGCAGCTCAGCATCTAAGAACAGTGGTCTCGTGTTCATTTGCAGCAGGAACAGCAGGAAATTGAGAATTAGCAAAGCATTTCTCCTGAAAGCTTTCCAAATTGTAGCAGTCAGGCCAATACAGATATCAAGCATGGAAAATTTCAACTCGGGCAGCAGCGGTCAATAGTCGTCACGAACAAAAAGCAATACTTAGGTACGAGGAATGCCGCTCACCACTCCAGCATTAGAGGGGACAATTCTACTGCAGATTTCAGAATGATTTTGTGGACAGAACAGATCTTTCATTGATTGTTTCCCCACTGTTGTGCGCCCAAGGATGCTGCCTGCTGAAAGAACTGCAGCAAGCCTGGGAAGTACTGAAAAGTTTTGGTAGAGGAAGCGTGTAGGTGCCCAGCCTGTACTCCTGGCACAGGGCTGCAGCAGTTCTGTCCCAGCTTTGGAAGGGTAGAAAAAGGCCAGTCATCTGTTATGTGCTGGTGAATTCTTCCCTAGAGCAAAATTTTTATCGTAGTCAGTGGAGACGAGCTCCCACTTCAGACTTCATACACAGCTACAAAACTGTACCTGTGCTCTGGTTATGACCCGCCCCAGCTTCTTCCCAGAAAGGCACAAAAATCTGCATGCAACAGGCACTGGCAGGATGACTGGTCCAGAGGAACTCCCTCATCCCTTACTGGGTGTTGGTGCTTTGCACCAAGCATGAGGATTAAATCACAGTCCTCCCCAAAATCACCCCACGGAAACTGAATTTGAACCCTCCCTGTTGAGAGCTGCGCAGACTTCCCGAAGGGCTCACCCTCCCTCACCATTTCTGTCCAAGGCTTTCATCGCGCTTACCTTAACCTGAGCTCAGCCACACCGGTTATTCATGCTGCTGGATAATTCAGCACATTCTCCTCTGTTTCTTTTCCTGTCTCTCCTACGCTGCCTCCTTTAACAGATGATAATCTGCACGGCCAGACTTCTGCACTGGATTTCTGATCCCTCTTGGCACAGGGAAGACCACCACGTCTCCGAGGCCTGACAGAGACTGGGAATCTACCCAGGATCACCAGATCCTACTGCATTGCAGCAGCTGTCGTTTTATTTCTTTGTATGACAGTCGAATTAGACTTGCTGGAAAATGCAGTAAGCAAAAGGAATATGAGGTTTAGTTTATTAATCAGAAAATGTCACGTTATCAATTAATCAGATCCCATTTGTTACATGACGTTCAGTACCCAGCCTTTTTGAAACACCACTCCTATTTAGTGCATTTGCAGCCAAGAGGGGGGCTTCAAACTTCTGTGGATGATCCTCAGTATCTCAGACTGAGCCAACAAGATGTGGAGGAGGATTAGAATTAAGTCTCCTCTGTGCAACTGCACCATCAAATTTTAGAAAGGTGGAAGGTCTGTAAAGCTGGCAGCCTGCGTGAGAGGCAGCATTTATCCCCCAGGTCAAAGACATGAATGCGTGTTAATTAAATATAATGCTATCTGTTCTGGTTGTTTAAATAGCTCTTTGTAAATTTTATGTCAGAGGCCCCTTGAGAGGTTGCTATAACTTAATTTTTCATGCAGACTGTGGTATTAAAATTTCTATCCTGGTTTCTAATTTTATTGTATAAAAGATGCTTTTTCCGTATTACTGGTCTAATTTCCTTTATTACACAGCTACATAAAAGAGAGTCCTGAACCAGGTTAGCTTCCAGTATTAAATAAAGGCTTGCTATTTATTTTCAAAGCAATTTATGTGCGGGCACCTGGGACTGGCTCAATCTTATCATATCCACTCAGCTTGTTCCCAATGCGTCACATGTTTTTCAAGGTTTACTGTTCATACTCCTTATGGCTCAATTTGCAACCATATTTTTCAGCAACACTGTTCTTATCACCTTCCAGGCACAACTTGCAATACACAGGACAATATAAAAAGAATTCTTTACTCACACACAAGCATGCACGTACCATGGACTTGAGAAAACTTGGATCAGCAACAGCCAGAATTACTTGAAATAAAATCCTAACAAGAGTCTTGATGGGACACTCAAACCTGGTTAATCCAAAACACTTTGCAAACTATTTTTATTCAAATTAAAAAGACTCAGGTAAACAAAGTGATGGTACATACATGTTATAAACCTGGTTAGCAGCTTAACCTTCAGGAGTACAAGAGCTAATGAAAAGCCAAGCATGGATTAACCAGGTCCGAAAACATACACTGAAAAAAAAGTCACCAACATCAACGTTTTGAATTTTTACACAAACAGTAAATTTTCTCATGGAAGGGAAGGACTGAAGAAGAAAACAAATAATTATTAGTCATCTCCAACTGGTTTATGAAAATACCGGTCCTAGATTAAACTATTTTCCACTCTCACAGAAGCCAACCATCTCCCATACATACTTTTTAGTTTAATATGAAAGTTTTCTTTACGCCAGTACAATGAACGGCAGTGGAAAACAAATGAGGGGTTCAAACACCCACAAAGAGAGAGAGACAGACAGATACGTCTTCTTTTCTTCTTTTTTTTTTTTTCTTTTTTTTTTTTCTTTTTTTAACCAGAGTCGGAAAACAGTTTCTTTTGCTGGTTTTGAATTCTAGACTGTAGCCATTATATCCTAAATTTCACTGCAATTGACTGAAATGCCTCCAATATAGAGACATGATTTTGAAATAAATAAACAAAGCTTACAATAATTGATTAGGGCCAGCCCAGTGGCTTAGTGGTAGTGCTCTGCACTGCCTTGCGGGAGGACCCAGGTTTTGTTTGCACTTCCAATCTCTTGCTCCTGGGCCGAGAAGAGCAGTGTAAGTAGGGCTTCAGCTGCTCGGGCAGGAGAGAGCCAGTGCTGCAAGTCTGCTCATCACTGACCTTCAGATAAATTAAACATCTGAGTTATACAGGCTCCAAAGGGAGTCCCATCCAGTCCTCAAAAGAAAATAAATAAAACAATAACTTAACTAAAGTCCATCCCAGGTTCTTTGGTGTAATTTTTGTTCATGCTGAGAAGTAGGAGAATCTGGTGGTGTATTAGTACAATCCATGATAGTTCCAAATACTCAAAAACTAGGGTTTGCTGCCTGATTCACTTCAGCGTCCCATCTTTGTGGCTAAAAATTGCAAAGCCTCTGGCAATTTGAACACATTTTAAGATGACACTGTATATATGGGGGTAGTTTAAGACTATTCAGTTTCTACTTCATCAAATAAAACTGATCATTTACAAAGGCCAGTAAGGAATTTCTGTACCGCAGGTGTGCTACTTGTACAGTCCAAAATCGTAATTTCCCTATATGTTGCTTAGCTCCATTTTCTTCATATCCATTGCACATTTGACTTAAACTGTCCTTAAGTGCCTACTTGTAATTACATGGGTTTCTGTGCAATGACTGGAGGATTAAAATAGGAGAGGGAGAGGAATTAGCCAGTAAAATTAAATAACAGTTTATACTTGCACATGTCACTTCCCTCATCAGTATTAATTACATCAGCAAAACAAAATCCAACGTATCCAGTATTTGAAGGAAAATATTTAACCCTCTGCCAAATACACTGAAATGAAAAGGTTCTGTACTATTAAGACTTTAAAAACCATTTCCACATGATGAACATCTCTAACAGTAAGATGATGTGTACCAGTAAATCAGTTCTTTTGGACTGAGTTGCAACGACCACACTCCTGCCAACAATTTTTTCAACTTAACATAGCTTTCTCAGTTACTTGATGCAATCTAAAAGTATTAATTATTTTTCTAAAATTAAATACATGAAAGGATTTACCTTTAAAGAAACAACTCTGCGGTCCAAAAGGTTGGTTAGTTAGGAGGACAGGCAAGTCTTTAGCAGAATGCAGCCACAACCCTGAAATTTGGCAAGAGTCTATACCTACCTTACATAGCAAAAAAAACCCCAAACAAACAAACAAAAAAAAAAAAAACCAAAAAAGGAAAAAAAAAAAAGAAAAAGAAAAACCCCAAACCCTCTGAAGACTGCAATGCAGAAATTCTATTTCTCCAATGTACTCGGTATGCTGAACTCATACATACCATACATTTAAATGTCAAAATTTTTCTCAAATTTTGCATTGCTAAACTTTAAGGTGAATCAATACACTAAAAGAAAGCATACAAAAATGTCTTACGATACCCAATCATTAACAGAATATGTGTGAATTTAAAAACATCATGTTACTTCACTAAGAAAACTACACCAACTTCCTCCTCCTCTAACTTACCTTCCAAGACCTGAACTGGTTTGAAGTTCTGCATGCCTCTTCCACATGCAGACAGAATTGCTTAGGGAGGAAACTTCCCCCTCCCACTGCTCGGTGTTGGGGACATCGCAGAACCCCCAAAGCAGGCCATGGTACATGAAACATTTCACCTTCTAAGGGCATGCCAGCACATGTATTCTGTTACTGATTTAGGATCGCAATGGCCTTGGCTACACAATTAAATAACTGGACAGGACTGGACAACATCAGCAGTCAAGACACCCTCGTCCCATCCACACTAGTACTTCCACGATTGCTGTGGCCCACTCAGCTGCCTTGGTATCGACTTGAAATGTCATTTTCCCTAGTGTCAATCACAGCTTACCTTCAGCTTCTTTTAAGAGATCCTCCCTGTTCACATCCAAGAGAGATTTCTGCCAGAAGTGGCTAGCACACACAAGCACATGTACACACATCCTTCTAAGATGTAAACTACGACTAATTTCATATTCCACTGTATCAATCTGAACTTTTTCTTTTTTTCTTCTTTTATATAAAAACAATGGCATCAGATTCTCAGCAACAAAGTATAAGAAAGATGAATCCTTGACTACACTTAACCAATTATGAAATTGCCTTTCAAACAAAGGAAACATATGCAAAAATCCGTGTATTTGATAAAGTCAACTTAATATAACAAAAAGTGAAATATGCTTATTAAAAGTGTCCTTATATAAAAATGGTCTTGCAATGTACAGTAAAATGCAATACAAATTATTGTTGATTATCTCTTCCCACCCAGTAACTAAAACAGCTATTGTTCCACAAAACTCCTTATATGCCGGTATCAAAGAAAGAAGCAATTATGCGACTAAACATTTTCTATGTTGTATGCCTGACGGATGTTAAGGGTGTCTCGTAGCATCAAGTCTCGCAGACGCCATAATGCATCGGCCATTGTGCTATGAGCCCCTTTACTTTTCAACCAGTGTGAAGGGAGTCGGCTCTCTTGTTCTTTTGATAAGTGGACATCTCGTCTTCGTGCTAGAAGGTCAAGAAATGGTCTTGTTATCTACTGGCTTTGATATTCAGCACAATTTCTCTAGAAAAAGGCAAATATAATTCTACGGTACAACTTTTACCCTAGTAATTTAGCACATACGATTCTTAGATTTACGCATCGATGGAATTAGCCTGCTGATAACATATATACTCCTAGTCTGTTTCTAACAATTACTTGCGCGTGTACATTTTATTAAGTAAGCAGACTTATTCAGCGTTTTCTATAAAAGCAAAAAATATTAATGGTTACAAAGAAGTGTGTTCTGTCTGGAAAAATCCCACTGTATCAAAAGCCTTACCTGCAAGGGTCTGGTCCCACTTGCTAATACTATTTGATTCAGCACTAAGCCCCTCAATATATTTCAGGTAGGCTTCAGAATGAAGAAGCCTCTGTGTCTTTGGTGGAGGGGAGACGAACATGGGAGTTGTGGGCTGCTGCATAACCGGCTGACTTGCTGGGCTCTGGCCGGGATACGGAGGGGGTGCCTGCTGTCCCGGCGGGCCAAGGATTCCCATCTGCAATGACAAAGCAACGGACAGGTCACATCTGGGGGAACTGCAGGGTAGCTGCTTTGCATCTGTGCATCAGGTCACCCTTGCACAACGGAGCTTCAAAGGAGGTTTATGAGCAAAGGCATTATGAAATATCCCTGCAAAACACTCACTTCAGCCAGGGCTATCCACTGGGGTCCCCGAGATGCACAGAGAAAGTGCAAACAAACCACTCGTATCTAGCAGACAACACTGTTCATAATCTATGTAAAGATACTCTAATTACCAACCATTTTTCCTCCCTCCTCTTAACCTAAAATACTCCTTTTGCCTCCTTTTTCTTTCATGCTTTCTCTAATTTGATCAGAAACTGTGTGGTCTGTAAAGTGCAGGGTTTATCTCTAAAACTTCTAATCCAAATTGACCCTGATCCTTGGCTGTCTGGGATACTTGCACAGAATAAATGCTAATTACTGTCAGGCAAAAATTGCAGGCAGGCCACAAAAACCCATAAAATCACAGTCACACAGAAGAATTCCCATCACTGTGATTAAGTAGCAGTACTGAGAACTCTTAGAACAGATATCCTGTGGTCTGGAATAACTCGATGCCATGACATATACACTTTACCACTTTCTCACTCAACTTCTGGTTTTCTTTACACCCTCTAGTCAAAAATCACATTTCTCTTTATGATGCAAAAATTTATTCAACAAAATTGGAAATGTACTGAACACTTCCTCTGCATCTATCACTGAGAAGGAACATCTGGTCATCATTGTTATCCAAACTCACAAATTATGAACTGCCAATAAACATTTGCTTCATCAGTTTGTGAAATACGGGAGTAAACAACAAGGGAGTTTTTACCCACCCATCAACAGCTGAGAAAGCAAACAGCATCCTCTCTGCAGCACCAAAGCATGCAAAACCTAAATTATCAGCAGTTTAACACTGTGTTGAAATGACTCAGTTTAGTAGAAAGAAAAGGAAACAAAACACTGTCTTGCTTATACTGCACAGGTTATCCCACTGGACAGAACCTCATTAATTCCTCTAATAACAATTTGACCAACAAATACAGACGTACACTCTTAGCGTAAGATATTAACTGGTTCTAAATACATTGGTGTACATATGGTTTGTGTTCTGCCTGGGAAAGGCTATGTCCATCCCGACATGCTTTCACTGAGATGTTGTTCAAATGCTAATTCAGAGACTTAGAGCCTCATAAATAATGCAAAAATGACTCACCTGCTGTCCAAAAGGACTTGCTCCAGGTGCTGGAGTGCCTACCATGGGGGACACATTTTGGCCTATAACACCTATATTCCAAAATATAAAATAATTAGTCTTATTCCAGAGCAGTGACAAATACCTCTTTGGTCTTCTACAGTAAGAAGTTATGCTTTGATATCATTGCTCACTTTAAGCAGATGTACGACATTCAAATACCCCCCACTCCCCCAATAAAAAAAAAACACTTTAGAAATTTCTGAATGAAAAAAAAAAAAACAAAAAAAAAACCCCAACAACCCCCCCCCAACATGACAACCACCAAGCATTGATAAGTGGCCTGTTGAATTAATTTAATTAAAGAAATGCAAAGTGAATAATTTTTGGTTTTCAGGTTGGTTTTTTTTCCACGTTACTTAGCAATTGCCTAACTAAATCTTTTAATTTATAACACACATCTTTAGCTTGACAGGATCTTCCTGGAATCCTTTAAGAAAGGAAATGCTGATTTGCTTTAGCAACATTTAACATTTCCTTGTGTTCAGTTTTATAAAATGCATTCACATCTGGAGAAAATCAAAGCCATTGCACAAGCTCTGTTAGATCTCACTAATATGAAACTCAATTTGTAGGTTAAGCTTAAATAGTCTTATACAAAAGACTGATGAATATTTTAAACACATTTCAAAAAAATAAAACCTGCTAGATTTTCTCAAACATATTGAGACTTTTCCCTATTGTACAGAGTGCAGCAGAAAACACCCATGTCAGTGTTATATACAATAAGTTACAAATCTAAATGAGAGTCACGCAGTTCCTGATATTTTACATACAGATGCTTTGGTGTGAAAAAATGAAAGTTATGTGAGCTGCTGCTTTTCTTTCTGTTTATGCCACTTCTCATATTCATTCACTGGAAAAGCTGCAAACTAACTGTGCTTTTCCTGAGGGTTTAATTTGCATGCAGATTTCTGTATCAGTGATGAAAAGACGTGCTACTGCATTTTGCACACTAAAGCATATTTCAAATGCATTTTCCATTTCATCACAGCCCCATTTTAAATGCATCTGTACTAACAGCAAGACAGAAGTTGGCAAAAACACTGACAATTATAGGTTGTGAAATATGGCAGATTTTGGTTTTGGTACAAAGTGAGGAGGTCTGGATGAGGGCACCCTCACCTTTCCAGCATCAGAGCATGGCTTCGCCCCTAGCCCACCCCGCTCAATTTAGCACCACTTCACGTGTGGTTCTGCATTCCCAGGCATTATTTTTCCCCTAATCCACATCCTCGCAGTTTTAAACACCATCCATAACAGCCCACTTCTCTAGTGGGAAAAACTCCTCAAAGAAATGCATTGTCCTGGATTCACCTCCCAAACATTTGTATTGGCTGGTATGTGCTGAATGTCACTGCCTTGGTGAGTCGGAGCCAGGCTCACAGACACACAGCTGTTTTCCTACTTGCTCTGTGTGACATTATGACAAATCTTACACACCTGCAAAGCTGCAAGCTGCACACCTAATACTGCTGGACTTTAAAAATACAACAAGCAAACAAAAAAAAAACCCCACCACAACCCAAAACAATTTACATACAGATGAAAATCTTAATAGCGTTTCCAATAAACACAGTTGCAAGTGGGGTAGGGGGAGGCAAATGAGACCACTTCTGTCCACAGCTTGTTTAACTGCTGAACATATGGGATGCACATCTTTTAAATAGGCACAGGAGTTATCAGAGGTAAAAACTGAAAGGATCAGCAGAAAACAGGGTCAGAGGCAGATGAAAATTCTTCCCCATAAAGAGGGCACATTAATGGCATTAACACTGAAAAAATGTTTATGTTTCATTCAGCCTCACTTTTCATGGAAAGCATGGCAAAAAAATAGCAAATGTGTAGTAGATATGCTCTCAAAAATCAATTCAAAATTTGGCCAACAGTACACTGAGTTCACCTTACCCCCACACGTTTCCAGTTGCTGTTGTATCAACAAGGTTTAATCTGAACGTTATTTTATAATGACACACATCAGTGCCCCAATGGCCAAGGGGTCTTACATGACCAGGTTCATTTAAGTTCAGTCTGGCTACTGATTAATATTAACATATTGAAAAAAAGTGTTTGGTAAGGAATGAGAGCAATAAATTTCATTTATAAGCCCACTTTAAATAAGAAAAGGAAGAGTGAAAGGATGCTGTTCAAATGACATAAGGATATGAGTAGGCTGATTTCAGCTTTTCAGACCTCTGAAACTCAAGCACAATTGTCATGTTTTTTGGCTGGAGCAAAACCACTGCTGGAACAGCACTGCATTTCTCCAGTAACCGTTCCCTGCTGGTTTACTGAACATGCTGTTCTGTCAGCACCTTGCATATACCTCATACATTCAGCAGTGCATCGTGTGTGCTGCAGCTACACAAACCTGCAATGTTCAGAAACGAAAGCTATGACCAAAACAAGCTGCAGATAATTTCTGTAACAACTGGTTAAACGCCAAGTACATGAAAATGAAATAAGAGCGAATGAGGATGACATTCTTACCGGGTGGTGGGATGCCTGGGATGCCTGGCATACCTGGCGGAAGTTGGTGGGGTGGGGGCACCCCTGGGTGAAGTGGCTGCATGCTGCCCATGCTAACAATGCCATCAACTGGGCCCTGCAAAGGTGGCAGCACCGGTGGATAGCCACTTATCATGCCTTGAAGGACACAACAAATTTCAAACATGCATCAATAACATGCAATATGATCTACACAATCATGTAGACATGCACTATCCACAAAAAAAAAAAAGCACCTTTAGTACAGCAAGACGATACTACAATTAGTATCTTGCAAAATAAACAAAAATTAAAAATAAAGTTATAAATATGAAACACTATACTTCTGATGAATTAGTATTTAGTGTATTTATATGTTTCTCATGGGGCAATAAATGCTGAATATTCAGATATGTTAACACAAGGAATAAATTCAGCCACAATTAAATGTTACTAACACAAGCAATTTTAATACAGCTTAAAGCTCTGCCATCTGCATACAGATTACAAACACAACACTAACTACACAAGCTTCACGTACAGCCCTGCTACGTGGGCTAGCTCAGAGAGCAAAGCCAACTGGAACAAAACCAAAACCCTGTACATTGTTCTGCAGTGCATATGCAAAATTAACACGCACAAGCCCTACAGCATTCACATACTTAAAACTAACAGCAGTGACGGGTGATTTTTATTCAGTTATCTCCAGTGTGAGCTAAGAAAGTAATTCAAATTTTAAACCCGACAGCACTGGATGTGCTGGGCTGCAGTAGCTGACACTCACGGCACTAAACCAAAGTAAAAGGACTTACAAAGAGCACCTGCAGTCCCTCACAGATTTTTCACTGTCAGTGTCTTTGAGATGTCTTTATAAGAAAATCAATGATACGACAAAGATGGTATTGTGCTGCTCACAAATTTAGTTTTCTGCACGTGAGGGAAGACAATTTAGAGCTTATTCCGGTTTTGGCTCAGGTTTGCTGCTACCCATGAGGTGATACTACAGGATATAGCTGCGCTATGTTTATCAGGTCCTGAAACGTAACACGCTTGTCCTTCACCCGTTTTCTAGGCTTTTTGATTTGAATGGATGTGTTGTTAGGTAACCAAGGAAAGGGGCTGGAAAGACAACGGAAAGATGGCAGAGGACAGAAGCAGGTCTAGAGAGATGAGATAAGCCTAGAAATGCAAGATTGCTGGGGCTTCTATAGCAGGTCCCAAGAAACCACCTACTGAGTTATGCCACACTCCCAGTAAGTCATAAAACAAGCTCTGAGAACGGGGATTTCTGGAATAAGATTGGCCAAAAACTCATATCAGTTCTGACTGGAAACAAAGCTGTCAGAAGCTCAGGATCGAAACAGATCAACCAGCTCCAAAATAAAAGCTAAATTTGTTCCTCAGGAAGGGTTACAAAGGTAAGAAACCTGAAATTCCAAAAGCCTTACATGCAGGAAACGACGAGAAAAACAAAGAAGTGATCTCCCTCAAATCTTCAGTTTCCACAGGACACCTAGATTGACATTTACTAAATAGGTCTTAGGTACCTATTGCAAATACCTGGAAGCTCATCTGTACCTCTTTATTAACAGAGTGAAATCCATATTTCTAATGGAAAAAGTAAAAGAAGAAAAATAACGAAAGCATCCCTAGCATAAGGGGCTTTCACTGTAGCCACCGCCCAGTACTTCCAGCGCACCCCGAACTGTAACCACGTCTTCAATGTATTTACATACACTTTTGAAGCTTTAAAACAAACAAACAAAAAAAGCTCCAATGAAACAAACCCATATTTATCAATCATGAAAGCTCATTTCTACATTTCCAAATAAAATACTCATTCAACAACTGGCTGCGTTAATAGTTATTGTCAAATCTCCGTGAGTAGTCAGTTCCTGTAGCTCATCACAAGGTTATAAGAGCAGCCACTTTCATACCCCATATGAGTTACCACTTTGATTTTAAACTAGTAAACATGGGCAAACTATCTCCAGCTCCCACAGATGTGATTTATGAAGTCAAATTACTTGTTCTCTCATTTTATTATTATAACAATGTAAGACTAAATAAACTTTCCTAATGCATAAATTTGCAGGTACCTAGAGTGCTGCATGCTAAGAGAAATGCATCTCAGAAGGCATCCAGACTTTTTGGAGCCATGGGCCATAAAGAAGTTCCATGAACTTCCGTGATGGAGAAGTTCTCTGAACTAGAGAAGAGCAATGAAATGATGGAGGAGGATGTAAAAGAGGTCTCAACAGAATAAGATACCTCTAAGTCAGACTTGCGGAAACCAAAAGATGAAAGACTGTGTTTTTCAAATGGGCCACAAAAACAGAAAGAGTGTAAAAAGATCCACTTGATCATCTACTTTAAGGAAGTATTTCACAGTGCCAAAGTGAAGAGACTTGAATGTCTAACTGCTCAAATAAGATGATGGTCTTAAATACAGCTTGGCTTTTGAGGAGGCTGCCACAGGAAGTGAGCACGTGTAGTTTGCAGAATGCACATTTTTGGAAAAGTTTTAAGAAAGTGTTAATAGTAAGTATTACTGCCCATCAACACCTACCTCCAAAAAATTAGAAAACTGACTCAATGCCAAAAAACCAAGAACCAAACCAAGAAAACACAACCATAAGAGGATGACATTTCTACACACTCTAGATTGAAGTAGATTACTCACAAAAGAGAACAGCATTGGAGACATTTTTTTATCCCTTTTTCTTAATATATGCACAGATGTGTACACGCACACAGACACATACCAACTGCAAACAGTTCAGAGGAAAATTATCCAGAACAAAGTGAAAAAAACAAAAGAAAAACACAACTCAGTGTAAACAAATGCTTTGTAATCTGAAGACCATGAACCAAGTAAGGAATGTGCCTTCGATTTAAACATCCATGCAGCCTATTTACTGAAAAGGGATTTAGAGACCATGATGAAAAATGCCTCAGGCTTCAGCTTTAAATATGGCCACAGCCTGTGAGACGGAAAAGAAAAAGAAAAATGACAAAAGAATAAATGGAATAATTGGAATGCCTTAAGGTAAAAAAACCCCAAAACTCAAAACAAAAGCCCTCCAAATACTCATTTTTACCTACTCAGCACTATTTTGACCTTGACTGAAGTAATCTGATTTTTTTAATTAGAAAAGGGGGAAGGAAAACAACCTATCAGGTCATAGCTAATTCATTTTCTCACCGATGTATGGCTGATTCCCATACAAGAATCTCCAGTGGAATCTACATCGTCTTCAGATCTGATCCTGAAAATACTTACTCCGAGCATACCCTCTATGAACTCAAGACAGATTACAACTGGTAATAACCACACACCAAACAACAGGAACCTCGTGGAAGAGTCCTCCGAGCTCAGCTCTATTCTGAAAAATCACCTCATAAAACTGGCAATGTTGGCATCTCCTATTTGTTTCTGCAACGGCTCTAGATCCTAGCCTGCTCTGCTTACCGGTGTCTAATTGGCAATTCTGTAAAGCTTTTGCTTGGATTTAAAATCTAGTTTGGATTCTGTTTGCCTCTTACCTTCCTGACAATAAATAAATAAAAAATAATAATAAAAATCGGCTCCTACTTTACACTTCCACTGATGTTGCATGCACTAGAAGAGTATTTAGCTCGCTTTTCTCCTGCCACAGCAGGGCTAAATATGAACTCTGCAAAGCAGAATGAATAAACACGACTGCACACACAGAACAGGACTACCGCACAAGGAGGACCCTTCTTCCCTGCATTTGCAACAGGCTACTCACTACTGGAGCAAGTAACGTGGGACTACCAGGCTACCGCTGGCGTTATGTATATAATGAAGAAAGACTGAAGAGGCTGAGCTTTTTCTTCCGTAAGAACAAAGTGACCCAAGAGAGTGTTCAGAGTTATGAAGGGGGTTGATATAGTGGATGAGGAAAAAATGGTCATAGCTCCTACGTTTTACCTGCAACGGGTGTCAACTGCTGATTGAGCATTCCCATTGGTGTTGGTGGCGGCACCACCCCCATAAGAGCCCCGACAGGAGTGCCTGCCCGGGGGGAGGAATTCTGCTGCTGTGCTGCTCGCTCTCTCTCCTGCTGCTCAGCAACTTTAGCTGCCCGCTCTGTAAAAGTATTTTAGATTTTCAGTTCTGTTTTGTAACCCAGAATTTCAAAATATTATCTGTTCATTAAAAAGGACTAGTCAAACACTGGCATAGTTTAGTCAAATATAAAGTAGAACAGATGAATCTTTTTATACAGTATATGATTTGATTTCATGTGGCTGCAGCTAAGACTTTTAGAGAACCTTTCATGAAAAATATTCCACAAAGTTTTATCTCTTTCTAAAAAAAAAATAAAAATAAAAATAAAAATAAATAATAAAATAAAAATTTTAAAAGTCAAAGAACAAATTTGATAATAACACCAGTGTTACCAACATGAAGCAGCAGTCCAGCATTAGGCTCAGTCCGCACTAGGAAAACATGGCAAAACGTTCCCTCTGTTGACACCACTGGCTCAGCTAAACCAGCTGCAGCCAAGGCCGGCAGCAATCACGCAGATCCGCTACCAGCTGCTGCGGGAATTCTAAGCACCATGTCTATCAGACGTGCCCTAAGTAAGACGCAAATAGCAGATAGCAGTGCCAGCCGGTGGCCCGTTCATTCTTGGGCTCCTCAGGTATTTTTACCACTGATGCAGCTGAAAAGTGGTGGCAAAGTTGGGAAGCATTTGCAAAGTTTCCCTAGTGTAGAGAGGTCCTTAGTGTTTGGAACATAACAAGCAGCAGTTTGATGAACCAAAAAGATTTTTCTTTGCCTCTTTCTGTCATTTTCCCCATTTGGCCCCCTTTGAGTTATTTTTTTTTCTTTTTTCTTTTTTTTTTTTTTCTGAAGATGTCTAACTCACATTGTGCTGCTCACTGGAGGTCATGTGTGTCCTTTGTACGATGAATCTGGTCATTATCTCAATCAAGTTTCTCACTGTGACTGCAAGAACAAAAGATCTACTGCAGGGGAATCTGACCAGAGGACAATTTTATATTAAGGGAAGGGCAAAGGGTCATGGGAAGAAGAAAAAAACAAACCAAAACCCAAGCAAACAAAACAAGGAGATATACTGAATGCCTACTCAAGGTGTGTTGGGGGCATGCAAGTTGCTGATTTGTTTACTCTGAACATTGTATCTGACTGACGCAATGAGGAACGACAAAGAATAAATGAATGCAGCATCCATCTCCAGCAATTTTAATAACAGTGAATGCAGGGCTAGAAGTTCTCTTGCAGTTGGTGAAAGATGAAAACTGCCACCAAAACAGCAATCAAGGTCCTCTGTCAAACAAAGGCTAAGAAGAAGTTCATCAAGGAGATTAAGTTATGCATCCTGCCAATGTTACTCGTTTTCTCTAGTGTATGACTTCAAATGTCTATCACACATTTGTCACCTGTAGAACCTGTTTGTGCAGCTTCTAGCACTACTTCCATACACTGAAAGACCAGTTTCATTTCCAAAGGCATTTCCTTCCTTCTTGTCATTTTGGAAAGAGATGACGACGCACAGAAACTCCTAAATGTACTACAGGTAACTTACATGTGATCGAGCACAAAATACACAAGACACTTAAAGGTAGATCCTGAAGTAGAAAAATGATAATTTTCCTCTTTAAGAGCAGAGCAAGCATCTGGGGACAAGATGAAGCAGCTGTTCTGACTCTCACCTGCTTCCGGCCAGCTATAAAAAAATCGTCAGACAAAAGCAAAAGTTCTGGAGACACTCTGATGAATGAGAAATTACTGTTCAGCATCCAGCTTTATCAGACTTCAGAGTGCTGAGCTTTGAAGAAGGACCTGATGTAGGACAGCACTTGAGTTTTACCTAGCCTCTGCCCATGCCGTGAACTGCCACGGAACTAACAGATGAAACACCACTGCCAAAGGGAACTGTAGCAGGTATCTAAAAGTTAAGCCTTGAGCATTCACATAATACTCAATACTAAACCCAAATCGTTTAGGCCAAGACTTGAGATCATTCAAACAACATTTCCAATACATCTCAAGAGAGACGAAAGAGACATTCTGCTTGGAACAGAGCTTTTCCTTAAAACAGGCCTTTACTCCAATCCCATGCATTATTTTTATTTTATTTTGAGGAGTTTTCACAGTGCAGTTAGCCACGCACAACGCAGCCTGTTCTTTGCCCAGCTATTGCTGAAGAAACAACTATTATCCTGCACATACACCAAATGAAATTTTCAGTGGGTCAAAATGGATCTAAAATGCAAACTCGTTTTCACAAGAATGTGGGAAGGCACTTTTTCACTGAAGTGTCAAACCGTGCCTGTTCCCTGCTTCCTGCTGCACGTCCACACTAGAGAGCACATGAATTTTGACTTGCCACAGTGGAAGGACAGGAGCTTCTTTCCTTTCACACATGCTAAGCAAACACAGTTTGGACGCTTTGTAACCCCATCCCAATCCCTCAAAATCAAATAAAAGTAAGTCTAGTTCTGGGCAGACACCAAGCCAGAGAAACTGCAACCCAAAACGCAAAAGCTTTGGAAAATTTGAGAAACAGGATTAAAATGGAAGTGCAGAGGCAATCATTAACACAGCGGACAGACACTGTCGCTACCGCTACATTACAGCTGTGTCTTCCTGCAGAAGTGCAAGACGTCAAGCTGCTCTAAGCTAGGAAGCGATGACGTGCTAGCCATCCTACTGCTTAAGAACTAGGCTGTAAGGAGGGGTCTGTCAATAAAAAGATACCATGTTCACCTAGAAGGGTGTAAAAGGAAACTACAACAGGAAAAAAGTAAGGCCATAGTAATTTCACAAAGAAAGAACATTACCATTCCTCTTCACAGCACTTGCAAAGGAAACTTGCACATAGCCAAGTGGTGCTATATTACCCTCCAGAACTGCAAAGAGGTACTACTGCAAATTCAGAAAGGATTGAGGCGGCTGAGAGTGGAAAGTGACAGCATGCAATTCTCTAGTTTGAAGAATAAAGCAGCCTTTAAGTTATGAGTATGCAGAAAACCTATCGAATCTCATTTTTAGAAAAAACAAAGGTATAACTTAATTGGGCAATAACTTTCCATGGTGTTGAAATTCTCCTATCCAAAGTAGCACTGTCTTCCAATAAAACTGCAACAATTGCTTAAAAAAAATGGGTTTAATATTGGAAGCATTGATACATTATTAACTAGTACTAACTATGGATGTTAAGCCAGTGTATTTGGGTTGGGTAAGCGCCTGCTGTTAAGGATCAATTGTGTTTTAATTTAATCAAATCAAGTTGAAACACAATGACCAACATCAGGGGGAAAGGGGGAAAGGGGGAAAGGGGGGAAAGGGGGAAAGGGGGAAAGGGGGAAAGGGGGAAAGGGGGAAAGGGGGAAAGGGGGAAAGGGGGAAAGGGGGAAAGGGGGAAAGGGGGAAAGGGGGAAAGGGGGAAAGGGGGGAAAGGGGGAAAGGGGGGAAAGGGGGAAAGGGGGAAAGGGGGAAAGGGGGAAAGGGGGAAAGGGGGAAAGGGGTCTCATGCCTGTGAAATATTCCTAGGCTTACTTCAGGATATGAAATGTCTCAACAAAATCAGTTACAACAGCTAATTAATATTGACACTGAAGAACAGGTCATATTTACAGTATCGTAACAGATTCTGTACCCTTGATTTCATTCTATCAAAGCTTTTTAGGACTCTACGTACTGCTAATCAAAAGAACTTTTTCCCACTGCGCTGTAAGCCTTCTTACCTGCTGCTACAGCTCTGAAGAGCTTCTTGTCCAAAATTCCCCCCAGTCCTCGTTTAAGGAAACTTTCATAAACCAATTTTTCCAACTGACTTCCAGCCCAGGGGCTTCATGGCCCTTTACTTCTAATTTGTCCCCATTTTTCTTGATCTTTGTTCATTTGGTTATTCGCGGCAAAGACATTTAAATTATCAGTTGTGTACTACATAACTTAAACATGCTCTTTGCTCCTCTTCAGTCATCTCTCAATATGAACTTCTCTTTAAGGTACGTCCAGAATACAAACATAAATATCTTCTTTTATTAAACCTGTCATCTGAGTATCAGTAATGAATGTGTTGAAGAAAGAAAAAAAAGCAGAAAAGAGTTTAGCATCTTAGTTTTTATTTACCTTCATATTCTGCTTTCTTTGTTGCTTCCAAGTTTCTCCATTCAGTTCCTACAAGCCTGCTGAGCTCTCCAAAGGAGTAGTCTGGGTGCTGAGCTTTAATCACAGCTCTCATCTCGCTGCTAAATAAGATGTACCCACTCATGTTGATCTTCCTTTTTGATCCCTCCTTCTTGGTGCTGCCCTTAACAGACTTGGGAGTGGACTGTGAGAAAAAGCAGTTATGACCACAAGTGTACAAAAGAGAAGCTTCTTGACATACAAAATTCAAAGCTGTAAGAAACAGTATTTTACAACATTCCTGTATTTTTCTTGAACCTAGTCCCGCAAGGACCATCCAACCTTACAGCTCCTAAAGACAGACTGCATCTACTGATGCATGACGAGCACACGCAAACACTTATGAGAAGTACACAGGGCGGGGGGAAAATCACAATGTTTTGATGCTTTTCAACCCACCCGCATGTAATGCCACCTTTACAACTGAGGCTTCAAAAAATTCTCAGTAAGACAACATAGAATGCCCACTATCAACTAAAACCATTCCAAGCGGAACAAGAGGATTAAGAAAGGCTGAGTAGCAAATAAGTGACTACTTGGAAGGCCAAAACAGAAAAAAAATAATTGTGTTATGTTACAGATTTCACCCATTGTGCTATTCAGAAATATTGTCAACACAAATTGAGTAAAACATTTTTTTCATTATTGCACATTTCAGGGAAATGCTTCCTTATTTCCTCCTCGGCCTTTGCAACCCCCACCCTCCCTGGCTCCATCTTCCTCTTCACATCCCTAAACACTCTCGGTTTTGCCTGCCAGACCTTCCCTTCTCTCTAGTGCTCACCTTGATTACACAAGCTGCCATTTCTCCATGAAAAACCCAAAGCTCTGTTTTGCTAATCACCATTTACCTACACGGCGGGTTCACATCACAATTCTTATGTTGATAGGTAACCAAAATTCTGTTCCTTTGCTTTTCCCTCTGTGGACGCTCCTGTTGAGAGCTCCTTGATGTCTTAAGTCATCAAAAACTTCAACCTATTAGATACCACTGCATTTGTCTTTTTATTTATTTATTTATCTAACCTATTAGATACCACAATTACAATCACTTAGATCCTACAGCTGGAACTCCCTTTTTGAAGGCTCCTTCCACCTGTATTTGAAGGCACCTTCCACCTATATACCAAAACCCTCAAAACGCCCTTCTCATATGCCAAACACAAATTTATAACATCTTGAAAACTGTAATTGATTCCAAATACCTGTTGAGGAAAAAAAGGAAAGAAAAATACATGCAACTGTTTTCTTGCTATCTTGACATTCTGGTCACGTTACTAACTTCTTCTAATTATCGCTTTGACCCTGAAGTTCAGCGGTCTTCTCTCAGCTAAAAACAAAGCTCCAGTGGTAGTAAGATGCTTACAAAAAAAAAATATATCTTTCTCGTCAATTTAAGCCAGGCACTGGATAAACTGAGGTATACTTGTATGTTACTCCAAACTTCACTGGATTAATTTCCAACTGGCAACCCACCCTTAATGTTTTCAATATGAACCCAAAGACAATACTTGTCTTTTGGGGAGAAAGTCTTCTAGGTTTGTCTCTAAGATGGAGGAAGTGAAGAGAACTCCATGCAGGTTCTGGGATGACACACAGGGCACGTACAACTCATCCTGGCTTCTCAAGCAAGCCCACATTGGCAGATGGAGATTTCTCAAGTCAGAAACAGGAAAAGTAATTATGTATTCGGCCTCTTACACATCTGCACTTAGCTACAAGTTTATCAGCTGGTTTTGCCTTTATAGTGCTTGCAACATTTTCAGTAACAGTAATCTAATGTAAAAGCCTACCCATCAGTTTGGAAGGGCAAATAGGACTTTGAGAAACTGTAAGAATTCTGAATTCCGTTCTTGTATTCTCTGGTCTTTTATATATACAACCACTTCTAAATGAACAGAATCTTTTCCATTTGAGTTAGATACTGCATATTCCGTTTTAGATGTGTTTAGAGAAGAAATAAACCAGGACCCCCCTTTATGCCTTTTCTCAGCCATATTGCTTAATCAAAAAAAGGAAGTTGCACGTCTTTTTCTTTTGTAGGTTCGACTCAATTCACAGCAAAGTGCAGCAGGAGAGCATCATCCATGTATTTGTCAGGCCCCACAATACCACGTATTAATTTGTCTTGAGTCCTTTTATCCTTAGATGTAGTAAGAGTTTCTTTATCAGGAGAAAAAAAAAGTTTAAAAGTTCTGGGGTTTAACAGTTGTTAAATAAAATTCTATACGTTTAAGAGAAGATGAAGCAAACACATGCCTTTTACCTAGGAGCTCTGTTTAAAAAGAGACATTTCACTTGGGATATAAATAGAACAGATTATCCGAAGACGAATGTTTATGTCTGTGCTGTATGTTATCTCTCCACTAGAGTTAAATTGTGCTCTGAATGCCAGCTCTCAGACACAATTTGCCTCTTCTTTCCAAATCACCTGTGTGAGGAATCTGCCAGGGCAGCTATCAACCTGGCTTCAAAGAGATATTATATATCAGTATTTAAATAAAACTTCTTAAGGGAACCTGAGCAAAACACAGCTATGTAGAAAGACAGAAAGCAAAGGAGATCAAAAGACAGTGAATGCTGCAGCAGGCAGTTTGTGAACATCTTTAACATCTAATAATCCCTATTTAAACTGCTTTCAGCAGCTGCCATGCTTAACAATGACGATCTTTTGATTTATAAAAAGTTACCGTCCCCTTCCTAAATGGTTATATTAGTTGGCTAATACACGTAACATGCTTTCTATTTGTAATACTCTGCAAGAGTTTTCACAATACTTACAAAAATTCAGCATGTTAAAACGAGAGCAGCAATGCAACCTTGCACAGGAAAACGCATTTCATGGTCTGCCCACATGACAAAAAGTCAGAATCAAACCAAGCTTTCAATTTCATCTCTCTTTCGTGACATCCAAAGACAGTTATTTCTATCCAGGGGTCACATTCTTTCTTCCAACTACCAATGAAGTTGAATGTAATGCAGCAGAAATCCATATAGCTGGTTACAAAAGTGTCTGAAACTCCCTCCTGGTCCCAGCAGGTCATTCCCACCGCCTCTTTAATGCTGGCATTACCTTGGATGTGGCAATGAGATAGACTGATAAAGGGTTCAAAAACTAGTGGCAAACAAACTTTCTTTATTTGGTCAGTTTCCAGATGAAGCAGTTCCTCACCCTGCTTCAACACTCAGTTACATAAATACCAGAGCTTGTGTAAGTAACACAGCATGAGAGGGAAGGGGATCTAAAGTCCCCCCCATTTGAACAGCAGCAATAATTCATGCTGCATTGAAGCAGCATATAACCACACAATTCTTCTTTCACTTCATATTCATTTATCAGAAAATTAATACTAAAGCTTCTAGGACATCCAGTTCTTTTTTAACAAGTTCTTATTTCCAAGTAAGAATGGTAACTCAATACTAAAAAAGTGATATTTTTTTCTCCTTTGAGGATGATGCACAGCATTTTCTAAAAATGTAGCAAACCTGTAACACCCAAATGCTAGATTTTTTTCAAAATTTAAGGAAGAGCTTACAAATGGGCATTAGTTAAATTGAAAATTACAACTAAACCCTTACATTCCAACATTACATTTAATGTACGGAACTGGTATTTCTGAACAAAGTAGGTCATAGAAAACCTACTAATCAGAAATAACACTAACATATGACACAAAAACGTACCCTAGATTTTCCTCAACTGAATGATTTGTTTTAAAAATATTTTAATGGACTTTAATATTATCACCTTGATATCATATTGGATATGCCAAAACTGCTCTGTGTAATTCCATAAACTCAAACTGAAGTATAAATCTATTCTGTGTATATGATAAAATGTTACTGTTTGTTTATTTGGGTTGGGGAAAGAATGCGGAATATAAAGGTTTAAAGGTTTCTCAAGGAAGGTCCTTACCTGTGGTGGAGTATAAGGCATTATATCCAATTCACTAGCTAACGGAGTCTGAAGCTGAGGCATAGAAGGTGTTTCCGTCATATCACCTTCCTCTTCTCCCATCTCTTCCATGTCCTCATCGCCTCCTTCCAACTCAGCAAATTTTGCTTCTAGCTGCTGAATCTTCTTTTCCAGTAGTGGAGATGGTTCCTTCTGAGGAACTATGGGTTTTCTGAAAGGTGGAGGAAGACAAAAAGCAGATGAGAATACACTCACACTTTACAGGAGACAGCATAAGTTTTTGAAGATAAACCCAATTTTTTTTCCTTTATTATTGATCAATATGGAAACAATGGTGACTCAGGATGTGCCTGTGCTTCCTTCCAGAACAAGGAGCAGAAATCACTCAGTGTCTATGGCCAGTATTTCATTTCAGTCACTTGCTAGAAGGAATTTTTTAAAAAAATTTGTATTTTTCATCAGTTAGAAGGGGATTTCAATGCAACAAATACTTTCATTTCTGCAACAGAAGGCAGTTAACACCACATCTTCCTTAGATTTTACATTAAGTTAGAACTTAGTACTTTTATTAATATCAGTGTTCAACAACTGGAAAGCTATTTGTAACCCATAATGGGGACTTAAGTTATTTTAATGATATCCAAGAGAATTTACCAGTCTGATAACGTAACAACTTTTCCTAAAGTCAGAAGAAAACGAAAATATCCACTGGTATTAAGACCATGAAAAGACTGATGTTACCTGGTCTCCTTCCCAGAAGTGTGATTAGTCAAAATTGATCTTCTCCTACAACTATGACTTTTATATATGTACAGGGTCTGGCTGGGATGGAGTTAATTTTCTGCACAGTAGCCCGTATGGTGCTGTGTTTTGGATCTGTGACCACAACAGTGTTAGTAACACATCAATGTTGAACTGTGTTAGCACATTGTCAGGGCCTTTTCTTTTTGCCACTCTGCCCCCGCAGCAAGCAGGCTGGGCATGGGCAATAAACTGGGAGAGGAGACAACCAGGACAGTTCAGCCAAACTGACCAGGGATATCCATACCGTATGACGTCATGCTCAGCAATAAAAGCTGGGGGAAAGGAGGAGGAAGGGGGGGACATTCAGGGTTACGGTGTTTGTCTTTCCAAGTAAGCATTCCACATGTCAAGGTCCTGCTTCCCCGGAAATGGCTAAACATCTGCCTGCTGATGGAAAGTGGTGAACTAATTCCTTATGTTGCTTTTTTTGCATGCGCAGCTTTGCTGCACTTATTAAACCATCTTTCTCTTGACCCAGGAGTTTCTCCTCCTTTTTCCCTTCTCTCCCCCACCCCCCTGAGGGGAGTAAGCAAATGGCTGGGTGGGGGCTCAGCAGCCAGTCAGTCAGTCCACCACAATACAGACAGTGTGCTCAGGTGACACCCTCATTCCCATCACATTTTTACCTAAAATAGTATATTTCGTCATCTACAACTTTTGCAGAGAGTGAAAACCTCTTCAGCCCTTTAAATTTCTTCATTTGTTTGTCGCTTTCATTGTAGCGGCTCTCACAAAGAAAAACATCGTTTTCAGAGATTTCTGTTGGTCTGCAGGAGAGGAAGTCTTTGAACGACAGAACTACACACTTTCCTGCAGAAATGAAAGAGCTGGGTAAGAAGGCAGCCACGCTTCCAGACATTTCACAAAAAGTGTGGAAACTCAAGTTTTTGCCTGACATAAGTCAGAAGTTTCCCAGTATTTGGTGCAACTATGGAAAATACAGCAATCAATATCCCTATTCAATAACATCACTCACGAGAAACCTACACAAACTTAATGTAGCTTTTGGATTTTTGTAAAGAACACGAAAACCTGCAAGATAACAAAACCCCGTGATCACTAGTCAGCTATATTCAGTACAGTATCATAACTACAAAATTAAGTACATAGTCATCATCTTAAGCAACAAACCAAATTTCAACCTCCTTCTGGGATAACTTCCAGGTAACACATACTGGAATAATTACATTAATAACTGAGAATAACAGAGTTTTCTGTTCTCTGGCTGCAGACAACGTTCACTTTGATATCACACATGTAATCCTCTTACTATAAGAAAGCTTTCTTACAGTGAAAATTCTCTCTACAGGTCCCAAAGACAGGAATGCATATTAGAAATGGACTGATTAACCTCTCCTCCCCCACTCAATATGAAAAAAAATAAAACTTGGAATCAAGCCTACACATAGCTATAAATCACTTCAGAATGTGTAGGAAAAGAGTGTCCATTGGATTTAAAGTTGTTAATAACTACCCAAAATGCAAGTCATCGGACAGGTCTCCTCCAAGTTACTCAAAAATACTTCCTTCTTGTAGAACATTTTAGTTGGTTCATGTTCAGTTTCTTCAGGATGTATAAAGATTGGACCAAAGAAATACGCAGCTCCATCTCGCACCCACATCTTTTCAATTCTAGAAAGAAAACCAAACCACTGACATAAATGAAAGGCCATCCCTTGCAAATCAGACAGCTGAACACACTACGTTGTTCAGGAAGACTGTCAGCACAAAATGAGTACAAAGAACAGCCTATTCCAATTGTACCACTGTATCACCTTTTTATTAGTGGCTAAACTTCGACCTCAATCTGTTAAGTTGTAACATTTAACTTCATTCAGAAGATATTTTTTTCCCATCCTCTTTTATACTTTTTGCAACAAACCCATCTTTTGTCCAATTTCTTTTTATAGACACAAACTGCAAATAAAGAAGTTGCACCTACCGTCCTACTCGAGGTCGCACTAACCCATGTGATTTTATGAAGACACAGTCCCCAACCTTAAGCCACATATCATTGTAGCAGAGCTGTTCAAAGTAATGGCAACCAGGTTCTCCATTGGACATTTCTACTGGAACATCTTCTTTGTCCTGCAGAAGAATATGCATTTAGAAACTTGTGGAAGAAGGAAAATCAAACACACAAATAAAAAGATGCCAGGTGCAAGTAAAAAAAAAACTTTGCTCTATCTTCACATTACCAGTAATAGGTAAACACTAGACAGTTCTGTACGTGCAAAAGTGAGAAGCCTTGAAATTTAAAAATGAAATAGCAAAACCAAAGATACCCTCCATGTATGTCACAAGCATTCCTATTTCATAAAGCTGCAATTTTGCCAGAACAGTAATTTACAGGTCCTTTGTTCTGGTGCTTCGAAGTTAACTGGCCATGCCAAGCCTTGTCAGCTTATTTTGATGGTTTGTTTTAAAGCACCATAACATGCTTAAGAGACAAGAACTGAGTATATGGCCAAGTTAACGTATATGGAACTATAATGACTTAACTCTCATATACAATAATATGAACGCTCCATGTATTGCTTGCAAAATCATACCATTAGCCCCACTTAATTTCTTACTTTTTAGTCAAAAGTCACATTGTGCCTCAATTTAGCCTTTTAGCCTAGGATTTCAGAAAGCCAGTGAGAACACAGGCTATCTCCCCATGGTGTGGAAGGAAAAGACCCTACAACTTTTCATTCTCTTGGTAGAAAGAATTCCTTCTTTTGCCATGATGTGACTAAATACAATAATATATACTAAGCGTCTGGTTAAAGCTGACAATGAGTGTGCCGGGTATTCTGTTCTGAGGTTCTGTTTGAAAAATAGATATAAAGTGGATTTATTTTATGACTTAAGTTTATTTGTTTATGGCTCGATTTTAGATTAATTTAATTGAATAAATTAATTCATTTCTTTTATGACTATACACAACAATATAAGCCATTTTTACTCAGCACGTCGGACAGAAATATTCTTAAGCATTTTGACAATAAACCAGTTATAAACCATAAACAGGTCACAAGCAACAGAAATTATGTATTGCTTACTGCTGCCTAGCTACTGACTATTTTACTGAAACACTAACTAACAAAGCACTTCAGCATTGCCATGGACTAAAATTAGGCTTTTAGTTCTACTGATTCTTTAGGCTTAAGACAGGCTTTACATTAAAAGTGTAATTTTCTTTTCTTAAGTGTTAAAAAACCCCAAACAACCCCTTCACATGATCACAAGAAAACATTTCTAGAACCTAGCAAGTATGTACACAGTTTATTTTCTGTTTAGTCTATTTATATTGTTTGCATTTATTTACAAATGTGTGTAACATAATATGTAACAGAAACTTATTTTTATGTATTTTATTGTGTCTGTATGCAGTGAAACTGAGGTCATGAGGACTCATGTTTTGCCACTCTTTATCTGTCAAACATAACTGATGTTCCACTTGTTATCTTACATACCTTTTCAAGATGAAGGATACTTTCTCCCACCTTACTGTCTTCCAATGTTTCAGCATGTTTCTCCTCATCTACTTTGTCTGTATTAGCAAACACAGAAGCAACACGGACCACAGGCAGGGGGACATCTCGTGGGACAAATCTTACAGAGCTTACAGGCATAGTCCACAGTTTAATCTTTTTAAAAGATTTTGTCTTTGCAGAGTAACGTGACTCACAGACATAGACATCCTCATCTCTGAAGTTTTCAGGACACAATTTAAAATATTCCTGGAGATTGAAGAAAAAAATATTAAACATTCCAGCAATACACACACACAACCCCCACAGACACACTGCACTCCCTCTCATGCTTTCTGGGTTTTTTTTTGTTTCAGAATCAGTAACACTTTTAGACAAATATAGCCCTTCTGATGAGTTCTTTTCTTCCAGTTTGGCATCCAAGTTATATTAAAAATAAAAAGCAAACAACAAGAAATTCCACCCTTAGAGAAGCAGCTAAATTCAGTACAAGTTGTCATGCGAGAAAAGGTTTTCTTCATTTACCCAAACAGTACATTAACAAGTATAAGATCTGCAGCCTAAAACTACCTTTACAAGATTTCTGAGCTTTGACTTGGAAAGAGGACACAATAACGAAGTTGTTTTTGTTTTGGGGGAGTGGAGTAGGCTCCATGCTCATTGATATGAGACCATGATATCCACTCATGTACTCAGCAGCTGTAGCGCTTTGTTCCATACACACTACCTCCCAAAACCACTGGTTGAGATAGGTCTGTTGCAAACAACCCAAAAATCCTCAGCACAAGGATGGTGTAGACTCAAATTTGAGAAAGAGATAAAAGACTTCATCATCTTACCAAGCCATTCAAGTCTCCCTCTCTGCCAAACTAAATCTACAATGCTTTTATGGAAACTTTAAGAAGTTACCTGCAATTTCTCTCTAAGTGCTCTGAAAAATCAATTAGCTTATTATCTAATAAGCACGTGATTCTACAAACCTATCAGCGTCGGCATACGCCATCACTTGGATGAACTACATACCTCATGAACCAAATGAAGAATAAAACCAGTACACAGGTACAAGTAAATCCTACTTTATTTAAGTTATTAGCAGAATGTCTCTGTTAGAATGCCTACAGCTTTTCAAGAAAATAGCAGAGAACATATTATTTGCTTAACCAAATAGTCTGAATAGTCTCTCACCTTGACAAACATGACCACACATTTGCCTAAAATTTTGCTAACAGGAACTTTATTGTAATAGTCACTTTTAAAAACTTCTTTCTCCAAGAATTTTCGTGTTGCAAGATGAAACGTTTCATTCGGTCGATAAAACCAACATCCGTATAGCCATTTCTCTCCTTTGGGGCAGGGGGGTGGGGGTGGGGAGGAGGAGAAAAAGATAAAAAACCCCACATTAAATAGCATATTCTCCAGTGCATGAGCCAGAAAAAAATTCTAGAGATTGATTTATTATCAAATAGCAATGCAGTAATTTATACTGACAGTAAGTTGTTTTTTAAAACAGGACAAGATTCCTTAACTGTTTCAGGTAAGGAAAACTAGGTTGCTTAAAAAGCCTGCCAGTTGTTTTTTCCCCAGTAAAACCTGACTCAGCAAAATAAAGGAAGAATCATTTCTTATTTATAAATCTTGACTTTCAGGCCTTCAAATGGCTTCAGCATCTACACAACAATCACCTGATTATTTGAAGAACCTTGGATAACTGGTTTCAAGTTCTTTAAAGAACCATTTCTTCCATGTTACGCTGTGACAATTGTTACAATTGTTAACAATGATTTATAAAGTAGTTACAAATATGTACTATTTCTCGAAGTCAAAGAAAATCTGTACCTGTACACTAAGCCAGAATAAAAAAAAAAATGTTATTCACTTTCCCCATCACAGACAAACAAACATAAACATCCAACTGGCCAATGTTCCATCTACCCAAATACGCTGCATCCAACTGAGTGAGCAGGACAGGCTATTAAGAGAACACATTTGACCTTGGCCACTCTCCCTAAAGTTGTTCCACTCCTACAGTCATTATACTGGGGTGTTAGAGAGCTATTCTCTTCATCTGTGTATTATTTACTGGTTATTCCCCTTACTATTTGGTTTAGACCTGTTGTACATGGACTTGTCTCACCCATTTTTTAACCTGCAGATATAATCTGCCTCCGCAAGCTCCTGGGGAAGCCAGGAGGCTCACTACCCACTGTATTAAAAAGCCAAAGACTTTCACATATTTTAGCAACATGTGATTTAATCTGATTTATTGGTACCAATGAGTGCCCTCTAACTCTAGTACTGCTGGATTTCTTGAACAGCATTTCCGCATTCACCTTATCTACCCACTTAAGGATTTTGCAAACCTTGATTATATCCTGCCTTACATTTCTCCTCTCCAAATTTAAGTCACAGTCTTCTTAATCTGACCTTGTAACACATCCATTCCATCCCTTTTAATAAAAAGTGCAATCAAAATTGTTAATTCCACTATACCCCACTGCAGTTCTCAGCAGCTGTAGTTTCCAGGATTGCTGAGAGTGCACCATGTTTATCTGATACTCTGCCACATCTCTAGCCTTCCTTACACTTAAGAGAAGAACCTGCTGCAAACAGAAGGCATCACTGCTAAGAAAAAAAAACAAAATAGCACTTGTTATGGCTTGATTTGGCCTAGGAAATGCAAGGTTCAGCTCAATTCTGGAATTTAACAAAAGCAAATTCTGAAACTGAGCTGTTCTGCGGAACATTTGCAGTTAAACACTCCCAACTTCGGTTCAGATTTCTCAGCAAAGATAAACCCCATGTGTTCTTTTGCACCTAAATTACAAGGACCCCATCCCACTTAAAAGAGCCTGTTCTCTGGGATGCTTACAAATTGAGAGTAGGTAGAGATCAACAACAGAAAAGCATGTACTGATCCAAGAACTTTGCATTTGTAATGTCCTTTGGAATAAAGCAACTCAGAAACAGGAAAAACATACTTGTCCACAGGTACTTCTGGCAATAAAAAACATCTACACAGAAAAAGCTCAAACTGGAAGCTTTAAATAGTAATAAGTTTCACCATATTTTTTTTCCTATAGCAAAGACATCCTTACCAGCTGAATCTTCCCACAGCCTCTCAATACAGACTATGTGAGGTTGCAAGTTGGCTTCAGCAGGCTCCACATACACATAATCTCCTACGTGGTACATGCTGTTCTTGAAGCTGCAATCCTGGCTGTAGGTCCGATGCAAGCTTGACAGCCCAGCTGATCCAGAAGAATCCTCACTCTTTTCAGCTTCTTATTTCAAGATGGGAAAAACCCAGATGTTAGTAATGTCACATTTACCATGTTAGCCAAGATTACTGACATGAATGCCCTCACCCTTCGCTGAGTGCAGAAGTGCCACATGACACCTGATGAGTCCCTCTGCCACTGACTTCCAGCATAAAGGATGGGTTTAAGCATGTTTTGTGCTGCTGACTTTTCTGTTGTGCTGCTGAAGGTTGGGTTTCCCTCCTTCAGTTGAATTTTATTGAGTCCTCCCAGTGAGTGAAGAGGAACTCAATGACAGCACTGAGCTCAGAAGCCTTCAGAAAGGCATGTTCGCTTTCTTTGGGGTTTTTAGCTCTCAAAGGAAAACAGAAAAAGGGCATCACAGCTGTTGTCCCCTTATAACATTGAGCCTGGTTGGAGCAACTAGACTTTACTGCTGCTGACATCAGTGTTATGTGGGAAGATGAACCGTGTTAGAAAGACAATTAAGGACAAAAAGCTAACAGCTCTGCTCCCGCCTGTTGGAAGGAGCAATGAAAGCTCTTTATTCATTCCCCTAGACACGCCTCACAATGATTATGTGGACAATAATAGTCAGAAACTGTGAAATGCAGAGGACCTTTCAGAGTAGGTTTCTTGCCCCACAAAATACTGCAAGCACATTCCTCTTCACATTCACAGCAGCCAAGTAAGAAACACAAAAGGCTTACTTAAATACCATTCCTTTACTAGTGATAAAAGCATGATTGTAGAGAACATCAGCAGCACATCAAGAAACGAGTATTTATCAAAAAGGAAATGGTCAATTGGAACAGTCATTGCTAAGTTTGTTAGCAGCAGAAATCTATGTAAAAAAATTATTTTCTTTTGTAATATCCTTGAAATAAAAGTACTGATATCCCAATGTGTTCTGATTAAAAAGTTTACATAAGGTATCTAATTATATCTCTTTCTTAAAAGCCAACTGGCCTGGCTGATAAGGATCAAAATAAAACAAATATCTCATAACTTTAAAATACAAGACCCTTGGTGGACAAGTAGACTACTGAGGTCTCTTCGGCAGGCAAAGCTGCAGCAACAGCAGGGCATACATTGCATAGCTACATTTTCCAATTAACACACTCAAAATTAATGAAAAGTAGCTACCTCTCTTCTCCTCCTCTCTTTTAAGCTTATCCTCCTCTATTTCTTTGGGCAGCTTTTCCTTCTTTTCCTTTTCCACATCATTGTGAAGATGCTTGGTGGTATAGCTGAGAGCGGGTGACAGAAGAATCTCTCCATTCTTACAAAGTTCATCCCGAATTTTAATAAAGAACTGCTGAAGTTCAACTGCATCCTCGTAAATCTCCGAATCAGTCCTGTATAAAAATACATACAACAAGGAAAAAACAGTTTTTGCGGACTCAAACAGGATCCTAAACACATACCCATCAATCCCCACACCTACTGATAAAACTAAAGCTTGTCTCTACTCATAGATTTCTGTGCTTACTCATAGTAAGCAGCAGCAGAAATTGGCAAGTCATGTTCCACCTGCTACTCTACTGTCAGTTTGCAGTAGAGCTTACTCAAAACAGTATTTTTGTATACAGCAGTCCTGAAACACCTGAAAAATCAAAGGCAACTAGTTGCGAACAAAACGGTTTCCCACTGGACCTCTATAAACAGTTACCTTTTGAAAACTTAAGTAATAACAATCTTATTAACAAACCTGACTTACTCAAATTACCCATACTCCTGTTAGTAGATGTTTAACATAATTTTTTACCTTTTCTCCTTCAAAGTCAAGATCTCACCCGCATATCCCCAAGTATGCTACCTAATTCAAGTAAAACACTGCAAGAAGTTGCAAGCATTCACAGTTTTTGCACAGTATTACCATTGACTCGTACAACTGTGACTGCTCCTATAGAGTAATCCCCGAGTCAAGCAGTTAATGAACAGTTCCTCCTCTTCATCTTTCAATTTGAAAGTTAGCACAAACTCGGTTTTCATGAGGTCTGCCTTTGGAAGATTAATGTCAAAATTATCTCATAGCAGAAACCTAAGTTTTTCCTTGTTTTTAAATGAAAGCATACATTCCACGGAAGACATGACAAAGCTTTTGAGATTTTCTAAACACACATGTTAAAAGAACTTCAGCCTCTAACATTAACATAAAAAAATCCCACGATAAGACAAAGAATACCTGAAAAATATGGCTCTACTCACCTGTTCATTCTCCTCGCCCTTTCCAGTACCTCAAACATATTCTCCTGGAACAAGTCCAGTCTTCTATAGCGATTATTTTCAACATTTTTTCGGATAATATCGAAAGTCAGAGGAGGTTTATTTGGGAAGTTGGGATCAACAGCAGGAATCTCAGCTAAGGAGTCACTGTAGCATCTGCCCTCATCATCCTGGTGGCTCATAACAGATACAAACAGGTTATGGATAAGTTCCTGAATTAGCAAAGTGACATTGGGCACATGAGAATCCTCATCTCCTTCTATTTCTCTCCGAGTTTCAAGCAAAACTTTATGCAGAACCAGAGCATCTTTATAAATCAAAGATTCTGGCTCATTATATGTGCAAGCGTTATTAAACATCATTACAAAGTCCTCTACCATGGAATCGATATCCTGGTATTTATTTGCCATCATATGACTTCTGATCTTCTCCATGTCAACGGGCTTTTTAATGGTCACATAATAGTCAGGAAGTTCAGACCGAGATGGCAGCCTCAAGAAGATGGCACTCAGTCGCCTGCCTCGTTTATCCGTGTAATTCTTAACTGCTTCATACACCTCATTCAATTTCTGTTGCATTGGAGTCATGTATTTTGATTTTTTAGGAGAAATGCCACTTTTTCGACCTAAGCAGACAAAAAAAAAAAAAAAAAAAAAAAAAAAAGGAAAAAGAATCATTACAAAACCAGAGCTTGCGTGCTTCTTTGTCCACCTTCTCTCCATTGGAGAATTGCTTATTGAAGAACCACTTTATGGTATGAGCAGAAGACTCAATATGGAGCCCATTCCAAGATGCAGCTTCCTTTGTTTTTCATAACTGTGTGAATATTTTTTAATGTTATTTTTGGCAGACAGAATCAGGTTACTATGTGGTCCACCTGGTGAAGGTCTCTTCAGACTTAAGCATGGAAAACACCTTTTCCTACTTAATGTTATTAATAACTCTACTAAATTCAATTTCTTCTTACTAGCTCCACGTAAATTTCTTTGTATTGCTGTTAAAAATCCAGTCATAATGAGGTTTTTGCCATCACTAAAATTAAGCATTCTAAATATCATCAGATTTCTTTTTGACAGATTTTATATTTGCATTATTTTTATATTTAATATCTATAAATATATAAAAATTTATATTATATATTATATTTTTATAATATTAAAATATATTACCTTTAATACTGTAATAATTAGAGAGGATTATTACAGGTAGAATGTAAAGGAAGGCCTTTCATGGGACTATCCATCAGATTAGCTTTTTTATTTACTCAGTATCTCTGTTACTGTACTGCATAGTCTTTGCCTGTGAATTCTGTGCTACCTGTACCTTACCTAAGAGCTGCACATTTCTGTTTCCAAGAGGGCTGTGTGCAACTATTTTCTTTAAGCCTTTCTGTACAATTTTATCCTTCTCTCAGTTTGCTAAGTCCTGAACGCATATTAAAGGGACATAAGATCTGAGTAGCAGCAAACCTAGTTTGCATGGGCAACAGCTCTAGGAACAGACATTGTTGGAAATTTCGCTTCTGTGTTTTTCATGGCTTTCAGTAATTTTCCTAATTACTTTTCAGTAATTTTCCAAATAAAGCTTGCATTTCTTTTATCATTCTGTGGAAGTCTCAGACATTTGACCAGGGAAATTAAGGGCTTTACTCAGTTTGAGAAGTACCTTATTGTAAGCAATCCCAGTAGCACACATTAAGTGTGCTGATGAAGTGTTACTGAGCACATAATGCAGCATCTAACATTTGGACACCACCACATGATTAAATGCCAGCCATTCCAACCATTCCTAAGTTTTCTTTCTAAGTTACTTTTCTGAGAAAATGTTATATGCAACAACTAATATTATATGCACAGATAAACACACCATTGCTGTCATGATTTTGAAAATATAATTCTACTTTGCATGTCAGTGTCAATTTGCAGACCATATCTTCTATTCTAAAAGGAAGATCCGTTAATCTGTCTTGTTTGGTTTTCATTAAGTGTTGAAATGAGACACAGCAATGTATGAGGTTGCCTTACTTAGCTTTAGTTTAGGGGATGCAACATCATCATCTTCAGCTAGGGGTCCCAGTTCTTTCCTTTTTTCTTTAAGGATCTTTTCCAGCATATGGGCATCATTGTATACCTATTAATCAGTAAAGTAATCAAAAAGCAAAACAAAACAAGTTTTACTGTGTTTAGACTAGTTTAGAACTAGTCCCCAAGAAACATTTAAATGTTAGTTTGAAAAAGCTGAAAGCAAAACCAAGCACTTGATTAAAAAGACGGGCTTATTTCTCAAATGCACACCTTTAATAGACTTACACAGGTAAGCAGAACCAATGAATACCACCTAAATCGGGCAGATATAAACCTTGAATAAATTATCCAATTAAACTGCATTGCTATTCCAAAGACTACAAAGTCATCAAACCATTCCGCTGAGCAATGAAAGATCTCTTGAACTTTTGTGATTCCATCAAGGTACAAAGGACTAGAACAGGCCTCCTGGGTCTTCAAATCCAACCCCGGTGAACACAACCTCATCGTAAAGTCCTGCACAGTAGCCTATCAAGTTCCTCGTTAGAAATAGCTGCATGTTTCTCTGTTCCACACATCATGCTCGCTGGCTGAGAAATACCACAATATAGAAATACCCTACAATGTATTTGTGAATGAAAAGCATATTCCTTTCAGACTCCTTTTGCTACACTAAACAAGTCAGGTCTTCTAGTCTGATCTCCCACACACTCCACTTCCACAAGACCGTATCTGGTTTCTTTCCAACTACTACCTCCCTTTTCAGAGGTTCTGATCTCCAAATCACAAGCTGATGACTACTCACTGTGCAAATACCTTCATGTGACTAACTGAGGATGAATAACGAGAATTTAGTAACCAGCTTATTTTTTAAAAAACATAGTAGGAAACATTCAGCTGACATCCTTTGTAGTGGAAGAACAGGTTTAGCTAACAGGAAGTAAGTCTAACCTTCGCAAAGGAGGATGTTGCATTCCATGTTTCTACAATTATAGACGAAGACAGAATTTTAAATATTAGCAGAAAGAAAAAGTCGTATTTCTATTTCAGTTCAAAAATTATCATAAATGATGTGAGTAACAGTCAAAGCTAAACCATCCTAACATAACTTATACATCTGCAAAGAAGCAGAGAGGTAAGGGTGACTGCAGAATCAAAGCAGTACCTGGGAGCCCTCCTCATTATAATGCCTTGCATTTCGGAACATGAGCTTCATGTCTTCAATCATGGCTTCTTCCCCCACGTACTTGTCATTGCGGATGTTGTGTTCTATCATTTTCAAGTCCATTGGCTCCAAGATAATTTTATAATAGTCTGGATAGTCTTTTTTGGATGGCTTAACCATAAACAGATCACAAAGCCGTCTGCCTGTGCCTGGTTCTCGCGCTTCCAAAACTGCATTATATAAGATCTTCATTCGTTGCTTTCTTATATTTTTTTTGCTGTTAGATTAAAGAAAAGAACAAAAATGTCAGTGGCTTTCCCCCCACTTCCACCACTAATATCAAAATGACATTATCCTCTGCCATGAAAAAACCACCACAACCACCTAAACACACACACACAAGAAGTTCAACATTAAGACAGTGTATTAGAAACACAGGTCCATTAGCAAATAATGACAGCATCGTAACCAGCAGCCTGCTAAGTAAACAGGAAACCAACTTTAAGGTATGCTTTTTCTCATTCAGTTTAAGTGTTCTACAGCCTAAAACAAATAACTAGTTTTCAGATGTGCAAAGGTCAAAAGGACCTCTAAGCATGGTCCAGCTGCAGACAAAACAGAAAAAAAATTCAGGACTAGGCTTCCGAATCCAAACCCTCATGGTCTAGTGTGAACGGGGAAAAACCCCTCAGCCAGTATCTTCATGACTACCTCTGCTGAATACAGAATAGCTCAAGTCTTTAATATTCATCTCAGAGTAATTATTTATCTTCTTCAGTACCAGATACAAGAAAATAAGGATGTCAAGAATATAGTAGGAAGAAAGGTCTGAATTACTTAAATATCTGTCTACCACAGTCAAATGAAGTTCCAAGTCAATAAAGCTCACCAAAACTGCAAACCCAAGTAGAAAACGGCCACGTATGTTATCACCACAAACTTGACACTCATCCTATGTGCAGCTATTATTATGATTGTCTCAAGAAATCTGACAGCACAAGACACAGGTTATCAGGAAAACAGTTATGTATGGCTCCCTGTACATATACTACTTGATCTATAAGTAAATCAGATATGAGAGAGGAAAGCTTACGTTAATAATGTGTAACCTCAGCTCAGATGCCAAGGGTACTCTTAGAAATGCACTCTCTACAAAGTACTTTTAAACCAGCTTCCAAATTGCAATCTCTAAGACTTATTCAAGTAGTTGTAACTTTGACTATATTATCTGTGGAGACAGCAACAACAAAAACTACCTTCATTTGCAGAATGTGCAAAAGATCACTGTGCAACCTGCTAGAATTGAAACTGCATCCATCCATTCCACCATCTAGACCTTTTCCTCCTACATTTAAAATATACCTAATCTAGAATAGCCTCATGCCTCAGATACTTCTTGCTCCTTGGTGAGGTCAGCAAATTAACTGATAAAAATTTATGTCACAACACATGAGAAAATTAAAAATGTATAGAAGTATAGGTTAAGAACCTTTTTTCTGCATTATCTTCACTGCTGGAAAATGTTAGTCAGTGGTTCACAGTAGCAGATGAGCAATGCCAGAACAGAGACATGCTTCTGCATTCCACATTTTAACATCTTTCCAAGTTTTAACATTCAGTTCAATGGAAGTAGGTAAAGCAAAACCAAAGCAGAAATAGTGAAAGGCCTGCCAATACTCAAGGTTCAGGTGATGCATCTGATACACAAAAGGGGACATTTAAACAACTTTCTTCTGTGTCACTATTATTTTCCCAATGGGATTAATTTTGCCTGGGTTATTAGTTTCCTTTTTCAGCAACATTTTGGAATTCCTCTCATTGCTTCACTTCTGCTCTCAGCAGCATTTACAATCTTCTTTTACTTCCTATCATTCAGCAAGTGAAACTGGTCAAGTATTGAACCGACAAAGTCAAAAGCATTTCTAGGTTCTCTTCAGGCATGAATCATTTTGATTTCCCTTACCTATGAACACCACTTTTTCTCTTGTACTGTTCTTAGATGACAAAGTCTAACAGCCTTTTTCTTTCAAACATTTCTGTATTCTCTTGCACAGGGTGATCAAAAGCCACACAGGGTTAAAACGACACTGATGACAGTCTGACTTGCTTGATTAGGTTAGTACTTCTTGTTGAATCTGAAGATCACAGAACTAGCAATTTTTGCAATTTGATCCTTCCTGATCTTCATTTGGTACCGTGGTCTTACTGTTCCAGTACATTTCTTCTTCCTAGCATCCCTAAACTGCACCACCTTCCAATTCCACATAAACATTTGTTCTCTGCAGATTTTTTCTATGAGTGTACATTGTTGCACTTCCTTGATTGCTCTCAAGTGAATCCTTGCTGATGCTCTATTTCACTCCTGTCCTCCCTCCACAAGTGTCACTTTGACAAAACAAAGAACTAAAAATACAGGAAGCTGAAGATCATAAGCAACACCAAAGAATGATGCTGAATTACAGTTTTATACTGGCAGTTGCTACTATTGCAAGAACATCAGAAACTGAAACTTATTTCAAGTCATACCACAAGGCAGACTAGAGAAACCATCCCTTGTTGGAGTGAAATACATCACTAATATTAATTACAGAACAGCTACCACTGTTAAAGAACATTCCACAAAGCATCATTATTGTTCACTAAAAGAATATATTTTAAATCATGAATTTTGTTTACATTACAGTATCCAAAATAATCAAACTATTATATTTCCATGTGTCAAATGCCTTCTTTGGCCCTGCTGCTGACAGGTAAGTCACTGAGAAGTGCAAATTCAGAAGGGAGAAAGAAACAATTCTCTAACATTAATGATGAAAACTCCTCAAGCAGAGTTCAGGTCATGGAAAATGAAAATGTTTATGCCAGGAGACTTCACCAAATTAAAATATTTGTAGCGTAATACTATAAACTTCCAAATAAACTACTGACCTATAGTGTTAACTTTAATTATACTCTGCAATCATTACATATATGGTCATATATATTGGAGAAGTAGTAGAAAAGAAGTAATAAATTGCCAGCAACCTATGAAGTCTATACAGTAGGCTAAAAAAAACACAACACATACAAAAATCTGGAAATCCATTTGAAAAAATTACCTAATTCAGTGGAACTACCTTGTCCATGCCACTTACTGAAGTTATATCAACAACTGCCAACTAACAGGCCAACAAAGAAAAATAAAGTCAGCAAATAGTTTTGTATTAATTAGAAACAACACTTAATGAGGTTAAGTTTCAGAATTACAAATCCTTACACAAATGCTAAAACCCATGGCTTAATATTCTCTTTAACAAATAGAAGATGTAGCAATGTCATGGTCTGCAGGACCTGCAGAAATGTGTACCTTTTCCTTTTTGAGCTGCCAGTATCAGATGTAGCAGAAGAAATCATACTGTCCCCGTCCTCAATATCATCTCTCCTAGCAAGCTCCTTCTTCTTTGCCTGAAAAAAGAACAAATCCCTGAAGCCAAACTCTCTGCTGGACATTGCCAGAACAGTATTAAACATCAGAATAGAACAGATGCACAAAGAAAGATGCAATTACAGGTTTTGAGACTAAACAACCATCAAAATATTTCCAGTGATTTACTTAATGTAAGTTGGCCAACTAAAATAGCACTATAATTCTTTTTAACTGTCAGAAAAAATCTTGAGGAGCCAATTTGAAAACAATGCCATTTCAGACTGCAGCACTTAGCTGGAACACTTCATGAAAATTAAGGTGTTTTAGATCCTCCAATTACCTGAAAACCCTAAAAAAACCCTCACATCATCAATTTTCTTACAACTTAATTGGGATAAGTCTCATAGTAAGGAATAAAAGTGATGAAAAGAAATCACAGAACACAGCAGGTGTGCTGAAGGAAAATCACCCTATGATGCTCTTCATTACCATACTTCCCCCTAAGGAAGAAAATCCTACTGCAAATACAGGTCTAGTTAAAAATTATTTTGGAAAAAATATTCACTAGGGAAATAAATTCACGTGTGAAGTTATATCCTTTTGATTGTTCTACTCCACATACCTGCATAACCTGCTGCATTTTCAGTACTCTTTTGTAGATGGCAGAATTGGGAACATTGTAGCGCTTGGCATTTTCAAACATCAAGTTCAGATCAGCCTCCAACTGATCTAAAGTTTCATATTCATGGTTCTTCAGTTTGGTTCTGCACAACAGAAACAGCAATTAGGTATTTTACAAATTACACATTACAAATGAGTTCTTTAACATCTTCGTTTTCACGCTAAATCAATATCCAAAGAGCTCTAATTATGGGAACGTGTTTTCTTTTTTTCTGATGCTGCAGTAATACCTTCCAGTTGCAATTATATTAGAGAAATGTATCTCCTCTTAAAGAATGCTTTTAATAAATCTGAAAGCTGCCCTCTTCAAAGCTGTGCAAACTGAAATCCTGTTTCCATACTCAGATGAGATGTGATACAGATGAGGCACAAGTACAACCTGCTGAGACTACTCCAGTATACCTTAGCTGTGACCTGTGGGGCTTGGGTATGATGTCAGTGCGACAAGTTAGCCTCACACATCCACAAATGCTGTCTTCCCTACATGTCAATTCTACTCATCAGTGAGAGTCAAAAGTGCCCATCACCTCCCATGTTAACTCCCTCCAATTTTTGCCTTCTCTTAGAACCACCTGGTTGTTGATTGGTGCTACCCACAAAGTGCACTTCACATGAAAACAGTTTAGAAAAGGACTAACGACCAAAAAAAAAGTCATTTTTCATACGGTAAACAGACAAATCAGTGCACCAAGTTTGCCAGTAACTTAATCTGTTTTCTCGTATTTCCTTGCTCAAGTGGTCAAAGTTCTACCCAACTTTTTTAAGACTTCCAATACCTCATTAAACACAACAGAAAACAGCCATCTGCAGCAACACACACAAAAAAAACCCTGTCATAACACAAAATGCAGTCATCCTCCTTCACATCTCCTTCCTTGCCCGCTCCCTGTCTCACCCACCGGTTACACAATGCCTTTAAACCTAGTCTGGTTTCTACAGGACCTAGCAGAATGTGAACCTGCCTGATGCAGCATAAACACTACCACAAAATAAATCTTTTAGTCCCAGACCTCGCCTGCCTATGTGACCTTCCAGCTGAACCAGTGAACAAAGAGTTAACAAATGTTCAACTTCTGTTAAACAGGACTCTTTCTCTGGTCAGCCAAGGATTAGGAAATCACGCTTGGAAAAACTGCTATAAAAACTGAGAAGTGCATGTGTCTATAAAGCTGTCACGATGCAAAAGCATTTTGCAGGAAATATCCAACTAACTGCATGTTGCCAGGACAGCAGCTGCATGCGCCTTACTGAAATGTAGCCTACTTCTTTTTTATTTCTTTCAGATCTGAAGCACTAGTGTGTCCTCAATGACTATGAGAAAAGCAAAAGACAATTTTGGACAAATATCCTAAATTTAAGATGTGGAGAAAATTACTTGTTCCATTCTCACTTAAACCAAACCATTTTAAGTTCATCTGTCTTTTTTAAGACTTTTAAGACACCAGCATCTTGCAAACCTTTATGCATTATTTCTTAATTATTTTTGTTTCCAATTGAAGCAACAGATAATTGAAAAGTTTCCCTGTCAGTTTCACCCACTCTGCAATTCCAAAAAACAGAGTTACCAATATAATTTTCGTTAGATTAGTAAAAACCATGAATAATAATAAAAACCCAACCAAAAACACCCCGCAAAAGCAAAAGAGCATGGGTACCAATTAAATTACCACAAAGAAAAGGCCAAGTCAGCCTGCATTTCTACCTTGTAAAACTCCAAGAATTATTTGTATACATGATATACATGACTAGTATTAAAAAAGTTAAAAACAAAATAAAAAGCCCATTAAATTCAGGATTACTTTGCCCTAATCCACAGGCTCAGAAATACCGAGGATGTAAAACACTGAGTCTACTTCACGTTCTTGCCACTGTGACAAAGCTGGAGATGACGTAAGGTGGCCTAATCTGAACGCTCTCTAGTACAAAAAGCAAGATCTACAGAGTAAAATGGACGTAATTAATTCTTGTAGTCCAACAAGGATGTTGACAAGCAATTACAGGACTTCAGCACACAAACACTTGCTGGTGTTAATAAAGCTAACACATCATTAAAAAGAATACTCAAGAAAACATTGAATAGAAAGGCTTCAAAGACTTGCATCAAAACCCCCAACTAATAAGCTCATATTTATCCAAAACATCACAAGTGACTTTTAATTTTTTTTCAAAACAGATTAAAGAACATTCTAATTTTTCAAGGCACACAGGGTAATTAGGTGTGCAAACAAGCTGTAATTTCCTTGTTTCATGATGTTATTGCAGATGTTTATAAAATAGATTCAAACTTTCAAAGGATGATTAGAAAACAAAAATCATATCTAAAGGCAATTCTGCATCTTAGAAAAAGGTACTCAGGTCAACTACATTACTTTAGAGGCTAAGAACATTTAAAAAAACCTCAAAAGCAAGTCTTGTGCAGAAATCAATTAAGGGGCAGCACTAGAGAGAAACGCTGACCAACAAACTCCAAGGGGAGAAAAAAGTCTGTTAGTCAATGCTTTAAACTGATAAAGACAGCTGCTAGAGGGCAAGGAATCATGCTTCAGAAATCCTACCAACAAAGCTGGGATAAAAATATCTTTTTATCCTCTCAAGATCTACTCAGTAGTTCATTCTCTTGCGAGTAAGCAAGTCTGCATGCAACAGTTCTGCTTTTCAGCTCCTGGCTCAGATTTTGCTTAACTATTAGTAGCATGGAGCTTATAAACATTCTCGTGCAACTCTGGCATGTTTGCCTTCTTCCAGAGAAGTAAAACAAGTTTGGAGAGACTAGACAGCAGGAAGAATAAAAACTGTAAAAGTTCCTAGTCCTCCAATTAATTTACTAAATTAGAATGACAGAATTGCAAGTTCACATTTTGACTGCTGTTGTGCGAGGTCTGGATTCAGCTTTCTGAAAGAGTAACCTAAAGGACCACATCTTAATTGAAGTACCACTTCTTCAAATTGTTTCTCCCTCCTATCACTCGGTACTAACTCCTCTTTTATTTGGAGTTGTTCTGTACCAAACTTAGAGCTGCCCTGAAAGGTCCAGTATTACACTGGCTAAAAAACTCAACAACAGTGACCACCCTCCTGAGATATTAAAGCCAACAGACAACTCTACTCCCTTATCACCTCTAAGTTCAGAATCTATCAAGTAACACTGTCAGCACAATACTATAAATCAGATTTACTGATAACTAACATAACCTGAGCAATCAAATTCTGTATGTTTAGGTGCCAGTTTTATCAAACTGAGGAAAGGGGGAATTTACCATATCCTTTGAAGCAGAACAAATTGAGAGCAAGCTGCAGGCAGAACAAGCAAGGCAATAGTGTTTCCTAGGTACTATTATATCCTGTCTGAAACAATTTAATTTTTACAAAAAAAAAGAATTCTAAATTGGTGCTGTACAATGTCATGATATGGTAAAAGAAACTGATGACTCTGCATATCAGCAGATCCCAAGCCACCTGTCGCTAACAAATCTGGGATTTGTTTTACCCTTCCAGTCAAGACAGAGGTAGCTCATGCAGACCTCAGAACACCACCATCACATGCTTCGTCTAAAATTAGACCACTCTCCACATAGCCTTGATATCCCACACTAGCTTAATCTGTGTGTATTCACGTAGTGACCTATGCACATTACAATGCAGTCGCCTAACCCTGAAGCACCAAAAAGCAGAACAAACGTATGAAGTTGCCATTAGCCTTAAATATACCATTCTACGTGGACTGATTCTCTGCTCTCTCGTGGCCCTGTAGAAACAAAATCTTTTTAAGTTGATGGAGAAGGCAAGGGCCCTGACAGTAGCTCACAAGTGAAAAAAAGCAGCTTAATTATATCTTAGTCCTTTAAATCTTAACCTAGAGCCAGAAGACAAGAAGAAGAGGAAATGTCTTACAAAAGAAGAATGAGCTGTCATTCAAATTATCTTACCAGGAAATAAAATCCTGCTTCTATCAGCATTTATTTATCCACAACCAAACAATCAAGGTGCAGGCCATCTGATTTGAAGTAAACAACCTACATTCACAGTTGTATTCATGAAAAGATTGACAACAAAAGTAAAAATCCAGACTTAGCCCATATGGTTTGGAAAGCTAGAAAACTTCCAACCACACATATGAAGAATGAAAAAATGCACTGGCACAAAAGTAATCCTGTTCTAGTCTGCAAATAACCTCCTACTTTACCACCCTCTCCAATACACTTGCTGTCAGCAAACAATAGGATGATTAATTAAGAAGGCTATTCACAGAAGTACTTTGAACAGACTTAATTATACCCAAACTCAGCAGAACTCAAGTACCGTGCCTTTTCTGGATTTAGAGTATAAGTTACAGAGTTACTTAGAGTTACAGAGTTACAGCTTCACAATGCATTTTTAAAAAGTCATCTCACCAATCCTGAAAGAATTTTACAAGCATCAGTTTATTCCACAAAACAAGGCTAAAACAAAGAAAACCCACGGCTCAACAGAAAGCCAGTGCCAATATAATACAAACTAAACTTACACGCTAGAAACTAAGAAAGATTTCTGTGTAATGACTGAGTGATCGAATTGTACCTAAAAGCATGAGTACAGCTTGGAAGAATATCCTTTGAAACATAATGACCTTTGCAAAATGAGGGGAAAAAAATAGTTTAAAAAGGTAAGCTACAGTTTCAGAAGGCACTAAGCCCAAACTAACACTGGCATGACAGTAAATTTGGTCAAAATTAGAATACTAATTAAAAAAACATACAGTAAGCTGGCATTGAACTCCCTAAAAGGTCTGCTGGAAACTCGTCAGCCCTTTCAGGTGAAATATCTGAAAGAACTGAAGACAAGCAAGATATTCTCACCATATAATCAAAAGATCCATCTTATTAGACACATACTATGCCTAAAAAAATTCCTAGAAAGAAATTCAAACACAGGGCTAAAACCAGTTCCATGTAACTTCTTTCCTTTCATTCAGAAATTATGTAGTGCTAGTCCTGCCTCCTAAAGGGAAAAAAACCCAGAACAGTAACAAAGAATGCACGTGATCAGGAAAGGCATTTGACAAGTGCCCTATTGAGGGTCATCTTACACAATACATCAGCAAACTTGTTCACTTGGACCTGTGATTTTATACAGGCCTTACATACAATATGCACTGAAAGTACTTGCTAAGGTAGGAAAATTATATAGACAAAAGATTTAAAAAAAATGTACAACATTCAGCAAATATTAAATTATTTTAACTGCAAAAAGGAATGAAAGAAATGCCAAATCTCACATGAAGTGAAAATTTACAAGGTATTCTAAATATTACAGAGACATTTTCTCTGTAGCAAGTATTTTCCCTGTTGGCACATTCATAAATCAAGCAACCTGAAACACAGTGTCATATCATTTTTCCAAAGTCACTGCAACAATAAAATGTTAATGTAAATGTTATTTTTCTTTAACTTTAGAACTTATTTTGTGATGGGCTTAAGCTCTGTTATTAAAAAAGAAAACAACAAGAAAAAAATTCTCTACAAATCATTCAGGCTTTAATCCAGATACCTTGAAGTAATGAGACTGCTAAGTTCCACTCCTTTATTCGTCATATTATTAGAACTGGTTAAATTATGTGGCAAAATAGGCTTGATATATACTGATATTGAATTGATGATCATATTTACTTAAATGTATTTGATTATTCAATATTTATTAGTCAACTCAAATAATTAATATTTGATCCAAAGGCAAAAAGAGCCACGACAAATCTCACAGTTTCAGGAGAACCTCAACACATCCCAGTGCAGTGAACTGTAATGTTTAGGTTCCTGTGTCACAGACCATTCTCCAAAAGAATCCACATTTCTAAGAAAAATGCATTTCAAATCCTCAAATAAGTAGACATCACACAAACCCCCCTGCATTTTACACTAGATCCACGCACTGTTTTACAACTCAACTATAACCCCAGCTTCCTGGAGTGCAAGACACAGAAACGTGCCAATGAAGATACCAGTTTCAGTGCCTGTACACCCACACCACTCTCTCAGATGTGCTTTAGGAGAGAACTGCTGCCTGGCAATTCCCTGGACCACTTCCCTCCTCTGGTGTAGAAAAGCCTGACCCACTTGCCTCAGGGATCATACTAACGCTGTAAAATTTTATAAGGAACACGGTTCTTGTAAGCATGCCAGGATCTAGCACTTATGTAGCAGGTAACTGAGCACATTCTCCCGCATTAGTTCCCAGCTACTCCAGTAATTTATAATTACAGAAAGACTCTTCACCAGCAACGTTAAGCTTGCAAACTAACCTCCACACCACACGCACTTTTAGCACAGCTGAAAGTCACAGCCTTCACATGATCACACCTTTCTTTTTAAAATAGGATGTTCTTGTTCTACAGCTCTGAGTTTTGTCCTGTTTGAGGCAGGAGAGTCTCAGTGTGTGTATGAACACCTAACGGGAGGGAATGAAAAAGTAGCCAGGCTCCTCTAGCTGTGCCTGCTGACAGGGCAAGAGGGGACAAGAACAAACTGAAACACATGAAATTTCATCTGAACACAAGAAAAAAAACCCAAACCTTTTTTTTTTTTTTTTTTTTTTTAATTGTGAGGATGGTCAAACATTGGCACTGGTTGCTCAGGGAAGTTGTGGAGTCTTTGTCTGTGGAGATAATCAGAACCTGGACAACTGGCTCTAGGTGACCCTGCCATAGCCAGGGGTTGGACTGGATAGTGTCCCTTCCAACCTCAGCTATTCTGTGATTCTGTAAAGAGCAAGTCAGGAGGAAAGTCGCAGAAAACTAAAACCATCAGCAGGATTACCTCCCACATCCAGGAACAGCTTGGGATCAGCACTCAGCTGAAAGGACTGAGGTTCATAATGCTCATAAAGTGACTGAGAGGCTGAGATAGGTATAATGTACATCTCATTAGAACAAAACACACCCATACTCTCCCTCCAGAGATAATATATTATTTTGTAAGGGTTTTCCTGTATTTAACACACACAAAACCTACTGAAATCTACGACTAGCTGTAAAATTTGCAACACCCACATATTTCACAGTTCACTCCGGCAGGATAGCCTAGGTAGCCAGACACCAAAGCAACACAGATATGAGACAGGAATGCCAGGCTTTATTCCACCACCTTCAACTTTTCACTAGGACAATTAACTTTTCTGTCCCCATCTGTGAACAGAAGATATGCTTCTTGAATGTACATCTCGAAAAGAACCAAAACCTGCAAAACACAAAAAACTGCACCACCAATAAAAAAAAAAAAACCACAAAAAACCTCCACCCCTAATAAGTGGCAGTTTTGAATACCAGAAGACCCATTTGCAGTATCAATAAAACCATGCTAGCTTCTATTTTCGCTAAAGCACATCATTTAAGTACGCATATGCACAACTTCAAGGCTTTGTAGGTATAGTAAGAAGTGAAGATTATGTAGTAACTTAAAGAACTGCTGAATTTCATAATTTGCTAGAAGTTGCACTATTATAAATACTGTACTCTTAACTTGTGAGCTACAAGACTGACTGTCCCTTTTTATTTTCTAAGCTATCAGGCAATAAGAGAAGTCTTTTTTTTTCTACAGTTCTTCATACATTTGCATGGAATTTCTGTACTGCTCACACAGCCAATGCAACCTGCCTGCACTGTAAGGAGAACAGAAGTGCAGCAGCCTCTCTATGGCAAATTATTTGTCCTACAACTGATATCAAGTATATTTTTAATGGAAAGTCTCTCTCAATTAAATCTGTTTATACATAATTTGTGCTGGTACTCTTTGGTATATTCAGACAAAAAGCTTCCTGATAACTGTCAATAATTTTTCTCAGTTTCACCTTTTCCCCCCCCCGCCCTCCATCAAGTCCATTTTGTGCTTTGTTCAAAACAAGACAAGACACTTTGCTGAGCCAACAGCTCAGTACTAAGACAAGAAAAAATGCTTTAAAGTCACTGATGGATAGATAATCAGTGTGGCAGCTCCATACTTGTTCTCCAGCACATGCAAAACACCCTCTGACAGGTTAAAACAAGAACAAATTAAAAAAAACCAAACCAACAACGAAGCAGCTTTGTTACTTTCTGTTACTTATGATTTAATAAAGACACTACTTACTCAACAACTATCCCAAGTCTAGCAGATCATGTTATGGTACAACTAAAATCTACAGACCTCTGTATTAGAGTGGATTACAAACCCATGAACAGTGTTAGAGTCTAGTCCTCACTCACTAAAGCTGGAGGACCAGAACTCCCACAGTGTGGCTCAGGCAGGGACAGGAGCCCCAGTGGCCACTGGGCAGGGAGGCCAGGGCCACCCAAGGCTACCCAAGGCTAGCCAGTGCCATTAAGGTCTGTTAATGCACTCAGGACCCTGACACATCTTCCTCATATTAGCTTATCTTGGACCACTAGAGAAAAAATATTGCTCATTTCTTTTCACTCAGGTTTTTAATCTGACAACTGCGCTCTGGCAGCTGATGTACCTTTCATGGCTCAGATTTGTAAATGGTGTAGTGCTTACTTCAGTCCAGACTAGCTACATCACGAACCAACACAATTATTCTCCACAGTTACACTGTGACCTAGACAAAAGGAATGTAACGGCAACTATCTTTCTAAAGTTCACATTGCTGAAGACTATTAATTTAAAAAACATGGCAGTAAGAGGTAACCAATCCATCTGGGTCAAGGGAGGAGAATAATGGGGGATTCTGCAGAAACTTTCATCTCTAATGCCCACCTAGCCTTCAGATTTATTGATATGGCAACTCTTCAGGCACGTTACAAATGAAACTCCACGGGAAATAAACCAAACAGCAGCCAGCTATAAAAAATGATTGGAAGACTGATGCAAATTGACTTGAAACAAGAAACAACCAAATGTAGAAGACGGCATACACTCCATTAGGTATTGACAACTTGACCACAAGATAGGATTGAGAAATAAAAAGAAATAGTTGGATAGTTTCCCACCAGATGTAGTTTGCATTGTTTTCTTACCTGATCTGCTGCAATGAAATAGGTGCTTTAATTTGCTGATAATAATCAGGATATTTCTTCTTGGAGGGCAAGTGGAAAAAGGGTTCAGATATGAGCTGGCCCTGATTATTTCGGCAACTTCTAACTGTGTCATAAAGCTGATAAAGAGGATTAGAAGTGTCCATGAATGAAGTAATGCTCTCAGCTTCAGATTCTCCCTCTTCATAACGAGCAGCAGCTGCACAGAGAGAAAAGATAAATGGAAAACTCAGCAGGACAAATCTGAGTCAGTCAGTCTGTCTGTCTGTGTGGTGTGGTGACTTTTCACATGGATAAAGATCTAAACCAGAAAAGGCAGTCCCTCGCTCCAGGGTATTCAGCCACTCTCTGTCAGTCAGATTCGTACCTCAGAAAAGGACATCACAAATATATCTTACAAGCCTCAAGCTGACCAAAAAAAGCACTTTATCTAGGTATTGCAACCTCTCTTATCAGATGAGATCAGTTCTGTCACTGGTAATGCACCCTTGCTACCTACCTACAAATGCTGACAAGTGTTCATATCTGAGACTACATAACAGGCTTATTTAACCACACACTACCTACACAACAGCTGTGTCCTTATTTACCCATCAAACCATACCAGTATTTGCACCAAATACACTTGTATATTAACTACTGCCATTCTGCTACCTGACAAGAGCTCACTACAAGAGTACAAATTGATAAACTATGTCTGGAATTTTCAAAGATGCCTAGCCTGTTAAGCAAAATGGCCAAATTAAAAATGATTTTTTGCATAGATATCAAAACTTCTGTAATCCTTTCAACCATATTAATCACAGCTCAATTCAAAAATTGTGAAGTTTAGCAGAAAAAAACCCGACACTAAAGTCTGAATGTGTGCCTCTCATATGCAGCAAAATGAAGGAGAAATAAATATTTTAGAATTATTATATAAGTAGGATAATCATTTCATAATAAAATACTTAGAAATTTTATAGCAAACTTTTCTATTCACCTACACAAAGCATATATTATGCTTCAGGATTAGGATGAATGAAAGAAACGCTATGAAGAACTAACACTTACTGCAAATAGAATTAGGAGAAACAATACATAAACAAGAATTAAAAAAACACACTGGTAGTGGAAAAACAGGATGGGAAGCAATAAATGGCCCTCCATGCTTCTCAGTGATACAAATGATGTAATTTGTACCTTGCAGACAGGCATAACAACGTCTATGTGCTTTTGCACACACTAGCAAACTAGAGTTAAATTATTCACTCTTTACCCCTCTTATGAGGTAAAGTTTGAAGGAAAGCTTGGCAGATGACACACTGGGTAATTCAGCTGCACAAAAGACAGCTCTCCAACACTCACGCCAAGTTTCCAGCTGGCATTTTCATTATTGCTCAGTGGAGGCTGGCCAAGTTTCAAGCTTTCTATGCAAGTTCAGTAAAGACATATTGAAATGCCAACAAAGCTAGGGGACACTCTGACTGCATAATAACATAGTACTATCATTTTCCCTCTGCAGTCTGACACTGCAGCTCTATGAGACTGTATGATGTGTGGGACCTACCAGACAAGTTAGATGAAAGCTAAACCAAGCAGACCTCAGTAGATGTGCAAACACATAACAGACACTTGTTACTGATTCAGGGAAGACACTCAAAATTATCCCAATTATGTATTTGCATGCCAATCAGCATCACTTATTGCCCTAGCATCTACTACACAGTAGCCAGCAAAGCAGGAGCTGGACAGAGCAACTCAGGCAGAAACAAGATTGGAGGTAGCCCTATGTTTTCCTGTACCTAACATATCAACATGAACATGGAGATAAATGCTAACAGCTAAGAGAACGCTATCAGGTAAAGCAAGTTTCCAAAATAAGATTACGTAGCAAAATACTACTGTCTTTGGTTTTGTTTACTCAAACAGTTCAGTTCCAAGTGCTCCATCAAAATGTAAGAAACAGAATAGAAAAAGCAGAATCATTTGTTTTTATGAAAGAGAAAAAATAAGACACTAGTCAAGAATATCGCTGTTCTCAGACACATGGCAGCCAGCAACAGAGCAGTTCAAGACCCTAAATATGAAACATATGTCCTGTGTATTAAAAGTAGAACACAAGGCGTTCCCTAAAATAAAAACCTAAGTAAATTAAAGAGGCACTAAAAGGGAAGTGTTTACATAACATTGTAATAAAACTATAAATGTTTTCATTATGATGTCTATATTCTTTAAAAGTGATGTGTCAAACATTATATATTCTCACTTATTCAGACAATGATAGCGTTCTAGTATGCAACCTGTTACCTTAAGAACTGAAAGAGAATGTATTATTCAGATCAGAAGACACAAAAGTCCATATTTTGCTATGGAACAAACAATCTAATATAAGACTGTAGATTTTTTTAATGTGCAGTAGCACCAGGTCCCAGATCCCCACCAAGCCCATGCTGGCTGTGCAGAGTAACAGTCAAGTTATTCCCCTTTCATTCAACTGTTACCACAACTACAGCTAGCAGATACAGAAAGAAAAACAAAACCACCCACAGTAAGCCATAACCACAAAATAAACATCATTCAGCAGTCCCCCCAAAAATGTATTTCCTGCTGTCCATTCCATGCGACAGTGACTGTTTCCTAATGAAGGAAGCCATCTAATTTACAACTAGAACTGAGCTTTATTATCAGATATAAATGTATGTATCATATACACATACTCTTACTCAATGATGAGGCAGAAAAGGAGCAGGGAGAGAGGGAAGTATTTCAATGTATATGAAAGAAAATTAGTCTTTACTCAGTAAGTGAATTGCTTTAAATACTGACTCCTTTGTGGTCCCAAAGCACCTAGACAACAATGAATGCTCAAAGTCTAACTGAAGACAACATTAGTAAAACCAAAAGCAGCATCCAGTCTTAGGACATCTCTAAATGAAATAATCATAACTAAAATAGCTTTGTTGACAAAATGAAATATTTCTTTATAAGCAATACATAATGACCATCTATGCCTGCCTTTAGAGACTTACAATGAAGAGCAAGTCAGCTGCAAAAGCTGCTTATGTTCTAGTACATTTGACCTAGAAATCTACAAGCTCCATCACACCATGACCTCCCCTGAAATTGTGAGGATAAACTCCAAGTTCGAAACAAATAGTGTTCATTGATTGTAGCAGCTGCCTAAGCAAAGAAGCTCATACAGATCTAGTTCTCTGCATCAAGAAGAAAGTTCTCTTAATGTTCAGTCATGCAGCCTACTTCTCATTTATTTTAACAAGCATTAGAGGAAGGAAAAAAGATGGGGTACCAGAGCAACTAATAAAAAGACTACTTCGTTTAAATAAAAATCATTTTCATCCAGAGACTGAAAGCATAAGGATGTCCAAGCAGTATGCTGGAAGGACAGAAAATCTTGAGGGTGACAAAGGTTTGCCAAAAAAATTGACATTGCCTCTTAGGTGAAGGCAATAAAGATAGGAGAGCTTCAGCAGCAGCAAGGCAAAAAGCTCAGATGCATATGAAAAGCACCATGAAAATGACAGTGATGTCTATAGTAAAGGTGGCACCTGAAAGTGGTTAAATCACGTCAAGAATTTAAATCACATAAAGACATAAAAAGCTACGTGTTTTTACAGAATTACAATTTGCAAAAACAGCAGCTAATGATCATGCTGAACCAAGCTAATAAATACTCCTCAACTCCCAGAAAGCAGCTGCTCTGCATCAGTAACTGAACTCCGGGCTAACCAGGAATAAAAATGCTTCTGCTTTCAGCAAAATCTAAAACGATCCCAAAAATTCTACAGTATATCCATCCACTGGAAAACAGTGCTCAGTACAATTCAACTACCAAGTGTGAAAGAAATGCCAAAAAGAATATACATTGAAGAGATGCATCCTTTCACATCAATGCAGGAATAGCGTGAACAAAAAAATAAAACAAGGGTAGACGTACAAAAACATTTCAGAAACTGCTCTGAGATGAATGCAAGGAAGTTACTGAGAACGTAACTATCAAGACAGGCTAACTTAAAAGACAACTTACGACAATTTATGACTGATACAGAAATATCTGATATAGTGCATATATTATGGCATATATGTTTACAGTACAATGCTAAAGCATGCTTATTATGAAACTAAGGATGCTGTACAAAGGCATGCCTTTTTCTGTGCTTTTGTTTTAACATAAACTTTCATGCAAGATTTCAGGATTGCTAGTCTAGACCAAGTATTTCTAAATTAAGTTCTAATATTTATCTTTCCTTATACCTCATATAGATTATCTTCACCTTAAAAAATTAAAACCTGACCGGTACTTAGAAGACCCAATGACACAAGAGAGCAAGAGAGAACAAGCCAGTATGAGCAAGATTTCTGTCAGACAACTGCAGCACTGTAAATCTCTTTTACTGCAAGGAGCACCCAATGTCTTCTCCAGTGTCTCATCTTCGGTTTCGTATTAGAAGGAATGAAAATAAGCTAGTTTCCTAAAGCTTGAATAAGTATACTTGGAAACACACACACTGAATTCAAAACGTGCAAGCAGGTTTGGCCTACCCTATCTTACCAGCAGTACATTTACAAACTTGTACTTTGAGGAAACAGGGATTGGATTTAATAGAATAACATGCTGAGTCTGGAAACACTGCAAAATATTTTTAGATACTTTTCAGAAATTTTATTTAATATATGTTTATATTTTTACATATTTAATATATTATATAAATTTGAAATTATATTTTGAAATAATTTTAAAGGAGCTCTACAGTTTTTCTTATTCCAAACATTTTAATTAAAGAAAATATATCGAGAAACTGCATTTCAGTTCCTACCAGCCAAAGCTGCATCCTCATCACTTTCTGATCCATATTGCAACGCCATGGTTATTGCTGACAAACGATCACCTTGGGCTGATCTTTTGTTACTATAGAAGAGAAAAAAAAAATTTGCAAAATTAAGAAAAAAAAGAAAAGGGTTATCATGTTAACCATTAACAGTCACCCAGGGCGTGTAAGTAAACAAGTGAAGCTCCCAACGCTTGCCTACATTATCAGGAACACAGACATGACTATGCAAGAGAAGACCAGAGCCCTTAACAAGAGAAACTGTTAACGAACCATAAGTCCGCCTCTATTTTAAGCGGCAGTCCATCAAACTGAAAAACCAGACACAATTAGAGAGCCAGAGCTCCAGCTAGCTATCTTCTGTCCTATTTTGAATACTTGAGTATTTGAATTATTGGGGCAGAAGTGGGATGATAACAAGTCTCCCTCAATTAGTAACTTTGTTGTTTGATCCTGTTGTATAGGGATTTGTCTACATGAAGAAATTCAGAACACCATAAGCTGTATAGGCTATCCTCTCACACTCCACCATGCCCACCTGAGGCATTTTCAGCACTCCAAAACAGTTTGCTGTTGGGACAGTCCAGTAAACCCAGTTGTCCCTCTCCTCCACACGGCTGGAGGCAGGGCCCCTCTATCTAGTCCTGGTCATAGGATTCACTACTCACTTCCTACAAATACAAATCAGAAGTCCCTTCATCAAGATCAAGAGTAAGATCAGCCCTTCCACTCCATCTGGAGAAATGCCCACCCGAGACTTGGGGCAGCAATTTTCCTGGAGGAACCTCCTTTTGCAATTGTTTTTCCTTGCAACTCACATACCTGTGCCTCTAGGGTTAAGGTAGATTTTCCATTCCACTTCATGTCCTGTCCATTGGTCACACAGGTAAAACCACAGGGTGGCCCATGATGTGTACCCACTATAACCTCTCTTTTGAGCAGAGGAACATTTACTAATAGCTGAGATACTGGTCTGTACATATGGGGAGCAGGATCTACCCTCTTTGGCTGGACCAGTTTCTCCACAGCTGAGGTGAGGGAGGAAGAGAGACGTTCTTCATGTTGCCAGAGTTGGCCAGCCAATTCATCCACCATTTGTCCCTCTCAGTCTTTCCAGGCCATTACTAGCAATGAGTTGGCATACAATGGGGCACTCCATACAAACTTCCGCCACGTGGGTCACATGCACCTGACTTCATCTAGGTCTCTGCGTAACTGTTTGTTGTCCACGTCATCATAAATCACTTCCAGCATGGCTAATTCCCTCAGGTACTGAATACTTCTCTCCATGGTGGTCCACTTGTCTGGGTGACATGTAGCATCTTCCTTGAGGGGATACCTTTCCTTCACGCCTGACAGGAGTCATCTCCAGAGGCAGAGGACTCCTATCCCTTTTCCAATTGCTTTGTTAATGCCCCCTTCCCTAGAAAGTGATCCCAGCTGTTTGATCTCCTTATCCTCAAATTGCAGGCTACTGGCCCCATTATCGCTACATCAGAGCAGTCAAGTGACACTGTGCTCACCTGGATGATGGCTGAAATATTCTCACGTATCTTGCAGCTTACTAAGGGATAGGGACCAGGTGCATACCACCTTGATTAAGAGTTCTTGCTCTTCCTTCTCCCCGGTCAGCAAACACCTCTCTTACTCCTCCTGTTCTCACAATGGCCCTGCTTTGGAGTAGTCTGCCTCATCCGCTTCTTCCTCCTGCTCCCTCTTAGAAGAAGCTCCTTCATCCCTTACTAAATGAGACTATTTCCAGTATTTCTTCTTATGTATAGGGGCGACTGACACTGGTACGGGTTGGTTATTCGGTTCAGCTGCAGTGCCTGTCGCAGGGGTTGGAATAACTGTGGTGCCTGTCACAGAGGCAGTGCCTGTCACAGAGGCTGGAGTAACCGTTGTGCCTGTTGTTTTGTCATTGGATCCAGAGACCTTCTCTTCCCCTTGAGGGTACTGAATAGTGTTAGACAGGGGTCTGCAGGCATGGGCCAGACCCCAGCACATTGCAGTGGTTCGTGCCTCTCTGGAATTACCAGGGTGACAGCATGCTTTTTCCACATATTTTACTGTTTTCTCAGGATTCTGCACTTGTTCAGGGGTGAAATTCCAAAACATTGGAGGTGCCCACCATCCCAGACACTTGCCCATACCCAACACCCTGCCACTCATAACTATCCACCCTCAGGGGAGCTCTGTGGGTGATATTCTTAAATAGTTGTTTAACCCTAAACAAGATCTGAAGCATGTTCAGGAGATACAGCAATAGGAACATGGTGGTTGGAACATCCCAAGGATATTAAAAATTCTCAAGAGCTATTGTAATCAGCCTAGAGGACAAGGGGAAGATGGAGGAAGGCATCTCCCCCACAGGTGGGCTCTCTGAGAAGAGGTGAAAGGTGTGTAATTATTAATATTTTCCAATAGGTGGCTTCCAAAGTACGGTAATGGTGGCAATGCCAAACACAAATACCCGATTGGTCTCCTGACCAGTAATTTTATCATTTCATAAGCCTGTGTTACGAAGTACAACAAAATGATAACCTTAACCCAGTCCCCAGAGGTGATAAACAGCACAGCAGGGAACACATACAGCAAGTAAAGTGTTACAGAACGCAACTCTGAGAGCAAACAAATCAACACTGTGACAAGTGACTATTAAACTAATATAATGGATGTCTATAAAAAAATTTAACACACTCTGGTCAGACCTATCGTTATCGCAACCCTTTGTGTTCCACATTGGGTGTCAAAAACAACTGTTGCACTTCAACCCAGCAGACAGCTAAATACCACACAGCTTCTTGCTCACTCCCCCACCCTGCAGTGGGATGGGGGAAAGAACTGGGGAAAAAAAGTAAAATTCATGGGTTGAGATAATGACAGTTTAATAGGACAGAAAAGGAAGGGATAATAATAATAATGAAAAATTATAGAAGAATTAGAATATGCAAAACAAGTGATGCACAATGCAATTGCTCACGACCTGCTGACCGATGCCCAGTCAGTTTCTGAGCAGCAGCTTCCAGCCAGCTTTCCCCCTGGTTTATACACCGAGCATGACGCCATATGGTATGTAATATCCCTCTGGCCAGTTTGTCCTTGACTTAGCCAAGTCCTTGACTTAGTGTAAGCGCTGCTTAGAACATCTAAAACTTTAGTGTGTTATCAGCATTATTGTCTCCTAAATCAAAAATGCCATCCTACACCAGCTACTAGGATGAAAATTAACTCTATTCCAGCCAAAACAAGGACAGTACCTTAAAGTGGCACCAACTCTATACACATGCTCAATCCCTTAAAGACCGTTGTAGCTGCTGTGTTAACCATGGTTTCAGAGTATACACACAGGGAATTAGCAAGGAGTAGCACTGTTTCAAGACAGTAACCCAGAGACTGTAGACATGAGACCTCTGCTAGGTACCAAAATTCTCAGCTGATGACTGAAAGAACAAGCCAGCGTCCAGTAATCCAGTCTACTCAGCAACTTTGCCATAAATGCATCCCAAAGTCAATACTTTCTTTTTACTGGTTTCATTGGTTTCCACTATCCAGCTCTTAATTATTTAATCTAACTTACTATTTCTTTTTAGTCTCCAAATGTATTTTTTCTAGGTTTACAACACATTTCCATGAGGTTTTTTCACCTGCTTTATTTCGTAATGAAGCTTAACATATTGCTCTTCAGAACATTTCTAAGGAAATAATTGCATAAAAAGTATTTCATGACAGGTGTTCTTAAGTGTTAAATATAAAATCAAACATGGAAGAGTAATTACAACCAAGTAACTTATTACATCGTAATAGATATTTGACTGGAATATATTTGAATCTCAAAAGTATTGGTGTCAATACTGAAGAGCACTAAAAAGAAAACAAACAAACAAAAAATCCCAAAACAAACCAGAAAAAATTAATATTTCCATATGATGATGGCCCAGCTTTTTGTCCAAGTCCAATTTACTTACCGATAATATTTGTTAGAAGAATTTCTCTCATCACCAACACTGCCTTTACCCTGTGAGGAAGGACCTGTCAGCTTGGAAGCAGCCAAATTTGATGGAGTCCTTAAGGTAGAAGAGACAAGCCAAGGAAAGGGAAAGGGGGGGGGGGGGCGGGGAAAGAAAAAAAAAAAAAAAAAAAAAAAAAAAAGAGGTCCACCTTAGACCCAAGAAAAGATGCAGCAAAGACAAAGCTTTTTACAGAATTACTTTGATAGATCAGCCAACAGGTTTGGAGACAGACATAACATGTTTTAAAGCTAAGAGTAAAGTAATACTAAGATACATTTAGTGCCCCAGCATTGATAACAGTTTTGTTTATAAAGTCAGAGGAAGGTAACACTTAGATTCAGGATTAATAGCTATATAAACAGCTCAGCCTACATCAGCAGTGAAAGCAGCCAACAAAATGTACCTTAGCATCCAAACAAAGCAAATCATACAGATTCAATCATGTTTTATCAACACTTAACAAAATCACTGTCCAGCTGCTTGACAATGTATATTGTTAAGCAACTTTATTTTGCCACTTTATTTAAGGGAGGACAGTTAAACACACCAACAAAGAGCAATTTAGTATGACTAAGGATACAATGAAAGCTGCAATAGAAAAGCATTATTTTTGACACAGAGGCAACATGTCTGCAAAAATTAGGTTAGTAGCGTTATGATGAATTTGAGCCTGATCATCAATGACAAACAGATGTAAATTTAGAAGAAAAATATAGCAAATTAACTTTAAATGAACTTATGGGGGTATTTTACCAAAATCAATGATACAGCAATTACGCAGTTAGGAATTTAATTAAAAAATAATGATTCTGGGATGCAGATGCAGCAAAAGAAACAAAAAAGAATACTGGTTCAATAAAAAAAGCAATCACTGAAATGCAGAACAGCAGGTAAAAGGTTTGGACTTTTCTCTCACCCCACATTTTTTTGCATTCAGCCCAATATTATTGTAGGCTGCTTCAGGTTTGCGTTTGCTTTTTTTTTTTTTTTTTTGCCAAGTTAGAGAAACAAAGAAGGGAGTTGTCAGTTATTCTGACATTCAGATTACTTCAGGATTTGCAGGTCTCTAACAAACACAGTACATAAGAGAACAACTAGTATAAGGTTAACTGAGAAGTAGAAATGGGTTGGCAGTGCAAGAGAGGAATTCCACTAACAAGTATCAGCGTGATTTATCTGTCATCCCTTCTTACGCAAGCAGCTTTATTTTGAAGAAAAAAATGTTAATTCAAAATTAAACGTGACACATACATGTGACATCCTGAGCTGCATCAATGGCCAACACAGTGAGAAAAATAAAATAAAATCACAATAGAAAAACCTCTATGCCTATATGTCATTCTAGTTACTGCAAAGCCAGCATATGTACATTCAGTGTTTGTAGAATCAAGGTTTTCTGGCACTACACGTACTTTTAAGAAGGAAAATTACTAAAATGCGTCAGGAATTACTCCCTAACAGTATTTCTGCTTTTATATTTTTATATACTCCAAAAATGATTCACCCAAACACAGGAAACATGCTAAAAAACCCACTACACAGGTTGAACATCTCGAAGCACCAAATGGCAATAATCCATCAGGTAATAAGCCTACGCAATACTTTTAATACTGACACCATCTACACATTCTTCAGACAACAAAAAAATTTAAACTGCGTTTCAGTAAAGTAAGGGAGTGCTAGTGTTTTCAGTAGTACCATACAAACCTTTGGAGGAAATGAGAGGAGTTATTTTCCAGCATCAAATGCCAGTGAACGGCTCAAATCTTGAAGAGAGTCCACCTTGTAAAGAGTTTGCTAACCATTTGGATTACTTGCAAGACATTGCTTTTATTTTTTTAGATTGTCTCATATGGGCAAATAATATGTAAACCTACTTTTGAGTGTTACTTGTAAGTGAAAAGTTTATACAAGAATACAATTGCATTTCAGGTAAGAAACATCTAAAATGACTAAAACATCTAAAAATGGCATTTCTCTGTACACTATAGATTTTCACAGGAAGAAAATGCTGTTTCCTAAATAAAATCATTCCTTCAAACAAACAGAGATATCAATCAGTGGTTTATACTTGCCTGTTCAAAACCAAATCTATACTTCACTGATTAATAAATCCAGATCTTATTTCTAGCTATGAAAAGAGGAACAGGATACCGGTTTTCAAACAAAAGTTTATATAATGTGGACTTCCCTCTAAATATCTTTTGCCAGAGGTCTTGTTCCTATGTTTCTGCTCCTACCTAATCAACTGTGAGCTCTTACATTTCAGCTCCTAAGAAGGTTCAAGAATATCCAGCATTTTTTTAAAGCAAAACACAACAAAGCACCTTGTTCCTCACTATTCCTTTTCTGTTATTAAGTTATAAACATGTGGTGGAAGCTGGCCATAGCTTGAGTTATAAAAGATCCACTGACACTAGTTTTCATAATCAAATACCTCACAGAAATATTTCACCACAAAATTATTTAAATAAAAAGTTTCCTTCCAAAAACTATTTTACAATTTATAACTTCTAAAACAACAATAAACTAAGTTTTCAAGCAATTATTTCCCACTCTACTCTCCACAGCAAAATTCAGGGAATGTCTACAGAGATTTTTTATGTGAGATTATAAAAAGAACTCTATTCGCAGTACCTGATTCGGAGACTTGATTTGGCCAACTCACTGTGTTCAATTTCAGCCTTTTTCATATTAAATATTTTCTTAATCGCGTTTGCATCCTGTCAATTAAAAGAATTTTTTTTTTTTAATGTTGAAAGTGAAGAATGTTCTAGTCAGGTATATCCATCTATCTAAAAATCTAAAACAAAAATGAAGGGCTTTTTACACTTACATATAAAAAAATTCTGCATGAGAAAAGAAGCACAGAACAAAGGCTACCTGAAATATACCCACAGCGGTCTGTAAAAACTGACTAGAATGGCTGAGCAGCTTCAAGGTCATTTTTTATCACATCTTTAAAAAAAAATATCTGCATTATGCAAATATACACGAACACCACTTTAAAAAAAAAAAAAAAAAGAGGCAAATGAGTTTCTGGGCCTTTGCAATCAAGAAGTTTACAAAGCTTTACAATGCTTTCTGATTCTCCACCTGTGGAACTTGATACTCGGAGTAACAGTTCACAAAATAGAGACTGCAAGTTTTGAGTGAGGTTACAAGTGTGTCAATATCACTAGGAACTGAAACTACAACCCAAACAGAAGTGCAATTGGAAAAGTCCAAGAACCACTTACATAATAGTGTTACACATACACAAGGTCTCCCACTACAAGGCCCTTAAAATCCGAGCACACAAAGGAATAATTTGCCACTGAAATTCTCTTACTTCCAGAGCACATGGAACAGCAATGTGGTAATTCATATACAAAATGCTATTGAACCAAGTATGAAAAAGATAGGAGATGCAATTTGGTCACAAAAATACGGCTAAAAGGAAAAGGAACTTCAAAAACTATGCAAAGAAGGCATGACTGGTTTAGAAGCTTGTGAAGAAAACCATAACCAGTTCCTGCAGTCTGGAAAAAGGTAACAGCTGGTTACTACTGCTATCCCTGGAACCTGTAGTTTCAGCCATTTCAATGTCAATCGCAAGTACAGGGACCCTCCATTCCTCCAAAGGAGTCAAGTAACTCATATCCCAAGATAAATTTAATTGGAAAAAATCATGTAACGCAAGAAAAAAAATTACATACACCCCAATTATACTAAAAGCAATATATAAAAAGGAAAAGCCACCAATAGCTATTTTTAAAAAAAAAATAAAACAAGAGTCTAGGGCCTTATGCTAAAGATTCATTTAAGTATTAATCAGCAGGGAAAGTAGTAAAGAAAATCTGAACTGAAATCAAACTATGAACAACTGAAACTAACCTTGAATACTTGTGATCCAGGCTCATTGTAGGTTTTAGCATTCTTTGCCAGAAGATCTATATCCTTGGCCATTGCATGAATGCTTTTATAGGTTCCGTTCTATACAACAAAAAATGGAACTGGTTAAAGTGGCAGCCTTCAGATAGCATGAGAACTAAGTCAATAGTGAAAGGCAAAGGGAATTCATACAGAATAAAGCGAACATTTGTAGAAAAACAAGAACATATGCATAAAAAAAAAAAAAAAGAGGACAGCTAAGTATCTGGAAAAAGTAATCAAAAAAGAAAGTAACAAACTTAACTGCTAAGGCCTTAGAGCTCATGAATGCTAAGTAAAAGATTGAAAAAATACTTAATATGTTAGATTACCACAACTTCAAAGGTAAAATGACATTTTGTCAGAACCCTTCATTCTCCAGTTCAATTAGTCTATGTGCTATCCCTCACTATTATACAAAATGCTAGAATTACACAACAGTATTTCAAATTACTAGAGAAGTAAGATGAAGAATGCATCAGTACAAAACATCTATTTATGGCACCAGAACAAAGGTAGGTGATGATAATGCACGACCAAGCTTCAATACTTCAATGTTTTACATTAGCAGTACTTGCCAAGGAATGACTTTAAACCATTAAACATCAAGGAACCCAAGATATTCTGGCTTAATGCCAGCACACTACAGTTTACAATGCTGGATCTTCAACACAGCTACTTCTGCAGCATTAACCCAGGAGAGAACATTAAATCAGCATAGTGTTCAGATTTTTAAATAGCAGGGGAAAAACACATAGTAGGAAAGGCAGTCTTTCCTACTGCCATAAACTCTGGTTTCTAATAATTTCAGAATGCTTTCTGTTGAACAAGTCTATACTTTGACACGTTAATACGCTCATACTGTACCTGTATCCTTTGGGCAATAGTTTTAAGATCTATGGGCTCCTTTATTATTGCATAATAATCTGGATATTGCTGGAAAACAAAAATAATTTATATGTTACTATAAACAATCACAAATCTATTGTTCTAATAGCTCACAAAACAAGCTATTAGATGAATTACAGGTAAGAATAGTATAAGCTTCATAAACATAGCATTAGGCTCCAATTTGGGCAAGCCAGATCATAAGGCAGATAGAAAGAATTCTAATTCATCAATAAATTGATGTAAAGGAACATTTCTGTCTGAAAGCCAAATACATGGTGACAGTTTTCAGAGCATTTATTTTCCTGGTTAAGCTTGTTATGCCACACCCTGAAACAGGACAGTGAAATCACACATCTTTAAAAAAAGATTAAAAACTCTGCAGCAAAAAAACCAAATTACCTAAACTGGCACAAGAGGCCAAGCCCCAGTCTGCAATGAAGGGCTGGGAACAAGTGGATAGGAGCAAAAAAGGGAGAGAAGCTCTAAAAACAGCTGGAGTTTGCCACCAGTGAGACAGTAACAAAAAACTGCATCCTGAGTGTGCACATCACAGCATTTAAAATCTGTTGTTATATAAATGTTCAGGTTTCTAACTTAGAACACAACCAGTACTATTAAAATACCCACCACTTTAGAAGGAAGTTTCTGAAACAGTTCACTTATGAGGCGTCCTGATGGGTTTGTGGCAACAGCTACAGCTTCAAGAAGCTGTTCAAGAATTTCCTTCAGGTAGCCTGGCGATGACTAACGTAAGAAATGAAACGACAAGAAGTTTTAACAGCAGCCATAGTGGAGTGTTCTAAGTTGCACTGAAATATATGAATTAACTTTTCAAAGACAGAAAAGAATCAGCCATAAAACACAGATGCAACTTTTGAGGACAGCATTGTTTACGCATTAAGGTAAAGCACATGAGAAAACTTTAATTTCACATTAACACTGCAGACTGTCAGACATACTTTACATACTGTTAGGATAGACTTGGTTATCAACATTAATGAAAACATGCATCCCTACATCACGAAAACCAGACAAGTCCAAACTTCCTATCATCATATCTGGCTTACAAAACACTCCCAGAACAGCTGCGCTGAGTGGGACACATGCTGGAAAATGATGTCATTAGACATGAAGCTTGCTTGCATCGAACCTCAATGTTGGCATGATATCAAGCACACATACTAGTTTCCACTAAATGAGAACCACATCTTACCCCTATCAGAAAACCCTGTAACATTTTTATTTGCTAGGCAAAAGTGAAACACACATACAATGCTGTGAAATTACTGACTTATAAACTTGTATAAGAAATACTTTTTGGGGCATAACTTAACTATGAAAAGACTTAATGCTTTTTCACATATGGAGGCCAATCTCCCTCTCAGAGTCAGCTGACATACACAGCCATGGCCTCCTCCACCTGCAGCTGTCATGCCCACACTTACTAATTCAGAATTTGTGCCTTGATTGTCATGTCCTTCCTCATCTTCGTCTTCCTCCTCAGCATCACCTTTTTGAACAAATTCATTTTTTGTGCGCAAATACAACTCCCATAATTTGCAGGCAGCTTTATATTCAGGAGAATCAGGCTGCAAAAACAAATCAAATATTTTACTCAAAATTCAGACCACTCTAATCTGAAGGAAATCTATAAATTACTGGTTGAAAGGTATTGAATGCATTAAATAAATAATAGAAAACCTGTGAAATTCCTGCTCCAGTCGTTCTTCAACAGCGATATTAAGAATTGCAATAAGCACTAGAAAATACCACCTCTATCACTCCAAGTCTTTCAGAAAACTTAGCAATAAAATTACTTGAGTTGAGGCTTGGACAAGCCTATTAGATAAATCTGGAGAAATAACTAGGTTTTGTTGAAGCGTAACACTATCAATATCTAAAATAGACTAAACATCAGGATGCCAGAAATGTGATTTAAGCCAATATTGCTGCCATTGTGTAGCACTTGAAAATTACTTTCTACAAAAGAAGAATGCCAATAAATGAGCCAGTATCTCTGAAAGCACTGCAACGATTTACACCGAGCATTAACTGTGAAATTCCAAAGAACTTGACAACATGCTACCACCTGAGTACACATGTAGGTATAATTTTTGGAAGAGCTAGAAGCATTAGTCAGCAAATTAAGTTTTGTAGATACAGAGTTGGCAGCGGCAGACAAGTGTGTGCCTATTAACATTACTACTTAAGAACACTACCCAGAAAAAAAGACAGCTTTTCCACTCTTCTGTATTTTTCTTTCCCTTTCCTCTGTCACTTAACCTCTATTTCAGGTATTCCTGCAGATATGCCACTTTACTACTGCTGATTACGCTCTTCTTACTTCACTCTCAGCCTCTGACGGCTTGTAATACAAATGAGAAACTAAAATGAGAACTGTTCTTAAACTTGCCTTATTAGGCTTAAATATTCTCAAGACATTAAGCCAGGTGTCAATTATGAGGACCAGAATACCAGAAGGGTATTCTGCTCCGCTAGTCTGCTTCCTTCCATGTTAATGCAAGATGCTCAAAAGTGTAAGACTCGAACCAAAATACTAAAAAACCAAAGGCTTCCATTTTAATGTAGCACGGCTCACAACACACCTGATGCAGTAAAGACCTTGACAATGAATCAGCCATCCTTGTCTTACATGCATCACTGGAACTGTGTGGGTAAGGTAAAAAATGACAAAAGAAGAAGTTACGTTTGTGTGCCATACCTCCAGCTCAGAACTCACTGTTTCTCTAGAAACATCAACATTCCTTCATCCTAGAAGGATGGCTACCTACTCCTATTCTACACACAAGAGTTTTACGATACAGGCAAAATTATGAGTCCACTACTCTGTAGGCAAAGGCAGCACACATTCTGTAAAACTCATCATTCTTTCCTGCCCTCAAGTCCTTCTCCCTCATGTAGTGACCATGAGAAAGCCAACATCAATGGGCAAGCGCCTTGCAAAGCTTCAGGAGTACAGAGCGAATTCTGAAATCTTTATACTTTTCCTACTGTAACCAGAATGTGCAAATGCATTAATCCATAAATCTGATAGCTTTTCGAAAAGCTACACACACACACATACAAACATAAACAAAATAAACACTGCTTTTCTGAATGTCATCTGGTTATGCCGATTGGATTATTCAGAAAGCAGTCATTTGGATCATCTCCAAAGTCAAAGATATACGAAAGGTAATATTAGCAGTTTCAGATTTGCTGTATCATCTCAGTCACTACATACAATTTCACTGTTCTGTGTATTTAACATAGCCTTCTATTAAACCAGATTAATCCAATTTTTTCCCACTTCCTTAGGGCAACTGCAATAAAAACCCACTAATATCTAAAATAAAACACACACAGTTTGGGGGAATGGACACAGGGGCTGCACCCTTGATGAAATGCATTGTCACATACACTCACAATCTATCATCGCTGACCACGATAATCAATGTGCCTTTTTTTCATATGGCCAATGAAAAAGAAAGATTCAGCGCTCCTACTGTATGGTTGCTGTTATTTATAAACTCTTCTTTTTAGGAAAAAAAAAATCAATTTCTATTTCAAAAGGTTACACAGAGTGTGTTGTAAAATGGAAAGGCTTTGTTAGAAGAGTATTCTTCTCAGTTTACATCTCTATTTTTGCTTTCCACCTCTTTTGTAAAAATGCATGAAAATCCTTCCCAAGTTAATTTATCGTTTTCCAAAGAAAAATTGCTATAGTAGGACATCTTACAAAGACACAGTCAACCTTACAGAAATATATGCAAATAACTGCAATGCATGCTCTTCTCTTACCAATAATAAAGACTAAACTGAAAAGTTTTTCGGCCAAACCAAGGAAGAATTTGAACAACTCTACCACTTTAACAATGAATTTAAGCCTTTGTATGTATTTTCCTCACCTTATAGTAAGCCTTCGCATTGTTAAAGAGAAGCTGAAAATCAGCAGTCAGCACATTCACATCATCATACTCCTCCATCTTTAGCTTCTGCTGGATTTTCATTAAATCAATTGGCTGAGAAACCACTTCATAATAATCTGGCTGATTTCTGTTGTAATGACAAAAAAAAGGCATTATATTCCAAGCAGTAAAATTAAAACTACAGCACTAAAGTTTGTACTTGTCTATGACTAACACAAAGGAAGTTTCAATATATTTTTGTTACAACTAAAAAATCTGACCCTTGGTCTAAGAGTAGACTTTATTACACGTTCCATTATCATCCTCTGTTTTCCGAGTTTAAGATAAAATAAGAGACTGATTTTTACCTCCTGCATTTTCAAAGGTCACTTGATTCATCCTCCAAAGCTATGCCCTTAGTATTACATTCCACCACTTAGGTGGAATATTTTATAGTGAAAGGCATAGATGTTTTAGGCAGGTGTCACAAGAAACATTTTAAATTGATTCAGTGTATCCTTTTTTGACTGAAAAAGGGCACCAATGTTAGCATGTGTCATTGAATAATTACATCAAAAACTTGGATCAAACACTGGTGTGAAACTATGACAAACTTAGCTTAGGTTTTTCACAGCTATTAATGCTGAAGTATTCCTCAATAACCACTTATTCCCTGATTAAATCTCAGGTTCAAGGCTTAACCAGAACCATGGTCTTACCTTCGCTTCGGTGCCCTAATGAAAAGCTCACAAAGGAGCCTGCCCTGTTCATCTTTGTAATCTCTGATGGTGTTGTAAAGTTCATGGCATACAGCAATCTAAAATGCAAGAACAATAAAGTAATGAAAAAGGAGAAAATTTTAAGGAGGTAACAAATCGAAGCCTACTAACAATGGGAAAGACAAGCTGCCAGTCCACAGCATGCCTTAAAGCAGAAGTGTGACAAAATTGGTGCATCTCATACATTAGTACAGTACATGACAAGTATGCCAGGTACTGCAGAATTTTAATTTATTGTTTTGAACATAGGGAGCCTTCTGTCAATGCTAATTCTAAGTAAAACACCCAAAATTTAAATTAATTCAGTACAATTCTTCCCAAGTTATAGACACCTAAAACAACGACAGGGGTTCTTCTGCCCTGCAATTAATTAAAATTAGACTGCTAACTCAAAAGCATAAGAGAGACATTGTACACTTCAGCAATCACTGTCTGTGCCGTTCCTCACTTATGTCTCTCTGCATTTGCTATTCAGACACAGCTCTCAACTTCTGCACATTGTGATTTCATCTTCTCCAAGATCCTTCCATCTGCTAAAATCATCAGCAAAAAAAGGAAAGCAGCAAAGGGAAAAAGGGAAAGAAAAGGATGAAACTGGGGAGACAAGAACAAGCTTAGCCAAGGCAGCAAGAGATTCAGGGCCAGTGTATGTGTGCTACATATGATCATCCATTTTACAACCCAGCATTTCCCAGGCAGGGATACAGTAACCCTAAGAAAAAAACCTGTGCATAATAAGAAGGTACTAACAGGATCTACAGTTGGGAGATTGGAAAGTCTCCTCCTCTTTCTGCTTGGGCCTGGTATGTTTGTGGAGTGGTGGCCATCATCAAAATCTCCTCCACTGACGCTGCTGGAAGGTGAGGTAGCTCTTCGCCTCTTGGAACCCATGGAATCCAACTTCTTCTATAATGAAGAGAGATGTTCTTAAACTCATGGCATTGCATCCAAATTCTCTGCTGAGAGCTAACTACAAAGCTAGCAGCGCTCAGGATGAGTCACGTACATTTGTAATATACTATCGTTCAGTTAAGCCATACATCTAAACACCAGCTTTTTGAAAATTTGCAAAAGTAAAGGGAAATCAAAATGGTTCTACAGTTTTATAGTCACTGATGACAGCAATGTCGGAAAGCCTAGGCCTCATGGTGAAGATTAATTTAGCAGCTTTTACTAGGATATGCTCTTAAACTATCTACATTTTGGTACCTTGTTCCATGCATGATAACTAAGCAAGAACTGCTGTTTCAAAGGAAAAAGCTGTACAGAGAAATGTTCTGGTGTAAACGCACATAATTCCATGTCAAATTAAGAAAAACCAAACACAACAACCAACCAAACAAACAAAAAAACCCCACAAAGAAAACAAATAAATGAAAATGGCTACTGAATACCCTGAACTAGATTCAAGCCAAAAAAAGGTCTGGACCATTGTGTGACCTACCACTCCCACCTTCTGTGTAGGACAAATGGCTCAATAACCAAGAAGTAGAAAAGGCCACCTCCTTTTCTGGCCATCGTTTTCCATTTACCAGCACAAACAGTGACAAGTGAATAACCACCATCCAACAACTACAATGATTTACAAACAAGTTGTTGGGTCTTTCCCAACTTCCAGTGACAGCATCAGAAAAATACCTTTATTTGTAGCTGTCTCAAAGGCTGAAGACAGAAGAGATCCATCTACCCCCCAGCCTATACCTATTTTCCAACCAAACCAAGGAATTTATTCTAGGAAGCAGTTGACTTACAAGGTACGGCAGCACAACATAACCACATTAGAGCATTTATGTTAGGGACAGAATTAGTTTCAAGCACACAAACAAGATGAGTAAAAATAAGGTAGGAATAATTAACAGTTAGGATAAAAAAACCCGAAAGGCTAGGCAGAGGAACAGAGAGAATGGTGCACATACAATCAATAATTTACCAGATTTACCAGAGTACAACCAGCACCTCGAAAAGCCAGTCTCCTCATAGTGTCTGATGGCCAAGTACAGATATCAGGAGAAGGTAACACTCTAAGAGTAGCAAACCAGCAATGGTGTTAGTACAGTCAAAACTAGAAGACAAGAAAAAGGAAAGAGAGAGAAGAAAATTGAGAGTAGATAGATAATTGAAGAATATATTCAAAGAACAAATTGAATAATTACAGTGACACATAAAAAAGCAAGAAAGAGAGGTAACTTTTTTAGGCTAGCAGAAACTCTACAAAGTAATTCTGTACACAGAATGCTAAACATTTCTGTCATTTTTACAGTAAAACAACATTTCTCTACTGTTCCTAAATACACACTGCAGATTTCACAGCCACTTGCTAGAGAATGATTCATCAAGCAGAGCAGTGAATAAACATAAGTGATATCTGACCTGAGAGTAAAAACCAGTAAGCAGTAAAACTTACTGAATATGAAGTAATACAGTGCTTATAAGAAAATAATTTTTAAGGTCAAGAAACATTTAATAGACTCTCTAATGATGATGCATCTCCATCAGGCTTCAGAGTAGATTTTTATCCTCATAAGTAAGCAACATTAAGTACCCAGCCTTACAGGTTCGCTAAAAATATACCCCTTTCAATTTCCAAGCAGTCTCCAAGTCTGATTTTTTTCAGAAATTCCATGTGAAATGTACAGAACCATTTTATGATGAAATGACTGCTTCTATGTAGTTCATACAAGTACTCTCTTCAATCAAACCCCAGAGAGATTGTTCCCCTGTTCAGAATTCTGGACGTTTTCAAAACATGCACATACACAGAAATTCCATGCTTCATTAGGTAGCAGTTCATCTCAGGAACAGACAACTAGCCTGTCACTTTTGGCACTGCCTCCAACTTTTATCCGAGAGCTACAGTATCAAACTGCTAACATCAGGGGCGTGCTGATGTGGAGGCTGCTAGAAAACACAAGTTCTTGGTTGTGAAAGAAAGGCAAGAGGGAATACTGGAATCAATAATTCTGGTTCACCCAGGAACCTGGAAGTACACTCAGTAAAATCCCACCCTGAAACAAAGATTTGGGGACACCCCCCCCCACCAGCAGCTGCCTGCAAACTGCATATAGGCTTCTCCACATCAGTTATCTGAGGCACGCACACTGCAGCTCTCAGCCACACACAGATGCTGGTTGCACTTGCACGATCAAGACATCTGGCCATTCCGTACACGGCCTCCAAAACCATTTTTCTCCTCTAACAACAGAGGAAGGTGCAAAACATGCACCAGTCTGAACAACATCATGAATACTCAGTGAAAGAACTGTTTATGTAAAACTCCTTCTGAATGTCCGGCCCCAAAATGCAAACTTCTTTCTAGATCTCCACACTTACAAACAAGACAGTCCTACTGTGGACAGAAATGTATTTTGTTTTACTTAAGAACACTCTCCTAGACTTTCTTCTGCAATCTAACTGCTCGCTCACAAATCTCTCAGCTGTCACACCAAGAATCTCCACCGCCACAAACAAGCCATGTCCTACACAACAGGAGCGTGAGCGTCTGCTTAATAACTGCTCACACCGCTCATAAAAACGTCACATAAGCACAGATATCTCTGTAAGAAATGCTTTGGCCATTACTAACATGCATGTATATAGATATATACACAACGGGTAGAAGACTGCCTCTCCTGAAAGTTGTACTAGACCGATCACCACACGTATTACTCAGTTCAACCTTATTAAATGAACAGTTTTACGTGCATTTGAGGTAACACGCTTAAAGCAAGGCGACGAGGTTCCAGCACAGGTTTCATGTTCTTCCTCCAAGAAGAAAAAAGCTAAAAGCCAAGAGATACCATGGAAAGTATCTTACCGCTATCAGATCTCCCCCATCTCAACAGAAATACCCACCAAACCATGGTAAACTTCACAAACGAACAAAGGAGGGAAACACAGCCAGACCCCCCTTCCACCCATTACCGACCGCACTGAAACCAGCTACACCACGGGAAGAGGGGGCCGGCAGCAGCCAGGCGCTATAAAAGGACAAAGTTGGTGAAGCAGCGAGAGCCGCAGCACCGTGATCGTTTCACCAGCACCGGGACGGGCAGCAGAGGCAAAACATGTCACGTCCCCCAGCCCCCCGCAGGCGGGCCCCTGCCGGCAGCCGGCTCGCCCCCTGCCCGGTTTGTGAGGTGTTACTGTCGGCAGGGGAAGGAGGAGACAAAGAAAATCACCTTTTCGGGCGCGGGGCCAGCCCGGCCCCTCACGGCCCGGCAGGACGGGGCCCCGCTCCCGCCCCGCGCTGCCGCCCACACCGGGCGGGGCGCGCCCCCTGCCCCGGGCCTCACGCCGGAGGCCCCGGGAGCGGCCCTCAGCCACCCGCCCGCCGCTGTCACCGCTGCGAGCTCGGCCCGGGGCCGGCACAGCGGGGAGCAAAGCGCTGAGGGAGACACCGGGGCCAGCGGGGTTGGGACACTGGTGAGGGACAGCGACACCGAGGGGGCCGCCGCAGGGCGGCCCGCGCCCAGGGCCCGGGCCGCTGCGGGAGGCGGGGACGGGGGAGGTGACAGAAGGCGGAGGGGCTCGGTGCCCCCGGGCCCGGCGCGGGCCCCGCCACGGCGGAGCTGCTGCGCGGCCGGGCGGCGCTGCTTCCCCGCGGCGGCCACACAAAGGGAGGCAGCGGCCTCCTGGCTTCGGCCCGCCGCCCCGCCTGCGCGACCTCGGCGCCGCGCCGCTCACCCAGCCGGCTCCGCTCCGCCTCCGACAGCCGCGACCGCACTCGCCCTCCGCCGCCCGCCCCGCCACCGCTGCTGCCGCCGTCGGCGCCGCCGCCGCCGCTCGGTACCGCCGAGCCCGCCGCTGCCGCAAAGCCCGCCCGGCCGCCAAACGCGCCGAGCCCGCGCGACACCTCTGGCGAGGAAGGGCCGCTTCGCTTTACGGCAGCGCCCGCCGGCGGGAGGAGGCAGGAGCGCGGCCTTCCACGTGGGGCCGCGGCCGAGCGCGGCCCGGCGGCGCCATGAAGCGGCCTAGTGAGCGGCGGGCGGGGGCGCCGGTGGCCGGTGGCGGGGCGGGGCGGGCCGAGCCTCGGGCAGTAGCACCGGCGAGCGCCCTGAGGCGAGGGGACGCCGGGTGCGAGCGGCGGCCCGGGTCCGGGGAAATGGCGGCGGGCGCGAAGGTGGCGGCAGCGGCCCGCGGCGGGGTAATCGGACAGGGGGGCTGGAGGGAATGGGTGGCGGTGGGAGCTCGGCTGCCCCCCGGGCTGTCCCCGCGAGCTGAGCGGCGCGATGTCTTGCAGAGCTGAGGAAGGCCAGCAAGCGGCTCACCTGCCACAAGCGCTACAAGATCCAGAAGAAGGTGAGTCCCGGCGGGCGGCCCCTGCCCGTGGGGCGCGGGAGAGGGGGTCCAACTAAAGCTCCGTGCTAATGAGTTTAACGCTAAAAGCATTTTATATATATTATTATAGAACCGTGTTGTACCTATACGTGTACGCAATGGGGATGTTATATTGAATGTGAAGGAGTCGGGACTATGGCGAGCAATTTGCTTTCCAGCTACCTTTGGCCGATGATGTAGCAGGGAGTGTAGATTTTTTACAGCGTTCCATTTTGTATTATTCTGGGCTGGTAGATCAAGCGTAGCTTTACGATGAGACATTATGCAATCGACACACTGCAATCTAAAGTCAGAAATATACTACTTTCTACTCTGTATCTTTAAATAGAAAGGATACATCCCATTTTTCTTTGCCTTAGACTGAGAAAATATTCTTGTGCCCATCTTCAGATCAGAGAACACCACCGAAAAGTCAGAAAGGAGGCCAAAAAACGTGGACGCAAAAAGCCCAAGAAAGATCCCGGTGTTCCCAGTGCCGCACCATTTAAGGAAGAGCTTCTACGGGAAGCGGAGCAAAGAAAGCAGAGGGTAAAATAGTTTGTGGTAAAGAGGACAAGAACTGAGACCATTCCTATCTTCAAGGAAGCTTTGCATGCACATGCGCACACCAGAGGTGCAGTCATGGTAGACTGCAAATTGTCCTAGCAGACATGTCCTTTGGAAAAATAATACTTTTTATTTCCAGCGTTATAGAGTGTGTAACAATTTACTCTTTTATTTTTAACCTCCATTTCATCACTGTGTTTATTAAACATGCTGCAATTGTTCTTTTTAATGTAATCTGAGTTGTCTGTGATGCTAAGATACGTAGATGTCCCATCAGAATACTAGAAGTTAAGTCCTGGCATTACATGATTACACAGAAAATAAGGATCTACCATCTGCAGCATGGAGTAATGTGACACGAGAGCAGCACCCATATGGGTTGTAATGTGGTTGCTGCACGGCCGGTTTTGGGGTCTAGCTAGCGGATGTGTTGCCTCTGGTTTTGAGGCAATTGGAGGCAAAGTATTTTTTTCAGGGTAGAGTGCAAAAATATGTTCCCAGTGTCACTTGGACAGCCGTGACTTCTAAGATGCCTCAGGAACTTTGGTCAGAAATAACTAAATAGGGAGAAAGAACGATCTTCCTTACCACCTTCAAATATGTTTTATCTTGCTTGGGTTTTGTTTGCAATCAGCTTGAAGAACTAAAACAAAAGCAGAAGCTCAACAGACAGAAAGAACATGAAAAGAAGAGGAAGCTTGAAGCTAAAAAAGCAGCCAAAATCAAGGAAAAAGCAGAGGGAAAGGTAGGTTATCTGGTATGATTTTGATTCTTCAAAGCTTATAGAAGCAATAAAAGTCATCTTGAAACTGTGTCTTCTTAAGCAGTATGTTATGTGTTACATTTTCTGCTGTACATGCACACAAGTATAATACACTAATTCTCAATAAAATTGTTCCCTTTCATTTTTATTTGCATTCAGGAATCCTCCGGCAAGTCTAAAGCAAAGACTAACAAACTGCTGGATAAAAACTCAAAGAAATCATTCTGCAGGGAGCTCAAGAAGGTGAGACACTTCAGCTATTTCTATGTATTTTGATGACAGTCAGCAATGAGACCACTTGTTATTTTCCTTTTTTGCATTACTGTGCAGCTGCTAGACAGTATAAAGGTTGCTTGTGATAAACTTCCAACACTAAGTAAGGGATTTTACGACAGAAACTGTGAAGGTTTCAGTTTTACCTGGTATAAGCTACTAGGATATCCAGCACTTCAAGGCATTAAGACTTTTTTGGGCCAATGTCAATACATAATGAGTCATCAAAGAGCTCTTATAGTAATGAGGTACTGGTATGTAAGAATTTCTTACCTTTAGAGGAAAAAAGATTAAAATTGCTTCAGCTTTCTGGTTTGTAGTTCAGAAGAAAGTTGCTCAACAAGAACACTTGCATGAAACCTCCCCTGCTATTCCAGAGTTGTCATCTGTCAAATGGTCTCTCATGTCCTGTTTGATAGTCTTCTCTCTTCTTTCCTAACCTAGGTGATTGAGGCCTCAGATGTTGTTCTAGAGGTTTTAGATGCAAGAGATCCAATGGGCTGCCGGTGTCCTCAACTGGAGCAAGCTGTAACTTGCTGTGGAGGAGACAAAAAGCTACTCTTGGTTCTGAACAAAATTGGTAAGCAGCACAGGTTTTCTTCAAGTGTTACTTGGTCACTGTGTGGTTCTATAGTAGGTGAGCTATGAAGAAGGTTTAAAGGAATCTGAGATTCCACTGGAGACATGAGATCCAACTCTGAGCTCACTGCCCTACTGAAGGGGTCACATTTCCTCCACCTTTAAGTCTAGTTTGCTAAGAAACTACCACAGACAGGTAAATGCACATTAGCCCCTATCTTCTGCAATAAATTTTGAAGGCATTGGTTAGTCTCAGCTAAATTTGACTAAATCAAAGCCAAATTTTTTTAAGTAAAGATCTTGGATTTTTTAACATCTTTGTGAATGTAAGCCTGTAAGCAGAGGCCACGATGGTGAGTTAAGGATTAGCAAATCAATGCAATAGCTGGATTTGAAGTTTGGCATTGGGAAGTATTTTCTCTCTTCCGTTGCTGTATGAAAGAATCCATGCAAAAGCACGTGAAACCAGCTAAAAAGGATGCAAGTTGCTGAGTTACCAGCAGCAAAAAAAGAAAAGAAAATGCCAACAGTGACAGCAAGAGCAAAGGGACCTTTCTGTTAGAGAAGCCTTTGCAGGGATGATGTGATAATCCTTCACAGAACATCACTGTACCATAGTCTCCTAGCAAGACCCCAGTGTTAAAAACCTAATACAGGGGCCAAAAGTCAAAAATGTAATGGTGGTATGTTCTGCTTGAGGCAGAAAACAAAGACTAAGATTTGTAACGCGGGTTCCTTTGGGGAACATACCCACTGCTTTACTAGAGTTTTTCAGCCAAACATCATTATAAAGAAACATACTCAATGGACAAAATACAGCCTGGCCCTGATTCCACATGAGATTCCCTCCACACAGTGACAGTTATGATTCACAGGAGTAAAACAACTGCTCTCTTTTTTTTCAGATTTAGTGCCAAAGGAGAACTTAGAGAAATGGTTGAGTTATTTAAAGAAGGAGTTTCCAACGGTTGCTTTTAAATCAGCAACGCTGATGAAGGACAGGACAATGGTAAGAGCACTGCAGACTGTCTCATGGCCTATATGTTTGCAATCATACACGCTGAGAAACAGGAATTTTTGTTCTTTGAAATTCCTTCTCTTGTTCGAATATACCGCTGTGACCGGTGGATATGCCTTTGCACTGTGGCTAAGCTTTGCAGTGCAGTGGGGGAGATCTTGCTATTGAAATACGTATTGTTATTTGTGCCCAGGATGCTGCACTAGAGTAAAAGCAAGTGGGCTTTTTTACTGTAAGGAAGATGGTGAGGGCAGGAAGATGAGGCATTTTTCATCTTCCGCACAGGATGGTTGCACTAGTTACATCTGAATTGTTCTGTAGGTAAAGTGGTGCAGGCTGTACTACTGCAATCGTCCTGACTGTGGCCATCAATAAAGGTGGCACCTGACATGATTTCATGAAGAGGATAAAGGTGTTAGCTCCCTATGTCCTAGTCTCAACTCTAAAGATGCTCATTTGAGTCATACATGTATTAATACATAATGCTTCACATGTCTTACCTCTGATAACAGCATAGTGAAATAGACCCTCCTGCAAAACGACGCAGAAACCACAATGCAGAAAGCAGGTTTTGAAATACTTCAAAAAAATTGAAGTCTCTTGAGAGAATGCGAAGATGATTCTGCCATCTGAATGTACATGGTTATTTTATGGTCACACAAGTCTGTAGCACAGCCTGAACTGAAATCACAAGCCCTTTAAGTCAGTTCATTCCTTTTTCTCATAGTAGTTGATGGCTACCTAATTCCTTCTGTCTAGAAGGACACAGTAACATCATCTAATAGAGGATAGGATTTGGAAACGTTACAGTAGATAAATAAATCTATGCATATGTATTTATCTTCCTAAATAGCTCTTGACCATGGTTTTTTTTTTTACCTTTGAATCCTGTAGCAGGAGCAGGTCACAAAAAGACGTGCACGTGTTGATTTATCAAGAACCACTGAATGTTTTGGAAGCAAATGCCTTTTGAAGCTTCTTCAAGAGTATGGCAAGACTCAAAACAAAGCCATTCACGTTGGGGTAGTAGGTAAGCAGTTGCAGAGGCAGAAGGGAGTTTCCTTCTCCTCCCATAAAGCTTTGGTGTCCTGTATTATAGATTTGGTGAAACAACTAACATGTGACTTGCCAATTGGCTTTTTAGTAATTGTTATTGCTTTCATCATGCAGCTTGTGTTGCCTTCCTCCTACCTGATAAGATTTGTGGTGTTACATATAGTGTTTTAGTTATCAGTGTGAGAAATGAGGATACAGACTTTGTCTTACTTCTGTAGTGAAGACTTCAGATCCAACTCTGATCTCACACTGAAGATGTACTTTACCAAAGACACCTGGAAGAAGCAGTTTTGATCAGCGTTACATAGGCTGAGTTTTCTTACCTAACTTACAAGGTTTTATGTGGTTTTCTTCAGGTTTCCCTAATGTGGGAAAGAGCAGCATAATCAACAGTCTTAAAGGAGCTCGTGCTTGCAATGTTGGCCTAGCAAGAGGTGTTACCAAGTAAGCCAAGTCTGATAAAAGCTGTTGATTTCCCTGTTTGTTGTGATGATTACCTTGAGTTTGTGTACGATTTCCATCCATTAGGGGTGAAGTATGCCCCTGTGTGCAGTTTTAAATGCACGCCTGTATTTGCCAGGAGAAAAGATAGTGATCTGTGTGATGCGAGCTGTCATGAGAAAATGCAGTGTATAAACTTGCTTTTTTTGTACATTTAGAGTTGTCCTGCGCAAAGCATGTAAGAAAACAGTGAAGCTGACTCTGTATGAAAGTGCATTCAGTCTGGTGCTGAGCTTTGTGTCTTGCACCCCTCACCATTACCAGTCCTTTTGCTAGTTGGTTACCTTTACTCACAGTGCCTTTCTCTTTGAATAGGTCCATGCAAATTGTGCACATTGATAAACAGACAAAGATGTTAGACAGTCCAAGTATAATTGCAGATCCTTCCAACAGTGCCCTGGCTCTGGCCTTGAGAAGTATCATAGACACTGAAGAATCAGACTCAGCAGATGTGCTTGAAGGAGCAAATGCCATTCTAAACCACTGCAGTAAACAGCAGGTGAGCTCCATCTTTTTCGACACCTTTCACTGCATGTAATTTCTCTATGTTTCTTGGGCCGATAGCAAAAGTTTGTTTCACTTTAATTCTGGTAGCTTTTGAACTGCTTTCCCCTAATCACACAAATGGAAGGCAGAAACAGCATGCCATGATCCTGTCAGCCAGTCTGTTTTCCCAATAAGTTTTCTGATCTTCAAAACACCCTGCTTTTAAGATCTCATCACAGTATCACAGAGTGAAAAATGAAGATATTCTGACTGCTTCCTGACTCCTTCAGTGAAGACCTCAGATCCAACTCTGATTTCACTGTTTCAAGTAGATCAGCCTAAGACTAATTCCCATTCAGTGCTGTGATGACCCTGTTTTCACAAACCATTGTGCTGTCTCTATACACCCACTACTGTGGGTGAATGGCAGCTCAGCTGAGTTTGTTGATGAAGTAGGCATTTTGCTTTGTAATGTTTACTCCCACATGCAAAAGAAAACCAGCTCTTCACTTACTAGTTCATCCTCATTGTAATCCAGTTTGATTTTCTCTTTTATTCCTAAAACTGAGAGAAAATTGGGTATCTCTTTCTGAATGCACCATTTTCTTTTGCACTAGGTAATGATGTACTATACTATCCCAGATTTCAGGAACACAGAAGAGTTTTTGACTTTACTTGCTCAGAAAAGGGGTATGCTGAAAAAGGGAGGTGTTCCTGACATAGAGAATATAGCTAAATTACTACTTTGTGACTGGACAGGGTAGGTATGCTATGAATTTTGCTTTATGCTGCTCACCTTTTTTCACGTTGTTAATCCAGCACAGCAGAAGCTCTGAGTCCTGTGAAGTACACAGAAAGGAGGTTTCTAGCATTTTACTTTGGTAAAGACAGCTGGATTGGCTAACAGATTTAGAGAACGCTATACATCAATAATTTTATAAAGTAGTGAAAGATACATGGAAAGAGTCAAAGCATGTTGCATGTTACTACATAGCCTGTTTGCCAACTTCTGTGAATACTGAGTCCATGTAGTCCTCTTCTAAAGACAGGAAAGGATAAGGCACATTTTCTGTGGAAATTTATAGTGGTTCCTATATTCTGAAGGTGGGAATAAATGTAATTCAGAATCAGTAATAGTAATTGAGTGTGACTTACTCTCCTTGCTCAGGTGGTTCAGCTGCTTTCACAGCTCATGATTTTACAGTTCATGATTTTACGGGCAGATGATTTATGGTGACAAAGTGTGCCATTTCTTTTCCCTCTCAGGAGCGAGCTATCCACTTAAATCTGTTTTTGACAACTTCAGGGTCAAATTTAAATAGCTATTTAACTGCTGTTAAACAGATAATAATAAATTAGTAGGTAGGCAGAAGAGTTTGAGAACTTTGTGCTCTGGGTTTTATTTTTAAATACAGTGATTTAACTATGTTGTCATTGGTTGTTTTTTAATGCTGATTATTTTATTTTCCCAGAGCTAAAGTAAGCTACCACTCGCAACCTCCAGGATCTCAGAGACCACCACCCTATCTTACAGAAGACAAAATAGCTGAAATGCAGGAGTGCTTTAATTTAACGTACCTAGAAGAAGAGAACAGCAACACTGTTCAAGGTAGGACTGTTACTGTAATGCACTGCTACCATTAGTAGTTTTAATGGGAGATTTTAAATGCAGCCTCTCCTGGGGTTTATATGATAGCTTTGCCAATATGCAGTTAAAATGAACCTTTTAAGAAAGAAATGGATTCTGATGCAACAGAACAGTGCATCTGTGTGCTGTCTTAACACAAAATTACCCCTGCTAGTTCTTAGTTTCTAACCCTCCTAAATAGGAAATAAGGAAAAAGACCATTGAAGAGCACACAAACACTAGCTAATTAGGCCAACAAAATACATTTCACTCAGTACAATCTATACTCGAATCCAAGTCTTTAAGCTCCTAGCAGTCTTCTGTAGGTGCCTCAGGGAAAGCTACTCTCATTCGAGAATTGTCCTTTGTTCTGCCTACTTATGGGGGCGTGCCTCTTGTGAAAGGGAGTAGGCAGGACTGTTTTTTGGGGTTTTTTTTCTAGCCCTGACCTAAAATGGCTGTCCTCTCAGGGGGTAGGCGTTCTATCTGGTGCTGTCTAACAGTGACTTAAGAGATGCTTCTGTGTTTTTCCCAGCTTTAAAACGGCGCAGTCTGGCAAGCAGCATCATCTTCCAGTCAGCTGGTATGGCAAATGGGACAATAGAGGAAAATAAAGTGATAGAGGAGGCATCAGAGTGGGAAGACTTGGAAACAAGCAAGGAGGGGGAGGAAGAAGAAGAGGAGGATTTCACAGAAAGTGATGATGAGCAAGACAATGTGGAAGAAAAAAAAGATGTCAAAGAGGTAAATCAGGGTTTCGTTAGGCTGGGTTTAGATGTTTAGATCCTGACACCGAGTATACCCACTCAGCATCCTGCCATAAACTGAGAATGTGTAGGCACTGTAGAGCCCCCAGGAGTACTCAAAAAGTCTTTTCTTCTGGAGATAAGGGTGGGGCTTTTTGCATAATTAAGGAAACAACCTTGCTCTAACTCAGTTCTAAGGCAGTGTGTTCCTGACCAGCTATACAAAGGGACATCCATACTCTCGTCAGTCCCTGTTAAGCTTCATTTGCATGGGAGACTTCATTAGTGATGTCTGAATGAACATATATCTCTGACCTCTGACTTTCAGGAAGGCAAAGCTCAGGTCACCAGAAAAGCAAAGCTTGGAAAACGACAAACAAGTCCTACAAATTCAGAAAAGCAGAGAGCAGGTCTGTATTACAAACCCTGGCTTAAAGGATAGTCTGTAGTACTCTAGCACTTGCACTGCTTTCACTAACATATCATTTTCTTTTCTCAGAAAGTGAACATTCCCATTCACTATCATTCAGCTTGGATAAGACAGCAGATGAAGATGATGCCTACGATTTTAATACAGACTATGTATAATGAATTATGTGTGAAGACACCATTTGGAGGTTCTTATTACTGGCTTTCAGAACAGTCACGAAGACTTGTGTTGCAGCAGAAGTTGGAGGAGTGCCGCATACCTGAGCTGCTGCAAAGATTCACAGTTATTGCTGTGTCAAATAATGTACTTAATAGCATATCGCATTTGATCGTTACAGATTTTATACATGTCCAGCAAACTCACTGTATTTGGCTTTAAGTCCTAAACTTTATTTCCTGTATTAAAGTCTATTTTTAAAAATTCCTAATAGATTGAGTTAGTCTGTTCAGTTTTGCCTTATAAAAAGATGTTTCAAGAAGATAATGCTTTGTTTTTTTCTTTGAAAAACAATGGTAAATGTTTAATTCTAGTAATGTTCAAACAATTAAATGTCAAGGTAAGTTTTCACCCTCCCTTCATAAAATTTAATTGTTTTTTCCTAGAGGATTATAGACTGTACCCCTAAAGCACGACTTAAGTCAGTAACTTTTCAGTATACTTTTGCAAAACTTGTAGAACTTTCATAAGTAGCATTTTCTAGCCAACCTTCACATATTTCAGCTAAATAGACAAGTTGTATCCAAGCACTGCTCTACATACCAGCACTTTCACTTGGAAGGGCAGCAGATTATGATATTAGTAATCTGTCTTCACGGGGGAACAAGCTTCTTGTTCTTACAGTGCTCTTGAACAAAAAATGTATTTTCTGATGACACCTGCTATACACGGCAACAACTGGTAACTGTAAAGCGAAACACGGCCCTGTGCAATAAGGATGCATTACTGCACTCAGCCTACAGCAGAACTGGGTTACAAGAGAATTCTAACCAAGAGGCCCTGCAGCTGTTCAACAAATTAAGCATTTAGAATAAACACCTGACAGAAACCATCTTCCTACGCATCTGTTTTCTTCCTATTAAAGGTCTGATTTCTGTGTTCTTTTCTTTAATAGATGGTTTTATTTTTCCCCTAAATGTATGTTGAAGCACAGTCCTCCTAAGCAGAGTATCACATGCAGACAGATGCATGCAGTTTAAACCTGCTAAAACAGCCTAGTCATCAGAATTAAGCTGACGTCATCTGATCCAATACAATCTTTGAAAGTCTGGTAATTGAACTTCATTACTCCTAACCACTTCAAGGACAAGAATGGTTCTTCATCAAAACCCAGGAAAAGAAACTACAGGTAACAAACCACAGCTCAGCATCCACAACAAACAGACATACAGGCAAAGACTGCAATGAATCAAGCAGTTGGGAATCCTTTTAAATTAGAAAGCAGTAATAAACCCATATTCATACACATGTATCTCTGACCATGGAACACTCAGCCCGTCACTGCATTAACATAAAGCCTTTTGTCTAAACATCTTACACTGAGGACCATATACAAGCTGTATTAATAAAAATGACAGCTTGAATTCAAACCTGTTAAAAACCATTAAATGGAACAGCTGGCACAATAGCTACGGGTATATATCAGCCAATAATAACCAGTACTCAACACTACAACTGTAAGAAAAAAACAACTTACCTATAGAAAAGGCGATGGGCAGCCAGCTATAAAAAGGCACAGGAATCTTGATGAGTTTTAAGGGCCAGACTGGGAAAAGCACAGTAGGAAAAACGAGCACAGCCATGCCCATGCTCACTTGAGGGAGCTATAAGGAACTTAACAATAACAAAATTAATGTGGAAGTCATACAGTCTGATCCCCAAAATAAACATTTTGCACAATTTTAGAATGAGATTGCTTTTGCAAAGATGGGATCAATTTACCTTAGTTTCAATCACTTGCTATGGTATTTAAGTACAAAGGAAACACACTTCATAGATCAGGACTAGAATCATTGCCATTTACCAGAGGTTTGTGTCAACATGTTAAAATTAGCTTTTATTTTTGAAGTCCACCACTTTAAAAAAACGTTTTAGTGTTCACTTGGCAGTTAGAACCACTTTGCATAGTGAAATAATACTTGAAAAATTCATCTTTCAAAAAAAGATTCAATTTTGCAGAATTCTGCAAGAAAGACTTACACAAAACTGGTTGGGAAGAGATTTCATGCAAGAAGGGGTAGTTGAGAAAATTAATTCACAGGATAAGAAAACAAACCAAAAAACCCTGCCCCAGAACAAAACCCAAGCAGCACTTAATTACAGTACATTGCTGGGCAAGGTTTGCATGGTGCGAGCACCAGCTGAAGTTGTATCTTGTTCTTAGAAACTGTTTCTTTCCGTAGCTGATGAAAGAAACTGTTTCTTTCTGTAGGATCCTCCTCCAGAAGACTTGTAGCGAAGAGCAGAACCCCCAACCTGCAGAAATGAACTATTAAAAGTGCTACTTTGTGGAGATCCTGGCTTTCTGTAGTGCTGCTGAAGTAGCATCTTCTGTCACACAAGTGAAGTGAGTCTCGTTTGGACCTGCGCATTTCAGAACGGCACCTGAATAAGTGTATCACCTTGTGCTCCAGAAGGCAAGGACTGCTCTGTAATAGAAGTTGGCTAAAAAAAAGTTCTGCTTGGCTCCAGAAGTTTCCTGAGAAAATGCCATCAGTTATTGGAATTGATTCTATTTTGCTTCATAGGCTTCTGAATGTCTGCGGATCAGGCTGAACTTGCCTGTAGGGTCAGGGACATACCACTTCTCCCAGACTTCAGCGTATGAAGCTGTTCTTCCCCATGGTTTGAAATGTCCATTCCAATGGAGCAGCTTGGCAGCTTTCACAAACTGGGGCGAGTACCTTTTTCCAGCACTAGACCCTTTTATTTAAAAAGAAGCATTAGTGTCTGAAATAAAGGCAGCAGAAACACCAACATGCAGTATTTTGACTTCAATTTTAACAAAGAAAATCTTGGCATTTATGGAGAAAGGAGGTAATATAGGAGGCAGAAATCAAGGCAAAGGGAAAAACATCATAGCTGCAAATGAATGTCACTTTGATCTGTCTCAGTACTGCCTTCACTTCCAGGTTCTTTAACAGCACACCCACCCACCCACCCCCCTTAACACCCAGATGTATTCAGCAGCCTATGTACTGTTCATTGGAAAGAAAACCCAAGAAATCTCTCCCATATTGGAGTTTCACCAGTATCAGAACAGAAAGTCTGTTCCTCTCAGTAGTCTTGGAAGAAACACCTAGGATCATTTCAGATACAATATATACGTGGAACAAGAAAAGGAAAATGAGAAGTCATTTGAGAGTAAGTCCATTCAAGAACTATCCCCCTAGCAGTTCAAAAATAAAACAGAAAGGATCAGGCCCCCAAGCCCCAACATGTTATTGCAAAGCAGCATTTCTTAACGAACAAGGTATAAAATAGAGGAAGAAAAGATCCATTTCCTGCATCATCAACTAGGTGTCCAGCTACAGATGTGTGGAAAAAAACACACTGGGGGAGCAGTGTCACAGATGTTTCATACATACCAAGATGCCGGACATTCCACATGGGATCAATACTGGAATGTTGCTTGTAAAATACAATTAGCAGCGGAGGTGTCGTGATGCTGCCAGCCAGAGTCCTACTGTAGAGTTCCTCTCTGGAAAAGATGATGAAAAGAAGTTGGGAAAGGATGATTGTGTGGCCCTGAATCAGTTGATTTTTCACTTGCAGCTGCATGACAGGAATCCACAGATACACACACAGCCCTTCATTTAACATGCCATCACCAGAACCCAACCCTTGACCTGCTGTCGCCTCAAGCTTGAAGCTACTTACGCTACATTAAGTGCCATCCACTTCTCCAATTGCTTAGTGATGTTCTGTAATTTCCATTCTGTCAAATTGGCAACAAAAACTCCTGGATTGAAAGAGCAGGTGTTGGCTTTCATGGCAAGCTTTCGGATGGTTTCTTTTTTGTAATCTAAAAACCCAATGTAATTATACTGGGGGGGGGGGAAGGAAAAAAGAGTAGAAACTGGCTTAAAATATGGTCAAATTACTAGTTGAAGAAAAATTTTGCACAATTCCCAACAGACAAGCATTACTTGAAGTTGTTAAAGCAAATGCCCCTTCCTTTAAAATAAGAGAAAGCAAGCCTACAAGGACTAACATTGTTAAAATATGATTTTATAAACTACATATTTTAAGGAACGCTGCATGGCCTTAATAATACCATATTAATAATATAGCACCACTCCCAGAAAAAGTACTTTTTATAGACTCACAAATGAAAAATTCTCCTTCTGATGTTCTAAGATCGCCTGCTGTTCCACACTAGGAACTGCTCTCATTATAAAACACAGCAAAAATCTGAAGTGCCTTTACTGTGCCTAAACAGAAACTGCAGGTGGGATTTGTAACACAAACATCAGAGTAAATTTATTTGGGTAGGGAGAGCCACACCTTTAGGTTCACTGCATTTGGAAATCAACCTGCAAGAACATCAAAACTGACTGCCTGTTTCCAAAGTCTGGGATCTATAGTGTTGTCACTGCTGAATCAGAATAAAACTAACCTGATTGCCTGCTCCACGGACAGCAACTTTATTAGTGGTTGAGTCACAATCATCTGAAAATGCAGCTGCATGTCCAGGTTTCAATGGAGTGTTGTAAAGTTCAAGAATATCATCTGGAAAATGAAAGTAAGCACAGAAAAATTAAAAGCAATCCTGACTAAGTGCTGAGGGACTTCTTGTTCAGGCCATGGCTACAGCAAATAAAACCACTCAAGTTTAGTCCAACTCATTCATCTTTACAAAGGTTTTATATCTTTCCTTGAAGCAGAAGTGTTTGATTACTGTATGCGATTACATACCAACCTCAGCATAAAGCCAGTGGCAAAAGGCTAGGAAAAGGTCTCATACCTTGCACTATTACATCATCATCCACATAGATGGCCTTCTCCACATGAGGCACCAAACTGGGCAAGTAGAATCTTGCAAAGGTTAACTGTGAGAACAAGAAAGCAAGAGGAGGGAAGAATTAAATGAAAAATTGTCCAAATAAATGTGAAACTGACTGATACTCCTGGCACTTATCTATGGCCCTGATGTCCAAGACAACTTCTATCAAGGAAGTAAAATAGGCAGCGATATCCTAGAAGTTATTTAAAATAAACAAATTCCATCGGTTCTTGGTTTCCTATGAATCTGTGCATTGGATAAACTAACTTTAAAACTATATTAGAATTTCTTATTTCTCCACGTGTATCTGTAGTATCTCTCAGGTGCTGGCATGCTTGACATGCAAGCTCCTGTGTCTCACTGCAACTAGCAGCAACAAATGGTACTAAGCATGCATATGTAGATATTCAAATCCATCTCTTACTATCTGGAATTTCTTCTTACTGAAATTTAGGATTTTGATTATAAAAGATTGCTTCTATGCTAACAGATTTGGTTTTGATCTCTAGTTCCTTTCAAAAGCCAGTATCAAAATATGTTGTTGCTAACTAATAATTGCAAAAAGTAATCAACATCATCCTCACTGGTTTTAAGGTGTCTGCCTTTTGAGGATCCACTTGTACTTTTCCTTCTAAGACACGAGGGTCAAAATCCAAAATTCGGTACCTCAAATTTTTCAGAGCAGTGTTACTCAGCCACAGCCTGCAAACAGAAGAAAGGCACAGATCTTGTTAAATGAGACAAAAATCAAATGAAAAGCAAGAGATCTGACTGACAGTGACACAGATCTTGATCCAGCCACTCGCTTCCCTACCCAAGAAACACACATGTAGAATGCACTGTATGGCTGATTGCCCTGGTTTCAATCATGACAGAGTTACTTTTCTTCTTACTAGCTGGTGCAGTGCTGTGTTTCGGATTTGGTATGAGGACACTGTTGACAACATGGTTTTAGTTGTTACTGGGTAATGTTTATACCAAGTCAAGGACTTTTCAGTTTTTCAGCCCTTGAAAGCAAGAGGGCTGGCAGGGCACAAGAAACTGGGAGGGGACACAGCCAGGACAGCTGACCCGAACTAACCAAAGGGGTATTCCATAAAAAAAAAGTGGTATCAGAAGTGGGATTTGAACCCACACCTCCCAACGGAGGCCAGAACACCCAGCCCACCACAGGAAGGTACGGAGGACAATGAAACATCACGCACAGTATATAAACTGGGGGGAGCTGGCCAGGCCCTGCCGATCACTGCTGAGGGACTGGCTGGGCATCAGTCAGCAGGTGATGAGCAGCTGTGTTGTGCATCACTTGCTTTCTTCTTTCCCCTCCCTTTGGATTTTATTCCTCTCCCCTTCTCCCTCCTTCTCATTATAATTATTGTTAGGGATTTTTTTTCCCCCTGCTATTTTATTTATTAAATTGTTCTTATCTCAACGATCTTATCTGGAGTTTCACATTCCTTTCTGATTCTCCTCTCCATCCCTCTGGGGCCAGGGGAATAAGTGAGCGGCTGTGTGGTACTTGGTTTCTGGCTGGGGTTAAACAACTGATGTCGGTGGTGTCCTGTATGACTGCAGAGGCATGCCCACTATCAGCATTCCGCACAGCTGTGATACATGGAAGTATGATATTGCTTCTTATTTTACTAGAAACACATGGTGCTGTTATCACAGGTCCTTCACAAAAAATATCAGTGTGAACAAATGTGGGTAAAATAAAAGGATCAAAGAATAACCTAAAAAACCAGAGAAACTTCATTGCCAGCATTTGAATTGCTTAGATGAAATGTAGGAAGTAACTTTTACAACCCCTCCACCACCAAACTGCAGTCCCATTGGTTGGATATAACCCCACCAGAAAAGATGGCTCTCTTCCATCCCTGAAACATTACCATATAGAATGACTGAAGGACTCCCCACACCAGCCTTGTCAAAAAGCTGCACGCAGCAGCAGCAGATAGGACTGCAATTTAAGAGGAGTGCAGTTCTAGGAAAAAGTCAGCTCTTCCACTTTTCAGAGATAAGTTTTACAGTATTGTGGGAATCAAATGAAAAGATCATTACCTCAAGTGATCCACAGTATCATTCAAAGTAACAATATGGAAAACCACATTGGATCTGGTGTGTTGGTAAATACTGTTCATGGCTGCAATTGCACCCCCAAGCCTCTCATCTGATGCTGCAATGACCACAGAAATCTCCTTATCATTCCGTTCATCTGCCAGCCTCTGGGGAACCGCAGGTATGAAATCTATGGGCTGAAGTCCTAATGGATTTGAATCTGTGGAGTACAAATGGCATCCCATACTTGTTTTATGCAAATGAAACACAGACATTATTACCACACTAAAATTCCCAACACCTTCAATTATTTCTACTATGCAAGCACTTGGATGTCTCAGCTGAGGTGTGGATTACAGCACCTGCTCTTGAGAATCCAAGATGTCAATGAATAGGAAAACATCACACTTGCAGATAAATTACATACGTTTAACCATACATATTCACACAGCACAAGGTACTAAAATGAGGCTTAAACTACAGTAGGTCCCACTTGCCTTTGGTCCCCTCTGACGTGCCGATAATCTCACTGACCTCCCCCTCCCATTTACCCTAACCACCTTCTAAGTCTTGTCCACATCACCCTTCCCTCTTTTTCTTATACATTCTTTCTCTCTTAGGTAGGAACCAATGAAGAAAACAGAAATTCTAAATTAAAGTCACTGTTGCACATTTTTTCCCGAAGATCATCAAGGCACAAAGTACAGCACGAACAGCCCATGTTTATTTCAGGGATCACAGATCACACTACATTAAGATGAAGCCACAAAAATTTACACTCTTAGGGTGCAGATAGGAAAATGAGAGATCAGCATTGAAATTTATTACTAGACCACATGACATGTAAAAGCTGGCAAACTGCCCACTACCCACACTTTTTATAACACCACTGGTACCTTTCAGATGATGTAGACTATTACATATTAGTTGATTTCAGGTAATTTGAGGAACATGGCAAACAGGGGCTTGGCAGTTTGTGAGCAGCAGTTTGCTGTTCACAAAGCAGGGCTTATGCATCTGTTTGCCATTTCCTGACGACAGAGCTCAACAGCTTTGACTTCAACTGATTCCTGGTTAAGGCCTGTCAGGCTCCTATTCAACTGCTGTTGGGGCAGCAGTTGTACAGGCGCTTTCAGCAGTGACAGCTCCCAGGAGTGGCAAACTGGGACTTGGTACTTAATGGGGACATGGAAAGGCTCTGTGAGACCAGATGTGGTTCTTAAAAGCAGACTCCCCAAAATGAAAAGGCTTTGTTAAGTAAACTGAAACATATCTTAATGACTTAAAGCCAGAAGGAATCCTCACTGCTATCTCGCCTGGCTTCCTGACAAAGAAAAAAGTCACAGGACAGCAAGAACAGACAAGCCCATCAAGCTGAAGTTTCTTGAGTATGAGAACAGGAAAAGAAGCACTCATAAAAGAGTACAAAAAAATATATCTTGTTATGCAAATGACTGATTATTATCATACACGTTATTTTAGCAATGTGGTGGTTTCTGTCTGGCCAGCACATGTGCTTTCCCACCAATCTTTTAAAATAAAAGGAAAACTTTAAAAAAATTAGAATAAAACTCAACATACCTGACAATTCCCGCTTCAAGAAGTCACTGAGGCCTAGGAAGTTATGATGAAGAACTAGCAAAAATATGACAACAGCCACTATAAGGATAGAAATGTTCACTGAAAATTTAGAAGAAAAAAGTTTATCAATATAACCAGAGCAAGATTGGGAAACTCGGAAAAATACAACAGAGATATATTTTTTTATATGCATTAGACATACACACATACCTTTCCTTAATGTCATTTTTCTCTTATTATTTTATCTATTAGCATAAGTTTCCTGCAAACCTGCAAGAGAAAAAATACAGCAGTCACCCTCTACCTCCAGTGCATGCCTATGCAAGGCAAAACACATTATCACCAGAATTGTGAAAACAGATTCCGAACGCCATGTATGTTTTCTTCTCTTAAAAAGATAAAACTGTATGTCACATTTGAAAAATGTGTTTATTCCTCTCCCCCTCTCCTTCCTTCTCATTATAATTATTGTTATTATTGTTTGGGATTTTTCTTCGCCTGCTATTTTATTTATTAATTTGTATATTAAAAAAGTACGGTATCTCAGTAAGTACGCAGTGACAATGATGTGTCTAAAGAAAAATTCAGAGATAAAAAGGGAGACATGCAGATCTTGCCACTTACTTCACTGACAGAAAAAAACCCCACCAAACTCCTCCTGCCAGTCAGAAGTGATTTGAAAAGAATCTGGAAGATTACATCTAGTTACTTTGCTGTTGAACTGATTTAATTAACTGAACCAAAAGCATCCCAGCAATAAGGCAAATTATATGTTTCTTTCCACACTTAACTACCAGCAAGATTATGGTAGGCTTGTAAGATTTTACCAAACAGCATTACACACTTTCAAAACCATTAAATCCCCTACATAAAATGTAACAGAGTATCAGCTAAAGTGCCATCAAAAAAAAAATAATCACAGAAGTATGAAAGAAGGTACTACACCACCATGTTATAAGAGGTGGTAAAGCCACAATGCAACGATGCAATTTTGGCATGCACCTAAACTCACTTATTATTTAACGTTGAATAATAATCATAATAGTAACGTTTAATAATAAATAATAGTAAGATACAATAGTAACATAAAATAAATAATAATTAAAAAAATAACGTTAAATAAGGGAAATCTGAACAAGAACTACGCATCCTGGCGCGTGAAGTAGCTTTCACATAACACACGGAAAGCACACGCACCATAACAACATTCCAGCAAGTGGCAGTTCTGTATTAAAACCCTTGCAAAATCTCCCCAAACTAAACCACCACAAACTGCTGTGGCTGTTAGGTACGGCCGACTTCACCACCACCATCCCGCTGTTGCGTTTCTCCCGGGGGGACGATCCATGCGTCGAATGTAAATAAGCGCCACGGGCACAGCCCCGCCGGGGCCGGGGTTACCGCAGGCAGCCGCAGCGCTCCGCAGAACGAAGCGCGCAGCGCGCTGGCGGTGCCGGCGGCAACGGAGCGGAGGGTGCGCACACACCTGCGGCTCCTGCCCACACTGCAGCCACCCGTGCGGAAAGCGCCGCCGGGGGCTGTCCCAGAAACGGCGGCCAGCACAAACCCGCGCCAAGTGACTCCGACACCTGCTCACGCTACGCCGCCGCCGTTCGTTACTCCGGTGAGGCGGCTCGCAGCCCCCAAGGGGTGCGCAGGGCTGTGCCCCCCGTCTCGCCGCAGCCCCCTGAGCCCCCGCGCCCCCTCGAGCCCCGCCAGCTCCCCTCACCAGCCGCCCACGCCGCCGCCAACCGCCCCCGCGGCAAGGCGCCCCCGCCAGCTGCCCGCCGCGATGCCCGCCGAGGTCGGTGCCCCGCGGCCCCCGGCGGGGTGCGGCAGCGGCCGGCCGCTCGCGAGGAGAGCCCCAAGCCCGGGCGGGGAGGGCCGCCAGCCCGCTGCCACCTCAGCACCCGTTCCGGGCAAGCAGCGGCGCAGCCGCCCCGCACCTGCCGGCCGAAGGGCCCTCAGGCCGGGGGCCTAGGGCTCGGAGCCGCCGTGGCCGGGGAGGCAGCGTCCCGCGCAGCGTCGCGCCCGCCGTTGCCGGCGACGGCTCAGGGGAGGCCGAGGCTCAGGCGCAGGCCGGTAGCGATGGCGGCGGCGGGAGGCGGCCGCCCGGGCTGGCGGAGCAGGGGCGGAGCGAGGGGCCGCGCTTCCGGCCAGCTCAGCGCGCGCCTTCCGCCGCTGCCGCACCGCCGCGGGGTCGCGCTGGGCCGCGGGACCCGCCGAGCCCGCCCGCCGCCACCTCGCAGGGTGCCGCGGGCAGCCCGCACCCGCCGCCGGGCACCGCCGGAGACCACCGCGCCGACCAGCAGAGCCAGGGCCGCCGGGCGCCGCTCCCCGCCGCCGCCATGCTGAGCATCTTCCGCTCCATCCCCACGCAGATGGTAGGGCGGCCGCCGCCGTCGTCGGGCCGTCGGCCCTGCTCGCTGCCGGCGACGTGGCCCTGGGCGGGTTCGAGCGCCCCCCTCCCCCTTTCCCCCCCCCGGGGCCTGCGTGCGGGGAACCGCGCGGGGGGCGCCCCGTGTCGTTCCGGGTGTTTGCTCTGAAAATTCGAGCCTGGGGGCGCTGCCCCGGGAAGGCACCGCGCAGCCGGGCGGGGGGAGCCCCGCACCGCCCTGCCTGAGCTGCGCGAGCCGGGGGCGCCGTGGCCTCCAGGGCCGCCGCGGTCTCTGAAGCCACGCTAACGGGGGCGAGGCGTGCATGTCCTTTACCTCTCCAGAGAACGCTCTTCTGCGGTGTTAGGGCTTTTACATAGTGCTGCGGAGCTACCTACAATGGTATTTTGAACTTGCATTCCTTACCCCGAACAGGCAGTAGTTGCTTTTGGGTTTAGGTGATGTTGTTGCAAATTGAAAGTTTTACTGACTCTTCCTGTATTTTGTGTTTGTGAAAGTTACCTATAGGAGCATCTTGATTTTAAAGAATTAACCTCCATGTTACAATGAGGTTAGTACTTACTAACCAATGATGTATGAGTTGCTGTGCTGCTTCTTACCCAAGACTGTGTTATGTGGAGTCCCTATGCTATAGCCCATAATAACCTTACCCTCTAGACAACAACCAGAGCACCCAGTTCTATTGCGTATAGGATGAGTTATTGGACAGCTTGGCAAGGCCGCTATCCAGCCTTCCAACTTGGCAACAAAACTTACTTTTAAGGTGTCCTGAAGCAAACTACCTTCATTATAATACTAAAAAACACACCCACAGGTCAAGCAGACCCTTGCCCAGGTGAAGACCCTTCCCCTGCGCAAGTGTAGTAAGGGAAGAGGATGACACAGCAGATACTAGAATTATATGCAAATTACTAACCAATCATTGTAACTGGGAGTGTATGACCTTGTGATTTTGTGTATAAATCTAACGGTGAAATCTACACAGGTGTGCTTGATTTGTGGAGATGCCACCGAGCACCCAGTGCTGCAATAAAGGAGTGTCTGCCTCTTAATACTGCATTGGCGTTAAGAGGCTTGACTCCCTATTTCAGTGACAGTGTGGTCAAGACTGTAGGGGAGGTGTTACGTGAATTAAGAGTTTAGTGCTTTTGTAATTAAAATCCACTGTGGGAAAACTAATTCCAGTCTGGTTTGAAAGTTGCACAAAACAGCTGAGAACCTGGGGTCAGGCAGACGCTAGGTTCAAACTCTTTCAGATTAAACTGGTAGGTTTATGTTTTGGTTAATTAAAAAATGTCTCTTTCCAGGACTACAAGGGCCAAAAATTAGCAGAACAGATTTTTCAAGGAATCATTCTTGTCTCTGCAGTAAGTATACTGTAACTTACAAAGTTTTTTTTTCTGATTGATTGGCTTACCTGAGTTACTAAAAGCTTTGGACAAAATCAGAGGGGCTGTCATGGATTAAGAGTTCTTCTTTCAATCTTTTACTTTCATTATTAGCCTACAATTTTGACAACAAGGTTAGAAAGATGGAGGGACAGATGAACAGTGCTTTTGATACACCTGCATTTTTCTACTTCCCCTCAACCCCTCAACTTCATCATGGCACAGGAAATGGCTTTGCTTTTTTAAAGTTTGATTTTTATTTTTTTCTTCCCCTCAGGTAATTGGTTTCATCTATGGGTACATCACTGAACAGTTTGGATGGACTGTCTACATAGTTATGGCTGGATTTGCTTTATCATGTTTGGTGAGAATTTTTTTGCCCCAGCCCAGAAAATACATGCACTATTTAACCTGAAATAATAGCTACGTTAAGGTGCTGTCAGCAGAGACAAATGTTTGCTATATAATTCATACTGTTAATATGTATTTGCACTTTCTTGGATCTGTAGAAAGTGCCTTTTCTCAAAGGCCAGTAAGACTTTAGAGAACACTGCAATTTAATACTGCTTTTTAATTAAGTTTTTCATTTCAATTAAATGTTACTTTTAAGTCAAGCTGATAGCATTGATAACAGAAACGCCACAGTGAGGCTTACTGTGGAGTAGTGGCTTGTCAGGGAAGTTTTGCAGGTGGGCCACACCGACCAAGAAGAGAGGCTAGGGCACAAAGTATAGAATTAAAAGAGTAATTCCTTATTCATGCACATGAGGCATCCCATTCTAATTGGCACACACCGAATGTGGTTTTACACGTGGTTCTTGTACCTTTCAAGCGTTCAGATACAACTCAATTTGACCAATCGCTACCGAACACGCACATACTACTGTTTGGAAAAGCCATTATAATTCCACAGCAGCAGCATCCATGTGCTGCTTTCTTGATCTAAACTTCCCTGGAGTCAGCCTTGCTACCGTTTACTTATCTGTGATGCCAGATAATGAATGAGGGGGTTTCACAGAGGTGTTAGAGGGGCTGGGATGCTGGCATTGCCTTGCTGGACCACAGGTATCCATTTTTCTTCAGGGTGAGTGCTGTCATCCTCCTCCCTGCAATGAGCTGGGGTCCTTTAGCCATGCTTACGGAAGCATGACTACAGAGTATACACTATAAACTATATATCTTTATAGTATGAAGTTATATGAACTGTAAGACTAATTGATACAATAGTTAGCAAATGAGTATTTTCCCAACAAGCTGTACAAAACACTTATCTAGCATCTTGATTTACATGTTCTTACTTCATTCCTTTTCTCTAAGCTAACGCTCCCTCCATGGCCTATGTACCGACGCAATCCTCTGAAGTGGCTACCTGTCCAAGAGACGGGAGCAGAAGAGAAGAAGCCAGGAGACAGAAAGCCAAAGAGACATTCTAAAAGCTAAAAAAATGTTGGTTCTTCATGTTGTTGCTTTGTTAAATTTTGTTAAATGCATTTCTGCTGGGAGATAATTCTTGGCTTTTTCTTACTACTTTCTATACTACCATGAGTACTGCAAGATCTGCAGAGAGCATGAGGCCTCTCTGAATTTTGGCTGGAGTTTCTGTGAAGTCATGAGGAAGGCAGGTTGGGGGGGAATACCTTTAGAAGGTTACTGGAGTCACATCTCAAGTATTTTAGTAAAAAGGAACAAAGCACATCAAATAAAGTACTGTTGCCACAGCCTAAAAGAGAATATACAAGTGGACTTCTACATTTTTTTACTGTGTGTAAAAAAAGCTGTCAGTAGTGTCAGGTTGTACATACCCCACGATTCTGAAAAACGCTAAGAACTGGAAACTGTTCCAGGATAGGCAATTTCAGAGTGGCATTTTTTTTGTTTAAAATACACTTGCCTGGGTAGAGAAAGTAACATCTTGACTCTGCATAATACGGCAGCTCTTGAAACCTTGTACCTGCATGCAGCATCAGGTATGTGAAAGGCAGCAGGATCCATGAGTGTTGCACTTCTTTACTACTGTCATGTCGTTCTCCATCATAGGTGCTGGAGGTTACAATATTTAAGCTAGAGGCAGGGCATAGATGGGTTGAGCATTTAAAATTTTATTTTACAAATCAAATTCCCTTTGATTTCTTTATCCTTGAAAAAGAACATGTGTTTTTTTCTATAGTGATGGTACATAGCAATGCCTGGGCATGTGTAGCAACACAATCTAGATGCGTAAAGAGAAAAGCTAAGACGCCTATTTCTTTAAGCGACCCTGGTCTTGGGCACTTGTATTCCTAAAAGGAATTAGTATTTGTAAGGCAAAGGGATTTCTCCAGCTGGGACCATGGTAACCATGGCTTTGTTCCTTTCAAACATTTTCAGACTTATTTTATCCAGTTTTACCAAATACTTTCCACCACCTTGGTGACTGCATTAGCAGTGAAACACAAAGCAAAAGCTGTAGTTAAAAGCATTGCAGCCACCCCCTTTAGCCCTTTAACTTGGCAATCTTCATAACTTGGTGGGCTTTTGGTGGTACAAGAATTAGTAATTGTTTCTCCCTTCTAAGTTTTCACAACTATTTGATGTAACAGCTTATAGCCCATCACACCATAACCTCGGCATAGATTTCTTTTAGTATGCGACCATTCCAAAACCCTTTTGCTATGACAAATTCAAATCAGTTTTTTATTATGCTCCTTGGTATGCAAAACTTGGTATCCATCCCTCATTGTATCTATAAAAAGCAACTCCTTAAAAGTTTCATTAAGAGAATAAAAACTAAACAGTTTCCATTCTGAGAAAGTGATAGCCTGGTTCACATTCTAATATGAAAAATACTACTACAAACTATAACTTTTTTGCAAGTTCACCTTCTTATTCCAGCAAAGGAGGTCAATGGATAAACATGCTTCATAAGCTGGTCCAGTCTATCAAATGAGCTGTAAAGTCCTTTTATTTAAGAAAAAGGTTCTGTTCAGAGCTTCACATTTTCTTCAAGAAATTTCAGATGCCGTGCCTTCGCACTGTAACTTGCATACTTGTCTCCCATCTGCTCCCGCAACTGCAGCTATTAGAGCAAAATAAAAAAGTCACAAAATGTAGTCATTGAAAAAAAGCAGGAACTACCAAAATATTAACAGAAAACCACCACCAAAGCACTCCACTGAAAAGCAGCATATGGAGTTTGACAACATAGATGGGAGGGAAGAAAAATGGAGGAGTCTGTTGTCTGAAGGCAAGAAAGTTCCAAATCCACCTGACAATTTAAAATGTAAATCCTATCTTCACGGGTTAAACTTGTCTGCAGTATTTAATTTGTAACCAAGTTTTGAATCAAATGAGCTGGAAGTACTGCCTACTCACCTCTATTTGGAACAGATATTAAACTGTTCCTCACTTTGGACATAAGGGGCATGAGGCAAGTAATGTGAAGGCAAAAAATTACAGGTGAAAAGAAATTCCTATTGAAGAAACATCACAGAGTAAAATTACTCACATCCCTTGCATTTTCCACAAACTTGGGGACCATGGTATAATTCTAAAGCTCTCCTATGCTTTCTGAAGAATTTGTGGTTGAACATAGTCTACATTCAGAATCACACTTTTCATCATTAAAAATGATAATACACTTGGGCCCTTGCTTGCCAATGACTAGATGAACACTTTTTGAATAGTAGTTTGCACTACTGAATCAGTACCTAAAAAGCAGGGGGGAGTAAGGACCCTGCTCATTTATCTAGGTTTATAAAGAAATTGAAAAATTTTATTATGAAAGACATTCACCTCTCTCTTCGCCTCATCATCTTCTTCCATGATGCTGTATGCCTTCTCAAGAAGTTTCACTCCCAGTCCTTGCACCACATCAGACCTCAGGACTTCAACCATTCTCCTGATCTTGTCAGGAACTGATAACATATCTATTAAAAAATAATTTAAAAAAATAAATGCAGTAATTACTTTCAGTACAGTCTATTTTCATAGTCTATACAGAAGAATATGGGACGACTTAAATATTATCACAGAATTCCAACGGACCATTTGCATGAAATAAATTTATCTGAACTGGCTAGCTAAAACTACCAACAGACATGCTGAAACAGAAGCGCTCGGGTGCTAACACTGGACGGTACGAAGTCAATGCAGAGAGTTTGCACAATTACATCCCTGTAACTTCGTTTCAGGTGGTTCCCATATATTATATTAGAAATAATATTTCAATGAAAAGTACTATTTTCTAGTACTACACCAAATATTTTAATAATGCAATCACTTGTACTTATAGCAAATATAAGAAAGTTTAATCACTGTAAAACACCAATGGCAACATTTCTGTCATCTGCCTGTTTGTCTCAACAGTCTTTGAATCTTTTGCTCCTCAGCTGAAGCTGCCAACAAGGCCTTCATTAGGAATGAACTGAAAACACTAGCTTGCTCTTTTAATCATTGCAACACCCAACACTTCTTTCATTGGATGGATCACCTTCTGAAAATAAAGTACCTGTTCTCATTAAATTTCAGCTTAGAAGTGAGTAGCCCTGTCATCCCAAATGATAGTAAGTAAACAGCTGGAGGATCTCTCTATAGAATACTTGAGAGAAAAACTGACAGCCAAAAAAAACCACCACCACCACTGAAATTTGTACCTTTACCATTCTGCCATACCTGTTTAGAGACAAACTCTTTCAATGTATTTTACTTCAGCTATGTGGAATCAGCTTAACAGTGTGAAATCCAGTGTTCTCCCATTGCTTTGCCCATCACCAGACTAGTTACAAGTAGAATCCTTATCATTTAAAACAAACGCAAGAGGGTCTGAGACTTCAAAAACATACCCTCAGCTATTTCACTTGTTCTTGTTGCATAGTAAGTGCAGTCACAGCAAGTAAATTTTTTCTTGCTTTTTTGGAATACATATACATAGTTAAGGTCTAAACCAGACCTGAAATATGAAAAGTTACTCAGTTCTTGCAACTTGTATCTGTAGGAAAAATAAGCTTGCCCAAATTCTGCAATGAGGATGAGCTACTATATTTGTGCAAACCTCCACTGTGTTTAATACTTCGTATACGATTTCAGCTTTATCCATAATTCACAAAGCTTTACAGCTATCAAATCGCTTGAATGCCTTAAAAATCTTATTTCAAAATACTTCAACTGTTCATTTTGGAAGCTTCTAAGTCTAAGTCACACGGGGGAAGGGGGTAATCATATTGCAGACCAGACTTCTCTCTTCATTAAAAATTAGAAAGATCGATCACAAGTTGCTTTCATTGGCAAGTAAACCACAAGTAGAGCAGTTTCACACACAAAATTATTTTGAAAGATGTTTACTTCTGTAAGCATTGTTGAAACTTGCGAAGAATTTTTTGTAAGAGTAGACTGCCTTCTGTTGCCCACTAGCAGGTTTTCTTTGTTTATTAGCAGTTGACAACCATTCATTTAAAGCAGTAACAGAGCAACAGACCTGAAGAGATCTCTTCAAATTTTAATTCCTCTGATTCTTCAGGTGATTTTCCATGTAAAATCAAAGTGTCTCGGTATTTTCTATGAAGTTTAAACTCTGGGGCTGGAGTTGAAGTTACACAGTATTCAGAGTTCTCCTTAGAGTCCATTTTCAGTGTCCATGTCATTAGCTGCACCAAATCATTCATTTCATTCATAGTGCTTTTTCTAGTAGAGGAGAAGTAAGACATAATTCAGTCACCATTCATGATGCAACTCCCACGTTGCACTCAAGAGGACTTTCAGTAAGTTTAGTGAGGTCCTGCTAAATATTCCACGCAAATTACTTCTCATTGTGCATTTTTATCAATAGCAACATTAGCAGTATTTCATCTAACCCGGGCTCAGAGGCCATTCACCCAGCAAAAAGTCACAATCCTATCAGCTACTGCCACCTGTGTAGCTGCACCTGTAGTAATGCCACAAATAGTATTTTTTTGAAAAGTTGCTTGCACTGACAAAATCAGACATAAATTCAGCCTCATTCACAGTGGAAAGGAAGCATATTGGCACCTTTTAACTCAGACTTTTAATGCATCCTGACAGCATCCTTTGATGCTGGAAGACTGGTTTCCTGTGAAGCTACAGCTGACAAAAACCAGAGGTACACAATCATGTCCCAGGAAGTTCAGCATGGGCAGTTTATAGTTACAGAGACAACAGTCACATGGTTTTAGTTTTCTTAATGCATCACATACTTCTTCAATCACTCACTATGAGGAGATAAAGTATGGAAGTAATTCCTGCCATTTTTTCCCCACTGCAAGTCAAGGTCCAATATAGCAGTGAAAACTCTTGCACAGTAGTGAACAAAATACTTACCTCTCCTTGGAATCACCATCAGACTTATCAGTGGAGCTTGTGGAAGAGCTTAACTCGTCATCAGACAGGCAATGGGTTTCTCTCGTTCTCTGTGTGAAGAGGGAATAAATTACAAAAATCCTAATAGCCAAAAGTGATTTATCAATATGTCATGAATTACTGTTCTTACGTGGAAGCAATGCTTTCAACAAGCATACGTTTACAGACTCAGCTTGGTAATACTTAAAAGGTGTAACCTCTGGTTTTAAAAAGAAGCTAATACACAGGACATCATCAACGCACTTTATGAAATGCTTTTGTGACTAGCATTACATCTCAGTCATGCAGTTTAACCACTATAAATGCTTCACCAAGTGCCTCTATTAAAAACAATTAAATCGTGCACCTGTGTCAGTTCTTTGCCAACTATACTATAAAGTCATTACCTTTAGCCTGTCTATTGGTCTTTAATACACACTTAAAAATAATTTTTCAATAAATTTTTATCAGTTCAGTAAGTTCCCAGCATTCCATAAAACATACAGGGGTTTCAGTCCCTTGTGGGTCTACAGTCTTACGTTCAGTGCATAGCACAGCACGCAGAAACTCCACTAGCATATGAGTACACAACTAGTGCGTTATGAACCTTGTGTAATCCCAGTTTGTGGATGCATATGAAGTTTTGCATTTAGGTATCAGTTACAAGCATACACACATAGATAAAACATGCAAAACACTATATTTTCTTTTTTTTTTTTTCCCAAAAGAGCATTTGCTTTGAATTTCAGTCTAGAATTTCTTCACTGTTACTCCTCTGCATTTATTAATAACATTCCCCTGATGTTGCAGGAGATTGTCAAACATACACTTGAGACATTAAAAAAGACTTTCTGATTAGACAAAGAACAGAATGTTAACAGAAAGTATCCACTTTTCATCACTTCCTGATTGCCAGTACATAAATGTATACACCTGACTACAGATAAAAAATATAAAAATGTTCAAACACCACTATCAGAGCAAAATTAGATGTACCAGGCTAAAGGCAGTGTGTTGTTACAGAAATTTAAAGCAGACTATTGAACTGTAACTAAAGCACAGTTCCAGATATTTTTTTCCTTCCAGAATAAAATAAACACCGCAATTTAGAGAGCCCCTAATAATCAGTAAAAGATCCCCAGTTTTCATCTCTGACAAGTGGAGTGAAAATGCACAGTGAGCCTGGAAAGGCTGATCTAGCCAAACAACAAAGTGCATTAGAGAACCATACTCTACCCCAGGACTTGAAAGCAGTATTTACAGCAAACTGTGCACTCTCACTGACTGAGAGTTTCTTTCACACATAATTTTTTTTTCCTTTTTAAAAATATCACTTTCTTCCAAAATTGTGCCTGCATTTAAATATTTCAAAAGTAGATGACCCCAGTTTACCTGAGAAATACTGGGATCTGATGAGGACTGAGCAACTTTAACATGATTTTCCATATGTGATTTTGCTTCAACTACTGCACTATTTGACGTTCGTCTTGCTGGAATCACTGGAGGGATGACATTTTTACAATATTTACAACTTAGCTGTATGTATTTTGAATTAGTTTCACGCTCCTGCAAGAAGTCTATCACCTGGCAGAAGACAGGCAGGTAGGTATTCTGCTAAGAGAAAACACTGAGGCTTCTATGTGAAAGGTGTCTATTCTGTGCTTCATGTATGTTTCAAAGACAAGTTGTCACCCCTAAACATAATTGAACATAACCAAAAAGCTTAAAAATACAGACACATTAACAGAAATTTTTATTTAACACATAACTAGACCCTTAGTGCATCTTTTTGAAGATGGTAGTAAAGAACTGACAAGTTATAATTTCTTCACAAAGAAGCTATTAGCCTACTTACACCTAAAATGTCAGGATGCAAACATAAAAATTACCAGAGGGAAACATTTCCTCCCGAGACTGTTTTAGCCTCCTTCGTTCTCTTGCTGACAAAGGCCGCTCCTTCAAAAGAAGTTAATTTGGTTTTAATTAGCAATCATCATAATGACTTTTGTTATCTAATCACCTAAAAAGCAAAAAATCCTTTTCAACTGACATGGAAAGGAGAGCTAGTAGAGTAGAACTTCTGATCATCTGACAAATGTTTAATTACTTATTACAAAATGGTCTTGATCAATGAGACTAATACTGACTCTAGAGAAGGAGCTTCTGACCTCCATGATTCAGCAAGGCATCTTCTCATCCCACTGACCAGGTGCTTCACAGGACTTCTATCAGGTAGGAAGCTATTATACATTTCTTTACTCACTGTGCATACACTCAGAGAACAGACTGCTCAGAAGGAAAGACTGACAAAAATAAGCTGACACAGTATTCAGCACTAACCTTTGCAATGGCACCTTGACTGGTTTTGGCGTTATTTACAGATGCAGAGGTTTCAGCACCACGCTGCTCTGCACACCTCTGTGCTGTCTCTGCTTTCATATCAGAAGGAAAAGGTAAAGGTCGAGGAGCAACTGTTCTGAACTTGAAACAGAAGGGAGCAAGAATTTGTACCGTTTTTATTTGAAGCACTCTGTAATCTAGAAGACATTCTTGCATGGTAAGACTGGATGCCAGAGATTTTGGATCCTACTGTAACCTCTTTACACCTCTCAACTTCACCCCTCCCTCTCCAACAACTCAGCTTCCATCCACTTCCCTTCTCTCTGTCCCTACATCTTGTCCACTATTTTTTCAGCCAATGCCTTTGCAACCCTCAAATACAAAACCCTGAGAGAAAAAACAGGCTATCAATCACCAGTCTCCCCCTTCTCTATCCTCATACAGCCAAGTGCCTTTCCCCAGAGAAAGCTCTCTGCTCAGTGACAGGAGCCCTGTCTCACATGCATGCCAAGATTTTCTTCCTAGAGTCTGCACTCATAAGCTCAGGGCAGCCATTACACGTGTCTGTTCTGAAGTACAAGGAATCTGCTACCCACTACAAGCAGCCTTATCCACAACGGTCAGGAAAGGTACTGCTATATATTTTGTAGTCACAGACAGTGAGAAGTCCTGATGGAAACTGCCAGGAAAGATTGTAGCACGGCAAAGCCCACAGTTTACTGTGTTTCCTCGCATCCGCCTGGCACACCCACCTCACACTTGTGAGGGTTATTGAGATTTTCAAAGATTTACACAGACAGCTTCTAATTTACACAGACATCTTGCATGTTCTGCATTTTGTTACCAATGAAGTTATACAGATCCACGTGAAACAAGAATTAAACAGCATTAAAAACCTGACCCTTTTTAAAAAAATAGGTCCTATTTTCAAAGAGCAAAAAAAATGCAGGCATCTTAAGAAAAAGGAAATTTGGTTTTTAGTATCTGCACCTCCTCTGAACAGACTTCAGCCAGCTCTCTTCTCTTCTGCCGTCGCTGCCGTGACAGAGAGGGTTCACTGACAGAACTATGAGGCTGCAAGTGAGAGGCAATTTTTTCCTGAGCATCACGCGAAGCTCCATCACAGATGCTATCCTAATAAGTAAAAGCATTTTTAAAAAATATAGACATGCCATTTCCATATTTACACTTACACACTTTTCAGAAAAAATAAAGCCATACAGTCCACTTTACTATTTGGACTGCATCCACCTTAACACATCACAGCTAGAACCACAATAAAGTCTTACTCGAATAACTACCTGAAGTATCAGAATTTTTAAGCTACTAAACCATCGAAGAAGGACACTTACCTGAATCACAACAGGAACAGACGGTGCTAGCAGCTTTTCAGTAGAATCCAAGCTCTACAACAGATAATGATTTCTCATTAGAAAAGTGGGTAGAAAATGTCATTATAGACCAAAATACAATGAGAAGACAATCACCACTTATTAGCTCCCCATCCAAATCAGGTCCAACTCAAAATTAGCCAGGCCTATTTAGAACATAGAACAAGGACGTTACAAAACTATACTTACCATCTCTCTTTGCAGCTGGAAAACTGTCGTTCCCTGTAAAAACAGAATATCCATCGTGTACATGCAAGCCTAGAACTACTGCACCATGTTTCCTTTGCAAATCTGAAGCCAAGACTCCTAACCACTCATTAGTATCTCATCATCTCAATAATTGCATCAGCAGCATCTCACTTTGACAGAAAAACGTGTGCAGCAGCTCTCTAAATTTTAAGAGCTGGCCATTAGTTAAACCTATTTCAGTGTCTACTTCAACTAGGCATAAATGCATTACCAGGTCAGTTTGCTTTTGGTCTTTTGATACAGGCTGCAGGAGTTTCAAAGTGTCACCATCTTCTTCTATAGCATCAACAGAAGACTGCTTAGACTCAGTATTCTCAGCTTTAAAAGCTTGCTTTGCTCTTTGCTGTAGTTCATCTTCCTTAATCACTGGCCCACCAGATGTTATTTTAGAGTTCCCTGGAATATTTAAATTCTTTGCTTTATTATCCTCTGGAATATACTCGCTGTCACACTTCTCAATTCCATACTTTATCCTTTCAGATGGTAAGATATCAATATTCACTTCACTAACTGTAGCCAAGGAGTCTCCCAGGTTGTTCAAATCATTATTGCTCAGTTTTCTTTCCAGCTCAAAAGCTGGTTTCTCTGAAGGACATAATTTGGTGGCTTTGTATTTGATGACGCAATCTTCTTCATTCTAGAATTAAAAGGAAAACAAAAAAAACTAATTACCTTTTGAGTATGATGCAAATATGAAAGAACAATCTAACAAAAATCATTAACATACCAGAGTTCATAAACTGCAATGAAATTATGATAAATAACAGACTGAGAGCCTCAAAAAAGCCCAGCCCACATTTTTAAAGAGATACAGACTGTATTTGCGCAGGACCTATTTTCAGGCATTGGTTTATACACATGAAGTACACCTAGACCATAAAAGAAAAGTTGTACTCCCTTGGCTCTTCCATAAGGGAGAAGCCAACAAGTACCAACAGTTTTTAAGATGTACTACACCATATACATTTGGTATTTCAGCACTGAAAGGCAGATATAGCAGACTCATCACAGAAAATAAAAAACATGTACAAAATTAACCATTACAAAAGACTTTTTCTAAGCGCTGGAAAGAATTCCAACAATAAAGAATTTTTGGTTGCAACTATAATCAACTTTTTCCAGTCAAAAGCACATATTTAAAAATTATTACCATTTGTCATCAAATGTTTGACCTCAAATACTCCATTAGTAATTCACAGTGACCCACAGATGAAAAACTGGATGTTAACACCTTATAGTTCAGACATTACAATTAGTTTCACTGATCCACAGCTGTTTATTTACTTCCATGCTTGTCTAAACACAATTCCTTCTTTAATATGAATTTTACACATTGCTAAGAATCAGATCTATGTTCTCATGAACACTCAAGGCACTTCTTATAAAACTGAGTTTTTTCTCTAGGAAAAGCAAGTGGGTTTTGTTTCGTTTTTTTAAAAGAAAAAAAATATCTGTATCTCACAACTTTGTATTTCCTGGCTTCAAAGGAGTGATTCTGGTGTGTAACATTCCTGCTATGAGATTCATTCTTTACTGAGACCACAGAACAAGGATCTTTTGGCTTGGAATTCACTGTTTTCTTATGACTTCTGGATGCCTTCCTGTAAAGAAAAGAAAAGTTGCTCATTCAATCACCATCAATAAAACTTTAAGACATTTTGTTAGATTATACTAATTTAAACAAAATCCACTCCACTAAACAGCTTACATAAAGATACTGGGAATGTTCAACAGACTGTACACTACATACCTATTTTCATTTCTGTAAAAGGAGCTGAAAAAACACCATTCAGACTCTGCCTGCAATGTATACTTGTTCTGCATAGCACTAATATCAGTGCTATCCAGAAGCAGTAAAAGACTTGACTAAACCTGACAAAGAGAATTATATCAGTGAATATTAAAAGGAACTTGGCATTACACCTCTCAGCTGATAAATGGCCTCAAAGAACCATACAGAAAGATGTGTATTTTCTATCATTTCCTTGAAGATATTGGTGGTACTTTTTTTAAAACTCTCTGGATAAGATGTGCAGTTCTAATCATTGCACAGTTTTATTCTGCATTTTCAGAAAAAAAACTTAGTTTCCATTCTAACTCCCTCCTGTTTCTCCAAGAATCTAAAGAAACGCTTATGTTCCTATGCCTTGTAACTGCAAATAATAGAACTTATTTTATCCTGCTACAAAAAATAGGAAAAATTGTAAAACAAAGACCACAATAACGTGAATATTTCGCACAGAATCACTCAAATGGAAGTATCTTACGCCTTTGTGGCTTCCAAAAACAAAGAAATTTGGTGCTTGATATACGGCTGTCGTAGTATGCTTTTCACACTAGGTCTTTCCTCGGGTTTTTTACTGAGCATAGTTCGTATTATTTCTACCAACTGTGGGCTGTAATCCTTTGGCATGGGTGGCAACTGTAAAAGGGAAGGGAATAGTCTGATATTATTTAATATATTTGTTGTTAGGGGCTACTGCTAGATTATTTACATATGACAGTTATATTCAGCTACATACTTTGCATAAACAATAGTCCCATTGTTTATTTGCTGAAAGCTACTCAAGTGCTTAACATGAAACAGAATACAGAATTCCTAAGTGTTTTCTCTAAGAAATGTTCATAATTTTTTAATATCAGCAGTTAAAGTTCCATGAATAGGCTTAAAAAATTATACAAAATAAATTCATATTAACTTCATTATATGCCAAAGAAAGACAGATACTTAAATAAGCTAGTCATACCTAACAGGAAAATGGCATCACATGAATAGTGATTTATTTTTTTGCACAATGTTTAAATCAGAATAAAATTAAGAAAGTAAGCCACCTCAGAACTTTGAAAATTAATCAATACACTAGTTACACAAAAGGGTAACAAGGAACTCTAGCAGTACCTACAAATCGTAACTCCCTGTGTCTGATACTCCATTGCATACCACCATGAAGTCTTACAACATGCATGATGATGCATGTAACGTGCAAAATATTTTTAACTCCATGCAATATTTTTGATGATAATAATATAACCTTCAAGTTATATACAGAAAATCCAAGCACAGATAAAAAAAAGTTTATAAGTTTTTACCTTTCCTTCAATAATTCGATAAACCAAAGAGTTCATGTCTTTAGCGTTAAAGGCATGTTTCAGTGTAGCCATTTCATAAACGCAGCAGCCTAATGCCCAAACATCAGACTGAAAAAAGGGGAAAAAAAAAAAGTTTGGGGAACTTTTTGTTAATTGTAGTTTATCTTCAGACTTAGTCACATGCTTTCAAAGAGGCCTTTAATGACAATGAACTATTAAACTCCATTGCAAACTTTTGGCTTCAGTCTTACTCTTTTACTTTTGATCAACAATTATTTTCTTCCAAATATCACCAGATTTCTCTGAAAAGTGTAGGAAGCTGCTGTTTGGAGCGGGTTTGTTTTGTTGGGTTTTTTTAAGTACAATATTGATTCTAACTGGCAAATGAAAATATTTTGATTTTTCATTGGAAGAACAGCTTCCCCTCAGCTCTTGCTCATTGCAGACACTCATATTCATGGTGTATGTGGCTTGCAGCAAGAGCTGAACAAGTATACACGAGCACATTTGCTTTATTTTGTTGTATTTAAAATTCACAGCAACACTGCTTACTTCTCTACTTAAAATTTCTTTTTGTTTAATGCTGCTGTTACATCTAATACAAACTTCTAAGAGTAAAGCTTCTTTCTGTTATATAATAAATTTAGAAAATGTAGCTATCTAACATAGACTGGTATTTTTGTTTATATTGGCCTGCTGTGATAGGTACAGGCAGGCAACGTGCTGAACACCTTGGCTGTGCTAACTCATCACGTGCTATGAATTCCCACTTATTGAAGCAAACACAATTCCAGAAATAAAGGTTCCTGCCAATCTCTCCCCTATTTTTTTTTTTGTCTTTGGGGACGTTAAAGAGTGTTGGAAGCAGTAAGAACTTAAAAACAATAGATAAGATTGTAAAGCTCTCAGACAAAGCAAGGTGCCTAATGAAATAGAAACATTTGCATTAACATACTCTACCTTGTAGTTGTAGGGTTTGTTAGAGAAGAGTTCGGGGCTCATGTAGTATGGTGTGCCTATGAGAGTGCTGGCCATGTCACACTGGTTTTCCAACACTCTGGCTATTCCCAGATCACCCACTTTGATTATATTTGTTCGTGTCAGAAAAACATTTTGAGTTTTAAGATCTCTGTGCAGAATGTGCTTTTCATGTAAATACTGGGGGGAAAAAAACATACAAATAGAGTTAAGTAACTCCTAATTGGTTCTTCTGCACTGAAAAGTAAAATCACGTTACACAGGTCAAAGAGGGAAAATGCAAATACAGAAAAGACATATGCATCATTATCAAAGTTAGGAGCACCCATGCTAAAAACAGTATCAGTGAATTAATATTAGGAATGCCTTATACAGGCACGGCCCCAAAACTTGGCACCGCTTTAGCAAAATCTCCCTGTGTGGCTCTAACACGCCAGCAGAAGAGAGGAAATACAAACGTAAAGACAAGACTTCAACTCACTTTCAGTGCCTCCATTTCTTGACAATCATTTCTTAGTCTTAAGCATAAAATTTCGGTAGAAAATACAATGTAAGTTTTGTGTAAACAGGGAAAAAAATTAGTCTTTTAATAAAACCAACGGGCAGTACTGTAGACTTGCATACGTCTGATCACAACAGGCAACGTTAAAGATCGAATTTTCTGTCCAATTTCTTATTTCTTAGTGTTAACTTTTATATCTGGTCTTTATTACAGTAACAATTGCCTTTAAAGTCTGATCGCCTCCAATTACTAAATTTTAACAGAGTGAGATAAGATTTAATAGAAATCATTAATTAGTAGTCAAAGCTTACCATTAAAAATCACAGCAAAACCACAGAATACAAAATGCTTCTGAAATGACTGTGGTTTTTTTAAAACTACATTTTGTACATTTAATCTAAAATTTCAAACCAAAGAAACATTTCAAACTAGCATTACAAACATCCTGGAGGTTACCACTGTTTACCTCTGTGATACAAAGGTGTAGACATAAAATGTCACAGCAATTTCTTAACTAAAATAGTTAATTTGACTGCAATGACCTGTGAACATTTTTAATGTACTAATAACCATTGTAGTTAGATGCTAACCATGCCAAACTGGAATTCAGACTGCAGCCTAACGGTGGAATTTTTCAATGCAGAAAGAGCCAAATTAAATTTGTATCTGAAGGTGACAAAGCTGTAAGTTATTTTACCTGTAGTGCCATAGCAATCTGGACAAACCACTCCACCACCTGATTCTCAGGCAAAAGCTTGCCCTTCTGCTCTTTAAGTTTGTGATACAGATCTCCTCCCTCGCAGAAGCCCATAACAATATATAATAGGCCATCTTCCCCCTGCCAGGACTCTCTGTAGGTGACTATGTTTGGGTGTTTCAACTGGGATAACAACTGTGCCTCTTGTTCTGCTGCTTTCCTCTCTCGGACAGATGCATTTTTAAGGTTTAACTTTTTGATGACATACTGTAAAAGAAATGGCAAGGTATAACATAAGAGATTAAAATAAATATACAGAAGCCCTAGGGAATTCCCCAAATCTAAAGGAAATACAGTATTTGAAACCTCCACACATTATTCTATATGGAGACTGCAATTTGTCTAGCAGTTATACATCATTTCTACCATTACACTGTGAAAAAGGAGAAAGCGTGGTTATTCTGTTCATCTCCCTGAATAAAACTGCACAGGAGTTTTGTGGTGTTTGCTTTCTTTTGACTAATGTTCGCATTTATCTTTTTTTCCCCAGCTCTCTTTCTCCATGTGTGTCATTTGCCTCCTAAGCCTGAAATACCTGTTCATGCATCACAGTTACTCTCAAAACAGGCCATTTCAATAGCAACTTTAAAAATATAACATTAAGGAAAGTATGCAGTCATATGCAAATAATGGCAGTGGATGTCTAGGACAAAAGTCACCTGGCTAGACTTAATTTGTTCTACTCTGCTAGGAAACCAAACCTAACCCCTTTCATTTTATTTTAAGGAAAAGAGAGAGAAACTCAAGAACTAGCATCTCACAGCTCCACCAAACATAGATCACACATTCCAAGATCAAAAGAATGACTAAAAACCTCAGTTTCAAGGCTTAGATTACAAATTCCCCATTGTCATATTCACAAGAAATACACAGCTGAATTGCTGAATGCACAAAATAACGCTGCTGAACTCTTCAGGTCTGTTCACTCTTTTCTTACAAAACTTGTACCTGGCAGGAGACCCCCAAGACAGAACTGACTTGGGATTAATTGATATGTACAACAACTCTACAAAACAGTGAAGCATGGGAGAACAGGAAAAAAGCTTCTATCAAGAAAAGGAAGGTAGCAAGTGATGCACCTGGAGGGCTGGTACAGTTAGGGGTACATTGAGAAAATACTTTCACAAACACCTGAGAGCAGACACAATTTACTTTTTAAAAAACTTGCCTTAAAACAGATTATCTGTTGCATTTAGGAGTTTCTGCATATGCAGGCTTAAACTTACTCAAGAAGAAATTAACTACTCCTGGTCATACTGAAAGAGCCAAAAGGTCTTATGCTCATTTCTAAATTTCTTTTACTCTGTTTTAAGATGGGTTATGAATTTTTTAAAACTACACATGAAAGCTGCTATTTACTACCCTAATATGTATTACACTGAACTTACTTCTACGAAATGTCAGGCTCTAGAAAAAGTATAATTAAAGCTCAAGATGAGACAATAAAATCCATAGTACACGTTCATCACACAGAGCACCAATATTTAGGTCTGATCTGCCCCCCTTCCTGATACAAGTTTTGTGGTAATCACTTTCAGGGCATCATCCTTCTCTAGAACAATCAGACCCTGGTATACACCTGACCACATTCTTATCTGGAGAGCTTTTACATTGAAACATCTCAAAAAAAATTTATTTATTCAATTTCAGTGTCCTTGGCAATTGCTTAGGGTGACTACTTCCAGGTTGGCCCTATTACTTTAGCTCAGCACATTCAATTAGTGTTGAGGAAGACTGCTCCCCTGTATACCAAGGCAACCAATTATGCAGAAATCAAGAGCATCTTTTGATTTTGTATTTCAGAGGTCTGCCATATATTAGACAAGCTCTTCAATTCTTAAAACCTGTGACAATACACAGCCCCCAAGAGCAATATAACAAAACTAATGGCGTACAGCATCACTCAAGTTTAACATAACATAGAAATGCTGTAACTACTGTGTTCTGTGTGACAAGCCAATCATTAACTGTATCCTTGGTCACGGAAACCAAAAGCTTTTAGCTTTGTATCAGCACCTATCTTTAGACAATATACTACTAAAATGCAAAAAAGCATATACATAGCCTAACTTTAAACATGGCATTGGTTATATTTGGTTTAATGAGCACGTTATCTTGGCAAGATTCCCATGAAGTCTATTACAATGCTCTTCCACCTTATCTGATACTGAATTGTGTACTAATTTAATTTTCTTTTATTTTTTTTTTTTTTATGTTTGTTTTAAAAATTTGGAGCCACTTGAACTTCTCCACAAAAAAACCCCAGCACTCTGTTAACAGCAAATATACTTAAATAAAGTATTTATTTTGAAGAAGACGTAGCACTATGTAAGCCACCAGAAAAGAATCTCTGCTACAGAAGTTCATAAAAGTTGGCAAAAGATGAGACATGGCAAAACACATCAAATATTTAAGATAAAATAACAACGATAAGGAAAAAAGGCTTTTGCCAACGTTAATGATCAGCAGCATGACAAAGAGGTGAAATCCAAGGACTTGTATACGGTTGAAAGTCACCTTAATGCACTGTTTACTTTTAGGACAACAAGATTAGCAACTCTTTGCAGACATTGGACTATGCACTGTGGTGACTGGCCTGGGGGGAACAAGTGCTACCATCGACCCACAGGTTGCTGGGATTCACTTCGGATTCCAGCCTCATCCCTGCCTTCATCCAGAAGGCACGCATCCTCTGATGACCACTGGGCACAAACACTTCTCCCATCAGCTCTAGTCAAATCCTGGGCACAGGGCTCATAAGATTTCTGCAGTACTGGTCTGTGGATGTTCTCTGTCCCCATTTCTTTATCCTCTTGCATTTGCTATCAAACACATCTGCTTTGGCCAGACAAGACAGGTTATTTCAAATTTCCAACAAAAAGGCAAAGAAAAAAAAATGCGTACACTTAAATACTGACAATAACCAAAATTTTGCCAAGTTCTGCCACAGCTGATGCAGCAAACACAAAACCTGTCTTCCCCCAGCAGAGCTGATGCCAGCAAAAGCCAACACCAGCTGCTTTTTCCATCCTTGCTATCACTTTTATCTTCACACACGCACAGCTTGAAGAGGCTGCACAAGCAGTAACAAACCAAGGGCAACCTCTTCTGCTTCACGCTAAAAAAAGCAGGCTGTATTTTCCTGTCACCCAAAGGAATACCAAACCTAGGCTTTCCTCCCCAAAACACAGCATTAAATGTCTTAAAATACACAATAAGCAGTTTTATTTAAATGAAGAAAAAAAAAAAAGAGTGAGGATTTCGGGGGGTTGTTTGTTTGGGGGTTTTCTGAGATTAAAAAGTGTGTGTGTGTGGATGGGGGGCGGGGGAGGGGGGTGCGAAATCTTGCCACACGTTAATAAAAGTCTTATAGATAAGGGACACCAGGAATACCTCGGCAGGGACCTGGCTGCAGTCGCACCCCAACGCCAGGCCACGGCCACGGCTGCACCCCGACACCGGGCTACCGCCCTGCTCGTAGCCGGGGCTGCCGTGAGGGCCACACACAGGCCAAGGCCGGGCCACAGGTCGCACACCCCGCGCAGGCCCCGGCCCCGGCCCCGGCCGCAGCGCAGGCCCCGGCCCCGGCGGCACCCCCGGCCGTTCTCCCCTCACACCAACCCGCGGCCGCAGCCGAGCGCCCTAACGCCCAGCCCCTCGCTACCTGCTTGCTGTCCTGCTGGTGCCGCACCAGGCTCACCTCCCCGTAGCTGCCCTTCCCCACGGCTCGGAGGAAGCAGTAGGCAGCCAGGGGCATCCTCCCGCCGTCCGGGCCCGCTCAGTGCCCGTCAGCCGGCGCCCCCGGGGCCCTCCCCCCTGCCATAGAGCGCGGCGGAGCGGCGAGCAGAGCGGCGAGCAGAGCGGGCGCCAGCGCTTGGCGGGCTGCGGCGGCCGCTGGAGGCACGGGCGGGGCGGCCATGTCGCGGGGGCGCCGGGAGCCTGAGGGAGGTGTGAGGCAGGCGCCGAGCGCTCGTCGTGAGGCTGCCGTTGCCTCTGGTCACAGCCCGTGCCTGAGGAGACCCGTGTGCTGAGCCCCGAGAAGGCCGGGGACAGCCCCGCGGGCAGCCGTGTCACAGCGCCCCACCACAGCCCACCGCCCTGCCCAGCTGCCCCTCACCTTTGGAAGGGGCAGAAAATTGCGTTTTAAACTCCAGACTGGTTGAAAAGGAGCCTCGGAGCCTATGCTGTGTCCTTCACAGGCCTGCGCGTGTCAGAAAGCCGACTGCGGCACAGAGAATACCCCAGATTCTGTAGGCTTGGATGTTTTGTTATCACCAAGCATTTAACTCCCAGTCCTCAAGGTTTGCGTTTCATGTAACAGAGGAGATGAAATGGGTTGAAAAAATTAAGAGAGAATTAACACTGTTCAAGGTAACGAATAAAACGGGCCTTCAGCAGCGGGCTGTGCAAGGTGCAGGACCGTGGGAGCTGGAACCGGGGTTTCAGCAATGAAGGTGAATAAGAGAGGGTGTAATAAGAAGTTTTAGACTAGTTGGGACACAGGTTAAATAATGATACCTAAACCGTGCACCTGAGTGATAGACTGGATTACAGGAGGCAGTTTTTGAAGAGAAGCATAAATGGGTTAGGAGACTGCAAGCTCTGTTACAGCTGCAATACATTTGAGCCAGGGACAGGCTTTAAGAAAGAGTTAGAAAGATGACGGGTTTCATTTGGAAAAGTGGGTCTGGAGCAGAGATCATTCTCAGTTGCCTGTGCAGAAATGGCTGTTGAATTTCCATTTGGAGATACTACATAGTAGAGACATTGCTGAAATATTCTGTAAATACTGTAACAGTATTCTGCAGATTATGCAAATTTTAAAATCAGTATTTGATTTTTCCCAAACGCCTAATGTTTAATCCCACTGTTCATACTGGGTTATATATTAACTTTTGGTAAACAAAGCATTATATATATTTATGCATATCGTTCAAATTGGAACCTTACTTTTTTCCAGAATGGAAACCCACCTACTGCTTTGTGTTTTGTTACTGACTCCTGCCTTTGCATCATCATCCTTTTGGGAAACACATGTCAGGAACATCAAGGTAAGTAGTCAACCATGTATGGGGCTCCTGTTCTTCATAGATTAACTTCCTGGCCTTTACCAACATTTATCAGAGAGTTCACACAGTGATGCCACCAGGAGCTTTGTGATCTCTGTTACCAGTGAACACAAGATCACACTCGGGGCTTGAATTAGTTTACCTCTAATCAGCCTCAGTTTTAAATCAGCTCTGAAGAGGCTCTCCTATCTCTCTTAAAAGCATCACTTCGTTTTCCCTGTCATCACCACATAATAGTAAAATGGTTTAGCAGTCATATTTAAATGTGTAAAACAGTTGGTGCTGCCAGGGAACTGACTAGCACCTGTGAAGCAAGGCAAAGTATCAGTGAAAAGAGGCCTCCAGGAAGCAGAAAACAGAGATGTAACATGGTATCCAGATAAATATGTACACTACCCAAATAACATGGTAGAATTTTTCTCAAAACATTTGCATGTTAGCATAACATGAAATATATATCTGCCCCTTAAAGGGGCCATTCTGGTTTTGACTGGATCCCCGAGTAAAGCAGTGCTGCCTGATGTTCTGCCAAATATGCTTCATTGAAGTTGACAGCCACTACTCCTCACCTCAATAGATTATTTTCCTCTCTCTCAGTAGTTACATACTATGGAAAGTTACGGAGAGCAAATCTCTCTAGGGAGCATTGTATATTGCTGCGAGGAACAGGACAAAGCAATTTACTGTCAATTTCTGTTGATTAGATTATGGTCTTTGCCAAGACTTTTTCTGTGAAAAATCAGGATAATACTATATCTAACTTTAAAAAAACCAGCCTGAGATTTATGGCTGCAAATTGGAGATGCCATGGATTCTTATTTAACCATTATGTAGCCCTGATATCATTTAGCTTTGTCCTCCCAACTACCACACTACCCGTTCTTTGTATGTCTTGCAATGCTAAAAACCTTTCTAAGTGGAAAATGACCAAGTTGTGGTGCAATGCTTCATCCGTACATGCAGAAACACTACAGAAAAGTCAGCTGATTCTCCCAATTTTTTTTTATATACTTTATATTATTTTGAACGAGGAACCCAGAGAAATATACACTGAATTTTTGGCCGGACTCTTACAAGCCTCCCCCAAAACCTTTGCATTACCATAGATATATTATAGTGTCTTGAAAAAAAACTCCAAAATAAAAAAAAATAATTCTGTTTCACTTTCCAACCTGTAAAACTCCTATGAAAGATTAAAAGTACTGGAGACGTGTATCTGACTTGATACTTTATTGTGTCTTTACCCCCCTATTCGGTGGGGCAGGTAAATATGCTTGCACAAAATATAACCCATGAGGCTCTTAGAGCCAAAAGAGATAAGGTATTTGCAGCCAAGCTTACGGGAACAGAGTTACACAAGCTGTTATTTTAACATGATGCAGTATGTATGTTCTAAGCCTGTTTTCTCTTTCACAAGAGAACATGGTATTTTTGTGGAGCTTCTGATCTTTGCACCTTCTTTTAGAGCAAATATGCAAAAAAAAAGTTCTAACAGCTTCCCCGCCCCCCCCCCCCCCTTGATGCAACCTTTCATAGTTACTGCCTCTCCTCTGTGTAAGCCTGCTGAATGACCATCTTACTATTTTCGTTAAAATGGGAGTCTGCTGGAGTCAAACAGGAAAAATTTAGGCACAAGTCTGAAAGTGTACAGATGGGTCTGACTGATAGTTTGGATAGTGTATGCAACTGGAAAAAAGTGTACAAACTTGGGTTTTTTTATGCTTTGATAAAGCCTCCTTTTTTCTTCCAAAAGGAAATTAGTTTGAAAAGGCAAAATATATACCACAGGACCCAGAAGTAGGAATTTCCAAGGAAAAGATGCCACCCTCAGGATGAGATACTCTGTTTTTATTTTGATGTCACCACACAGCCAACCTATGCTCAAGGAAGCCATATTAAGAGATTTTAGTCTGTTCTTTAGTCTCAACAACATTTAAATATCAGTGGCACTGAGCATTCAAGTCTCTTTTCCTCTCACTCTCCCCTCATGTCTCAGATGGTCCATTACTGTTTTTCAGCTGAAAGAAGAGAACTTCTTGTGTCACTTCAGCAAAATACAAAATCAGCAACATTCAAAATTTAACATATCTTTCAAACCCACAGTATTTAAAATACACTAACATCAATTGAAATCCAAAAGATTCACCAGAACTGTGAACGCTCTATAAGCAAAGTAATTATACCTGCCTCAGATGCCTTTACTTGCTCTTCCCTCAAAGTTACTTCAGTTTTCTAATAAAGACCTTTCTCAAGCTTTCCTTCTCCTGGACAATTTATTTGGACTTGGAAGCAGAAGGTAACTACATAGGTGCCAAGTGATTTATTTCTAAATGCAGCTTTCCTACCGTAGTCATGATTTTTTCCTCTGTTTTTCTCTTTACAGAAGCGAAACGCTGATAATGACTTGGTGAGTAAAACCTGGTTTTGTCCAGGCTACCGAGAAAGATGTATAGCGACAAGTATGTTCTTACTGCATTCACATGTTTCTTTGAGTCCAGTCTGAGCAAATGGATATTTCTGAGTGTGTAGGATGAGGGGAGTAGCCCACAGTTGCTTGTTTTAGGCAGTTGGACTAACCAGACAGTTCTTTTCCAAGCTCTGATGGAAACTCCTGGACAAGGAAAGAGAATGAGCAAAAGATTTTTAACCTTGTTGTATTAGAATAAATAGCAAAGTTGTTTGAAGTCAACTCTATATCTCTAGCAGACAACCATTCTATGTTGGCTTTATTTTTACTCTTATGTTGCAGTTATTTCTAAGGAAGGTAAGAGACCTCACCTGTGAGGCTGATTCCACTGGGCACCTGGACTCCAGCAATGCTTTAATTCTTTGGAGACCTTCTTAATCAACCAGTCAGAGATCAGGCCCACTAAAAAACCTCCAAGGTTCTTTCCAGTGCTGGTTTTGCTGCAAGAAACAGACCTTGTTGCAGAGTTGCCCAAGGAGTCACATTTGTTGTTACCTATGCTTTCATACAGTGTCCAGCAACATTGTAGCTGAGCATTCCAAGAAATTAAGTATTGCCCTACCCATTTCCTTGTTTAAATGAGAATGAGCCTCAGTAGTGAAGAAGTTAAGAGTAACATAAAATGGAATTTTGAGACGCCTGGAATTGTTTAGGTCTACTTGTAAACAGGATGACTACCTATATCCCTGCTGTAGATATCATCCACTCGGCTGATAATTACAGTCACTAATACAGTGAGGCAGCAGTAGGCTGTTGTGCTTTTTGACTAACCATAAAAAAAGTTACAGTCTCAGTAGAGAAAAAAATTATTCTTACAATGTGAGTATCTTTGCTGTGGTGGTAGTATTTTGTTAAAGAGGCTATGTGTCACAGCACTCTCAAAACTAGCCAGCTGCAACAAGGTCTTTTACCATCACATACCAGCACACTCTTTGTGCCAGTCCCTCTGCTGCCTTCCCCTAGTCTCTCCTTATCCAGGGCACACACGCTCTCTCTTCTCTCTGCCTCAGCTGCTCTCTCCATTGGCTCTCAACCCCTTAACAGAACCAGCCACAGCTGCACCTTGTCTACATCAGCCAACCCACCACCCCAAAGCCAGCCCACAGCTGTATATTATCAATGTTAATTAACCCAGCTTCATTCCTCTACAATTCCCATTCCCACCCCCACCCCCTTTTCAACATTTCATACCTCATGTTTTTAAACAATCATTACAACCTTTTTACAAATAAACTTTTCATGCAGTCCTCTATAATTCCTCTACACCTATGGTTATAACTTGTGGGATAACACTGTGATGGCAGTGTGGTAGATATCCAAGGAAACCCAGTAGGTCTTTCCTGTTTTGCTTTGGAGTGATAGAATGTTCTGCTGCAATTAGTTTTAAAAACTGTGGTTATGGCTGATCAACACAATCATCAGTGTAACAGCTAGCTCTTCTTTTTTCAATTTACAGGTTGTCAACGGGATAGAAATCTACAGCATGAAAATTGATAGTAAAATAACTTCCCGATTTGCCCACAATGTCATCACCAGTCGAGCTGTCAATCGTGGAAATGTGCACAAAGAAGTAGTCTTTGATGTTGAACTCCCTAAGACAGCCTTCATTACCAATTTCAGCATGTGCGTAATTTTGACGTTATTGTTGGAGAAGACTAAAAATCTGTGCAAATGCAACTGGGAGAAACTGAACCCAGTTGCTCATTTTTACATTACCATTTGATAGATTTCTAAATGCCTCCTGGGCAATTTTCTGGGATTACTAACTTGACACGCAAGACACTTGGAGAAAGGCAAACATTGGCACATCTATAAAAAGATGACAAATTTTCAATTATTTCTTTTCATCATCATGGACCTTAGGGAATAGGGGATCTTCTCTGGAGCTCCATTTACCTTTTCCAAAATACCACTTACCCTGGTGTTATCAAACCAGTTCCATTGCTTTATTTCCCTGATGGCATTATAGCTTAATTTTTCTATTCATTGAAAAACCATATTTGAATGAAAGGCAGGAAATAGAGATAATTATTCCTTTACATTCATACCTTTAGTTGCAGTAACATGCAATTCTCACACCATTATGAGATTTATTTCAGTTTAAACAAGTCCATCTCTGCTAATCACACAATGCCTGTTTTATTTCCAGTGAAAAGAAACAGTAGCTTTTAGAGCACAAGTACTCTTAATGCATGCTAGAACTTTTATTATAGGATGAGATGAATCCCCTATGAGAAATGCCTGTTTAATTGTGTAGGGAATCTAAGAATGAAATGCTCTGCTGTGGACACCTACACTTGGACCAGTGATTCATCTAGAGAGGCCATTAGATGAGATGAGATAGTCAAGCTGCTGAAGTGTAGGAACATGGCAGGTGTAAGTAGTGTTGCTATCAGCCCTGTTTTGATCTAATTAATTCTCAAAGTAAACATTTGTTCACATTCTCTTAAGATACTGAGCACAGAGCTCTTCATTCCAGCTAAATTCACTGAGAAGACTAGCTTCAGTGAAGGTGCTCAAATCTTGGCAATATCATATTCCTGAAGTGCGTTTTAGCAAGCCAATCAATAACCAGAGAATTCCCTGCAGTAACGTGTCATGTATTGGTACAAATCATTCAGCTAAACTAGGACTTTTTCATCTGCAGGACAATTGATGGTGTCACTTATCCTGGAATTATAAAGGAAAAAGAAGCTGCAAAAAAGCAGTACGAGAAGGCTGTTTCAAAGGGACAGACTGCTGGTCTTGTCAAGTAAGAATGATGTCTTGTGTGGGTTCCTCACCATCATCCCATAGCAAATTGTGAGACTGGAAATACTTTGTACTGGCCTGTTTCTGAAGTTTGCTTTTTATGGGACCAAGCAACAATCATTATGTTAAAGAGTTATTGTACTGTAGATTATGAAAAGGAAATGCAACTTCTGACTATGCAGGCAGTATCCATATATTATGAAAGACATTTTCTGAAGCTTTCACTGACTTTGTATGACCTGTTCCTGGGATTAAGCTCACTGGGAAACTTGAATAAATTCTACAGTTTGATTACGATTTTAGCAATAGATCAAAATTCCTAACTTTGTTTTACTCTTTTTTTGAAGATTATACTCCACCAACCAAAACAATAAATGTTGTGAAAGAGGATAAAGATATTCTTTTTCTTACTCACTTAAATACAGAGCTTCAGGAAGAAAAACTGAAAAATTCACAGTCTCAGTCAACATTAAAGCAGGCAGTAAAGTCACTTTTGAACTCACATATGAGGAACTGCTGAAGCGACAGTTTGGAAAATATGAGATGTTCATCAAAGTAAAACCTAAGCAGCTTGTCAAAGATTTTGAGGTAAATGGTAAACTGTATCAAACTGGACTGTAACTTCAGAGATGATGAAATTCTGTACATCCATTGAAAGCTGAGTACCATGGTCATTCCCATGGGTTCCCATGAGCTAAAGGGCCATGATAATATTTCTAATGAATCTTGTGGGGACTGCACACCAGTATGCTTTAGTGCAGGTTTTTATTGTAAGCTTGACAAATTGGCTCAACTACTAAGCCTCCAAAAGAAGCCATGTATGGAAACCTGAAAAAGCCGTTATGATGCCTTGAGGTAAAATAGAAGAATAATAGCTTTTACAAATGCCTTTCCAGCATAAACTACACTTTTCTCCCACTGCCATGAAACTACATAATCTTAAATTACAGCAATGCATATATCACGTTCTAGAATACTGCACCTTTTGCGTGACAAAACTTGTCTATATCACTCCTATCTGCCTTGATAAAACCCAGCTCTAAGGCACATTTTTTTCTCCTTTGTACGCCCAGAAAATGCTGTGTAAGAGTCATTACAAAACTCAACACCATAAATGTTTATGCAGCATTATTTTAAACCCACTATGGTAGAAGGCATACTGAAATATAGGTCAAAGTTGGGCACAACTCACAGCTAATGGCTGGGTTATATTTTTGAAGGACTATAATATTTATTGACATTTTTCAAAATTCCAGTATCTAGCTTTCGAACAAGTTACATTTCTATTAATGTTTCTAGCTTTATTTTTAATTTCTATGTGTAAAAAGACCTGTTTGGCTGATGGGGTGTCCACACAAGTGTGGATTTGGACTGTTATTATGAATTACAAAAGTAAGTTGTTTTGCTTTTATGAAAATTCCCCTGTCACATCTGTAGTTGCCTGTTGATACTCCTGTAAATGGCTATGTTTTTATATTGGGCAGTAATCAATGACAATGAATTTTCAATTAATATTTCAGATTGCAGTAAATATCTTTGAGCCCCAGGGTATCACTGAGCTGGAAGCAGAGGGAACATTCATCACCAATGATCTACAAAACATTATTAAAAAAACTTTTTCAGAGAAAAAGGTACAGTGGCTACTGCATTCCATAACTTATTACAGTTATAATTCTGAAATAATAATGTCAGTGGTAGCAATGGAAGTGAGAGGGGGAAAAAAAAAAAAAAAAAAAAGAGAAAACACAGTAAAGGTTAGTCTGAGCTCTGAATTCCAAGCTAGCAAGTTGAAGGCCATCTCCATGCCGTTCAGAAGCCAGGTAGCTGTTAGCATGGTGTTGTACCCAAAGGAGTAGGCCTTGTCCCACAGCAGTAGTTGGAAATCTGGATACTAAGACTATTTCTTACAGAAGAACCAAACCAGTAACAGGTAGTTTTCTCCTGTATGGAGGTAGCAGAATTCCTAAGACATAGTCTGCCCAACAACCTTATCAAAGGTGTCATTTGGAACAGAGGGCTGAACCAAGGAAGATGGGGGAGTAAATATATGAAGGAAGCTCTAGATAGCAGACTTCATCTATTAGTTACCCATCAAATACCTGTCACAGCACTATCCAAACTAGCCAGCTGCAACAAGGCTTTTACCACCCCATACCAGGTTAATTTCAGTAAGTAGTTCCCATGACTTGCCCTGGCACAGCTACCAACCCCCCACAAGGTTTCAAGAGTTCACCTACCAGCCATGCTGTTTCTCAGTCCTCTTCAGGTCAGCCCACCCTGCTTCTTTGTCTCTGCTGCATCTGGATTCTGCTTCTTCCAGGTCTCTCTTCATCCAGGGCTCCTCTTCCATACCCCTGAGAGCTATTTAACTGCTTAGCAGGAACCAGCCACAGCTGCACATTATCCATGTTGGCCAACTGGCCAACAGTTGCCCCTGAAGCAAGCCCACAGCTGTATATTATCAATGTTAATTAACCTGACTTCATTCCTCTACAATTCCTCTACAAATACCGATTGATATAAATTAATACCTACCTGATAAAACAGGTTATTTTTATGTGAATATCAATATACGAGTTTTTTTAAAAATGCAAACTTCTTTGTGTTCTGTAGAAAATTTGCAGCTCTCAACATTCAGATCTAATGACAGCTTTTCTTTTCAGGGGCATGTCTCTTTCAAACCAGCTCTTGATCAGCAGCGAACCTGCGCAAATTGCTCACAGTCTGTCTTGGATGGGGATTTTACTGTTAGATATGATGTGAAGAGACCAACTCCAGACAGTTTGCAGGTAAATCTGACAGCTGGGAATTTTGACCTGTTGAACCGCTTAGCTTGCATGGTAAATGTCAGGGAGCAACAAGGGATAACTGTTCCCTAAAGGACAGAGAGCTGAGTGTGACAACTCAACTGGCAGCCCAGGGGCTCTGCCAGCCATGAGCCCACTTCCTACAGTACCTGAGCACACAGACCCAGAGCTGGCAGTCAAATTCAACTGAGAGTCCAAGCCATTAGGCAACTCTGTGGTGATGAGGCAGCCCAAGGTCAAGGTGGAAAGTCAGTCTGCAGGGCGGAATCTAACTCAGTGGAGTCCATGGACAAGAACAGGTATGGCTGGAGACAGCTGGAGACAGGTATTCTTACAGCGTAGCTCAGGCAGGGACTAAAGGCCCAAGCTCATGCTTAAATGAAGCTCCTGGGCCCATGGACAGAGGTGAGGCTAGTCAGGGCCATTAAAACCTTGTTTTCCATTCAGGGGCTAGAAACTAAATAAAAGTAATTTCTTCTTTATCCATTTTATCTTTATAATATGCAAAATTTTATTTTTTTTCCTTTACATTTTATTTTTCAGATTGTCAATGGCTACTTTGTACACTTCTTTGCACCGACAAATCTTCCAAAGTTGCCCAAGAATGTTATTTTTATAATAGATATTAGTGGCTCAATGTCTGGAAGAGAAATACAACAGGTAAGTTCTTACATTACTATACAGTCCCAATAAAAGAGCCTCTGTTGTGATGGAAGGGACAGGATGGCTTATAGTGCATACACGCTGCCTGAGCTACACCAAGTGGTTTTATGTTGTGACCTTTCTAGTGCTCAGCACCATAAGTACTAGTTTGAAGTGTTAGTGTAGAACAGAATTCTATACATTTAGGCTATGTTTACTTACTCATAAATATTATTAGTTCAAAAGTCTCAATATCAACATTTCCAGAGAGTTCCATCACAAGTACTGAACAGCTCCAAAATTAAAATGTGTATACAGTATTATGTGCATTATCTATGTTATTCATTCTATCTCTTCTGGGAAGCAGCAGTTCTTTTTGTAGACAGGACTTCTCGTTCGCAGAGATTTCAGGTTTTGGTGCTGCATCAAGATATCCATGCTTGTTTGCATATGAACCTTTCTGCCAACCTGTACCCATTTCCCATCGCTTTCAATTTGCCATGCCATCTTACCTCAGTGTAAGCAATGATCCATGATGCAAGACCTGAGTTTTCTTTCAGCTAAAAAGATTTACCAGATGTAATTGCAACTGGCTGACTTCACTAGAGTGACTCTGAAATAGACGCAGACTGGCAAGGACAAAACAAGCTCAGAATTTTTGCAGGACATACTGTATAAAAGTTGAAAATATCCAAATGCTGAGACAGTCATGTAAAATCTGCAAGTGCCGATTTCATTAAATATTGAACCATACATTTAAATCTCTTTGTCTTATAGACAAGAGAAGCACTCCTAAAAATCTTAGATGACATTAAAGAAGATGACTTCTTCAATTTCATACTGTTTGGTAGTGATGTACACACCTGGAAAGAAACATTAATCAAAGCCACTCCTGAGAATTTGGATGAAGCAAGGAAGTTTGTTCGGAGCATTGACACTGAAGGCAGTAAGTACTTTACTGGACTTGACAATAAGTTGTTTTGTAAGTTAATTTGTCAATTCAGTCTGTGAAGACAATGCTACAGCTTTTTTTTTTTTTTAATTACTGGTGAGACAATCCTACAGTTGACGGCTGTATCAGAACGCGACGGCTATTTTTCCTTATGTTTCCAAAGTCCAGGTATTTTTCTGTCTAAATATCCTCCCGCTTGCAAACCCAAATATTTCATTTTCATACTGCAATGAGATCTCATCAGATTCCAGTGAAAAATGGGCCTGTATTTTGACTGTCTGTGCTGAAACCAGATTTCTATGTCTACCTTGCAGTGACAAATTTATATGGTGGTATAATGAGGGGAATTGATATGCTGAATGATGCTCATGAAGGAAAGCTTGTGCCCAAGAGAAGCGCTTCTATAATTATCATGTTAACAGATGGCCAACCAAACGTAGGTAAGTTTCTCTTGGATGGAATAATAGAGTGAGTTAACTAACAAAAAATGCAAATTGGCCTCCATCTTTGACTTACAGATGTTTGAATGATTTAAATGCTACTATACCAGCATTATACTACTAAACCAAGTTTTTGATAATGCCTCCTAAGAAATTCAAACAGACTATATGATAATTTTATCTATGAAGAAAAACCAAACTTTTTCTGGTTTGATGCAGGCATATCAAATACACAGGACATTCAGGCACATGTTAAAAAAGCCATTGAGGGAAAATATACCTTATACAATCTTGGTTTTGGCTATGGTGTTGACTACAACTTCTTGGAGAAGATGGCGCTGGAGAATAAAGGATTGGCTCGTCGGATTTATCCTGACTCTGATGCAGACATACAGCTCCAGGTACAGCAGTCACCACCTAAATTAGATGAGAGATAAATTTGGATAACTATACCAATGTTCTTATTTTGAACTAATCAAAATGTAATCTGTTATTGAGTTAATTAAAAATCTTCTGTAATCAGAATATTAGTTGTATTTAATTTTCCCTTCCCCTTATATAAGCAGAAAGTAGGAGGACAGTAAAAGGGAGATGCTGTGGCTATGGAAGAGGGTTCAAAACTTGGCATAGTGTGACACAAATCATGGTTCTGGAGGACACTTCCATGTGCAGCACAATTGCTGCAGTCATCATATCTCCCATACCTCACAGATCATGTAGTTAATGTCACATCAAATGAAGGATGACAGAGCATAAAGACTCTAGACATTTTGTTTTATAGGAACTTACTGCAAGCAGGTGTATCTTACCATACCATGGAAGCATTTTATACTTGTATAAGGCATGAGGAGGGGTATATGCAGTGCAGAGTTGACCTTTGTTACTTCTCACATTCCAATAGCAGCCATTTGAAAAATTCACCACAGAATTTAGATACCAGATTTCATTGCAAGCTCTGCCAAAATCAAATACCTAGTCTCCTTTTGTCATTTCAGTCTCTGTAGGGAATGGATCTAGAAACTTACTTCTATCAAATAGGGGGAAGCTTGGGATCCCTCTTGATTAACATTGATAGAACTCATCATCCACAGCATGCTGTTCTCAGATATTTTTCCTCTTTCTTAATGAGACTGAATGTCCTTTCTCATTTCCATTATTTTAGATTTTTTAGGCCTTATACTCTGAGATTTAACTAAATATTTAAATATTTCTTCTAAAATACACTTCTAGTTTTCATTGCTGAAATAGCAGGGTGATTCTGGGTACAGATCTACTTATTAATTAAAGAAACAATGATAGCTAAATGTTTTTTGTTTTTTGTTTTTTGTTTTTTTTTTTTTACTCCTGTAGGGGTTTTATGATGAGGTGTCAAATCCCATGCTCACAGATGTGGAGTTAAACTACCCAGAAAATGAAATATCAGACCTAACTAAAAACAGTTTTAAGCATTTCTATGATGGGTCTGAGATTGTGGTGGCTGGGCGTTTTATAGACAACAACCAAAACTATTTGGCTGTAGATGTGAGAGGTGAAGGCGTAAGTATGGATTTCTTTAACTTCAGTAAGATATGCAAAATGCCTGAATGTTCAAACCTGGCAATACTTAAAATATGTACTGGAATTTCTTTACCTCAGTGGCAGGATGCATTACTGTGTAAGTCAGAAACTAAACACACTAAAGTAATTGCTTTTAAAACTGCAGATTACTTGCCTAACTCAGTCAGGTGTACTAGGGTCAGTCTGGGACAACTTTGTGCAGTGTGCCTGGATTAGCTTTGCTAACAGATTTTTTGTTTGGTTGGTTGGGTTTTTTTTGTTTGGCTTTTGTTTTGGTTTGTTTTTTATTAGTTTATTCTCTAAATACCCTACTTGGTTCTTTCAGGAGCAAAACGTTCAGTGTTCACGTACAATAGTCTTCATTGGGTGAAGAAAACTGATGGATAAGCCAGCTGATTGTTTGAAATGCCTTTCTCTTAAAATAGAAGTTTACTTCTAATACAAACCAAGTGACCTAAATACCTCTCCAGAGCTGGATTCTGTAAAAGTATTTGCCCTGATATTCAAGAAACACAACACAAGCATATTATAGAGTGTGTTATCATAAATACTGTGAACTGCATATATGTCCCATGCACTGTGGTGTATTAAATATATTATATAGAATTAGGTATATTTCAAATACAAATAATGTATTATTAGTAAGTTAGCCATATGTTCCTGTATGAAAGTGGCGTCATAATCAAAGTTCTTTAAATCCTGAGTAGCCAAATTCTAATGCACAAAAATGCCACGTGAATTTGGAAACCTCATTACGTCCTATAGCTACACTACTAACCTTCACAGAAGCAATGGAACAAAGATCCTGATGCAACACTGACAATTTCCTGGGCAAGGGGCAAGTGCTGTGCAGGATCAGACTGTTTTTCAATTTAATAAGATTTTCAGATGTGAAGGTCTTGATTTTGGGAGGTTCTGAAGTCCCTGGCTGCTTATGATACAGAAAAGTTTCCTTATTCCTAACAGGCTAATGATGCCCTGTCATATACTACACACCAAGATGCCGAGCAAACAGCTAAAGCTTTCCAGGAACAAGAATACATATTTGGAGAATACATTGAAAGGCTCTGGGCTTATCTCACCCTTGAACAACTCCTGGAAAAACGGTAATTAGAATAACATCTTAGCTATGAAACTGTTAAGCCATCTGACTGGTGCAACTTCTCAGATGTGAAGCCGAAATTCACATCATGCTGAGGTGCCAATGGGAAAGCATAAAAAACAGTAAGGAAAATCCCCCAACATATTCTCCTCCACGATCACAGTATTCCTGGCCCAAGGTGCAAATTAAACAATTTTAAGTTACTACAAATATTAAGGACAGTTTTGCCTTTTCCTTGAATAGCCAGTGGAACCAGATGTGCTCTTAGACCGCAACAAATATTATCCCTTACGGATGTTAGCTGCAGAGAAACAACTTCACTTTAAAGAAAAATACCTAATCCAGAGTTCAGCGAGTAATTTAGCAATCGTTGATGCTAGAGTCTCTATTCAGTATTGCAGCTACAGGAGAAGAAAAGGAGAATCTTACAGCTGAAGCCCTGGATCTCTCACTAAAATACAAGTTTGTAACACCACTGACATCCATGGTGGTAACAAAGCCAGAAGACTATGACAATCAAGATGGGATTGCTGATAAGCCCACTGAAGGTAAAGTAAAATTGTGAAAATGTCTATATTTGAGAAACCAGGTGTTCCTTTCATGTTCCCTTAAAGAAAGGCTTTCACGTGGGTACAGGTTTAAACATGTATCTGAAAAATCTACCTTCCAAACCTTGCATGTGTATGGTTTACGCAAAATTACTTTTCTTTGTAAAGCTCATTTCCATCAAACCATTCTTCATTACTAAGTCATACAGACAAAATACTATAAATTCAAAATAAGCGTATCTTAAGCTAATTATATGAACTGTTACATAAAACCCCCTGAAAATCAAAACCCATTTCTAATCTAATAATCCAGCTATGTTCAATTTGGTTCACATCACTTTCTACATATTTCAGTTTAGGGGTAGATGTAGTAATTTCTACATGAAAGGGAAAAACGTGCATGAGATCTTCCTTGTGCAGGATGTATCAGGTGGTGAAAAGATGGAGACTTTCTGTAAAACACAGTATTCATATATATTGCAGAGAGAAGTGCAATTATCTTGAAAGTGCACAATTTGTTCTCAGCTCTGATACTTTGGCTAATTATTAACTCCTTGCTCAGCAAAACACTGCGCTTATGTACAGTTCAGCCTCTTTGTTTGATCTGTGTGAAACAAAATTATTCCTCTTTAGCAGAGTAAACCAAATGCTGTCTGCTCAGTGCAGCCCAAAGCAACCCTGCCCTCATCTGTGTGTGTTGTTTGGGCAATCCTCATTTCTCTCTTATTCAACAGGTCAGACCAACCTCTTGTTAGGCTTCTCAATTGCTTCTGTTCACATCCATTATTTTTTCCCCCAACATTTGCTTAGTGCCCCTAAAAGTTCCTCCCAGGCTCTGTGTGGGCTCTCTGCTGGCTTCTAGATGAAAAACTTTCTTGTCTGAATTTGGCATAGTAACTTAAGGCCTTTTAGCATAACAGAAATGCTTACTGGAGGTTAGTGGGTTTTTCTTTCAACAGCGCTAAGTCCTGAAACCAGTTATTGCTAAATGCCCTTCAATTCTAACTAATTCTACAGTCATTCTTCTGATAAAATTTTTGCATTATTTTTCATAACAATCATAATGGGATACTGACATAAAAACATGTCGTGTTTCATTTAACATTCAAGTCACAATACAACATAACAACTTTAAAGTTTACAGCTCGACTCCTTAAGATGGAAAAACTTAGCCAAACATCTGACAGAAGCATCTACTCAGTGTGATCTTCAGCTCTTTTGTTTTCCCTTTCCAGGTACTTGTAGTACAAAGGCCCTTTTCTCAAACTCTTTCCAAGTAAATCCTCTTTGTATATAGAGAGTACAGAGCAGCAATAGGAGAAAATACTCAAAAAAGTGCTGCTGTTTAAGAAACAAAAATAATTTTTACATGTGCTAGAGCCTAGGTTCACAAATAGGATTACTGAACCATCCGGTCAGTATTAATAGAATGATGCAAATGTCTTGAAAACTGTAAAAGAGTAAAACGAGTAAGGAATATTTTGTAATGTGGAAATGGGTAACAATAAAACAATTACTAATAGTGCTCTTGCCATATGCATAATTAATTGCAGTTTTGCTGCCCCACATAACAGCTTTTTATTTTTAGTGTGTTTCTGTTTGATCTGCAAATATTGAAGTGTATCATTGGGAAGAAATGGAACTGTAAAATACTGAAGATACCTGGTTCAAGTGTTAAACTGTTTTAATTATTTTTTTTTTATTAGAGTATGTTTTACACAGGGTCAAGATCCTTCATGTGTAATTATACAACTGAAACTGTAAATTTCTCTTTTTTCTTCCCTTTACTTCTTACCTGCCCATGGTAACAGCTGAAGGTATGTACATTTCTTATCAAATTTACTTACTATTTTTGACTGTTAGAGATGGATTTCCTGAATCGCTTACTTGATCTAGGACACAATATTTTCATAAAATTCTTGGTGAATCCCTCAAGCTGGAAAAGTTTGTTAGTACCATTTTCAGTGTGGTTCCTCCTAATCTGATAATTGCAGTGTTCCACCATCACAAAATTAAGGCCCAGTATAAAGGAGTCGCTTTCAGGGCTGCTGGCTCCCAGTTACTTGTGAGCAGCAGTCTCGCATCCAGAGACATCTTCAGTGATGCTGTGATTGCTCCTTCTTCAGCACAAAGCCCTTGTCTTCAGAGACCACTCCATAGCTTCAGACGTAGAAAGAGAAGAAGACTAGAAAACTGTGGAAGCAGGTGGTAAATCTCACTGACTTCCCAGCAGTAGTTTAGAACAAGATGGCATAATGGAATCAGAGAAGAGCAGGTTGTCCCAACCCCTTACAGAGCAAACAACATGCCTTTGGAGAAGTAACAGTTTTGTTGAAAAGTAGGGTGTGCTTTCTGCCTGTTCATCACATTTGCTTTGTTGCAGTACTAAATGCAACATATATATAAATAAAAACTTTTGGCTAAGTTTTTCTTTTTAAAATATTTAGAAATTTGTACATAATTACAAGGTTTTGGTGGAAGGAGGGAAGTGGGAGAGCTTGTTTTTTAGTCTGTCTAACCTCTAAAATAACATTTTGTTTCATTCACAGCGCAAGCTGCCACACATATTATGCCAGGTAAGTAATTAGTTTAATGACAATTTCTGAATGAAGCATCATCTGTCAAAGGAAGTTGATTCAGACAAATGAAGTTACCAGAAAGGGAAAAATTGCCTTTTCTGGGTTTACAACTGTATTTTAACAAAGATTATCAGATTCTGCTCACTGCTAAGATAGTGCTCGCTGCTAAAACCACTCTTAAAGGTTGAACAATACTAGATGACAAAGTGTCAGCTAAACAGCTTTTAAGCAGTAAATGCCAGTTCATCAAAGGACCATTTTTCCTAAAAGCTGTTTCCCAAGAACAGAGGATGGACTTGACTTTGGAATCTCCTTTGGAATTACGTAAAGCAAGGGACTATGATGTCAGCATCTCTGGCTAAATGAATATTTTCGGTTACTTATACAAAAAGAAATGGTTTTAGTCGAGAGAGAGACAGCAACTGACCCTTCAGATTGCTGGTTGGGCAGTCTTGGGAATGGGAGAGTTAGATTTCAGCTTTTGCTCTGCAGATTAGTCTCAGTGTCTCTGTCTAGTTTTTTCAAGTCTTAATTGAAAAGACTTAAGTTCATTTTGGAAAAAAACAAATGTCAAAACCTCAAAAGTTTTCAATGGATGATGCTGTATTTCCTTGCTGATAGACAGCTTAATCCTTAAGTCTGAGACATTTGCGTCCTACAGATACATGACTTGGGCCTTGTGGAAACCCTCAAAGCAATTTAGACTACGAGGGGTATCTGTCTCTATCCTGAAGCTTTGCTTGATTCAAAAAGGGCACAAACTGACATTCCATGGACTATATGCTTTAAAAACTAGGAAGGAATTAGCAATTTACCTAGCACACCAACTTCCTAATATCTTACATGAGCTGTGCAGGTAGTGTGTAAATATTCCATTGTGATGTGAGCTTTTGTAATATATTTTTTCTTTACTTTCTGCAGTTTCACAACCGTCTTACCTATATACAGCACACCCCACATGGTATACTAGTGGTGAGTAGTTTGAGTAGCATCTGCTTAGAAGGAGAGCAGAAGAGGGTTTTTAAGACTACGTTGCACTATTAAGAGTCTTTTAGATAATTTCTTTCTACAAAAGCAGTCATTTTTCATCTCCAGTGTGCTAGTATTTTAATTTACTTTAAACATATTTAAATGTCTTTTAAAGGTCAAGTCACTGAGCTTATATATAGTCATTTTCTTAGTCCTCCCTCCCGTTGCTAGGCTTTGTGTTGATAACTGCCTGTTCTCTGTTCAGATGAACTTTCTGCCCTCAGCAATACTGTCATGGTCCTGAGGGACAAGCACGTAGAGGTGGCCATCTTGAACCTACAAGCCATGTGCCACATTTTGCAATGGTGAAGAGACCCAGGATATATGTCATGTACCTGGGAAAGATGAGGGGGGGGGAAAGGATACGGTTCACTTTGGGGAGGTGGTAGCAGCTTCCTTGGGACCCCACCACTCCTTTGGAGTATGGGCTGGACTAAGCTGGGCATAGAGCTTGTGCAGGGACCAGTTCCTGCTGATCCCCAGCATCAGCAGTTCCATTGCCACAGTGTTAAATGTTCATGTGGAACTTTGAACCTGTGTATCACTATACAAATACCAGTGATTTACCTTTACAGTTGATGGAGATCCACACTTCATTGTACCAGTGCCACAAAAAGATGACGCCATTTGTTTCAATATCAATGAAAACCCGGGTACTGTGTTAAATTTAATAAGTGATCCAGTTACAGGTGAGTTTTTAGTTTTTTTAAAGGCAGTAAAACAGGATACTTACAACAAAATGTCTTATGTTTAAAGGCTGTTTCTCTCTTTTATACTGTGTAAGCTTTTTCCCCAGCAAAGTTGATAAGAGTTCCTGTAGCTGTGATAGGATACCATTACCATGGACTGTGTTTTCATTTCTTGGAGCAAAGTGAACTTTTAAATTTTGTTTTAAAACCACTGTGAGAGTTGGGTGACATCATTTGTCTCAGTGAGTACTAGTACAAGCAATAAAACAATCCTTAGGTTGCCATTTCATAGAATAGCTGGTAAAGAGAGACTGTTGTCACACAGGCTATTTGTGCCCATCACAGACTCTTTGGGCTCTAGGTAATACTAAACTTTTTTCAATAAAGTGATTGTTGTCTTGTGGAAATCCACAGAAAAGCACCCAGAGCTTTACTCTACTTTGGCACAAATAGGCACAAGTAATTTTGATCTATTTTTCAACTCATATTTGTTTCCTTGAGTTGTTGATAAAATTTCCATGACACTCATTGACACCAGTTGATCAGGTCCTATCTAAAAACAATACTTGATGTTTCCTATTTATATTAGGCATCACAGTCAATGGAGAACTCATTGGTGATAAGAGAGCAAATAATGATACAAAGATCCAAAACACATACTTTGGGAAAATTGGCATTGCAAATAAGTACCTGCATTTACAACTGATAGTAACTCCTGAGAAGATCACAATTAAGAATGGCAATGAAAAAACAGGTTTTACCTGGCTTGACTCAGTCACCGTGCAACAAGACGGGTAAGGCTCATAGAAAGAATATCAGGCTCCTGTATTACTTTCTATGCTTTCGTTAGTGTTGATCAATAACATACTTAAAAGATTTGCTGTCTGAATATACAAAAGAAAATAATGTGAAAAATGCCTGAAAAATGCAAAAGAAACCAATTCAAGTCCCGCTGGATTCTGCTCTCTGCTTTGTTGTGTAACTGCTGAATGGTTAATCTCATAAATTCCTCTGCTTGGAATAAATAAGTAAAGAATTTTTCCCTGATTTTCTATTACTATGACTAAGGTAAAGCTAGATGTGGTATTGTGTGCTTAATGCAACACTGTCTTGCAAATACTTAAAGAGTAACTTTAGACATAGTGTGTAATCTTTCACAGACATAATAATGTGCTGTAAAATATCTCCTTTTTAAGAAATGGAAATTATAGTATTTCTAGAACAGGTACATTTTGCCCTGTCAGCAGGTATGTTTTTCATGAGATGTATCTATCACAGAATCGTTTATACCTGTGCAAAAAAAAAGTTTAGAAAAGGAATGGGCAGCAACTCCTCATCATTATCATTTACATTTTCATTGTGTACCTGGAACAGAATTACTAACTTTTCAAAGCATGGCACTGCAACAGAAAGAGCACCAGAGCAAAACTCTTATTCATACAGCATGCTTATTTTTTTATTATGATAGCCAAATTGGTCACATCACTAACACAATCAGAAGCAAATGTTTAGCCTAGCACTAACCTAGACAGTTCAGGAATTGTCTTTTGTGAAAAACAAAGGGAAAAGGTGTCAGGTCACATCTGGGCAAGGAAGTGATTTTTTTATCAATAACACTTTTATTATTGAGCATGAGGTGCTGTAACTACATATCACTAATCTGTGATGAAATGCACAGTTATAGGATGAGTGTTGGTAGAAATATCTTGCTGAAATGTTGGAAGGCTGCATAGCCTTTTACAGTGTAATTTAGTGTGAGTCTTGGACTGTTTGTGTACACACACAGATTCACACGGACCAAACTAGGCAGCAAACCCTCTATTTTAAAAAACATGGAGCAATTTATAAAGCCATATTTGTTTGTTGGACATGTTTCTTCTGAAGTTGTTTCTCATTGCTGTAAACTCTGGGAAGCACAATGCCCTAAGTCAAGTTTTTCTTTTTTCCTCAGTTTAACTTTGACAATTAATAGAGAAAAAAATCTGGTGCTTTCAATGGGCAGCGGTGTCTCATTTGTTATTGTTTTGCACCAAGTATGGAAGAAACATCCTCTCCATCAAGATTTCCTAGGACTGTATGTATTGGAAAGTGATAAACTGTCTGAACAGACCCATGGATTATTAGGTATAATTTCATTCAGTGTTTTCATGCTTGTCTTTCTTTATGAGGCTACATAATTATTTAGACACAATCTTGTACTTAGCCTTTCTGAACCGAGGTAATGGAGGAAACTGAGATGATATTGATCAGCTGTATTAAGATTTCTGACAAAATATTCTGGGCTCAGACTTTATACATTAGCTTTTCATAAATTCCTCTGCTGCTGCTGAAATCTCTAGATTGTCCTCACCGGCATTTTTAAAGCTCTTTATCTTGCTCAATCCCACCTACAGATTTATATTTTTTTTCTTGCTACACTATTCCTCCAGTCTCTTGGATGGTTTGATCTCTCCTTTCATCTCACCACCTTTTTTCTAAGTACTCAGAAAATACATGTGTTTGCTTGATCAAAATTTGCGAAACAATTGCTGCATCCTTGTAAGAAAAGAAGTTTTTAAATTACAGCTTGATTTACTAGCATATATTAAAATGACAGAATGGCTTCTATCATCTAAGATTTTCCCCATGGTAACTAACATTCTTTATTCTAGAAGGTGAAGTTGGTAACTCAGAGATCAAAATTTTGACCCCACTGAATCCTTTTTTCTGCCAGTGTAGTGGGTTTTGTGGTGTGCATTCTCTGTGGGAAAAGGCAGAGGTAGCAGCCATTTTCCCTAGCCTTCCCGTTTTGACTTAGAAAATCAGGTAAGGGCAGCAAACATTCACTTTGGGTCTATCAGTTTACTCACTGTGGAGAAATATGAATTGCTGTGAACTTACCCTTCTCAGTCTTGCTATGCACTTCGAGGCCTGAGGAGAGCAAGTCAAGGTATCAGTGCTAGTACGTTAGATCCATGAGTCATGGGAAATGCTGTAACAAAACAGAAAAAGAGCAGATTAGGGACAGAAAGTTACTTATGCTTTCCTTACTTATGCTTTCCTGCTCTGGTCTCCTCAGGCTAAAGGACTTGTCCACACAGAAGTTGCTCTGCTATGGTATGGACTCTTAAGTAGCAAGAAAATTGCAAAAGCCCACATGACGTGGGTATACCATGTTACAGTTCACCAGCTTACACATCTCATCACTATTTTCATTATCTTTGACTTTGCCTCGTTACTTCGCTAAGTAATCTAAACCCCATGCTCATTAGAGTGCTCAAAGCACCAGCAGCATCCTGCACCAGCCCGGATAGGGCAAAAGTGTGCAAAAGCTAATCCTGGCAGGAGTACAAAAATTCCTTAGATGTCAGCCTTGTTCTGAGCGTAATCACATCCAAAAATTTCAGAGATCAACACATGCATTATTTGATAAAAAAGGGCTAAAGACGTGGAGAGTATGTGATAAATACAACTGAATAGACAAGGCACAAGGTGAGGATATCTTGAAGGATATTTAGAAAAGGCTAATTTTACTGCGTGCTCAGAAGTCGGAACTTAGATCCAGATGATATGCATATGGTTTATAAAAAGAAAATAATACCGTAGGCATATGTTCAACCTTGCATGAAACTTGGCGTTTGCTTATCCATTCAAAACCCTGAAGGGATGTGCAAAAACAACATGGGAATGTGGAAATTCCTGGGTTTCTGTTTGGTTTGTTTCTGTTTTAATGTGTGCAACATGCCTGAAATGGTAATTTTGGCTTCTATTTTTAGGACAGTTTTTCCACCACATTGACTTCACTATACTTGAACTTCATCCTGGGTCTGATCCCAAGAAACCAGATGCTACAATGATTGTTAAAAATAATGAACTGACGGTAACAAGGTAGAAAACTAATCAAGTCTTTAGCAAAGACTTGGGAAAGATTACATTGTCGAAGTGCAGTTTCTGCTTTGATACTCCCATGACTGTGTTTTCCCTTTCAGGGGCTGGCAGAAGGATTACAGAACAGATCCTAAGCACGGCATTGATATTCCTTGCTGGTTTGTTCATAACAATGGAGCTGGGCTGATAGATGGTGTTCATACAGACTATATTGTTTCCAGTCTGTTTTAAACAGCTACAACTTCCTCCAAATTCATGGGCATACAGAGTATTTGTCTGAAAGAATAGTATTTTTCGTGTTTAAGAACTATTAACATTACATAAACTTACCATGTTTGGCAATGCCAAGATAAGACGGGTTCTCACAGAGAATTTTGCTGCATATTCGATCAAATCTTAAGGGCTAAACAGCTATTCTCCTTGTGGACAGATAACACTTATCCCCCGAAATATCCTCATTTTACTGAATTAATCTACTAGTTTTAAAACTGTGACTTAAAATTCTACTTTGTAAAATGTAACAGAAATGTTCTAACCAATTTTAAATCAAGAATTGAGTGTCAGGAGCAATTTAAATAAAAACATTAATACTTAATGCCTTGTTCCGTTATTCCAACAGCTATCAATGTTTTCATTTGGTTTCACAAAGCCCAGGACGAAATCCAACACGAGGACAGCTGACAGACCAGTGCATATTCTGGGACAATTCAGTAGTCCTTAAAACCATCTGAGCATGTGACTGCGTGGTGCTGAGGGCCGGTGCAGTGCCATCATGCGAGATGGCTGTTAGCATCCAGGGCTTCCGTACTTTAGTATTTTAATTTGAACTTAACTTTTGAATGCCCAGATCTTTATAAATCAATGAAATATCACAGTTCCAAACAGCACTCGGATTTAAATAAGAGTAGCTGTCTTTTGGACAGTATCTTTTTCCTGTAAGACCCTTTACTGGAATGCCAGCAAAATCTTCCAGTAACACTCCTCCCTCTGTTCCCATAACAGAATTTATGTACATGTTTCAGGGCAAGCAGTATCCCAGTTATTTATATCTTAATTTTGCAAAGTTTAAGCTATTAGTTCTAAAGCAAAAAATAAGTAGTTTCTTTCTTTCTTTCAGCTGTTTTTCAATTAAATCAGCTGTAGCAAGGCAATCATAGTCTTACATGGCAAAGTAGAAAATGTCCATAGTATGGTAAGGCAAGGAGAGAAAGTCAGCTTGTGGGAAACTAGAATGCAGGCACACATGAGGGAAGAGAACTGTAGTGGGAAAAACAGAGATGGCATCAGATGCGATGGATTAAATTGGAAGAACAAAAGTAGAGGTGAACAAAAATCCAACAGAAAAATCAGGGAAGAAAAAAACAGAGGGAAAATATACTTACTGTTAAATTTATGGGATAGACAAGCCTCCTGGAACCAAAATCTTTTACTAAAAGCTGAAGTTTTTTAGAAAAAGAAGAAAAACAATCCATTCTTGTGGGTAGGGGGGTTGTCACAGTGGCTAGATATCTCTGCCTGCTAAATTCAGACACAAATGATGAAAAACCAGTTTCTATAGAAGGTAGAAACTGAAAAATGGGAAGGTAGGGAGAGAAACAGGCAGGAGTGAGAGAAGACTAGAAAATTGAAGCTAGTAAGGTTAAGTTTACATGGTTCTGAAGTTTTATTCTAACATAATGAATTAGTTGGAGTACGATAAAATAATGCAATGATCCATTTTGGATGCTGAGATAGGAGCTGTGGGGCTGCCCAGCCGGGCTGCTCCTGCACTCGCTTGCTCCATTAACACAAAACCCCAGAGCAGCGGACGCGGACCTCGACCTACCCGGCCAGCAAAGTTTAGGCACGAGGCAACACTGACCGCAGCCTCAGCCAGAGCTTTCCTGTTTAATTTAGGGGGTGAGACAAATCTCTGGAGCTGGCAGGAGTCTTGTTGGCTGCGACTGAATTGTCATCCAGAAGTTGACCTCGGGGGCTCTGGCATCCTTTTGTGTGGCTTCTGGGGCAGCCTGAGAAACTCCCACTTACACCGGAGGAGACAGAAAAATCTCCTTTTTAGTATGTAGTTCTTCCAAGGTTCCTGCAGCCTGGGAGATAACTGCAAATGTAGCTCAAGGTAACAATAAGTGAGAAGTAGCAGATGGATGCTTACAGTTAGATAAAAGTTTTACTCCTACAATATTGGTTAAAAGAGAAGAGTGTGAAATATACTGTGTATTCTGCACTGGAATTAGAAATTATAGAACGCAAAATATTCATTACTGTGTCTGCCTTCAGCTTCTTGAGCAAGAGAAAGGAGCGTAGGAAATCAGAAGCCCATCAGAACTCGCTTCAGGGCTTGGAAAGGACAGCAGGTGAGTGACTCGACCACAAATTAAGATCCAATTCAAGTGAAAAAAGGGTGGAATGCAACACATGGAAGGGGAAGCACACGTGTAGAGGGAAAGAAGCACTGCAGAGAGGAGCTGGGCATCGCAGTAGCCAGGCACACCAGTGACACAGGGCTGCTGTGGAAGAGACACCCCTGTGGGTACCGCTGAGACCCGAGAGGCCCCATCAGCGGGGCTGGCCGCAGTGCGGATGCACGTTTGGAGGATAGGAACAGCTTTGCAGAGCTGTTATAAAAAAAGGGGGAAAACCCACCAACTGCGTAAAAAGTTGCTGTGAGGAAGGCTGAGAGCCGTTTTGCTTCCAATCCATCGAGGTTAGCAGGATCTGCCTCTTTGTGGGATCTGCCTCTTTGCAGCAAGGGAGATGCGGGTTAGCAGGATCTGCCTCTTTGTGGGATCTGCCTCTTTGCAGCAAGGGAGATGCGGGTTAGCAGGGCAGCGGGCTGCCGGGGCGATAGGGAACGGCAGGCATTGCAGGTTTTAGTGGGTGGGTTAGAAGAGCAGCTCGCAAAAATGGTCTGCACACACCTGAGCCTCACTTAAAGCAGTGGGGACTGAGCGAAATCTGCCCTCTGGCCGTGCCTCACTGCTCCCTGACTTCCACACTGTTTGCTGTGCCTGCAGTTAGCGGGCAGGTGGAGGAGGGAACATGTAGACATCCTAAAACTGAGAGCAGGGAATTTTTAATTTGCAGTAAGTCTGCTGGTAAAACCCGGCATCAATAGCATGTAATTCTAACACCAAGTTAATTTATAATGGAAATAATCTCCTGCCTTTCAAATTGGTAAGCCTGTTTACGATGTGGTGAAGCAAGTGATCCAGTGTTTCCAGTTTCCAAATTCCACATTGTTTGCCATGTGATCTGTCCAGCGACACCTGCATCTCAAGGGTACAAGCAATTCACGAAAACATGCCTTGGCAACACGTCTACACAACTCTTTCAAAAACTGGGCTTCTAGTTACATAGTTTGTTTTATCTTACTGACTTTGGCAAAAAATTGCTTCTCTTTTAGTCCATTGCTTTAAAAAAATAAGTTTTTTCCAGTTATATGTTATTGGCGGGATAGAAAGCAATTTTTGTTTAACCTTCTGTAGTGCCGGCATATTTATAGGTCAAAGGTAACAGGAAATTCTAAAACACAAAATCATTTTGGAATTAAAATTTATGAAAAAAACCTGAAGACTAAAACTACAACTTGCATTCCATGGGCAGAAGCTTCTGTGGTATGTCTCCTCTGAACTGTTACCCCTGTGCACCACGGGCTGTTTTGAGTCATTTGTTATATGTAAAACGGCTTCCAATGTCTGCAAAATCTTGTAAGAAACGGCACCAAAAAAAGCTGCGAAATTTCAGGGTTGAAATGCTGGCTTTGGCAACAAGCCAGAGGTCTGTTCTGCGGATGGATTTAAAGCAGAGCCTTGGGAACTTTGCAGCACTGAATGGGACGGTGTGTGCCTTGTCCTCCCCACGCATGGTCCTATTGCCGATTTCATCAGCTTTGACCACTGTTGCGGATCAATCTCTAAAAGAACCTTAATGGGGCAAGGCTGAGGGGTTTTTCTCCGTAAAATAAAAAAATGAGAAAAATGGTAAACTAATACTCCTTTAAACTTCATACTCCTTTTACAAAAGAGGTAGTTCAAGAACACCATCATTTGTAACACCATTCAAAAACACCATCTCATATATATATATATACACACGAATAAAGAGTGTAAATTTTAGAAATCTATTCCTGCTTGTGTGACACATTTGTTGGACTGGGTGATGCCATGACTTATTTTCATTTGGAAACCTAGGTCTGTGTGTCCATATCAAGCTGTGAGCTGACATTATCAATTTTATTCAGTTCATTCATATAAATCTTCAATGACATAACCACATTGAGTATTATAAACCATTTTAAAATAACAAACAAGCAAGCATGTACTCATCTTGAATATAATTATTTCAAGGTAAAATATTTGTGGTATTTGTATATAGTAACAGGTAAGGCTTTAACTGTGTGGTTTTCTTGATGAGCCAAAGTATCAAAAACATTTGGAAGCGCATCATTTGCATAGTTTTCGGTTCCAGAATACTCTTTTCTAGGGAGTTAGATCTATCGACCAGCAGGGAACAGGATCACTGGCTGACTCAAGCCTGTAATCTTTCTTGTATTGCCTGAAACAAAAGCAAACCAAGAGAAATTTGTGATAAAATAATCAGAAGGCAGGCCCAGCATCAACCTCTGGCCTGCAGATGGTACAAGGAGTCCGAGGGCCTGCGTGTGCCGGGGCTGGGGGCAGCGGCGGGGGGTCTGTGGGGACAGCGAGCAGAAGCCGCGTGCTTACAACATTCCTTCCACATCCCGGGAACTTGCTACAAGCAACCGAAATGTAAAAAAAAAAATTTTCTCATGGTAAATCCAACCGAAGAAACACCCTCCACGTAAACGTGCAGCAGAACCTTACTTTATCAGGCATTTTTCACACAAACCATAGCCCCAGGGAATGATTTTCCCCTCCCTATGAAATAGGAACCTCGAGCCCTGTAGCATCACTGAACAAGCAACAAATGCAGGGCATATTCTTACAGGAAAACACTCCCTTTAGCTTCATTTTGTTTTGATCTGCGCTGTTTGCTGACAAAATGCATCTCAAAACACGTCCGTCACTCATCCCAGATCTGTTACCTGGTAACTTTGTGCTCAGATCCAGACACACTTAGGAGTCTTTCATCCGCTCGCTGATTGATGTTGGAATTGTTCTCAAATCGCACTTTTGAATAAAACTGACCTAAGCAACACACAGAGAAATAATTTAAAAATACAAAATATCTGAGTATTGGTGTTCATTTAACCGTAATGGCAGCTATAACACCAGGAAAGCCGCTGTCTGCCTCAGAAAACAAACAAACAAACAGACCACATTTGGAAGCTCCCTTATAAGTTCAGAATATTCCTGTGTTTCTCCTGTTATCCCTAGCATCCCTCCACAGAGAGACTCAGCCTTGCTCTGATGGGGTTTCACTACTTCTTTTTCTTTTTTCTTTTTTTCTTTTTCTTTTTTTTTCTCTGCAAAGTTTTTGAAACAACTTCAACTTCAGTCCCATCAGGATTTTGGGAGTTGAGAGGTTCAGAACCAGCTGGCTTTCATTTTCTAACCCTGACGGTTCACAATTTTATGTCCATTATTTATAGTCCATTATTTGACATCAAATGAATTTGCTGCATAAATTATGCCCATTCTACAGCACTGCTGAGGTTGAGCCCAACTATTATTTTAGCTTTATTGTAATGTTTTCTAAAGCCATACTAGTCTCTTTAGGGTGGTACCAGCAGTGAGCAGAAAGCATTATGTTATGTTTCCTGGGTGAGAGCTCCCCTCCTCGCAGAGGGGTGCAGTAAAGAAATGCTGAAAAGAATAAATTAAATGTAAAGTTTCTCTTGAACCCCCGAATTACAGCATTCCTTTTCATGCTTTTCATGAGCTTGTCAGGACCGAAGTAAGTAAAATCTGAATAAGGGCTTACGATGTGGCTGAACCGCCCCCCCCCCACTATATTCTTCTTTCAGGACCTTAGTTACAATATTGTCTTTGCTACATACATTGGTAAAGATACATACCCAGCACTCCGCTGACTTGGTCAGAAAAGCGGTCGGTGTTCAAGAAATACAGCCCAAGGAAATCATCTGGAAACTTTACTAAGGAAATTTTTACTGTGACCGCATCAGACAACGATGCTGTAACGCTCCTTTCCTTCTCGACTGAGACTCTCAGCCTAGGAAGTAAATTATAACATTATTTCCAAGAAGAATATGAAGAAAGAATATGTATTTAACTAGCTGACATTAACTAATTAAAATAATTTAATTTTAACTTTTTGTCCCTTTCCTGCATTTTTCATGATCTACGGGTGGTGATTTTTAAGCTAGAAAATATTAAGTAACGTATCTTTTCTGTCTGCTGCCCAACAGGTCTTTTTCTTACCAGGTCACATACAAATACACCAACAGAGGAGAACTGTTCGCTGGTGAAAACACCTCATTATCCATAATGACAAGAAATGCTTGGATGGAAAAAAAAGAATACCTTTTCATCATTTTGAGGAGTAAAAAGGGAGACTAGATAACATAATTCAATCTACTTTATGGACAAGTGAAATAATTTTTTCTTAGATATTTTGCAAATTTAGAATATATATAGGTTTTTTCATCATCAAAAGCATAGGTTTTTTCAGACCCTGCCTTTCTTCTAACCCGTTAATTTGATGCTGACCCCAGGCTGGCCTGCGGAACACCAGCATCCTCCGTCATTCTTGTCCCTTGCGGGTCTGGTGCGACAAAAACACGCCGGCACGCGCTGGCGTGCAGAGCGCTGCGGCTGCGAGGGCTCAGCTGCTTGAAGCAGGGGAATCACTCTGCTTGGCAGACGACAAATTATGGAAGGGCATAAATCCAGCATGTTCTTCATTCCGTTTGGATTACAAAAATAATTGAAAGCAGTTGTTTTAGGACTTCTGTTATTGCCTAGAACTGCCTGGAAGGGAGGGAGCGCAGTGTGTCCTGGCTGCCCCAGACCAACAGCAGGTTCCCCCGGAGCTTTATCCCTACAACGCAAAAAAGCTGGTGGAGCTGGCAGCACTTAGCTCTTTCTTGTGGTGGGTAAGGATCCTGCTCTAATTAGTCTGACAAACAAAGTCTACGTTTCAAGTACCCTTTCTCCAACAGCGGGCACTTAGTTACAGGCAGCTATTCAAATGCTTTATGCCTCCCAATAAAAAAAAAAATGTCAGCTGCCCAGATGTGAGTTATTGCTAAAACTGAGGAGGAAGAAAACTTCAGCCTGTGTGGAGCCCAGTGATGTATAAAAGAGACAGTAAATGTCAAAGCCATCACTTGGCGGTACCCGCCCGGCGGCTGGAGGCACACAGAGCCTGGGTGGCAGCCGGCACGGCGCTGGCGCAGGGGCTGCGGCGGGTCCTTTTCTTCGGAAGATAAATGTTCTGCCTCTGACGCTGAAGCAGAAAGGCAGGCTGTTGTTTTGCTTCTTTAAATCAAAAGGAATGGAGAATTAAAATCAAACCTTTTTTGTTCTCTGTACTAGAAATGGGACATTGGGAAGGTTCCCTGCTTTGGCTAACGCCGAGTTATGCACTGGGTAAGGGCATTTGGAAGCGTTTGCTTGAGCAAACGTGAAAACGGAGGCCTGGATGAAAAAAGATCTGATGCATTTTCAAGTTTGGGAAAGAACAGGGTGATGTTTCTTACCCCTGGATGGTGGAGGTGGCTGACTCCGTCCATGGCAGCCGAGTGCTCCCGTTATTGTGGCTTAGGACGATCTCATCCGTGGAGACGTGGATTTGTGTGGGGGGATTCACATAGCTAATTGCAAACTGCACAAAGTGATTCACTCTGTCTCCAAGTTTCCCTGTCACCGTGAGGCCTTTAACAACATTAGCACAAGTTTGTCAAGCGACTGTGCTTTTAAAGTACAAATGATCTCAATAAAACTGCTCCAGCTTTGTTGCTGAAACAGCTTCAGTCTTAGATCTAGTTTGGGGAGGCACAGTACGCCGGATTTCAGCTCGACGTGCCCCAGGGCTGTGGTGGGGTCACCAGAGTCCGTTTCCCCCCATGTTACCACCTCCTCTCACAGGGGTGGCTCTGCTCCATAACCAGAGAGCTGGCAACTGGCGCCTGGGGGCCACAGCTCCTCCGAGGACCACAGACAAACCGCAGCACGTTAAGAGCGTTCGTCTTTCATTAGCATGTAGAGACCATGGGGCTTAGGGTCTCCATGTCCTCAGAAGCCCCCAGGGCTGGGCAGGGGAAAACCCTAAAGACCACAGATGTGACAGGAGGAGAAGGAGGTGACCCACAACCAGACCTGCGAGAAGTGCCCTCAGCTGTTGCAACAGTGAAAGTTAATATTGGCTAATAGGAAAAATTAACCACAGCCTCTCCGGTGACTGCCAGGCAGCAGTGTGACAGCCCTTCACGAGAGGGGGGTTATTCCCAAAGACACCAGCTGCTCTCCTAGACCACAGTGGCTCTCCTTGCCCGTGGTACCAGGGGCGATCTGGCTCACTCACCTTGCTCCGGGTCTGACAGCAGGTGGACAGGAGGCTGTGCTTTTCCATCAGTATTTAAACAGATTATTTCATTTTGTTTGGGTAATTGCAAGAGAAGCTGTGGATATTCGTTGGCTGAAAAGGCAGAAGAACAATATTAGCACACAAGGGAAAATCTAGTTTGTACCCTTTGGACAGGCACAGCAAAATTTATCGATTTATACCTAAAATATTACTTACAGCTTTTACAGAATAAAATTATTAAAATCCTCACAGTAATCATTATTGAAAAGCACACCCAGACACAGCATCTCAATATGAATGAAATGGCAGATTTTTAAACTTAGAGTTTATTAAAGGACAATGAGCCCTTAAAAAAGGTGAGGCTGAAGTTCTGCTGTACTACATTTCTGTTGGTGGTTATATCCTTGAGGCTTTCTCATGGGATATAAGGATATTTTCCACTTAGGTGGAAAGAACCAGCCAAGGTTTGCAAGAAGAGGTAAAGGGTTTTCATAGACTTGATGCAGTCAGAAAAAAAATTATATGAAAAATTATATATTGCAGTTATATTGATGATTAAAATAGGACTAGTATAGGTATTACTTACCAAGAGGTTGTGCTCTCAATTTGTCTCTTACCCTGGCAACTGAAATACTTAAAATTAGTAAGAAGAGTTTAATGAAACATTTTGCTCTAAGTTGGCTAGCTAACCTGGAAGAATGCTGTGACAGAAGCCTTTTTAGCAGAGCTCTTCCCTGACTTCTACAGAGAGCTTTGCTTAAAACAGGACATCCCAACGGGGAAAAAAAGCACAACGCCCAGTGCCTGTTCCAGTTGGGATCGGCTGTGCTGCTGGGGCACGCTCAGCCCAAGCTGTGTGAGGGTGTAGAGCTGTGTTTTCCCCAGACCCAGCACACCCACCCCAGCTCCTCTTAACACGACTGTGAGTAACTACCTACTGACAACAGCTTCTTGTTGCTGCCAGACTGGGGCTCAGCGCGCCATCGACCTGAAAGAAAAGGTTTTTCCGATGTTCCACTGGTTTGTTGTCATGCCTTGCATCTCCCTTCCCACCTTTTGCAAGGGAATCCCTCCCACGCGTTGCTCAGTGACGTTTTTGGATGCAGCCTGTGCGGACCCCGTGCAGGCAGCCCCCAGCCTCTTGCTTTGTGCTGTGGGAGCTCCCAGAGCTGCCCAGCTCTGTCCCTGCAGCATCCTGGGGTTCCCTCTGCAGCATCCTGGGGTTCCCCCCTTGCAGGAGGCTGTGCCCCACATTGTCTTCACACAGCCAACCCCAGGACTGGTCAATTAATATTTTTTACACCCATTTCCTGCAGCTTAACTCATACATGCTTTTCCAGATCTTTCAAATTTAGTTTCAGGAGGTGTCACACTTCATTTCAGGAGGTGTAATTATTTTTTATTTCTGAAAAGGGACCAAGGTTGTTTTCAAAAGTTTATAGCTCATTATAAAATATCTGTGGACTGAAGTACATATAATAAAAACTAAATTGTGTATGAGTGGGCATCCACAATCAAAATGTATTTATTAAAGTAACGTTGTTATGAACCTACATATGAAACGAACTTTATAAAGTTATCCTGAACAAAACCAAAGGAAGAGCGCTTACCAGGAGGTGATCCACTCCTCAGCCTGTAAGCATCTGGAGAAAGACAAGAGAGTATCTGTATTTTATTCACGATTGCTTTACATATCTTACGGGAGCGTTTCGAACAGCAAATCTGTAATTCTCCAGCTGCAGCTCCCGAAGCGAACTACCTGCAGTAACGGCGCCCACAGAACTCAAGCAGTGACCCCTGGGAAGCGTTGCCAGCCAGAGGGTGGAAACGGACAAAAACTGCTGAGAACTTGGTGAGGAAGGGATTCACCAAGAGGGAGCCGATTGCCTGCTGGACACCGGGGGGCTCGCCCGCCTGGCACCTGGGGGCACGGAGGGGAGAGCGGCGGTGGGTGCAGCCGAGTTGCCCGTCCCAGTGCGAAGGCAGGTGCTTGTGGTGAGAGGGGACACCCAGCACCCAGCACCCAGCACCAGGCTCTGCAAAGGGGCCGGCTCCACGCGGAGCTGCAGCACCAGCGCAGGCTGGCAGCATGGTCCCTCCGGAGCGCTGCAGCCCCAGACCAGAGCTGCTGCTGGCAGTTACAAATCAGATGAGCTCAATGTGAGAAACTGCAACACCCGAAAAAGAAAATCAAAGCCTCCCTTGGTGGTCCCAGTAGCCCAGCACCCTGTTTGTCCCTTCTCCTCCCCAGCTGCTCTGGCTGTGCCGATCTGTCACAATGGAGAGCAACACTGCTCAGTGATGCTCTGCTGGGCACCAATGCCAGATCCAGTAGGAACATCCCTATGCCCTTCAGCAGCCATGCCTGCCTGCCCATCACTGATGTAGGGCTTGGCGCCTGCTACGGAAACAGGTTGTGCCGCTGGGGTGGCCTCATATTCTTCTCCTCTTGCAGCCAGAGGGAGCTTTGGGGGGGGGGGCAGTGCCAAGCCCTGCGTGCCCCTGGAGCAGGGCAGGACAGCTGCTGGGCCCTGCTTCTGCTCAGGGAGGCTTCTGCCATGGGAGTCCCCAGCACCACACTGAAACAGGCAACCCTCAGAGAACAGCATTAGAATTCCCTCAGCGCATTTCTGTGTAAGAACTAGAGCAAACCCAGGGCTCTTCACTACAGAAGCATAGCCATTATAATGTGTTATCATAGCTGAGATTATCAGATTCGTAACGCTGGAAGTTTAAAATTAATATTCAAACAGATGTATTATTTCTAGAAAGACAGAAAAAAGCCCAAATACCTAAGTCATCCTCAGAAGTCACTCCAAAGTATCTTGCGCTTACTTTTTTGACAGATGCTTCGCACATGGTAGGAAGAAGCAGAAAACATCACATTTACTGTTTACTAAAGGACTACTTTTCCTCATGAGTAAAGACAATTTTCGCCTTCAAGACTTTCCGAATGGAAGACTTTCTCCCTTTGCCTGTGTCACCCACCCAAACCTTGCACGGATCTTGGCAGTCATCGCTTAGGTTTGCTCCACATGCTTTAACAAATCTCAGATACTTCCCACTATAGAACAACCATCACGAGCTCAGGTTTTTTTCCTTTTTCTTTTTTTTTTTTTTTTTTCATTAGAGACTATTATGAAAATATGCTACTGGAAAAGAAGAAAACATTTACCTCCTACTGGAAAACTGCTGGGCTTCTCATTATCTAACACAGAGAAGAGAGACAGATCAGTATCATGCAGTCAACACTTAATGACTTTACCCTTGTGCAAACCAGACCCCCCCCCCCCCCCCAAAAAAAAAAAAAAAAAAAAAAAAGTGTGTGTTGGGCTTTGGGTGATGAGCTTTTTTTGTGTTAGAGGATTGGCAGACAGAGCACATGTCAGACTCCTAGCGATGGTGTGCTTTCCTCCCCCGCGTTCATTTTTCCACGTTAATGCTACAGAGGAAAGTGCAGATTCCTGCAGTGGCAGCAATGCTGAGTAACAGCTGTTACGTTACTTCCAGTTAATACTTAAACAAATTATTTTCCATTTCAGTAGTAGGGCCCGCTTCACCTTTTAAAAAAGGCCCGTGTGGTTTATTTTGGAAGGAAGCTAATCCCTGACCTCCTGCCTCCGGCGTGGCTCCCTGCCGTGGCACATTGCTATAAGATGAGCCTATACCGGAGCCCCAGGAACAGCACGTTTCAGGAGGGTGATTCGATGCCCCCATTTACCAGCTTCGGTGGGTTTGTTTGCCAGCTCCATCTGCTGCTGGCCAGTGGGTTTGGTGACCACCATGGACGTCAGGGGTGTGACGAAGCTGTACTGCAGGGACAGCTCTAAGGCTCGTGCCTCCAGGGCTTTCTGCTCCTCTTCTTGTGCTGAAACACTAAAGTCTGGGTTAATGATGAAGAAATAACGTACAGAGGCTGTGAGCAGGTCATCTTCAGATTCTTTTTCATATTAGCTGTGTCTCAACAAATATTTTTTGTTATTAAAGGGCGAGTAGTCTTACTGGGATAACTCAGCTGTTCTCATGCTTGAAATTATGGAGATGCTTAATTGTCTGCAACCCTGGAGCCTATGTATGGTTCAAATATGTAAAAATAATAGGTACATCAACTATTAAATGTCTTGTGGACATACTTATGGTTCTCTTTACTAACTATTGCCATTCATTTATCTACAGACAATATTTTTGGATGTGTAACAACAGCTCAACACAATCCATGCAATTAAAATCTATTTCATAGTAATGTCATGAAGAATATATTATATTATGTTTTCATGTATGTATATACATAAATATATACACATTTAATGATACAGCACCATCATAAACTGAAAAGCACCCCATGTTCCTCATACAGTAATGAAGTCTTCTGCCAGTATACTATGTTTTTAATACTATTTGCAGAAATATTTCTGTTTCTTTTTGTTTTCTGATGTATCGTTTGTGAATTAAGAATCTGAATTTTAAGTAGTTAAAACTTTGTAATACAAAACATTAAAATAGCTTACGATTTTTCCAGAAGCTGCTGAATGGTTAAGTAAGCCCACAGTCTCTCTATGAAATTTCCAAAGATGTAACTTTGATTTTGAAATACTTGCTCCTTCTCTCTGACGTTTGCTTCTTCTTTAAGAGTCAAGCCACCAACATGCTGAAGTGGGAGAAAACTGACCATCAAAAAAGCAGTTCCAGACTTCTTTTGTAGTCATATTATTAGGCTTAAAAGAACATCTTTCAGTACCAAAGTGCCCCTTTTGTCCTTCAATTTTGTCTTTTCCCACTGGAAAATGCAACTCCCAACAGCCCAAGTAACATGTGTTTTGGATATATATTTCTGGACTCAAAACAATGTTGAAAAAAGGAGGTAATTAAATTGTTAAATTTCAACATTTTTGAGATGAATAATTCAGGTTTCTTTCTTCATTATAAAAATAGAAACCAGTTCCCTAAAAATGCTTGAAGGGCCAAAATAGTATGGTTTTAGAAGGATTAAAATTGATGTTTGTTTGTTTGTGGATATACTTTAAGGTTTTTCTTTTGTAGCAAATTCAGGAGGGGAAAATTGTTTGAATTCTCAAATATTTTCCTGAAATGGGAAAACAGCTGAATGCCCAAATATAGAGAACATATTGTACACAAAAGACTTCCTGAAGTCTCCTATTGCACCATAAAAGACAGAAGGGAGATACGTTTTTCACAGTTAACTAAACACTTACTGACTGAGCTTTAATTTCTACTGGCAAAAGATCAAGCTCCTTGCTAATTTTCCCAGATACTACAATTTCCGATCCTTCAAAAAACAGCTCAAAATTGTTCTTAGTTAATCTCTCAACAGCATTTTCTGGATACTGCATTTCAATTTTCATTAATATTGGGGTAGCCACCTCTTGATAAAAGCCCTAAAGAGAAGCAGAGAAGAGAGAGTGTTCACAAATGACTGCAAAATTATGCAAAGCAGTATGTTGAATGTCTAAACCCCCCTTAAAAATAAGGTAGCAAAGCTTCTTCTTCAGCAGTCTAAGACTGCTGCATATCTAGAAAAAAAATAAATTCCTTTCTTCCCAAGGTTCAGCTCACCTTGTCCAGCCAGGCTGGTGATGCCATATAAACTGTATCTCCCATGGTAATTTAAGTACCCAAGCAGCATCCCCATTATCACCATCCCACCCAGCTGGGTGTTTTACTTCAGCCACTTTCCACAGCGGATTTTTTAAGTTTTATTGATCCTGAGGATTAATCTTTCTCTTTCTGGGCTAGTGTTCAGCAAACAGTCTCTGCACAGCCAACCAAACCAGGTAGAAGTGGCTTCCCAAAAAAGAGAATGTGCCGAAAGTTCTAACGCCTCGTCAGATGGACCCCAAAGAGCCAGGCTGGTGGTGCTGCAGAGCCCTTTTGTCTGTGTGTGCCTCAAACCACCCCCTGTTTTTTTTAGGGAAACCACAACAAACAACTTCCAGTGGTGGTACTTCAAGCGGCTTGAAAAGGGACCCAAGAACAGAAGTTTTCCCACCGTCACCCCCCCGGACAATTTGTCTGTTTGCAGAGGTACAGAAATGAGTGAGTTTCCAGGTTTGACCAGATGCAGCTGATCTGAGGAGGACTCCAACACTGAGTCATGGTTGGGGTACCAACCCTCAGATACCCCAAAATTAATACATAAACTCAAACCCAACTCTTCATCTCAGAAAATCTGTGGCTTGGCTGCTAAGACCAGGCATAAGCTGTAGCTGGTAGATGGCTTTTCGGCACATTCCTTAGCCCTGACCTGGAGCTGCAAGGCTGCGTCGGCGTTTTCATAGATACGACGTGCTATTCCCCCGTTGCTTAGGGCCATCTTCTCCAGGAAATTATAACTGACATCAAACCCGAAGCCGAGGCAGAACAGAGCGCATTTCCCACTGACTGCTTTCTGAACGTTTTCTTGAATTACTTCCACATTACTCTCACCTGGAATTGAACCAACAAGCATACCCTTGTTTGGTCGGGTTTTTTAAAGTACACAAAGACAGCGGCGGGTTTAATGGGAAATAATGCCTGAAGTCTTTTAAAAATAATTCAGAATCAAATATTAAAAATATATGGGACAGAATCCCCTTAGCTGAATTGGAGATGAAAGCACCACTCGGTGTACGGAGTGTTAGACCCTGATTCTCCCCCCCAATGACTCGTACTAACTCCTACTCCTGTCCTCATGGCGAAGTGCAAGATATTTTACAAGGCTGCGGGGGCCAGAGGAGGGTTTTTAGGACAAAAGGGACACACACTACACGTCAGCAGTGCAAGGGGTGGGAACACTTGTTCAAGCTGGGAAGACGAGTATCCATAAAAATGCTAAGTGTGATTTCGGGGAAGAATGGATTGGTTAATGGGGTAATTCAGACAAACTGCAAATTAACTCAGCTGTGCTTCTCCCCCAGCCCCCTCGTGTGATAAAAGGAAAAGATTTTCACCCCATCAGCTCACCCTGGAGGGCCACAGAACTGCTCTACCTGCATTTCCAGGCAGGAGCTGGCACTGCCTGTAGCAACACATGGGAGCAGCTCTGTTTTTTCCCTCCCAACCTGCTTTGCTGAGGAAGGCAGCGTATGCAGTGACGCCACAGTGTTCACCTGGTGTGTGGATGTGCAGCATGCTCAGGGTGTTTGAGACTTGGGCTGCGCTGAGCAGGTGGCACCATAAGCTGAATTTTGCTAAAAGACCCCAAACAAGTAAACGAACCCCAAAGCAGTACGGATCCTATGACCTGAAAGGCGGACTGATCTTATTCAGGGGCTTACAGCTGAATTAATATTGCTGGTCTCGGAGAGGTGCTGGGGCCACACAGAAGTTAGATAAACTCCCGTTGAGAACAAGTGACGTTTGTGCCATTGCATGGGGAGTTATTGCTTATTTAACCCACTATTTCTATCTCAACCCTCTGGTTTGTGCTATCAGAGCTGGTCACTAGTTAGGAGCTAGACATGGAAAAGAATACCAAACAAGAGGCACCTTGAAGATATCTCAAGTTTGGAGCAAGGAGGGTGAAGAAATCTAAGCAACACCCCTCAAATGGGACCATCCATAATATATGCAAAATTGCCATGTTTCGACCCAAGTGGGACCACACATAATATATGCAGAATGTCTGTGTTTCGGCTCTTAGTATTGTACTTCCACGTTACAGCTGTGCCTGGAGTATCTCCAGCATTTCCCTTGAGTTATAAACCATGAAGCCAATTTAGCAAAGCAGTTGCCAGCTAAAGGACGCGGAGCCGTGGGCAGGTGGGCTCTGCCATCCCCTCTGGCAGCCCTTGCCGGAGCCCTCCCATAACCATCCCCTCTCTGCCGCAGCTCCAGCGATAGCCCAGCCTGCTGACACCAAAGCTCTCCTGAAACGCAAACTGTGTCTACCAACATCTGGGATGCAAGTGCAAAAGATAAAAAAGAATCGAGGGGAGAAGAGGCTGAGGCTGGTATTTACTCACCAGAAGTGGGCTGGCCGTCCGTCAGCAAAATAATCATGGAGACGCTCCGTTCGGGCAGCCTCTCGGCTTTATCCAGCACGCTCACGGCAGTCAGCAGGGCACGGTTGATGTCTGTGCCTGTAACGAGAAAGCAGGCATCACTCACCTGAAAGGGATAATCATCGGAAGAAATCTGTGCACTTCATCTGCAGAGGCCCTGCAGAGTTGTTTAAAGTTTTCTGCAGGAAGTAATCCTTCAGAGAGGTGGGGATTTGGGGGGGTTTAGCCTACTGGGCTTAATTACAGTGTATTGTATTGTGATGGCAATGCTGGAGGATTCTTTTGGGAGCATTTTCTACACGTATGTCACGGGCAATACAAACATGTCTACAGCTGTTAAAAAGCACTTAAATAAACACACTGTCGTCTGTTAACCTGCATCTAAGAGATGTCTCCTAGCCTTATCTGAGAGGTCAAAGAAAAAAGCTGGGCACAGGTGGGCTTTGTTGGTGTTAGCGCCGGGGATAAGGAAACCGATGTTAACACTAACAGCATCACATTAACAGGAGATACGGCCTTTTAGATGTGTTTAAAAGTGAATAATAAAACGCATGGAGCGGTGCAGCGATTGAAAGGTTTCACACCTGTTTTGCCTATTCTGTTTCTGCAGCGCGGCTGACACAGGAGTATAACTTCGGATGCATTTTATTTTATGCCCCTGATTTTACAAGGGGACCTTTGATATATAAAAAAAGAAATAATCAGCTGATTGCTGTCAAATACTGAGTGAACAGCCATTTTTTCATAGAACAAATATACTGTTGGGAAATCTTGCAGCCATCTCTGTCATAAAAACCCCAAATGAAGCTTTGTGGCTTGTATGGTTGATAGATGTGATGCAGCCAAGCCGTCCACTCCCATAACCAGCCTTTCTATCCCACTCAGAACTACTAAAAACCGACTTGCTTTGTGAGCACTGACGGTAGTTCTGTGGCAGTCTATGACTGATAAAAATCACAATTTTATTCTAAGCAATATATTCTGTTGGGTGCCCGTTTGTGGTTACAAGCATCTAGGTGGTGCCTCGTACCTCCACCAGCAGAAAGCGTTTGCACGAATCCCGTAGCACTCGCCACATGCTCCGCAGTGGCTGGCAGCAAAGAGCTCTTCCACTCCGCCACTTTGCTGTTAAAGGTGATAAAGCTGAAATGGTCTTCTGGGCGGAGGTCTTGCAAAATCTTCAGCAGGGCATCCCTCGTCTGTGACAAGGAGAAAACAATCACTTGGACTATTTCTGCTTCTCTGCCAGAACCGGAATTGGAATGGCAGGGTAATAAGGGGGTTTCCCTGCAGCACTACTCAAGATGCAGCCCAATGATTTTATTTAGTCCTAATGGTGTTTTTCAGGTTGAGACCATCAGAAACAGCCAATTAACTTAACTTATGGACAAAAAAATGCACCTGTGAGGGCTGTAGCAGGCTTGTCTGCTCTCTAGCAAAGCTATATACACAGTCATCGGTAAAGGTAAAACAGACTAATTCTTTAAACTTCATTAAAGAAAAAAATTAGAAGCATATTATTTTGCAAAGATAGAGACAGAAAAAGTGCTGTGTGCCTTAGTGTTTGATACCCGTGAGAAGAGCCGTGTCAGAGAAGTGCTGCTCTCCAACAGCGTAAATCTGTGCGTACGTATTTTTGAGTGTTTCTGTAACGGCTGAAGATTTTGCTCTCCACAAAACCAGCACGTGCTTCAAAAGTGAAATCCACAGCCACCTCGCCCACCGGCCGGCGGGTGGGCCTGACGCCAGCAGAGGCCACTGCTCTGGGGTAAGTTACCTGCTCAATTTTTCTGCCTGCCATGGAGCCACTTCGATCTATAACGAAGATGACATTTTTGGGAAACACCGGCATTTCATGGGGTGCAAAGTAATGCACAAAATAGCCATTGACAATCTGAAATACAACATGTGAAATCATGTTCAAATGACACCTGGATAAATAAATATTGCATCTTAACATTCTGGCATAGCAAGGAGAAGGGTGCATGCCTAGTATTCTGTTCTTCTGGGCAAGCTCAAATCAAAGGACTATCAAAATGTATCTCCTAGCTGGAAGGGACACTATCTGTAGAGAGCAAATTACAAGAGAACAGCATGTATATGTGTGTGTATATATAAAATACATATAGTATAAGCCTCAGTGCCATATGTGTGAGATATCTGTATTATCACTGTATATTATGTTACTTCTTTGTTATCACATATTGGTACATCTCTATTTGTCGACTGTCATCTTTTAGCACATTTAGTATACTGTATTAATGAAATGGTATGGAAAATAATGTACTTTACTCCCTAGGATATGCTTTGGTCCATAAATATTTTAAAGTTTCTGTTCTCTTTAGTTATGCTTCAGTTGTCACAAGGAAAAAAAGAAAACCAAGCAGTCATTTTAATAGTTACATAAATCACATTCCTCTAAGCTTCATTTGTAGGTAGCCACAAATACACCTTAGATCAGCCAAAATAATAACAACAACAACAACAACAAAAATATGTCAAGAGACATCTATATAGTGGCAGTATAGATTTGGTATTGAAACAAAATCTGAAAGATTTATTTTGTCATGGATGACCCATTCTTGCAATGCATCTGTTGTCTGCGGGTTTACCGAAAGTCGGCACCGCTTTGTGCTGTCCCTGGATTGAAGAAAAGTTCTTTTACTGTCAGTCTTAGCATTTCAAAGTAAATGTTGATGTTTGGCTGATTTGACTTCACCTTCAGACTTATCTATGATCTGAAAGTGGTTTTATTTCTATTTCTTCTTTACCTGTATAACACCTGCGGTGGCACCTCTTTTAACGTCATAGCGTACAACAAAATCACCGTTGAGGAGGGTTTCGTCGAGTTCAGGATTTATCTTCTGTTGATCTACAGTTGGCTTAAATGAAATGTGAGCCTGCAAAGCAATCAGAAGAAAAGATTTAAAGCAACATAAAGCTGCCACTGGCGGCAATACGTGGCAGCTGCTGCTTTACCTTGGTTTCGGTCTGCACTTTTGTGAGCGCCTCAGTTAACTCATTTGTCATGAACGTGCTGTCCGTCTCCAAGAAGCGTATGCCTTGGGGTTCGAAGATGTGCACATCAATCTGACAGCAGAGAAGGCGGCATCAGCATCTTGGTGGGAACAGGGCTACGGTGCTCCCTGCCCTGCCCTGGTAAGGGGCAGCTCACCTGGAAATGCTTAACCAGCTGCTTCGGCCGGACTTTGAGCAGCAGCTCGAACTTGCCCAGCTGCCGCTTCAGCAGCTCCTCGTACATCAGCTCAAAAGTGACTTTGCTGGCGGCCGCAACGCTGACGGACACGTGAAACTGCTCCAGTTTTCTGTCCGTGATTCTGGCAAGGGGAGAAGAGAGACTTACCTCCTGCCGGGAAGGTTTGCTGGTGGTGGCCAAAGTTTATGAAGCGTGCTACGTAATGGCCAAGGGGACGCATAGAATAAATAAAAGTAGTAGCAAATCTTATTCATAATAGAGATTTTTTGCATGGCGGGTGGTATTATATACATTACTTATATTACGTTTGTGTGCTATGGGTGCTGCAGATGCAAGCTGAGAAACGGAGCAGAAACCTCTGCGTGCCTCAGGCTGGGACCAAGCAGAAGCGGGGTGAATACACGGGAAGCACAGATTAAATAAACCGTGAAAGCGTGATGCCGGCTCAAACGCCACAGTCTGCTGCTCTTGCAGGGAAGCAGCCTCAGCAACTGAGCATCATCCCGGCCTGGCAAGGTGCTCCCACGTGACAGCAAGTCCCAGGGCAGCACTTAACGGTGACACCCCCAACCAAAACCATTGCAGGACCAGATATAAATCATCAATATATGTGAATGTATAGGTGTGTATATAGAGAGAACTTACACACACCCACACCCTGTTCCTCCCAACGAGAAGCCCAGGCTGCTTTTCACATTTATCCCCACTGAGAGGTGCCTGGCTCCAGGGTTTAACCTGCCCCAGCCAAACGAGATGCCAAGGAGGAGCATCAGAGCAGCCTTACTCAGGGTGGCAACGTACTTGACGAGGCCGGCGCTCTGCCCGCGCGAGACTGCAGTGTCATATTCCTTCTGAGCAGAAACTTTCTCCTTTATTATTCCTGGGTATACTTTCCCGTCAATAGACCTGTTTGGTTTCCATAAAAATTAATTAATATTAGAAGGAAAGCGCTGGGGAAAGAAACAAGAGGAATGCTGCACTTTGTGGCATTCCCTCAGAGCATGAGCAGGGGACAGTGGTTGGCTCCCACATCCCTCCCTGTCCAGGAGGATGCTCCGTGCAGGGTCTCAGGGAGACTGGAGCAGGAGCAACAGAGCATTTTGTGTGGGACCCTCCAGAGCTCAGCTCTCTGTGCTTTTTGCTGGCTTCCACCCCCCAGCCCCCAGAGCTGCCTCCTTCACAGCACAGGCAAGGACTGGTCCTACATGGAGAAGTTGGTGATGAAAGCTGTCTTGGGTAACTCCACTTCAAAAGTTGCCTCTCTGGACTCATTAGCTCGGTTGACAATTTTGCTGGTGATGACGGTGTGAGCAAATCGTGACGTGACCTTGCAGTCCACGTGGAGGCTGTAGATTTCAATGGCATGCTGGAAAAAAAAAAAAAAAACAAAAAACCAGCCTGAAACAGAAACAGTCAGTTTTTGCTCCTTACCTGGGGGATGTTATTGGAAAAGTTTGGTGAGGGAACGAACTGTCAGGTCTGGCTGGAGCTGGGGTGGTGGTTCATGACCAGCACGGCCAGATATCTGCTCATTCGCATCTCTGCAGCTGTGACCGCAGCCCCATGCAAAATCTGCAGCTACAGCTGCGTGCTGTTGTTCCACAGAAGGCTTCTGTCGAGCCTTTTTCTGTGCTCTTCTCTCCTTGGGGTACCCTGAAGCAGCTGCTGTGTCACCCCAACACGTTGCCTGAGATTAACCTCAGAAAAACCAGGTGCCTCTTTAAGCGCCCAACCTATGGAGGAGACCTGCTCGCTTTTTGAGTGACTCTTTATTTGCTCTCCCAGCTGTTGACTTTGCTGCCTGTTTTTCAGCTCGGTGCCTCGTGTCACATAAAACGTTCAGCAGGCTGGAAACCCCACGTGGCCCTCCAGCCCCACGGCTGGTTGCACAAGCAGCAATGCCCTTTGAGCGCCTGTGTTTCTCCTGGTCTGGTGCTCCCAGGGCCCCCAACGCTCGAGGGAGGAGGGGACTGTCCCGGAGCTGCCCAGGAACACCCCATGGGGTGGCTGGACCGGGAATCTGCTGGAGCAACTACCTCTAAACACCCTTCTTTCACATTTGGGATGTCTGTCTGTTCTCGGCAGTGACACTAAGAAGGGCTGATCTGGCCATCACCAGCCTCACAACAGCCCAAGAGTTTCTAAAACTAAAAAAGCTCAGCATCAAAGCAGATTGTTGCACTTCCATTTTTACTTTCCAGCCTCACAAACCTTTTGAATGGCGAATTGATCTTTAGTTATTTTGATAATTCATCTCCGCCATCTACTTTGTTCGCCAATTAATGGCATCCACTGGCCTCTTCTAGCATCGAGTGCTTCCTGAGCATTCCTGGCACCTCCACTCGCACTCGCTGCCCTGCTGCGCTCGGACCTGCCTCTGGCACACCTGGAGCGGAGGCTCTGCCATGACCGAGGAGCCCTGAGCCGTGGCCCGCTGGGCCAGTGCAGGCACGTGGTGGCCATCGCGGCACAGCCCCCCAGCACAGGAGGAGGTTGCCCTCTACAAAACTTCCCCTGCCCAAACCCTGCCACCAGCACCACAGGGATGCTGCGGGGGATGAGGGGATGGGGACCCGCACCCCCCGCGCTTCCCACCCCCAGCAATATTTTAGGCTGTGACCAGCAGAAATGAGGGCGCAGTGGGGCGCAGCATGGTGAGGGGCATCGCTGTGCCCTTAGTGAGGGGGCAGGAGGGGAGCAGCCCTGGGGGGGTACCTGAAAGCAGTGGGGCACCTGAGGCACCACGGGCCCGTACACCGCATCCACCGACGGCTTCTTGCAGAGCCCCCGGCTGCCCTGGCAGCACCCACCAGACCTGTCCCTGCCACCCGAAACCCACCTGCATTTCGGTGGCATTTCACACTTTGGTGAATAGGAACGATGGAAATAAAACCCTTCCAAGACAAGGCTCAAAAATATTGATATTTTTAAAATCAGACCATTGGCGCGCATGATGCAAAACAGTTTGCTCCTCCAGACGGCACAAACAGCTGTCTCCTCCCCTCTTTCCCATGCCACACGCGTTACTAAGTGCCCATCAGAAGCCCCTGGCAGTGCAACGGGCCTTGTTCGGTCCTGCTGGAACTGTGGCGAGATCCAAACCCCAACCAGGTGGCTGAGGGACACCCACTGACCCCTCACATTTGATATTTTACATCCCTGCGCAAAAGCATGATCAGACACACCTGCAAATGCTCTCCTGCCACGTTTATACTGTAACAGCCCAAACAAACAACCAAAAAGGCCTTAAAAGGTCCCAAAGCTCTGAGATCACATCGCAACACACCCAAGGCGCCACAGGTGCTGGTTACCAGTGGTTACCTGTGCTACCTGGCCAGCTCCTGCGTACCGCCAGATCACCAGCTGAGCAAACGAGATATTGTCAAAAAAGAAATAGAGCAAATACCTTTTGAGCAATAGTTTCTGCTGACACCATGAGTGAGGAAAAGACCACCAATGTCAGCAGCGTTCTCTCCTCCATTTTGGGAAGACCAGATTTTCAAATGAAAACTCTGTTTATCTTGATCAGTTAATGAGTAACTTGTGCTTGGGGATATTATGTAGACTTTGAAGAGACCCAGCAACTTAGTATTTACATGTTAAACATAGGTAAAACTTGGACTCTGTTAACATTTATTTTTCCAACAGATCTTTGCTGTTAAACATTAGAATTTTAATGTTTCATAATGCATAAAGTTAAGAAATCCTTATGTTTTCTTTCTAAACTTAGATCTCACTGTGATACATGAAATCCCACTGGCAGATGAACTGATCTGTGCAACAAGCTGCATTTTTGGATGCATGAACCTCCACCACATCCGACAGTAATCATTTGAAAGGGCTCATCCTTAACATTATCTCAAGCCTTTCAGAGATTTGGAGGTTGCCAAAACATGCAACATTCATGTGAGATTTTACAGCTGGTGACTTCTCAAACCTTGCTCCTGCTTGCCCGTGAGAGGCATGGAGTGGCCCTCTTGGAACATCCCTTTTTGCTTCCTCGGATGAGCCATAATCCTTGTTCGTCAAATAGCAAAGTCAGTCGTGGCTTGTATTTACCTGAACAGTAAAAATAAAGTATCAGACCTTGCCTGGACTGCCAGGGGAGAGAGGCGTCGTCAGTGCCTGTACGTACACATATGTACCTGTACAAAGAGGACACAAACCACCCATAAATGAATGCAGCAGCTGTGCAGGGGAGCACATCTGGCCTGGTGCGGCCCTACCACAGCTGCGATGTATCCAGCTGGAGATGCTGCAAAGCTGCCTCTAACCCGTGTGCTCGGTGGGGCTGTTTGCACAAAAGGTGAGTGCTGGGAGAGCTCTGCACCTGAATTTACCTGCAAACTGAGGCTGAATTAGTAGACCAGACTAATTATGGTGGCTGACAGAAGTGTACTCTTAACTCCTGACGAAGTCAAGAACATGAGGCAGTGAAACTACAGAGCTACAGCTGGAAAACACTTCCCAATATACAATAGGTCATTCAAGACATACTAAGAGGAAAGGAAAAGACATCCTAGACTCTAAAAGGAGACCAATTGCAGAATGCGGTCATTACTCCACATCCACAAACTACCGATATTCTGCAAGACTTTTAAGAAATCTGGTCTACTTTTCATAATAAAAAAATTATCTAAAAAGATCAGTAGAAAACTACCTTTTTGAATTACTGTGGAAGAGGTACGCTAACACAGAAGGCCAGATGAACTAAGTAAAATGCTGACAGCTTTTGTAATGTGCTCCAGTAGACAAAGTGATTAAATCTAGCTGTCAGGAACTAGAGTATTACAATGATTACATTGTATTGTACAAGTATTACAACTCTCCCAGGTCTGCACCTGAATTTACCTGCAAACTGAGCGGGATGACTCTTTTCACCTCCTATTTTATAATAATATCTTCATCTAACAGGCACTCCGAGCAATTCCTTGAAGTTTTTGTTGGTCAAGGGTTGGCTTGTAGCCCTGGAAAAATAAATTGTCTTAAAAGTCCAATTTTGTACATAAATAATTATAGAAAGTGTTACATTAACACAATTCCTAAATCACATCCTCACTTGTGCGGTGTTTAGGTAGCCTTCTAACACAAGACAGCTCACATGACTATTTAAAAGATATTTCTCCATCTCTGAGTAGTAATAACATCTGCCTCTTCTACAAAGCATTTTTAACACCTTGTGGGGAAATAATTGGTTTTTTAGGTGGAGGGGTAACCAGACCCTGAGCAGAATCCATTTCAAAAAGTCACCTCATTGTTAAAAAAAAAATAAAAATAGAGCAAATACCTTTTGAGCAATAGTTTCTGCTAACACTATGAGTGAGGAGAAGACCACCAATGTCAGCAACGTTCTCTCCTCCATCTTGGAAAGACCAGCTCTTCAACTGGGGAAATCAAGGTAAGAAAGGGGGGCCAGGGAGCAAACTGCTAGGAGCCACTCCTATGCCACACGTCTGGGCTTGCTTGGTTGGTTGGAAAGCTTTCCGCGGGCTTCATTTGTTCATGCATGCCCAGCACAAGAAAATAAAATGTTTGAAATCTTGAAAATGTCAACAGGGCATGAAAAAATAACATCCCCCAAGGGCTGTAGTTCAGAGGATCTCTAAGCACACGCCGCTGCTGTGTCAGCCCCTGGTTCCTGTGTGCATTTATCTGAGCACGCGTATACGGGTAGAGTGATGTGTAAGCAGCCGGGGCTGTGCAGAGATGCAACCAAGACAGACGCCCCTCTGCCCCCAGCCCCGAGCAGATGAAGGCTGAGTCCTGCCCTCCCACCGTGATTCCCTGCCCCTCTGCCCTGTGCTGGCAGCTCCCGGGTAGCGGACAGTCCTTTCTCCCCTGAACCTGCAGGCTGTCAGCACAAACCACTGTTCCGTGTTGCTGTTTGACAGCAGGTTCCCCTTGCAACTCCACGGTAGGCGGTGCCATTGATTGTCCTGAATTAACAGAGAGATCCTGTGGAAATGCCTGCATCTGGGTTTGCTTCTCTGCTATTTTACAAAGAGTCCCTGGTGGCCTCGGATTTGTGAGGAGATGCTAACGCAGGGCTCAGTAGTTATAATGTCAACAGACATTGAGAAGTTCACCACGAAGAGTCTGTCGAGCACAGCCTGGTCTTACAAGGCTTGTGCTTTAAGTAACTTTAAAAAAAAAAACAACTTCATTTTTTCCAGGCAGACTGCTTATACTACTTGTGAATACCATCTTGTTTATAGCAGGACACGTAAATATGTACATTTTAACAGAAAAAAATTAAAACATTTGATTAACTGCTACAACTCATGTAATGCTTTAATCCCTTCAGATACACGGGTTTATACACTTAGTGGTCTAAGATCCTGAAGAGCCAAAGCTTTAGCTTTAATTAAGTGGATCTGCCGTCGGTTTTCTAATACCCACATGTAAAATCCCACGGGCGTTAAAGAGCTGCTTTAACTGCACAGACTTAGGCTGCGTGGTTGGCTCTGCCCCGCTCCCACGGAGGCGGCCAGCACCCGGGGAAGCTGTGAAATCCCTCCAGCATCCCTCGGTGGCTCACTGAAGTGGTTGCAGGAAAATCCTCGTGCTCAGCCTTGTCCCCAGACTTGAGCACTGTGCCCTGTTGCTGTATGAGCCGCCACCGACAGCCACCCCCACTGACATCCAGTGCCCACTGCTGCCAGGGCACTGGGCACCAACCCTGCAGCACCCGGTGCTCCTTGCTCCGAGGAATGAACATGGTGTGACATGATCTCAGATCACCTTGGAGGAGGGATCTAAACCCACCATCTCAACAGGAGACACTTCGGAGTGCAAAATTATCTAAACCCTCACACCCCCGGGCTTCGTTCAGACACTTCTCTGTCACCATTTCTTATTAAGAAAATGAAGGGAAAAGGGAGAAAATACATTTTCTGTGATTGCACTTAGTGGAGTCACAAGGACGAAGGAAAACATGACAAAAAATTCTCTAGGCAGCTTTTTATTTGTTCTTCTTACCTACAAGTATCTCCTGTCTTGCAGCAGCTGCCAGTAACTTTCCCAGCAGAGCAGCAAGGCTGGGGGCGGGGTGGCGGGGGGTCCCTCCAATTCACCCAGGACAGCATGGACCTTGCTGTCAGAAGCCGGGAGCAACTTTGTCCCACATTTACCTCCAATGCATATTTTTTTAGATGAAGTCCATCTTAAAAGACAGGGAAAAAAAAAAAAAAAAAAAAAGGTACTTGGTCCTGAGCACTTACTGTCACACTGGGAAGCATCACAAGCGATCGAACCAGAGGACATCCTGGAAATAAAGCAGTTGGGAAAATCCCAGGTTTCTAATACATAACTTACTTTGCTTCCCTGCTGCACCTGCGCCGCAATCCTGCGGGACACAGAGGCTTCTGTGCTTTGCAGATCAGCGCCGGCATGTCCAAAACGGGTTCTGAAATACAGCACCCCCCTCCTGCTCCCCACCGAGCAAACCTGCAACGCTCAGTCACTCGTGGCATACAACAGAAAGCGATAACGTTTTGCCCCACTTGTCCCTCTCCATCATTTTTTATATTATTAAACAACCTCCTGCCAACTTCTCATCACAGATTAATTGAGGAGGGTTTTTTAAACCTGATGCAGGGACAGCTCCAGTGTTATCAGGGCTGGAACTTTTTCCCCCACCTTGTTTTGTTTTCTTTTTACCTTCAGAGCTCTGGAAGGGGCCTTTCTCAGAGGCAAAGGCTGTGCTGAGTTACCTGTGAGGAGGCACCAGCAAGATTTTAGTTTTTTTAAGGAAACCTCCCTCTAAAACCTTGAACCCAAAGGACCTGCAGCTGCCTTACAGCTCCCTCTCTGGGAGCTTTGTGGGTGTCGTCCGTGTGTTTTATCCATCAAGTGTTTGGGATGCAAAAGGCACACGTGATGTTCTTCACGGTGCATGGAGACCTTCATTACCTCTTTCACCTCTAGCTTATGCAAAATTAAAGTAGCTCTTTAAATAAAGGTGGCACCTACCTTGCCATCCCCAGCTGTGCGCCAGGGACTCGGGGTGTGCGAGAGGGGCGGTGGGCGCCCACAAAGCAGAGGATCACCCGTGTTCCAGCACCAAGATCCAGCTGAAAGGCAATACTGCAGTTTATAATCTTGGGGGAGAACAGGTTGGATGTTTAATGCAGCAAATCAAGACGTCAACAGAGCTGCAAAAACCCAGCTGCCACCCAGCACGTGCTTGCTGTCGTACGGACGCTCAGCCGGTCGCTCGGCTCCCCACTCGGATGGGACACGGCGCCCGTGCTGCTGCCATCCCGCTTCTCGCTTCGTCCCAGGGGACATGAGGAAAAAAGCCACTGGGGAAGGTGCTGGAAGCCTTCCCTCAGCACTGGGGGCACAGCAGCAGCTTGGCACCTCGCCTCTGGGCACACCACGTGCGGGGGGCCAGGCGGGCGGCAGGCAGGAGGCCGGGCATGAAGGAGGCCTGAGGGGCCTCGGCAGGGCACCGCGGTGGTTGGCACGGCTCCGGGTGAAATCCCTGGGTGCCTGTGGCAGCCCTTTAAGCAGGCCCTTGGCTCCCTCTTGGTGAGGGCACAGCGTGAGGAAATTGCACTGACACCAAAACGGTGCCACGCGGGGGTGTATTCCTCACATTCGGCAGAGTACGCCACAGCCCGCAATGCCAGCGTGTCCGCAGAATCCGTCTAGGCCTACGCTGAAATGAGTCACCACAGTGTGCCAAGCTGTATCCAACTTTTTTTTATTAAACCATTAGAGCAAACACCATTCAACACATAGAAAGAAAGCACATATTAAAAATTAACGTGGAAGTTGTAGCTTTCGACATGAGTCTATTCCCTACTTAATGGCTAACAGTGGAAATCAGCTACTTGGGTCTACAGTGACTTTGGTGTAAGGGGCAGGGATTTGGGAAAACGTTACAACAATCATCTGGGTGAGATGTGTCCAGCTCCGCCGTCAGCCAAAGACACTCTTGGCCGGCTCCGCTTTGGGTTTCTCAAAGACTGTTTCACCCCCGGTCCGATCCCGGCTGAATATGGAAGGTGCTACAGAGCCCATTTGTTCTTGGAAAAGAAAACCAGGAGAGGCAATCAGCGAAGCAACACACCAGATTTGAGGAGTAAAACTAGTGCTGCTGAAATACATATGTACACATTGGATAAATATTTTGTCTGTCCATCAACTTGCCAAACCTTAAAGCACGGTGCTCCCATCCTGAGCACGGGACAGCACCCGCAGCTGGTCACTACCACCAACCCACCCCAAAGCCCTGCAGCTGCTTTAGAAACTTGGAAACAACTGAGCTCAGGGTATTATGCTGAAAAGGGGTTAAAATTCTTCATTTTCCCCTGTACTTCCATGGGCGGCAGAAAAGGGACACAAAACCAGAGCACCAGGGGTGTGCGGTGCAAGCAGCCAGTCTCTTGACTCTCATCGGCCCTTTACCCCCACCCCCACCCCCCAATTTCTGCTTCCTCTCAAACACATCAAATTCAGCCAGCCGAGAGGCCAGAAATCCCCTCATCTATGACCAAGCCTCCAGCCTTCAACCTGGCAGCCACTGACGCTGGCTGCGGTCCCAGGGCTCGGCCCGACCCCTGGCTCAGGAGGCAAAGCCGGGCTCTCCCCCCGGGCAGGGCTCCGCTGGCCCCCCTCGGTCCGCCAGGACGATGGATGCCCCGTCCCTGCCCAGCCGGGCCAGGGTCCGTGAGCCCACTGCTGGCTGCTGCCTCCGAGGAGCACCGTTTCACTTGAAAAGAGCGATGAAGCCCGTGTTTCACTTCGGAAGCCTGCTCAGCCATTTCCACCAAGGAGACTTACCACACTGCTTCATCACTTGGTAGGTTTTGGATTTAATTTCCTGGTTTTTGGAAAGGTTTCCTCTGGCTCCTTTGAGGTCTTCTTCCTTCACTGGAGGACGCTTCTTTTTCACAGGGGCTGGCTGAGAGACAGATGCATCACTCAGACGTCAGTTTTTTATGTTTAGAAGCACTGGGAACCCAGCTGCCTTAACCCAAAGGCTACGGCACACGGAGACGCTAATACAATATTTCACCTATTTCAATTCTGAGACCATACACTCAGCTACTCCAGGTCTTTGCACAATCATGATTTCATTGCCCTTCCCAAAATCTGTTGCCACGTTACTGTTCTGTTCTGAAATTGTCCTCTGATTGCACAGCCTTTGAAAGACAGAGAGGATTGCTTCATTATTTTTTTCTTTTTTAACTTTATTTTTACATTTTCTCTGTCCAGCCCTGCCTGGCCATGCTGCAGGTACAGTTTGATAATTTAAGAACCTGTCCAATATTTGAGAAGTATAGAAACCCTTCGTTACTAAACTGTGCTTACGCCTCAGCCTACTCGCTACTTCTTTGGGAAATTGGTCAGAGAAATTCTTAAGCCTGGCTTGGTTTAGTTGGAGTAAACTCAATACCTGACCCAACAGTGATTGATCTTAAATGTAGGGAACAAAGGTATCTGAGCACACAACGGGCTTGTCTACAAGCTGGTACTGAAGACACCAGAAGCAGTGGACTCGGAACCCGAAGGAGAAGGATATCCGATACAGAAACACCTGCATCATCGGGGTGCACCGCGCCATCCAAGCACTCACCTGTTCGCGGTTTATCTTGCTAGAAGGAAATCAGGATAACATCGGTTCATACCAGCCCATCCCTACCTCTACGTTAGCACTTCAAAGGCAGACACAACGTCAATCAGCAGCAGTCGGTTAATTAACATCCCCCCTTCAGTTTACTATTTCAGGGACAGATTGCCAAGGTCCCACCAGGCAGACCTTGTGGCGGGGCGCAGGGGCACAGCAGACAGGATTAAAAGAATAAAAGACCCACACATTCCAGCTCTAACAGATCTGCACACTGAAGCATCATCGAGAAACTTCTCTGACCATCGCTACACATGCAGGGCTCCTCATATCTGGGTTCTGGCAGCGGTGGAGCCCACTTAAGCATTTCTAGGCGCTGCCTGTAAAGCTAAAAACAGTTGTGGAGGGAAACAAATCCCTCAAGGCCCAAAAACGGCCGGAGCAGCGAGTCCCAGGGAGCTTGCAGAGACAGCACATGCATGCCTGGCTCTTGGCAGGGGCAGGCTGGCTGCACTGGAGCCTTCGGCATGTTTCCTACCAGCTGTAAATTCCCGGGAACGCTCAGAATAGCTCGCCGTCAATCCCGCTCGCATGTGTTGTGGGAAACAAAACATTCACAAAAACCTCTGGGGAAAACACTCTACGAGTGGCCAAAGCAAGCAAGGGGAAAGGGTGGTAGCAAACCCTTCAAAACTCACAACAGATTTTGGTGCGTTAGCTGGTCAACCAAATACCCTACAGCCGGGGCTTCGTTTGTCCATCTAGTGAAAATTGGCACGTGATGGGAACAGTCCTCCACGGCCACGGCACGGTCCACGAGCAACCAATACAGACCTGTGCTGGCTCCAACGCAGAAAGGGAAGAAACCCCTTGTTTTGTTAACAGGAATGTGAAACCTGCTAAGATCCTTCACCCGTTGCTAGCAAAAGGCAATAACCGCAAGGCTTCTCTCCACTGGGACAAAAGACTTCTTGGGGGCGGGGTAAGGAAAGGAGGCATCGAGATGCACTAAGACACAGCCAGGCCAAGCACAGCTGTTGAGCGTCACCCAGTTATTTTAAAATAAACCCTCTCACGCTTTGATTACAGGTGGGTTTCCCGGCAGGATAGTTGCTGTGGATCGGTTGGCCCCCAGCCAAAAAGCACAACCGCTGCACAGAACGGTTCCTGTGAGCCTCAGAGCTCAGCCCTGGGCCTGCCAGCACCGGCAGCTGCCAGGGTTGTGGCCACACGACCGCTAACTGCTCCCAGGGCAAGTGCGTGTCAGTGGGGCTGGCCAGGAGCCATTCCCGGTGGGCACAGCCGGCGCTGTATCCCCTCCTGTCACGAGTCAAAAAGCCTTGGTTTACAAGACGCGTGACTGGTTTTTAAAGACTTTTTCTTTGGAGTAAATAAGCTGAACTGAGTGACCCTATGTGGTCCAAGGATTGTGCTCTTCTACCGCCCCTGTGCTCTTACTCTCCATCCCACCCGCCGTGTAAAACGCTCTCGGCAGGGAGGAACTCCGCCAGGCACGCGTAGCTTGTGTTGGAAACAGAACACTCAGGTGAAACCCCCAAAATTTCTGAGCTAATTTTAAGATCACTTTGAGATACCAAATATTGGGGAACACAGTAAAGACAAACCATTAGTTAGAAAATGAACATAAAAGCATGTAGCACGAAGTTTCAGTCTCAAATCCCGTATCCTAAGTTACAACTTTCAGCAATGCTCTTTTCCTGCATGTCAATACTTTAAGCTTTACACAGCAGCATGATTCAGTATAGCCACGTTCTTTCAAAACTACTGCCAGAATTTCAAATCGTTATCTCAGAAAGCATGTTCAAAGAGCAGAAATTGCTCCTTCTCCAAAACATCCCAAACCAGAGCAGTGGAAATGTTTTTTCTTTTCTTAAAGAAAAAAAAAAAAACAACTATGGTAAAACATTTTAAAACTTGATTAATTAACTGCGTAGAGGGCAGCTGCTTTCTTTCTTCATCAAATAATCCCTTGTAACAACTTATTTAAATGCTGTTTATATATTTTAATGCTTCATGATCAAACAAATCACATATACCAGAAAAGCCAAATTCATTGGTTAACGAGAGGAACTTGCTCATACGCTGTTCCAAGCAAACAGTCTAAACCAGCAGGGATTTGCCAGGCACTGCGCTCCAGCAGGGGCCGGCCGCCCCATCTCCCCGTACCTGTGACATAACTGCGGTGCTCACCCGACCGTAATCCCTCCTGGGGTCCCTTCCCGGCTTTGATTGAATCCAGCCCGTGAGCTCTGCGAACGCCTGTTTTTTTCCTCGTCTTATATAGAGCATCTAACATGAAGTCATGAGCCGGGTCATTTTCCCAAAGCAGAACCCAGGATGATTCAGGTTGACAAGAGGCTGTTGTTGTCGGAAGGTTTATTCTTAGCGATGACGAGGGCTGGCAGTATGCGCTGCGCCCCGAGGCGGCTGGACTGGGGCTGACGAGGACAGACAGCTGGGGCGGCGGGACCGCGGGTAAGCCCGAGCCACTGCAAAAACAACTTCCCAGGGAGCCTGCTGGGGCCCCATTTATAACTTTAAATGGCAAAACGTTGTTACGGACACAAAATTGACTCTGGATCCTCTTGATGGAAGAAAAAAAAAAAAAAAGACAGTGTTTGTGTTTCTTTCCCAGAGTAACAAAATATGCATTCACTACAGATTATATAAACCGAACATCCGAAGCATAACACGGTGCCCTGAATTGCTTTTGCACAGGGACCTTCAACAGAAGAGTATTTTGTGCGTTTTGGAGAGTTAATAAAATCGGATATGGTTTTACCCTTACACTTCTATTGCTGAGCTTGCTGCGATGCTGGCTCTTACACAACTGAGAGAACAAAATCACTTTCTACTCAAGTGGTATTAGGAAGCTCAACCATTTCACCTGTCATCTGTATAGGAATAGCTTACTCGGACATGAATAAATTCAGTGTTCCCCACTGTACATGCTGAGAGTAGTAAAACAATTTGCAGAACCATTAACATTTTTTCTCTAAATAGTTTTTTAATTAAATAGAAAAAATCCCTCCAAAACTCTAATCATGAACTTATTTTTTTGTTTACCAGGAGAGGGTTGGGTGCGGTGTTTATTTTTACTTTTTTTTTTTCTCATTAATTCTTGCCATCATGCGAAAAAACCAGCTCCTACAACTGCACTCAACACCTATGAAGAATGAAGACCCCCACCAGGTATGTCACTACGAGAAAGGCAGCCGTGGCAGACCTCCAAACACCTTTTACTAGAAAAGTCGACCGTTGTAGCGGTAGAAATCTGCCCTAGCTGTTGCTCCGGCTCTGCCTGTGTTTTGTTTAGGCTACAGACAAAAGCACAGGAGGTAAAATAAAATTGGTATTTTTCATGATGAAAACCTTCTGTCAGTACCACAGCACTAGCAGCACGCGATCAGGATGGTGGGATTTGTGGGTTATGAACGATCCCCCGGGCCTCCGGGTGCACATTTTGCCTTTAAGCTGAACCCTTCCAGGCCTGAGGCGATGCTGTCCTTCCCCTCACTACCGGGGCAATCACTCGTAGGCCGAGAAGCAGCCTGGATGTTACACACTTATCCATTTCCTTACATTGAATTTCTATTTTAAACCCACCACAGCTTGGTAAATGAGAGGAAACGATTCTGCAGAACAGCAGTATCGAAGTAGAATAAAACATCGACTTTAGAAAAAAACTGCAGGCTTTTTTCTATTGTACAAAGGAACAAATCTTCTCTACTAAGAAGTTTCTATACAGTTCCATAAGCATCAGCATTTTGTCACTATCTATTACAAGAAAATAACATTCTTCATGTTTAAAGCAAATATTTAGAATCAAAGTCATCGAACTGTTTTTTCCCTTCAGCTTTCAAAACTGCTTCACCTCATTGGTACTACGTTATTTCCCACCAAAAAGCAACAGTTAGGCTTTCACAGCAATTTAATTTATACAAATTCATTAGACAAACAAAAAAGCACCTTCAGCTTGCGTGCTGTTTGGGGGTAGGAGACGAGGCACCTACAGAGGCAGGCAGCATATCCTGAAGTTCCTGAGACATCCCCCATAGCCTGGAAAATTCTGTTCCCTTCGATTATACACTTCCTAAAACAACGCCGAACAACAGGCACAATCATTTCCTCTTACAGATCATGGGCTAATTTTTCCCCTACAACCCCCCCTCCCTAAAACTACAGTTACTTACATTTCAGAGTAGAAACTCCGTTACCTGGTCGAGGTCCCGAGATCTGTTAAATGGGGCATGAATGACAATGAAAAAAAAGATAGGCTCATTTATTTAATAGTGGCTATTAAAAAGGCAAGTTAACCCTCTTTCATCTTTGACTGCAACATGAAGTGGAAAACTCCTTTGCTGAGGACGGGTTGCAGCTAAGATACGGTGACAACCACAGAGAATTTGGTGAGTTGGTCCTAGAACTGGACATCCCCCTGTGGTCCTTTTCTGTCTCCAAGGAGGTACTACGTGAGTTCTATGATACAAGGCACTGCACAAGCAGGATCCTTGGGCATCCTTCCTCCACTTGTATTTCTACTACCTGCTGCAAACAAATCAGAAGGGGAACAGAAGATGAAACAGGTTAGCAAGGTACTGAATGAGGTCATGCCTCTGCCAAGGGGCAGGACATTGGAGATACATTCAGAAATTTGTAAGTTTACACATTCTTGTTGCCAACACCCAAAAGGTCTGGCTTTGCCTGAAAAGTCACAAGCAGGTTGTGATAATCAGCTGTGTGGTTAAAGCATTTTAACAACATCCTACACTCCAGAAGGCCTCGGGTCAACATTCTGCAACCTCAGGAGTTCCCAGGTGGCACATCGAAGGTTTATTTTCAATATGAATCCAATTATTATTCTCCATGAGTGCACACACAGAGGGCAAGAATCACAGAATGGTTTGGGGTGGAAGGGACCGTCAAGATCATCTAGCCCCAGCCCCCCTGCCACGGGCAGGGACACCCCCCCCAGCCCAGGCTGCTCCCAGCCCCGTCCAGCCTGGCCTTGGGCACTGCCAGGGATGGGGCACCCACAGCTGCCCTGGGCACCCTGGGCCAGCGCCTCGCCGCCCTCACAGTAAAGAATTTCTCCCTCATGTCTAATCTAAGCCTACCCTCTTCCAGCTGAAAGCCATTCCCCCTTGTCCTACCGCTACGTGCCCTTGTAACACGTCCCTCCCCACTTTCCCGTAGGCTCCCTTAGGGACGGGCAGCTGCTGTGGGGTCTCCCCGGAGCTTCTCGTCTCCAGGCTGAGCAGCCCCAACTCTCCCAGCCTGTCCTCACAGGAGAGCCACTCCAGCCCTCTGGTCGCCTTCATGGCCTCCTCTGGACTCCCTCCACCAGGTCCACGTCCTTACGTTGAGGGGCCCAGAGCTGGATGCAGTACTCCCCCCTCAGGGAACAGATTAGAGAGGAACTTGCACGGATTGTTAGAGTTGTAAACAAAATTTGCTACTTAAGAAGAGTTGTCCCTCCAACTGAAATGGGACCTGCTATTAAAGTAAGTGAATATATTGAAATTAATGCCAATATGACAGTGCAAAAGGTTAGATCTACAGTTCTGAATTTAAACTCCAGTAGTAAAAACTGCTTCCCACAATGCACATCACAAACCTTGGAGCATGCACGCTTTTAAACAGAACAAGTATAAAACAAGTGTACAAATCTGTAGTAAGTCAAACTTTATTGTAAACCATTATACAATGTAATTACATCAGATACCCTTAAAAGTTTAAGGTAACACCACTGATTAAACAATATGGTCCAAACAGAGGGCAGCAGAATACAGCTGTTGGTTTCGCTCACATAGGCTATACTCTGAATTTACTTACAAACAAACCCAACATTCAGTTTGAGACGGATACCCACGCAAGACAGAAACACCTACAAAAGAGTCCCTTTTTTAAAGATACTGCAGTTTTACTTTGTAAAACCATAGTAGTCATTTTCAGTAATTGAACTGGAAACTTTACCTAAAAAAGTTTGCACGCCTATGCTGTAGATCTACTCTGACTCGATGTGGCTGAATTTATTTGCTTTCATTACTGATTTCTCCTGTAAAAAGCACAGCAAAGTTGCAAACACGGGTTAGTCAAGCACAGTGGCAGAAATTCCTTGTGATGCTCAGCTCTCAGCAGAGCGGGAGAGCCCACGCTTAACTCCCCAGGCACAGCTGGAATGGGAGCAGACACCTGCCGGAGGGGATCACTTTGCATTGCTCTAATTTGCAACTCAATTTCTGAGTTTTCCCTGAAGAAAAGCTATAGTACATTTTAGTTAGCAACGTTAACATACAGCATTTACCTAATTAAAGTAAGACAGGGGGACCTGAACATACTAAAGCCAGAACTTGAAAACCACTTATTAGACGACACCAGTGTTTTAAGTTTATGCAGATGTATCACAGGTTGGATACTAGAAACAGCTAATGACCAGTCACGGTATATTCGATCTCCACCAATACTTCCGTATCTCTTCTCTAAGTTACAATCCCTTTCTCTTACTTTGGCATATACTACATAGCTTATTTTCATTAAACAGAATCACATTTTTTTAAGCACAGCCTGAATTAAACCTTTGTTGTGAGCTGTCCTGAAGTATGTTTACCAGGCATAAATTTAGAGCGCCAGTTTGAGGATAATGCAAACCTCGTCATGATGTAACATTGTTACTCGATCAACTCTATTTTTCATAATTTTTTTCAGACTGTACTGCCAATACATTTCAACGAACAGTAAGACATAGTGAAGCACCAGGCACGCACCTCCTTCTCACACATACAAGCTTTTCATACAAAAGTGCTTGTTCCGCTTGTACCTACTGCAGGAATTCCAATTTCTATCCTACAAAGAGGAAAACTGCCAATTTTACATTTCCCATCTCTTTCGCATGATAAAGAACGAATAGAGAAAAACACCAGTTTCTGTTTTGTTGGGCTGAGGTTGTGAATAAAATTTTTATCTTAGTAGAGAGAGTTAGAGCTGTTTTTTCCCCTCTGAAGATATGCTCCTCCCGTTACTACTGCAGTATTTAAAATACTTCTGTCTCTTTGGCTCATAGTGCTTTACTACATCATCTTGCTAGGCATATAAAAATCTCAAACCAAGTGACATTTAAGCACTTAAGACATGAAAAATTAGGCATTCATATACCTTTGCTGTAACCACCTTCAAGAAACTGCTCCGTAGTGCTTTAAACTGTTTTGTACTTGGTCAATAATTTTGAGGTCTGCTCAAAACAAATACTTTTACATGGTTAAGGCCATAATTATATACTGACACTTCACAGGCTAAACATGAGGACTAGAAATAGAAATAATTTTGATAATTTAACTGACTGGAGAAAAGGAGGGAAAACAAAGATAAAAGGAAAGCTCGTACAGTTATATTTGTGTGCGCTGCTCAGTTATCTCGGATGGTTGACGAGGATAGTGATGGCTGTGCAGTGGTATGTAGCCCATGCTGAATAACTTTATTTCACTATCTGAAATAGAACAAATCCTATGCTAAAAAAATAAATGCTGACATTTGCGACAAGAGCCAGACCTAGCTCTTAAATCCCTTTGGAAAAGCGAGCTGCGTGTGACTATTCTGCTGATGAAAATGAATTCCTTGAAGTACTGTGCTTTTGGAGATATGCACCCGCCCTGCGGCAGTCAAGAGAAGATGCAAGTCACACGCAAAACCCCAAAAGCCTAAAACAGAGGCAACGCTGATAAGGGACATTTCCCCATCTCTCCACCTCCCATTTCAGAATAACTCAATTAAGCTTCCCTCATCATTAGTTTTTAGACTAAATCTAGAAGAAACACTAGTACTTAAACTTATTGCAGTTATTACATTTCAGTGCACAGTAAAGGTCAGTGGCTCAACTAAACTCGCAAACGTTAGGTTTGGTAAAATGTCCCTTCTAGCCGGCTGGGCATGCTGAGGTGTACCTGAAGTCTCAGAATGTTGTGTTCACCTCGGCAGCCAAGCAGTGAAAAGGAATGCTGGAATAGTGAATATAAGTACGGGAGCGCACAGTTCGGTATTTACTAAGGCCCTTTTAAGTGGTCTGGATAATAAATCACGTTAAGACCTAGTAAATTTATAAAAAATGTAAAAAATCTTAAAAAGTTCTGAGCAGTTTTCCAATGAAACTGTTTGGTTTAAGGCTTGGAACATTTCTGATGTCCAGATACTACAACAGATTTGCAACTAAGGTCTGTTGCCACCTCTCGACACATCACCTTGTCCTGCGCAAGGTTTAACTATGCAAGGAAAGCTGTCAGAAACAATCACTTAGAAAATATGCAAAGCAAAAGGATGTCACTGAAAACATGTCTGCTAGGTTTCAGATCAGCACGTGTTGTCAATTACTGGAAGACAGACACTGAAATGACAAAAATTCTGTAGTAACAACTGTATTACACCTCTCCGGGTTTTTTTCACTACTAAAGAATAAGACTTCATGGAAATTAAACAGCAGAAATCTTTTTTTTTTTTTTTTTTTTTTTTTTAAGTACATTAAATCGAGGGTTTCTTTTCCAACAAAAAAACAAGGGACAGAATTATTTGAAATATTGTAGCACAACTGCTTCAATCGGATCGCGGTCCTGTACTGCAGGCCCTATATAAAGAAAAGTATAAGAAATGTTCCATCTCTTTTGGGTCATTTGAGAGGTATGCACAAGAGACTTGTAGAAACAGAGAGTCATCCGTAGATATCCATTTCACAAATAACCTATCACAACAGATTCTTGTTATACACTAAAGTGCACGTTTGTCAAATATTCAAACACCACCTTCTATTAAAAAAGGTATTTTCAAATTATGTGGTCAAAAGCACACTTAGGACTGCATTTTTAGTGATAATTTGGTGACTTCAGCAGTGACAGAGAGCTTTTCCCTTTGCAATCCCTTTGTCTTAAACCAGGACACAAGGATAAATAAAATTTTCACTACAAATCTTCCGACCTGTTCTGCACAAAAAAGGGAACTGCACCCTTTTCACTGACAAAGAGAATCTTTAAATACAACTGTATGAAAATATAACTTAAATATAAAATAGTCAAATAGATTTGAGGAGACTTGGAAAAAAATCTTTGTTCCACCTATTAATTCCATAGGTACCCGGTAGCAAGTAAACATTTGTACTTAAAAAAATAACATTAAGTTACAGCTTGTAACCATAAACTATTCTGCTCTAGGAATTATGCTGCAAAAGCCAGTTTTAGTAATAAAACACGCTCCTTTAACTTAGTTGATTCTGATGTCTTTTTGAGAACATCTTAAACTGTATCATCAGTAACTGCAAGTGAAAGATTGCTGTATCTGTTTTCTGTGATCTTCTCTGAAACGTCAGATACGAATCCCCTTCGTGACCAGTTCTTAACAACGCTGTGTTTCTCACACATGATGAAAAGACATTCTTGCATAATTGGTCAGTGTGTCTGTAGTGCAACTGAACTGGAAGTCTTCCAACCCTTTGCATTCTGTTGGTAGACCTTGCTTTTAAGTCAGTTTATATGAAAAGGGAGATGCAATTGCAACATTAAAACCCCACTGACTGAAGTTTTTGCCATGAAACCTGCAAACACACAGGTCAGGGAACGTGTCATACAGGCAGACCAAAACGATGCTTCTTTTTCTTAATGGGTTTTAAGTTGGTCAGTCTACGCAGGTCCTCTTCAGCGTCCGATTCCTCCATCTCATCATCTGCTGAAATAAGGATCTAAAAACAAATTGGCTTCTAAGTAACATGGACCCAAGTCACACACTTTCTTCATTCTACTTTTAACCTTTTGCTATTTTATGCTTGCAAAGCACCTCCCTATTTGCTCAAGAGAGAGTTTACAGAACACAATTTGGATTTACTGCCAGTACGATCAAGCACACCCTTATGTGGAACCTGCAGTAAATTTCGAAGACAGACGCATGCATATTAACCTCCACTACAATCGCTGACTCAAAACCCAAAGAAGCAATTCTAGCACATCCAGAACAGTGGGGGCAGCTTGCTGTTAAAACAAGAGAGAATATATAAGCTCTCTGTCCACGCTGGTAATATGGCAGTCATTTTATTAAAGAAAACTCCATAGAAATAGTACTTTACTAATGCAGAAAAGTTGCATTAACCAACTGAAGCTAAGCCAACTTACCTTCAAAGATACCACCTTGTCCTTCAACTGCACTGAAAACTGCCCACTTAATACAATTTAGAAGAAAATTATGCTATGGCAAGGATGTAAATACTTCTGCAAAATAAGGCCAGTTGCCTCCACCAACTTCCTCTCACTTTAAGCTGTTAACCCCTCTTTAAATCAGAATTGTCTATTATTTTTGTATTCTGTGTGTGGGTTTTTTAGAAGCATTTGTAACACCGTTCACCAGTGATATTGAAACATATTATTACGTCTTCCTGCCCACCTGGAAGGGAATTAATTACCATGAGTGGTGCCACAATGCCATTTTGCTTAACTGGTTTTCAACTGTCAGTGCTAGGAACTACTGTTAGAGGTACATGCAAGGAAGATCAAAACTAAGGTGACGATGTTACATTGAAATCAATGGTGTGAGGGGTAAACTGGACTGATATTGCATTAATTACAATAATTAACTCTACATACTTCTGACTCTGACTCTTCATGTGATGCTGCTCTCCTGTATCGGACTTTACTTCCGTTTCTTGAATCTTGTCCTGCTTCCTTTTCTTCAAGTTTAGCTTTTGTCTTCCCTTTCTTCATAAGAAAATTATCTACTACCCAGAACATTAATGCCTGTTAAAAAGAAAAAGGGAGTGACAGTTCAGTTTTCCTCAGAGTAGCCTATGTTCATTCATTCAGTATTTGGGCAGAATCAGGAAAAGTTGACAATAATTCTGAATTGGCCGAACAGGTAAAATCTTATTTAAGCATACAGTCACATGGCTTATTACACATTACGTGAATGCTCTATAACATAGCTACTTGATTCCTTTGTAGAAGAGAAGAAAATAAGAAGAGTAGCTGCTATTCAGAGCGATCACATATTAACTCTTCGTGTAGAAATGTGAATGTTTAGGCAGACACCTTAGTGCAACGGACTTTTGGTTCTCAAAGGATAAAATCCATGCTTGAACAAATTAACGAAAGAAAAAAGTATCACCAACACTTATTAAATGCAAGGACACCCGAGATCTCTGGCTCTAATCCCTAAATCCCGGACTGCTGGAAGAGTACGCTTTGGGAAGGATGATTGCGCGCTTGCCCTTTCTCCCTGCTCCACCATGGGTCAGCTGCTCTTAGCTACGGCCAGACACAGGATACCTCACAGTACAGCTGTCCTTAGACCAACTGTTTCCTAAAGCAAATTTCATTGTAATTTTATGATTTCTATGTATGTATTTCAGTATTACACTCAATCTACTGAAGTCATCAGGCCAACAGAGGTCTATAAGGCATTTCTGCACCCCTCCTGAGCCTGGTTACTTAGCTCGCTATGGGTTTCAGCTCTGTAAAATCTACATATCCAGATGTTTCATCCACTCTTTAACACCCCTGCTCTTCAAAAATTAACTTAAGCACCAAGGTACACTGAGCTTTAAGGACTAACGTTCATTAACAACCCCCCCCACACACACATTTCAGAAAGATATCCAAGTAAACATCTCACAGAAACATACAAGTGGTACTAACATTAACAAAGAAGGGCACTATCAGCATGACGATAGCCAGCTCCAGCTGGGGGTTCTCTATAGGATTCAATAAAGCTACCTGTGAAAAGAAAAAGATTAAGTTCAGATCATGGCAGCATGTGCACATAACTGGACTACTAAGTGCAATTGTTCATGTACTAGCTAATGCTACAGAAACAATTTGTAACGAACCAAAAAAGGGCAGCTTTGCAGAAAAGGAAAGTGCTTCAGACAGCTTATAAATCACCACAGATAAGTGGGGCTGACAAGAAACTTATCTCTGTCATTTTTGTTTACAGAAGCCTGAAGAGCTGTGTTGGAAGAGTCTTGAACATTTTAGAGCTGTGTATTCCCCAGGAACACATTTTAAGTTCCATCTTTAGGAAATTCAAACAGAGAAGAGTTTTAAAAAATACATAGTAAAGAGAAGACAGTTCCCAAAGAAGTCCAGAGCCTACAATAGGGACTAACTGGTTTAACAGGCTCTAACACCATGCACCATCACTTTGAATATTATGTTGCACATATTCTATCAAAATTTAAGTATTCATCCAATCATCAGCAATGGCTTCACTAATCCGTTGCACATTTCTAAACTTGTACAATTTAGATCTGTCAACAAGGGCAGGCAAAAAAAAATATCTTTAGAACCCTACAAAAAGTAATATAAAATAGCTGTAAGTAAGGGTTGAAGAATGAAGAAAAGGAAGAACAACTTAGTAGCTTCAACAGCACTCAGAAAAGAAGAGAGAATAAAATTTTATGTATTGCACTATTTAAACCTCCAAAATACGATAGGATGGCAATGGATGCCAGAAAACCTGACCAAACTAAAAGAACACGCCACTACCACAGATTTAAAGGACATTGACTGTAGACAGTTATGATGCTTGAGCCACACCAATAAATACTATTAGAAGTCTATCGCTTTGCAGCTTCTGCCTGGGATCAATCTGTCTGTAAAACGCTGTACAATACAAACCTCTTTCCACTGAGGTATAAGCAGCACTATAATGATGATGGTTTTCTCAAATGTCATTATCATTATGTACAGAACACACTGGCCCACCCAAGCACTGCACTGCAGCGGGTCACCTGCAAGAAAGAAGAGAAGTTCAATATATGCTGTAGGGTTGATTTTACTTCACAGTAAACATTTAAGAAAAGCACTATTAGAAGAGGCATGGCAGCTATGGCCTCTTAAACTGCCTTCTCCCATTTCCTTAGTGCTGCTCCTACCCCTCCTTCAGCCTCATCCCAACTTTCAAAAAGTATCGCTTAGAAACTGAATCTAACGGGACATCGCCTGATTCAGCAGTACCTGGTTATATGCTCCCTGTTTTACAGAATCTGATGAAAGCAAGACAGATGTAGTTGCATTACATCTATTTCTCATCACATTGTTATTGTTGACCCTCTGTCATGAAGTACTAGGTTTCTTAGAAGGGAAACCATAAGGGAAACATAGCTGGGGAAATTTTTTTTTCCCCCAAAATAAAAAAAATTATTTCCCTTCAGTCCAAGTAGAAGCATGATTTCTGCCATTCTCCCTAGGCTACCTTAAACATATCTTTCCTCTCTAAATAGTTAGTTATCATAACTAACCAACTGTAATTGAAGCAATAGGTGCAAAAGCCTCTATGAAATATTTAATTGAACAAAAAATTAAGACCACATTTTAGTTTCACTTTGAAAAGGTTTGAAATTCTGCTGTACCCCATTGTAGCAGAGTGAAAACCCGAGTGCATCAAGTTATCTGCCAGGACAGAATGAAGACCACAAATATCTGAATATGAAAACTTATGTAACTATTATACTCTATGAAAGCAAAGAGAGAGAGAGGAAAAAAAAAAACAACACCCAAACACCCAGGGAAAAAAAGAGGACCAGTATGCCTAACAAGCTCTGCAGGTCAGCTTAAAGCAGCACTTCACTGGAAGCTGAAAAGAAGCTTTGGAGGAGGGTGTTAGCTCTTTAGTCTTCACAATAACCTCTGCAACATTTTCAAAGGCAGCTTAAAACTTTTAGCCTAGGGATGAATAACCGGCAATGGAAATTCAGATGTTTTAATGTATTTGTAATGCACAATGGATAGGTGCTACTTCCTTTTCTGGAACATTTCTGAAGGCTTTCAGTATAAATACTTGGTAATAGTCTTGAGACTTACTGTTTGCTGCTTAAAAGCTGTGAAGAGAAACTGATATATCAGACTGAAGTCCAAAACAAAGAAACCTTCCTAAACAAGTTTTACAGTAAGAGCTTGTGATCAACACTCAATAGTCCAAGAGAAGAATGTCAAAATGTTTCATGTTTTACAATTACATACTGCAGCAGTTTATGGCTACTGTTGTAAAAAAAAAAAAAAAAATTAGAAAATTTGGAAAGGGAAACATTAGTAACTCAAATTTGAGCAACTGTGATTCTTCTGAAGATACAAGGTCTGAATTAGATTTGAGAATCAAATTTTAGCAATTAATTTCTATACGCCACATTTTTATTAGCCTTCTCTAGTTCCCTTCATTAACTAGCAAATATGGAAAAAAGTAGCGTTAGCTACAGACTTACCATTGAAACTTTACCAATTTATTCTAAGCTCTTTTCTAATCTGTATTTAATTCCTAAAAGCAGAGACGGCTATAGCAACTTTGCATCTATTCCAATTCTGTCACACGAGATTTTGTATGCCCCAAAATTTTGAAACTCTTAATACAGAGTGTTGTGTGCTATCACCAGTGAACATTTTGTTCCATGATGTTTTGCATTGTGGGGAGGGACACTGTTTTTGGGGGGGAGTTTTTTAGTACACGACTGAAATTAGAAGTTGTGTAAATTGCTTGAGGATTTTTGTGTGCCCTACTGCATCTACAAAATTATCTCTCAGTTCTAATTACAAGTAGGAAGAACAGGGATGCTGCCTACTAACAATTTCCCAAGTCAGTCTCCCAACAGCATCCTCCTAGAAAAGCTGGGCAGATACAAGCAGGACGGATGGTTCCACAATTCTGACATAAAGGAAAAAAGCTTTCAACACAACAGAGTATGTTGTTCAAAGGGATTCTTAAATCTCAAACCATGGATAAATTAAAAACTGGACTGGACCATATCTTGAACAACCCGCTTTGAGCAAGAGGCTGGATTATATCACCTCTGGAGATCCTTTCCAACCATTTTTTTTTTCTACAGCTTTATAAAATATGCAATGCACGGGAAAAGCAGAAGTTCACACCGCCACCACATCCAGGAGGTGTTCCCAAGAGTATCTGAGACATTTGTACATTCAAAGATTCAGTACTCAAATTGAAAATAGAACTTTAATGTTGAAGCCATAAGCTCTAATTTAATTTCTAAAGACACTGACAGTCTTCCTTAAATTCTGATTTTATACCTGTTAGGAATAAATTACATGTCTAGAATAAACTAGCAAACCAGTAGAAATCTTGTTAGTGCAAGAAAAGTGCAATACTGAAAATGAAAAATTCTGAATCCTCAGCAATTACAACTGTAGCAGCATTTTTTAAAAATGCTGGGCAATGAAAAACTAGTCCATACTATTTCATCAGCCACTTTGTAGAAGCACGTTCATAGACAGCTCTTGAACAAAATACATGCAGTTCTCCTATTCTGTAACTTCTCTCTGTTTTTCAAATCCCGAGATACTATTTTAAGAAAATGCCAAGTCACAGAACTACTCCAAAATAATTCCAAAAATTTTTTTAAGTAAGCACTATCCACCCTATATGGCTATAAGCAAGTTGCTCTGCAAGTTGCAAACAAAGCACTAGAGGGAAAAGATGCATCAAATACAATTTCTAAGCTTTGCCACCCAAGAATCAGAGATCACAGCACTATTTAGTTGCCATTGTCACCAAGAGGGAACTGGTCACCTGTTTTCTACTTGCAGCAGCTAAGGTAGCCTAAAACAAGACAGGAAGGAGAATGCAGGAACATTCTTTTCAGTACAGATCATGACTGCTTTTCTCCTCTTTACATATGCAAATATAGTAACACTTCTATTAAAATCCAGCTGCTGGTGTAACGAATCTGAAAATACAAAACTGGAAATACAAAGACAAATCTAGTAAACTTAAAAATTCTGACGTAAAAAAGCCTGTGAGGGAGCGTTGTGCTACTTTGTTTGTAAATCAGCGTGCAGTGCTGTTTGGCTGTACAAACAGCAACCATTATGAATGCTGTTATTTTGGTATCCATTCTTTACTTGAGGCATTTATGCTTTAAAAACTATCCTCCATATAAAGAAAAGGCTTTTAAAACCAGCAGGACACTGCTATTTTTGTGACAGCTTCAAGTAATGAATCACCAGGGATCAAGTAATAGAGCTAAGAAGGGAAATGAGCTCACGGTGAGCATTAACTCGAGACAAATGATTATTTAGGCTCTAGAAACACAAACATCGCTCAATCACAAGAAGAGACTTGTGGTGTTTTCTTCTTTTTTTTTTTTTTTTTTTTTTTTTTTGGGGGGGGGGGGGACGACGGGACGATGGACTACTCTTGTTTGTTTTCCCACACTTGTAAACAAACTGAAATCACACTGACCTCCAAGCTGAGGGCTCGACTTTACCACTTCAGATAAAACGCGGCAAGTCTCCGATACCTTTCCATAAGCAGCCACCTCACCACCCATGCATGCCGAGCGTCCACATGCAACTTCAAAATACTAAGTTTAAACGCACTTGTGACCCCACAGGACTGCAATTTTAGCCCCTCCTTCTATCCTACTTGTCTTATTTTTCGTAAGATTATTTCAAATAATTAAAGAGTTTTCTTGGGGCCAAAGTGAAAATTTTTAAATAAGATGGCAAGAGGGGTTTTAACTTTAGAAACAACAGTAGCACTTAACAAAGAGGGCAAAAAAACAATCCGGTGCAACTTGTCCTTTTTAGACTGATTTCTTACACAGGGTCTAACCTTATTGCACAGTCATTACTAATAACTTCCCATCTGCTATCTAGTTCTTTTTATACCAGAAGCCTCTCCCACATGATTAATGGAAACACAGATTTACAATATGCTTTTTAATAGTCCTCACAATAGCTTGATTAAAAAAACCCAACACACTAAGGACAGGCCAGCACATTAATGAGGATACAGAAAAGAAGGTTAGTCGCTAATCAAGTGATCTGATGAGTTGGAAAGAACAACTAAGTAAAGACAACTTATACAATTTCATATATCACTTATAGACACACAGAAAGAAGATACAATCGATAAACCAGCTTAGGCATTTCAGATCTCCTTACTCAAAATGACAATAACAGACCAGTTGCAGACCACCTCTGCAGCAGAATAAAAGTAACAAGTTCATTTGTTGATTTTAAAAGCTTAGTTACTGCAGTCACAAATGCCTGATAACTAAAATAAAAACCAGGTTCATTTTGGAAGTGAATGAGAGACACAAATTTGCGGAGAGTAAATATATTCCTCACACGTTCCCATCCACACAGACCACTTATTGTTAAAAGGACATTAAAATGGGAGAGGAGAACAGATTACACAGGAAACAACAGAATGGTATTAGGAAGAAATAAAATCTAGTATTTGGCATGATTACATACCTACTTATAACTCTAATGGAAACACCAACTTTTTTCGTCTGAGTGGAAAGCCAATTTTATATGGCTTGAAAGCTGATCAAACATCTTGAAATGGCTTCAAGCCAAATCAGAAAAAGAGACTTTGGGCAATAGGTCTTAAAGCTCAGTAGAAGGTGTAGCTCAGCAGTATCTCAGCTCCTTCCTTGCCTTTTTCCCTTCCCTGGGCACCTGTACTTACCTAATCCCTTAAAGACCCAAGTTTGGGGACTGAGCTGGAGGAACTATTTACTTTTCTACATATGGTGAATTTTCTGATGGTTTAGCCCTCTGAATCAGTTCCCTGAAGAGCAGGGAAGAGCTCCAAATGTGCACCAGTCCAAGGAAGAGAATGAAAATATTGGACAGTGGCACATGGGAAAAAAAGCCAATAAACAGGGTTGTGGCAGTGCTGATTTAAACATTAAACAGTCATAAACCATATCCTACAGGATACACATTAAATCTACACAAATCTAACAAAAAAAAAATGCCCTAATGGTATAGGCAGTTATTTCTCCTAAGACAGGTGTTTGTCATCATAAAACAAAGAAACCTAGAAAACCAAAAAAAAAAACCTACCAATGATAATTACAAAACTGCTATGAAAGGTTTTACTTTGTTAGGAAAACGTTATTTTAACTTTCCCCACCCCGAAACCACAGGGTTGGTTTGTTCTCTCTGATGAAGAGCCATATCTCTCTTACAAGGCAACCTCACCTCTCATTCCTATCTCAAGGAGCTTCAAATGTAATTTTTAGCTTCTATACAGAACTTCCATTCCCAACCAGCCAGACTAAGCAATATGAAGATAACAGGTTGAACAGAATTAAATGTTGATGTTGGGTATGTATGATGCTCAACTGCACCCACAAATCTGCAGTTGCTGCAGATCAGTCACCTTCTGTGGCTAATGTAATGGAAGACAAAACAACTCCATGTAAAAGTGATTTCACTAGTCTATCCCTTAGCCTGTACAAAAGATATGAGCATTTTTCATCAATGATACAAGCCTTACATGCAGGAGTTTGAGTGAACATCACTTGAGGACAACCTTGCCATTCTCTTCACTTGAAGTATGTGGTTGTTTACTTCAAAGAGGGCTGGCAGAGCTCTTAGCCTGTACCTTCAGGCACCAGCATGTGATTCCATCAAAGCTTTAATAGGAAATGACCTTCCAGCTGTCATGTATTTAGAAGCGTTTCAGAGTAAATCTATCATGCTGTTATTTTTACCATGAGATCAGACAATATCATAATTTGTTCGATCGCTCCTAAAAAAATATTCAAGTAGTTGTTCCAAACTCACTAAATGCTTAGACTTACTGAGCTAATGCAGAAGGTGCATGCCAAGATACAGGCTTAAAAGAACCCTCATGACACCTGAAATATCAAAATGATCACTATAATCATTGTGTAATGATTTTAAGATGAGTTAACCACTAGCTGAAATATTCTGAGATTCTATCCTGAAAAACATTTCAGTGCAAGAAGAGAAACATTTACCATATTCACCAAAGCGAAGGGACTCCCACTGCTGCCATTCCACAATGCTGCTGACTGCACGTATACCAATGTAGATCAATAGCATCCCTAAAGTGGCATCTAACAAGAAGTTGATAAGGTACCTGAAAGGAAAAATGTAAAAGAAAACAAGGAGCAGGAGTCCATTTTCTACAAGTTGTGTATTTTAACACCACGACTGATAAAAGATCTGTATATATGTTGAGAAGCCGGAGTACTGAGAATAGTCATTTCCTCACTTCTGTAATTACATAGCCTATAATTTAAATAGTTTTAGAAGAGTCTTAATATTTTGTTTCTGCCTGTATTTTCAGGAACTCTGGTGTGTGCATGTACATTACTCTATATAAAACTCCAATACTCATTTTATTTGCTTTACTTGTTTAAATTAAAACTAGATTTCCTTTTTTCCCATTGCTTAGTTCATTCTGCATGGAAAACCTGTATTTGAATAAACCCGAAGGAATAAAAGGAAAAAGAATAAAAAGAAAAGCTACAGACACCTCAAAGAATTTGAAGGTAAAAATTTCAATCCCAAACACTCTCATACTGATGGGAAAAGACACAACTAGAGAATTTTTCTTGCTTGAGGGAGCCCTCTCCTAGCCTATCATGCCTATAGGGTACAGTCACTATCTCGGGCCAAATTTCAGCTTACTTAGTGTCAGGGAGAAAAGTAGTTTACTTTCTTGCACTTCAGTTCTTGTCCAATAAACATTTGAAACAATCAGGAACAAGCCTTCCCAGAAACAAAATCCAACTAACTACCCCTCAAATGGACACACAACTGCTGCACTACTAGTTTGTTTCAAGAGGAGCTTCTGGGATCTTACCTATGTTTCAAGAAACCAGAGATTAATATGGGTTTCAAATTAATTCTTAGGTTCGTTAAATGGCACAGCTAAAAATCAGACCATTTTGTTAGTCGCTTTTGTTTATTTACTATCACTGATTTTAGCTGAAGAAACCAGCAGCTGAGAAAGAGCCCACTAAGAGACACATAGCAAATCCCTGTCACTGAGATTCTTACTTCGTAATTCCAAACGCTTACGGTAAACTCTAGAGTCTATAGGAACTTATCTGCAGGGATAAAAATACAAATCAGAGACCTGTGGGCTTCGGCTGGCTGTGGCGACAAATCCACATGGACAAAATAGTATCAGAAAGCGGAAAGCAAAGACCGAATGCGTGCATTCAAAACAGTAAAGGAAAAGCTGTTCTAACCCTCAAAATCCCATTCAAGAGCAGCTCAAAACCAAAAAATGAAACAGATAATGCCTTGTTTCAGCCAAGACTTACACATAAACTTTTTTAAAAATAGTTATTTTCTAATAGCTGTGTGTCAGATTAGAGTTTTAATGAACTTGGTACTAGACAAACATTAAAATCAAGGTTTAGTGCTTGGCAGAGGGAACTCAGCAATTACAAGCCTACACAAGTCATTTTAAGGCCACAAGAGGCTGCTGTAAGTCTGCAGGAAGGCAGCCGTCAGGAGCAGGGAGCAGAGCTATGCCAACACCTATTTCACATCAAATTGCAGCTCACAACACAAGCCGAGTACGCCTGACATTCCCAAGCGCATCAGGCTCACTACATGTAGGCAACGTGCTCATGTGATGCGCAGCATCAGCCCTGCCCATGTGTAACCGGTGCACCAGCACCACCAACAAAAACCCAACACCTGCCACTACCGGAGAAATGGATCTGGCTGAGCGTTCAGCGAGGAAAAGGCTGGGCTTCACACAGACCTCCCGGTGCACGGCATACAGCCAGCTGAGTACCTTGCACCACAGGAGAAGAGTGCTGTTTGCTTTTTCTATTTAAAATTCTTCAAAAAAACACCCATCTGTCAAGGTGTTTTAACAGATGCTTTATCAGCTGTGATAGGATCACACACCTGCCCGAGTTGCAGCACTACATTCCCAAACAACTGGCAACTTCCAACTGTAGTTCTTTCCAAGCTTTGAACCACAATGTTTTCTAAAACTACCTTTTTCTGGTTTTGTTCTGAAAATAACTCAAACTACAAAACAGGAAAGAAGAGAAAACTATCCGTGTTTGAACTTCCTGAGTAAAATTATTATTAAAGTCACAGATAGAAATGTTGCTTTTACTCACTAATTTTGACCCACTCACACACTTAAGATCTATGTTTCCCAAGAAAGGGCAAGTGGCTTTGATCAATACTACACGCTATTTCTTTCTGCTAACAGGGAGGGCCTGCATCATTGCCCCAGAAATTACAGAGCTCCACACTGTGATTTTTATTATCCCGAGAACAGTGAATAACAGTTCTCTACACCACACCCTCTTACTTGTTTTGCGTCATGTTACACTTGTATGAAAAGTGGTATTAAAAATGTATGTAGACTATATTAAAACATGTAGAGGAGAGCGCACATGTTAGCAAACCCTTTATTTTGAAAACCTGGTACACAGCACAAAGTTCCTTTTCATTTTAAAATACTGTAATAAACTGTTGAGCTTCTGGCTCTGGTTTCAGCTGGGATAGAGTTAATTCCCTTCTTAGTAGCTGGTACAATGCTGTGTTTTGGATTTGGTGTGAGAATAACGTTGATGACACATTGATGCTTTTATAGTTGTTGCTGGGTCATGTTAGTACTAAGTCAAGGACTTCTCAAGTTTCTCAGCCCTTGACAGCCAGAGGGCTGGAGGGGCACAAGAAACTGGGAGAGGGTACAGCCAGGATGGCTGGAGGAGCTATTTCATACCACAGAACACCCTGTAAACTGGGAGGGGTTGACTGGGGCTGCTGACCACTGCTCCGGGACCCACTGGGCATCGGTCAGCAGGTGGCAAGCAATTGTATGGTGCATCACCTGTTTTCTTAGCTCCCTTCCCTTTGGATTTTGTTGCTCTCCCCTTCTCCTTCCTTTTCATTAAAATTATTAAAATTATTGTTTTTATTCCTGCCCCCCCCCAATTATTAAATTGTTCTTATCTCAACCCTCAATTGCACGTTCCTTCCCAATCCTCCTCCCCATCTCTCAGGGGCAGAGGGGGAGTAAGCGAGCGGCTGCATGGTACTTGGCTACTGGCTGGGGTTAAACCACAACAGTTTTAGATTTAAACACTAACAATTTTAGTCACGCTTTGGTTAGCTTACTTGAATATATACTTAAATATATAAAAATGGAATGAAAGCAATTTACACCTGCCAGTTATTAAATCTATTGTGAAATTCTTAAATCAGTACGCAAGGAAAAATCCTACCAATGACGCCTGGAATTATTGAAACTGTCACAATTATAACCTGAACTTTACAGTTAAGTGTGTTAAAATAAGTGCATTTTCTCTACCAAAATGCTTTGTGGTGGGAAGAGCAAACTAGTGTTTTACTTGCACATTTATAGCATGTAGGAACACAGAAGAAACCAAGGAGGAATGAGGGTTATAAAACAGGTTTGTGAAGCAACACAAGCATATTCCTTGAGCTGCGCAATGCCTTTGTTTACCAAAGGACAACAGTGAGCAGGTGCCACTGGAGGAACTGGATTGGTTTTAAAGGGGAAATTACTAGGCTTTTAAAAACAATTTCACAGCTTCTATTACCAGGAATGTGTAAGCTTCTTCGAGCATGAGCCCTATCAAGAACAAACCCAAACAACTGCCATTTGCTTCAGGAGCTCCTGTAAAGAGCATGACAGGGTCTTAGTCATAAAATCTTCAGGTTTAACACACTACAGTGAAATGCTTATCTACTTAGTCACACTTCTCCAAGCGTGACATTGCAAAATTAATTTTTGTACTAACTGCCTGGGTACCGAGCAAGATTTCCTGTTTTTACCAAAATGAAAATAATACTGCAGTAGCTAATGTAGGTTTTAGAAGAAAATACAACCGTGAACGACTTGTTATTTTGCTAAATATGCCTGAAAGCAACAGGACTGTATATGAACCCCCCCGCTGCAGTGAACAGTGCAGCTGGTGCTCAGCGTACACAACCTTCTATTAATTTCCTTTGATCCCTAGCACCGCCTTCAGTAAACAGCCTTGTATTACAATGTTTATCCTAAGTCCTTGTTTATTAATTGGAGAGGGAGAAGTAGTAAGAGTTTATCCTCAGTCTAAAATATCTATACACAGCCCAGAAAACACTTTCCCAGGCCCTGCTAGGCATGAACTAAAAGAGTAGAAACTCCGATACTTGATCAACTAAGCTTAAAGGTTTTTGAAAGTGATTGATTTTTACCATGAAAATTGGTTTCTCAGGTTTATCTTGCATTATCATCAATGTACACCATTAAACTCAAATGCAGAACTTCCATAAAGACCAATCATTTTGAAATTAAACACTCACAGTGAACAAGGGTCTTCTTCTGTAAGGTCTGATAAATAGACATTTGCAAAGTGGATGAACAACATCCCTATGGCTTGCTTGGAAGTATCTAAAAACCTGTATAGAGTAAAAACAGATTTAAGACACACAAAACTGTTTACACCACAATCAGACATTGCAAATTTATTTTAATTAAAATTCCATCTCAATTATTCACTTAATCTTCAAATAAGAACACCAGAATGATAAAGAGTCATGGTATTTAGCTTACTTAGCAATGTTTAATTTTAAATTCTGCCCCTTTTTTCCATGGGTATTGCTAACAGTAAACCAAATGCTAACTTGAACCCTTAGCACTGTCATGTCGAAGTCTTGGGATATCCTCTTGGTATCATGTGCATTACCAAAGAGCTAAACTTCACAAAATCTAGCTAAGTCTTTAATAACCTCCTGTAAACAATGAGTATCCCAGCCGCAGCAGATATTTCAGTCCTTTCATGTTTATTCATTTTTAGCAAGTTTATGGTACAGGCAGAAATGAAATTCTCATCACATGCTTGTTGGTGAACAATTTAATAGCTGGCAAATGAGTCCTTTATCTACAGTATTTCACTAAAAAGCCAACATATTTTTCACCTGAAAGCATGAAATGGCCTCACTGAATTTTATCTGTAGTACAACAGCTTAGACCACACTGCAAAAGAATTAAAACCTTGAAAGCATTATCTCCAAAGCAGATGACAGAGAGAAAACAGTGCTACTTACAGGGAAAATATAAAAAAAAAACCACCTAGGTACTGATTCATTAGTGACTCTAGCCCTTACCGTTCTTCTACAGTCATCCTTTGCACAAAAGCAGAACTTCCAGTGAATGTTTCATTAAATGTTAAATATAGGAATGGTGTCAAATGTATTCTGTAGGCAAGTGTGTTCTTTATACAGACCAACAGCCCTTCTGCTTGTTGATTCCATGTCTAAAAGGATCCCAACAACCCAACAGATTCAAGCAACATTGTATACCTGAATTCATCTCCCCTCCCTGACAACTTTATTCTTCTGCATTCATGGCTTGACATTGAGAGCAGAGTGTTGAAGATGAGGCAGGAAGCCAGTGAGTTACTTATCTAATCAGTACACCATACTGTAAATAACAGTACTCAAGTCCCAGAACAAGATTCTTTGCTTAAAAATTAAGGGCTATCACTGCACTTCTCAGAACTTCAGGCTGAGGTAGACTGTAGTACACGAAGATTTTGTATTTATTTTTTCGCTAAAATAAAGGTCAGGATTAGTTCTGAAAAGCAGCATTGTATGAGAGTAATTTAAACCACTGAAGTCTTCAACAGCTGGAATGACAGCTTAATGTTTACATCAGTCTCAAAACTAGTACAGGTTACGTTGGCATTGCTACAAGCCAACAACTTTTTAAAAGTAATAAAAAAAGATTGTGCTATTTTATGCCTTTTTTATTTTTATCTTTTACCATACTGCTTTCAATAATATACATAGCTACAGAACATGGAATTTTGTTTAAGCCCAGCCAAGAGCTTCCTATAAGCTTCTGTAAGTTTGTAGACATTCAGATGCATCTTGGGGCAACTGCTAAGTTCCCGTCTTCAGGAGCAAGCACAAGCTTATGTCTAAATGTACACCTTCAGAGAGATACTTGGAAGTGTTTAGTGAAAAGAACTAGCAGGGAAACACACAGAAGAGAACTTTTTGTTGGCTCATGTATTTTGGTAGCCTTTTTTGTTCCTCGCTGTCAGTCACCAATTTCTTGCCATCATTTTTTTTTTTTTTAAATCATCATATGCAAACAATTATTTCCTCCGTTTCTAAAACATGCACGAAACAACAAATTTAAGAATAAAGCATGCAGCATACCATATCCTCCAGGGACGTCTTTCATGCTTTGGTTCTCTGAAGCGTTTTACTAAGAAAAAAAAATATAATTGAAATCAATCAGCAACTCTCAAAGCAACAAAAATATAGAAAAATGAAAGCAAATCATCTTTCAGAAACATTACATTCTTTGATAAATTAGATCTTACACAGCTGCATTTCACTTTATCAATCTCTAAGGATACATTTTTAAAGAAACCGGCTCCCTTCCGTCACCTTCACGTTCTTACAGATCCCTCGTCTGACTGTCAACACACCTCACATGAAAAAATAATATATTACCAACCACTATGTCATTGGCCTTAGCTTTTATGACCGCCCATCCAGAAAATTTAATTTCCGATAGGAAAGCAGGAATTACAAAAGACCGTTTCTTTTGCTCACTGGAGAGCAAAAGTCAAATTGGAAAGTATTCTCACAATATAGGGGCAATCTATAATATCAGGAATAAATCAAGTTCATTAGTAACAGGACAAATATATCCTCTAATCAAGTATATTTATTTTATGGATGACAAATAAGACCTTTGTGGGCAAACTGAATTGCAAAAGGAAAGCAGTGCAGATTTTTTCAGTCAGATAATTCCTTCACAAAAAGGTTGATACTCGTTAACATATTAAAAACTATTTAAAAAAAATAATCCAGTATTAAAATTACTGCCAACTATACAACAACAAAAAAATACATAAAATTGACTATTTCAATTTTGAAACACATTATACTATAAAAGTGTTCAGTTATCTGATAGAAGGCTCCTCTCACAGCCTGCCCAGCTACTCCCAGGTCCATCGCCACAAGCGCGGAGGAGCAGGACCCGACGGCAGATGAAGGAACAGATCACAGGGAGGCAGGGACAGCTGTCCCAGTAGAGCCTCAGTTCCACCAGCCAGGGCTGACACCCATCCTGGGGAGCCGGCTCTGGAGCACCTTTGGGACGAAGGTGGTCAGTGCATCAGGGCATGGGACCACTACGGGATGCAGGGGAAAAGTGTTTGGTGATTGCACAAGACTTACTACAGGTTGTTTAGGGGAGGAACCAAAAGCAGGGAAGAGGAAGGATCTAGATGACTCATGGAGGAACAAGTGTGTGAAAACAGAGGGATAAGGGGATAAAAAGTTGCTCATACGTAGCACTGTGTGGTCTGCAGCTTGTCCTATCTTTAGGAAATTCCAGTTCTAACTGTTTCTGGGCAAGAAAATCTTTTTCCCTACTGGGAACACGTGCTCAGCCCTAACAGAGGTCAGACTTGGGGCAGGGAGCTGTGGCAGCCTCGCTTTTGCCTGACCTGGCCTCATGCTGCAATGCAGACTTATTTTCTGTTACAGCTGCAAGATACTAATTCCTTATATATCCCAAAGACAAACCAAAGATAACAGGGTAATGGAAAACCTTTCCACTAACGATGGGGTTTACTTCCTTCTTCTATCCACGTTTCGGTGTCACTCACCAGCTCCTTCAATATAGTCTTCAAAAATAATTATTTAGGCTCTTATTTCAAAAATTATTTTTTAAACAAAAGGAAAATTTAAGCCTCAATTTCCCTCCTCCCCTTCAACTTGCAGAAATTCTGTCTTAAAAGGCACAAACCGTAGCAGGTATAGGTCAGGCAAACCATCAGCAGGTATTTTAACCTGCTTCTCCAGGTATTAGAGATGAATTTAAGTTTCAAATAGGATGTTGCATGTAAATTATGCTTACTGGGCTTTACAAGCCTTTAAAACACATTTTGGTTTATGAATCAATCACAACTTTTTCACAAGGAAGGCAACCTCACCCAAAGCCAACCATCCTCATACAATACAGCATTAATATAATTACCTGAATGCCTTTAATTAAATAAAAACATAAACATTCACCGCTGAGGTGGAGGGGCAGCACTTCCAGGGAGCACTGAGCTAACAGCTTGCCATTTTTCCGTCACTGCTTCCGACAGCAGAGAGAGAGAGAAACTGTGTTTCACTCCTGTGTAATCTGACCGTTAGAAATTAAAAAGTGACAAGAGGAAAAGACCGTTCATTTACACCAAAGCTAAAGCTGTAATAGCAACATTTGCCAGCAGTTTTCTCTGAGAACAGAATGCCATAAATATAAAACTTCTGTTAAAAATGAGCAACACTCAGCTAAGTTAAGGAGTCTGCCGTTTATGACAGGTCCCCCCCAGTCACGCTATGGATTACTTTAGTGCCACTTTCCCACAACAACAGGAAGCCACAAAGCATCACAAAATAAATGCAAGAAACAGAAGTTTCAACTTACTGTGGAGTTTGTGCAAGATGTTTTTCTGCAGACAAAATAGAAAATAAACTGGTAAGATTTGCATATCTGGGGGGGAGAGGTGGGAATTCCAAGCTTAGACTTATGTCTGTTTTTACTATGAAGAAGCTGTATAAGCCTGTGGATTCATTTCTTTCTCTGAAGTATCCACAAAACAATTGTTTGGAAGAGGATACTCAAAACCAATTCAACTAACACCACTTCAAATCTTATCCATACTGAGAAAAAGACTTCAGAAGGTCCACGTTTCTCTGGCCAGTTCCGAGAACATAACATTTCATTTGAGTTAACATTAAACAGGAGAGTTAGCTCTGAAAGCCTAGAGGCTTTCAGATGTCTTTTGGGAATGTACTAAATGGCTGATCACACCACATACTTCCATCCCCCGCTAAATGAAATGAGATAATCTGTTTAAATGCTTTAGGAGTTGCTACTTGATGAATGTGTACCTGTACACTTGAAAGCCCAGTAGATCCAGAGGAAACAGGGTTGTTTTCTCAGCCTAGTTTCTTGCAGCTCTATGTCTGTGAGCATCAGGTATCTCTGACATACCAGATATTGCCAGGCATTTTCCTGCACACCCCAGCGCAGCATCTGGGTTACGCTGCCTATCTGGCACAACGGGCTATCACATCAGAGTGGCTGAAGTCGACAGCAATTCAACTTCTCCCCCAGCAAGGGAGCGTGCTTTCTGGATGCCTGTAGACACCTGGGGCCTTCCCAGTAAGTAATATGAGCAAAAAAATGACAGGCTGTAGATAATCACACTGGTAAGCTCAGAGCTGAATATTAACAAATTAATTTTGCAACCAAAAGCCAGCACATTTTGTCAGATGAAGATTCTGTAAATTTTTTAAGCATCTATCAAATTGGGGAGGGGAAAGCAATTCTCCCCCTTGCCCTCCCCCCAAATATGCCACGATTGTCGAAGTTTTCAGCCCCTCTCACAGTTTCTCTTGGCAGTCTGCACTGCCTCACTGTAAACTCAGAGACGTGCACTGGTGCGTGTGTCAGCTGACAGATGGATCTCAATCTGCCAACTTCTCACTCCGAGGAGGTAGTACCACTCCATATGCTTCAATTCGGAGCATTATACTCGCACTAGCAAGAATTCACCATATTTAATATTAATTAACTAATAATGTTCAGAATTTCATACTGAATTATAAATGAAGAAAGAAGTGCTGCTTGTTTATACACTCAATGCCAGAAATGTTCAAGAAAGGAAACAAAAGCACTTCTGCCAACAAGCATGTGAGCTGCCAGATGGACAGATAATAGATAAGCATATAAGGCAGAGTATTGCTAATGCAAAATTCAAGTTCATTGAATCATCTTCCCATTTCATTGAAATTCTAGAAATAATTAACGCCAGAGTACTGTGGAAAGGTTTCCAACAGTTACTTTAACACAGGAGTTCTGCAGTCAGTATTCCAGAAAACTGAAGACTCACAGGGAAGAATAAAGATAAATGTTCATATATAAGAACAGAGACAAGAAACAAAAAGCCTCTTCAATCTGTCAATATGAAAAGCAACACTTGAATCTGCATTTGGAATTCAGCCTTTCCTTCTCTCCCTCCTTCACTTCCTCAAAAGTCCCACAGGGCGTATTTTTCTGATGTGAAGTAACTCCACCATGGTTTCAAGAACTGCACGCTTCTGCGTGGCTGCTCTTGCAGCAGCGCAAAACTGGCTCCACTCAAACATATGAAATGTTTTTACATAGCACATATCACTGCATTTCTTAGACACGTGTTCTGGAAGTTCACAATAAGAAACCTTCTGATCCCAGTAAAGATCTAAGAAGATTTCACTAGCTCATTAATTTGAAATTCAAAAAAAGGAAAACAAGCTAAAGAATATTCAACATATTTGATGTTCTCCGCAGCTGTACTACAATAACACTGCTTTTCTGAGACGACCATTGGGAATTTCATCTGTATGTCCACTGCTTCTCAAAACTTTTTCAAAACCAGGTCAAAGACAAAGCATGTGAGAAAAATGTTTCATTTCATAAACCTGCTACACATTTCTGTCACCAGACCTCAGCAAAGCCACAGCTGAGCTAGGCAAACAGAAGAAGAAAACCAAAAGTAGGAAAAGTTAGCGAGGGTAAGGTCACATTCACACGTCACACATGCAAACCTGCGCACGTGCGTGGGCACTTTCAGTGAGAACAGAACCAGACCCTTCTTGCAGGCGTACAGGCAACAGGCACAAGGAAACAGCCACAAGTTGCAGCCAAGGAAATTCCAACATAGTGGAAGTAAAACGTTTCCAATGAGACCAATTAAACTCTGCAACAAGTTGCCCAGAGAGGGTGCAAAGACTTCAGTCTCATAGACCTTGAAAATTCACCTGGACGATGCTCTGAGCAAGGGGACACAGGCTGGCCCTGCTCTGAGGAGGAGGTGGGGGCAGGTGACATTTAGGCTCTCTTCCAATAAAAACTGGTCTGTAAGTCTATGAGTCATCTTTCTGTGATATGATGCTTAAAAGTTCCCGAGATTGAGCCAGTTACCAAAGGACCAAAGTATGGTTAACCAAAACCTATACATACACACATACATATGCACGCACAGAATTTTAACAGTCAGAAATCTGCTGCAGTTTGAGCTTTCGTACAGTGTTATATCATGAGAATGTTCCATCTCCTCCAGCAGGTTGGCTTTGCTGGGCTTCCTGAACAACACATTACAACCAACCAAATCCTCCAACACAGCCCTTTCAGTGCAAGACTGTTGTGATCTGTGGGGTTACTTTGATTTTAATTCACATGGTTTCCAACATGCAAGACAAGTACTAAAGTTTCCAGTAGAATGCTGTTTTGCTAATTATGTATGGAGTAACAGCTGAAGAGTTACACCAAGCCTTAGCATCCAAACTCAGAATTGGATGCAGAATTTCATATGGCTACTCTCAGACAAGTGAACTATTTTCGGAACATTTGGTAATCAGGAGAACATATGCATCATAAATTTGATCCTGCAATTTCTAACACTGTAAAAAACTTGTAAAAATCAACTACATATGCAGGCCAGATTTCAATTTTTTTAAATTCTTTTTAGGAAGACTGTCAAAAACACTATTCTCCTTGTTAGTATCAACACTTCCCCCACAACAGTGGGAACCATATGTAATGAATAGGCACAGACACCCTAATAATTCCTGAAAATACACACCACCACCACGGAATGACAACTATCGGTGGATTTTATGTTACCTGTGATCTTTATCACACATTTGAATTCCCCTCCCTTTCCCACTAAAGCAAAGCTTTTAAAAGGCTTGTCTTGCAGTTTATCACTCCCGTTATTCTCTTGGTAGCAGCAAAGAGGAAATAAGAAATTACAGACTTCCCCAATATAGAATTTTTCTTTTTAAAATTAATTTTGCAACAAACAACATGCCTCATGATAATGATCTACAATGATGCCTTACAAAAAGGTGTACAAATGTATAAACCACATATAGCTTGATTGCCAAAAGTTTTTGACACTTATGAACTCAGCATCTCCCTATATTCATAGCTTAAAAAAAATGGGAACATGGGGCGTGTGTGTTTAAAGAGAGGTAATAAATGTGATCGCAAAAAAAGACCAAAAGAGCCAGTAGTTTTGGCTTGCTGCTCATTTCTCCAAACAAAAAAGAAAACGTGCTACAGTCTTGGTAATTCAATTTTTGCCCTACTGCAATTGCTCCCTCTCTTCCTATGCCCTACATTAACTACAACCGAGATGCTCAAACACAGGATACCCTGAAAGCCTGCTGCTTAATTCCCTACAAAAGAACTCCCAAGATCTTAATTATATTTTTGCTTAATGACCTAGACTTGTCAACACTCTTGGACACCAATTATACTAAAGCAGAAATTATACTGGACTAGAGCAACTGATTGCCAGCTACATCTGTATGTGTACATACATATAATGAAAATCACACATACTGAAGAATGATAGCAGAAACCACGGTTTCCTCATGATGAAGAAAGTTATGGAATAACTCACTCAAAGGAAAATTTTGTTCTAGTCAGTGTTAAAGACTGACATACTACGAAGTGCATAAGCTCACCAGCAAAAAGGATTTTCAAAATTTCTGTAAGACAAAAAACAGCATTAGCCACGCAAGTACCCAACCCCTTTTCTTAACTCTGCTGTGTCCTTGGCCTCAATGGTTCTGTAGAGATATGTGTGTAATTAAGAACCTGTCCATTAAAGACAGTCACCCAGGCAGAAACTTTATAGAAATATTGGACACAATAAAGTTTAATGACCCAGCTAGTTAGTTATTCAGGGACATCGTAAGACTAATGATTCAGCGTCCAGACAGCCCCACGGTACCTGCAAAACCGCAGATCTTATCCCAGTCTCTTCGTTCCAATGGCAGCAGTTAGAATAACATTGTGGCTACAGTTTTTCGCCACAAAAACCTGGCGATAGTTAAACAGGTCTGACTGACACTCTTGTGAGAGCAGAGAACAAGGGATTTTGTTTTACTGCAACATTAAATACGCTAATGCCAAGCATATGCCAAGCCCAGATATCTCATGATCAGGGCTCTTTTGTCTCACACAGATGACATAAGGTGATGGAAAATGATGTGCCAGCACTGGATTTCACATAGTTTATCAAATGGGCAGCAGTGCTTGCTGGATGAACGCTGGAGAGTACTGTTACTGGAAGTAACCTCTGTAAAAACATTACTACCTACCAGCTTCCACACCCAGCTAAACCGACCTGCAAATTTTGTCCCTACAAAAAAGGTTTGGTGATAGCTAAGGGAACGGAGATCACACAGTGAAGCTCCCTTCACAATGCAGGGGAGGAGAGGACAAATCATTATCAGAAAAAAACCCAAAACCAACTGCTACCTGAGCTTTGGAATAAAACAGATTACGTTGCTCCTTCAGGAAGGGCAGCCAAATGCATTACGTGCAGTTGGTGGGCTTTTATTCCTAACACATGCATATTTTAAGCTTAAAAAAAAAAAAAAATTTTCCAAATGCTTAGCTTGTAAAGATTGGCTGAGGGAGACACAAACAAGTCATACTACCTGTCAAATACAACTCGGTCTAATACAATTTCACCAAGGCTGATCTCACGCAGCCTGGTAGCACATGATAGTGGGGTTCTGACAGAAACATTAACTTGGCTGTCAATAAAGGGAACAAATGTGTCTTAGTAGAGCATGCAACCCAGACATACCACATCAACAGCTACTGTAATTGAGCTTTTGCCCTTTTTTATTTTAAAGGTAAAGCTTAATTTTAAAATAGGTAAACCAACTTAGCAGACAAAGAATTAGACGCAAGTTCTCACTCACAATTGCTGATTTACTCGCTATCTCCCCAGACAGCGCAGCACTTCAGAAGTCAGAAAACACATGTAACACACACTACTTAAACAAAAGTATTCAGCCCTTTACATCCTGAAAGGCATGCCGATACTATAACAATACTAAAAATAAAGGGTTACAAGTAACTGATTTAAGAACTCCAAGATAAATAGCACAAGTAGCTTAGGAAGTATTTATACAAATACTAAAGTTGTAAGACAAGATTTGATCTTGGAGACAAGCATTTGTTATCTTTGCATTTAGCATATGTAGCACCATTCAGTCAAGATGTGCTCTATCTGAAAGGTCGTAATACAAATCACAGTTTCCCAGCACTCTCAGAGACAGAAGCATATGCTATTCTGTTTCAATAGGTATGAGATAGTTAAAGCAAAGTAAATCTAAACTTCCAGCACTAAAGTGCCTGTGAGACCGAGTTTAGAAATTTAATACAGAGGTCTCTTGCAAATACTTATACTCTGAACCAGGTGTTATTAAACAACTACACCAAAAAAAAAAAAGAAAAGGGTAGGTTGCTAGAGAAATGCATGTACCATTCCTACCATGTGATCCACACACCTAGTGAGAGCTGAAAAATACAGTCTGCTGTGTTCAAGTGGATTTTTTTCTATTAAAAATAAGAACCATTTGGGAAACATGAATTATTTAGTGCAAACCAAACAGAATCAATCCATATTAATGTGCACTAAGCAGCAATTTACGATTCACAACACATTTTCACGTACAGCATTCACAAGATCACTCAATAATACATGAAGCTTTCCTAACATTATTAGTATGACAACGGATATCAATGAACTTTGAGTCATTCAAGCTGGTTGTTTTAAACCAGCTCCTGGGAACTGCTAGAACCGCCAAAGCACAGCTACAAGCTCACTCATCATTCATTAAAATATTAATTAAGCCAGTAACTGTAGCAGTTTGAAAAGCAGAAAGCAAACCCAAAATGCAAGTTCAGATATACAGAAAACGAATGCAAAAGGAAAACTGTTTCCATTTATAGAAAACTATAAAAAGCAAATATATTAAATCATGGAGGCCAAAGGTGGACATACACGATATGTTTAGAGTCCATTTAATTTGTAAGTAGCTTGGCTTACCAGATTCATTCTTCCTAGGCTGCTGAAACTATCGATGCAAGCAAGACACATTTCACATAATACCAGTTGTTTTAAAAAGAACAAAAAATATACAACCTGCTTTCATACACTCTCTTTACAGACAATGAAATAGCATGAAAGGAGAGTCAGCGGCCAATTATGCAGACTACTTTGATACAACATATCTAACAGTTAGATATCCATGGCATAAATTAAATTTCTGAAATCAAGATGAACACATGTAATAATTTCCACGTGCATGAGCATTCTATTTAATGATAAAGCTTCACACTTCTTAACATTTGTGTAAGTTTCATAAAAACTTCGCAACACCAAAACCACTGCCATAAGAAGGCTCAAGTTTTTAGGATCAGGTGGAGGAGAGTGGGTGTGTGTTGTCCCCCACTCCTCCCCTGTTTAATTTGGAAGCTTCTTAGACTATTTAATCTTCTAACATTACAATTACCTCTCAAAGAAAGTATTAGAAACCTAGACACATAAAATAACATACGCTGCTAGTCACACCATCCTCCTCAAAACAAGAAAGCTATGCTGGAAGATGTTGCATAGTAGCTTTTCCAGCCCAAGAAAGAAAGTAAGAGCAATTATTCTAAAAAAGTAATTAAAATTTTAGAGCATATCATCTTCAAAAATTATTAGAGACAGAGGATATTTGTTGTTAGCTGTGAATACTTGATAGTAATTTTAATTTTTTTAATGGAAAAAAATATTTTTTACAAATAGAAAAAAATAAAAAAGTGAAACAACAAAAAACAAGTAAAGGTTATTTCTGTAAGTACTCACATTCAAGGTGACTGACTAGCCTGTCCAGAATTGGTAAGATGAACCCTATAGAATAGTACCTGGCCAAGTTCTGAGCACTGAGGCCCAGGACAATCCTTTAAGTTGTACCAGTTACCAAACTGACGTTAGTCCTATAGAACCGTTACATGTGAAACCCTTAAAAGTTCAGAATCGCCTCTCTCGAGTTCACCTCTCACCAACAATTTCCACTTACTTCCATTGGTTCATCTCTTTCAACAGTGTCAGTGGAGCACAGCAATGGAGAGACCTTTCAAACAAAAGGAGTACACAAATAAACTTCTTTTCACAAATCTTCACATCCTGAGCACCTTGCTGCTTCCCAAGTCCTCCTGGGCTCTATTTAATGCCCTGCGACCGGATAAAACAAGGAAATGTAACACTGTCTTTCTCTTCTCCCAGGTGAGCCAACAAGAGGAGGAATCCTAAAATCATAGAATCGTTTAGGTTGGAAAGGACGTTGAAGATCATAGAGTCCAAATGTTATCCCAGCACTGCCAAGCCCACCACTAAACCATGTCCCTCAGCGCCACATCTACAAGTCTTTTAAATACCTCTGGGGATGGTGACTCAATCATTTCCCTGGGCAGCCTGTTCTAATGCCTGACAACCCTTCAGGTGAAAAAATTGTTCCTAATATCCAATCTAAACCTCCCCTGGTGCAACTTGAGGCCATTTCCTCTGTCCTAATGCTTGTTACCTGGGAGAAGAGACCAACCTCCACCTTGCTAAACCTCCTTTCAGGTAGCTGTAGAGAGCAATAAGGTGGTATCTTAGAGTCTGGGGTAGCCAAAAACTTGACAGAAGTTAAGATGCCCAAAGCCCAAACATTTCAAATTATAAAAATATTTGATTATTTTTTAAAAATTGCAACATCTAGAGAAAAAAAAAAAATCCACCATGAACAACAAAATAAAACAAGTTTAGTACCTTCCTTGGGATAACTTTTTCCTACTCTAGCTCAGAACGCTTGTGAACTAACTTACACCTGTAACTGAGTCTGAACCATGTATGTGAACTATGAGGAATCTGAACTGTGAATCCATTTTAGCATGTTTTCATCCTCAGCATTCATTTCACATGACAACGTATGTATGAGGTTATGACAACAAGTGATTCAGGGTCAGTGGTAGAAAAACAGGTCTTCAGTACCTTGACCAACAGCGTGAACATGTTTAATTATTCCCGATTAAACCGTAAAACCTCATCCCTATACCACACTACCTGCAAAGGCAGTCTCATGCAAGCTCCAAGCTTATATTCAGTCTGCCAGAGAGATTTAACATAATAAGTTTCATAGGGAATACATTTTGCCGTGATCAAGAAATCTTTGAGAATGTGAAGCGTTTCCTACCAGCAGGCATGAGAAAGCAGACCTGATTTTTCATTTCATCAACAAAATCCACACAGATAAGACCTTGTTAAATATCAGTTTGAGAATGCAAACTTCATTAACCATGAAATTAATATCACTGCAGAACACAAAAATGCACACTGTGTTTGTACAAATCAGCTCCTTACAAATTTAATTATAAAACACTACTCAAGAACACATTCATTATGCAGTTTACAATTAAACAACGGTCTAGCTAACAGTCCAGAAGTTAGTTCTAATTAAACACAGATTCAGAGTTTCTGGATAATTTATCATTTTAATAGTTTACAAATGTCAGCATAACTTATCCTTTTTTCTAAACATTTCATAATGTGAATGACATGTGTAATTATACTCAGAACAAGCTTATTATCTGGAGTACAATTATACCCAGCAATCAGCTGAGTAATAAGAAAATGTAGTATGTTCTGAGCCAACAAGACAAAGGAGGACATCAGTCAACTGTTAATGAAAAGTGCAAGTTACAGATTATTTGTCTAAGTGGGTATCTCCCCCCCCTTAACTTTTACTGGCACGGCATTTCAAGAATAGTGGCTACATTTAGTGACACAAAAATATTTATGACCTGACACGATCAGGATGTTAAGCCACCTAATAAAGTACTATTACAATCTATATCCAACAGAGATTCTGCTTGCAAGTTGTCTGTTTTCAAAAAAACAAGGAAATATAGCTTAAGCAAGACTAAACATGACGAAAACTTGCCTCTCCCATTGTCAATAAACACAAAGACCATACCTAACTATGCGACAAAACAAGACCAGTCTTCTGTTTTCAAAACAGAAAACAAATCCAAAATTTTTATTCCTAACTTTGTTTCGGGTTACTTGCTTCCCTTTAGAAAGGATCAACTAAGCAGTTCCCAACACTACTATTACTTGCTTTTGTACAACATGAAATTTATTGGCAAGATTTGTCTTTTTCTGGAGAGCTCACAATGAACATAATTCATCCCAGCTAGATGTTTCATATAGTAAAGAATACTGCAACATTAGCACGGTAAAAGAAAACAATGCACTTAGCTAATTTACCCATGTGCTTGCATTTGGGTTTTTTCCTGCTACAGCTCACATTTCTGTTTTCAACATGGATAAGGATGTCACAGAGATACTGAAAAAATGATGTTTTATTTAAACAAGAAGCAGCCATGTAATATAGATGCAAGTGACATGTCACCATGTGGGGATAACACACTTGATCACTGTAAGGCATAATTTACTTGTCTGTGGCCTCACAGGGCTTTTCCAAGTCCTGCAGTCACAGCGGCCACTTAACCTGCAGAATAATAGCTACTGTAGCCAACTGAGATACTGATCATTGCTGATTACCACGGATTGGGCCCGGAGGAGCAAGAGGATAAACCACCTTCTTTCCTAGGACCGTCACCCCAGTTCTGCTCCCACCCTGGCCCCCAGCCCGATGGGGGGTGGCATCACGGCTTCACGTCAGCCCGACGAGCCCGCAGCCCCGCCAGGTCCGGCTCCGCGGCCGGGCGCTGTCCAGGGTCCTGCTCCGCCCGGCCGCCCCCGGGGCCGCCCAGGGGTCCTGCGGCCCCGCCACCCGCTCGCTTTCGCATGGGAAAGTCCTGCTACTTCCAAGTTCTGGACTTTTTTTTCACCTCCTCCTTTTTAAAAACTTACTCTCCCTTCGCTCCTTCCCCAAATTTTGCCTTTTAACCTAGTTTAATAGCATATCTTAACAGTTTGCCTTGACCCTAAGAGGGATTCATCCCCATTGCTGCGATACTGGAAAGCAGTCCTTCAGGTCATTTCAGACTGCCCAACACTCGGTAATCCCCAAACATGCACCGGAATGTAAGTTCCGCACGTGTCTGACAATTCACCAGGAACTTGCACTTGTGAAGAGTTCCAGGAAAAAGAACCAAATGCATTCTGCAAAGTGGGACCCAGTGAGTACAATACTGTTAGTATCTTTGTAAATACGAAAGATCCTATTTGTGATTTGAAACTTCTGTAGGAGACAAGTTTTAAAATCAGTTGTGCGAAGAGCCTTTCTGAGGTGGTCCTCAGCAATTCACGTGAATACGTACCGTGTCACTCAGAGCACATACTTACAAGGATGAGACACTATTGAGTCAGGATATCAAGTCTTCTTACATAATACCTTTATTGATAAAACACCACCTTGTTAGTGGGCCACTGATCTACGTCTTAGGAAACCACCACGTAGGATAAACTTGTTACTGTTACTCAGAATCCTATATTTCACTGCTGATGTTATGGGGTATCAAAGCCAATTCCCCAATATTTTCAACATTTTTTAAAAGCTGCTCAAGCTAAAAGGAAATCCATATAGAAAACAACTGCAAATTATATGCTTTAGTTCTTTTCTATCTAGTAGTTTTCTTTAAGCTGACTTTTTTTTTTTTTTTTTTTTGAAAGGCCACTAGATTGATTCCTTCTCAAGTTCCTGCTCCCTAGAACATTATTCCCCCTAATAATACTCTCTTACCTTCATGCAAACATGAAATCATTCCTCTGAAAATCACATTTTGGCTAAAGCATTTCAAATTCTGCTAAACTACCTACTAAGATAGCTTATTATATGAAGAAGCACTCATTTTCCTTGCATGGCTCATCAGGTGGGAAAACCTTGCTGTAAAGTAAACTGACCTTAAGGATGTAGTTTTTAAGGTGCTTCTCTTAAGGCACTGTAAGCAAAGAGAGGACATAAAAAATATACATGGTATCCTCTACAATAATTGTTTGGGTTTTTTCTCCCAGCTATGACCCTCAACAGCAAACCGACCTACTCACCTATCCACTACACCTGTACCAATCATTTCACTTCTGTTAACACAGAAGCTTTCACCCTTCTCAGCGTGAGTACAGACACAAACTGTATTAAAGTCATAAAACAGTAACAGACCCACACGCTCTGGTCTCCTTTACAGCATATTTTTATTTTCCTCACAGGTGGACACAAACCTTTTACCTGCAGAGGACCAGATGACTCGTCTATTTCAATAGTTCATCAGTACAACTCACATCTAATTTTTCACCTGTTTTTAAGTATCTGAAACAAAGATAGCCACACTCTGGTAAAGTACCAATCTTCTGGCAAACTAGCTTAGTAAAGAAACTACATATTCAAGATGAAATACTTGAAACAGTTTGTGTCAGACAGGGTAACGGGATGAGCAATGATTTTTTCCCCCCCCATACCTTTCTGCAGGTTCGGCTAATAGAAATTGTACAATGTAAGGTGTAGCTGTAAATAATGCATGTGAGGGAATACTGTGCCAACACCACTCCCTAATAATTCATTATCAACAAAAGCCTAACCAAAAGAATGCTCAGGGGGTGCTTGGAATTACTGACAAAACATATCACACCATAAAAAAAAAAAAAATTTTATATATATATATATATTTTAAACCAGCTTTGTGGCATCAGTAAAAAAAAAACTTCCCTGCACCAAAAAAAACCAGAAACCACCTAAGAAGCAAAGCCGTCACTTTAAAACAATAGCTCCATGAAATAAGATACAAGCATTATAATGGCAAACTTTGAAACAAATATTATCTTTGGCTTACTGACCTGAAGCATAAACATACAACTCTTCCATCAAGGAAAACCCATTACGAATTCCTGTTATGATGTGGCTTGGCTTAAATAAACTAGGGTGGAAAATAACACATACTTAGGCAGGGGGACAAGTGCAAAATTTAGTAACAGACTTCAAAAAAAGCAGGCTAACAGACCTGAGAATTAGTGGCCAGAATTCAAAAGGGCTGCCAGTCCAAGCAGATTTGCCAGAAAGGGGTAGTTTTTAACCAGTTAGTTCCCTTTGACAGGGTGTTAGAGCCTATGGTTAAGAGAGAAACAACAAAAGTTGTCTCACTGGACGTCAGTACGATTTCTGACATACTGGCACGTCTGTAGTGTCTGGGTGAAACTGTTTCAACACATTTTTAGCTTCACAGCAGAGGACTAAACTCTGAGCAGTAAGAATCAATTCACAGTGACTAAAGACAACACACTGGTGGGCTCTGATAGTATTAAGTATATTCCCTACCGATTCAGAAACCAGAAAAGGACCTTGCTCCTCCAGTGCACAATGCTTTACACAAACAACAGGAGGAGAAGACTTGAGATCAGAGTGACTGAGAAGTGGATTTGGGAGGCCTTAAACAACTTATAGCAATAAAAATAAAGGCAAACTTCTACTCTTTGGCGGTTAGGGAGGGTCCCATATAAAGTCAGAATAGATGATAAGTAGCTAAAGCATCTTCTATAACAAAAAGATTAAGAGGATATGACAGGTTGTACATTTGAATCTGAAAGTAATAGAAGAAAAATCATTCATTAAAAAGGCTACTATGAGGCAAGACAGTAAGTTAAGCTATTCCTCCTCATGTGACAGAACAAGAGCACAAGAACTACAAAGGAAACCAGATTTAATTGCAAATGATCATTTTGTCAAAGGATGAGCTCAAAGCAAGAAATTCTCCATTCCTGTCACTTCTTGGTTGTGCCAATTCAGTAGCAGTGGCATGCACAAGTTAGGCTAATACTGTGATTAGGGTAAAAACCTTTCCTTGTAGTATTAGACGATAGTTGCAGCAATGCAGTTTCCATGCTCCCTCTGACAGAGAGTCACCACATCTTCCAACAACTTAAAAACCTGACACTTAACCACATTTTAGCCCTTAAAACATGAAGTTTAACTTATGTCATTGGCAGGTCAGTTGATAGTATAACTTTACAGCAATTCAGTAGGGGCATGCACAAGAAGGTTGCAAACTGGAGTGTTGCATCTTAAATAATTTTGCTTTAAGAACAATCCTTCAGTCACTTGTAGATGAACATCTACCAATGAGGCACAGAAAAGGTCCTCCTCCTCCTCTTACAGCTAGTTACTACAATCAGATTTTTTTTTTTTTTAATTTTCTTTGTTCCACTGAATGCAAGCATGGTAAGATTCATCTAGAAAAGGGCAAGTCTGGGTCAGCCTTTGATTTAGCCACTTAACAAAAATTCTTATTCTTTACATGTCAAATCAAGTATTTTTCAAAGGAAAACAGCCTCTGTGTGTACAGCAATTGTACAATGTATCTCTGTTGCTGTTACTTTCATGTCTTTTTCTACAGAGAGTTCTGCACCATTCATTGCAACCCAAGTATTAGAGTATCTCCGAGGGCTCCCTTTCAGAAAATAAAGGCAAGTGACTTGTTCTTTAGAAGTTAGATTTAAATACCAGCCAGTCATGTGTTTTCAGTTCTCTGACTTTTTATGGCTGAGAGCTGGAGAGGCGATACAGCCGCATACAGAGAAGGAATGCTGTCCAAAAGGGAGGCCCACCTCTGACCTGACAGCGGTGCTGCGTCTCAAGTGCCTGCCTACAGCCACTTGTTTCTCCCTCAGCACTATCACCTCTGTTGTGCCAGACAGCTAGAGGACCAAAGCATGGAAACACTAATGCTTAAAAATAACCGTGTCTCCCTGTTTATTTTTCTTGCTGTATTGGTTCTGTGATCCAGCTCCAGAAGTCCAGCCACAGCAGCTCAGGGACAGGAACCACTGTGTAGGTGCCAAGGTGACTGCTGAGGAAAGCTCACACTCTCCCTCTTGTTCTCAGCCACAAGTTCCTCCTTCTCTGTCACATCAGATCTGCCATGTGGATCACAATAAGTCCTCTTTGTTGAGACAGCTTTTAAAGGTTTTGAAACAATGCACCAGGCATTTTGTATTTGATATAAAAAGGATAGAAACATTCAACAAAACTAAGACAGAACAGAACCACCCCTCCAGCACAGCACTTCACTGAGAGAGAACTGCTCTTTTACTGGTGTAACTGCTCCATGTAGTGAGGCCAGTTGCTCCTCCTGCTAGGGCAGAGGCCCAAAATAAGGTGGAAGAGAACATGGCTATCAAAATTGAGAAGAACATACCTATCCTTCTGTAAGCACGACAAGTTGCTACTTTTTTGCTCTATTACCCTTTGGAAACACATTCCTTTTCTCACCAGTACCACTGTGAGGACTGGTTACCTTCCTTTCACTCCCTTCTTCCACAATCGCAAGCACTTTGTCAAGTCTCCCCCTAAGAGTTCATGGTTTAAAAATATGTAATCAAAGTTAGGAAGCGCAGCTAACAACTAGGCTTTTGTTTTCCTAGTCTGTACTTTTTCTGTTTACTTTTTCTTGCTTTCACTGAGTATTCCTGTGCTATTGTAAAATGACTAAAGTGATACCATTTCCATAAAAAAAGATACTATCCATTTGCAGTTCTTCACCTTTTGATGCATGATCCATAAGGATTATCTATTTGTATCTCTCCTCTTTAAAACCAATAATGCATATATATAATCTTCCTAAAGAGAGGTACTTTTGTTTGGAAACTACCAAAACTTCTAATTATGAGGATGCTCTGACTGACCAAATGTCACACCAGTGACTAGTGTTGTCATTGAATAACACAACAATGACTGCTACGTGCATAGCTTTTATACGAGCAATGCAATTGTTAACTGTGACTGAAACACTAAAGTATGCAAATACAGTGTGTTAGCAAGCTTCTGACTTAACCATAACAGCATGATGCTAGCATGAAACGGTATCAGTGCAATTCTAACGTAAACAGGATCTTGGTCTTTGGATCAAACTGTAAAACACTTGCCACTGACGTTCCCTTCTTCCTCTCCCACATTTTGTTAACAGAAACATCATGGTCAGCTGAGTAACGGCACTAGGCTTCTTTTTCACTCCTCAACAAAAAGGTTAACTACAGTATGGAATAGAGAGAAAAGTCTACCGGAACTGTTGCGCCTTGCTGTGATTCCCTCAGAGCCGGCAGGGTTGACGTCAGGACAGCCTCCAGCCTTTCTCGTCTTCTCACCAAACTCAAATGAGCAGCGTGACAAGTTACTGCTCATCAGCTGAGCTGCGGCGAACAGCCACGCCAGCGCAGCGGCTGCTCCAGCTCCAAGGTCCAGCACCCTGAGCCAGCGCGGTGCAGCGCGCTGGGATTCAGACAACTGTGCCTTCCTTTGCTGTTGATGACATGACGAGGTACGCCTGGGGTAAGGCTGACGCTGCCTCGCCCGTTTTCTTTTGCATGTCCTAAACCCGAGGGATCCCGCACACGCCACCGCATCTTGCTGGCTGCATTCGAAGCAGAATACGTGCCCCCCCCGCCGCGGTCAGCCCTGCCAGCATGGGGCGAGCTTTAGGGAAGCCCATTTCAGAAAGTGCATTCGCCTTTAGTACCGGGAACCCTCCCGGACACCGCCTCTGCCCGCGGCCCGCCCGCCGGCCCCTCTGGCGGCTGCGGCCGGCGCTAACGCCCCGCTCCCGCCCTGCCGGGAACGGCGGGGAGGCCTCGGTCACGGCCCCGCTCCGGCAACCCCGGCACCGACACAGCGGCGGCTGCACGGCCGGTGGCCCGGAACAGCCCGGCGCCCGTCCCGGACGGCCCCGGGACACCGCAGCCAGGTCGCGGCACCACTAACCGAGCCCGGGCCTCCGCGCCCCGAGGAGGAAGAGAGCAGCCCGGCCGCGGCCCACCCCCGCCCGGCCGGCGAGGCCCGGAGGCCGCGGCCCGCCCCCGCCGCCACTCACGCATGAGGGTGCTGAAGGCCACGACGCCCAGGAGCCCCTGCAGGAAGATGCCGAAGCTGTCCATGAGGGCCCCGTTCTCGCAGCCGCGGTCTCCCCGGCCCCGGCCCCGCCGCCGCCTCCCCGCCCGGCTGCGGGGGGCTGTCGGTGAGGCCGAGGCTGCCGTTGGGTGGCGGCGCCCCCATGGCGAGGCCCGGCCAGCGCCCGCCTCAGCGGCGCATGGCGGCGGCGGCGACGTCGTGACCGGCGGCCGAGGCCGCGCCCCCCCCGCCGCGCTTCCTGCGCCTCCCGCCCGCCCCGCCGCGTCACCGACGGCGCCGCTCTCCCATTGGCCGAGCCCCGGCCCCGCGGCCCCGCCCGCTCCGCCCGCCCCGCCCCTCAGCGCTGCCGGGGCTGCGGGCTCCGATCCCCGGGCAAAGGGGCTCAGGTCCCCGGGCAGCTCCGCGGGCGGAGAGCGGGCCGCGCCGCAGCCTCACGCTCCGGGGCGCCCGGTGCCCCGAGCAGCCGCACGACGCTCCGCCAGCATCCAGGCGGCTTCCTAAAACGGCAGCGGAGCCCCACCAGGTGAAACCCGGGCCAGCCCGCACCCCCCGCGGCTCCGCTCGGCCCCACAGCTCCGCAAGTTTGGCATCCAACTAGGAGGAAAGAATTATGACCTGGATATTTCTTCTTTTAAAAGAGCCTCTGACAGCACAACGGATAACACGTAACGGGGCAGCACGTTCGTTTCACAGTGTACCTGCTGCCCGGCCCGTCTGACCCCACCGCCCCGTACCCCCGCCGCCACCAGGCAGGGCACTCATGTTTAGGTTATCTCCCGTGCGGGAGCGGCCTGGGTCATATTGCATTGTAGGCTTTTCTCACACCTGTTCTTGAGTTCCTTGAAATGATTGAAATCCTCATGTAAACACGAATTCGTTTGTAAGTACGGCCCATGAAGCCCAACACGTTCAGGTGGCTCAGAAAACTAAGCAGAGCACGCGAAGCAACAGTTGTCCAAATAATGACATCTGCTGCTTCTATCTTGCAAACCCACCTACGTGACTGTCCTTCCCAGCCGGCGATGCCAAGCAGTGCTGGCACACAGCAGCGTCTTCTCTGATATTCAGGCTGTGCCATGAACGTCTGGAAGCTGCAGCTAGAAAAAGAAATGCTCTCAAATTCTCTGAATTGCAGAGCATGCAGCCAGAATGCAGCCCAGGTCGAACCCTCCTCTGCTTTGAGCTGCATCAAACGCAAGAGCTCAGGAATGCAGAGAGCTACCCGAAAGAATGGACAAGGACCAAGAAGGTTGCTTGTTCTCCCACCTTGTACACAGGAGTCACAGCCATCCAGCACTGCATTCCGACGTGGACCTGAGCTGTTTGGTTGTGGCCCACGAATGGTTTTCAAGCTTTCACAGCTGCTGCTGAACATTGGACGTTCCACACACACACCTGACCTGGATGCTTATACTGGTTAAAAATTCACCTCATGCTTTTTAGGCACAAAATTTTTGTTTCCACATGTATCTGGAAACAACTTGAAGGGCTTATGCCTTGTGTTACTCCGTATTCCATGCTTTAAAATAGATCGTTCCCAAAAAAATACCTCCTCAAGGGTTTTCAGTCCTCATGACTCCCATAAACCCTTCTGAAACCTGTGGCAGACAAGACACTGCCTCCTGATATGTGTTATTCACAAGCCTTCAGATTTCTCCCAAATAGACAGTGCTCTGTGAAGGCAAGTAAAGGATTTACATTAAATCCTACATATTTATAGAAGTTTAAAGACAGTATTAAGCAAATCAGTTTCATCCCACTCCTATGCATTTTCTATACCCAGTATAAAATCAGTTCAAGACAACTGAAGTGCAGCCAAGAAACAAGTGCCGAGGAGCACACATGTACAATCTGTTGGAACACCAAGTAAGGAAACGAGAACTTTACAAGGCTGACCTGTTTCTGAGACATCCTGTGGACCCTCAATGTTATTCAGAGAAAGCAAAGCCAGCTCTTCTTAAAATTTTGACTGGCTGGGATAGTGTAAACCTTTACAAAACCATCAAGAAGAAGCAGCAGTGTTGGCAAGGTTTGCCTCAGATCATACCAAGCAGCTTACGTCCAAAGGAAGCAATAAAAAAAAATAAATTACCCTGATGCGCGGTTCTGTCCTCAGCTCTTGTGTATGAGCTTCAGCATCCTGCGAAACAAAATCTGTTACCTTAGAAAGAAGCTTAGATGAATAGGACTCCTGCATTTGAGGGAACTGTATACAACCCAGTCAAGCCCTTTAACGTAAAGCCCATGCAAGCAGTATTTAGGTGGTCTGCATTGACCTTTCATGCAAGTAACAGAACATGCTATAGTTTCCCCCATACTTCTGTAAGATGGAAAATTGCTCACGGTAAGCAGCATCATTTGTTGTTAATATTAACACCAAAGCCATCAGTAACAGTTTAAGTATCTTTTTTAATTTTCTTACAACCACTTAAAACTGTCATATACCACAAAGGTATGTACACTATTTACAGACAAAACAAGCAAAATATCCATCCAAAATATTTTTTAAAAAATCCTCTGATTAAATTGTTACACCTGCTCAAACAATGGTGGGACATAATAGGCATATTTTCTTGTGCATGTTTCTCTTCCATGTAGTACTTCAGTCTCACTGCATATATATATATATTTAAAAGTTAAAGAATGATAAAACAACAAGCAGAAGGGACACAACACAATATGCATTTAAATCTTTGTTTAAGAACAAGCAGCTAATTAAAAAAGGCAAAATACAGGAAAAGTGCATCAGTTCCAATGAGTTAGTATAAGAAAAGAGGCCCACAGGTGGAGAGCAGGTACTCTTTAGGGCTGTCTCCTAAAAGACCTCTGATTGTCTACAAAGATTATTTAAAATTCATTTTAAACAGAAAAAAAAAAATGAAAGAGGAGAGGAGAAACATGACACCTCCGGATATTTTTTTTTCCACGAGGTTTCTTGGAAACTGGTGCTCAACAACTTTCAGAGTGGGCAAGAACTCATCCGTGCCCAGACTTCATTGTCCATTCACACACCTTGCATGAACTGTCCCCGTGTCTCAAGCAGAAGGTCTGTTCCTCTTGAACTGTGCAAGGCTAGAGGACTTCCACAGGCTGTGCCCATGGTTGTGCTAAGTCTGTCAGACCTACCGCCTCCAAATTTTGTCAGCGCAAGACCTGCTCGCTTCCATGGCTTAAAGCTGAGCCAAACACCGCTGGCTTTGCACCTAAAAGAGTAACTTTGTTTTCTCATCAAAAAGTCCATTTATAGGTCTGGTGCATTTCAGAACAACAGATGTGATGTTGAGGAAGCTAGAAATGACCATGGAGACAAAGTGTCACTATTCTTAACTCATTTTTGCTACATTTCGTACAACTATTTTTTTATTTTTTTTTTTAGAAAAACAGGTAACAATAAAAGAGGCTTGTATCTTGGTGTTCCCAAGTCCCATTCTAACCCTTCACCCAAAAGGCTGCCTTTGAAAACAAGGCTACATGCACGTTTGGGGAAGGCTGGCAGCACTCTGAAATAGGGGTTCAGCACACAATCCATTTAAAATGGAGCCTTCAGCCAACATCTGAAGTCTCCTGACAGAGCCTATGTCTTTGTGCTTAGCTACTTTTAGGTAATTTCAGCTCACAGCAGGCAGTAACCAGTCTGCCACTATGTGAAGGACTGGTTAAGGAGTAGCTTTGTATAGGATCAGTGTATTTTGGGCTTTTGGTAAGGCTACTTCATCTATTAACTTCTCCTCTAACAACAAATTTGGTCCAAAGGTATCCAGTCTCCAATCTGAGCTTGATAGTTTTGAAGCCTATTCCGTTATATTCAAAAATCTCTCAAGCCGCTTTGCCTTTTGCAAACAACGTACCAAGTCTTTGTACTTTATACAGAAGAATGAAGTGCTCAGTCCAGTTAACTGTAAATATATTTATACTTCTGTGGACCTAGCAGCTAAATACTCCTTCCCTCCTTTAAAGCATCATTGGAATCAAGAATAAACATTAGCAAATCCTAAAGCAACAGAATACCGCTGAAAGTTGTGACAAGAGAAAATAATCTTAACAACCACTCCCGAGCTCTGTATGTACTGTTTCTGTTAATCCCAGGAGAGACTGCGAACAATCCTGGAGTTCTTTACAACACACAAATGAAATTTGCCTTTTATTTCATTCCTCAAAACGCAACTTGCAGAAATGTTTAGCATTAGGAGAAAAGTAGTCTTCTTTCACAAAGATCAGTGCTGTACCTCTCCTTTTCTGGTAGGGCTGCTTTCAGCTTAGGATGGACTGCAAGCTGCTCTTGCTTTGGGGGATAATTCTACCACATTAACCTTCCATGACATTATTGGAGGTCAAGTACTTCTCTATTATGGAATCCTTGTGTTGGTGCAGAAAGCACGCCACAGAAACTCAACAAAATCTTTCTGCCTAACAAGGCTAAGCTTAGTACATACAGTACAAGTGCCATATGGAGGCACCACCAGGTTTCTAAAGCTACGATGTGCAAAGCCAAGACCATACAGTGCATATGAAAATACGACAAGCAAGAATACAAACCCTCAATGAGTAAGCCAAGGGTAATTTCCATTTACCACCCACACAAACAGTAAATGAGGCCCAACAGAGGGCTCATTTTCTGGTACTGAAGACATTTGCAAGACGTCACTGCCTTTCTCCTGGACTCCAGCGTTGTCGTATTGTACGGTGAATGATGTGGTAGAGGGCAGCGCAAATCCCTGAAGCCTGAATTGCTGCCGTCCCAGCAACGGCTGCTGGTGAAACACTGGTATCACCCCAAGCCAAGATTCAGCCATCAGCTATCCAAAATCCAGTTTTGAAGAAGCAGAGCAACTAAAGCAGTGCATGAGCTGATTTCAAGTCATGTTGGAGTAAGATGAACCAATGTAAGTGCAGTTGTGTCATCTGCCACGCGTAGAGAGAATGAGGAACTTGAAACAGAGTCAAGCAGAAACACCATCCATCAAGATAAAGCCCCAATTATCCCTTTTAAATCCAGCAATAAAACAGAGTGCATTTTTTCCAGGAAACAGAGTGTACAGTACCCGTGTGCAGCATAAAAACATTTCACAAATAATGAAAACATCCCTTTTGAAAATCTCAACAAAAATAGATCCCATTGGGACCAGACTGTCAGTGCCTCCCAAAACAAGGCAGAAAAATCCAGCCTATAAAACATGCCAAAGGTGACCAGTAAGTATCCCACTAACCTCTGAAACTGCTGATTGCTTTATTTACTGAAAAAAAGAAGTATGACATTTGTATTTAAAACCCTAGGCACCAATGTTAAGAGGTTCACTAAATTACCCTTTCAGCTCTGTTCTCTCCCGACAACTACTTAAAAAGACATCTATCTGTCCATGGGGAAAGGTGGAAGCAACATCTCTTGGCTATGCAGGTCAATTCTGCTGGGCATCAGTGCAATAAAATTCTGGAAACCCTGGAGAATGACAAATATGATACCAAAGCATCATCTTCCAGCCCAGAAGTTCTCTGCTGGTCAAATTTCTCGAGACAAGACACTGACAGCAAAGCAGCAGTGTTTCTTTCAACATTTTCTTCAGGCCTAATGGCTTATCACTGAGCTTGTCCTAAGGGAATGAAGTACAGGCGGGTGACCTAAGCACAGTATGAAGAGCCAAAACGTCCATTTATTGGCCACATACCTAGCATAAGGAAGAAGGGGGGACACTTTTGATTTCAATTTAATGATGTTTTCAGACTCTGTTTATAACTTGGGAGACAAAAAATTGTCCCAGTTACACACTGCCCTCCCTCCCTCATGAATACTCAGCTAGTAAACAGTCTGATATTTATATTTTGATTCTGGAATGGAAAAAAAAAACACCCCATTGATTTTAGCACTTCTGTAAATAGTTCTGCCTTGACTAGACAGTTAGTCTAAGGGGCAAACAAAATAAACTCCAGTTATTTAGCTTTGTTTACTCTAAACAGTTTTCACTGGAGGTAGCTCCCCCTCAACACGTATGTGGCAGATACAGACACAGACTGTGCAAACACAGCTCTTAGTTTACAGACTACCTCCTTGCTGAATCCTACAGCTCACAGCATCAGAATAAGGGATCACATTAGGCCTAAGAGATGCTTGAATCAATCCATCTGACCAGAGTAACCAGTGTTTATCAGAAACCAGCAAATGCATCCCTCCTAAACAATTCCTGCAGTGAGCACCTTCCTACCTCAAACACCTTATTATGCCAGGGGCCTTCTGCAAAAAAGTATCTGAATAGGTGATAAAGGACCAGGGCTGCACACATAGAGCTCCTGCCTGTGCTCCTCCAAATACTCTTGTGAACAGGCAGAGTGAATGAATGCAAGCCATCTGAAACCTAATGCTTACGTTGGAGATCTTGAGCCTGATGCAAGTTTCCCCACATCTTTAATGAAAAGTAATGTAAGCCCTGTTACTTAAAGTGTCAAGCACAGGTCTACAGCAAGTGGCTGACTGGGTTTTACTACCCTGGAAAATTAGAATCAGCAGTTCATCCTACTGTAGGTCTACTGATGGCGCTAGATGTCCCTCTGGTCCTTCTCCTTTACTCTAAAAAAAACCCAGACAACCCCCTTCCCGACCCCTCATATTTTGACCAAGCCTCATCCTGAGCAGCTCCAAATACTTAAAAATACAAAGCCATCCTCATAAGATAGCTGCCAGTATGCAAACACTGGCAGAGCTAAGTTGCAGTGCTCTTTTGATAGCAGTTTCCTTAGTGTATTCTCTAAAATGATGTTCAGGTAGCAAACCAAAAATCTGCTGACACACTCTGTGTACAAGGCCCAATTGTTTGCTGTAAGAAAAAGGAAATAACTTCACACAATTAAAAACAAATATATAAATCTGACAACCAAAATATAGAAAATGCAGAGGCACTTTCTCTTTCCTTCCTTTTTTCCTGCAGCCCATCTGTAAGAGAAGTGCAAAATAATTCAGTTTTCTAATATCTGAGAAAAAGGTAACATCAGATTAAACCTACACAGGTTTCAGCTAAAGCTTTGGAACAGAAGCTCTGTACGTTGATATTGGTTTGTACTCCTGACATGCCTACAGACGAGAGACTGCTGCGCAGCTACAGCTGATTTGTCCAGAAGTAGTTGTTCCCTCCCTTTTCATTCATCACTTCTACTGTTCAGGCTACAGAGGTAGTAAAAACAAAACGAAACAAAGGCCCAATAACAACGAAACAAAAAACCAAAATAAACAAACAAAAAAAACCAACCAAAAGGAACCACACTCTTTGTATACTGTACATTCAGAACCCTGTGGCCACGTTGTTGTCCTAACAATGAACAAATTCATTAAAAAACCTCAACATTAACACACGAATGTGCAAAGAGCACATTCCAAAGTCAGTGCTGTGGTAAAGCAAGTGTTCATCCACAGGGAGGGAAGGGGATTCTGTGAATCATCAGGAACAGAGAAAGGTTGTTTCTGGCAGCCCACATGCTAACGTAAACAGGATCCGTTTCTCCTTTTAAAGTTCTGTGCCTACAGAACTATTGAAATGTCATTTCCCACCAGAGCAGACTTTTATGTAATCATTAAAAAATACATTAAAAAAGGGGAACCATAGAGCAAGAGACTATTGTGTTCCCGAGCTGGCAGCTGATAGAGTAGCCCCTGTGTTTGCATTGGCATTTTGCTCCAGATGTTGTCTTCCTTTTGTCAAAGTAAAAACCTGAGGCTGACAGATGCTTTTCGGTCACCAGGGCCTCGGTTTAATTTCATTTGGCTTTCCTTGCTAGAGAGAAAGGAGCATATTTTTGTAGTTGTGCTTCAAAGGTCCACTTCAGCTTGGCTGCTCCTCAGTTAGCAAACTGCTGGTAAAAGGCAAGTTTGACCCTCTCAATGTGATGGCAAAGTTTAATAGCTGGCCCAAGCTTCAAGTCCATACACTCCTGAACAGTGGGCAGGGTCAGCAGCAGCAGTGCCTGGCCATCGATTTCCTGTCAGAAGACAAAAACTCCATAGTGATTTTGTGGTTTTATCTTCCCTGCTCCTTCAGCTTTGACTTGCTGTAATTTCAGATTCATGACTGTGAATTAGATGCTTCTTTCCTGCTACTCTAGGCAGTTTAAAAATCTCTTCCTCACCACAAATCCACTCCTTTCTAAAAACATCAGCTCAAAACTGGCTCAGGGACAGAATCTCATGAGGTATTATTGTAAAAAAAAAAAAAAAAAAAAAAAAAAAAAAATCAACCTAACAATAGAAACCAAGGTAATTGCATGCAGAAAGTAATTTTACCTAACTTCTGCATCTTTCTATAGAAATAGAGGTTCTACAAGGAAAAGCATAGCTTCTGGAACATCTACCACAAACCATACTCATCACTAGTTCTAGTAAAACAGTTCTGATAGATGATGATCTTTTAATGGCAAATTTTAACCAAGATGCAAGTACAATGTTAACCCGACTCATATTTGTACTCTAATTGTCACACTTGAAACAAAACCGTTCACTTCTGCAGCTGTACAACACTGATACTTGCAGTTAGTCTGCAAAACACAAAATATTTATCATTTGGAGAAGTAAAAACAAATGGCAAAAATCTGTCTCCTAGAAAACAGGCTCCTACGTTCATGGTGCTTGGTCATAGGCATTCTCTATAATTTTGGGATTCGGATGCCCCACAGACCAAAATATCCTCCACCGAGTACTATGAAACCTGAAAAATTCTGGTCATTCCCTTAGCTCTCCTCTCCCAAACTGCAGAAGGTTGCACATGCGTTTGTTTCCTCACAACCCTACTATAAAATTTAAACGACCTTCTTTTTGTGATTCATTAGAGGATAAGAAGCAAAGTGCCAGATTCAACATTTTAGCAGATGTTAAATGTTATAACAGAAAACAACACCTGATCAAGGAAAATTCTCGCCAGTGGTGCACAGTCAGTCGATTTGAGGAATCGTACGACGTCAGCCACGCTCCATTCCAGAGGGTTACTGTCCAGCTGCAGCTTTTCAGCAACTTCCATCTTTATGTCCTAGACAAGCCACCCAGCACAAAAAGAACTCCCCAAAATATTACATATGCAATGGACCAACACTCCCCTCTGCTCCCCCCCCCCGACCCAAACATTCAGCTGCCAAACGAAGCTCTAATGGGAGCTTAAATTGTAGAGGTTTCTGCCTCTGTTAGCAGGGATGTGCACAACAGCACTGTGCTGAGGGCAGAAGCTGTAACATTGTTAGAGACAGTAAACAGGGACGTAAAACCAGGATTCGGTTGACACCACATCACTGTCCTGGTGAACCAAAAGGAGAGCTAACAGCTGAGAAATGGAAAGCTCAACATTTTGTCTCCAGCATTCTGTTTAGTCTTTCTTACAGTCCTGCAATATGACTGTAATAAAAATCACAATTTTTTAATTATTCTGTTGTGTCTTCACAATGCCCTTTATGGGGTAAAAGAGTATTTTACGAGAACTCACCCATAATGGTTAATACTCCCAAGATACTTGTGCTTGCCCAAGAGTGAGCAAGCTAGAACAGAAATCTGCATTCACAGTTACCTTTGGCGAAGGAGGTTTATTTTCATCATCAGAAAAGGAAAAGGTCCTGAGCTTCCTCTTCCGCTTGTCTCGGTCCTGAGCCAGGGAATGAGACAGTTCACTCTGTGTAGGAGAGGACGATAGCGATTTCTTCTCCGATACCTCCGATTCCTCAAGCAATTCGTCTTGGTGCTCTGAGGTACTATCCTCAGTCAGAGATTCTTCATCTACCTCGTCCTGGTCATCATCATCTTCTCCCCCACTGCCCTGAAGAGGTAGGGGGAAAAAAACCAAAGCGATGAAATGAAAACAATGGGAAGTTCAGGACAAAAGCTACAATTGCCACCTATTTGTCAACTGCAAACTGAGGTTACAAGGAGCTAACAGTTTGCCGTTTCAAGCGAAGCTGGTCAAAGATCACGTCATACCTATTAAAGCTGTCGGCAGTCTCATACCTGGGGAGATCCAGCTGGAGTGTTATCCACTGAAGTAGAAGAACGTTTTTTCTTATGAACAAAAAAATGTTTTCGTCTCTTCCGTCTTTTATTTGGTTTCTTCATGGCTACTTCCAGGTTACTGTGGCCACCCGGCGGCCTACCTATCCGCTTGTTTTTCCGCTTTCCATAATAGTGTGCTACCAGGACAGAAAAAAGGAGCACCATGTTGAAACGCACCCTCAATGTCCCTAGTTACGTTTGTCCATCATCAGGACTGGAAAAATCAGTAAAAGGACATTTCCCAATAGAAATCCCAATTCCACAAAGTTTCAAAATGATTATGTCTGTGTTTTCCTTTTCAATTTGGATTAAGGAAGAAGAGTTATTAATCAATTTTATGTGCCCTATGAAGATTTACTTCCTCTATCTCTGAAAAGCCCTAAATGATCAGATTTTATACAAAAATCATCAGCCACAGATTGGTCCAATTTAATGACACTTTTTGTGATGTTTTGTAGTTTTAAAATGTGTCCTCAGTGCACTGTTTGTTCTCACAGTGCCGAACAGTTATAGTTTAAAAAAGCCTAAAAACCCTAAAAGCTAAGGAAAGAGCTTGAAGGTTTTTTATTTTGTTCCACAACAAATTGGTAAAAGCAATTACAATGCCACTTAAGTGACAATATTAGCATCAGTCCTTGTCCCAAAAGTTGTCTTAATAAGAAAACTTTAAGCACACAACCAAAAGTTAAGCCATGTTTCTAGCACTTAATATAGAATTATTTTTTTCTCCCCTACACACTGGCACATGGATATTTTGTAGGCCTGTGTAGGTAATGCTTGAGCTACTCCTTGTGTAAACAATGTATTTTGGATTCCTTCTGGAGCCAAAGCTAGAAGAAACCAAAACCTAACACCCCAAGCCCCACCTCGCTTTGACATCAACGACCTACTCACTGTATTTAGTCTTTGTCAGGACAGAGCAGTTCTCGGAACACTTATCCAGCACCATCTGAGGGCCGAAGAGGTTTGGACAACATTCCAGCTTGATACATGTTTTCCTACAGAAATCCGCCACCCGATCTGCCGTCCTCACAACTTCCACAGTTGCACGGTAGCTCTTCCCTTTGTACCTAGCATTGAAAATATGGTCGTAATTCAGGAATCACCAGGATGAAAGTACTTCATCAAGAAGCGTACAGGAATGTTGCTCTGAAATAAACCTGAGGGAAAATCTGAGCAGTGAGGAACTTTATGGACTGGCAAGTCCAGAAAACAAGTAGTCGTCCTGTCTCTTATGACAGATCCTCAAGCAAAGCAAGCAAGCCAGTGCCAGAGATGTGCCTGCAGTAACGAACACCGTAACACTGCCCTCCCAGCGACTATAAAATACCCCCTGAAAGGACTATCCCAGAGTTTAGATGTTTTCTTTGTTCACAGATGGTTTGTTCTTTCTTTGTTTTTATGGGACTGCAGAAGCATCCACTGCAATGTGGACAGCTGGTCCCTGAAACAAAGATGGAATGCGCCAATTTAGCGAATAAAGGTAGCAGCAGACAGCTTTTAGCGAGCTGTTCTATGGACAGACTATGGCAAACAAATGAACTACCGTCACATTTCCAATCAGCTTTCATCTAATTGCGGAACAATTTGTCAGGACAGTCACTTGCCATGACTCCACATATTGGTCCTGTTCGATTATAAATTAAAAGATTTCTTTTTGCTCATCAGCCTTGCCATGACACTGACAGAGCCACACTGTGAAGTATCTGCCAGAGTCGTTCATCAGTTTTGCTTTGTTCTCCCAGCACAGCTACTGGCACATGCTGATATCTATTAGGGATGTCTCAGGCCTGCAAGTATCTAGTTAATGCACTGAAAAAAAGAGCTGTATCCTCATAGCCCAGATATTCCTGGTGTCACTACTATGACAAAAGGAAACACACAGCAATTTCAGCAAAACCAAACACATTTTTTCTTTCTCTATTCTTTAGCTACATCTTCTCGTTACACTGACCTTTCATATGATCTTCCTATTGTCAAAATCCAGAGCAATCCTTCAACACATGGAAAAGTGTCTTTCTACACATTAAACCGATCCAGCAAAAAAATTACTGACATGTTCAAAACTATGTAAGAAAGTCTGCTATGGCACACTGGGAAACTGTCATCTCTAGTATGCAAACACAGTGACCTAATTATAAGACCATCACTAGACTATAAGGGAATATCTGGATTTATCAAATATATGCAAATATAATCACTATTTTTTTTTCCTAGCCACAAAATAATCTTGCTAAGAAGCTCCAACCCAAAAAACTCAGTAGGAAAACTAGGGACTGCTTAGGGTAGGCTGATGTAGAAAGACTTCCATGCCAGGACATTTCAGAGCATTGCTGTAACTTAATTTCAGAGGAATCTTCTTCCACTGAAAAGTTTGGGTGGAAATGCCTTGGAAGTCTGAGAGGCTTCCTAAGCAGTATGTGCTTCTGCTTTAACATACTGACAACTACCTTCAGGTGAATTAAATAAATCATCTTAAGCTTCACCTGCAGGTCTGCCCGTGTATACACTGCTGTACCAGTACCGCAGCATTCTTAACTTGACCACTGGCTGCTTACGTGACAGCAGCAGAGCACACCTGGCATATTAAGGAGCATTAACATCAGATGCACTTCACCAGACATTCACAAAGAAATTTATAAAGATTTGGAAGTTTAATGGCTGTCAGCACTTTGATATGCCGTAAAGCAGTTTTTCCTTTTCTGAAATGTGAGCAGTGAAAGCATAGGCTGCAGAGAACATTGCTATTGGGATCAACTAAGTAGAGAATAGGACAAGAATTTACTTGGCTTTCAGGGTCTCCCCATGCCCATGCCACGCAGCCTCTTCATCCAGCTGCAGTTCTCGCAGGACACGGCTAGGTTTGTAAGCTGCATTGATCAATAAAGTGAGAACCTAGTCAAGGAGGGAAGAGGAAAAAATACGTGTAAGTTATTTGTACAGTAAATCTGTTTTAAAGTGCCAGGACAGAATAGGAAATTACTTCTATTCACCTAAATTATCTAGCATCAAAGCACTCATTCACAGCAGGATTACACATACCTCCCGATACTGCCAAAATAAAAACTGACAGCAGTCGACACTTTGGGCATCGCCAAACTTTCAAGAGTTTGTCTGCAGAGTCACAAGCGTATCTAGCAATTTCTGAGCCACTGCCCTTGAATTACACATCACTAAATTAAACCCTGGGGCCAAATACTACAAAACTTGCATAACCTTGGGTAAATCTAAGCGATTATCTTAGAGATTGTTTGACATGTGAAGAAGTGCCAAAAAATGCTGCAGGATATTGCTGCCTGCCAACCCACTACTTGCTACAAAATCACACTGCAGAATCTCAAGCTCTCCTCTGTTTTGCTCTCATGAACCATGATAAGGCTTGTACTATAATAAAATGAGAATTTCTTTGGTGTGGTAAAGCAACTCAGAGTTGTGAATAACCTGAAGTTAGTGGGGAACAGTACAAAATGTGCATTCAAATTTTATTTCTTATTTTTAGTATGTGCTTATTCCAAACCATTCCCCAACTGAGTGCATCAGAACCTTGACATAACAAACCTGTAGCTTCATCCTGCTAATGCAGCAGTCTAGAAGCCTACAGTTCAAGAGTATTAAATATAACACAAGTACAAAACTCACTCTAGGATTCATAAATTGAGCAACAATCATAACTGAAATGAATACAACTGAGCTTATTGGTTGAACTTTTAGCAACACTCAGCATCCGTACATCAGTAGGATCTGCGCACACTTCACGCTTTCAGGCAGTGAAGCGGGTTAAACCTTCCAAATTAAATGAAACTGCCACACAATTTCCCACTTGCTCTTTACTTACAGCTTACATCAGAGTACTGAAATCTGCAGAAAGAATGGGGTACTTTTCCCAATGCAGGAATGGAACTTTTTCAATAATCAGCTTAACTCTTGCCCACTGGACTCATGTTTTACAGCACGTCTGCCAGAAAGTCCTTCCTAAGGTCTCTCCCAGCTATGATATGTGGTAGGGAAGGTAAAAACTCCAGACACGCTGAGCCAATCCTTGCATTTAAAATGACTGTTTCATGAAAGCTCGAGTGTGCGCATATAGTTACACATTGGGAAACTTTCAGCCTCTCAGGTCAGATAATAATCACCACGTGACCTTTTTGAAGCTTTCAGAAAAATAATTATTGCATTGAAGTACCTATACATTTGCTGTGAAACACATTCTGGAGAAGAGGCTCTTTGGCATTAAAGAATGGCCTCTTCTTCCCTCCTCTCCTCCCTCAGTTACATTAGAAAACAAAACCACAATTTCATCTGATCTTTGCAAATCACATCCAACTTAAAAAACACATAGAATTCTTTTTGTTTTCCAGCTACCAAAACCAGTTTGCCATTGCTACTAAGAAAAATCTTTATTTCCTGTTTTAACACCAACAGTGCAAACTGTAAAGGAATTTTGGAATTATCTGAAGCTAATTCTGTTAATTAAAAATGAAGCACTTATTACAGCTATAAAGAGACATCAACTCCTTTGATTATGGTAATTACAGGTTGCTCTGTTTTAATCTAAAATAGGGTTTAGCAGTAGAAGGTTGACTGCAACTCAGATAAACAAGAGGCTTTTACTCTTTCCAGCCATTCATAAACCAGTCCATGATTTATACTTGATTTTATGCACACACACACGCCCTTTACTCGTTATCAGCTTGAATTTATTAACTACCCATCTATAATTAGAGAGACACTCTAGCATTTATGATACACTGCTATATGCAGGTCCACTGTGTACAACCACCTCACCTCTTTCAGAACAAGGACACAGTTCCCAGGTCCCACAGACTGAGGAAGCTCTGCAATCCTGCCTTTGTTAAGGTAAGGCCCTGAGAAGCACCGGTGGTTGAAGTAGATCTTTGGGCAGCAGTACTTTCCATTAATGACCACTGAGAAATGAGAAGGCAAACGTTTAAATCACGTGCTACAACCTCCCCAGGAAAGAATGACTCTTGCAATAAGTAGTATTTTGCCTGCTGTAAAAAAGGAGGGGAAAAAGTCTTGAATTACATGAATTTGGGGTAGCGTGAGTGTCGTATTTGCAATGACAGCATTAATTACTCGATGCTGCAAAATCTTTTCCATACTTCACACGCGTGCTTGCAAACTGTCAAACTACAGGAAATAAAGCTGGCGATGTATCAGAAATGAAACATTTCTTCCTGACTAGTCTGATGTTTCATGGTATTACACCAATGAGAAGAGGCAAGAAGAGGACAATCCCAACTTTCTGGTAGCAGAAGGACTTCCTACACAGTAATCATGGATAGGTTTTCCAGTTAAGTAATTATCTCTCCCCGAAACTTCTGCCACCAAAGAAGTTGGCAAAGCTATTCTCCACTGTTCACCCTAAGCTGCAGCAATCACATTGCTTTACATTTTTAGACTTTTCCCTCAAGCAGCAAGGAAAAGATGCAGCAACTGATGAAGTGACCTTTGATGAAGTGACATCAAGTTTTCTAAATGTATTAAATGGTTCAATACTGCCCAAAATTAATGTATAATATGTATTGCAAGATACTTACGTATAAATACAAAATTGTTTTACCCTAGCAGGCTGTAGTTTTTCTTGACTGAGCAACACTATCACTTAAAGATCTTAAATTCAGTAGTTAATAACTGGCAGATAAATATATGAAGTCAAATTTACATTATGATTCTATTAACAGCCAATTAAAATGCTGAACAAGCAGGAATCACTTCTATAAAGCTTCCATTTGGTGCAGCTTCAGATGTGCATTTCACTGTACAGAGAACAGCAGAAGAGGCAGTTTGTTGCCAAACAGATAGATCTGTACGACTGTTTCACCAGCAGATGTACTTATTCATCATATTCATTCTTGCAACAGTTTAGAAAATTATTAGATTTTGCCATCTGGCACACAAAGCAGTTTACTGTTTGAATTGCTTTTGTTTATCATGATGATGAAGTTATAAAAAACAGACAAACCTGCTTCCCAGAGCTAGAATATAACAACTCAAAGAATCCAGATGCAACGTGCCTGTTATGTTTCTCCCAACATTATTAAGCATATGACAATAAAAAAAATAATCATCTGCATAGCTCACAGTACACATTTGGCTCCACGTATCCTCTGTTAAAAGGGGATGTTCCAGTGTAAAAAAAATCTTATCTCTGGGTTTAACGCACATATCAATTGCAGGACACAAGTAATTGTATGTTTGTTTCATTCTTTTCTGAAGTTCAACAAATCATCAAGGGATGAAAATCTTCAAACCCATTCCTCCTCTTTCCTAACAGAGGAATGTTAAGCAGCTGAACAGTGAGGCTGCTGAATTGTTACGGGACTTTGTCTTTGTTAGCCTGCCCTTTTTGATCAATACCTGAGTCAGAAGAGTTCAGTTCCTGGTTCTTTAGTCCATCATGAACTGTCCTTGAAGACAAAATTCTGAAATGAAAAGAAGAAGGTTGGGAAAAGGGACAGATGGTAAGGATAGTCACCTTTCAGTTACTAAACCCCACCATTACTTTTTTTTTTTCCCCCCCTCTCCAGGTCGTCTTATTAGTCTGCTTTTTCATCTCTCCTGTTTCATAATAATAACATACAAAGACTATCAAATTCAGTTTGGAAAGGACTACTGTACTGCTACAGGTAGCAGCAATCCTTCCTTGCTTGAAATACATGGGCTACTATGCTGATCAAACACATCACACAAAGCTACCAACAATTTACATTTTCTGCCTCCTTTTAACTTCATTTCACATTTCATGGCACAAAGCAGCATACAGTCTTACCTTAAGCATTTTGAAAAAGATGGATTTCAAACAAAATACAACCAAAATGACTCAAGTACTCTGGTAAGAATCCCAATTACAAAACATGGAAGAACAGTCTGCTCAGTATTTTAGGAGCAATGAAAACATTGGCAGGGCTACTGACAGATCTGGTGTTTGTAAAGCGGTAAGAGTCCATAAAACCAACTGTCAGGCATTCTACTGAGCATTTTCAAGCAGGCTCACATGAAAGAGTTTCATATGCGTGACACAGAGTTTATAGATGAATTGTCGATATTGGTAGAATTCTCTTTTTTGGCTAGTCTGAGCCAAATTTAAACCGGGAAGGAACTATTAGAAGTTCATCTACTAAATGACAGCGCTCACACTAAAGCCAAATTTTCTGATCAGCTGTGTAAAAGCACAATTACATATTAAGACAGCCACACTTTCTAAGCATGTTTACATTATAGAAACTGTATTATTTGAGAAGGGAATATACCTTGAAGGGAATCTACTAATTTTCCCTATGAAACACAATTTATAAAAGCCTCAAGCACAAACTTATAAACACAGTCTTAAGATCAAGATAGTTTTTCTTCAATGCACTCCAATACTCACTGATAATGCAATCTTTTAAAATTAAAATATCAACAACTTCAAGCCCAGAACTTCAATGACTCGATCTATTTAATAATTCAGCTGAGTTGCACTAGCAATGTTAAAAAACCATGAGTTTCATGCTTTCCATCTCCTGCTACAGCTATGTAAGAGGTGTCTTTTTCAACATCAACAGGAACTAGCAGCAAGAAGATAAATGGCTTGCGGAATCTCTCAACCCTCAGTACAACAGTCCTGTAAAGCTAAATCTCCCCTAAGACAACATGATTTACCAATCAGAAAAATTAAAAAAAAAAAAGAAAACCAACGCCCAACAAAAAATAAAAGCAAAAACCTGTTACTTACTGTTTCTCTGGTTGAACTACTGCAATTTTTTTCTGCTTGTTTACTGAAAGGAAGAAAATGAAAAAATAAACAGCAAAATATGAGAGGCAAACAAACGAAATGCCTAGTACAATATATACGGTAGACTCATCTCCTCTAAGTTATAGGCCAACAAGGATCTACATGCAAAGTCACTGCACTGTTAGACAGCTGACCCACCTACACTAGAGGCATGCTGCCCCACGTAATTGAACTAAGCCAAAAGGTTTACTTCAACTTTCACTAAAAATTCATCAAATCAGGCGTGCATATCCCTAGTCTTCCAGGAAATCTCACCTTTTGTGCACCTTTGTTTGCATGGTAGCCCTTAAACTAGCTGTAATACCAGCCAAAAAAGGAATTATATCCTTTCCTTTTCAGCACCTTTGGGTGCTGAAACCTAACCAAAGGTTAAGTGCATAGGCCTAACTTGCCACTTCACTGACAGAGTAACTTCAACACTGTTTAACTTTGAAATGGCAAAAATTAGGTGGTAGAAACACATATGACTTAAGCCAATTGCTAGGAAGAAAACATTGTTGTAACTAAGAAAGTCAAGTAGACAGTGGGTCCGCTTCCTAATTCTGGCTTTCACAATTGGGTAATAATATCAAACAAGGTAATGAAACATGTGCCTTTCCAGCAATTTCAGGCCGTCTCCAGTAAACTTCTGAATTTTCTTTGTTTAAAGCATCTTTTCTCTAATTAGGTTCCCTCCACTTCCTCCTCTATCCTTGGCAGCACAGGCATGTCTCAGATTAATTTCTCTGGCTTTGACTTGCAGCAAATGACAGCTCGTTCCAATCTTACAATTTTCTTATCTTTATAAACATTCAGGAAATTCTTCAGTTTCTCCAACTCCCATTTAACTTTATTAAAGAGACCTCACTAACTACTTGAGAGAAAACACTATCTTATGCTACTTACTAGTATGGTTAAAACAGGTAGGATATATACTTTTCAGCATTTTGGCATTAGGGATCATCACCATCTGACCCATTTAGAAAGCTTAGTCCCCTTTATTTCAACTCCAAAATGTATACGCACTCACCACCATTCTGTTACGGCATTGCTTTGACTTGCACAAGTATAAAATCAGAATCAGTCAGACACATGGTGAGAACAGCTCAGACAAAAGTATATGCATAGCATGTGTGTGTGTGTGTACACACAGATATGATTTCTTTATTGTGACTAATGGAACTTTTCCCCGTGCTTGTACAGCATGCAAGGGTCTCAAGCCAACGCTGCCAGTTTTGGAGTTGTTGTATGGATTCCAACTGGACCTAACAGCCAGGGAACAGTTGCACAAGGCATAGATTCTCTGTACATGGTGAATGTTTCCAAATTCAGTGATGCCAGCAGTAATTCTGCAGTCACCTGCTTGTGAAGGTCTTGCCATCTCCATCAACCCAGCTAACCACTGCAAAAGAACAGAACTGATACCTATTGCTTTGCGAGGAGGTCTGAGCTGATATCCATTCGTCTCACACCAACCCGCTGGAAATATATTCATTGATTCCACGCTCACTATACAGTCAGGGACGGGCTTCTTGGAGCCTGTTCAGTTTAGAGAAGCAAAAATTGAAACAACTCATAAAAATAAAACCCCTCATTTGGTTAAAGCTTGCTATATGCTTGCCAGCTAAGCTGCTTTTACTTATGGCATATCTGGAACACAGCATCAATTGTTTATTCATCTCCTTTTATTGACCAGATTCTTTCCTGACCTCATTTGCTTCCTCCTAAAGGCTGGAGATGGGAATTTGCCATCAACAGTTTAGCAGAGATGCACAGTGCATAGTAAGTGCATGCTGATGTACTTCCAATCAAGAAATGGGATTATAATGGAGAATGGCTGCCATAGGCCTCTTCTATCTTAATGAAGAGCCTATCTAGAAGTTTTCTTCCTAGGTCTGGTCAAAGCTTGCTCAGAATGCAAGTCACTCATTTGAAAAAAATCTGACGAGGCCCTTGCTTTCTGAAAGGCACTGATCAGCACTTTGCACAGCGCACGACCCTAGCACTGCCACACTGCAATGCACAAATGCCACTTTTGCCTGGCTTAAGCAAGCACTGCCACCCAGGGCTAAGTGGGAAACAGACAATGCCAAGGGGGGTTTTGCTGTGTTTTTACAGAGACAATGGTTATTTGCTGCCCATACTCCGCACACAGTGAGTGTGCTCCAGGTACAGCTTGAGTTTGGTGATGGTACTACACAAGAATCAATGCAAGTGCTACTCTCCTCTCCCACATGAGGCTTACCCTCCAGCTGAAGCCAGAGGTAGGAGTCTTTCAACTTGGTGACTGTAGCAATGCAAACTTCTTCAGGATCAACTGGGTTCACAGCCTCAAGTTTCATATTCTCTTTAAATCCGTGGTCAGAAGTTAACTAGGAAAAGGGCAGATTACTTCTGTAAAATACCATCTGTATATCCAGTACGTGATATGAATATCCATAAACAGGAACAACACATAAAAGCCTCAGTGTCAGAGTAACATAAATACTCATGCAGTCAGAGAAGATTTCAGATGATTAGCATATTGAATACAAGTAAGATGTATTACAAACTACAAAATATTTAAGTTTAAAAAATGCTCTGTAGACAGACCTAGAAAAGAACATGTTGGTACTCAAAAATAAGGATGCTGAGACTCACTGAAAAGAGTGAGTGCATTCTAAGCAGCCAGGAATTCTCTGCTGCTTGCTATGTAAGTGATAAGTCTGACAAATAGCCTGACCAGGCTCTCTGTTCTATTATGTTAGCTTGGAAATCCACTTTATGTATACAAATAACATTCCTGCCTCATCCAAATGAGTTCTGGCAGACAGCAAAGGAAGCTTTCTTTTCATTTTACATTTTTTTGGATAAGTAGGATTTTACTTTATTCATCAATTTAGTTCACAATTATAAAAAAAAATTCCTAAAACATTAAGAATGGATATTTACCCAGCTCTGAAGCTACTGAATTAAAGATAAGAAGTAACAACCCGACAGAGGACTCTTCCTCCCAGAGCCACTCTGCAACGTAATTACAGGATCAATACATTACAAATTCTGCAACTAGCTTACAGTGATCCACTCTTCTCAGAAAAGGGATAATAAATTCAATGACCTGTTCTAAGATGCCACAGCTTACAAGACAGAACAAGGGCAACAGGAATTCATAGCCAGAAACAACCTCTTCAAAAAAATGGTAATTATTCATTTTAATTTCTTCCCCTAAGCACTGCTATAGCCCAAGTATTGCAAATGGAATTGGAAGGCAGATGTGAATAGCACCCTTTTCTGCTTGACAAGGTATTGTGCTTTGGGAGACAGCAGTACTGTCACTGAACCAACAAAAGCCCAAAATCTAGCAAGTACTTCAGGCACTGATTAATGTAAAATGAGTATTTGGTACTAATTTAAGATGACTTGGTATTGGCTAATACAACGGAATGAATTTTTCAAGCTGAAAGGAGGGAAGATTGAAAGAGTACACCAAGTAAATGAAAATAAGGTGTATTAAAAGGCCCTGTTTCCACAATTACAGGACTGCCAAGGATGCTGTTTTATGACTATTCCATGGACTCTTACACATCTCAATTTCACAAAACAATGATTTATTTTTGATCTGCTTTATCACAACTGAAGCATTTAGTTCACCACTTCCTTATGTAGAAAACGGGCATGCACCTACTTTAGTTCCCATACATTTCTATCATTTTAACTTTCTATTTCCTCGGTTATCACAGGTACAGTGTGAGGGTACTCAAATGCATCCAGTGCAGGGCAACAAAGCTGGTGAAGAGGCTGGAAGGAATGTCCTATGCGGAAGAGCTGAGGACTTTGGGCTTGTCTTGTTTGGAGAAAAGAAGGCTGAGGGGTGACCTTATTGCTCTCTACAGCTTCCTGAGAAGGGCAAGTGGACGGAGGTGCTGAGTTCTTCTCCCTGGGATCCAGTGACAGGGCACATGGCAATGGTTCAAAGCTGCCCCCAGGGAGGTTCAGACTGGGCATCAGGAAACATTTCTTTGCTGAGAGGCTGGTCAAACCCTGTAACAGGCTTCCTAGAGAGGTGGTCAATGCACCAAGCCTGTCAGTATTTAAGAGGCATTTGGACAATGCCCTTAATAATATGCTTTAACTTTTGGGCAGCCCTGAAGAGGTCAGGCAGTTGAACTAGATGATCATTGTAGCTCCCTTCCAACTGAACTAGTCTATTCTCCCTGGAAAGGTAATTTAAGTCAAAAACATGCAAAAGGTTCTTCTCTCTGGATTCAAGAGTGTCATTCACAGAACAGAAGAGAGATTTTTCTGCAAGAGAACCTTACCAAAGGGAAGCAGCTCTGGGGAGCTGCCTCAGCACCGCATTGTTTGAGGTAGTCTGCCCAATCGAAGTCCTGCCCAGGATAACCTAGGTGAAGAAAAAGCAAAGGGGTTACCGTAACAGCATGAGACTAATTTCAAACTGACATGAAGTACCCACCACTGAAATCTGTTTGGGTCGCTCAAGTTTGTCAGCTGACCAGGACTTCACCAAGCCACCGCAGGTCAGCCCACAGCAGGGTTCTCATGTGTTTGAGATACCCTCTTTATTTTCATTGCAGAGGGGCTTTGGGCCCATTTTTTACTTGAAATGGCATCAAACTGAAAGTGACTTTACAGACAGCAACTTTAAGTGTGAATAAAGTACATCTAATAAGCAGACAAGGGCAGCGATTGAAACACGGGGAAGCGTCTGCACCCTTTTCACAGGGTACAAAAGAAATTAAGGAGAAATTTCTGCAAGATTACTTCACTGTTGTCATGCCAGCTCTTAGAGTTGTTTTTTTTTAAACAGAGCACTCAAAATATGCACAATATCAACATACTACTCTCTCCAGAACATGCTAAATACTAAGTCATTAAAGAGAGCAGTTGGACATCCTAAGAGGCTCATCAAGTTTGCTAACAGCTGTAAATCTGCATACATGTTTGAAGGGAAGAGTCTTAACACGGAGTCCATCAGGAGGCAGAGGACCCTTCCAAGAAAAAGACAAAAGTAAATTCTTCTTGGAGAAAATACTTCACTTCCCTGTGATCTAGTAAAAAGCAGATAACTGAAGGGAACTGGGTGCAGAAGTGTGCTGCCATGACAGAGGCTGGCAGTATATTAACAAGGAGACAACTACAGCACTTATGCCAGTAGTACCTTGGAAGCATCCCCCTACATGGGACGCCTGTCACAAAGGCTTAAGAAATGAAAAAAAAAAAATTTAAACCTAATTTAAGAATATAGCATTAACATGACAGTCTAAAAACATGAATTTCAACTACCCCTCACAGAGGGCCTAACCACAAAAGAACCTATTTATTTTTCTCAGTTTTATTAGTGCCAGTAGGGCTCTTGAGACCTCACACAATTCAGAATGCCTGATATTTCCAGGGGGACTATGAGAAGAGAAGCTTAAAACTTTTGTCAGCTCCAGTCACATGCCTAGAAAGCGAGATTTCATCTTTCACATGCAAAATTCTAGGTAATTGCTGTTCAGGCAAAGCCACTCCTTGTACCTTACCCAAGGAAAGGAAGAGACAAACATCCATCCCATGGTCTTTGCTCCCCTGATGTCACAAGCAGCTAAAGCAAAACTTTTAGAATTCTGTGGTGGTGAATAAGAGTACCGAGTCTCTGGTTTTACAATACCACTGACATCTCCATTTTGAGAAAATGAATAAATATTTCATGGCTGAGGATCACTCCCCTATTCCCTTATGTCCTGAAGCAACGTTTCAGCAATCTGCTACCTTGCCTGGTAAGTCCTTCGAAAAAAAATACTTCATTAACTTCTAAGTGATAATCTAAAAATATTATAAAATGTTGGATAACAATGTTCCATTCTGACCAGAAGCAAAAATCCAATGCAAAGACTATAGGCATCTGATATGTTAATTAATGCTGAAATCAACATTGCCTTCAGCCCTGGAACACATACTCCACTTGTTTAAGTGTTCAGGTTTTTATGCATGACCAGCAACGCCAGCCACTGTCATCTTCTCAAATTCAGGCATGTACCCAGGAAACTTCAGATTCACTAACTCAAAGCTCCCGTTCTTCAGATTTTGATCTTTCTTGTTCTTGGCTTGTGCTACTACACATAATTCTTTTGCAAAAGCGTTGGCCTAAACCTACCGCTCTGGGGATTGGCAATCTACTTCCTTCAAAGTGCAGCAAGCATGACAAGCTTGCACAAACATACCTGGTGGGGGACTGAGATGCAAGCCGTTCTTCAGACTCCACTGCACAGGGAAAATACCAGCACTGTTGACATGACAAATGTAAGACTGGCTGGTTGTACGGTCTGGTCTCAAGTCATCAATTTCTATCATGAAATATTTTTCATTGTATACCTGTAGTCAGCAAAAAGAGAACCATGTCGTCTTGTAAGTAGCAGATTCTGTTCTACTGCTCTCTCTCCCCGATTTTGATAACTTTATTAAAGAGTTACACTGTGTGATGGAAACCCTTTACCTTGGAACACTGTAAGCATTTAAAATAAAAATAAAAATTAAAATAAAAAACCCCATAAACCAAAAGACAGAATCTATAGGATTCATAAACCATCAGACTCCTCTGCATTATCTTGAAATAAATAACCATAACAAAAGATAATGTATGAGCACTTCAGAAACAAGGTGATCAAGTGCCATATGGAAATTTCTTATGAAAAACACAGAGAAATTAAAGAGTTTGTGATTCTACTACCATTCCATAATAACAAACAGATTATGTCAACAAGGCTGAACTGTGTCCCATGATGGACCGTCACAAGTAAAACCATTATGCTCCTGAAGTAACCAGGAACAGGGAAAGAAAATATCAAGAAAAGTAAATGATTTTGCTTTGCTTGGAACTAGTCACACCTTTTAGTAACAGGCGAGCACCTTATTTGAAGTAATGATATTTTAGAGTTTAAAAGCGAGAGACCACCAAAATGTAAGATATTATATTGAAAGACTATCTCTTCTAAAGAAAAAGCAACAGTTCCTGGAAAATACATATTAAAAATAATTAAAATATGTCCTGGTTTTTTGTTGTACAGCAAGATTTTGGTTTACTACATCAAAGCAGGGCTCTTTAGAACCTTTCACCTGCTTACTAACACAGGAAGATAGAAGTTGCTCAAAACTTCTTTTGGGGGAGTTTTCGTTTCAGTATTTAAATCCATGTATGGGCCCTTGTTTGAAAATCAGGCCATCTAAACATCAGAGCTTGCACACAGTAATGAAACAACATTTGCAAAAAACAAAACCCCCAAACCTATCTTCAACTGGATATTCAGATTATGAGGGTTATGTTTTAAAAATCTGGGTTTGACAATTTGAAGCATTTCATCTTTTGAGCTTGTATTTTTATGGAACTTCTCCCCTCCATTCAAACCCTATGGTCTCACCACCAGCAGCAAGGATTCTATTTCACAGCAACCTGTCCCCTAAAGCAGACATACAAAATACTTACATTTGAACACTAGTGCAAGATTTTAAGATAATCAGTTATCTTCAGCATTTAAGAACAGAAGTAGCAACCGAATAAAACCTTAGCATGACAAGGTAAAAGAATCCTGGTACCTTGAGAACTGTAGCAGGAGAGATTACAAAAGGAGCCATTGGGTCAACAGCTTCTAACTTCATGCCTTCAGAGAATGAATGCACCCCAATCACAGGTTTATCCTGAAAAATAATCTGTCAGTGTGATTACCTGCTTTTCTCTATCAAAAAGAGAAGTACCTTACGTAATTCAACTGAAGAGGATAACTTGAGTTTTTATTAGTTCACTCTAGGCAATCAACATGTCAGAGTACCACCAACCTCTCTATAATGAGAAGGTCAATTATGTCCTCTGAGACTGACAGTTTCCTGTCAGTTTTAGGAAACTGAGTCCTCAAGTTTTCATCCCCTGACATTCCCCACACAGAAGCAAGGTTTCACAATACAGGGTGGTCTAGTAAGTCAACAGAAATCACCCCCCAGCCCCCGCCCTTTAGCACTCATCATGAGCTACGCAGAAAGAGAACTACAGAGGTCTCCATCTTTAGCCTAACAAAAACCTGCAAAACAATTTTTCCAGAGTTATGTATATCTTGCTCTGTGTATGACCCAACACATTCAAAAGCAACAGCACCTCCTCTTCTAATTTGCTTACGGGTCCAAAAGAAGCTGAGAAAAATTAACTAAGAACTTAAAGGACTAAATTTACAATCCTACTTCTCAAACCCCATGAAGATTCATTTTTTTTAATTTCAATCCAAATATATTTAAATTCAGGCTCATTAGTAACATTTGCTAATACTCAGGACATGTTATATACCACTTGTGACTGTATCAGTTACAGATTAAATGTTACACATGTTAAACTTTTCAATGTACTCACACAATGAGAGACTGTAGTAACCCTGCACTCCTCTAGGACAGTAATCCCCCAGACCAGCTGGTGCACAACTGGAGATGTTATTATAAAAGGATCAGAACCAGGGATTTTTCCTAGTATGGCAACTAATGGCTCACATACTTGCGATGTGTGCGTTGTTTAACTTAACAAGAATTGCACAATAGTATGCTAATTTTTTTATTACTCTTACTTTTTTAAACTAGAGAAAGGAAGAAAAATTAAAAACACCAAAACAGAACAGGGATAGAATTTTGAGTTAACAGTGACTGAATTCCCTGAATCATTTCTTAGCCTTTTCATGGTATCATCCAAAGCATTAAACTACACATATTGTGTCTTTACCTTAAAGAGATCTGTAGGAACTGATGACTCCTCTTCTTCCTCTTTCACCTTCTTTAGGATCTCTTGCCAATCTGCTTCACTCTTCAAGGACCTAATGGCTTAAGTAAACAGAAAGGAAACCAGTGAAAGAAGTCATCTTCCTTCCTCTTTTCCTTCAGAACACTTAGCAGTAAAGCCAAAAGTGTTACCTGTGATCCTCCAACTGCTAAATTCATGTCTGTTCAGAACTGCACTAATACCTGCCCTCTTAAAAACTCCTGTTTTCTTTGACGTTTGGATGTGTTACAAAAATGGACTGAAGTCAAGCAACACTGTATCACTCATACTCTGCCCAGTCTACTTCTTCTGAGAAAACAGAGATCGCATCAACACCAAGGAAAACTTCTGGAGAAATGTAAGACCAGTAAAAATATCCCCAGCTGTGTAATGCTAGTTTGTTTTAAGCTTAAGCAAGCAGAAAGTTCAAGAAACGTTCCCAGTTGTGCAAGTTACTCTTTTAGCATCTATAATTGCTGACCACACACCTCTCTTCTATCAGAGGAACTACTTGTACCAGTGCCATCACACACAAGGGATCCCTGTGAGTATATCAAAGCTCTTACATAGACATAAAAAGGAAACAAACCCACTAGCTAACTAACATTTTTAAAAGACACTATTCACTTAAATAGCACTGTGGAATCCATCCATCCAGTTTCTGTCAGCGATTTGGCATCTCCCTGATCACAATCCTGATTTCAGCAGAGATTGGTCAAGCACTAGAAAAGACAGCATGCTCAGCCATTTCAACAGAAATTGGTTTGGTTTCCTCAGCACAGTTTCTTCGTGCCATAAGGGGAAAACATTATAAAAACCCCAACACCAACCCACAACAAAAACAACTGTTCTTGTTAGAACAATTGTTTATGCCTTAATTAGCCTAGTAGACTTGGAGTCACAACTGCAAAAGCTCCTGTTGAGCACTACTTCAAGACCAGGTGACTCTTCCCCCTGCCAGGAATATAAACCTACTGAAAATAACCATGAAGGCAACCCCTTCCTGAGTTCCTCCCTTTCCACAAACAGGCAAAACCATTTAGCAGCTTTTGAAAGAGCGGGTGTAAATTCTTGTAGGACTATTTACTGGTGTTTTCACTTAAATTCTGTTAGATACAATATTAGTCGGATCACACACCTATTATGTGACCCACTGTATGCATCCAGAAGGCAGATTTAGAGCACTAAAGCAGCAGCAGTATTCTCTAGCCTCTGATGGCCGTATAAAAGATAGATGTTTTGAGGTACCTAAAGGTGGTTGCAGGCTATATCCATGCTGAGCTGCCCATCCCACTTGATGAAGGAAAGGGTCCAAGTAGAACAGCCATTGGTCAAACTTGTCAGAATCCTCCAGCCCTTCATATCGCAATTTCAGTCGCCCACCAACATTTTCTACCACATTGACTATCCAGGCTTCCAGGGAATCCCGGATGTTCTGCAGTTCTAGTCGGGAGCCTGGTGCAATGAGATCCAATGGATTTTTTCCCCTGTGAAGCTACAAAACACAAATTATTCTGTACAACAGAACAAACCAAATCCAATACTTATTTATACACACTCTTTTTGCATAAATAAAGTATGAACACAGAAGTAAAGAAATACAGGTCCCTTACTAACACAAGACAACGGAAACGACAATGTTTAGAATCACTGGTGCTTGCATCAGAGCTTCTGCACTGCCTGTAGATACAGTCACACATGTCATTTAATTTAAGTCCTCATCTTGACTTTCAGAAGCATTATCACTTACATATTCAAGGTTTGAAGGAAGCATGAATAATCTCTTTCTAAAACTGTGTCATCTAGCATACAAAGATGACTAGACAGAAAACATACAAAGATAAAAATGTTAGCTGTAAAGACAATGTCAATGGCATTTAAAAACCATAATGTTCTGTACTTAACAACCAGACGCTAATATGAGGTGCAAATATTGTTTTAACTGCAGAGGAGGGGATAAAAAAATTGGCTCTTCACTAGCAAAGATGTGAGATTTAAATGAAACAATAACCTAACCATTAGCTATAAAGAAAAGAAAAAAGTGAAAGAAATCCACTGAGAAAGAGGACAACATGAAAGCTAGATAAAGAAAGGATTATTTCCTTAGAGCAGGATGAAGGAGAAGCAGAACAGGAGGAAGACTGAAACCTAAGGGAGTTTGAAAAAGGTTTTTCTTTTGATAGGATTAATGAGGAGCCCAAACCTGCAGTGACAGATATGCTTCAGGACAGCACTATCAAAATTAAATACTGTAAATAGGAAACACTAGAGTGTAGAACTTCAAGGTCAGCAGCATACCACAATGCTCCCTAAACTTAAAAAAGGAACTGAACTGACAATCTGAAGAGGGTTTCCTTAATGACAGAGAGGAAAATCAAGACAAAACCCAAGACGCAGCACAGAGCAGCACTTACCCCCTCCAGCAGGTTAGCAGGAGCGCTGCATGCTCCTTTCAGTGCTCGGTGAAGGAATTCCTCCTGGTCAGGTATCTTGTCCTTGATACCTAAGTGAAAAGCGAGGAAGAAAGACTGTGATTCTTCCTGCCAGTTAAAGATTATTCAGACAACAAGACATTACTCTTGTGCTGCCTAATCGACAAGAATCTGCCGGACTTGCCAGTAACGTCTTGAAAGAAGAAAAAAAACAACAAAGTCTTTAAAGGAAATGACAAAGCAGTAGAATTTGGTGGGCGATGATTAAGATAACCACAAGCCTCTGTAAAAATACATCCAGTTTTTAGATTAATCTAAGTCCTCTCCGGTAAAAGAGAAATCTCCTACTGTAAGTCATAGAATTTCAGAAAAACATGGCAGACAACCTCAATTTATGACAGCAACACCACCTGCACATAACAGCAATTACGAAGACTACCTGTCAGGCTTACAAAGGACAAACCCATACTTTTTAAGGTACTCCCCACTTCTGCATGTAGAGCCAATACCTTCAGGCACTTTGAGAATCTTCTTGTTCTGCTCACACCAGCCGATGGGGTGCAAATCGGCTGTCATGATATCACACCAAAAGTCAGCCTTGCGGTCTTCCCCATAACCATCATAGCGCAACAGGAGCAGCTGCCCACAGGTAGTAATGATGGTGGCTACCCAGTAGGTGTTTTGGTCAGACTTGACAGCAACTTCTAGCTTCATACCAGGGGCAAAACCATTCTGCAAACTTGTATCCACCTGAAGAGGAAGAAGATTGTCACATTTCAGTACCACCCAGGAACAACAGGGAGAACAATTTAGACATGTTCATTAGCAAAAAACTTCAAGCCAAATGCCATCCAGTCTCTTCAGAGAAACAACTTCATCACATTGTGTGACCCAAATCGGAACGCACACAGAATCATCATTAATGAAATCTCCTTTGCATTTCAGAGTACCTTTTCAACCTTAATCAATACCTTGCAATTCATCTTCCTGCCCTGGACAATAACTCAGCCATCACTGAAAAGCTTTCCAACTCACAGCTGGGCTGTCAAGCAGGGCAAAACTAAAGGTCAAACGCAGCAACACAATTTGACTTTCTCTCTCTTTCAAACTCTTTGGACAAAGAGCCTGTTTAAAGTACACAGGCATGGTTTACATAGCGACATCACCGTCTCTTCTGCCGTGGTCATTTAAGAAGTCACAAATCTGCACAAATTGCAGAATAAGGATTTTTAATGTCTCTGTCCAATAACCAAAGTAATTCTGTAAGCAGCATTGTTACATCAACTGCATGGAAGATGAACAATATGAGTTCTTCAGTGAACTCGTGCTTTGACAGCAATAAAGCACTGTGTGTGCTCTGTGTGTGCGTTACGTGCAGTGAGGACCTGACTGAACAGTGCTCAGATACTTAAAAAGAGAAGGTAAAACATTAAGTTTCTCATATCCCTAACTTCTCCTAGCTCAAACACTCCTGAAAGAGCAGGTCCCTGTTCTGCTCTCACTACAGTATGTTTCTGATTTATGCTTAATTCCATGGGTTCAGTCTTAATTAAAAATCTAACGTGTCAGTCTCCTGTTCTCAGCTGAATGTAACCGGTGTTTTCTTTCTTAAGTGGTCCCAAGTTCCATTTCCTCTTTGAATCAACTGCAAGAAAAGCTTTTAGTATAATGCAGATGCAGTAGGTATTTTCTGGGTTATTTATTACCAGTTCTGCGCTGATGGTTCAGTAACTGCCATAGCTATTATAGTCTCATCAGCCATCACATACTGGTCTGCTAAAAATAAAACTAAAAGAACCACATGAGAAAGAAAAGCATATGCCTCTTAACTGTTCAAATCCTTTAGGTTAATACCCTTCACTTAAAAAAACCGTTCTTCAAAACAAAATCAGAAGGACCCAACACCTGCAGGTGTTTTGAAGTGGTATTGCAGAAGTTACTTCTTCAAAAAGATTGTTGTCTTGCTGAAGAGGTATTACTAAAGACTTCATATTCAGATTCCCGAGAGAAAAGCCATGAACTTGACACAAAGTCTGAGGAACTGGGAAATCTGTGCAGCTCGCTCTACCCAAACTTTCAGCAAAGCCTCACGGTGGAGAGCTGCATTCAACTAACCCAACAGCAACAGACAGAGCTTTCCCTGAAGTCAGGTGCGTTTTTTTGTCATTTATGTTCCTTGGTGAATACAGCGGAGACCAAGAAGTTAGCACCCTCTCCTGGCAGCTGGGCAAGACGACACGACGAAGTGGCTTAAAGCAAAGAACTTTGTTTCTTTGGGGGGCTGAGTGAGCGGACTGGCTAGCAGCAGATGCTGTGGAAGCTCTGAGAGTATTTTCTCTGGAGCAGTGGGTCTGAGAGCAGCAGCTTCCTGCTACGCACCCGGCCAGGTGAGATGGCCACAAGCAGTTAGTGGCAGCACTGCCCAGGCAGCTCCGACCCCCAGCCCTCCTTCCCATCAGGTACCATCTCCCCCTTCCTTGGGCCACGTCACTGGCCAGACCTGGGGACCTGACTCGGCCCAGGAGATAATCATAAAGAACGGACAAAAGGTATTAAGAGCATGCAAGAACACACAACAAACACATACGTTCAGATGATGTTGAACGCTAACTTATTTTTGATAAATATTTACACACATATATGTGGCAGAAAGGAATTAAAAATATTCAACATTTCTAGAGAAAGTGTATTTCAACTAAGGGAGGATGACAACATCGGCATCCAATGCAATTTTTTGGTAAACTCTTTTTCCTGCTACACTGTAAGCAAAACAGTCACTTTGATTTCAATATTATTTAACTTTTAAAGTGCAAACAGATTAAACATTAGAACACACTTAGTTTGAGGAAGTGGCTTACATTTTTCCAATGCATCTTGCTCACAGTAAGAGCAAAATTTTCAGAATTAATATAAGCACACAAACATAAAGAAGTCCCCTCTCCCATCAGCATGTCTAGTTCTTTGCTAACACAGGCTGCGTAATCATGTATTACAGTTTCTTAACCTGATCAGGTACTCTCCTACAACATGGGTTAGGTATTTCTCACCCACCACTCACAATGGGAAGCTGGTCATAGTCTCATTACTCCCAATATTTAAAAAGAACAAAACAAAAACCTTAAGCTCCCATCTAAAATTTATGTATATTAATTTATTTACACATGTTCATTTGCTCTTGCGCCAACATTATTCTTCAGCTTTGTTTTTTCCACTCTTTTTTTCAAAAGTGCAGAAGTAGTTCCCTCTTGGCTCTCCTGACGGTAGCTTATAAAATTATATCGTTCTTCAAGTCAAGCAACTAGCGCCACAGAGATTCTAGCTGGAGGGACCACCAGTCACTAGCGCAGATGTCAGTGCCTGCACGCTCTCCACTGAAAAAATCTCTCACCTGGCGTATCCTGGAATCACACTCACATTTTTGTAGGGCTGTCACATAGACAGGCTGTCACTATCCACTGGGAGGCAGTGAGGTTCTCCTCCTCCTGCACCTTTTCCAGCCCATGGCCTTCTAACGGACAGCAGAAATCCTGATCACGTGACCAGACACTACTGAATTTCTATGAGCAGCAACATCTAGGTGATGTGATGCTGCTGTAAATAAGCTTCTCTCTCAGCTTTTCAATTCGGCATCAGCATTAACTTCCCAAAATTTTATGCCAAGCTTAATACAAAGAGGACATCAAAACTGGCCTCCAGACAAATTCTAAGGGAATCCAGCTAGCAAAATGCCTGACAGTTTTTTGAACATGCAGTCATCTGTTTCCACGCTCACCCACACCCCCCCCGCCCAGCACTGCAGGCACCCCGAGCCCCCAGGCTGGGTGCCTGTGCCAGGGTGTGGAGCGTGGCCAGCCGAGCTGTCACACCACCCACGAGGGCACCCAGCGCAGCAGGAGCGGACCGGGTGATGCAGTCCACGACGTCACCCAGCGCAGCAGGAGCGGACCGGGTGATGCAGTGAGGCTTTGCCCACACCTGCCTGCCGAAGCACTCTCCACAACGATGTTACTGGCACCAGCAAAACTGCATTATGTTCTACACACGTAGTGAATAACAACAATAAAAAATGTGGGGTATTTTTAAACCTAACTATTTTTACCGACCACAGCCACAGCAATCAGACCTCTTGTTTGACATAGCTGAGCTGGCACAGAGTACAGCGCAGGGGTAACGGTCTCATTCGAAGTGTTTCTCCTGCCGCTTAACAAAATAGAGCTGCAACGTTAATTCAGTTAGCCACTGCTGTAAAGCTGGCATTACAATTAGTTTTTATAACGTCCAAGCTATGATAGCAAGCTTCTTTAACAGAGATCAAGTAAGGTAAACCACACCAGAGGAGCAGACAGGCCAGTCCTCACGCTACTGCAAAATGCCATTGCTCTGATTCCATACTGCTCCCTCAACGTGGGCTGCACAGTCACTGTCACTCTAAGTAAGCGTGCTCTTGCTACTGCCTTAGTACATTAAGGAAAAATAAAGCAAGCATAGTCCTCTCTCCTGCTGAAATGAGATACCTGAATGTTTATTTTGAACAAAAAGCTTACAATTACACCCCACTGTATGGAAGAGCCTCTGCAAAGTCTACATTCACTGTGCATCTTTACTACCAATTCCCATATTTTAATATATTTTTTAATGTTTTGCACTTCTGCAGGTTATCTTTGGACTCAAAATACTTTGTGATGCTTCACAAACAGACCTTAGTCTGTCTTTCTGCTGATTTAAGTCTCCTGTACTGAAAGTGGTGATACTGGACCTGAAAGCCTGAGCACCACAGAGTGCTTTCCAAGCACTGTGCCATGCACAAGCCATTACTCTCACTGCCATGGTAAAAGACCCACAACCAGTCTTTGAAAGACCAATTAATAGTAACTTTAATAGAAGCTGGGTAAGGATACAGGCTGGCAGTCTGGAAGGTGCTTCAGTTGTCGGAAAAAATCCAAGAGGTTTGGAAACCAGCACTATACTGCTCACCCTCACTGATGACCCAGTACAAGCAGGCAGACTTCACATTCAGATCTCACCCAATGGAACAGTGTGCTCCAGGGTTTTACCAACAAACATTTGATTAAAGATATCCAAGGGCGAAGACAAGAGCTTATCAAGACTTGATTCTATACATTAAGCCTGTGATCGACAATTATCCTAATCAGTTTTCTAACTACTACAGTCAACTGTTTGGCAGAGCTATTATTTTCTCCTTGGCCATCTTGAGAGCCACCATTAAAACCTTCTTTGAGAGCACATTTGAATTCTGCTGTTCAAGAACTATGCCACCAACTTTCTGAAGGTAGCTCCTCCATAGCAGTTGTCCAGCAGCAATCACCAAAAGAAGAAATAGACTGGTCAGTTTGGGCTTCATGAGAAAAATCAAGCTTATTTTCTGGTGCAGAAAAGACTAGGAGCCCCTCAACTTTCAGTACTTGCGAATGGGATTACCCTGTGCTACATACAGAGAGGAAGATGAGTGAAATTCCTCATTTCTCTTTAGGAAACGTGATTCTAGTTAGTCTTCCAGATTTGAGAGCATCAACTCATTCAAAGAAACCTTAAACATTCAGTGTATCAAAAAAACCCAACATGGGAGATGGTAAGTAAACACACACTCCCCTACTCACATGTTTAAAAGATCCATGGGGGGCTGCAGTTGCTCCTGTGTCTTCTAGATACTCATCCCAATTGAATTCCATTTCTTCCACACTGGAACCAGCATCTGGAAGAAAAGCCAAACACTTTCTATTTAGCAACCTCTTGGCTTAAATTTTAGGCTACTAAGAACTACAGCAAAACCTGCCTCAGTTCCCAATGACTGAGTACACAAGTGTGCAGTGAATTTCAGTTACGTGTTTCAACACACAGACAATGCTATTTAGCCTTTCTTTGTATGTGAAGAAGACCTTTAGTTGGATCTGATCTGGAGAAGGGTGAGATCCTGAGGATTTTGGTTAAGCACAAGTTATTTACAATTTGTGAGAGGAGAACATAGGCAGAAGAATTCTGTATTTGTATCAATAAGAGACTCAATCTGGTGCACTAGACCATCAGTGTACCAAATTAAACACCATCCAGGAAACAGTAATACCAATCATAAGAGGTTTTAAAAGAAAGACTAAAAATAAATACTGAAATATGGCTCTCTTCTTTTTTAAGTTGCATAGTATTTATGTAGGTGTTATAAAACACCAAAAACACAGAAACGGATTCAGGGTAGTTCTAAAGAAAAAAGCTCAAGACACAGCTGAAATCCCCCAGCCCCGGTGTCCCCTTCAGTTCTTGGCTCACTGCCCCGCTCCTTCCCTATTCCCATTTTCTCCAACACCTAACCTGCTCTGCTGAAAATACGCTACAACAAACACAGATTGGATTTCAGGTCCCCTATTTAGTTCAGCATGCAGCCACGTTGTATGTTTTCTACAGGCAGAGCGTGACATGACCAGGGAGGGTCCCACCTCACGTAAACAGTATTTTTAACCTCAACACACAAACTACAGCTTCAGGTTCGGCTGCACAACGGGATGGCAGTGACATGACATAAAAGTAAAACTTTTCATTTTCACTTTCAGACTGGTTCTACCGTCTGCGCCACTGTTGTCTTTATGAATGAACACCGGAGATTTCCATCTCTCAGTGCAGGAAACCTGATACGTTGTTTATATTTAAAAACAGAAATCTCTGTGTATCGCAAGCATGGGGAGAGCTCGGCAAATGTTACAGGACACCAGCATTTCCTACACACTCAGCCTTTCTTAGGACAGGCGGTAACTGCTGTTTCAAGGAGTAGTACCTTATGTAGGAAACATTACATGTCCAAAGAAACCAGTGAAGTACTATTACATGCCCTTATCAGACCCGTGGACATGCTGACAACCTGCTAAGTATGCTCCACAACGGTTCTTAGTCCTCAAATAGAGAGGGGCAAATATTTGCCAAAAAGTCTGAGCTACGTTAAACCGTTTAAAAAACGCTTCAAGTCTTGAGTGCAAAGTAGGTTTATTTTATCGTCAAACTGATTGTTAAGCTCGTTCTTGACTTTTCATTGTAATTCTAGGAATTATCATTTCCCCAAATTTAGAAATGTATATTCAATTAGCTTTTGTTTGCTGACCACATTACCTGTTTTAAAGGCAGCTCTTAACTCTCCCAAACCCAATTTCATTTTGGTGTTTTAAACACAGTTGGTTATACTGGCCCTACATAAGCCTCAGAGCTCAAAAAAAATCAGAGCTTGAATATCACCACCACTTTTAGGGAATAATTTTTAATTTACTAAACAAATAACCTGGAGAAGGACAGAAGTAACTAATTTTATTTTAAAAATTTTTCAGGGAGTAAAAAGGTTAAGGCACACACCACAGCTGTTTGCAAATGTGGGTGGAGCTGATCAAAGCTTTGGCTGCAAGTCATTCTAAGAAAAATATAATTTCATTGCAAAATGTTGTTAAAGTAGATTAAAATTTCTTAACTCATAAAACCATCATCTTATTTTAATATAACCATAAAAATGCTTAAGTTCACTGCTCCAGAACCCAAGTGGGAAGAAACGTCAGCTCGAGCACACCAATGGTCAGTCAAAACCAAGAGCTAACTTGGATTTTTCTCCCACCTAGAGAAAGGCAGCCCATCCTTTCCCACTGAAAAGCACACCCAGCTGCTCAACAGCACCAACAATCCCGCTTCCACCCAGCTCCAAAAAAACATTTTTGTATGCAAAAAACCCACCGCTTGCAACGTCTAATGCATTCCTGTTTGAAGGGAAACATAAAGCAACACAACTGCTCTGTGCTTTTTTAACAAGTTTGAAAGCCAAGTGGCTCGACCTGGGACTGCTACACGGACCTTGAGGCTTTCCAGCCCTGCTCTTTACCAAACCGCTTGCAGCACCAAGTCTTCAATAACCGTTATCATCAGATAACTGTCTAAGGGGCAGTTAAGCTCCTTAAATGAGGCACAGGTCACTTAACACACTGAAAGGGTCAATTAGTAACTTATGTTGCCACCTAATTGCTACAAGAGCTCCAGAGAAAGCCAGTTTGCATGCTGCTCCAGCTACCTTTTGCTCTAACTACGGTTAAAACCATTTCCCAACTGGATCAGAGTTACCACCTCATCCATGGTCTCTGCAGCCTGCGTGTTTTTTATCCAAAAGAGCTGTTTCCTCCCAGGTCTGCGCTGCAGCGAGAAAGGCTCAGATTCCTTTCTGCTGTACATTGCCCCAATCTCACCAGCACACCCAGAAGCTCTCTTGCAACTCATTTTTCATAGGGGAAGGGAAAATAAAAAAAAATAAAAAAGCACACAACAAAATTTCACAAATTCCTGTCCAACACTCACTGCAAATTTAATACTCTTCCTGCTTTATTTTAAGAGAGTTTCATTGAGTCAGAGGGAATTTTTTTTAAGATTTATTAAAAAAGCACCCAGAACATTGGCTGTTCTGTTCATTCCTAGGAGTTCAGCTCAGCTTGCATCTAAATTTTACTAAGGTTTTATAATTAAATGAGACTAGGTGAGTAGCCTCGCACTTCAACCACTGAGCACGCAGAGCTGGGGAGTTCAGGTGCTCTCCTCCCTTTCAGAGGCTGCCACAGCTGAGGGCTGCACTTAGCTATAGGATTTAACACATTTTCTGCTGCTTCTCATACACAGCCCTGCCACAACATTCCAGGTTATTTAGTGCAGCACTTAGTGAATCAATGTGGAACATGAAAAGCTCACTTGAATAAAGCTCCAAGCAAAAATGCTGTATGAGATTTCATAGTGACAGCAGTAAATCAGTTTTTTAATTGTGGCATAATAGTAGGACTACATAGACCATGAAAAATCTCAGAAATCAAATATATATTTTTTGACATCTGAATGCAGAAATACTCCAAGAGTATGGCGAAGGACCATCCCTCTGGTAAGGCTCATGCTAGCTGGAAATCTGAGTCAGGATACAATCGCTTTTCAGGTTTTATCGGCAGGACAGTTACAGCAGAGCAGGCCCTGTTTAAATCAAGCCTTTGATCTAGTCTGTTGGTATTTTTTGCAAGATGCTATTGCACAGCACCGTCCTTGCAGGTTAGCAGATCCCAGGATACACAGAGGACCAGTTTAATAAGCTACATTCCTGAGGGGCCATATGTCTGTATTAAATGTCCTGATCAGTCTGAGTTCAAACTACTCTAATAAAACCTCAGATATTTACACCAGAAATCCTCACTACTGGTGAGAGAACTTGAAAATTAATATGATGGATGACAACAGGCAAAACAATATTTAATCCTAAAGCACAATTTACTAATCTAACACTGTATGGGTGTACCTATATGTTTGTTCTTTCTCCCCATATCCTTAATTGCTACAACTCCTAAATGAATTCAGCTTTCTACTACACAGGGACGTATTTTTCTTTATTAGACATTAGCTCAGCAGCAAAGCACAGCTTTGGTAAAGGTGGGAAAAGAAACCAGATGCGATTCTCATCTCTGTGGCCTTGTCATACAATTTTTTTGTCAGTAAAGCTTTCAAATCAAGCTAACATTTTCTCAAGTAAATCCTGAGAAGTGTCCTACACAAAGGTTCTGTGGAGAACGCTTATCTACTCTGAAGGTGAGAAAATGGTCTTTAAAAATATTAGAAGTTTCCTAGGTAGGTGTATCACTTCCCATTTATCACTATTTCTACTAGCATTATTGTGAACACTGACTCTTCCTTTCTGAATTTTACCATGAATTCTGTCCTGCTGCTCTCCAGCAGGAAGAGAAGGAATACCAAATTGTACCATTTGGACACAAGAAGGTAGTGAAATACTAAGGACGCTGGCCCTTAAAAATACCAGCAGCGGAGAAAGACTACATCAGACTGTTGTGATCTCTGGATTCAAGTTAAATTCTCACTGCAAATAATTTTCATGCATCTTTAATGTGATTTAGTTGAACACTGTCATATTGGACATTTAAGTACATCATATTGAAGTCTGCAAGACCTTCAATTAAGGCTAACCTAAAGGTTTCTCACCCTGAAACTTAGATATATTTCAATCTGATTTTAATAACAGTTAATCTTTTCCATCTATACCAGCTGCAAGGCTATGAATAAATAAAGACAGGTTGGAATTTCAGCAGCTGAGAAAGACTGTGACAAGAATGAAAGTTGCCTTTTCCCCTCGCAGTGCAGGAGAGCCTGACAACCAACAACCTTGACCTCTGTGTAGGTTCTCGTAGGCAGAGAGCCTGTATCTAAAAACCAAAAAGACAGAGGGGAATCTCCAAAACCTGCTAAAAACCATAAAGCAGAAAAAAAAAAAAATTACCCCAGTCAGACTCTGAAAGGAAATGTTCCAGTAGTAGTTTGGACTGGTCTAGCTGAAAGCACTTCAGGAAACAGTATTAGAGGGCACAACAAAACCAACGTGCTTTATGCTTACGTGGGTAGCATTTGCTGGAAACCATCTTCAAATTCAGCAAATAAAGCTCTCTGCAGTTACTGTTTGCTTTTCACAGCCACCTGTACTCAAACCACGCACAAAAAGGATGCTCAGGAAAATAGCTGTTGAGTAATTTCAAGACAGTATCAAACCCTTCCTAGCTATTCTAAAAGCACATAGAGAGGACTGCGTGACCTCTGATCCTTTTTGAGGAAGATGGAAAAATGTTAATAAAGGTTTTGGTACAGGGGGATATGCAATCAGCCTGTAAACACCCCACCACTGACCACATACACATCTCCCTACTGTTCTTTGTCACTCAAAGCCTTTTCTCTTTCTTACACTACATGACAGAAGTTAGCAGTTTCCACTAGCAGAGGAAAGAGTATTTGCATGGGCCTGGAGACGTTCTGCATACTTGCGCAAGCTGCTTTTTCTCGCTTATTTGAGGATATAACTGTGACAACAACTTCACTGATCAGCTATAATTAATAATCAAAAAGCACATTTCAGCATCATAAAGCAGATGATAGCATTCTGCTAAAAGCACTGTAGATTAAAATCATGTTTAACATTTCTTCAGTAACACTGACAGCAATTAGACATCCATAAAGTAAAGGTACAAAAACTACCAATAGTGAATCGTCTTATGAGAAGAGCTGCTTGTTGGACAAGTACCAAAGGGAAGTAATACTCAGATAAAATCTTAATCCAATTGTTTACACTGGTAGCTACAAATTAGATTTTATTTGATATTAACTGTACCAACACTATAGGTAGGGACCTTGCCATGGAGAAGGAACAAACCACAGCAGGCAAGTCAGAAATATGGACGGTCCTACCCCCGTGAGAGTGTAGAAATCCCAGAACTCTTTCAGAAAGCTGCTAGTATCCTCAGCCATCCCAGACCAACGCTCTTCCCCAGCCTGGTGTTTCAAGGTGAACCAAACTCTGAGCTAATTTATCATAACATACCACTCTGCAACAGGTTAGGAGTTCATATTCCAAGCCTATCAAAGTGAGCATACCAAGGCACATCAGAAAAACAGGACAGATTACAGTAGCAGCAAACAACTTGGGTTATCTGACTTTTTAGAAGATGAACACAAGGACAGAACAAGATAATATTAACCACTATGACAGGCAAATGCCTTAAAATAGTAGTGTTAAAGCCACTGAGATTTTCATAGTGGTACCTTGAAGAGGAAAGACACAGCTTCTTAAACACAACTACTAAGGCGGGTCAGATTTTGACCTCCTTTAAGCCAGGGATACACCCTGCTTTTCAAATAGAGCAATAACAAACAGAAGCCCCACAGCCAGCATCTAACCTACAGTCATTGAAATTTGAGTTTCTCCCTGTATACGGTACACAGCACCAGACATATGCACTGTGAAACATTCACTGTGCCCATCTTTGTTCCATCTTGCTTGCCAATTTTTTTGAGAATCATTATCCAGGGAGCTCAGCCAGAGTATTACCTGCATCATACTGCTGTTCTCCATTCATCTCCACAGTAGCCCAGTGGCTATTTCAAGCAGCCAGAAGAAGCAGGGGAATCCGAGGCTGTCACGGTTTGGTGGTCATGAGTTGCCTCCCGCCTTCAATTCTACTGGCAGCCAGAACATTCAAGAAGGGATCCTGAAAAAAACCTGAAAGGAACAACTGTTAAGAAAATCCTTATTGGATTTTTAACTACTTTTAACACACGTTAAAAAAGTTAGTCCAGCAATAAGCCAAAAACCTTAAAGCATACAAGGGTATCTCACTGTGTTTATATATGTTTAGCTATTCCATACCCCTCATCTACAGACCGAAGAAAAAGTAATTTCCTAAATGAGTCAATTAATTATAAAGCTGACTTTCAACAGCCCCCCAACACATCTACCCCCCTCAAAAAGTTCCTTCAACCCTTCACAAGGCTAAAGAAGCAGGGAACTAATCAAGTCACAGCTTAGGAAACAGACAAAACAAGAATCCAGCTCCTTTGTCACCTGGACCAACGAAAATGTCTAGAGTCAAGAAAGCCAAACTGATACTGGCAAAGAAATGACAAAGGTCTGCTTAGGCTGTGGATTTCTAATACTTCAGCCATTTGCTTTCCACAAGCCTTCAGGCAATTTGCCACTCTGGTCTTGAACGGCTAGAAGTTTAAATGTACACATAAATTTTAAACTTCCCAGATTCTTAACAGTTCAACCAAAGAGCCATCACTTCATCACATTAATAGGACTTGAAGACACCAATGAAACTGTTATATGACACAGTACCTCATTTATATAGGAGACAACATTGATAGTAAGTGGAAAAAAACAATTCATACTCGGTATACCAAGATACAATTAAGATATTTTTACTTTTTTAATTTTATTTAATGTTATTTTAATTTAATTTTATAATATTTTGAAAGTCTTATAAAACTTTCTTTGGTTTTTACACCAGTTCATTTTACTGTACACTAGCCGGTAAAACGTATTTTAAGATATTCAATGCAGGTACAGTCACCTGTCATTCTGTATACTTAAAAGATGTCTTTGCTGATTTCACCCATGTCAATGGTTCTTCAAGGAGAAGCAGTCCTGTACAGCAGCAGAGGGCTGCTCTTAATTACATCACATTAAAATTATGATCCTGTGGTATGATAAAAAAAACCCCAAGTGACAGAACTCCAGCCTACCTGTGACACATAGCCCTTCTGCCCACCAAATTTCTTAAGAATCACTTTCATTGCCGAGGGGGACAGCCCCTCTCTACTCTCATAATACTCTTCTTTGCCAATAGAGACTCAAATTGTTTTGGAGACAGCACGACAAGAAAATTTTGCAGTCTTGTTTTGACAAATCCAACCTATAAATACAGAGGCTGTACAAATGTAGATGGCTGAACCATTTAATGTCTTCTTCTGTTACCGCAAACCAGAAACTATCGCCCTGCAGAATGTTTGAGAATGGCACATGTGAAAAACAATGCACTGAAACTGGCTGCTTTTCACACCAGTTTACTACATGACACACGTGCACATGGTGTTTCATGGTTGTGCAAGCCAAAGGTATTCCTGCCCCAATGTGTATCAATGGAAAATAACTTTTTTTTAACTTACCAGGTTAAAACCCAAATAAAATAAAAAAACACAAAACAATAAAAGAAGTGAGCAGAAATACACACCTAAACATTCTGAGATAAGAAGCCATAATTTTCAAACCTATTTCTACATGCAATTAAATTATCATTTCGTTATTAATGGTAGAAACCATGGAAGAACAGGTCTAAAGCAAGTCCACTAGTTCACTGCACTGGCAATGCACTGCAAGTATTTTTCCCTTACAAAATTCTCCACTAAAGCAAAGTTGTACAGCAAATAAAAGCCTAGGTTACATATTTCCTTATTAGTATCAAACTTTGACTGACAACTTTATATAAATCAGTGAGATGGGGCATGAGAGGGCCCTGAAAACAAGATTATTGGCTTAAAAATTCTTGTAAAAAAAGGATAATCTTCAAATACCCTTTGCATTCTTATTGAACATCTGGGAAGCACCTGTTTTTTCTGTTTAAGCCAGATACCAGAAACAACGTAGAGGACTAAAAATCAGGTTTTAAAAAACACAGGCTGCACTCCCCACCTAAACATATTTTTAATAACTACGGTTTAAAACAGGAAAGCTCTACACATTTGAAAAGTTTTAAATTTTTTTGAGTTTTGTATACCCACAATGTTTACTGAGACCACCCAATAACTCTTAAGAATGGTTTTGCAGGAGGGTTCTTTTTTTTTAAATTATTTTATTAAGGTTAAAGAAACTAATCCATTTTAAGTGGTCTTTTTTTCTACTATAGCATGGACAAATGCGTAAGAAATGCCAGTTGCCTAGCAGATGGAAACACAAAAATCTTACTGCAAAATGAGTATTACAAAAGAGAGGTTTTCCACTATGATGCTGCTTCTAAAGATGCAATCATGATTTCACTTCTGAAGGTATAACTGGACTGGCTACAAAACTAAGACACTGTTAAGCCCTTCTCTCTCTGAAAGAGCATCTTCCATCCCACCACAACCGCAAGCAGACCGTAAGCAGCTTTATGCAGGCTGCAGTTGCATTTGTACTATCATTCAAATAGGCAACTTGCGAACTACAGCTGGTCTGAAAAATTCTAACCGTTCTTCCCTTTGAAAATCTGTTTGTTAAAAATAGAAATATTTCGAAGAGGCAGTTCTATTACAGGGAAATTTAGGGAGGAGAGCAACTGTTTCTGCCAGCTTGCCTGCCCAGCTCCTTGGTGGAAGGCAGCTCCCATAGCGCCAGGCACACGGACTGGGCAGACACCCACGGCTGGGACCAGAACGGCCAGTGTCACTGCTCCTGCTGATAGCGCTATCTTTAGGGTCCCACGGTCTCCAAGCAAAGCAAGTTGATCAAGAAATGCCTCTGCCATTTAGATACAGAAAACTTGGAAAGAAAAAAAAAAGGGGGTGGGGGAAGGGAAGTCCCAAACCTTCTCAAAGTACCATAATTCCATGTTGTGGAGGATTTCCATGGCAAGTGTAAAATGCTGTGTGGCAGGCTGCAAATGTCCTGAGCATGTGTGTGGAGCATCCAGGCTCGCTAGCTGGCAATATCGCACAAGTCAAACCAAACTCACGGTACCCTTCAACTGAAAGTGAGATGCCAAAGTTGTACCGAGACTGAGCTACAGTCCTTGGCGTGAATTTTAGGGAATTGCAGTGCAAAGCATTGCAAAACCTGGCTGGAATCTCCTGCACACAACACCTGTAGCTGCACTCACACACAAATAAAACAGGAAATTTGAACACAATTAAAGAAATATCCACTAACAGTGCTCTGTAGTGTAGGAAGTTCTCAAGTACCATCAAAAATACAGCCAACTTTAAAAGATTTCATTACACGTGAGAATAAAGATTTTAAGAGTAACAAGAGGTATTGTTAAAATCTCCTGTTGAACGGTAGCTTAATGCCACAAAAATCTACTGTGTAGACGATACTAATACTGTTTAATTCATTATTGCTTCAGGAATGCATCTGGAAGGGAACTCAGCTGCCAATTTCTGCTATACTGCTTCTAACCTACTCCTCTCCAGCTCAGAAAGACCATGCTCAGCATATAGCTACAAGGTCACAAGTTAACTCCCAACTCAGTTCTGTCTCTGTGCGAAAATGACTGAGAAATTAAGCCCAGGTACCAATCTCCGTCAGCCTCGACTGGTCCCTTACGTACCTCCTCCACGCTCTCAGGACAAAGCAGGGCAAGCTACTGCAACCGCACGTTCCAACCCACCCCTTCCGAAGGCTCCTCCTGCGGGCAGGCTGACACTCTCCCTGCATTCTACCCCTTACGAGGTAATGCTGGAAGAGGATGTCACTGGCAACCCGCACAGCACTGGGCACACAGCGAAGAACTAACCAACAAAATACTTTTTAATCATTAACCAAAACATTTCTTGGTTAGCGGTCTACCATAAGTCTATCAGCTGTCACAACGCTAAGCCAAAACAAGGGCAACGCCGTGAAAAACGAGAGAAGCACGCAGTCCAACAAATCTGGGCATATTCCATGGGCTTCTATTAGTGTAGCCCTGGCAAAGTACCCTCAGAATTTAATTGCAATTAAGATATTTTCAGTTTATGGGATCCAACTCTCAATTAATGTCTATAACTATACTAAGTGATGCAAAATGAACTTGATCTTTTTTTGTAACATGGAAATATTTAAGTCGCACACCCTTCCCCCTCAACCCCCCCCCCCCCCAACTAACCACAAAAAACCACAACCCAAAACCAAACACCACAGAGGCTGTTCATTTAAAAGATGCCAAATACTGGCAGCTCCTGTTGAAGTTGATTGATATTCTGCCCAAGTCAAGTTGGGTAGTTATTCAGGATTTCATAAGCCGCTCTGGTGTTTTATGTACACAAAATTGAGAGTACTTGTAATTAGCACCCGCCATGGCTGATGCTTACAGTCTGGCACCCCAAAGATTATCTTTTGATAAATCTCGAGGGGAGGGGAGCACAAGTGCTCCTGGAACAGAGCTGATTTGGAAATACTTTGGACTCTTCAGACTCACTTCTGCATTTCAAACGTCCTTTCAGCACATGAAATATTCAGATGTTAGCAACTGGAGGCAGCATTAAAAACAGTTACAGTTCATTAAAGCCAGATGGCTCACTTGAATATGAAAAGAAATCAGACATAAGTTGGATGTTGAATTAAAGTAAATCAGCTGGTGTCTGAGGCTTAATATTATTTTAAAACAAAGGCACATGAGACAACGGGGACAGGAGACACCCCTATGGACTGGGGAAGAAGCTACAGAAAGGATAAGGTTTCAGAAAATTCCTTCATGCGAAGGCATCCAGTAAAATCTATTTCAAACCCTGTGTCTACCATACAGAGCTGCACTCCACGCAGGCAGGCAGAAAACCCGTTGCAGAGGTCTGTCAGAGCAGGGAAGGGGTTCTTCAGCACCTGAGACGTACAACTCTGCTACTGAATATCAACATAAATCTACTGCTAATACAACAAGGAAAGGTAAAGGTTCTTTCTGTTTTTCTTGGACCACAGCCTGGAGGCGGCAGGAGAGGGGGTGAATGTCCTCCTGGTCCCTATGCCCATTCACACACATACCTGTGCTTTTTCACATCAAGGAAACACTAATTATGTGGTCCCTGTGAGGGGAGATGGCACATGTACTTAATCTAAAGACTTTTATAACACATTCTTTGTCGTAGGACTCAGCCATGGCATGAACTGTGCCGTGTACAGTGCATCTTCTAATTAGGTCCAGTGTTTGCAGTGGAGAGTCTTGCTGGTATTTCAGCAAAAAAAAAAAAGACTCTGCACCAACACTACGGGCTGGTCGGCCCAATCCTGCCCCTGCAATGGAGAGAGCTCTGAAATACAGGGGCACAGACCCTCAAGTCTTATTTCTTACGCTGCCACATGCAACTGTCGTTACAACCCGTGGTCAGTTCCAGATGCTCGCTTGCCTTCTGCTTTTATTATTACTGTAGAAATAAGCAATTTCCACAGCTTGTGAAAGACAGCTTTAAGGGTTTTTTTAACCTTTTTCCTGATCTAACACCACTATAGTCAATCATGAACACAGGCATCAGCTACCCTTTTGCTACAAGAAGATGAGACAGTGGCTCCAGGGGAGAAGGGGAGCATGTTTCAATCAAATTTGTATGCAACTGGGCACTTGCAGGCCACATCCCTTATCAACCTATAACCTGGTCTAAGCTAGCTGAAATGCAGTTACGCGGGGCCCTTTACCTTAGGAGATACGCCAGGTGGAGAACATCAGGCCTTTGGAAAACACATTTGCACCCTCTCCAAGGACAAAGAAACTCTACCTGGCCTGACTGAGTATCTGCCAACCCTTCATTGATAAAAGAAAGTCAAAAATTTGAAAGGACCACCTAGAATGACAACTTGAGTTATTTTAACTTTCACTAGAATTTATTTTAAAAAAAACAACAAATAAACTACAGCACAAACAGAACCCAACATAATAAACTATTTGGGTAGGAGGAGCCAACTTTTTTTTAGGTCTAGTTAGTACTTGATTCCTCAAACATTTCTACGAAATCCATTACAGGCATACTGGTGAGTTTCTTACCACGGTAGTTTGGAATACCCTTGCTTAGTATCTACAGCACAAAAAAAGTAAGATACCTAAGTAAGCAAATTTCTCAGCCAGAACCAAAATCAACAGCACTGGAGAAAATTAACTTTCAAGCTATTCAGTGAAAGTTTCATTCACTCCTTTGTATCAATGCACTCAAACCCGCCACACAGGGTTAGCACATTTCCTTAGAACAGCCACATCCTTTTGGAGGAAAATGTCAGGGGCTCTTGGCTTGGCACTGCTGCCAACTCAGTGGACAGATACAGCTGATTACCTGCCATAGCAAATCAGCAACCATCTCCATCAGGGCACAACAGCAGGTATTTGCTTCCTTTGAAAAAAATCTCACCCTTGAAATCAGGACTGAGAGAGACAAAAGCAAACAGATATTCAGAACAGCATTCAGTGTAAGAAATCTTTAGTATCTGCGATGGTAAGGAACTGACAGATCAGCAAATGTCTGATGATCGCTTCTGCTACATCTGGATAAGCAACTCACCAGAACTCCACAAAGCTGCACGCTGCAGGAACGTGCAGTCACCAATACTGTGCTCGCTCTCCTCTCCCCCACTCGAAGGCTTTTTAAAATCCATCCACACCGTGCAAGAGCAGGGTACCCACAAAACCAGCCTCTGTCTAATCTGCCACATGGAGTATGATTCTTGCGTTTTATGATTCAACAAGCACATCAATGCTTCTCTAAGCACCCATTAACTCTTCTTCCATACCCACAGCACTAGAAGGCCAATACACAGCCATCAGAAAGGGTACTAAAAAAATTTTCTTGGGAAACAAAGTATTATACATACCTACTTCTACACCCCTTCCTCTTGCCCCATCCCCCTGTTATTACCCCTACTGGAGCCCTTGGCAGAAGTCCTACTCCAAGAAAAGGTCTCCAGAGTACCACAGTTCATGCCAGTTCTGGTTCTCCAAGCCTTTTAGATTCAAAATAGGCTTTTAAGGCGCCTCTTACAATTTTGTCTTCTCTTACTTAGTCACTAACAGTTGGAAGCCTGGACAACACTTAAAATGTTTCCTAACTTTCAGTTGTATAAACACGTAAGGTATTTTATATCTTTCAGTTGTATAAGCAAAGTAAGTATTTCACAATATCCCTTCCTTGTATCTGACCCTCCACAAACAAAAGATGAAGTGGAAGACTTCTCAATCTCCAATTTACGCTGGAATTTTAATTGCTGTTCTGTGACATGCAAAAAACCAATTTCATTTGCTTCTGCAGGGAAGAAAACTACCTGCCACAGAGGCCTTGTCTCAGCACCGTTAGCACGCTCCAAATCTTTCCAAGGCAGCCCTGTAAGGTCCAGAACATAGACTACAGACAGGCAAAATAAAGTTTGATGCTTCTACTGCCAATTTCGTTGAAGTCAAAGCTGCTGAAGGAATTAATCTGTCCAACATGGAGAACAGAAACCTTTGGCTGACTTGGTGTTCTTTAAAGCATTATTTTTTACACACACATACGGAACAATGGGTCTGTAAACAGAAGTGTATTTGCTTGCTTCGGTAAGGATTTATCAAAGATAGAACATCAAACCACCCTTTACTGTGAGTATGATTTCCAAGCCTTTCTTTAGGCCACCTTGATAGCGTATTGGGTGCTCCAAAACAAAAGCAAAATATTTCCATGTTATTCCTATATTAAATAAATAAATGGGGCAGTTATGTTTCCACATCTTTTGCAGATGCTTGACCAACTGTAACCAAATCTATTCTGAGTACCACCTGCCACTACCACATCTCTAACCTCTTACAGTCAGATCATATGATTTTGTTCTTTTGTAAGAGGCCATAGGTGCCGTCCTGGTGACCAACCCTTCTTCAGCAGCTCCGGTTGCAGACTTCACCTTACCTAATTACGTTCTGCCCAGGGACAGCAGTAGTGACCAACAACCAACTATCCTTCAAGAGAAATTGTTATTTCATCACAAGTGGTCAAAATTTCTAAAGTTTCAACCCTGCTGCTGTCTCTCTACCACATCTCTACTCTTGTCAACTTATTTGGGCTTTGTCCTTGCAAGGACAAAAGTTGTGTTTGTCTTAACACTTGACTCAGGCTCCTTGCAAAGGAAGCTTTCCCGGAGACACAGCACAGGACTCCTGCAATCCCTTTCATCTTTTTGCCTACCAAGAGCATGCTTGATTGTTCTTATCTGAACAGCTCCTGTATGGCCTCTGGGAACAAAACCCATTGAGCATGTAGATTATATACGTATTATGAATGCAAATAGGAACTAGTATCATGAGAGTTGGATTACTTACTAAAACTTACTGTATTTCTCTATCATACCTGCACCGCAATCTTTGCTTACAGACTAGTACTCGTAACAGTTCCACTCTCCCACTTCCCTGCTACTTCCATTAAACCTGCTTCAGCAGAAGAGTACTCCAAGTTGTTCATCCCTCCCATTGCAACAGCAACACAGAGACTCCTCAAGAGAACTACATTTAAAGAACACACCTTATGTTCTTACAGCTCCAAAGAAATTCTGAGAAAACACAAAAGGGCCAAAGGATCTGTTGTGGAGAATCCAGAATGCAACTATAAACAGCAACCCAGGCTTACAGTAAGTCATGTGGCTCCAGAGCATCCTTCACACCTTCCAAATGAAAGTAACTACAGGACTGCAAGCACCTCTGCAGGGGAGGTTAGCCAGCCTGCACCACTGCAGTCCATCGCAGTAATAAACGTGGGGGTCTTTATTCCAAGGGTTTATAAAAAAAAAAAAAAAAAAAAAAAAAAAAAAAAAAAAAAAAAGGCCTCCATGCCCAGGGTTTACCCAATGCCCATGGGCAGAACAGCAGCACACATGACTCTGCGCTGAACCAGCCAACCCCAAAGTTATTTACAGACTTCTAAATCATTGGTTCTTCCTGCACAGCCACCTTCAGGACTCAGGCAGGTATCTGTATAACACACTTACATAGCAGCACCCCAGCTGCACTCCTGGTCCCTCTAGCAGAGCCCTGACCCTGCCTGCAGCAGAGGAAACACATTTGCAGCTGCCCAGCCTGCAGCAGGGACAGAGGCAGTTGGGCCAACACAGCCAGCTGCAGGACAGCCACGGGGCTCCCCCATCACCTGCCCAGCACACAGCCCGTGCCCACAGCTTGCCTTGCGAGCAAACTTATGTCAGAGCCCCTCACGTCAGCTTAAATACAGCAAGTTGCTGCATTACACAGACAAATAAACAAAATCCTCACGGCAGACTGAAAGGTTACAGCCCGGCATCTTTTCTGCCTTGAAAACACGGACATTTTGTCTGTGAACGTGCATTTTTATTAGCATAAAAATATTTACCAGAGAAAAGGAGAATCCATTCTGTCACAAAACAGGACCAGTGCTCGTATCTTTAACTCAATCTTTTTTTCATTAGAGTTACTTGTATGTCATAGAAACTATTTAACAAAATTCTGCTGATACAATATGTGGTGTTGATCTTCCTTCATTGAGATTATGCCAATTTATGCCAGTTTTCCAACGCCAACTCCGGCTTGAACTCCAGTTGCTTCCAGGATTTGACTTACCACCTGGATATGCCTGACTATACACATAGCACACCAAAACCTGGAAAGCCTGGTTAATAGATGTTGAAACACTCAGGTTCTGCTCAACAAATTACAAGATCTGTCTTTACAACCTATGCTGTGCTACCCAGATGGTAAAGCAATTTCCATGAGACCACACGTTAAGTCCAGGTGAGAATGTAAAAGTCACAGCTCCATTTCCAGCTAATTCAGATGCCACCAGACAGCCAGGGCATTTACTTGACAGGGGAATAACGCACAACAGGGTGTCCCAAAAAGCTGCTTTGTATTTATAACTGGTTGCAAATAGAAGCTATTAAGAATGACTTAGTTTGATTCTTCAACGTTTAAGACTGTGGGTTTTTTTGCCAAGTGATTCAAGTTTGGTTTTGTTTTTAAAATGCAAAATCTCCAGTGTTATTCTGCCTTCTCCGTTTACTTTCTACAGCTTACAGACTACAAGAATATTGGGGGTTATTGGCCAAATAATGAAACCAGACAGAACAGACTGCTCTGCTTTCATTGTTGACTTTTTATTACGTATCCTATAGCACAAATACAATTGCCTAAAGTTACAAGTGGATAAGAAGATGAAAGAAGAATGTGAAGTTCCTGCTGCTCCTAAGTCCCAGACAATAGCTCGGCACCTTCTTATCCCCTCTATGAAGACAGGCAGCATGAACAAGTAGATATTCTGCCAGTAACATGTAGTATAATTCATGCTGAGATAAAATAGAGCGCTCAAATGGAAAGAAAATTCACTCCTATCTCTACTCCTGAATCCCACATGACATTATGGATGGCTGCCCAACAGAAAGTGGTACGCAAGAGTTAAACTGCCAGCAGCAATGTAACAGCCATCAGATTATGCGACCCTTTAAACTTGGTCTGAGCAGCCTTTAAGTGAAATGTACACCACCACAAACAGCACTACGAAGTATCTGGTTTCTCAGCTTCCCCACACTAACTACATTACATAAATGGGTACAGTATCCTGGTTTAGACTTTTTAAGTGAAATGACTAAACTTCTTGTCAGTCACCACCCCTCTCATTCTCCTGGCTTGAAACAAAAACGCACAGAACTCGCTCAGATGCTGTTCAAGGGGCAACTCTGAGCCAATGCCAAGATTTGAGATCTGCAGTACAGAGCCCGAGAGAGCAACCTGTGGAGAGCTATAGGTGGCAAAGCAGACAGCATAAGCACTTAACACCTTTTAGCACCAAAAGAAAAATCACATCCTCTCCATGGTCTCAAGGAAGAGCACTTCCACTGCTAAGTGGTAGAACACAGAGCATCAACGGATGAACATAATTAAGGATACAATACTCAGCTATCCAATATGTGAGAGAAAAGTGGTTTAAACCAAAAAGTACATTCACTGCAGATATATTTTAGGCAATTAACAAAGATACAAATTCCTCTCTAAGTGCCTGAAACATGACAACGACTGGGGAAATCTGCAGATTTGGAAACTAATCTCAATGCATGAAGGATGCTGGTCCTGCAGATAAAAGTATGAAGGTCAATGCAGTCTGAATGAATTTACAATAAATAGCTCCATAATGCCAATATGAGGCTTGATTTATTCGAACAAGTCCTCTTTGCCGACACCTATTCTGTGCACATGTTACAGGAAAGTTTTTGACTAAAATCTGAGTAGGACACTTAACTTGGCTTAAGTTATGTAAAGGTAAAAAAACTCGCACTATCTTCCAAATCCTTTTTTGAACTCCTGTTCCAGTGAACCACCTAATTGATGTCACTACTGCAGACAATACAACAATTAAAGGGTAAGATGCTGAGGGGGAAGGAAGGTACTTTGCAAATATGACATTTTAAAAAAAGTCAATCGTATAAAATGCTTTTAATATGTAAAAGCACACTCCTACTTGTTTTCTTCCTTTGTCATGTCATTGAAATAGTACATGGTACAGAAAAAGGTAACATATTACATACATTTCGCAGAAGAGCTCCTAAACCAAACTACACACAGAAAGGGTAACTATCCCTTCAGTGCCAACACAACCACAGGACAAGCTCCAACTCCATCAGCCAGTGAGGGCTCACACCACCTCCAAACATCTGAGATCCACAACAAAGCCCATCTTAACACCAAGGACATTTATTCCCAACAAGGACACTTTCTACCCCACCAATATAGAAGTTTAAAGGTTAGGAACTAAACTTATTTATCAACACATTAACATCGAGTGATAGATCCCATTTTCCTAGAGCAAGCAGAACTCCAATACACCTCCAGCTCAGCTGGTGCTCTTCAGTGCACGTGTGAAATTATAGCCAATCTCCTAGAGATCTGGGTTTAAAAATAGACTTGCTGGTCTAACCTTAGGTTCCTACTTTTAAAATGTTGGCACTGGTACTAGGGGACAACAAAGGGAGTGGTATCTCATTCATACTTCTTTACAGACATGGAGCGTCAGACTTTCTACCCTGAACAAACAACTCATTTAGTTGTTTAAACCCTGTTAGTCAAATTATCAATGGCAGGCGGGAGTGAAAATTAAGATGGAAAATACCTGGTTTCAAAGTCTGTAGTTTTCATACCATATAATTTCAACTTAAATAATTCAAGTTTGAAATAAATTAAATTTTAAAAAAAGCTTAACAAAGAATCTGTATGTGGTTTTATGCACACTAATGACAGCTGAACATATAGTCTATAAACATACACGCAACTGTGAATCAAACTGCTGTCCAACAGAGAGAAAACCTAATTTAACAATAAGTAGCATTTAAAAAAAAAATTGCAAATGAAAGGTGCAGAAGCAAATAGGACACAGGTTTATCAAAAGCACTCATCACAACACATTGAATTGGATCAAAACAGATTGAGAACTCAGTAATTTTCCTTATGAAGAAATTAACTTACTCCTGGGTAGCCAGCACAAGTCAGGTAACTGGGAAATAAAATGGGGAAAGCCTGCGGCTGCAGGTGTTGTCTTTGGCAAGTGAAACAGAGTATCATTTTATCATTTTCCCTATCAAGGACTCTGCTACCTGCTACCAACAAGTAAGCCTCAACCTACCATGAGAATTCAGGTGCTGGAGCCAATACATTTGGGAAGCGATAGACAGAAGGAGGATTTTAAAAAGTGACAGCCACACCCAACACCCATGTAACATGCTCATCATGCTCATCATCAAAGCTAGCTCATCATCACCACCAGCAGCGCTCAGGCCTTGATCTCAGGGATACTAAGCAGTTTTTCATTTCAGTTGAAACCCAAGAATTAATGAGACGACAAACCTTAAAGAGTCACGACTCCAGGCCTGTCGTGCCATTTTCTTCACAAAACCACGTTTCAGAGTACAGTACCATTTCAGAACTCCTCTGCCTCATGTTTTTATTTTCATAGCTTAATCTCACTGTTTCATTACTGTGAAAGGCAATGTCTCATTACCGCAGAAGCACTGGAACGTTACCAAATACACTGCAGACGGCAGGTGCCAGCCCTATCCCAGCATCTGCAACAGCCAGCCCCGCTCCGCACTGCCCTCTCCCCACCTGCTCCTGGGAGCCAGCGTGTGCCCCTACCCCTGCAGGACCGCTCCAAGCAGGGGCTGCACCTCCACTCCTCCTTCCAGCCACGGCTGCTCCTCCCCGGGGCCCAGCAAAGCGCATGCTGCCTCATCTGCAGCGTCACTGATTTCATGACGGTACCACACAAGGAGAAAGAGCATCCAACATCACAGAACTGTGCGGACATTTGTAGCAGCTGAACATGAAGGCGTCCCCTTCCCCTGCTAACAGTTCCCCACAAGAAGAGCACCCAGTGCCCTGCACCAAGTCAGCTCGTGGCCAAGGAGCAGTGAGGACACCCCCCTTCCTCCTCTTTGCATCTCCTGCAACCTGCCACTGACCCACACTTCACAAAGTCCACTACTAGCACAGTAGAGAAACACCAGTAGCACAGACAAATATCTGCAGTGTCACTTCTTCCATAAGGGCATGTTCTCTTCACCTTCCCCCTGGTAGACCAGCTCAAGCATCAATTCAGTGCATGCTACCTGTATACCATTCAAAAGTTAAACCTTGACAGGACTACCACGATTTCTGGCTCACAGGCATTCCCTAATTTAAAAGGAAAAATGTAACTGTGAATTACCACCTTAAAACAGAGGGGAAGTCAAACACAAACCCACGAACCTACCACGAATGGGAGCCAATGGGGAATGTATCTCAAAGGCTACATCCCTTTGCTCAAGTCTCCAAATGTGAATATAAGAACTTCTAATTCGGCTTTTGTTAAATATACTCACTTTCCGGCGCAACTATCTGAGTAAAAATTGCCACCTCAAGTCAGAAATCCTAGATGAGGCAAAATTCAACTTCCTACAATGCATACTTAAAGATCCCTTAACAAAAAGAGTGTTGAGGGCAGGTTATCCTACATCCTAACTTCTGCCAACGATTCCAAAAAAGCCCTCTGCAGTTTGCCCCTGGCAGTCAGATCTTTCCTTTGACCCCCAACTGGTTTCATACGTTTCCTGTGCAATCTTAAACACCTACAGCGCTGCTACCACGAGATGCACTCTGACCTGAGCTGCTCTGTATCTTCCAAAGACGGTGTCACTGTTGAAACATCATGGTCCCTGCAGAAGTAGGAAGTCTTGAGTATAATCACCTCAAACTAATCTAATCGAAGTTACCTTAACATTGATTCAACAAGATTAACAAGCCCAGCGCAGAACTTGGCACTCCCACATGAGAAACTACAAAGCTGCAGATGAGGTTCCACAGTTTCCCTGCAGGTGCAGGAAAGCCCATGGTGGAACCAGGATCAGAAGCAGCTCAATGGTCTGATGTGCAGCTGTATGAGCTGCTAAAGCGGTGTATCTGTCAGATACTACTGGGGCTTCAGATTGTAACAGCAAGAATAAGTGTATTTTCCCCAATGGTGACAAATACAAGTTTACTGACACTGCTCAAATGCTAACAGCAAAGCCAGTGATACTGAATAACCAGACAGAAATACCTGAATTATTTAGTAGACAGTGCAGAAGCACTGAACAAGCCAAAGCATGATTTGACCAAGAAACAAATGAGGAAAAAAACCCCAAACAGCTATTAGTTTTCCATTGAAGAGAAGAAGCTGCTGACTGCAGGATTAAGACAGCAGCCACGGCAGAGAGGAGGGTGTGACTGCACGGCCGAGGACAGTGACAAGCAGCACTGCTGCTTTTTGGGAGCTAACCACTACATTGACTGAGCCACAACACGACACAACATCCACAGACTTTCTTCTTCTTTCGGACAATCCTTCTGAACCACTACCCAAAAAACCAAAGTACTCCTTTATCAGTATCAGGGAAGAAGGGGAAGGGAGAATGCACATTTCAACCATTCCTTTTAATAATCCTGTAGAGAGAATCCTGACCAACTGATCACAGCTAACATTTCTTCAAAGAGAACATTTCTTCCTCATTTAACTTACAAAACTCTGTCTCCTGCAAATGACATTTTATTTATAGCAGTGGTATTTGCTGTATAACTGATTGGGGAAGGCTGTAAATGAGCATCATTGCATATATATGGAAAACAATGATAAAGCAGTCATCAAAAAGCTACCGAAGATTTAAATATTCAAATAAGGCAATCTGCATAACCCCCACCTGAATTTTAATTTTGCAGAACTTATTTCATAGCTTTGTGTATACACAGTCTGTGCAAGCTATTTCTTTTCCACAGAAAAATGGCACCTTGCACTTTAAGAAGTGTCCACAAATTCCCAGAGTCATATTAATTTAAATTCTTGGAGTGAAAGTAAAGGAAGCTTTGCCGTAGAAGGACAGGTTATTTTTTACAAGGTCTAAGTGCTCAAGGCAAGAAGGCAAAGGTGAAGACACTGATGAGCCACAGTAAGGTTACGGTGGCAGTGAACTGCATCAAGGCTCCTCACCTGCCAAGCAAAACAAGATTATAACTTGTAGCTCCCTAAAATGCAAGCTGTCAAAATGGGAAGGAGAGGAAAACAGTGCCGCAGAGGTACAGAGGATCAGACATCACAGGAAACCAGCCTTCACATTGCAGCAAGGATTTCCAAAGGAGAAAGAGGACCAACTTGTGGAGGACCCCACAAAGAATGGGCTTGTACCAAGCAGGCTGAAATGATGTATTCACAAACTGGAAGGCTAAAGTTATACCTGTGAGACCACTCCACAAAGCTCTGGACCTGGTATTACTAAGCAAGCACATTAGTTTTTTTTAAAAAAAGACCACAAACGGTGCTCTTGCAGCCTTGCAGAGCAATGCAGTACTGAAGGCCAGAACATATAAAAACATACATTTGCACCTCATACGCTGCAAAGGCATAACAGGCAAGGGAGATCGGGAGCTTTTCTTGTTCAAACCTTACTTTGAAATCTTGAGCAAGGCCGATTCTGAGCAGTTTTTCTTGCCAGACCACGGGATTTCAAACATTCTCTTCTGCATGTGCTCATTTAGTGGTACTAGTTACTTTTTCAACATTTTTGATTGTGGAGAATGACTACTGCTTTGGAAAGAGCATCGTTTCATCCTTAGTGCTGCTCAGATTCAAAAGTGGGAATACCAGAATATTCCTCAGACAAGAAAAAGAGCATTTCTAGCACCACCCAATTCCCCGACCACAGAAGTATTATATCATATATATTGAAAGAAGCATCATGCCTGAAAGCTTAAATTTGATGAGAAAAGCCTCAAGGAGGACAGGCTGTTAGGCTTTCTCCCATGGTGTACACAAAACCGGGGAGAGGGGGAGACAGAGAAGGAAGAGGGAAAACAGGGGTCAGTAAAAGCAAACACTGCAATGTCGTCTTACAGATCACAGAAACAAAAAGCAAAAGAAAGAATAAGCACCTAGAAAATATTCAGTTGCTTCAGAAACAAAATTTTCTCTTATAAACATAAACTAGTTGCTCCAGAGATTTCCATGAAGGAGTTGGGGACCAAGCAAATTGAACGCTTTAGGCAAAAGACTTGGTAATTTATTTTACTGACCTACAACACACTGCTGTAGCAGATCTCTTCTACATTTAAAATTCCTGCCCTACAAGGCCCATGTACTGGCACTTCAGGGTGAGAGTGAACACTTCCTAGATCTAAAGTATGTAGGGAAAGAATAAAATCAAATAAGGTTGCCTATACAGGTTTCATTCTGTGAAACTCCTCACAAAACCAAAGAGCAAACAAAAAACCTCCTGCTCTTCCCCACACAATAGCCACCCCCAGGTCCACCCACCCAGTTCCTTATGTAGCAGCTTTTCTTCACTTCAGCCAAACAAATCCATCACTACCTCTGCAACGTGAAAAAAGGCTCCGAGACCAACATCCCAAAGAGCTTATTTCTTGCATCCATGAACTCTACAGCATTCATTACTACAATAAACACTGTAAATATTTCTCACAGCCTCCTAAACCATCAGCTTTGAATGGTTTTTATTGTTATATCTTTAACTTTCCACACTCTTGTCTTTACTACATGATGGTACAAAACCCTACACATGCTGCTACTGAGATTACTGCATTATTTAAATAACAACCGAGTAAAATTTTCATTGAAGTTAATTACAAGTTGGTTCATTAGTATGTCAGCGACTGTGATAAAATTCAGTTACTGAGAAGAAAAAAATAATAATCTACTGGCTGTTCCTGGCCCAAATTGGTTGTACGCATCGTGGCTTTATGCTGGCTTAGGGCAACCCACGAGGCTGGGGATGTGGCTCAGCACGATTCATGCTTTCAGCTCTCGAGCACTGGCACTCAAAAAGGACAGCTTCTGAAGTGGAGAAAACAGGAAAAGAACAGGAGAGGGAGTCTGCCTCTTAGAAATTGGCATGAGAGAGAAAACTGAAATAAATGTAAATTTTTCAGAGCTGTCCTTTTCTCCTATTTCAGTCTAGCACTCACTTTCAGATGAAGGTGAAACGGAGACTTTAGAATACCAGCGCATGAAGGGCAGCAAAATTGCAGAGCTGTCTCATGCTTCTGACTCAAACTGCCCCGACACAATCAGGGTAGACTCAGTAACTGCTTTGTTCACCTCTGTATCTGGATTCAGTGAAGTAAGAGTGGACATCATCCTGACGTGGGTGTGCACCATGAAAAATCTTTCACCTGCACCATGCCTCCACAAACACGCAAGCCATAATCAAAGTGCTAACAGCTAATGTCCAAATAAGTTCTTGCCTCAGTGTGTGCTATGACAATCTCTGATGTTACAGGAAGGGGAGGAGCCTGGAAGAAAAGGTCAGGCTTTCCTTAAGAATGACAGCTCCTCAGAGCTCAGCCTCAACATGGAATGAAGAAAAGCATCTCAAAAAGGTGTTTGCTTTTAGACTGTTTTTAAAAGACTTGAGAGCATTCTGCACAACTTGGCTACAGTTCCATACATAACTAAACCAGAATAAGACTGCACTGCTCCCAGAAAGGCAGCTCCACATCTACTCATTCATCCGTACCACACACTAAACTGGAGCAAAATCACGAAGCAAAGCTGGACAGGAGACTGTGTCTAGGCTAAAAATCCCTGTTTATGAGATTTATAAGAAACCACTACTCCCTTCATCTTCCCAGTCAGGTACAGCGCTCAATTCTAGCAGCAAAGATGAATGAGATTTCATAACTTCAGTTATTTATAAACCTTTTAGTGACACATCATCCTGGCTTTCATACAATGTGCATCGATTCTGCGATCTGTTACGGCAATAACACCTGTTTTGCATGGTACAGTACGATGGAACAAAGGCTCCATTCTGATGGAGTCATGAGAAATACTTAAGCATAGGCCAGTAACTACAGAGCGCGGAGTAACAAAATGTTTGCTTTCTTCATTTGCATGAACTCCCAAAAGTTCTTAACCAGGAACTTACTTGCAATACCAGCACCTGAAGCAGCATGGCACATAGCTCAGTGCCCCTGGTTTTGCTGAGAAGGGATGTGCAGCAGAGACTTCAACACGAGCTTGTTCTGCAGCCACTAAGCAGTTTTCAGGTGGTTGCCACCGAGCACTACAGCAGACCGGCAGTGTCCTGCAAGCACCCACATTTTGTACATCTCTCCCTGCATCATGGCAAGAGAAGCCATGGGCAGGCAGCATACACTTAGTCAGACTGACTTCGCCGATCAATGCAATTGGACGAGCTACACAGTTGCTTTTATTAAGTTTTGAAGTGCAAAACAGCAGCCTGAATCATACCTTCAGGTTAACTGCACTTCCAGCAATGACTGATTTCGGTAAGCACCAGTCCCACATAATGTTCAGGAAGCCTTGAAACCTTTTTTTCCCCCTTCTAATTGTTTGGTCTCAGCAGCAACGCTTTCCACCTGCCAGAGTGTATGTTGAGCAACTTCTCACTGCCACCTAGCAGCGGTCTTCCCCCTCTTCCTTCCCACCCACGAGCTCTACCAATTATAGGTGGTGGACTGAAGAGAACATCAGTACTGTTACAGATAGCTTTAGGAGATTGACACACCACAGTCTTCAAAATCAAAAAAAACAGTTCACAACCAGTGCACGGGAAGTCAGTCTTGTTAAATATGTTAAATGTTGGTATTTAAAAAGCTCTACATATTCAATCATTGTACAGTCACACACACAAAGTTGAGCTGTTTTAGTTAAATTATATTTAAGTTCTTATAACGATAAAATTCCACTGTGCACTTTTACTTCTTAATCCAAGAACTTGTAGAAATGGGAGACATCCACTTATGGAAGGAATCTCCTTAGGGCTGGTTCTGATGAGAGAACCACTATGCCCACATCATGCGAAATAAGCACAGCCATGCAGGAGTTTGCATTTATCAACTAAGTTGTATCATTATGCATTTAACTTGTATATTAGATAAGCTGTCCTTGATAAGCTAAAAAGTAAAGCAAACTTATCAATTGGGAAAAGATCCATGGGAAACACAAGCACTCATACAGCAACAACAAATAAATAAATGAGAAGTTCTATACATATATGATGCTTACCTCTTCCTCCCCGATGACAGCAGTACTGACAAACACTTGGAGGGTTATGCCTATCAGCATTCACTAGTACTTCATTAATTGCTCCTGACCAGTTTCCCATTCAGTGCTGAACCTGAGATGACCTTATCTATGCTGGTGTTTAAAGTACCTGCAACTGTACCAAACATTCAGGCATATTATATAAACTAACTTAACCAGCATAAATAATGTGGCTTGCACATCATTATGAGTACTCTTTCCATATTACAATCTGAGAAAGGAATCCCTCTATTCATTCCTTTGGGTGACGAGAAGATGTAGTTAAGCTACAGCAGTACTCTCCACGTGCATCCTTTATCAATTAATGGAAGGCCGGGCATATGGTGTACTTCATCGTTTTAGTTTGCCAAGAAAGCCGACAGGCAGACTAACAGTTAATAAAATAAGCATCTATTATTGCACTAACACTGAACTTGTATACTTTAGAGAAGACTGAAGCTATTTTACTCGACAGCAGCTGTGTTTACACTATAGCACAGTCTGGTACCTCCGAAACTAAAGTGAACTTATATCTGACAGTAACTATGCTGGTTCCAAGGGAAAAAAACCCAAAAACCTGTCAAGAGGAGAAACATACTTCAGCTTCTTGTGTTAAATGAAAATTTTTACTTCAGCTGCTTTTAAAGGTACCACAACTTCATTTACCATGGACCAGGAATACAAACTGAAACCAAAATATAGTGAAAACAGTTGTTTCGTTTGTACAGTAGCATCATAAGAAAATTCATCTGAGCTCACCAGATCAAAATTTTCCCTTCTCCCCCAGCAAGGTACACAAATACATTTTAATCAATATGAGAGCCAGTTTACAGTTTAGACTCTGAGTCACATCCATCAGTCACTGTCAAGAACAGAGCGCCTGTCCTCTAAAGGTTTCTTCAGATGAAAAAAACCCAAACAGTCCATTGTTGAGATAATTCAGTGTTACTTTTTATTGGGTTGGGCTTGGTGCATATCTTCCTTTCTCCTCTTTGCACTTGCTGAACACAATGGGAAATAATACTTCATCTAGAACTATCAAAAGCTTTGGACATCCATTCTGTATGATGCAGTCAGCTGGACCAGATCTGTGGAGCTGATTACTCAGGAAAGGAAAAATCTACTTGCTTTTACCTGAAAACCACAGTATATGGTATGTTGAAGATGCCAGAATCATCACAACAGGACCACCACATCAGTAAGCCCCCAACTGAGGAATGCCATCAACCTTTAAGCATCATCTGTGAGAGCCTTCTGCTCTGGCTAAGCAGAAAAAACATTTGGTAAACTATAGCACTGGCACGGACGACAGCAATCAGTGCTTTGAGTTTGTGAAGCCATACAGCAGCCGCAGCCAGGCTGCCTCCCGGCTCCTGGCACAAACAGCACCAGTCGTACAACCTGAGAAAACCAACCATTCTTCAGCCTGGCCATTTCACTCATTGCTCAAGATAAAAAAAAAAGTTGTTTTGTGGGTTTTACTTCACATTTCTTCTTGCACAACCAATCTTTTATTTTAATTAAGGCTTACTCCATTTGGTTTATGGTGCCAGATCTGGTTTGGACTGGAGAATGATGATTTCTCCTGAGTTTAGAGTAACACAGGTAGAACAGATCTAAAGAGCAGTAAATTATGAGTTCAAAGGTCTACTGCCCAGCTCTAGAAAGCGGCAAGACCATGGCTGCCTCTATCTGCAGCCAAGCTCTAGAGACAGGAGTGTGACAGTCCATCTTTCCTGCAGCGTGCTGCTTTCCTAGCACTATTCCCTAAAAGCAAGGCAATGAAACCACACAGCGTATCAGCCAGTTCGTCTGCTTTGTCTTTTCTCCTGGGTAAGAAAAAAGCCAAGACAAAAATAATACAAATTAGAAAGGTTCGAGAGAAAGTGTTGCATCTAAATACAGAGACAGGGATGCAATCCTCCCTCCCAGGCAGGAGCCAACGCAGTGAGAAAAGTGAAGAAATTTGGAACTTACCAGCTTTTTTCTCAGGCTGGCTGTTTCCAGGTAGTTCCACCACCTGCAGATATGTAGGTGAGGTTGATCAGAAAAGCTTTCCCAAAAAGCTACTGCCTTCCTAGGAGGCAGCTGGGGATTAAAGAAGTTAGAGCCAAATGCTGCTCAGGACTAAGTTAAAATTCAGAGCCGCTCTTAAGTCACCTGACCTCCCTGCTCCCGAGTCGAGTTCATTATTTTTACCACAAACACAAATAAAATGGAGCAAGTAGTGGCAATGTCATGAATCTAATGCCATCAACGTCTGAGTGTGCCTGTGACCAGCTTTCATTTAGCTGATCCACAAGCCACAGTATGATGAAGAGCAGTCAGGTGGTTACATCCAGCACTACCACAGAACTGCTCAGCAGACATAAAATCTTCTCATTCTTTTAATCCAAATTGCTAAAAGTGTAATGAGTTCTGGTTTTAGTTGTCACTGAACACATACAACTTAGATTAGCTTAGCAATACTGCATGATATTGGGCATGTTCTTGATCTGAGTAAACCACACACTGTCTGGCTGCCTCTGCTCTCAGTACGCCTTCTTATAACACAACCCCCCAAGTTAATTTTTCCATAGCTGGTGCATTTACAGTCAGTTAAGACAGCGAGATCACATCATAAACATCTATTACCAAGAATTCACAACTACTCAAAAGGCAGGTAGTAAATGACAGTGTCTTTTAGAAACATCCCTTTGATCTTAAAGAAATGCCTATCAAAACAAAAATCCCAATTCTGTTACAGTGATTTTTTAGTCATCACTCTAGCACAGCTGTAGCGCTTTGCTATCAAGAGACTGTGGGCAGAGGACACACAAAATTAGTTTCAAAAATTTATAGCAGCACTGACATTAAAGACAATAAAAGCAATAGGAATAAATAAAGCAGGAGTTAAATTAAATGCCATGAGGGCTTATTAATTTATAATATAACTAAATTAATCCACTATCAGTATCTAAAGAAAAACTACTGAAATCAAATGCTCTTGGGGAGTTGTTAAGAGGAAATGAGAAATTGGGGTTTACTCTTCACTGCCACTTCACTGTTTTAGCAATATGGGATTCCAGGCTCCCACACCAGATCTTCTGTTTTAAACAGTAAAGCTGAAAATAACTTCCTACTTTAACAGCATGTATTTTTTCTCCTCCGATGCACCAAGCTAAAGACTTAATATGGGAGTGTTGTCTACAGCCAGCAAAACAACATCTGGCAGCTTTCCGAGCATCCCACTTGAAGTGACTCTGCACGACATACTGGAAAGCTGCAAAGTAAGTCAGATCATCTGGTGGCAGAGCTGGGTAATGCCCCAGGTACAATCAGAGTCTTCACATCAAATTTCTACTTACTAGAGACTCAGACTATTATTGCAAATCGCTGAACAACTGTATCAGATGTCCCAAGAGAGGACAGGTGCCTCCTGCTCATCTGTATTGTACTTGTACTTCCCAACAGCCTTTTTCTTCTAACACAAATAAAAAATGAAGAATTCGGCTCAGGTGTGCAAGGTCACAATGCTATCGTAATTTGCAGTACCAACTTTTTACTAAAAGAAGGGTATTCTTGCAAAGAAGCACTAAGAGTGATTTTTGAATGGGGAAGCTAAAAGAGGTTAAAATCATTTTAAAAGTGCCTTCACCTAGAGGGCGGACTCCCATAACCAGAGCTAATCCATACAGGCCACTTCAGCCACAAACTAAAGGAGACCTCTCAAGAGAAGCCCAGGAGCACGGCATCGTAACTATGAAACGCCACACAGGAAATCAAAATTCAATCAAAAATTGGAGGAACTGCAGCTCTTGGGTTGGTCAAAACAGTCAGATTTCAGCACAGTTTAAAGCATGTGGAATATGTCAGCACTTCTGAGAAATCCCACTATAGTTATTCATACTACATCTTCCTTATTCAAAATTTCTACCCAATTTTTCTACGTGATCTCCAGGGAGCACAGCAAGTTCTGACTGCCATCTCAGTTGTTCAAATGTATTAAGTGATAAACCTTAAAACGTTTATTAAATTATTAAAACATATTTCTCAACAGCTTTGCCTTAAATATAAGATTAAATGAGACCCAAGATCTAGCTTTTCATCTGCTCAATACAGTATCATTCAACCTTTTATATATATATAATGACATCAGAGAAATAATAATAAAAATTTAGGAGGAGAACCAGACACCATCAGAAGAACAGGAAACCTCATGGTTAGGGAGAAACCGTAATCAAGTAAAGGGAAAACAGAGATTTTGCACAGCATACAGGTTTCTGCACACTAATACAGTCATGGTCAAGTAGCTGAAAAGGCCACCTGACATGTTTATGTTGAGAAAGCTGGATGGCTCAAGGGATTTGCAAAACATTAAAGCTCACCTAGGAACTGGTCCACAGTTTGATCAGCCTAAGTATCTTGCATGTACACTTTATGCAGGTTAAGAATACCCCCTGCTGTTGCAGCTGAAGTGCACGGTGAGCAAGGGTGAGCAGAGATAAGAAGTAAGAGGAAACGTGTTACTAAACCAGTTTTGACAGAGAAAACAGAGCATGTGAAGAAGCTCTGGGCTGCCAGCATGATGGCAGCTACACCTGGAAAGTCAAAAACTATTGATGTGATGTCTGTAAACCAGCTTAAACCTCTTAACCAGAAGAGGCAAACATGTTCACTGCAATTACTACATACATCTAACAAGGACTGAAAAGCTGCAACAGCTGAAACCAAGAGTTTTTCTTAACTTTTTTCTTTTTTTGTCCTCAGAAGGAAGTTTGTTACGGAAAGACTCCAAGCAACAAAAGACCTGGCAGGTAATGGGAATGGATCATTACATTTTGTGCATTATGTGCACATTAAACGATGGGCTGTTCCATTCCAGATTTTCTCACTTTGGCATACTGTTATTTCTGGGACACAAGATTCCCCAACACAGCCCTGACAAGCAGAGATACAGCCGGCGTCCTTCCATGAACTAGTCCCTCCCCTTCCTCTGATCAAGATTCAAAGTCTTTCTTCCACCCACTACATTCACTGTGACACTCTTCATCTTTTGCCCCAAAGCATACTGATAGCATGAATGAGCAAACACGAACTCTCTAATTTTCCTCATGTCACTCTGCAATAATTTTAAAGGGTTCTTGTATTCGGGTAGATACAATCTTGTTTCTGTTCTAACACAATATTCCATTTCAATTTTTAAAACCTGATAGGCAACCCACAAAAACCCAGAAGGCACATTTACACCTCTTATCTACTGCAACTCTGAACTAATGTTACTGCAAACGTGTTATTTTCATGACAGGACAAATGGTTTCAGCCTTTTTTTATTCATACAATGTCTGCAAAGGCTTTGTCATTTTGCAGGGAAGAGGGTGGTAAGAGGATAAAAAGGTAAAGCTGCAAAGGTTTGGTTTTCCAATGTTAAATTTTATCTATCTAGCAAAATTGTAGTGTCTACATCGATGGGAAGAGTTTTAGCCCAAGCTCACTCTGCTTTTTAGATAAGAGTTAACAAACAGATAATGAAAAATTATCAGAGAATGTTAGTTATCACTGCAGCTTCCTATAGAGGACTGTCAAAACTAGCTTTTTATGCTTAAAACCATTTATAATACCGGATTATTTGGATGAAATCAGGTTAAGGAACAGCCACACTTGAAGTCTTAGTGACTGATGTAAGGGAACAACAATACAGAGAAGTTTAAATAAAACTCCAGTTACAATAATCTTGCTAAAAGTTATTCATTTACAATTGATTGGTTATTGAAGGGAACAGGATAACGAGTCCTAATGATCAGCTCTATTAGCTTATCTGCAGCCGAATTAAGTCAATAATTTTGCAGTTTAAAATTTTTTTTCTTTTTTTTTTTTTAGTTTTTCAAATCACAGGTCACCCTTCCTCAAGTTTTTCAGGTGGATGAACTAAAACCTGGCTCTCTTTCCATTAAATAACTTCCACTTGCTTCTCTGAAGCAAACTTTAGACAACAGGTAAAGAGAAATACCGTGTACATTTAGGGACCCTATGTAACTTCATATTAGTAGTATATGAAATAATTCAGCCTGTTGGCAGAGAAGATATTTTATGACCAAGTCAATGAAGGGAGCCATCTCAAATGTACATCTACAGCCTGCAAACACATATGTTCATGCCTCGTTACAGAACAACCTTAATGATTCAGAAAAAAACGAAACAACGCTGAAAGCAAGTGTCGGCAGCTGTATATCCCCAGAATTGCAGTGGCAATAATAACTGGGCTTCAGAGTTAACAAACCACTGTCAAAAGTGGGAAGATACAAACATGCGCAAAAGGTAAGAGTGTTGGTACCTTAGGTTTTTCTGTAAAAATACCTAAAGTGGAAATGGTAGAAATGGTAAACTGCTGTTGTAGGGGAATGGAGAGCCACCAGTGAGCATGTACGACTGCCTTGTATTTAATCTGCTCTGTAGGTCACTCTCTACACTTCTTTGGCACCTACAGCACATGAAAATGTTAAGTCTGTAACTTTTTTTATGAGGAAGCATCAGAAACACATAGAATACATTTGTACAATATGATAGTACTCTATAGCAACATCCCAAGCTATTATGATGATCCACAAAGATTTTAAACATTCAGCATTACCTATGAGACTTGATAAAAACTCAGGGAGTTTGTTGTGTATTTTATTTTTAGAAGTCTCTACCTTCCCCTTGCTGTGGTTCTCTGCCAATACTCAAATTTCTTCCTAAGATATTTCATTAAATACATGGAAGTCACTCTTACAGCCTTCAAGACCCAAATATTTGCACTCCAGTTCCACCATTAATTCAATCCATCCCAAAAGTTGGTTTAGCCACCATTAAGACTTTCCCCCCAACCCCAGCTCCTTTCCCCTGCAACAGCATCACACTGCCAACAACTAATTATCAAACCCATTGTAAATGAAGTTCCTCAAAGGACTACAGTCACTTAAAGGCATTTAAAAGCTACTGTGAAACTTTCAATGCAAGACATATATTTGGGAAATGCCAGTTTCAAACTGAAGCCTGGGACTTCTCTGTCTGACACTAGCCACCAGGAAACATCCTCAGGGAAGAACCTGAGTCACACACGAGTACTTCAATTCATGAAAAATGCTACTAAGGTTCCTCCACTTGTATTTCCTACCAGATCAGGAGAAAACAAGCATGTTCATCTCACAGAGACAGGTTTTTCTGTGACTTTTTCTGAAAGGACTGTGCCTTTTTAATAGATTCAAAATGCAAATGCACTGGTTGCAAACTGATTCCAGGAACCTGTTCATCAGAGCAGTGTGATTACACACTTGCTTTCTGTAGCTGAAAAGTATAGCTGCTTTTAGTTTCTAATTGCATATTTTTTAATTACTAGTTTTATCAAAGGAACTAAACCGACAACACAAGCTATTTTTACAAAAGCAGACAAGCAGGCTACCAGGTATACCAGGTAAAAGATTACATGAGTGAAGAATGTTTTTTGACTAAGAAAAGCCATTACAAAATTTGCGTTTTTTTTTTTTTACATTAAGTTCACTCAATATAAGCAGTAAGCTTTCTATAAACTTACACACAGTACCTGAGCAGAAACCAAGATATGCACATCCAACTACTATAAGAAATTGGCATTCTTTGCAATTCAAAATATTTCTCCACAGAGAAATTTTTTGTAAGAAATAACTCATGAAATAATAGTACTATATATTTTATCAAGCTATCAGTCTAACATATTAAATAAGCCAAGGAAACTGTAATACTTAACTCCAGAGTACTGGGAAAGAGATGGGTTTTTGAACGGTATTAAGAGCATGAGAAGAGCATTCAAAAGACATTGTGAAACCTCTTGACTGTGACGTTCATGTTTAATCCCGATTTCTACAGTCACCTTCATTTTTCTTTTGCCAGCTCCCTCCCACCTTTCCTTCCCCACAGCTTCTTCCTCTCCATCAATCAGACATCATCCATGTTTGTGAAATCAAACCAGCTGCAGTTCCTGAAGGAATGAGGTCCGAAAGAGGGACAGCCTGTCAACTTCAATTACTCGTGCACGCCTACAGATACTCATTTCCTACACAGAGCTGTGGTGAGCAGGTCAGTGTGTGTATGTACAGCTTCATCCCACTAGATGGAATCAGAATATTTTTATCATAAAAGCCAGTCCTGATAATGAAATGCTTCTAGCTCCAGCCAGGAAATGCTTCACTAGAGAGATGCGTGCTCTAACCAAACTCCTGCCATTAGCACAAGGCTAAGCAGCTAATGAGCAGAGAAACAATGATGCAGAGCAGATGTGTATTTACTATAACACAACATCAGCATTTATCACAAATCTCTAAAGAGATTTTTCAAGTTTCCAGATTAATGCAGACCTCAGGCCATATATCCTATCAAAGGTTTTAGGTACCAACGTTGATCCCTTCAATGGGAGCTGGACTCCACTCTGAGAATCAGGGTCCAAACTACTAAACTCTGGGAAGCAACCACTGGTGTCAATGTAACAGGAGAGGACAATCTGTCCTGGTGTTGCCTTTGGTTTCTTCTGCTGCCTGAAGCACTCATTCTCTGTCTGCTAGGACAACTGCCTTTAGCGTGAGAAAAAAGCAGAAGCAGCACTTTGGTTTTGGCTTGTTTTTGGTTTTGTTTGTTTGTTTTTAAGAAAGATTAGCTAGCTGTAAAGGAAAACTCTCCATCAACCTGCCCATAAGTACAATGCTTGCGTGAAATCACGCTACCCATTACACCAACAGACGTCATCCTTTTCACAGCCTCTCAAAGTGTTTCCCCTAGGAAACTAAATCAATAATCTTAAGCAACAGCAACTGCACACACAAAGCAGACTGCTTTAAGTATAACATGAAAAAGGACTGTTCATGTTGGGTTTAGGATTATGTGTTTTAATTACACCCCTTCACCCTCCTTCTTGCTTTGTAATTGAATTTTCTTTTATCTTTAGACGGCTAACTTTATTCATAAGAGACTGTGAATGGCAGAGTTCAATTCTTTCACTGCAGAGTCCTGAGATCTCCCACTGCTTTCCAAGATTTCATTCACATTTTGCTTTAAAAGGGTTCCAGTTCAGACTAGCAAATATGTTTTTAATGGAAATAAATGTATATCTAAAGGAAGGACATTATAATGATAATGAAAAAAATTTCCTTTTGTATCTGAAGGGATCCCAAAAATATCAATGTCTCAAGCTCCATCACAAGGGCTTTGAAAAATTCTACTGAACCAGTAGATGTTTACAGGACACACTTTTGTATAGGCTATTTGAAATTACTGACAGGTTTGGGTACCGTAAGTTGTTCTTCATTCTACCTGTAAGATCCAACAAATCTCACAAAGACAAGCTAGCTTCAATACACTGCCATTGTGTCACTAACATGCTCTCCTGACCGATGCCCCTACACTTAACGTTTCGTACGTGAAAAGAAAATCCTTTTCCTGCTAGAATTACTTACAGTGCAGAACTTGGCCACTATTGCAGTTCCACTGCCAGCACATCTCTTATGTCCAAGCAGCAATAATAACAGGCTAAAAGCACAGAAATACGGTTACTTCTCACCTTACAGACTGAATTACTTAATATGTTTCAGGTGTTAAAGCAGCACCCAAGCCCTTCCTGTTAAGTGCGTAAGTTAAGTTTCATAACAGGCCGCGAAAACACTTCAGAGCAACATGACTTTAAATGTGGCATTTTAAGTCTAGAAAACTGAGAAAAACATAGACACTGGGCTGGCTGTAAAGCCAGTATACATATTGGTAGATTGATTAATTCTGAGACTCTTCAGGCGCCAACATAAATAATCTTCAAAAGTCCCCGCATTTGATCTTGGAACATCTTCAACCAACCATGATCTTCAAACCTTCTGATGGGGAGCCAAACAGCCACCTATTTTCACTGTGACTTGTGAACTGTTTCTGCATTATTCAGTGAAATGCTGTTTTAACTTGCTAAAGCTCCATCTGAATCACTACTAAGACTACTACTCTTTGCACGTACAAACTGTGATGGCAAAACACAGCTTTCCCCCATATCTTTTCCTCCTAAATGGAATTACAGTATTATGAGCTGTGCTAAATCATGGAAGCCTCTCTCTCCAGGCAATGCCACAAAAATATGGCCTTGTCTTTTGTTATTGCTCATTAACTGACATACTTCCTTCCCATTCTGCCCTTTAAAAAGTACTGAAAGCTTAAAAAAAAAGGGGGAAAAAAGAATAAAAAGAGTAAAATAATAATAATAATGAAAGACAACAGCTTTCAACGGTAAAAATTTCAAATCACAAGAACATTAACAGACCTAAAGGCCTAAGAATAGTGACAGCACAGGGTTTTAGAGAAGAGCTCACAGTAAGTGATGATGTTCTTATTACCCCAGCATGAGGAGTGGTAAAATTACAGGAAAATCTGTTCTCATTTTAAGATTTTTTTTGCACTTCTGTTCATACAGAGAGAAAAACAAGACTTGAGCCTAAGGGCTCAAAAGACAGAGTGCAACTGAAAAAAGATTCCTCTATTTTTAGGAGAACTATTTCAAAGCTTGATCCTGACAACACTGGAATATTTACGCTGTCATAAAGAACATTTTCAATTCCCCCCCCATTGAATTATTTTTGCAGCCCCATCCCTGCAAAGTTCAGTGCATATGTTTTCAGGCATTACTCTGCTGGCACATGCAACCTTATTTCTAATGTTAACATATAAATACGAAAGAGAGATAATATTCTTCTATTCGAGTTCCATTTCAACTTTGGAATCAATAGTTGTGATTATTAAACCAGAATTTTAATTTTATAGCAGGATGTAATAAAAACAGTGCCTCAGAAAAATCAAAGGATATCCTTGTCCTGAAAACACTTCCTAAAAAGTTCTTTTATGAAGTCTCCTAGATCTTATTCCCCTAAGTCAATATTCTGCATCTAAATGTATGCCCATGGAAGTTCTTAAGAGCTAAAACCCCCAGAAATACCTGTATGTATTATAATCAT